>NC_090437.1:619012459-620262459 GCF_031143425.1 Pleurodeles waltl | reverse complement strand
GTAACTCGATAATCTTAAATCCAGTTGTAGGAGGTACCACCCCATCCTTTGAAGGGGTGGAGATTCCACTTTTGGATGTGTAATATCTGTTGATGTTTCACCACTCAAAGAGGCAAAATACAGGAAAAATGCAAACACTCGGGCCTGATCTAGATCTTGGCAGAGGGGTTGCTCCATCCCAACGGTGACGGATATCCCGTCCGCCGAAATCTAAAAACCACAGTAAACAATGGTATTTAGATTTTGGCAGACAGGATCTCTGTCATCGTCGTGACGGAGTAACCCTTCCGCCGAGATTTAAATCAGGCCCTCTGTCATGGAGTAGCTTCTTCCAGCAGTGAAGTTCATGTATTATCTAATAACAGTATCAGTATAAAAGTGCAAATGTGAACTGATGTTACTGTACTATTACATTTTTGGCAGCCATATTGAACTAAATGGTAAAGCAGCCTTATTTTTTAAGTTTTATTTGATATTCTATTTTTTTTTTTTAGTATTTTGTAAAATGATGTAGCAAGCACTAGGGGCCAGAAGTACATACTTCATTGTATGCAAATTTACTAATAGTGAATTTTTGCGATTCGCTATTAGGAAATCACAAACTGCAATGTACCAAAGTGTGTTTCACACTGTTTGAGCTTCCCAAATGGTCGCAAATGGACCTGCCTTATCAGTATTATTGGGAATGGCCTGCACTCACAGGGATGGTGGCCTGCTGGGGTCAGCAGATCACCATGTCTATGATTGCTTTTTAAATAAAGCAATTTTTTTTGTAATGGAGCCTGCCTTCCTTTAAGGAAAATGGGATGCATTACAAAAACAAAAATGAAAAGTTTTATTTTCATTTGTTAAGAGCAGGCAGATGTCTGTAGGACCACTGCCTGCTCTTAAAAAATGTTAGCACCCATATTCACAAAAGAGAAGGGGTCCCTTGGGGCTCCTTTCCCGTTTGTGAACGGTTATCACCTCCTCTATGGAGTCTCTATAACATGAATATTTTGCAGCCACATTCTGGACGCAAAACTTTCTTACATACCAGTGCGATTCCGTATTAGGAAGATGACACCCTAAACATGCCCCTTCCTAATACCGAATCACAAAAGCAAAATGCGTTTCAGCAACAAGTTACAGAGTCGCATTTTGCCTTTTGTACATTGGGAAAACATTTTTCTAGTCGCAAACGGGCTGATGAGCTGTTGGTGACCAGAAAAGTGGTTTGTACATCTGAACATAGATGTTTAAGAGCAAACGACAGTTGAAAGAAGAGCAACAGAGCCATTGAGTCACTCTAGATTGCATGCTTGAAAGGCGAGGGAGGGTTTTCAGGTATTTCCAGAATATTCCGAGATTCCCTCTGAGACAAAGAGGCACAGGAAGCTAGTTTCAGAGGAAGGATGCCACCCCAAACCCTTAGTAACTCCTTGGGAGAAATATGAGATTGCATTGAGAGACAAACATTAGGCCTCTCCTGGGAAGTGTTTCGTTAACCTCTTAGCTGCTGGGCCACCCCCCCCCCCCCCCCTTGCTGAGCCCTTTTTTGGCTATTTGGGGTAGTTTGCGCTTAGGCCTTCATAACTTTTTCTCCACATAAGCTATCCATGCAAAATTTGCGTCCTTTTTTTACAACATCCTAGGGATTTTAAAGGTACCCAGAGTTTGTGGTTTCCCCTGGAGGAGACCAAGAAATTAGCCAAAATAGAGCAAAAATTTCGTTTTTTAAAAAAAAAAATGAAAAAAAGGCTGCCGAAGAAGGCTTGTGTTTTTTCCCCTGAAAATGGCATCAACAAAGAGTTTGAGGTGCTAAAATCACCAGCTTCGCAGCTGTCAGGAAAAGGCAGACTTGAATCAGAAAACCAAATTTTTCAGCACAATTTTGGCATTTTTCTGAGACATACCCCATTTTTACTATTTTTTGTGCTTTCAGCCTCCTTCCAGTTAGTGACAGAAACGGGTGTGAAACTAATGCTGGATCCCAGAAAGCTAAATATTTTTGAAAAACAAATGCAATTCTGAATTCAGCAAAGGTTCCTTTGTGTAGATCCTACAAGGTTTTCCTACAGAAAATAACAGCTGAAATAAAAAAATATTGAAATTGAGCTGAAAACAACAGCCACTTTTGTTTATGTCTTACTCTGTAACTTTTTCCTGCAATGTCAGATTTTTTAAAGCAATATACCGTTATGTCTGCTGGACTCTTCTGTTTGCAGGATATATGGGGCTTGTAGGTTCATCAAGAACCCTAGGTATCCAGAGCCAATAAATGAGCTTCACCCTGCAGTAGGTTTTCATTCAATACCGGGTATACAGCAATTAATTTGCTGAAATATAAAGAGTGAAAAATAGGTATCAAGAAAACCTTTGTATTTCCAAAATGGGCACAAGATAAGGTGTTTAGGAGCAGTGGTTATTTGCACATCTCTGAATTCCGGGGTGCCCATACTAGCATGTGAATTACAGGGCATTTCTCAAATAGACGTCTTTTTTACACACTCTCTTATATTTGGAAGGAAAAAATGTAGAGAAAGACAAGGGGCAATAACACTTGTTTTGCTATTCTATGTTCCCCAAGTCTCCCGATAAAATTGATACCTCACTTGTGTGGGTAGGCCTAGCTCCTGCAACAGGAAATGCCCCAAAACACAACGTGGACACATCACATTTTCCAAAAGAAAACAAAGGTGTTTTTTGCAAAGTGCCTACCTGTGGATTTTGGCCTCTAGCTCATCCGGCACCTAGGGAAACCTACCAAACCTGTGCGTTTTTGAAAACTAGAGACCTAGGGGAATCCAAGATGGGGTGACTTGTGGGGCTCTCACCAGGTTCTGTTACCCAGAATCCTTTGCAAACCTCAAAACGTGGCAAAAAAAACACTTTCTCCTCACATTTCGGTGACAGAGGGTTCTGGAATCCGTAAGGAGGCACACATTTCCTTCCACATAGCGTTCCCCCAAGTGTCCCGATAAAAATGGTACCTCACTTGCGTGGGTAGGCCTAGTGCCCGCGACAGGAAATGCCCCAAAACACAAAGTGGACATGTCACATTTTCTCAAAGAAAACAGAGGTTTTTTGCAATGTACTGTACTGTACTACCTTTACTATCTGCCTTCTACCTGTGGAATATCCCTGTGGAGGCACACCTACCATAAGCTTTCCTTACCCATTCATGTATCTGTTCTCATCAGAGTCCTGACTAATCCTGTATAATTGCCAAGTGAACCTACACTAGTTTGTGGATGCAAGTTGGAGGTTTCCAAGTATGCCGTACAAAGTGATTCCTCAAACTGAGAGAGCATATCTTTTGTTGAAAGTAAGGTAGACATGCTGGTGAAGAAAGGGTACTCCGTGACAATGTGGCATATGTTCTGTCCACTAGTATATGCAGTAGGGGGAATATAATGCATGTTAATTGAACAGAACACCAACCACATTCTGACGGTGGATTTAGCTCTCAAGCAGTCCAAAAGGAAGTCCATGATGAAGTAGATGAAGTAAAATTCTGTGGCTCCTTGCCTAACGAAGCAGTGGTCCATGGACGTTTGGAATCCATCCACTGCCACTGAAAGGATTACCCAACGGCAGCTCAACCTCAGTCGATTTCCCAGAACTTTGCTTTAGTATGATACAACGTAAAGCAAGTAGGGATACAGAGGCCTGGTTGTGATGGACACTAGGGACAGTAATACCGACTCTCCTGACGCTTTCCATGCTTCGAGCACACTTTACAGCGACGACATGGACAATCCTTTTTGGGTGTTTTAGGAATGCGATGAGCAGTGCTGCTCCTGCAGCCTTGCCACATCCTCCAGAACATATGAGGTGGAGGCTGCTGCTGCTTCTGTAACAGAAGTGAGACTTTCAATGACAGACAACTGGAAGTCAAGGAAAGTCATGAATCTTCCTGTGGTTGTCTGACGGTAAACAACATACGCATTATATGTTGCCATCTGAATCAGGTAGGTAAACAGTTTCTTGTACCAAGTGCGAGTTTTACGACACGCATTGTATGGTTGAAGAAACTGGTCGTTCTTGTCCACTTCGCCCATGTACTTATTGTAATCAAGTATACAGATGGGCTTGTGGCCATCTGACCCCAAACCGTGATGGGGGAAGTGCTCTCATCATGAATTGTAGTGAGCTCGTATACATCATGCCTATCTAAGAACGTGACTGCGAGTAGTTCATTAGAACGCAATGCAGCACTCTCTGATTTGTGGAGCTTCTTGCAAACAAGCTCCTGCGGGAATCCTTTGTGGTTACAATGAACTATACCGCAGGCCACAGTGCCAGCTTTGTAGAGCTCACTGAACAGCTCTACTCCTGTATAGAAATTGTCCACATAAAGGTTATAACCTTTGTAAAGAAGTGGCTGGACAAGTTCCCATACAATCTTACCTGTGACCCCTAACGCGGGAGGGCAACCTACAGGGTTTAGGGTAGAATCCTTCCCTGTATGCACTCTCAGGCTGTACACATAGCCAGAAGAGCTCTCCCACAGCATGTACAGCTTTATGCCATAGCGAGCTCTTTTGCTCGCAATGTACTGTCTGAAAAGCAGCCGTCTTTTGTACAGGATCAAGGACTCATTGACTGCTATATTCTTTCCAGGAGTATAGATCTCTGGAAACCTGGCAGGCACGTACTCCATGACAGGCCGAATTTTGAACAACCTGTCATGGTCTGGATGGACCCGGGGCAATTCAGCAGAAATGTAATTGAAATGCAGCATGCGCTGCAGTAGCAAAAAACTTTCTCTGCTCATGTATGGTGCGAAGATGGGAGTTACCCAAACCGTGCGAGTCGTCCAGTAGGACTGCAAGGTGGGTTTCTGCACTAACCCCATTTTGAGTGTAAGGCCCAAAAATATCTTCAACTCTGCCAGCGAAGTGGGAGTCCACTGGCGTGTCCTAGAACGGGGCCCTAGAGTGCCTCCACGCTCCATCAGAAATTGGTCGGCACACAAATTTGTTTGCTGCACAATTTTCTGAAGGAAGTCAACATCCAAAAATAGATGCATGTAGTCGACTGGCAAAAAGTTAGCTGTATCGACTTTACATCCAGCGTCACCAGTAAAAGGTGGAATTTGGGGCTGAATTAAACAGGGGGGCTGTCAAGAGAGCACTCTCTCTGTGCTTGCGGCCGCAAGCACCTGCTCTCTGGGTTCAGCTACCCAATGTTGTCCCGCTGCACAGAATGTGCTTGCGAAGGGACAGTACGGCTGTCGTCATTGTCTCTTTCAGACTCACTGGAAGAGGTGTCATCGGATGGGACTCCGCCAACTGAAAAATCACTCCCAGATTCTGCCCCATTGTCCTCTCCCTCAGATGCTGTCTCAGTATCTGCTGTCTCAGTCTCTGAGCCTACATCAGAACTGTCCTCCATAACCCGAGTTAGGGCTTGATCAGCAGTCATCCAATGAGATGCCATCTCTGCTACTGCCTAAACTGTCCCTCTAAATTACTAGCCTACATAGAAGGCAGATAGTCACAAAATTGCTCATGGGTATGTTTGATGTGTACAATAGGAAATGTCGTCACCTTACCTTCGCTTCTTCTCCAATTCGGCAGATTCTCTGAAAACACTGAAAAAAACAAAAAAGAATGTATTACTTCACCTTACCACATACCCATAATCACAGCCTTCAGCGCTGGTGGCACCCAGTGCCACAGTCATTTTGGTGCCCTGCCTCCCATTACCTCTTCTTCTAATTCCCTCAGTACCACCCAGCAAAAGTGCTGCTTATATCTCCATAGTCCCCCTAGCATAACATTTGTTTTAGAGTGCAGGTAACACTTACCTTTACTAATCCACTCAGCTAAATACATATAAATGTATATCCTTTGCAGCAGGACAATAAACCATTTGCGCTACTTTATGGCAACTGCCACTAAAGAAAAGACATCCATGCATGCATATATATATATATTTTGTGAACAAGAATCTCACCGCACTCCACGAAGTTCAAATTGACATGTTTTATTGCAAGCAACAGCCACCTAGGCGTTTCGACTCTCAAGGAGTCTTGATCATGGTAAATGAGTCCCTCTTTTCATTAATTTTTCACTGAGCACCGGCAGTGGAGTGCACCGTGCAACAATCTTTTGACCAATTTGTGTTGCACATATATATATATATATAGATATATATAGATATGACTTTTATAAATATGTGTGGTTTCCCTGGAGGGCCAATTGTGGCTCCCGGAAAACAACACACACAAAAAAAACAAAAAATATATATATATATATATATATATAGAGGGAGAGAGAGAGAGAGAGAAAGCAAGACACTAAGGGGGTCATTCTGACCCCGGCGTGCGGCGGTTGCCGCCCGCCTGGCGGGAACCGCCATTTGGCCGCACCACGGTCAAAAGACCGCTGGTGGAATTCCGACCTTCCCGCTGGGCCGGCGGGCGCTACCAATGTTAGCGCCCGCCGGCCCAGCGGGAAGGGGGCCTGCAACACTGAAGCCGGCTCCGAATGGAGCCGGCGGGGTTGCAGGTGTGCGACGGGTGCAGTTGCACCCGTCACGCTTTTCACTGTCTGCTAGGCAGACAGTGAAAAGCAGGCTGGGGCCATGTTAGGGGGCCCCTGCACTGCCCATGCCAGTGGCATGGGCCCCAGGACACCCGTTCCCGCCAGCCTCTTCCTGGCGGTGTAAACCGCCAGAAACAGGCTGGTGGGAAGGGGGTCAGAATCCCCTGGGCAGTGCTGCTTGCAGCGCTGCCCCGGAGGATTCTCCCAGCCGGGGGAAATCCGGCGGGAAACCGCCGGACCCGGCTGGACGACCGCGGCGGTACAAATGAAGCACCGCCAGCCTGTTGGCGGTGCTTCCGTCATACGCAACACTATGACCGCCAGGGTCGGAATGAGGGCCTAAGTCTCTACATAACTTTTTTCATACATGTGTGCTTTCCCTTGGCAAAGCACTCATGTATAAAAAAAAAAATGGCCCCCAACATTTTCTATTTTAAAAAAAAATAGAATCTAGTTTTCCCTGGGGGGGCGATCGGGCCCCCCCAGGGAAAACTTGATTCTTTTTTTACACCCCCAAGGGTCGGCCAGTGTTCGGAGGGCCGACCCCGCCATTTTGTTTTTTATTTGTTTAATTTTTTTTAACTGATTTTTTTATCTGGGGGGATCGCCCCCCAAACGACCCAAAACAGTTATTTTTTTAAAATAGTGCCCCCATGGGGCGGCCCTTTTAAAAGGGGGCCGACCCCCCCCAAGAAGATCCCTGGTGTCTAGGGGCGTTTCCTGGCCATGGATCCCAGCCAGGAAATGCCCATGGCCAGGAAACAGTGCATCTGGGGAGGCCGTTTTGTCCTTTTTTCCCCCAATGGAGTAGGAAGAGGACACTTACCTGCTCCTCTGCTGCTCCGGTGGGGAAAAATGTGACGTCAGCGCACCTCGCTGCGCACCAACGTCACAAAGGGGTGGGAGGGGGGCAGGGGGGAGACACGGAAGTTGTTCCGCATCTCCAATGGTAAAAAAAAAAAAATCCTCTGCCTGGTGTCGGCCACTGGTCGTGACCCGCACCTGGGAGGTAGTGCTTATGCGGTTAAAAGTATGACAAATCTGTTGAGATGTGCTGTTCGTTATATAATGGTGGCGGAATAGTTCCCTGAAGTATATTTCTTACGGGTAGCCTTTCACTGCTTGTCTCCATAACCTATGAGCGGCATCCTTAGCACCGTGATGGAAAGTCTTGTGAATAAGCACTGTTTTTGTTTGTAGCCCTGTTACTAATACAGCGTTTGTTGTTTCTAAGAATATCATTTCTGTTCTGACCCCAAATATTGTGGCTTAAAAGTGGTTTGGTGTTAAACTAACCTTTGGACAGTGGACACAATATTGTTTGAATGCTTTTGTGTACAAAGCACTGTACCAGACAAAGGCTCTGAAAGAATTTATACCAAAAAAGTAAATGTTAGGAAAATACTGCTTAGCATAAACATTGTCAATTGCATCATCCTGATAAAGGTTTGAACTTACCGAAAGATACTAGCACAATTAAAACTAGATGCAAAATATATAAAACTTATCCAGGTTCCAACCAATGATATTATGTCCTCATTCTTTTAATGGCACATCACTTAAAGGAAGCGGAGATCGTTGCTTAAGACTGGAAGACTATTGCCACAGCCATGTGCACCTGCCTAGAGGAAAAATGTTGGGGTGGCAGCAATTTTTGCATTTACTGCAGGAAATCATTGGTGTGGTATTTTCTGTTTCTGAGTGTAGAAATAACCACTCATAGAACAAGCTGTTCTCCAGTTGCTTTTACGATTTCGGATGGGACTCATCTGGCTTCGGTTTCAGGCAGAAGGCTGTTTTGCGCCTGCTAGGCAGATGGACGCAGCTGTTCTCCCAGGAAGGATCCTGAGAACTCGACACAAGGTGGTTTAGGAATGCATTCAAAACAGTGAAGCAGATTGTGTTCTTGAAGCCAGCCAATTGTTAACATAGGAACAGAATTAGTAATACATTTTGCTACATGTCGCTTAATGAGCTCAGTCAGATAGGTATCGATGAAATACACAGATTTATTGATTTCATCTCATCTGCAGAACTTCATTGGCAAATGCAGTGTGAAACGCCTTCCTTCTCAACTTCTGTATTTTATTTTCCTTTGCATAAGATTTTTTTAATTTGCTATTGCAGCAGTAGCAGATTGTTCACACATGCTAAACTGTTTGGAGTCAGATTTACTTTCCTGCTCCCCCTGCTTACAGGCTCTGACTAGGCTTCTGCCAGGCCTATAGCCCAGCTCTGGTCAGACAGCTCCAAGGTCTCCTGCACAGGAGCCTTGACTGCTGGCCTGCACTCTTTGGTCCCCCACCACTGCACCCCTTTCCTACTCTCCCCTTTCTCACTCTGTATTCCCGGGACATACTTAATGGAGGCTGCAGCGTGGCTCCAGTTAGTAGGTCCACCCCTGTTCCCCCTTCTGCCAGGCTCTGACTAGGCCTCTGACAGGCCTATTGTCCAGCTCTGCTCAGACAGCACCAAGGTCCCTTGCACAGGAGCCCTGACTGCTGAATTCCACTCTCTGGTCCCTCACCCCTGCACCCTGCACTCATGCTCCCCTTTCCCACCCTCCCAACACCCCTCCCAGGACTTATTTAATGGAGGCCGCAGCCCGGCTCCAGTGAGTAGGTCCACCCCTGCTGCCCCCTGCTGCCAGGCTCTGACCAGGCCTCTGCCAAGCCATTTACCCAGCTCTGCTTAGACAGCCACAAAGGTGACGGGTATCCCATCCACCGAAATCTAAATACCATAGAAAATAAAGGTACTTAGATTTTGGCAGACGGGATATCTATCACCATTTCAACGAGTAAATGTGAAATCTAAATCAGGCCCTTTGTCACTAAATAGCTCCTTCCAGCTGTGAAGTTCATGTATTATCTAATAACAGTATCAGTATAAAAGTGCAAATGTGAACTGCTGTTACTGTACTATTGAACCAGGCCAGCACAGGAGCCTTGACTGCTAGCCTGTACTGTCGGGTTCCCCGCCCCCACACCTGTGCTCCCCTTTCCTGCTTTTTTCTGCCACCCCGAACGCCCCTCCCAGGACCTATGTAATGGAGGCTGTAGCGTGGCTCCAGTGAGTAGGTCTACCCCTGCTCCCCCCTGCTGCCAAGCTCTGCTAGGCCTCTGCCATGCCTATTGCCCAACTCTGTTCAGACAGCACCAGGGTATCCTGTACAAGAGTCTTGACTGCTGGCCTGCACTCTCTGGCCCCCGCCCTGCGATCTCCTTGCCCGCTCTTTTCTCCCACCCCCAGCACCCCGCTCATGACCTATTTACTGGAAGCCGCAGCATAGCTACAGAAGACCCGCACAACAGGTGCACCAAAGGCAAGCCCATCCACGCCCATCTGCCCCTGGACAGCATCCAGCCCCAGGAACCCTGGATCTCCGGACCCCTTTAGGGAGGCCGCCGCCGATCTTCGCACCCTGAACCCCAGACTCAACAACAACTGGTGCCAGGCATAGCCCTGCAACACAGCAGGACCTTTCAGCTGTCATCACTGCTACCTCACCAAGACGCAACACTGAACACCCCTGCAGTACCCTTCTCTTCTATGTCAGCACCGACCAAAGTGGGCACACTCAGTTGCATCCTTCTCACCACCAGAGCCCTCTGCAAACACACCACTGAAATCTGGGATACCATCTCCTCCTTTGCCCATGACATAACTTTTATCACTGAAACCTGGATCACCCCAGTGTCTATGCCGGACATTGCCACTGCAACACCTTCCGGATACAAGATGAAACACTGGGTACAAGATGAAACACGGAGGTGGCATCACCATCATGCACAAGGAATCAATTACCGACGATCAGACCACGCCAATCATAAAACACATGAATTGCCAGCTCCACACAGACAATACTGCCACCATCAAAGGCACCATGGCCAACACACTGCCACGTCCACAGACCGGACTCAACAAGGCTATCGCAGATTTCATCAATCCTCTCTCCTTACAATCTGAACACTACATCCTCCTGTGAGACCTCAACTTCCACCTGGAAGACGTCACTGACACCAACTCCACCAACCTTTTTGAAAGACTGGACGGCATCGACCTCAAGCAGCTAGTCACTGACCCCACGCACATAGCAGGTTACATGCTGGACCCCATTTTATCATCCAGCAACAGAATCAGATATACCCACACCTCTGACCTGACCTGACCCCACTCCTTGGACCACGCACTGGACCCCATTTTTTCATCCAGCAACAGAATCAGATACACCCACTCCTTGGACCTCACCTGAACCCACTCCTCGGATGACACACTGGACCCCATTTTTTCATCCAGCAACAGAATCATATACACCCACTCCTTGGACCTCACCTGATGGGCCACATCATCGTACACTTCACCTTCACCGGGCATACCTGCTCTACCCCGAACCACCACAGCACACCCTACTATAGCTGGAGCAAGGACATGCAGCAACAATGGACTGAAGCCTTCGACATCACTCAGCTCAGTTACCCCCCAACCTGGACCAAGCAATACAGAACTTCAACAACTGAGCCACCTATGCCGCTGACCTGGTCGCTCCCACTAAGCTGGCTAAAATGTACAGACCAGCCAAAGAAGCCAAATGGTACACCCCAGGACTCTGCAGGACAAATGCAAATGCAAACAACTGGAGAGAAGATGGCGCTCCAGCGGGAACGTAATCGACAGAGCTGAATTTAAGTCAGCCCTCAACAACTACCACTGACTGATCAAAACAGCAGAGGGAGGTCCTGACCCCGTGACTTGATACCATCACCAGTCAAACCAAGGAACCCTTCACAATTGTCAAACCGTTCACTTGCCCCGCAGCCACCGAAAACACAATCCCCACTTCACAGAAGGTCTGCGACGCACTCGCTGACCATTTCCACAACAAAATAGCAATCATATACAAGAACTTTGACCCCAACCCTCCAGCACATCCAGCCTCCAATGAATCACCACGACTACTACCCTCTCCACTCCTGGAAACAACTCAAAGAAAAAGACACAACTGACCTTATGAGCGCCATCCACTCAGGAGCTCCCACCGACGCCTTCCACCATAATCTCTCCAACCTCAGTAGAGACAAAGTTGGCCATCAACTCTCCACCATCATCAAGATCTCGCTAACCACGGCTACCTTTCTCAACACCTGAAAACATGCAGAGGTCAGACCACTCCTCAAGAAACCCTCGGAAGACCCCAACAAACTACAAACTACTGACCCATCTCCTTGCTCCTGTTCACTGCCAAAGACCTAGAGAAGACTGTCAACCTCCAACTTACTGAGCACCTTGAGAGACACAACATACTAGACTCCTCCTAATTAGCCTCAGGACCAACCACAGCACCGAGACAGCACTGATCGCTGCTTCAGACAACATCCGCACCCTGCTCAACAGAAGAGAACCTGCTGCCCTCATCATCCTTGATCTGTCCGCTGCCTTCTACACGCTTTCCCACCAGTGAATCATTCATCGCTACGCCAGATAGGAATAACCAGCGATACGCTCAGATGGATGGAATCCTTCATCACATGACACACCCAGAATGTTTGCCTTCCCCCTTCACATCTCACACCAAGCATAACATCTGCGGCATGCCCTAGAGCTCATCTCTCAGCCCCACACTCTTCAACCTCTATATGACGCCCCTTGCTGACATTGTCAGGACGCATGACATCAACATCATCTCCTACACCAATGACACCCAGCGCATCCTATCGTTCTCCGCTGTCCCAACTTCAACTAAGAGGAATTTCCACAACTGCAACTGCCGAAAGTTGAACACAGGGAAGACTGAAGTTCTCATCTTCGGCAAACACTCCGCCCTCTGAAATGATTCCTGGTGGCTGGCAGATCTCAGCCCCACCCCCACGCTGAAGGACGATGCCCACAACCTCAGCATCATCCTAGACAGTGAGCTCTCCTTGAGGTGTCAGGTCAACTCCGTAGCCTCAGCCTGTTCCACATGCTTCACATGCTCAGAACATTTTTCAAATGGCTCCCCATCAACACAAGAAAGGCATATACTCAGGCTCTCATCAACAGCAGGCTGGACAACGGTAATGCACTCTATGCCTGCACCTCCACCAAACTCATGCAGTGGGTTCCAATCATTACAGAATGCTGCAACCAGACTGACCTGCCCAAAAGAGCTCACATCTTGCAGCGCCTGATGGAACTTTACTAGCTCTCGATCCAAAAGCGATGCCACTTCACGCTCCTCACCCACGCTTACAAAGCCCTCCATGACCAAGGACCTGCCTTCCTGACAGGCACTTCTACCACCCAAGCAGGAGCCTCTTCTCTGCACATCAAGCCCTCGTTCAGACCCCTCGCACCGTCGCTGCTGCACCGTAGGATGCTCCTTCTCCTATCTCGCCACCAAGGTGTGGAACACCCTCCACCCCCACACCACCTCTTCACCCAGAGACTTCAAGAAAGGGCTCAAAAACTGGCTTTTGAATTGAGACCATCCTCAGCGCCTTGATACCCTGGTGGGCGACAAGTTGCACTTCGCAGATACTTGATTGATTGATTGATTTCACGCAACATAGCACAGCAAGGGAACCTGCAGCACTGCACTGCGTGAAACAGAGACAATAGAAATGTACTATACCTACTAAGATATGGCACACCTCTGTCCCCCTTTGCTGGTGCACTGTGTTCTGCCTAGTGATAATGCAGATACCCTTGCATCATGGTGCAAGAGTGCCAGCTTTACGGGCAGGATTGTTTTGTGCAAGAATGGATACGTTCCTGCACAAAAACAATTCTTAAATGTATATTTCTATTTCGATGTGTGCTGCAGAATGAAGCACACCTGGAAAGAGTTAGTAACAAGGAGAAATAAAGATATTTCTCCTTGTTTTGCCTCCGTCAAGTAGGTACACCATTTTGCAACAAACCCATGTTTACAAGTCTTCACAAATCTGGGTTTGCGTCAATATACCTGGGTTGATGCACAGGAATGCCCACGCTCCACCCATGTAATGCCTATCTGACACAAAGTAATGGAAGGCATACATATGTACTGCGTTGCTTATTTTGTCATTACTAAACCATGCTTAATAAATACCAAAAAAGGATTTTGCGCCAGGGCTGCACCACAAAAGTGATACAACCTTAAAGGGGGAGTGAAACAAAATATCAAATGTTGTTCTCTAGTGCATATATTTTAGTCATTGTCAGGTTTGCCAACTAAAACCTCCATCCTGGTATCTTATTTTACATTTATTTTTGTATTTTTTCCCTAGGCTGGCCTCAGTTTTGTGAATAGCCTTCAACTGTGAAAAAAGAGGAGGGCAAGAATTGCAGCAAGCAGCAGCAAATGTGCCAAGCAAATGGTTGCATTTTCTTCTTGGTAGAAAGAACTATACAAACATACTCCTTAAACTTGTATCTTTCCTGGTGTAATTGATTTGCACGCGGTATGTACTGCCTCTCTGTGTCGTCTTTTTGTGCTGGAAACTTTGACGGCAGTTCAGAAAGTGGAAAGCAGTTTAAGTAAGAAACATTTACAAAAATATTAAAGGTAGATGGAAAGGTTTTTGTAACCCTGACCGAAGTTAAAGACTTTATAGTAACTCACAACATTCTAAAAAAAAAAACTATTTACGCCTACACTTATGCCTGCACCAAAAAGTGAAGAAGCCAGCCAGTCATACCATGTAGTACTCCAAAGGAATGCTTATTTTTCTGTAGCCATTTATATTTCCGTTTTGCTGGTGCTTACTTTAAATTATGTTTGCCTTCATCTGTGTATGACAAGTATTGCTTGCGTAGGTGCATATAACTCGTGTATGTCTCTACTGCTGCTGAATCGTTCAAGATGGAGGTCCTTAATGCTAAAGCAGTCAACTCTTTCCAAGCCGGTAACTCGCTTTATATTGGAGCTTCTTTGAAGGTCATTAACAGGCTAAATCATCATCTATGAACACTTGCAGTGGTCGGTAAATGTAACCCAACCGCTGCCCCTAAGATTCCTGTCCAGATCTCAAGAGACTTCAAATTTCGCCCTATAGGCCACTCTGAAACTCATAAGCACACCCCAAAGTATCATCACGGAAAATATTTGTATTATTCTTACTAACACCTAGGTCCTGATTTATGAACAGCATTGAAAGGAGTGTTTTTCAAACTGGGTTGTCAAGGGGAGGCACAAGGCTCTGGCCAGCATGAGACATCAAGCTTTGGTATCTTGTGAAAAGATACTGCTGACAATCATGTTTTGAGCATGCACTTGGCAAGCTGATTTTTTAGGTCTGGTATCAGCCAAGACTGTTTGAGTTTATTACATTCATTTGTAATGGGTATAAGGTCTTTGAGTGAGCCCGCTTCATCCATTGGTCTGCTATTGTGTCATTCACATTTTCCTTCCGCCCACTCTAGCATACTGCAATGGGCACTTGATCTCCCAACTTTAGCCATTGGCTAACTTTGATATGGGTTACTGTATTCTGCTCTTTTACAAGGAGCACATCCATACACAAAGATTTTTCCCTTCAAGGCAAGGACTTCGAAGGAAATGTCAATGTGGGACCAAAAATAGTTTTTGCTTTTAGCCATTTCTTTTTATATTGAGGACAGCCAAACAACAAAGTTTTGCAAAAAATAACACAAAAGATCACAGAACAAAACAATTTAACATTTAGCATTAACAAAGCCAAAAGGCTGTGAGCCAACATCACACTTGTGGATGCCAATACTTGTTTTAAAGCTGAACACTAATAAAATGTTAGAAATGGTACACGTGATTTTGTCAGAAAGCAAAATGTTACCCTGAACATAATGAAAATAGCATATTTAAAATAATAATTGTGAGAAAATGTTTGCCATTTTGGAGGGCTCTGGACAAATTATTTTATTTGAAGTCAACTCGGACGGAACTTAAAAAGTACTTGACCTTAGAGGACATCCAATTGGCTGTAGGCAATTCCTCATCGGTTAAGACCCCTGGCCCCAATAGAATTACCATTGAATTTTTTTTTAAACGTCTCCTCACTCCTGACACTACCTCTTTTGACACTGTCCAAAGAGATCGTACACTCTCGCTCACTACCGGATGAGCTCTGTTGTGCAACTATCGTCACTATCCTTAAATCCAATTAAAGCCCTGAGCATTGCGCCTCCTATGGGCTTATCTACATTTTTAACTTGGAGATCAAACTCTTAGCAAAGATTTTAGCCACTAGGTTGGCTAGGGTAGTAGGGACGCTGGACTTTGATGACCAAAACAGCTTTATGGCCAGTACTAGGCATGGTCTGCATTGACTACAAGTGATGCGCCAAGGTGGATGACTTGCAGGATCCGGAGGCTCTGCTATTAATAGATTATAAAAAAGTGATCAACACAGTTCATTGGAGCTTTTGATTTCATATATTATGCAAGATACATTTTGTATTTATGCTTCTTGTTCTTGCTAGACGTCCTATATAATGCTATACAGACGTCAGGGTTGTTCTCTTCTCACCCTATTTTTTTGCCTTAGTGATGACACCTTTGGCAGAATGGATCAGGAGAGATGTGCAGATATATGACTTAGGGGATATCCCAGACTACAATCTCCTCAAGGCCAAACTGATGCTTGGTCCATTTGACCTTTCAGGTATATCAAAGCTCTACAGGGCCCTCATATTTAATATCACAGATCCGCTTAAGGATGTGAGGACTGCCTGCGAGTAAGACATGAGTGTTATGGAGGATGGTAAATGGCTGGAGGCCACAATTGCCGCTCGGACACTTACCATTGCCTCCAATTTATGTATGATTTAGTTCTACTTCTACCAGGTGTATTACAGCCCCACAGGCTGTGGAGAATGAGAAGATATCCCAACATGAAATGCACACATTGTGGTGATTCTGAAGGGACATTCTGCCTTATAATCTGTACATGCCCCATCATTAACGATTAGTGGAAGAGAATACATGACAACCTGGTCAGCCTCAGTATGGATCCAAGGTATAGGCCACTGCAGCAACGTGGAGAAAGAAATCTACACCTGGAAAGGGTGCACTAGTAAACTTGGAAGGCTATGAGGTCCTTGTACTTTCAGAAAACCTGGCAGCAGAACTGCCTGATCTACTACATTATTTGATATGCCTTAAGGATGACAATGTGGTTTGTGGCACTTTCTCTTATGGGGTGATATCTAATTGCATTAATGTTGTACCAAAGTTTACTTTGCAATTGTTATGTTGGAAAAATACGAAAAAATAACAATAAACAGCTGTGTTAAAAATTGGAGGCAAATGTTTTTCTTCTTTTTTGGACCCGTAAAATGGAATATTATTTCCAAATCTAATACATAAAATGACTGAGATGATGTAACTAATTAAAAATTTGATGTGCATTGAATATATGTGTGTGGTTGAAGTCCTTTAATCCTTTAAGTGGAATGTCTATACAAATGCATATTGGAGATAAAGGAAAAGGTGCAAAGGCAGTTGTTGACTCTTCCCTACTACCTGTCAACAGTGCTTCATTTGTAATAGAATAAGTGTCAGTGCCCAAAGCTACGCTTAGAATTCTGCCGCCAGTGCTTTTAAATATTGGCGCACTAAATACCAAGGCTAGTAGTCTTGAATCAACCTCTTGCCTCTTTTATGCACTGTCAGACACCCCCTGTCCCTTTATCCCCCTCATGCACATTCCTGCTTTTTCCCTTTGCAACATGTTTTCCATCCGTCTCTTCCTACTTTTTTTTACCTTTTTGGGGTTTTCCTTCTCTTGCGCATGATCAATGTCTGATGAGGAAAAATAAGTGCCGGTCTTCAAAAATTAGTGCTGATTGGCCCCAACGGTATCCACTGGTACAAATTAAGCACTGCCTCTGAACAATTTATCCTTTTTTCAAGCATAGGGCTCGATTACGAGGCTGGCAGTGGTGGTCGGACCCCCGCGGCTGTGGTGGTCTGACCACATGGAACATGTGGCTAACACAAAAGGTAGTACACCTATCTGTACATAGGACAATTTGGGAATTATAAGATGTAACACTAAAATGAGCAATCCAGGATATAGCACCGTGATTTTCATAAAACGAAACCTGTCTGTGATAACGCTATAAGAAATGCCTCTGTAAGGTTGTCTTTATGATAATAGATGGAGGCATAAAAAGGCCTTCATATTCATATAATGTTTCATATTCATAAGCGTGCCAAAAGTACTCTCTGCACTCGGCGTTGCAATAATCATGTAGAAAGCAATTTTACAATCACAGAAGGGAAAAACAATAAAGATGGCCTAATTCTCCTGCAAACTTCATAAATACAACTAACATCCAACTGGGGGTTAGACCCTGTGCTATGTTGTTATTGAATGTGGCAGGGCAAAAGAATGAAATTTGAAATGTAGAATGTGGGTTGCGGTGGATGTGGTATTGTTGTGTGTGTTGTAGATTGTTTGAATGTATGTTGTTAATGATCAGTGGTAAATAGATCAAGTGTGTCACTTGTTCTTTTGAATATTCTATTGGTAAACTTCTACTTACCTTCGACCCATGTCTGATGCAGCATCTTCAATGCAACAAATGCTTTCCTGGGTATTAACAAAAACTGATATTTCTCAGGATAAATTTTTCACTTATATTCCATTCACCCAAACATGCATTATGGCTAGCTACCTGTGCATGTTTGGGAGCGCACAAACATCAACATGATCGTCAAAGGTGAGACTCACGTCAGGACACACACTTTCTTTTCTCGTCTTCTACTCATTACTGTTGGAATCCTTTTACCTCGTCCTCTTGAAAGTGAACTTAGCTTCTACCTTCCTGAATGTCTGATCCTTATGAAAACCTGCATTACCAGACTGCTGATTTCCCCAATAGAATCATGTGTAACCCAAAAATATACATTTGACGTTAAAATAAATTGTTAGTTCACTCAAAAAATAGTTTGTTTTTTGGTTCTATGCATGAGAATATTACTTTAAAATTTTCAAAAAACATTAGTAAAACAAGGACTTTAAAAGGGAACAATGAAAGAAGCAGTCAAGTGCAGAATCATAAGGTTAAACGAACAGGTACAGAGGAACGTTATTCAGAGCCCAGGGCTTAAAATGTCGTTCTACTCTTGTGCAGACCAGGTGTCCCTGCATATGACAGTGAATGCAGCAGTAGGATTTTCTTTGCATCTTTGTGATCCCCAATTCTAGATTGACATGTTTCTGGCCGCGGTTCACTGGCAGTAAGTCTGTCCCTCAGAGATCCACCCTCTTCTGGCGACAGGGCTTATCCTTTACCCACTTTACCCGGGTCGAATTTCTACAAGTTCTTGCCATTTCGTGCAGAGTAATAAGGAAACATGTTCATTTCCACTATGACAATTTCCCTATCTGTTGGTCTAGTATGAGTTAGGCTGTTACTCTGTCACCCCGTGTGGTGGCTCCAAGTAAACAATATACCTCCTTTCTCTGTAACCCAATGAATACAGCCTGTGTCCTTTCTCTGACGCAGAAGGGTTCCGTTATCAGTAAATGTATGTAGTTTACACTTAACTAGGAGCTAAGTACTCCTGTACTGCTTCCCTATTTCCTGGCCCATTTATCCCCCTTGGATTCCATGAAAAAGAGGACAGGACAGATATCTCCTTATAAGAGCTTCCTGGAAAAAATAAATGAATCTCACTTTTAGCTAATACCTCCTCACATTCCAACCATGTGCTGGAACTAGGCTATCATATAATTTACCAAGCTGCATTCATTCAACGTTCATTCATCATTCACACCTCCTATCTGAATCCTGGCTTCAGGGAGCAACTAGAGGGCCTATCAAAGCAGTGCCCTAAGTTATTGCAGTCCCTCTCTTACTCCCTAACTTACCTGACTGAAAACACGATTCCAGGAGCATGCAACCTCTTTTAGACTAAACCTGAAAGCCATCCGGGTTAGTGGTAGCTACGAATGGTCCTCATTAAGGGACTACTGATAGGGTCAACTTTGCTGCCAATCTCCTCTCTCCAATACTTCTCTTAAAAAGAACGGCTTTCTTCCAGGAAACAAGAGCAAACCATTCTGAATAATCTGTGTTATGTCATACAAGGTACTCTGTGAAACTGGGTTATAATGATCACATTCGTATTTGAAACACCCTTTAAAACTCACTCAAAAGATAAAAACAAGGCAGAATCAGGCCTGGGGCAAACCCCATAAATAATGCACAAACACGTCAGAGGGGGTTATGTAACAAGTGACATAAAACCTTCAGATGCCTAAGGAAACAATTCAGATACATCAACAGAAAATGCTAAGATATCCGTTCATGAAGAAGAAAAATCTGAACAGACATGAAAAGAAAAACATCTTTCATCCTAAGACAACAAAATACATTAAGCAGGTCAAAGTAATGTTTTTTTTAAATGACATTGTACTTTCTCTATGTTCTTTTTTGGAAGAGGGGTGATAAGGGTGACCAGCCTCAGAAGTCCTTCCACTGTCCTCCAGATTTGCTAATAGGAAATTGAACACACACCAAGATAGGCACTAAGGAAGTTGTGCAAGATAGCAGAGACAACGTAAAGTACCTAAGAGAGCTAAAACCTCTCTCCTGGCTGCGTATTGTAGTGGTTTCTGTAAAACTAACATCTGCACTAAAACCTCTTTCCAGGTTGACAAATGGTGTGGTGGTATGCAATAGACTATGGCTAGACATATTGCTTTGGTCATTAGTGTTTAGAGTAGTAGTTCAAAAGAGACAGGACTATCCACTGAGA
This sequence comes from Pleurodeles waltl, assembly GCF_031143425.1. Classification (NCBI taxonomy): domain Eukaryota; kingdom Metazoa; phylum Chordata; class Amphibia; order Caudata; family Salamandridae; genus Pleurodeles; species Pleurodeles waltl. Next base: position 620,242,218 of record NC_090437.1, on the reverse strand, counting down.
AATGTCTCTTAGTGTAGTGTTGATAAGTGTAGTAGTTGATAAGCTTGCAGTGAGTTCTGTGCTGTACATCTCTCATCTTTGTCTTCTTCTTCTTATTATTTTAAAAAAAATAAATGGTATTTTCTGAAGTATATTAAAGTTTACTTTGCTTGATAATGTCATCAGTAATGTAATTTGAGATGTCATCAGTGATGTCATCAGTAATGTCACTGGCCATGTAATGAGTGATGCCATATGTAAGGCCATAAGCAGTGCATTACGGGGGCATACGTTATACTTAGCTCAGATAACTATCACTGCTGAATTTCTATGGTTTTGTGGAGAAACTGAGCCGAACTATAAAGTCCCTGTAACTTTTGTTTTTTTTCAGTGAATTTTTAAGGTTTACTTAATTCTATTTCATAACTGCAACGTCCCTGTAGCCTTTGGCCTTTTCAATGAATTTCACCATTTTCTTTAATACAAGTTGCACTACAATTACACCCATACATTCAATTCAGAAATACATTTTATTAACACACTTGTTCTTATTATACATTTTAAAAGTAATAATTAAGAAAACAACATAAGGTAACTTATGTACACTTTATATAAATGCAATACAGAAAGTCTTTCTCTTTTTTGTACACATTTTATGGATCCTCAAATCCGCTGTGATGCCACCTCAAACTGGTTGCAATTTCAGGAACAGACCCAAACATGAACTTCTCATTTGATACACTAAGGGCCTGATTTAGAGTTTGGCAGAGGGGATTACTCATCACAAATGTGACAGATATCCAGTCTGCCGTATTACGGTCCTATAATAGCCTATGGAGATCGTAATGTGGCGGCTGGAATATCCGTCACATTTGTGACAGAGTAACTTGTCCAATCAGTCCCTAAGTCTCCACCCATCCACATTGCAAACCCTACCCTAAACCCGTTACCTGGGTTTTACATCTCTCTGGAGAGAGACTCAAAACCACAGCTCCATCATTTTTCTGGTTTTCCTTGAAAAGAAGAGAGTTTCAATGTTAGGATGTCTTCTGATGGAGACAGAAGAGAAGAGGGAGAGCAGGACGAAGAAGAAGAAGACTGACAAATCCCCGAAGAAGTTGTCCAATGTTTGAAAAACATTTATCCATCCCTTCAGGAGTAAATACCTTCTTATAAAATTTGTCCAGTGCAATATATGCAGCAAAAAACTGTCAAGAGGTGTGGTGAAGAAGTATTCACATGGCCCATCCTCTATTGAAAAACTCAGGAAATCCATACATAGAAGGACATATCACAACATGAAGAGAGAAGGTCATGTATCATCATCATCTGCAGCTGGACCAGCTGTGAGACCCTTACCTCTTGACCAGATGGTTACCATGCCCGTTGTTCACCAAGACTGGAATACATGGTTACTTATTGTAGTAAATGTGATATGCCAGTTGCAAAATGTAATCTTTTGGCCAGTTTATGGATGCCGTCAACAAACATAGGGGGTCATTCCAGGGCTGGGGACCACGGAAGCACTGCCAACAGGCTGGGGGTGCTTCCCAGCCCATTCTGACCGCGGCGGTAAAGCCGCGGTCAGAAAAGGGAATCCGGCGGTTTCCCGCCGGATTTCCCCTGCATGGGCTGAATCTCCATGGTGGCGCTGCAAGCAGCGCCGCCATGAAGATTCCGACCCCCTTCCCGCCACCCTGTTTCTGGCGGTTTTTACCGCCAGGAACAGGATGGCGGGAACGGGTGTCGTGGGGCCCCTGGGGGCCCCTGCACTGCCCATGCCACTGGCATGGGCAGTGCAGGGGCCCCCTAACAGGGCCCCATAAAGATTTTCACTGTCTGCATTACACCCCTGCAACTTCGCCGGCCCAGCGGGAAAGCCAGAATGGCCGCTGCGGTCTTTTGACCGCGGAGCGGTCTTTCGGCGGCCTGATTTTGCCAAAGTCAGAATGAGGGCCATAATTTTTAAAAAAAAATTCACTTCACCATTCCATCTTCCCTTCCTCTTTAAACATAGGTAGCTATCTCAAAAGCAAATATAGAATACTTGTACCTTTAGATGACATAATATTACATTAAATACTATTAGCAAATGATTAGCTACATAAGTGGTGCTTTGTCAGTGGTGGATACATAAGTGCTGTGTGGGGGCGTTAGTGGATGTGTAAGTGTCCCTGTCACTGTCTGACTCAATGTGTGGGTAGCTCTATGTTTTTGTGAATAGTTATGTGAGCTGTGTGGATAAGTGACTGGGTGTATAACTGGATATGCAAGTGCATGTGTAACTGTCAGTCTGACTGCTGGATACATGAATACCTGAAAAGGTGTGTGAGTGGATGTGATTGTGTCTGCATGGGTGTATGAGTGACGACCCATGGGTGCTCACAAACATTTTCCCATTCCCGTTTGGTCTGTGATGTGACTAAGGGATACACTGATACCAGCAGTGTGTCAGTAGAGGGTTTGGCGGGCTCAAGGCATTGGCGGTAAGGTGTGTGTAGGGAAGGAGAAGCACATACATCTAGTGGCTGAATTGCACAACCTGAAGCTAAAAAACTTGGGATTAAACCCAGCTTCTCTACTTAAATTGTGTGATCCAATGCAATTGGTTTATTTCACTTTTCTTCCTTTTTCTTCATTATCACATATAAGAGAACTTTGAAATACATTACTTCAGGGTGTGTGCTCTACAAACGTTTCTCCTGTGTTTAATTTAATAAAAGATAATGTTGTTCATGAATAATAGGAAACCAGGCCACCCTAAGAGTGCACATGACAACTGACTTGCCTCTTAGTTCACTATTGGTTTTGTTGTCAGGGTGGAGGAAATAATTAATGTTTGTCAAGTAATGTCTGAAAAGCAGCACTTTAAAAAATATACTTCTCAATGCACTGATATAATCTGATGTACCAAGGAAAACTGTTTTTTTTTAATTTTGTAAAGACATTTTCATATTTTTACGATTTTGCTGCATGATGTATTTGAAAACTAAGGTGTATCTAAAGTTAAGTGGTGCAGGACTCCCTAGTTGCTGCCTTTCTTTCACTTCAATTAACATTTAAATGCATGCTTGCAGGTTTATTGAACATCTTAAACATCTTTTTAATGTTAGTGCTGAGTTGAGTTAACAATAGCCCAGTGTTTCTATAGATCAGAGGGATGCATGTGAAGGTCAGAGGGCCACATGCAGCTCCCGGGCCATACTTTGAGTATCACTGATGTAAGCGGATGTATAAATAAATAAATGGGTGTGTGAATGGTCTTATGGGTATGTGACTGAGTGTGTCAGTGATTATCTGTGTATATGACGAGTGAGTACACAAGTGCTTTTGCAGGAGTGTAACTAGGTGTGTAAGTGCCTGACTGTGTAAGTGGGTGCAAATTAAATACCATTAAATTACATACTACAAGTAGACGCTCACATAATAATAAATAAATCAATTTTATTTTCAGTATAGCAATTACTTTCCTCCTTTGCTGCTCACTATTTTTGACTTAATGTTTTTATCTAACTAACCTTCCTTATATTTTGCCTTTTACTGTAGTGTCTAGAAGCTACACATTTTCTTTCAGCTTATATTCCCTCCTAGGTTTTTCTTTAATATACCTTTTTATAGTACAACCTAATTCACATACCTGGAAAGTATCTTTGCTGTTTGTCCAAGTTTTATGTTAACATTTCTTAATATTTTTTCCAGCGCAAATTTCAAGTCAGAAGTATGGAAATCCTCCCCCACTCTCAACAGAAAAGTACCATTAATGACTACCCTTACCACTGTTCCCTCACTCATACTGCTGTTCTTTGCAAATCAGAAACTTCCTTTCTTCTTTTCTCATGTTTCCTGTAAAGAAGCCCAATTCAGTAGGTTTTTTATTGCAGATCCGTGGATCTACTGCGGTGCTTAGCGTGGGCCCTCTTGTGGTCCGCGGTGGGTTTGTGGATCTGCATGGCAATTCTTAAAAGCACTCAACAATCTGCTGTCAATGCTATTCATTTATATTTTATTTTGTAAAGTATTGTCAATAACAAGACATATACTCCCTACTGCGCGATTTTTGTACATCAGTCTGCTTTTCAGTTTCACAGTGCAGTCTCTTTTGTTCCCTTCCCCTCACATTCTTTAAGCTCTGTTTCCATAGTAACCAAGGGCCTCATTTACAAGAAATTATGCATTGTTGCATTGTGGCAACAATGCGTCAAAAATACTTACACTACGTTATCACAGCACCCTATGCCATGGAAGCGCCATATTTATAACACAGCACACCATGGCATAAGGATTCTGGCTGCTCCAGAAAAAATGATACATCCATGTGTGTCTTGTCACAGGGAAATCTGATGCTTCTGATGCAAAACTGATTCATTGCTGACTTGTGGCACGCAAAGTGGCGCAGACCAATCCTGTGTCACGCTTGAGTGTGCAATGCGTAAAAAAACTACAAAAATGACACACCAGTGGGGAAAAAATGGCATACTTCATAGAAGGCAGTCATGGATCAGGCAGCAGATGCAAGGGCAACAATCTCATCACCAGCCAGGATATCTAGACAGACTCCCAGGGGAAGACAAAGTGCAATTGCAGTGAGGAGAAGAATGACATCTTGATTGCTGAGGTGACAGAGCACCAACACCAGCTCTTTATCACCTTGAAATTGGCACTAGGGAGGAAAGAGGCCATTTGGTAGTCAATTGTGGAAAAGGTCAACAGTGTGGCACAAGCAAAAAGGACTGTCACTGACTGCAACAGACGTCGGACAAAGAACAAACAGGCCAGCAACTTGAAGGCAGCAATGCAGAGTGGAGGAGGGCACAATGTGCCCCAGAAGGAGCTGGATGCTTTGGAGGAGCAGGTGGCAGCTGTTATTCCAGACTAGTTGGTGGTTGGAGTCCCCAGACAAGACAGTGCAGGACATGAGGAATAATCACAGTCCCAGGGTAAATATCAAAAGGGCCAATGGGGGCAACGATGTCATGTTTTCCAGTGCCAATAGTCATGTCCCAGTGCTCCACTGCACTGTCTGCAGGGCACAGGGCATGAATCGGGATAATGTCTGATTGAATAACACAAAAAAGTCATTCACACTGCCCAGTAATATGTTGCACAGCTCAGTCAGTCTCCAAGATGTTTAGCCACTATATGTGTGAAGTGTAACATCAGTTCAGATCAACCTGTGTCTACTGGCACATGTAGTGCAATACACAACATGAGTCACCAGAACCATAAGCCAAAACCATGAAGGATCAATCACAGGCTAAGTGGAGCAGGGCAGAAATTCAAGTCTCCTTGCTGTGCTGCCTTGCATCACATGTAAAGTGGTGGAATTACCTGTACTGACTAGATAATGTGCATTCCTGTCCTCTGCCCCTCCACTATGCACACTGGGCAGGAGTGTGCCAAATTGCCAGCACCCTTGCACCATGTTGCAAGGATGTCTACATTGCAGACAGATTTATCCCTGTGCAAGAAGGTACACCTTTGTGCCCAAAAACACTCATGTCTGGCTTTGTTCTCTTCCTATGTGTGATAGAGAATGCAACACACAAAGAAAAGGAAAAAACAAGAAGAATAAAAGACAACACTCCTTGTTACAGCTCCCCTGGGGAGGTGTAATAAATTGTTGCATTCCCCGGTTCACAGAACCTTGTAAATCAGGAAATGCAACAAAAACCATGGCTTTGGCATTTGAAACAAAGTCCATGGTATGGCTTCTTGTCTAGCCTTGCCTCACTTCATATCTACAAGGCCAGAAAAAAACATACAAAGTTGACTTTTGTGGCCTGCAGCTTGCACCATTGGTGTATCACAAATAGTGATGTACTGGCGGAGGAAGTTGCATGAACTGCAACAACACATCAGGCATGGACACCTGCACACTATAAAACCTGATGGGACCATGTAGGTCAACTTGCACCGTGAGACCACCGTGCCTTATATGAACATAAAAATGCATTGTAACCATAAAAATGCATTGTAACCAAAGCCGAAGGTATTTGCATGTTAAATAAGAAATGCTAGAAGAACAGATGATGGACGCAATGCTAAACAATGCAAACATTCACCCCCAATCACAAAGATATGTATTTAATCCATATTTTTTTTTCCCACCACACCACCTCAGTTTGGACCCAGTCATATGCAAATCACTCCGAACTGCAAAGCCAGGGCCTCCATGGACCGGAAACAAGCATCCTGGGACCAGTTTCAGGGTATCACCCTTCATTAGCCAGACTAGCTTGAATTCAGTGGCACAGTGAGCACGGGACCCACATCTGGCTATACCCTTCCCACTTAGGGCGACAAAAGCAAAAAGATCAGATTATGGAGGGAATGATGAACAGTGCAAACATTCACCCACAGTCACAAAGATCTGGGTTTAATCCATTGTTTTTTTGCCCACCACGCTACCCCAGTTTGGGCCCAGCCATATGCAAATCAGTCTTGACCATGTCCCCCACAGGAACAGTTCAGACGAAGGAGAAATCGCTCACCTGAGAGGGGTTGTCAGGTGTGTGGAATGTGAAGTATCAACACATAGAAACCTGCCAAGAGCCACATGTACATTAATTGTCATACAAATATGTAGCACCCAGCTGCCCTGAAGTGCATGGTGAGACCACACAGGTGCAATCTGACATGATAGGGACCACCTGAACCCATGTCATGTACTAAATCTGTTTGGGTTAGGGGCAATTCTCGTGACGCATATCAGAGGACAATGTGTGTTGAAACCAACGCTGATGTGTGGCCCTGGTGGGCCCATGGTTGTGTAGTGTATTGTAAGTGTTGGCTGAGTAGTTTGAACTTCCACTCATGTCTGTATGAGGAGACGTGTTCTGCAAGGTGGCCAGACCTGTACAAATGCACTGCTGTATCTGACAGTGTCACATTTGTGTTGCAGCTGGGCAGGGATGACAAGAAAGGGCCCATTGGGGAACCACATCCTACATGTGATGTGGTCATGGCTGAAGGCGTAGCATGTGGCAGGAGGGAGTCTGAAGGGAAAATGCCTTTCCATGGTACATATGTCTCAGTTGGAGGATATGAAATAGGGATCCATCAAGGGACATAAAAAACTAGTCTACCACAAAGGGCAGCAGTCAGCAATGTGTGGCAACTGCGATGGATGTGCCCAGTCATGTTTCAGAACTGGGTAGATACGTATCACCAACTAAAACACTACTACCATGTGGGGCACAGCCTGATCCATAGGTATGAATAACAGCCAGACATGTCAGTACTCTAGACATGGTCACACATATTGTAGATGTTGTAGGCACATGAGAGTCAATGTCTGATCTGGGTTACATCACTGTGTGGCAGTAAATTGAGTCCTTGACCCTAAATGAGGAGTGGCAGAGGAGGTATGTACATGTACAAGTGAGCGGCCCTAAGTGAATTGATGTGACACCCAAATCTGGTAATCATCAACTGGGGTGAGTGTCAGTGCTAGCAGCTTACCTAGTGTGACATTGACCATAGACTGAAATCTGATACACAGTGCCCACTGTCCTCATTGATGGAGCCAAAAGTGTATCCAATCATTTAATTTGAGGACACAGATAAAGGAAACAATGGGAAGTACATGGCCCCACACATTCCTGCAGTCAATCAAGGTATATTTTTATTTGTAGAGTTGGGCTGGATAAGTGTTACCAAATGAACCCTTGCCCACAAGAATGCACAATGTGCATGCAAGACAGCACAGCAAGACAGAGTGCCATAGTGTACAGTGTGAAACCCAGATGGCTGAATCATTGCAAATCTTTGAGCAAAAATACATTAGCTGCTCAGGAACAGTGGGCAGAATAATGGCTACAGGTAATGCAGTCATACTGGTGCATTAGGTGCAATCTGAACAGTAGTAGTGTCTACATGTTAAGGTGCAATCGCTATAGGCATCATGGGAAAGAATCCAATTCACTTTGGCAGATGTGGACATGATCCTTTCTCATATGTGCAGGAATTTTAGGCCTAGTGACCTGTGTAACTGTGTTGCAATATGTGTCATGACAAAAAAGTCTACCTTGTCAGTCACACAGTTGTATTAAGAATGTAGAGATACTTTCATCTGAAAGGCAACTTTAGTCCAAATTGGGCTCCATTCCTCTGAGTTACAGCCATCCTATGCATCAATGTTGTATAGAAAGTTAAACTTTAGCATGTCTGAATGACAAACAGATTACTTATGTCAATACCTAACTTAAAACACTGTTAGCATTGTTCTCTCATATTGCAAAGGATGTACCTACATCTTGAGCAGCTACCTATTCAGGATGACGTTCTGGATGAGGATAATAGCCTGCCAACCATTGTTCAAGACATCTTCTGGGAAATCCTGGTCTCCTTCAACACACCATATACAGCTGCAGGAAGGGCCAAAGGCATAGCGGGGTCTCCATAGGATCCACCCAGAACACAACATACACCATCTGCCACACCACCCCCAGCCCCGCACTCCAAGGACCCCCAAGTAGATTTTCAGCATTGTGCGGTAGGAAGATGCTAGATGTGGTCTGAGTGGGTACGGAAATCATGGCGGGCAACCTAGAGGCAGTCCATAGGTGCCTCAGTCCAAATAAGGACACCTCATCCCCTATACGAGGCATCTACACTCCGCTCCAACAGTTCCTGACTGATATCGCTGGTGTCATTAGGCAGAGGCATGAACCACTGCCCTACCAAAGTAGCACTAGCAAGGTTGCAAACAGCTGGGGGACATCTGCAAGATCCTTGAGTTCATGGAGCGGAAACAGGACACATATGTGCCACTGTGGTGCCTACCACCACAACATAGGTGCTGTGCTGGCAAACCAGCAGGCCCTTCTCAGTGCAGTGCTGCCTCACATGTTGACACAGAGAAATGCTGCTGCGGACATGGGGTCCACATCTTCAGCCCATGATGTGTGTGTGCCTCTGTTGCCTTCGGCACCTACAACACCCCCCTCACAGGAAGCACCGCACACATTAAGGAGGAAGATGTGGACTTCACCTCCTTCAAACCGGTAACATCTCTCTGTGCCAAATTGCCTGTTTCTCCTTTGCCTCATGCTGATCCATTTCAGTGTACCTGACTACTGCTACTGTTCTCATTTTGCTAACTCACCTGTTGACCTCTACCAATTTTGGATGGTCAATGTGACTGACCTTCATATTGGCAATTTAATCATTTTATTTTCCACTGAAACACTCCTCTCCCACATATGTACAATGCAATGTATCCACCATGGACTCTGTCAGAACATCCTATGGCTCTGATACAATATTAGGGCTGTTGAACAGAGGACTGCCACTTGCAGCTTGCTTCGGTGTCCACTTGTAAACAAAATCACTTCCCTCATAAAGCTTGTTGTATGTCTGTTAATGATCACTTGGAGTAGACTATGTTGGATGTGCTGGCCTAAAGTCCTCTACATATTAACAAAATGAAATTGTGTGCAATAGACCCATTACAAAATTAACACAAGGCAAGGCCAAAGGTATATGTGAACCATATGTCCATTTGAACTAGCAGGTAGTTACCCAAGGTCACATGTATGAGGTTCTACAAAGAACAATCTGCCACCGGTCAGGCCAAACTGTGTGACTGCCTAGGTGGCAAATATATTAATGGAAACTAGCCCACAATCGACCCTAATATGAAAATAAATTGGTGCATGGGAGAGTGAGTAAGTTTCAGCAACAGTGTCTGAGCCAACACATCCTTGGTAACTCATAATTGCATCATGTTGGACGATCCCTTAAGTCATTCCATTGCAAACTTACCAGCCTACAGTTCTTTGGTCCTTCACCCAGCTAACCATGTATACTGTACTGTCATGGAAACACACATCATCCAACAAAAGCATATATTTTAACTGCCACACTGTGAATAAAGGGGCAGTTTTGTGAGTTATTAGCAGTTATTAATCAATGACAATACTTTCATAAGAAAATATTTAAAAAACATAAGCCTACACTACATTACAAACCTAAGCTAACTATGCTTTGCCAACCTATGCTAACTAATCTTTCCTACCTTAACCTACAAATAACCTAAGCTACCTATCCTCAACTTATCAATATCTACACATAAATCACATCAAACCTATTAAACATCAATCCTCCACCCCTCTTAATACACAATAAGACATCAATTAAACATACACTAAACCTATATCCAAACTAACTTAATATTGAAACCCAAACAAAGATATTTTTTGTGTTTCTTTTTATATTGTTTTTATACAGAGCACAAAAATCAATCTCCCAACCACTAAATAACCTATACACAAACTAACTAAATATTGAAACCCAAACAAAGATATTTTTTGTGTGTTTCTTTTTATATTTTTTATACAGAGAGCAAAAAACAATCTCCCAACCACCCATATGCCAAACTAACAACTAAAAAATATTAAATGTAAAAAGATCATTACACAATACCTAACCTATCACTAATCTAATCCCTCTACTAAACTATGCTAACAATATATGTAAAAACATAACAATAAAACAGGGGAGGGGCAACAGGTCAGAGTCCACTACAGTTGGGCCAAAATCATGTCCACTGATTTTTGCAGTTTGCCCATTCTTTGCAGGATTGTGGCAACCTGGAGTTCTAGGCCTGCCAGCCTCTCCGTAATGTCCCCATTTGCAGTGTTGGCCTGCTGGTCCAAACTTTGGCCATGGTGTTGCTTGGACTCCCTGTGGTGGAAGGATGGTGTGGCAGCTGAGGGTTCAGGGGTAACTTCAAAATCTGTGGAGAGTGGTCCACCTCTCCCTACATTTGTGACTTCTTTTTGTCCCCATGGTGGTGACATGTAGGATCCTGCAGTCTTGCTGTCCTCAAACATCTTTCCCCATTTTGCAATAGGCTTTGCTCACATGACAAATGTGGAGGTACCTCTCCAATCTGATCAAAAATGCTTTTGGCTGCTCTTCGGTCATGTTGTCTGTTGAAGAAAAAGGTCATATGTATCAAAATAAGATTAAGTAATCCCCGTTGTCATCAATTACATGCATGAACACATACTAGCAGCACAGGTGGCATATCCAGAGCAAAAAGAGACACCTATGTAACGAACCATGAACAACTGTCATACGAAGGATGTCATTCTCCTAAAGTTTAAATGCTAACGTGCTAATGGTTTGCCCTTGTACAAATATAAAAAAGCTGTGCATGCCCTAAAAAACGTATACACATGTCATTTTGAACACATTATCTGGGTAATGATGTTTTATACAAGTGAAAATGTATCCATGATACATCTAGTTACTCCCTGCAAGAGGATTTCATGTGGGCCAAACACCTATGTGAAATGAGTAATGTGTGGCAAGTATACATCATGCCTCAGCAAAGTGTCACGGTAATGGGAAAGACACAAGCCCACACACATTGCAGCATTGACTGGCTCTGTGCCAGGTAGTTCTAACAAAGATTCAGGTCCTCATTACAAGGCTGGCGGTCATGAGACCACCAGCCCCGCCATGGCAGACGCCAAGCCTTCACAACTCCGCCTGACTCGCCGGTGCGGTCGCACTGACGTGGCCGGCAGTTAGCACCTCCACTACAGCAGCAGGCCGCAGCCACCGTCCGGATTTTGAGGCTGCAAACAGCCAGGCCTTCTGTGGCGGTCACTCCACACATGTCCGCACACATCCCCCCACCCGCCCACACACTCACACAGCCCCAACATCCCTTCACGCATGCATGCATACACACACACCCATTCAGCATACGCATATATGCACTCAGACACACCCACTCACTCCCATTCATCAACATAGACACCATCATTCACGCACACATACACTCACGCATTCAGCACCCCCCTCGCCCCTCTGCAAACATGCACCCAAACACACAGACCCCCACACGCCCCCCTTCGGACGCCCACTTACCTCCTCAGTCGAGGGGGACATCCGGGAGGGTATGGATCCTGGTGGTCTACCCTCGCCACCACCACGCCAGCAGGACTCCGCCAAGCTGTATTATGTCTTGTAATAGGGCGGGCAGAGTCCTGCTGGCATGGCAGTGCCGGTGAGGAACCCGCATCTGCAGCGCCGACCGTCAGCACAACTGCTGGCTGCTTTCTACCTCAATTATGTCAGAAAGCAGCCAGCATTCGTAATATGGCGGTCTCCTGACCACCAGCACTGGCGGTCGTCTGGCGGGTTGGGCTTTGGCGGTCAGGGAAATTGAAAGCCAAAGTCCAAATGAGGGCCAGAGTGCAGGTAGCCACCTCCAAATCAACAGACCTGTTGGGCTCTTCTCCAATATTGGCTCATGGATATACCTGGAACACTTTCACATAGAACACATAATGAAACTCAAACATTAGTATGTGTTATTTCACATATCCAAGTGTCTGTCAATACATATCTGTAAGCATAGTTGCCTAGATGCACCTCAACTAATACTTAATCCATGTGAGGGGTGTGTCTATGCATTATCTAGACCTAAGGTGCCTGTGGAGTCATTGCTCTACCTTGAACATAATAGCCTAAAAAGGTTCAAATGTTAAAAACCATTGGGAGATAGGGGGGGCCTGAATTCGAGCTTGCTGGTATGAAATATTCAGTCACAAACATGATGGATATCACATCCACAATAATACTATCTCAAGAAGATTTAATGGGTTTGTAAGAAAGAAGGCAGGATATCCATAATGTTTGCTGTTGAGTATTTCCCTCCACAACGTGCCTAATCTGGCCCAGTATGTGTAACAACAGCAGTAGGTGGAATGTGAAATGGCCTGCATGCAAACAACAGTGTGCATACGTGCCTGTGGAAATAAACACATTAGCTTTATACCCCTCAAAACGCTACAAAGGTAAGAAGATGTGTCTGTTATGGGGCATAGTGTATATTAGGGCATGCGTTAGACATGTAACTGCATTGACATGTGTAGACATCTGACATGTCAATCATTGGCTCATACATAGTCTGTCTGCAGTGATTTTTTAATAAACACAACCTGTGTAGAGGTGCCACCCAAAATGGATCTTACATTGCCATCTGGACAACAGCATTAGCATTGTGAATCAGACAAGTAGATTGAAGGTCATCCCTCAAAATTGTAGGTCACCTCAAATTCAATAACAACTTCCTTTGCACAAAAATAAAATTTTAGCTATTGATCCTCCAACACCCTATCTCACATGCAGTATTCAAAGGGATGCAGAGGTACTCATGATGCAGGGATGATATTTGCAACATATAATGATATGTGTGTGCTAAGGGATGAAGCCAAGTTAGTCCTTGGGATATGCGATTTGCACTCTGTTTTTGCAATCATGAATGACACATTCTTACTGTGCCTTATCAGAAATACAGCAGCTACATCTATGCTAGTAAGTAATCATGTTTGTGGATGCTGAGCCTAATCACATGGTCTGCCAGGACCACTGTAGTACTAACGTTGGTTGGACACTAAACCACTGGTACATGTAAGTATCTCAGAACAAATAGCATTTTGAGTTGCATGAATGTCTGACAAGCCTTCAATCAATCTTACTGCTCCATACAACATTTATGCCACAAATTCAGAGTAACATGTTGCAATCTACTGTCCATACTATGTGTGAAATACTTTTGAACTAATGCATATCTGTTGATATCTAGGGCAGGTGATGGTACATGTGCCATAAGCATCAACAACATAGCTGGCACAACATTAGCACTTCAGGCTCTTATACATCCATTATATGTGCCTGTCTAGATTGGAAATTGTACTACAATGCAAAGTGACCTTTTCTATTGTGCATGCCAATTTGTCCGACTACTGTTGAGTATCTACATATCGGCAAAAGCTTGTTTCAGCAGACTTATGATACACCTTACACAGCACATGAAAATCAACATACGTGAACACACATCCTTTACAGTGCACATAAACAATCAGGAGACACTCACTGGTAGCATTAGGATCCAGGGAAAGGTGGCCACCTCGGCACAGATGTAGGGGTCAGGTCCGCCTTAAAGACAAGAAAAGCAAAGGTACAATGCTCTGTGAACAATGAACATTTACACTGTGTATAGATGTAGCAGAGTACATCAATATCACCATTGCCTGGTATTGCCAGTACATTGGACATGTAGCATAGGGCTAAGTTTGAATGTCCAAATAATGGCTATTTACCTCATGTATCAGGTGCACAGAGTGCGGACAGGGTACAAGACCAGCCTAGCTTGCGACATGGTGCAAGGGTGCCTTGATTTGATGGTGATGTGAACAGACCAATTTTACCAAAGACACCCTGCATAGCATGATGATGTTTGGGCCTTCTCAATGTCAATGAGTGATTTCCACAGTGATACACAAATCAGAAAATATCCGTGATTTTTAGTCTTCTTCACTTAGCTCCTTACATGTGAACAGCGCACTGTAAATTATCAATTTTCATTCCAGCCCTGTACAGTCTCATGAAGGAATCATAAACATTTCTCACAAAATACACATATGTTCTGGAAAATTGCAGGACATCCAAACACACTGTCCAACCTGTGGCATGATGACTTGTGAGTGTGCACCCTGGTAACAAGCAAACAAGCTGACCCCCATAATTTTGAGTCAGTATAGACCTACCAGACTGGGTGACAATACTCACTAAACAGTGCTGGATCTCTCATAAAGCAACTATGAGCCTAGCCTTCACAGCATGGTCCATTTTTGCATTTGTAATGCCACTGTGAACAGGCCACTGAGGCATGATATGTTTATGTATATGAGTTATAACGTATCATGTCTTCATAACCAAAATAAACACCTGTACCTTCCTGACAAATATTTATGGGCTTATTTCCAAGCCCCTGTGTGGCACACGAATGTCACTTTAAATGAGAGTCAGATGAAGCACACAGCAGAGCCATATCTACAACACCATGTCAAGTCACCCTGCATAGATTTTCATGGCCTTGTAGATATGGAGTAAGGCAATGCTGTGCATGTTGGGGCATTGCCTCACACTTCAATAGGTAGCCATATCACGGGCGTTACGATGGGTGTTCCGATGACATTTGAGACATTCCCCAATTTACAACATGATGTAAACCTGGGAATTCATCAGAAGCCTAAGCATCCCCAGGCAAGGGAGGCATGAGGGAGGCACAACTAGCCCAAATAATATGTTTCTCCTCCTTGTTCATAATTTTATGTGTTTTGCAGGCTGCAACACACATTCAATGTGGAACTCACCTCCAGTGATTGTTTTTGTGTAGGAAGGTGTTCCTTCCTGCACCAAAATACAATCATACCTCCAATGCAGACACCTTTGCAACATGGTACAAGGGTACCTGCCTTGGCACAAGGCAGCCATTTGTGCGCAAGCGCTGTTGAAAATGAAATGGATGCGCTATATCCTAGACATATGGAGCATTCTTGGTCTTTTCTTTTACACAGGGCTGTGCAGCATGAATGCTTGCAGGGCTGCCATACACTAAAGACTGTACATTTACTCATAATTCTTTAAATTTTTCCAACACACACACAGCTACAAACTCGGGAATTAGGAACTTACCGGTAGGTTCACCAACTTTGATCCCCAAGTGATCAAGTAGATCCCCCTCTCGGCTGACGATGTCTGCCCAATGATGTTTAAGTTGTTGAACCCTCCGATGTGCATTGAAAATCCTTGCCATCTGGAACTGAATCGTAGCACAACACTGTTGCCTCTACTGTGTTGGGTATCCTTTGCTGACCCAGCCTCCAGTACCTATCATTTTAGGGACGTAGTGGGTCAGCAACCACAGCAGGCCCCCAAACTCCTCCTCTGACATGTTTTTGGTTCTGACTACCCAACATATCCAAAAAGAAAAACACCACCCTAAACCCACAACAAACAACAAACTAACCCTTCACTCTACCCCAAAAACTACAAGACCCCTAAATGGACAGACACCCAATAATACAAAGGACATCCTGGACAATATACAGTTACAAAACACACATGACAGTAAATATTGACAACAAGGATGGCAGAAACCACAACAGGTCCAAATGACACACCACTTCCACAGAGCACACACCAAACACCTCCACCAACCAGCAGAGTCATTATGAGTTTCCCGCTAGGTCAGTGGGCGGAAATTTGAGTTTCAGACCATCGGCCTAGCTGGAAACAGGCTACAGCATTGTCTCTGGTTCAATTCCAATGCTGTTTCCAGCAGGGTGCACCAGCAGACAGTGATCATTGTGATGGTGCTGGGCTGGGTGGTCATGGGGGGCATGGGCAGTACAGGCCCCCCCCGTAACATCCAGCACCTGTCCTCCACCAGCCTTTTCATGGCAATGTTACCGCCATGAAAAGGCTGGCACACCATTTACACAGAGCACACACCAAACACCTCCACCAACCAGCACAGAGATAAAAGGCCTCATTTTGACTTTGGCAGATGGGAAAGCCTGTCTGCCAAGCTCCTGACAGGGTGGCCGCCGCCTACGGGTCGACCTCCCCACCAGAGTCATTATGAGTTTCCTGCTAGGTCAGCGGGCGGAAACCTGAGTTTCAGCCTGTCTGCCTAGCTGGAAACAGACTACAGCATTGTCTCTGGTTCGATTCCAATGCTGTTTCCAGCAGGGTGCACCAGCAGACAGTGATCATTGTGCTGGTGCTGGGCTGGGAGGTCGGGGGGGCATGGGCAGTGCAGGACCCCCCCGTGGCCCTGTGCACCTGTTCTCCACCAGCCTTTTCATGGCAATGTTACCACCATGAAAAGGCTGGCAGAGAACAAGGTTGTAATCCACATGGCAGTGCTGCTTGCAGTGCTGCTCTGGCGGATTACAATATCTGCTACCACCAGGTGGTCCCCTGGTGGTCTAACCTCCAAGGTTGTAATGCAGCATTCACAGCGGTCCTGGCTGCCACCACATGTGTGGCGGTCTTAAGACAGCCACACCCGTAATGACCCCCAAAGGGTCTAAACTAAAAATTAAAGAAACTTCACACTTCCGGGTTTGCAGCATGGCCAAGCCCTTAATTCACTTCCTGGGTGGATGTGTCACGTTTCTATGGAAGCGTCACTTTTCCTACTGAAGTGTCACTTTTTTAAAGAAGCGTCATGTTTTCTAACACAAGCATCGGAAATGTCACGTTTTAGGAAAAAGCGTCATTTTTCCCGCTCAAACATCAAGGGAGTTATGTTTTATTATAACACCTCACATTTCCTAGTCAAGCATCAAAAGCAACACTTCCTACCAGAATGCGTCACTTTTCCTACTAGAGTGTTGTTTTTATGACTCATTGCTTGTGAATTAGCCTGTGGATTAGTAACACTTTTCTTTTTGTTTTTTGCTCAATAGCTCTTTACTGACATGCTTTTCGACTCAGACTATGTTGCAGTTGTATGTTGATTCCTTGCGCTCATGGTTCCTACAGTCAGACTGGCAAAATATTGCTGTGACACACCCAGATTTGTTTTCTTCTTAAAATATCATGATAATATATTGTATAGATTCATGGGGGCATATTTACAAGTTTTTGGCGCAGGGTAGTGCTGCAAGCCTTCTTCCTGTGCTGCCCTGCATCAAAAGAAAAGGGCAGGAATGCGCTGTATATATAAGATGCGGCACATTTCTGTCCTTCTCCCCCACACTGGTGCATATTGGGCTGCCATGCACTAACGCAGGCACCCTTGCATCATGGTGCAAGGGTGTCTGCATTGCATGAAAGATTGACACCTTCCTACACAAAAACAATCACAAGAGGTCGCACACATTGAAAAAAGAAAAACGAGGTGAAATAAAGGTTTTTCTCCTTGTTGCGCCTCCCTTATGCCTCCTGTGGGGAGGCATAGGCTTTTGACGCATTCCCAACTTTACAAAATCTTATAAATCTGGGAATGTGTGAAATGCCATGGGTGTTACACCTACCACAATGCCCATGGCAATCCTCTCTGTCACAGTGTGCGACAACACAGTGCCTTGTGCTGCGTTGCCTCAGTTCATATTACAAGCCCATGATAAGCCACTCAGGGTGGCTTTATGTAGCTTAGTAGATATGGCCCTGCAGTGTGCACCACCAGACCATCAAGAAAAGTATTGGTCCAGCAATGCACATGTCTTGTAAATAAGCCCAGAGGGATGTGCTACTTGTGCAAAACACATTTAGAAAATGACATACACTGGCTACTTGAGCCTGTCTACAGTGTATGTGGCATCTGACTCAAAGATTGACTGTGTAGGAGTCTGGGGTATTTTCCTATTTTAATAGGTCAGATGCTCATATTGCATGACATCATTTGGCAGACTATCATGGCCAACAACCACCATATGTTGTAGTTGTGCACAGATATCTACTGTCTTTCTTGGTGTCTGGCACTATATGTATGCCACATGCAATTTTCACTTGCATGCATCGTTCATTCAAGACTATTAGCCATTACTTTATTCTTCATGAGGCATGCTGAGTAGGCCTGGCAAGTGTGAGGTATTCCAATTAGGGATATCTTTAGCATTTCCCAGCATAATGTATGTTTTGGGCAGGAAAGTGTTGCCGTAAACGTATGTGCAGTCATTGCCATGTTACACCACTGTAACCAGTGATGACTCAGTGCAGGGTACTTTGCCAGGAGTGACATCACATTTAGTGTGACCTATGCTGCTTTTTGTGTATTAGCTTAGTTTTGTGTCCTGGACAAGTTGGACCACATGTTTTGAGCTGTAGGAATCAAAGCACTGTTACTTTCCACGTGTGAAAGAACAACATTCACTCCATTCCTGCAAGTGACAGTTGCATCCTTGCATTTTGGTTTTAGTGTGGTTGCCTTGTGGCTAGGTAACCGATCCAGGACTGGCACAATATGGGAGGCACTAACTGTATATGTTATGTGATATGCAACACTGATGTAGCTATATGCAGACAAACTGTTGTGCTCCATATGTGGACTTACTGTGTTGCGCAGTGTGCCCATGGCCATCCTATTGGCCTCTGTCCATGGCCCTGGGACAATCAGGTCACTATACTGTCCTCTGTGACACAGTGTACAATTCTGAATTTTAGCAACACAGTCTGTGCACGCTGTTGCCATTTCCATTTCCTTTAAATTGTGATGGGGTGTCTGACAGTCAGTACACCACATATACTCAGTACATGTGCACAATATTGCGAATTATCACCTATGTTTGTTGTGATTCTTCCACACATGCATTTGGCACATGTTGTTGATATGCACACATTTTTGACAACATGATTTTGATGTCATGTGAAATACATATGACTACCTATATTTCGGATTGGCTAAGTTCACATAGATGAGATATCAATGTGTGGAATGTTTACAGTGACTGTGAAATAATAGTCCATACACATGTGTATTCTACATTGATTATTTACATGTTGACAAACTATGTTGCCAATGATTTTGTAAATGACATGTGTTCCCATCACACATGATTGTCGGTAAAGAAATTCTGAACTATGTTATTCCTTCAATGTGTTCCAGCTACAGTATCAATGTTTTCCCCTCTGTCCTCCTCATCTGGTTCATCCTCCTCCTCTGGTTCCTGCATATCCCGACCCTAGTCCCATGGGACATTTGTCTGTACACAGATATTGTGCAGTATACAGCACACCACAATTATTTTCCATACTGTTGGTGGGGAGTAAGGCAGCTGGCCCGAACAGATCAAGGGACCTGAAATGTGACTTCAGTAGGCAAAATGTCCTTTCAACAATGTCCCTGCTCTTGAACAGCGCTCTGTTGTATTTTTGCTGTGCGTACGGGGTCATTACCCAGGCCTGTAGACTATATCCTTCGTCAGCTGAAAAGACAAAGGGAGATGAGTCAGTCAACACACTTTTGCCAAACTGACACAGTGGCTTTGCATGTCTTGTAATATGTGCATTTGATATTTGCTTTTAGCGATGTGCCCAGAAGAATGGTACAAGTAGGATTTACACCCCTCCCACATGTGCACTGGGGGGTTTATTTACAAGTGGCTTGTGCTACTGGTGTGACACTTTTTGAGATGCACCTGCAGCACATAGTGCAGGCCCATATCTGCAATGCAGTGCAAAGCCACTTTGCATGGGTTTTCATAGCCTTGTAGATATGGAGTAAGGCACACACCTCCAGTCATTACACTGCCGTGCCCTGCGTCTGAGGAATTCCATGGGTCATTGCGGTGGGTTTTCTCATGCAACACCCATGGGCCTTGATGCATTCCAAGATTTACAAGATTTCTTAAACCTGGGAGTGCATCAAAATCTTATGGTTTCCCAGGGGAGGGGTAATGAGGAGGAATATCTTTATTTCTACTTGTTTTATCCTCTTCCTAAGTGTGCTGCATTCAGCAGCACACATAGAAAGATGAAAACACCTCCATTGAATGTTTTTGTGCAGGAAGGTGTCCCTTCCTGCACAAATACAACTGTGCCAACAACGTAGACACCCTTGCACGATGGTGCACATGGGCCTTCCTTGGCGCTAGGCACCAATTTGTGCACTGGCACAGGCAGAAAGACAGGAATGTGCCGTATGTCATTGATACGGTGCATTCCTGCCCTTTCTTTTTGACACATGGCAGTGCAGCAAGAAGCCTTGCAACAGGACGATATTGAGGTACCCATTCAAATAGACGAGATCTGTGTGGCCATCTACCAGATTGTTTGTAACAAAACACCGGGCATGGATGGCTTACCGATTGAGTACCATGCTACCTTTTCATCGGCTGTTACACAGCGACTTTCCAGAGTATTCCAGGAGGCACTTGATAGGGGTCACCTACCGGACTCACTACGTGAGGCCTTAATAGTGGTATTACCTAAACCAGGACGTGATTCCACAGATGTTAAGTTGTACTATCCCCTTTCATTATTGAATCTTGATTGCAAGATACTAGGGAAGATCTTGGCGAACCGACTGCTTCCTATAATACATAAATTAATCCATACTGACCAATCGGGCTTTATACCGTGCCTTAGCACTTTCCTCAACATACAACGCCTGTTGCGGCTAATCCACAATACCCCACCGGATGGCGTTGACCAGGTGGCAGTGTCATTAGACATTGAGAGAGCCTTTGACACCCTGGGTTGGGACTTTCTCTTTTCAACCCTCAATGCTATGGAATTTGGGCCTTGTTATGTGCGATTGGTTCACACATTGTACGCAGAACCGCTGGCTAGAGTAAAAACAGGCCAGGTGATATCAGAAACCTTCACTGTCCAAAGGGGGACAAGTCAGGGGTGCCCATTGTCACCGCTTCTCTTTGCTTTGGCAGTGGACCCCTTGCCTGTCACCTACCTGATCGTAATGGGTCTTGGGGAGTCCCAGACCTGGGCTATCATAATGTAATTTCTTTGTATATGGAAGATGCCCTCATTTATCTTTGCGATGTGAAGGGCACACTCCCTGACCATATGCAACTTTTAGAGACCTTTGGGGATGCCTCTGGGTTACAACCAAACTGGCCTAATATCATACCTATTCCCACTAGCACCATACTCTTCCTCAACCAAGGGAGGCATGACTGATACACACCTTCAGTGGAGCTATGACTCATTTCAGTACTTGGAGTTAACATTTATCATATAGCTCCGGACCTTCACTAGGGTAATCTGGATCAAGCGGTGTCGAGAATCCGTATCTCTCTCCCATTCTGGCAGTTGTTGCCTCTGTCTCCAGTTAGACGGGTAGTGGTATCCAAGATGCTAATCCTACCCAGATTGCTTTACTTTTTGCGGCGCTACCTATAGTGGTGCCACAAGCCTTCTTTCGGATGCTCAAATACCTGCTCCTTGAACTTATCTGGGGGGGACAGGTGCCAGAGGGTGGCCCTGTCCAAGCTCCAGAGACCGAAGACGGAGGGTGGGCTGGGACCCCCCAATTTTTAATTGTATTACGTGGCAGCACAATTGCAATGGTCGATGGCCTGGTTATCCTCAACTGACTGCCCACTGTCCAGACACGGTTAGGAAGCGTCAATGTGTACGCTTGGCTATCAGACTCGCTTGGTCCATACTAACAGGTTTCACAACAGATGGGAGTGACTCACACTTGCTGGTGCCGCTTTGTACATTCTAAAGGCCCCCACATTCCATTCTCACCGGAGACCCCCATATGGGATGTACCTAAGATAAGGTGAAAGGTATGAGCTATTGACCGGAATAGGTGGACGGACGTGGGGATCACCAGAGTGGGAGATCTTTACCTAGAATGCACCCTTAAGTCATTCTAGGACATCACTAAAATGTACACTATCTCTCCCGGGCAATTTCTCACTTATTATACATTGCTGCATGCCATGCTTGCTTCATGGGGCACAGTGGACAGGAAACCACCCACATCACGGGTGCTGAACGCCATACTTCTGGCAGAGGGCACACGACACGCCATCACTACCCTATACGCAGTGCTCCACACGACAGGCCAACTCTCATGCTGACGGCACATGCTAAATGGGATGCAGTGTTACTGCAGCCACTGTCTGCCAAAGAATGGGCCAGAGCTTTACAGTTAGTAAAGGGATATTACATAATCCTAGATTTAGATTTACATAATTCAACTATGTACATCAGGCCTATCTAGATCCTCATCGCACCCAACGTATGTTCCCTGGATGCCCAAGATGTGCCTTGCCCTCAGCGGGATTTTATCATATCATATGGGAGTGCCCGGTGTTACAACCCACATGGAGCAAGTTCACCGAGATTGTAACAGAATTGACTACACATCTCCTGTCCCTCACATCCACCTCTTGCCTGTTGGGTCTTTGAACTTGCAAAAAAAGGTGCTAATTATCTACAAAAATTCATTGACCTCACATTTGTGTTATTTAAACGTAAGATAGCCATGGCATGGAAATCTACGGCCCCTCGTCTTTCCAGCAGTGGCTGCGAGACCTACTAACTTGGGCCAGGGCGGAAGCACATTACATTCAATGGTTACGGACATGCAGAATTCTCCATCAAAATGGGGACTGTTGGGAGTGTTTGGTATTAAATGTTGAAGCCAAAAATAATCTCCAACCGCCACGAAAAGTGAAGACATCCTAGGTTAATTATTTGATGGGAGATTAGTATTTCCCTTAGTGCATTCCGTTCATGCCTAGCCCTCAGGCCCCTTGATGTCCCCCAACCAGACACATTCTCTGACCCTCGATCAAGGATGCCCATCCCTCCACATCGCACATAGTTCCATGAGCTTCTTGATTTATGTATAACTGCTAATTGTTTGACAAAGATGATTACACGCTTGTTCCTCGAGACTGCATTTGAAAGACTACCAACTATACACTGCGTTGGTGTCCCTTGTAACGGTGATTAATTACCTACTGACGAGATATTATGTAATGTCTCGGATGTCACTGATAAACTAATAAACAAATCTTTTTTAAAAAACTGATGTATTTCTATGGTTTTGTGCGAGTAAATTCAGAACCTAACTACAACGTCCCTGTTATCTTTATTTTTTTAAGTGATATATATAGAGATATGAATATATATATATATATATATATATATATATATATATATATATACATAAATATATTATATATATTTTTTTTTACTTTGGACCCAAGTGTGCGGGTGGAACGTAGCACTCTCTGATACTGGTGGTGGTGCATTCCAACCAGCAGAGTCACACCAGTAATTATTCTCCCCCTGTAGTCCCCACATGGCGGCAAAAGCGAAAAGCACTCCTGATGGAATTTGAAGAAATATATATATATTTTTTTTATAGCATACATAGTGTAACACCCATCTAGTTTCAGTCCTTTCTGGGAACGTCCTCAAGAGATAAGATTGTCCAGTCGATCACCACTTTTTCTTCCCCCTTGTATGTTCGTCAGTTTCGCTTTTGCGCTTAATTTCTACTGGGAAATGACATTTCCTATATTGTGGTGGGAAGAAAGTGTAAAATGTAATTAGTGCTTCGTGCAAAGTTGAAAGTGCTTTGGCGAAAAAGGTGTTCGTGATTGTGCAGATCTGTGCCATACTTCCTTGGCGAGAGGCACCAAATATTCTTTCAAAGTGCAAAGTGCGTTCAATTAATGTTTTACATACAATCTCAGATTTCAGCCCATCCGTTATTCATTCTTGGCTCATTGTTTTAATTGGGCCCCCATGATTCATTCGATTCATGCAGGGACGTTGTGGGCCATTTCGTCTGTTATTTTTCTTGACACGATTTATAAACTGCAGGTAGAAGTGCTTCTGGGATTTGTGGTCCCTATGTCACATTCCTCACATCTAATTATGTTTGAACTCTCTGGGGGATAATACGAAATTTCCTAGCTATCGTGAAGGAAAGTTTCAATTCTATTAAGGACACGGAGGCGAGGATTATGCAGATCTTTCTTCACTTTTAATTAAACAGCAAGTTCAAAGTAAAACAAAACATGAACAAAAAAACTACAAGTTCCATGAGCCCGCCGCCATGGTAACGAGTATCCAATGAGGTGCGCTCCTTCACGTTGGTATAAGTATCCCGAAATGCATCACACTTCCTCGACTGCACTGCGGAAGGAATCCTGGTAGAGTCAATTGGTCGTAGTCTCGGAACCTACCAAAAAAAGGTATAATTAGATGCAAATCCGATAAAACACAGATACATACTGACTGCAATAAAGTCATGAACCTTAAAATACCTCTAAATAGAATGTGATCACATCTGAATCAAGTACTACATGATGTATTTAGAACATGATCAGAATGACAATAAACAAATGTACAAACTCAAGTATACTACCTTGTTACGTAGGTAGATGTAATCGGGAGGGGACATACCAGCGTAATGTATGTGGGTGGGATAATCCTCGCCTCCGTGTCCTTAATAGAATTGAAACTTTCCTTCACGATAGCTAGGAAATTTCGTATTCTATCACAGGACCGGAGGCGAGGATTATGCAAGTTTAAAGCTTACTCACCACAAGTGCGGCTGCTTCATGAATTGGTTTAAAGTAAAACTTTTTAAAAGTAGACTCTGAAGACCAATCAGCAGCATGCATGATGTCCTCCAATCTGCCCCCCACTTGTATGGCTTTGGAAGCCATAGCTCCCCGAGTAGAATGGGCGCCAAAAACTTGAACATCTACTCCTGCCTCAGAGAGAATCCATCGAATCCATCTGGCAACGGAAGGGGAAGAAACCGCCTTAAACGGTTTCTTTATAGAAATCAATAATTGCTTGACTCCTGGAGGTCTACAAGAACTGGTTACTTCCTCATAGACTTTGAGACATCGAACCACACATAGCTTCGGGGAATCAGGAAAAGCGGGATAGGATACCGACCTGGTATTAGACTTTGTCCTCCTTGCAATAGTAAACGTGACTCCCTCTGGAGTAAAGATACGAGCGGAAATATCCAATGCTCTGACATCGGACACTCGCTTACAGGAAATGAGGCAGAGAAGCATGGCCAATTTGGCTGACAATTCCTTTAGTGACAAATATTGGTTGTCCCGCCAAGAGGACAAGAGATTAAGAACTAAGTTCACGTCCCAGAGTTCCGAATATCTGGGTTGCGGAGGTCTGGAGAGTCTAATACCCTTAAGAAGTTTACAAATCCAGGGATGCTTCCCGATCGGGAGATTGTTAAGGGGCGGGTGGCCCGCCGAGATGGCCGAACGAAAAGAATTGATAGTGCGATACGCTAAGCCAGATTCCCCTAATTCTGCAAGGAAATTGATGATGTCGGTAATACTGGCCCCCATGGGATCGCAGTGTTTGCCCACACACCAACGAGACCATCTGTTCCATGCAGATCTATATCGTTTGCATGTACCCGGGGCCCAGGCCTGTGCGATGAAGTTATTAGCCTCCTGCGAAAGTCGGTTGTCTTGCCAACGATGCCGGAAATCTTCCAAGCTATGAGGGAAAGATGACCTTGAAGGACCAGAGGGTGATAGGAACCCAACGGATCCAGGAGTATTGAGGGAAAATGCGGGAGGCGAAGAGGACACTCGCACGAGAGTTGCAACAGGGTCGGGAACCACGGCTGTGACCTCCACCAGGGGGTTATCAGAACCACCGTCGCCTCTTGGCGGCGAACCTGAGCCGCAACCCGCGGAATAAGGAGAAACGGGGGAAAAGCATAACCCTGAAGGGTACCCCAATGCTGGAGAAACGCATCTACTGCCGCTGCTCCCGGATCCGGTCGCCAGCTGAAGTATAGGGGAAGTTGAGCATTCCAACGAGACGCAAAGAGATCCACTGAACAGGGACCCCAGCGATCCATGATCGGCTGAAAAACCGAACGATGTAGTCGCCAATCGCTGGGATCCTGGAGAAACCGAGAATTCCAGTCTGCCCCTACATTCTGGGTTCCCGGAAGATACTCTGCTGTGACTGAGATTTGGCGTTGAAGGCAAAAATGCCAAAGATTCTTCGCCAGTTCCGCTAGGGCTCTTGATCTTGTTCCCCCTAAGCGATTTATGTATTGTATCGCCGATACGTTGTCCATCCGTAGTAGAACAACACATGAGACTTTGTCTCTCGTGAGAGATTTGATCGAAAAAGATCCCGCCAGGAGTTCCAGGCAGTTGATATGCATGGTTAGTTCCTGCGGGGTCCAGCGTCCCCCGAACGATATGTCTCCGCAACGAGCCCCCCATCCCTGGCGACTGGCGTCTGATTCGATCACCAGATCCGGGGCTGCACCAAAAATGGCCCTGCCATTCCATGCCTCCATGTGGTCCAGCCACCAAAACAACTCCGTCCTTGCCTCTGGAGACAGGGAGATCAACTCGGAGTACGTGACCCCTCGGCGAAGGTGAAACGCTTTCAAGCGTTGCAGGGCTCTGTAGTGTAGGGGACCCGGAAAAATGGCCTGAATCGAAGAGGAAAGCAGGCCGATCACCCTGGCTAATTGACGTAGTGAAATGTGGTCTCGTCGAAGGACTTTCCTCAGTTCCTTCTTTATCTTGGAGATCTTCGGCGTCGGGAGACTGAGAGACGCCGATCGGGAATCCACTAGAAACCCTAGAAAGACTAACGATTGAGTCGGAGTAAGTTGCGACTTCTGTTGGTTGATCACGAAACCAAGGTCCTGGAAAAGCGCAATAGTTGTGTTCAGATTGAACATCAACTGAGACTTGGACTGGTCCATCAAAAGGAGGTCGTCCAGATAAATTATGAGGCGTATGCCTAGCAACCTCAGTTTTCCCACTATTGGTTTGAGAAGTTTTGTGAAGCACCAAGGTGCCGATGACAGGCCGAAGGGGAGTGTGGTGAATTCGAACATCTGGCCGTTCCATATGAATTGCAGGAATCTGCGATGGGGCGGAAAAATGGGGACTGTGAGGTATGCGTCTTTGAGATCCAGACGAACCATCCAGTCTCCTTGTAAGAGGAGGTCGCGGAGCATGTGAATACCCTCCATCTTGAAATGTCTGTAAACCACCCATTCGTTGAATGCCCGAAGGTTGATAACGGGACGAAACCCCTTGTCCTTCTTCTCCACCAAAAAGATGTTGCTCACGAAACCTGTGGGGTGAAAGGAAGTGAAGGAAATGGCTCCCTTGTGGAGAAGGGCCTGAACCTCTAACTCTATGAGCTCTGAGTTTTCTGCCGAGAATACGATGGGCGGAGGCAGTTTCTCCTGAAGTGGGGTACCCCAGAATTCTATCTGAAAACCTGAGACAGTTTGGAGAACCCATGCGTCGGAGGTAATGCGCCTCCAATTGTCCTTGAAAAACCTTAATCTCCCTCCAAAATTTTTTGGGGAAAAAGGGATAAGCCTCACCAGAGGGACCTCCAGGGGCGTTAGATGCTCCTCGCGTGTTTCTGGACCCTCTGCCTCTTCCCCTGCCTCTGTTGGGGAAGAAAGTTCCTTGTCTGCCGTCCCTCCAACCGTTGTTCCGGAAGGAACTGGGGCCTTGCTGGAAAGGACGGCCGGAAGAGCGACCCCTGCCTCGCCCGGCCCCGCCAAAAACCTTGTTGGGGAAAATCTTTTTAATGGAAGATTGCGCTTTATCCAAAGCCGAAAACGTAGCCACAAACTTCCCCAATTCTTTGACAAAAGGGTCGCCAAATAAATTGCCTTGGGCAACAGCCCCTGCCTCCGAGTTAGATAGTTCCCCTAATTTGGGGTCGATTTTGATCAATAAAGACCTGCGTCTTTCTGCAGAGATGGCACAGTTCGCGTTGCCCAGGAGACAAACAGCTCTCTGAGCCCATCCTGCGATGATGTCCGTCTGTAGGGGAGTGTTTGCTTGCCTGGCACGCTCCGCCAATTGAATAATCTGTGTGAGGGGACCAAGGACATCAAGAAGTTTATCTTGACATGCTCGCCAGGAGCGGTCAATCCCTTTTTTGGGATCCTTGGTATACTTTGCAAAAAACGTACACATTTTAGGGTCAATATCAGGTGTAAAAGCGACCTTATCCGATAAAGACGGGCGTGGGCACTCCGCCCGTAGCCGGGCCCGCACCTCCTTGTCCAGAGGTTGCCTAATTTTGCTGGCGACATACTCAGCCACCTTGTGGTCTGGGCGCCACTCCGAAGAACGTGGATGGTAGATACCCTCCGGTTCAAACATATCGGAGTCAGAATCAGCGCGATCCGAAGGATCTGGTAGGGTAGCCCCAGGGCGCCAAGGGCGACCTGAGTCGTCATCCAAAGATGATGAGTCCTCATCTGAACCTCCCATGAAGCCTTTGGGGGATTCCAAATCAGGGTTCCATAGGTGGTGAAGCTTGTCACCCATTACCCCGGGCAAACAGCCCTCCCGGGAGGGTAAGCGCGTATGCGCGCGCGCACTCTTGGGATGGGAAAAAAACTCGCCCTCCTCCAGGTGCCCCGCGTCGCGCTTGCGCAGTTTCCTGGGAGCCGAAAGGGTAGAGGAATCACCCTCCGCTCCCGTCACACCAAACATGCCCGTACCTCTGGACACCTGTTCAGTAAGTTTAGCTACACTATCCCTAAGAGGGGCTAAAGCGTGGGAAATAGCCTGTGAAAACAAAGTGTCCACCCCGGGGGGGAGGGTACGGCGAGAGGAACCCTCACCTGGGGACATGTTGGGAAAAGGTTCATTTTCTTGAGAGGAGTGCATAATGAGGACTGGACAGAGTGCACACCCAACAAAAAATATGATATATAGGGTAAAATCCCTACCCACTCTGTCACTGTAAGTGCAAAAAAAAAAAAATCTTCCCTAATGGGGTAAACCTTACCCAAATGGGTGTCACAGGTAGGGACAAAACTGTACCGAAGGTACAAACGTGTTATTGAGGGCAAAAACCCTTAATTTGGAAAAAAGATAACAAACGCGAGGCTCGAGCGCCGAGCGCTGAGAGCTACATGCTCTCCGAAAGAAAACAGCGTGCGCGCGCCCTCTAGTGGGCCCGACGTGTATTTAAACACGCCGGAGGGAAGAAAACGAAAAAACGCTCGAGCGGAACGTTCGTTCCGGCAAACGAAAGACAGAAAATGCAATGTAGCAGAGACGCGCCAAAGCAAACAGAACCCCCGAACCGGAGGCAGAAAGGCACTTATCTGGCTCACAGCAGTGAAGAAAGAGGAAGTGTGACGCATTTCGGGATACTTATACCAACGTGAAGGAGCGCACCTCATTGGATACTCGTTACCATGGCGGCGGGCTCATGGAACTTGTAGTTTTTTTGTTCATGTTTTGTTTTACTTTGAACTTGCTGTTTAATTAAAAGTGAAGAAAGATCTGCATAATCCTCGCCTCCGGTCCTGTGATAGAATTCATGCTTCCAATTTTATTTTCCACTTGTTTAATTATTTTGCTTTCACCGATGCAAGCGGCTTTATTATTAACTGTTCCTTGTTAATCCGTATGGATCATTTCTTGTGTCACTCTATCGAGTGGACCATTCTCATTCTTTAGAAAGCTTGTATTTTTACACTCTACCATTTTCTCAAAAGTTCCCATAGTGTTCATCCCACGCTTCTTCGTGAGTGGATTTATTGGCAGTTATTGTTGATTTTACTTGGTCCATTCCACTCAGCTGTCTTTGTGGGCTCATGCGTCTTTTTTGCTCCCGTTTTCAAATAATCCCATGCTTCGTGCCCCAGTATTTAACATCACAAAATGGCCCATTGTTCACCTCCCTCCCTCCAGTGTGCTGATGCATGTTTCAAATTTCTCATCAAAGTGTTCCATTGTTTTTTCATTTTTTATTATTTTTCGACCTTATATTATTTTGGTTTTGTGAATCGTTTCTCTTAGGTGTTCTTGGATCTTTGTGGCACTTATTCGAAGTTGTTTTAGATCTGGTGCTTCTTCAAGTTTGATTCACACTCATTTGAAATTGATTTGATTTGACTGTGATGGGAGAAATGTTTAACTTTGGTTCCAACTTGGTTATAATAATCAAGAATCCTATGTTGATTTCCATAGTTATCAAGATGCTTATTCCTTATTATTGTTGTTTCTTCAACCTTACTTTTGATTTTTTCTACAAGTTCCATATATATATATATATATATATATATATATATGTATATATACACAAAAAACAAAGGTTACAGAGCCGTTATAGATAGAATCAGAAACACACAAAACCATAGACATTCAGCAGTTCTAGTTAGAGTTATTTCAAGTAACTATAACTCGTTCCCTAAGGTAACTATAATTCACACCCTCGCCGTGGGCAAACCCGATGGGAAACTGCATGGGGAAAATTATTTTTGGGACCCCCTTTCTTCTCGGCCCCCGCTTAATGAATCACCCCCAAAACATTCAAAACTGCAGCTAAACCAATTGTCAAATTAGTTTTGAAAAATTTGTGAAGATTCTTAAAACGGCGCCAAAGTTATTGCCAAAACAACTAGCAACCATCAGTAGGATATATATATATATATATATATATATATATATATATATATATATATTGATGCAAATTTAACATTGAAGTTAGAGATGCTGGACTCACAGGATTCCAATAATCTTCTTTTATTTAGTACACAAAAACTCCACCAACTGACACCAACGCGTTTCAACCTTACCGGTCATGATCACAGTAAATCATTAATCCATTACATGCACTACTTATACTCTTACTCTAAACAACCCCTTTATGTGGCATTCTGGGATGTGTAGTGCTTCACAAATTATATAGTACTATGCACCACACCATTAACTTAAATACTACCCATAAGTGTTACTAATATAACAAAAGGTGCTCAAGATACATATGCATCAATATGCCACATCAGTGCAATCAAACAGAAAAAAGAAACACAGAATCATAACTTCTACAGCAAATACTATACTCATCATAATTATAAGACATAATGTCCAACTGTCTTTGCTAATATTCATTTACAATTCTAAGATTATAATTTTCATCTTTATCGGTTTTTAAGTCTATACATCCTCATTTTGCCATAGGGAGACATCTCCCAATTTTTACTAGATTAACATTATTCAAAATGTTTTGAGTTGTTAAATTCCCAAAGACAGTGAAACCTATCTTTCTACTTTGCATTTGATATCAGAGATGGCAATATAACTCCTCGTCATAATTAATCCCATATGGCATCTTCGTTTTTACTCTGATAATGTATCTAGATTCCAACCTTCTCAATCTTTGAATCCTATCGCCCCCACGTTCGTTTTTTTGTATTGTTGCGATACCGTAGTATTTCATGGACAACCAGTTCAAATCTGAGTGAGTTTTCAAGTGTTTAGTTATTGCATATGTGGTGTCCTCATTTTGTACTGCCCTTCTGTGCTCTAAGATACGTTTTTTAAGGGGACATAGAGTGCTACCCATGTATCTGAGCCCACATCGACATTCCAAGACATATACAACAAAAGATGTTTCACATGTAATTCTCTCTTTGATCAAAATTTGTCTGCCTTTAAAGTCTATTATAGAATTTTTATCACATCCAATTTTGCAGGCTTTGCATTTTCTACAACAAAAGAGACTGTTATTCTGTACTGATAGCCAGTTAAGAGTTTTAGACATCTCAAAGTGACTTTTTTCAAACATATCTTTCAAAGATGGTACTTTCCGATATGTGATTGAAGAGCAGATACTCACCCGTTGTCCAATATCCCTATCTTTCTGAATCAGGTGCCAGTATTTCTTCAAAATTCTCACAATTTGTTGATTCTCTTTGCTATAGTCTAAGATTAATCTAATCTCATTCTTTTCCCATTCAGGCTGTTCCAATACATTCCTTTTCTTTGCCAGCACCGGATCCCGGGTTTTTGTCCCTGCCTTCATCTCCCCCTGTCTGATTGATTACAGTGTGTATCCCCTGTTCATAAACCTCTGTTTGGTCTCACTGAATTTTTCGTTCATATCCTGTTCATCTGAACAATTCCTTTTAATACGAATGAACTCACCATAAGGGATACTATTAATCAAAGATCTAGGGTGAAAGCTAGTACCATGTAAGATACTGTTAGTTGCTGTAGGTTTCCTGTGTAGTGTGGTTCGTAATTCTCCTGCTACAATGTACACTTGTACATCTAGGAATTCAATCGAGCTGTTGCTTGTTTTATATGTAAACTGTAATCCTACATCATTATTATTCAATACACAGAAGAATTTCTCAAATTCATGCACAGTTCCATGCCAAATCAAGAACAAATCATCTATGTAACGAAGCCACATGATCACTTTGTCCACGTATATATCATTCTCTTGACCCCAAGCTATGTTTCTCTCCCACCACCCCATCGTGAGATTCGCATAGCTCGGGGAAAACGACATTCCCATCGCTGTCCCACAAATTTGTTTGTAAATCTGATGGTTAAACATGGTTTAAGAGTCTTGTGGCCAGGGAAGGTCCACAAGACCTGCAGCATGTAATATGTCACCCTAGGGGACCCCTCTCTTAGCACATGCACACTGCCATTGCAGCTTGTATGTGTTGGTGGGGAGATAAAGACAAAGTCGACATGGCATCCCACAAACCACTGCCTGTGGCATAGGTAAGTCACCCCTCTAGCAGGCCTCATTGCCCTAAGGCAGGGTGCACTATACCACAGGTGAGGGCATAGCTGCATGAGCAATATGTCCCTACAGTGTCTAAGTCCATTCGTATACATTGTAAGTGCAGTGTGGCCATATAAAGTACATGGGTTGGGAGTTTGTCATTACAAACTCCACAGCTCCATGATGGCTTCACTGAAGTCTGTGAAGTTTGGTATGAAACTTCTCAGCACAATAAACCCACACTGATACCAGTGTTGGATGTATTGAATAATGCACCCAGAGGGCACCTTAGAGATGACCACATGTACAGTGAGGAACTAAATGTGCAAACAGAGACACAGATGCTGCAAAAAGACTCTTTGGGAAATTAATTGGTCGAAAGCAATGCTTTAGATAGTAATCTATTGGATATTTCAGAAGCCACTCTAGCTTCAATGAATCAAGCAAGTAAAAGTGCTAAGAAATCACATTTAAAAAAAAAAAAATCAATTGCTAAATCAAGGCAGGACAGAACAACGAGGCCATCAGCCCTTCCAGAGAGGAAGGGGGAAAGGAGTGAGAGGAAGAGGAAGAAGAATAGACAAGCCAAGGCGAGAAGGAGGAAAAGAAGAATTCAAGCCCAGGGGAATGATGATGAGGGCAAAGAAAGCAGTGTAATGAATGTGGTGAACTAATCCAACAGGCTGCTGACTGAAACGGAGCACACACGTCTCTCATTAGGTGTCTCTTCCTGTCCCCTGAGCAATTTTGATTATGCTCAAACAAGGATTGATCTGTTTAAATTAGTGAGAAAATTAAAATTGAAGAAATGGTTTAGCAATAAACAAGTGCATTTGGAGGGGCCAGATGTTAAATCTAGACCCAAAACTCTATGCATTGGGGATGTCGGATCCTTACACACATTAGCACCGTTACATGAAGATGTAGAAGCTCATGAAGACCCAATTATCAATCTTGATACACTTGGTTTTTAAGTTGATAAATCATGTCCTGGTCCTTTTAAACCCAAATCAAGTTTTTTACCAACAATGCACTGCGATGCCATAGAGGTCTTTGAAAGAGATTTTATTAAAAATTTGAAGAAAATGAAGTGGAAACCAGTTGAAAATGTGAAAGATAATCTATCTCTAGCAGAAGTTAAGTCATTAGATAGTCTTAAAAAAGATAATACCATTGTCATTAGACAATCAGACAAGGGTGGCAATGCTGTCATTTTGGAAAAAGGACAGTACATACAGGAAGGCATAAGACAGTTGGGGGATCCTAACTGTTATGCCAAATCTAATTTTGATTTAGCCAAACAGTCAGATATAATTTATAAAGACATGCTCTACAATTGGAAAGAACAAGGGCTTCTTGAGTGGTAGGTCAGTTCTTTAAATGTGTCTTAAAATGTGATCATCCCAGAATTCCAGTTTTATATCTTTTGCCTAAACTACATAAAGATAGTAGTAATCCTCCTGGGAGACCCATTGTGTTTGCAATTGGGTCTCTATTGAAAAATACGTATAAATACATTGATTTTTACCTTCAACCTTTTGATTAGACTTTACCCTCTTATACTAAAGGTACCACACATTTTTTAAAGGTTAAAGAATGCATCCATTGGGAACAAGATTATTTGTTGATGACAGTGGATGTTGCTAGCTTATACACTTGCATTAAACATGATTTGGGACCAGATGCAGTAAAACACTATATGAGAGCTAGATCCTTCTCTTTCTGGCTGGGTACTGAAATTATAGTGGATATGATTGAATTCTGTCTGAAAAATGTTTTTTTTATATTTGACAAGACAGTCTAGAAACAGTTGCAAGGGACGGCGATGGGCACCTGCTTCACCCCCAGCTATGCTAACCTTTTCATGGGCTGGTGGGAGGAGCAGGTGTCCATTGGTTGTACCAAGTTTGAGGAACAGGTGATCTTGTGGTGTCGTTATATCGGCAATGTGTTTTGTATCTGATTTAAACAGCAATGAATATAACCTACATTTCAGTGCAAATTTCAGTGACACTTGTATAGAAGTCCTAGATGTGGAAGTTATGGTTAAGGGAGAATGCCTGAGTACCAGATTATTTGGGAAGAAAACAGCAGGGAACAGTTTGCTGAGTGCCCACAGAACGCATCCATCCAGCCTTGTACGCAGTATCCCCTATGGGGAGTTACTGCGTGCAAGACGGATATGTAGTACTGTGGAAGATTTTGAACATGAGTGCAGTATAATGTGTAAAAGGTTCAATGAAAGAGGTTATAGCAAGCATATGCTATCCCAGGCAGTAGAGAAAGTCAAAACTGACACAAGGGACAGCTTTCTACACAATGTTTCGAGGAAGAAGACATCACATGATGAGACAATAAGATTCATTACCACATTCTCTAGTAAATCACATAATGTTCACCATATACTGCATAAGAGTTGGCATATCCTCCAAACAGATTCTGTATTGACCAAATTTCTGCATGATGTACTGCAAATTTCATTCAGGAAAAGCAAATCTCTAAGGGATGATCTTAGCCGGAACATGATTTCCTGTGACAGAACTGTCCAGGACATGGTGAGTCTGGGGTTTTTATGTTGTCTACAATGCAAGGCTTGTTCCAATAGCGATAACTGTAAAAGTCCACAGATAGGACCAGGGAACAGGCATTTTTGCATTAGGGGCATTTTCAATTGCAACACTGATTTTTGTATATACTGCTTGATCTGACACTGTGGGAAGTTGTGTATTGGTAGTACCATCCATCGGGCAAGGAAGAGGATTCTAGAACATAAAAGAGCTATTCCCCACAATGATCACAACTATCCTGTTGCCAGACATTTTCATGAAGTGCACGGGGAAGCTGAAAGGTTACTGAAATTTGTAGTGATAGATCATATGAAGAGACATTTGAGGAGGAGACAGAGAATCGAGATTGAGAATATTGGAGTTGAGATATATTATTGATTTTGAAACTCTCATTCCAAGGGGACTGAATTCAAGTGAAGACCTAGCCATGCATTTAGGGTAGGAGTTTGTAGATTTGGGCACTTTATAGTATTTTATGCATTAGACACTTCAAGTGGTCTAGCCAGTGAGTGTTATTGGCATTTTATGGTTACAATTGGGGATATTATAGGTCTAAAAAAAAAATTATTCTTTTTTTCCTTTTTTTATTTCTCTTTTTAGGATGAATATTTTATATTTATTCCTTGTCTTATAAGTATTTTGACCATGTTTACAAACAGTGCTTTAGAGATTATAACAACTTTTGCCCCTTGGTGCATATACTTATTTGTTATCCATATGACCTTATGAGAGGTACGGGAGACACAAGGGATCTGTAGTTCATCTGAATACTAGTTTAAGTGTTATTTATCCATTTATTCATGTTTTAGCACTTAGGTACATATATGGGTAGTAGGTGTAAACATGGGGTATTGGGGCAACATGGATGATAACATCAGCCCAATGGGGCAGGAGTTTGCTGTCATTTTGTTTTCATTTGGAATACAATAAGTGGTTGTTTACATGAATATACATTTTTTATAATATTTATACAATTTTACATTGTGATTATGATAATATAATAAAACACCACAGCACTATATATGTTGTATAGGAAGCTCTGGTTCCAGTATAACTTAATGAATTTGAAATACATGATAGTTTAAATGTTCCAAAACGGCTGCTACATTAGCTCTCGGTTTGGCACTGTTTTTAGGATGGTCCGTCATTTATGTTGACAACCTGAATATATGTGTGCCTAAGATGGTTTTATGTTTACCGTGAACAAGGCTACGCCTGAAATGCGTTGGTGTAGATGCAATAATACAATTTATGTATTAAACTATATTTTGCAGTGCCACGGAGTCCGGACTCTTCTTCATGTTAAGGAGGTTGCATTTGAATATATATATATATATTTTAACATTTGGCCAGGACAGCGTGATTGTAAATTTGTTTTGAATATACCTTTATGGATTTTTCTACAATGAACTGCTGACGGAAGATCTTCATTCGAGAATTTTTGGGATTCTTTCCTCCCAGCCGAATGCGATCCCCGGGACATTGTGCAGCCGTCCTGTGACTCTCTTTTTTCACTGGGGTTGAACCTATATATGTATATGAATATATTTATAATAAATATATATATATATATATATATACACATATATATATATATATATATATATATATATATATATATATATATATGTGTATATATATATATAGATAGATAGATTCACACAAAAAACAAAGGTTACAGAGACGTTATAGTTAGAATCAGTCGTCAGAAGTCTGGTGGGAAAATTAGGAAAAACAAGGAGGAGTGACCACTTCAGCTCGGACCACCCCTAAGGTCTCCAGAGCTGAAGTGACCTGCTCCCTGCAAAATCCTCCATCTTGGTTTGGAGGACAGGGACCAATAGGTTTAGGTCTGTGTCCCCCTCCCCCAAAGGGAGTGGGCACCGGAAGGATGTAGTCACACTCAGGGACAGTAGCCATTGACTACTGCCCCCTGATCCCTGTAACACACCTAAATCCAGGATTTAAGGGCTCTCCTGAATCTAGCTCACCAGATTCCCAGTGACCTCAAGACAATGTCCTAAGAAAGACGAAGAACTGCTAAGCTGACCCCCAGCAAAGAAGACTGAAGACAACTGCTTTGGCCCCAGCCCTACTGAAATGCCACTAGCTTCTGAATCCCCTGCTACAAAAAGACAACACATCCTGCAGGACCAGAAACCTCTTAAAAGCCTCAACAGGACCGCCTGCACCCCAGAGGACCAAGATCTACCATGGACAGTGGCCCTGTCCAAAAAAAAACTCCAACAAAGGATTCCAGTGTTGCCCTGGATCCTTAAGCCCTGCCCACTATGCACCCGACACCCACGGCCTGTGTCCAGGTGGCCCAACAGACTAGAGCTGGTCCCCAGGTGATTCTGACCTAGTGACCAACCAGGGTTTACCCCTCCTGTCCAACACAACGACACCTGCAGGCTACATCCAGAGGACCCCCCTGCCTGTGAAGGATCCGGACAAAGATACCCGAAGACAAAAGATACCCTGCACCCGCACCCCCCTGGTCTTGGAGAACCCGACATCCAGTGCAACAACCTGCAGCAGGCGGCCCTCCTCACTGTCCTTCCTGTGGTTTCTCCAAACCGACCGTCTGGACCCAGCCTGCAGCCTACCCTATTGAAAAGCAATTGGAGCCAAATGCTAAATTTGCACCCTGCGCTCGGCTGCCCCTGTGCTGCTGAGGTAGTGTGTTTGGTGCTGACGGGCGGCCTCCCCCGGTGCTCTCCTAAACCGCCCAGGTCTGCCTTCTGAAGACATGGGTACTTACCTGCAAGCAGGCCTGATTCCGAGTGCCCTCAGTCTCCTTAGGAACTCAATTTAAATCTTGCAACAACTTTGACCTCTGCACCCGCCAGCCCCATGTTGCTGGTGGTGGGTGTTTGGGGTTAACTTGAACCACAACCTGTGGACATCCTAACCCTCAGAGACTGGAACTGTAAGTCTTGTACTTACCTTGGAACTGTACTAACTTTTCTTCCCCCCCAGAACTGTCTTTGAAAATTGCACTGTCAACTTTTAAAACATATATTTGCTATTTTATTGACAACTGTCTAACTTGCCAAATCGAAACAAAGTGGTGTTGATACATATGCTTGCTACTTACATGCAAATGTACTTACCTGCAAACTGAAACTTGTGGTTCTAGAAATAAAGTAATCAAATATATTTTTGCTAAATAAAATCAATTGGCCTGGAGTTAGTCATTGAGTGTGTGCCTCATTTATTGCCCGTGTCTGTACAACAAATGCTTTGCTTCACCCTCTGATAAGCCTAACTGCTCAACTATACTACCACAAAAGAGAGCACTGGTATTCTACTTTAACCTCTGTTAAGCCTCTGCGGATCCCCTAGCAGGGACGTTTTAGTTAGGCTCACATTTTAAACATACGAAACCATAGAAATTCACTAGTTATAGTATATAAGTAAGAGTTACCTCAAGTAACTATAACTTGTGCTCTAAGGTAACTATAACTCGCTCCCCCGCCATGCACAGTTTTTTCGTCAAAAGTTTTACTGCAAATTTTACATTGATATTATCAATGATGTTATCAAAGATGGCATGAGTGCTGTAATTTATGGGGTCATTAGCAGTGCATGGCGAGGGCACATGTTATAGTTACCTTAGGGCACAAGTAAAAGTTACTGTGGCACTTGAGGTAACTTTATGAATTTCTATGGTTTTGTGCATTTAAAATTTGAGCCTAAGTATACCGTCCCTGTAACCTTTGGTATTTTAAGTGAGTTTTTTTCCTAACCATAACGTCCCTTTGACCTTAGTTTTTTTCAGTGAAGTTCAAAGTTTTTTTTAATGTATAGTTATTTTAATTATTATACATCAACCCACCCATCGACACACAGAGATGGTTGTCCACCCTGAGCCCGACACCCTTTAATCACCCAACCTTGCAACGTGCACGGCCTTCACTCGTGCGCAGGGGAGGTTGCTTGCAAGACCTGGCCTGCAGCCAGTCCCTGCAGCCAATCCCCCTAACCA
Organism: Pleurodeles waltl; assembly: GCF_031143425.1. Classification (NCBI taxonomy): domain Eukaryota; kingdom Metazoa; phylum Chordata; class Amphibia; order Caudata; family Salamandridae; genus Pleurodeles; species Pleurodeles waltl. The sequence continues at coordinate 620,202,837 of NC_090437.1, read as the reverse complement.
CCCAACCCAATGCTGTGCACGGCCCTTTGGTCATGTGTGGTGGGAGAATAGGTGTGAGAGGGTGCATATGGAGATGAGGGTGGCTGTCAGATTCTCTGGGTGTAAAAGTGTGTACATCAATGTTTTAGTGGGTGTATCAGTGTGTGTGTGGGTCAGTGAGTGGGTACATGAGAGTCACTGGGTCTGTGAGTGGGTGTGTGGCAGTTTGAGTGGGCCTGTGAGTGGATGCGTAACTCTCTGAGTGGGTCTGTGAGTGGGTGCGTGAGGGTATGACTCAGGCTGTGAGTGGGTGCAGGAGGGTCTGAGTGGGTCTGTGAGTGGGTGCGTGAATATCTGTGTGGGTCTGTGAGTGGGAGAAATTGATTGAAATAAAGACAGAGAGAAAGAGAGAGAAAGAAAGTGAGAGAGATAGAGAGTTGTTTGTGCTTTGATGTATGACATACTTAGAATGAGATATTTCTGTACTATTTAAAATTTAAAAAAATGTATCTGTCATTTTAAAAAATTAAATTAACTTGTGGTTTAAAAATAAAGGTAAGTGAGTGTGGCTGGACTCTAGCCTAAAGTGCTCAGTGTGATGGTCTGCAACCTTCACACTGAGCTATTACTTTCTCTTTTTTCCTGTATATTTATTTATTTACTTATGTATTGTTTTTTTTTTATTATACAACATGCCCTTTACAAGCTATCTTGCACCGTGGGGGAAGCCTTATGGCTTCACTCGAGGTGCCATTGCTTCAGCAAACAAGGAGCTGCCTTAATAACAGCTCCCTGCTTGCTGAAGCATTTCATCTCTGTTCCCTGCATGTGTGCAGGGGACAGAGATGAAAGCTTTGGTTTTTGACAGAGGGACTTGTTTGACAGGTCCCGCTGTTTAAAAAACAAAGTTTTTGTTGTGGCTTGGCTACAGCTATAAATCTGCAAACATCAGCAAATATTTATTGGCACCCCGCACATAGCAGGATCTGGCCCTGGGGGGTAGCGGTCCCTAAGGCCGTCAGTGGCCCCCCTACAATGTGTTAGGAGCCCCCGGGAAGTTGTGATCCTCTGGGCTAGAGGGTTCCAAAGGACCCCCTTTCTTTTTCTAACTTTTTGCCTGGGTAGGTGGTGATCCTTGGGGCATTATATTTATTGATAGGCCCAGGGAGGTGGGGGTCCCCGGGGCAGGTGGGGGCATGCGCCCGCATTATATTTATTAATATCCCCGGGGAGGTGGTAGTACCTGGGGCAGCGGGAGGTGATGGGCGGTGTGCGGCCCCCTTGCATAAGTATTAAGAGCCCCAGGGAGGTGAGGGTCCCCAGGCCAGTGTAGTGGGGGTGCTTGGCCCCCACTACACTCCACCTGTGAAATATTTATTGAATATATCTTTATTGGCATAGGATTGCAATGTAAGCGGTACAGAACATAGCAGCCATCAAAAAAGCATATACTTGCTATACTTTCAAGATGAATGGCACTTTGCATGCAGCTACTTGGGGGTAGGGGTGCACTCAATAACCACTTCAAGTATTTGTGTGTAAAATGCCTCTTTATTGGCTTAGGTGAACAATCACAAAGCAAAACCTGACCTTTGCCTCACAAAACTAAAACCTCACTAAATATGAACTTATCCTATTTCCTCCACCACCTTCCCCTAAAGTACCCTCCCTCTCCTAATCATTTGTACTGCAAATTTCCCCCAATTGCTCTACACTCATTTCAGCCATAACAACACTTTGATATTGTAAACCTGTAAAACACTGAATGCATAACATTTGAAACCAAAGCCTGCCCCATCTGGGTTTGGTCCTATATACCCCTGTCTGTCCAGCCTGTCCTGCCTCCAAGCCCAGCCATGAACTGTGCAAAATGAGGATAACCTGTTCTCCACCCACCATCCAGGAAAAGTCCCCAAAGGACCCCCCACACCCCAGGCCACAGGTCTTGGCTTTATGAAACCATCAGACGTCTCTCTTACCTGCAGCAAGTAGAGCCCTATGCCCGTGAAGGACAAATGTACTCCATCATCCCTAAAAAAGTATTTATCCTCAAACTTGTTCTATTCTCCCAGTCCGTTTTTCCCTGTATAATAGACACATTTCCTTGTTCAATTTCTGTCTTGCCTTCTAAATTGCCACTGGGTGAACAGCCCCGCCCCATTATCTCCTGGGCATGAACGCTGCCCAAATGATAAGGCAGCCATGCCCTAGAGCCTCAATGTCCTTAAAATCCCTTTTTATCTGTTTGATAACAGCCAGGCCTTTGGACACCATTAAATCATTTTCCCCTAACTGGAACAATAAAATGTCTGGACAGGTCCCCCTACTCTTTAATTTGTTCAAACAAGCAATGAACTCTCTCCATAGCATGCCGCCTTTACAGTGCAGTATAATTCACTATCCAACTCCAGTTTTACACCATAATCAGTCTGCTGGGCCTCTTTTTCCACACTCTTAATAAAAGAGTGCCCCACAATCCAGATATCCAAGACCTCTATATCTGGACCTGCCACCGAACCTGCGAAGACAAACAGAAAACAAATCCTTGATGGGGCGACCAGTTCAACACTCATAACCCACACCCCTAACATATCTCTGGAAACAATCTGATACCCACCTGCCTGTGTGCTTGATTCGCTCCCTTTCCCAACCCCACAACCTGCTTCTGTGGCCATGCCTATACGAAAAGAATGTGTACAAAATTGTGACTCATCTTTCAGTGCTTTCTTGAGAGCTTTGCGCAGTATGGCCAAGAGTTGGAATGCTGTGACTGGGTTCCCTCACCTGTGTATAATCACACCGGTATCGACTCTGTGCCTAACAGCATAAAGCCATCGGCCCCACTGAACTGTGCGTATTCTAATCTCCGGGTAGGGCCGCAAACTCACCACTACTCTCTTTCTTCGTTGGACAGTTTTTGACGTGTGCAAGCTCATCTGCGTACCCTGCCTCAAAAATTGGATATCCTGCCAAGTCATGCCTGTGGTTCTCTTGCTTCCCAGCAACTCAGACACCCTACATGCCCCGAAAAACATCCATTAAATAAGGGCACTGAATATGGCTGTTTCTTCTGAACCGAACACACCTCAGGAAGAACCCCCATTAATTAGCCCATCAAGGCCAGTGATATAGGTTCCCTCTTCTGCTCACTCGGCCCTGACACTGTAGCCCAACCCTCTAGTATTCTCTTACCCAGTTACCCCACCAAAGGGGGGTATCCGCAAAGACGTTTTCCCATAAGGAAATACTTGCTAGCTTTCCAGTAATGGTGACTCTAGACTGACCCTTTGCAATAAGCACAAGTATGTATTAGAAAATGCCATCTTCCCTCTTCCATGCCTGAAGCCTGCGTCACACCCCGCATCCAAGAAGTTCAGCCCATGCCTGTGCATATGCCGACCTGGTGAAGACCGCTATTGAATTCAAAACCAGTTCTAACATCTGCTGTCTCCTATCTTCCACAGCTCTTTGGCATCTGCGTCTTGACGGGATCTGCATCCGTGGCCAGACCATGGCATCTCCTCCACTGTGAATGAGACAAAGCATCCGCAATATCATTGTGCACACCCAGCACATGGGAAGCACGCAATGCAATATCATGCCTGAGACAACACAAGATGAACACCCTCACCAACTTCAAAACTTGACGATTGGCGGTTGGTAACCTGCACCATTGCCATATTGTCAGCTCAAAAGATTACTTTTCTATGTGCCAGCTATGCACCACACAATATCAATGCCACCACCACCGGAAAAAGTTCCAGGAAGGCTATGATGCGGCCGCCATTTGTCCACTCTGGGGGCCAATCCTCGTTGCACCAATTCCCTTGCCAGTAGATGCTGCATCTGTGAAAATCTATGCATCCAACTCCAATTCTTGCCATGTGTTCAGAGGTATACCATTGAATGATTCCAGGGAGAAACCCCACATACTCAGATTTTCCTTCACGCCAGCTGACAAGTGAACATGCTGGTGAGGTAAGTATTTTCCTTGCAGAGCGAGCCCTAATCTTCTGCAAAAAAACTGACCCACCCGGACCACCCAGCAAGCAAAATTAATGTGGCCAAGCAAAATCTGTACCTCCTTAACAGTTGCTTTCTGCTTCCACAGCATGTCATTGATGATCAGAAGCATCACTGTTTTCTTATCCCTAGGCAGCTGTTCTGTCATAGCTAAAGTATCAATCTCAATGCCAAGAAATGTCAATTGTTGTTATGGCCCCGTCGTCTATTCGGGCGTGAGAGGCACCCCAATCTCAGCCATTATTGCTTGGAATCTCTCAAGCATCTCATGGCACTCCAGAGACCCAGACTTATTAACAAAGAAAAAGTTGCCCAGAAAATGTGTGATCTGAGCGTGGCCTGTAACATGAGTGAACAGCCATTGCAAGAAGGTGCTAAAGCACTGAAACAGTGCACAACCAATTGGTAAGGCATTGTCGACATACCACAGCCTTTCAATTCAAAATACAACCAGAATAAATAAAAGTCAGTAGGGTGTACCGGCAACAAGCTGAAAGCTGATTTTATGTTGCTCTTTGCCTTAAATGCTCCCTGTCCGACCTGTTCCACCATTTGCAGTGCCACATCCACAGATGAGTAAGACACTGTCATAAGGTCATCTGGAATGAATTCATTTACCGAATAACCCTCCGGCCAAGACAAGTGCTAAATTAGCTAGATTTGGCCTGATTCTTTTTTAAGAACAATGCCAATTGGTGACATAAGTAAGTCATTCAACAGCCAGTCTGTGAAAGGGCCTGCCATTTATCCTTCGTGCACCTCTTTGCTCAGTTTCTCGTGCACCATGAGTCTCGCAGACTTCAGATTCATCGAGCATCTACAAGTCCTGGGACCTTCATACCCCAATTTGAAAACCCATTAGAACCCATCCCACAATAAACTAGCATTGTCCTTCCTGTCATAAAAATCCAGCCAGAACAGAAGCCTGCTATTGTCAATTGCAGTAGGAGCTCTTCAACCCCAGTGTGGTGACCACCTTGACCCCCACTGACACTGCCTGTCTGTCCTGGTTGGTAGTTGTCCCCCCTGCTCTGTGCTGCCGGCCATTGTCCTGATGCCCTGCCGCTGGAGTTGTTTGTCCCAAAGCAGTTGACCACCACATGTCTTCCACTACATTTGGAGTATTCATGACGGAACTTGCAGTACTCTCTGGTACAGGCTCCTTTATTGAAGTCCCAGCAAGCTCTGATTTGAGAAGCGGCATTGCTGGATGCTTGGGACTGAGCTTTTGTTTTGAGGTTGAACCCACTCCTCCACGAGTGAGGCAGCCTTGAAAGGGCCGATATGCTATCAGCAAAACCACTGGCCATGAAGACAGTTTTGCCGAACTTTGCTGGTCCAATGGTATGCTGCCACAAGTCAGCATTTATTTCACCCCACTGCACCTCTGGATCGGCTTCCATGCTGCCCTGAATTCCTTGTTGTATTGTATCCAGGTGTAACCACCGGAATTGATTTCACCTTGCTTATAACATCTATATATTTAAACAGTGCAATGGAACATTCAGGATTTCTCTTGCAATACATGCTGGCGTAAATAAGAAATGCCGCCGTCCAATTTTCTATCGTAAATGGCACCTTGGGTCTCTTAGCCAATTCATATTCTTCTTCTTTTGACCCTTCTTTCGCCCTCAACTCTCTGTGAAGCAGCTTTAGCATTTCCACACATTCTCCCTTCAAAATCTTTTCTTTTGTGGACTCCATTAAATGGACCCCTAAAGGCTTAGAAGTACCCATGTAAGGCAACGTCTTCACTTTTAGGTCTTTACTCTTCAACTGTTCTTTCGAGACTTGTTCCTCCCCTTTACCTATATCTGAGGCCACCTCAACCTGACCCTTTGTCCCAGTTACCTCTCCCACGCTTTTCCGTGCCCACACCAGTGTCCAGCACGTATACCCCTTTCCATAAGTGGACCTCCCCACGTTCTGGAGACCCCTTAGCCTCCAGACCGACAGAAACTTTTATACTTTGGGCCTTCGAGCAAAAGGGCTTGCTTGGCGTCAAGGCCGAAGCCCGCATGTGAGCCTGTCGCCTCGCCAGCTGCCTTTGCCTTGATGCGTCCTCCCCATGGGACTTTGCATAAGTAGAAGTCTTGCACTGAAAAACAGAAGGCAAGATGAGATGCCCCACCCTTTCCCATCCCACCCCAAAAGCCCACCATTGCTCTTCCATTGTTTGCACATCCTCCTCTCTAACTTCCCCCTCTTCTGAACTCTCTTCATCATAGTCCAAAACCGTTTCTTCTTCCACTTCATACTCGCCTGCCCGTGAGTAGCTCACATGCACTGTTACCTGCGTGTTGCCCCTAGGTGCGCCAGATTATGTGAGATGCTGCTCGTAACCTCCCCTGGCGCTCCCGTGGTGCAGGACCCATTGTCCCGTGACCAGTGATGTCAGAGAGCGCCCCGTACCTCCCATCATGCAGCCAATCAGCTGTCTTGTATCTTTCTGCCATCAGGCCGGCCACCCGGTGCCACATCTTCACTTCCTCTCGGGCCGCAGAGCCGAACTATGCCCCCCAAGTCTACCATGTCCCTCAATGTTCCTACCTGCTTAGATGAGAAATTGTCTGGCATGCTGGTCAAATCCACCACCTGTCCACAACTCCATTCCACTACATACTCTTGGTTCCTCAACTCCCTTTGAGCTCCCTTCCTCACCCTGGCACCATTTCAGCACCTACCATATACCTTTGCCAGCATTTTGGGCTGTAAAAACTGTAACTCTACTGTAACTGTCTACTGTAACTCTACATCATCTTCATTCTGTACCTCTTCTTCACTCCACTCTAACTGAGTCAAATCAATAGCCACCACACTGCCACCACTGCCTTGCGCACTAGCTTGTCCTGACTCTGTTCCTTGTATTCCCCAAAGACAGCCCCTATCCCACCAGTCTTCCTCTGCTGCATTTACTCCCTCTCCACTGTTCTCTTGTGGCCCTTCTCCCTCTGTTCAACCCAGGGGGCCATAAATGGTCCCACTACTCATTCCCCTCACTTGCCTCCTGACTACCTTCTCCACTCAAAGCACCATATATTTATTCTTCCTTGTTGGAATCTGTGTCAAGCAGTTCTGAAAATGAGATCCCCATCTCTTCTCCCCACCCCTTGACGCTCATCCTTCCCCTGTCTCCTCTCCCTGTCATAACGACAGTCTGATGGGCGTCATCCTGAATCGGGCGTGAAGCCCTTCCCCAGCCAGCCCCTTTCTACTTGTGGCGAGCGCATTCACTGCAGCGCTGCCATGAGCCTCCATGCGTGCAGACGAGCTTCCTTTCTGAAGCTGTCCGCACGTATCCACATTATTCCCACTGTGCCCTTCACCTGCCCCCAGCACCATGCAGCTTCTCTTGATGAGCACTGTGCCCTCACTCTTCGCCAACAAACCCCCCCCCGAAGCGGAGAGATGGCCCCCTGCGAGGCTGCTATTTGTACTCTAGAGGGGCCCTGATCGCTTACCAATGCTGTCCACCAATGAGCTACGTGCTCGGGCATGCACCCCTGTACTGCAGCAGCTAGTCCACCAGCTGCTCTACGTGGCGGCTGCCCACGCTCCTTTGCTGTGATGCAGGCCGCTAAGTCAAGGTGGCCTGCCTCCTCTAGCAGCCTCATCGCCTGCCATATCCTGGCGTCAGCCACATAAGTACGCTCACCACTTTAACACTACTGCTACTGCTGTAATAACATTACCTAACTAATGACTTAATACTCAATTAATACTAATGGAACCGCCTAATTAAACTGCAAAGCCTGCTACCAGCCGCTGTGTCACTGATTCCAAAATGGGCAGCTATATATCATGGCCCCCTTGTAGCCCAAGAGAAGCCAATGCAGCCCAAAGAGTGCACCATTCCCCAAATTCCCCAGGGAGGAAACCTCCCTATGGTCGGTTCCCCATCATGTCCCCAATTTTCATAACTTAACTTGGTAGCGTCTCAACAAATACCACATACCAAATGCACTTTCGAAATGGCTGATTGCAACTACTGGCAAAAAAAAAGCACTGGTCAAGCTTATACAGTAGTGAGGAACAGATAGCATTGACAACAAGACTGAATGGATCTGCCAAATTTGTATTTGTAGCTAAAATACCATTTAACCAGGGCAATTAAATTGTTAGTTGCTCTGATGGACTCTTTGGTCAAAATAACGGAAATTAGTTAGCCCACTTTCGTATCTATGTCCAGAGAAGAAGGAGACAAATGGGAATCCATATCTTTATTGTGGTCCTTCCTACTATTTGCCCTTTTAATAATTACCCACACCGAGTAGTGCTGGGTTCTAAGGTTACCTGAGCATTATTGATAACATAGTGGGAAAATTCCAATGCATTCCTTCCTTGCTTGAAATCTAAAAATAATCTGACTTTTTATTATGAATTAAATCAATGCTTTATCAGAGTTTAAGAAGAAAGTCAAAAATAAAACCGGTTGTCTGCGAGGGAAAACAAGAACATACTAAGTTAAAGGAAGATTAGGTGATTTGTGCTCTGATTTTTTTCTGAGTTTGGGTGAAAAGTTCCAGGCAAATGGACACTCTCATTGACCTGTAGTATTTTAACGTTGGAGATATTATCAGATTACTACATTTCTCGTGTTGCAGAGATAGTTTCGTTTCTGGCTTGCTCCGTGAGTTAAAATGGGCTCCAACAGAGAAATACAGCATGTTTGAATGTGCACGCCATTCTCAAAACAGCAACTATGTTGGGCAAGAAGTGACCTTCATGTGTATGCTCCAGTGCTGGGAAAGATGCTACAATAACTATGGCTTATTTTGCATTTTGAAATTAAATTAAATGAAATGTATGAAACCTGCAGCCTCATCCTACAAGTATTCCAATGGAAGAGAAAGGAATTAAAGTGCATGAGCCATGATGTGCACCTTTGAGGGTTAGAATTAGTGAGATTAAGATGGATAAAATGTAAATTTGTGCAAGATGCCAGCTTTCTGTCATTACAGACTGTAGTAATTAATCCCTTTTTGTGTCTGTTCAGTAGTATAAAAATAAAAGCGAGTTCCCATTTCACTTAGAAAATAACAAGTTTGAGCTACACTGTTCCTATTGGAGGAAGATTTGCATATGTTATAGTGGGCAACAGTGGCGGCTCCCCCCTAATGGTGGACGAGCGTCACCCCACTGGCTCAGAGCCAGCAGCTGAAAAAGAAAACACTATGTTATTATTATTTTGTTTTTCAGGTGCTGGTTTAGCCAGCATGTGAAGGGAGGGCCATGGGAGGAGGGGAGGAGTAGTGGAGTGGAGGAACTGGAGTGCACTTAAAAGTGTGCATGTTAGTTTGGGCAGCCATCTTAGGTCATCCAAGCAGACATACGCACTTAGGTTTCTCCAACCCGGCTGTGTTGCACAGCCGGGTTGGAGAAACAGCAGAAACTCCTATACATTGTCTGAGGGGCAGACCAAGCCACTCAGACCAATCCTGGTGTTGCTTTCATGCTAGGAATAGCATGAGAGCAGTGCCAGGATTGTGTGGGGCGCCTGTGCTGCTGTCCCAGGACTGCTGGGACACCATCAGGAGCAGGAGAGAAGAGAAGGGTTGGCAGCAGGACAGGTACGTTTTTTTCAATTATATCCCTAATTTCCCTGCCCCCTCTGTGCGGCCACTTGAGATTTGAGGCGGCCGCCACTACTGGACAAACACATGATACTGGAACTCGTCCTAAACTAATTATCAGCCGCTGAGATGAATTCAAGCATTCCACTTATCACTTTTTGTTTTTTATGTGAGACACTCTAGTGTGATGTAACTAGTGCGATGCTCATTGTCCCACTGGACTGGAGCTGCACCTCACTAAGGAAATCAAATGAGATCGAAAAAGCCAAGAGGTGGGCATGGTTTACTTGTATTTCCATCTAAGCGGGACCTGGCCTTACACTTGAGGTTAGGCTGTTAATGTTGGAGCAGGACAAAGTCTGGTTTTGATATGATTGGTTTCTGTCTGCAGTGGAATATGGTGCAAAACAAGTGATGGCTGAAACGCAAGCTGAGTAATTACCAATGACCTAGAGGGTTATGGGAGCTTGAATCAATCAAGCGTGTCGTATGTGCATGCTGGTGATTTACTCAGTGCATTGCAAAATGGTTGCTGAAAGGGGGCTGGGCATATCAGGAAGGGGTTATTTTAATGTTTGTATAGAGGTCACTTATGGAAGCATGCCAGAATTACACTGAAAGTGAGGGACACGAAAAAATGCTAAGTGACAAACGAGGAAATGGGGTGGTTATGTTTCATGAAACTCTCCAGACAATGGGAAGAAGGAACTAAGTTGGGAAGATGTTGGAAGGGCCAGATTTTCCACACAGTGTACTCTGCTTCAGCAATGGGATCCTGCTGTGGGTGATGGCTGGGGTGCTCTTCAGCACACTAGACGTACAGGTGGACCAAGAGAGATGGTATTTTTTGTGATTGATAGATAGATATATCCACCTACCAGTGAGCTTAGGGGAAACTTTGACATTGTGGAGAATGTGGATTCGGATAGATCTAACCTCTACTGCTCTCCATGAGCATGACACAGTTAATGATGATGTTATCAGAATTTTAATTCATCCCATACTTTACCATAAGGAGATATCCACCCTGACTGTGTCATTTCCTTCTGTTAAAATGTATGTGAAAAAGCAAAAAGATTGACTTAATTAAACAAATAGTAAAGTCATGTTAACTATTGATAAGAAGTTATCTTGAGAGAGTCCAGGATATTGGGAAGGTTCATGTGTAAGGCTGGATTGAATGAGCTGCATTTGGTGGTGGGGAAATGGGGGTGCTTATTAGAGAGGGGTCCATGGGAGGGGTAATGATGTTGGATCATATTTTGTGGAACTTCTCTATCAAGAAGAGGTTGATGGGACTGTATTTGTTGACTGAAAGAGGAACTGCTGGTTGTGGCAGAGGATTAGTACTCTGCTTGATAACCTTGAAGAGGGCTTTGCTTGTGTTTGGTTCCTCACTGATGGTGGCCTTGTGATAAGAAGCTTTAGTTGCGAAGATGAGGGATTGGAGATTTGATGGGATTGTTTTGATAAGCGCGATGTGTTCTGGGTGTTTTGATTGTCTCCATTTCCTACCATATTTTCATATGGTATGCTTATTTCACTAAGCCCATGAGAGCTTTGGCGTGGTGGATCATTTTTGCAACGGAGCATAGCATTTGATATGAATTCTCAGAGTGGTGTTGTAGATGTCTAGGAGAATATTAACATCTGTGGTGGGCTAGATGTTTCTGACAGTGTGTGTAAGTATAATTGTATTTTTTCCAGATGGATGTCTTTGATGTAGCAGAAGGGTATGTTCTCTCTTTGTGATTGTCTTTGTTGCTGAAGTATGATATATGTGGTGGTTCATGGGATGGCAAACTGGTTGGTCTCGTCAGGGATACAGGTATCTGACAATGGATATTAGGGGACGGTGATAGGATGAGATTCAGTCTGTTGCATTTGGAGTGGGTTGGATTATTGATATGTTTTTTTATTCTCAGTGTATTGAGTAATGTGTAGAAGGCTTCCTTTATGCATTTTGTGGTGGAGGGAGGCAGATGTAATGAGGTCTGGGATTTCTCTAGGAAGTGTTTGTTTGGTCCAGACAGTCTGTAAATCAGATAAAGGAGTCTGTTTTGTAGATTGAGGAGGGAAATGGCAGGTGAGGAACTCAAAATGTGGTGGAGTTGCTAAGAGGGTAGGGCCAGGATGTCCAATGTATGATTGCAACTCCCCTGCTGCTTTAAATGTACACTCTCTGTGTTGGAAGCTAGCTCAATTGCAGTGCAGGTGAGGTTGAATGTGGAGGGGGGTGTGAACCAGGTTTCATTAATAAACAATGCATTTGGAATGTGTTGGGTGATGATGTTGGCAAAATGTGGAGTGTTTATGACTGCAGGGTATGCACCAATGAGCATCAATTATGTGTGGTGTATTGTGGGAGGAGTGTGTGTTCTAAGCAGTGATATGTGGATGAGGTAAAAGGCATAAAATGTGTGCATGCAGTGAATTTGTTTGTGTGGCCTGAGTGTGACTGTGGGACTGGTGTGGTAATGTCCATTTACTTATGCTCTCATTGTAACTTGTAAACTAGGTGGTGTTCTGTTACTATGGGAGCTACACATCCTAGTTAACAAGACAGTCCTTAGAATATGGAATGTGGATGGCATACTAAGAATGTTTGACTTGGGCAGTTGGGAGTTGGACGTCTTGCTAACAGGATGAGGCTTCTTGATGCCCAACTTGACTCACAATAAACTTACCTTTACTCAACCATTGGTGATGGATTCTTTCCTCCGTTACCAATTTGGCGATGAGGGTGTTAAGGAACTGTAGCCTCAACTGGATGCCGTGTTTCCTGCCGTTCATTCATTTGGCCTCGAGTTTCGATCGAACTTCAAAGATGGTGGACATCTGGCACGTCAAACTATTCAGGCAAGTCTTATGCTCAGTATTTTCACCAAGACTTTGTTTGAGAATACACTACGAGGCCTAAAAAAAGAAACTACACGAGTCCTCGTGGATAACAGGCACGCGCGTGGTGTTTTATTTCAGCCGAGCTGTAATTAGAACATGATGCGCAGAACAAGTGGAACGTTTTTCTCTATGGTGACGGAACGAAGTAAAGTCATGTCTGCGTAATTGCGTCAATTTCCATGGTGACAATAGGATGCTAGGTCATGTACGTACATGCGTCCTGTGTTCTTTGCTTCTCCAGCAGGAAACGTGTGTTCCACAAGTTTCCAGGACAACGTAAAGACGCTAACTCACATCTGGAGATTTAGCAAGTACGGACCCACTATAAAGGAATTCTGCTAGATTTGCACATCCAAGTGTGGACGGTGATGTGCACACCATTGATTGTTGACGTGAGTGCACCACGGTGATGTGCACACCTTCGCACACATCTACATTTGAAGATTTTGAGCTGTAATATACCTGACTTGAATGCAACACGGTGATGTGCACACCATTTAAAGTGAATACACCATGGGGATGTGCACACCTTCGCATGCACATCAACATTTAAGGATTTTAGGCTGTAATTTCTCTGACTCAAATGCACCACGGTGATGTGCACACCTTTTAATCTACTGAAAAGCTATTCATTTTCACTTTCATTTTGTAGAAATACTAGGATGTGATTTGTGATATCTAAATTTATATAGTGTGAATTCTTTGTGTAATATTCGATAACAACATGCAGAATGTACTGGCAGCCCCTTTCTTTTGGTATCTCCAGAGAATCTCCATCAAATGGCAAAAATGGAAAAAGGTATTTACTAATTATGCTAAAGTATGTGGTACCTCTCTCAGTGCGGAAAGGAAGGTGTCCTTATTAATGAACACTATTGGTACTGAAGGGCAAGAGATATTTGAAAACTTACCTGATTTGTCAGCTAATGACGCTGCCGGTCTCAATTAATATGAAATATGTATAAAAAACTTGATTTGCATTATTGGCCTAAAGTTAGCACAACTCTAGAACGCTATCAGTTTGGGAAAAGAATGCTGCGACCAGGAGAATCAATAGAGCAATACATCACTTCATGGCGAGGTCTTGCCGCTCCTGTGCATTTGGAGATTCATATGAGGAACGCTTAAGAGTTCAATTCATGCTGGGATGCTCGTTAGAAAAGGCTAAAGAGAGCATGTGGCAAAAGGATAACCCGTCATTGGATGAGGTACTTACTGTAGCAAAAACGTGTGAACACTCTAAGAATTGTGTTGAGGTTTTGGAGAATCATAAAATGGTAACAGGTGACCTTAATGTAGATGAGGGTGCTACAGTTAAAACAGTACAAAATTATAATACAGAATTCAAAGGTTCTAAAAGGAAAAATGATGCTAAGTTAATGAAATCTTTTCCAGGGAAATGTTTTAGGTGTGGCAATGTAGGACACATGGGTAATAACAAGGAGTGTCCAGGTTGGAATATAATTTGCAAAAACTGTGGTAGGAAAGGTCATTTAGCGAAATGTTGCAGGGCAAAAATAGGTACTAAGAAAGTGAGAGAAGTTGAGTGTGAAGATCTAAGCAATGAGGTGGATTTTGAGAATGAGATTGATATCTTGAAAACCACAAGTGGATATTTGAGTGGCCCCACAGAAACGATCTTAGTGAATGGTGAAGCAGTCAAGATTTTGTTTGACTCTGGAGCAAAAATAACTCTTGTTCCAAACTGTTTTTATGATCAACACTTAAAGGGAAAACTTGACTTTTTGAAGCCTGATATCAGACCCAAAGGATATGTTGGGAAACCGATCAAATTACTTGGGTACTTTTGGGGCACTATTGAATTTAAGGAAAGTATAATTCCGCCAAAGGTTTATGTTTCCTTAAAGGGTGATTCTTTGATCAGTTGGTTCCATCAGCACGATCTACATGTCTATCTGGATCCAAATGAAGTTCCTTCAGTTATCTTGAAAGATGTTTCTTCTGTTAACCAGGTGGAAGACTCTGGGAAAAGATGTATAAGTAAGTTCCCTGAAGTTTTCAAGAAAAAAATAGGTTGCCTAAACAATTACCTACTTGAGATCAAATTAAAGCCTGGGGTTCTACCTAAAGTTGCTAAGTTAAGAACAGTTCCTTTAATTGTGAAACAACAGATGAAGGAAGAGATTGATAAATTGCTCTCTAGCGGTATAATTGAGGAAGTTGAAGCGTCGAAGTGGGTTGTCCCGGTGGTAATGGCAATGAAAGCCAATGGGGAAGCGAGACTATGTGTGGACCTCAGAGAACTAAATAAAGCTGTGGTAGTAGATCATCATCCCGTGGCCAATATTAGTGAAATGTTGTGTTCTCTTAATGGCGCCAAGCACTTTTCTGCACTTGACCTATCATCTGCGTATCATCAGGTAAAATTACATCCGTTATCTCAGGATCTCACAACCTTTATTACTCCCTTTGGGACCTTACATTTCTCAGGATGCCTTTCGGTCTAATCTCTGTGGCATCCGTTTTTCAAAGAGCATTTGAGAAGGTCTTAAGAGGGGTAGAAGGTATTAAGATTTGGCAAGATGATATTTTAATATATGGAGCTGACTTAACTGAACATGATAATAAGTTAGAAAAAGTATTACACAGATTAAAAGACTCAGGTTTGACTCTAAAATCTGGAAAATGTATGTTTGATACTTCGACTATTGAATACTTGGGCCAGGAAATCTCAGAAAAAGATATTCGTCCAAAAGGTGGCTTTAGTTGACACTATCACCAATATGCCCGTTCCTGAGAGCAAGGAAGAGTTAGTATAATTTCTTGGCATGGCGGAATTCTACAACAAATGTGTACCAAAGTTTGCAGAGAGAACAAGGTGCATGAGAAGTCTTTTGAAGAAAGGTGTTGAATTTTTAAATGTAGTTTGCGAAGTGCATCTGACTTGGGCAGTTTTGATGCTAAAGATGAGATTATGTTGATGTGTGACCCCAGTTCCAAGGGTATTGGTGCTGTCCTTATTCAGAGAGCCAAGGGGGTGAATAGGACTATTCTATTCCTTTCTAGACGTTTGAAGGGAGCAGAATGCAATTTTCAGTAATTGAAAAGGAAGCGTTATGTGTTTATTGGGCAGTTAGGAAATTGGGAAATATTTTGTGGGGTGGCAACTTTGAAATTATCACAAATCACAAACCATTGAAAGAAGTGTTCACGAACAAAGGAATTGATTTGGTTTCTCATAGAATTCGTAAGTGGGTTGTAGCTTTACAGGAATTTGAGTATGTTACAAACCAGGAGTGTTGAATGTACAAGCTGACTGTCTTTCAAGACTTTGCAATAAGTATTCTTCCAAGGGCGTAGGAGTTGAGGATGATGCTGATGGTGATTATTTTGCTGGTGAGGATTTTGATCAGGATGTAAAAGTTTGTCTCGTAACAAGCACAGTGATTCAGTAATCTGAATAGAGGGAAGAGTTGTTAAAAGTTGACATTCTTCAGAAAGTAATAGACATGACTGTGCATGGTTGGGGTGCTAAAAAAAGGCTGTGAAGAGCTTCTTGTACCTTTCTGGCACGTAAGAAATGAATTAGCAGTTATCGACCATGTGCTGGTAAGAGGTAGTAAGTTAATTCCTCCATATTCTTTGAGGAAGAAATTAGTGGCACATGCCACGCTAGTCATATGGGTATTTCCAAAACCAAGGAGAGGTTAAGAGCTACATATTGGTGGCCTGCCATGGATACTAGGGTGGACAGGGAGGTGAGAGATTACAAAGTTTTAAAATGCAAGGTTCAACCCATGGTGATAAGAGAGGATGCTTCAGGGCCATGGATGGATGTGGCATTAGATATTCTCGGTCTGGTGAGATTAGGATCAGTAGATCGTTACGTTTTGGTGTCTATTGACATGTGTTCTAGGTGGCCTGAAATAAAGATTGTGAGTTCGGTGGAGTCTGGAGATGTGATTGATTATCTGGAAGAACTCTTTGAGAGGGAAGGCTTTCCTTCTTCAATTCTTACTGACACTGGGGTTCAGTTTACTTCAAAGATGATGGAGTCCTTTTTAAAGGATAGAGGTATTAAACACAAAAAGGCGGCCTTTTATCATCCTGAGTCGAATGGTGTAGTGGAACGTATTATTAAGGTGCTTAAGGAAAGTATGCAACTAGCGCAGGCACAAGGAGTTAAGTGGGAAAATGAAATTAAAAGAAAGGTGCGTGAATATCACTTAACACCATACTCTTCCACGGGTGTAACGCCCTTTCACATGTTCAGAGGAAGATTGCCTTGTCACAAAGTGGCTCCTGGGTGGGTACAAGAAAAATGGTTAACTATTGACCCTTTTGTGAGTGATGTGGATGGATGGAGGAGAAGAGGACAAAGTAGAAAAGTTCAGAGGAAAGAATGGTATGATGTACGCAAAAGTTTGAAGGGTACAAGAATACAAATTGGTGATTGGGTGAAGATAAAATCTCCAAGACATGAAAGGGTCCTACTAAGTTTATGGGTCCATTTGAAGTGATAAAATTATTTTAAAACGCTGTGAAAACAAATGACCTTAAGATATGGAACTTAAATAGAGTGGCGAAATGTTGTGTTTGTGAACCAGGAGAAACAGGAGTACCCGCTACTCTTGATGGTGGAATGGGTGGGAAGAGTTCTTTACCTGATTCCAATTCAGCTGGTGACTTGTGTTCCAGACCTAAAAGGGCAGTAAAGAGACCAATGTGGTTACAAGACTATTCATGAGTTTCTATGTCGGTATAAGATTTCTTATAAGTTTTGAAACTATGGATTTGTTGTATTTTATTGTTTAATTGTTTTGATGTTATAATGGAAGGGAGGTAATGTGGTAACGTCCATTTATTTATGCTCTCTTTGTAACTTGTAAACTAGGTGGTGTTCTATTACTATGGGAGCTACACATCCGCGTTAGAAAAACAGTCCTTAGAATATGGAATGTGGATGACATACTAAGAATGTTTGACTTGGGCAGTTAGGAGTTGGACGTCTTGCTGACAGAATGAGGCTTTGTGATGCCCTACTTGACTCACAATAAACTTACCTTTACTCAACCATTGGTGATGGATTCTTTCCTCCGTTACTTCAACTGGTATAAAATGTGATGTGTCTGAGGCGCAAGATAAAGCTAGTTAGTCTGGAACATGGATTTTGGCTCTAGGTTCTTCAATGTCTGAAAACGTTCAAGCATAGGCAGTTCCTTTGTATTTATCTACCCCTAGTTGGGGATGCTAGGCAAATGGGACTCCCTGAAGAGTTTGGGAAATGGAGGGAAATGACAAATGGAAACCAGTCATGTCACTTCCTGTAAAGATAATTCCTGGAAAAAAGCAGTGATGTCACATCCTGTTGCGATGGATGGTGGGAAATCCTAAAATGGCTTCCTGTTGAGATGGGAAAATGGAACACTAATATTTTTTGATGAAGCAATTTATGCACCTTCCTCCAGAAGACCTTCATTTGCTTTTAGTTTTGTGCCTTACCCCCTCCCATATATTTGTTTTTGGAAAGCTTTTTTATTGCATTTTTGAATAAGACAAAACCAAACTAAGGCCAGGTCTGACAGATAGCACATAGGATAAACAGGACAATCATCATTATCATCACATAAAACCACTCCAAGCAATTGACCCACACATAAAAGAAAAGGGAGAGTGCAGAGGAATCCCCCTTTCAGATCTGACTGCAATGTATGAAACTCCTTATCTATGGTACATGATCTGGGTGCACAGGGTATATCCCAAAGTGCTCTGCTCAGTCTTTCCAGATCTTAAGGCATTTCTGGGGACCACGCTTAGCCAGATAAACCGGGTGTTCCAGGCCTATGCAGAAATCCATGCCCTTTGCCCATCTGGATCAGGACAGGGCCTCTGTATTTTTTCCACTCACTTGTGGTGTCCCTCTTGGCCACAAGAAGTCCTAACCGCAGCAGGGTCTTCTGGTATTTGCTATCCTCTACATCATCTGCGATATGGAGCAAGATACATTTCGGATCCCGAGGAATCCTCCAACACTGGACCGTCCCCAAAGTCCCCAGAAATTGCATGATGGTATGAATAACTTTTAATAACTTTAAGTAGATATTTTACTTATGTAGGAGTGAGGGAGTAAATGATTGAGGTTAGTGGATCTAATAATGTGCTAGTCTAGCAGGAACATGCAGTCAACAAATAACTGTCAAAAGCGAAAGGACCACAGTCAAGTGGTTCTTCTCCAGAAGTCAGACACTCAATATAGCTGCTTACAAAAACACCATTTCAGTGCAATGCAAAAGAGGGAGAGACGGAGTCAAGAGTTTTAAAAACCTTCACCAGTTCCTGGCTCACTAAAAGGCTAACAAGCCTTGATGAAGGGCCTTTGCACCATGATGGTATTCCATAGTCTTTTGTACCCTCTTGTTTCCTTATGTTTTGGACCAGGTCTGGCTCCTTCCTTTATTTGTCTTAATAGTTATTATACAATGTAATTTTCTACAGCTTTTATTTCTTTCTCTCCCATAATAAAGAGACTTGTTTAAAATGTACAGTTTATTTTAAATTGATTATCGTAATGGGTTGAGCTTCCCACCCTTCTTTGTCATGCTGTTGTGTTTTCCATGCAGTGTCACCCAGACAGCTTCACGTAAGCATGATTAAGTGATATGACAATAACATTAAAATATGCTACAATGTTATGTTATGTGTATTTCTATTGCATGCAGATTGTCCTGACTGAGGCCTATTGAAAGAGCCATGTTTTCAGTTTGTTTCAGAATTTAAGGGCTGAGTTGGGGGCTCTGTTGAGAAAGGGGAGGTTGCTCCAGCTGTAGCAGCCAAGTACAAGAAGGCATGGCGACCGGCTCTTTGGATTCAGTGGACATGGGACAGCAGTAGGAGAGGGGATAGGAGATGCCTAGAGGGGGTATAAATGCTAACGTGGCTGTTCAGGCACACAGGTCTTAAGTTGTGCAGAGCTGCGTGTGTATGTGTGTGTGTGTGTGTGAGGGTATATTTGTGAATGGGGAGGTAGTGGAGGTCTTTGAGGTGTGTGGATATGTTGTTGCGGGTAGAAGCTTGAGTGCGAGTATTGCTTCTGCATTCTGGATGTCCTGGAGTCTCTTGGTGAATTGTGCTGTGATTCCGATGTAGAGTGCATTTTCATATTCCTACTCGCTGGTGATAACAGTTTGGGTGATAGCTCAACTGATGTAGAGCCAAAGCCATCTTAAGATTTTCCTGAGGGGCTAGAGGGTGTGAAAGCAAGAGAAGACAATCAAGTTGACCAGGCTGGAGATCAATTTTGATTGTCGATTACAATCCCTAAGTTCCTGACTTGGCTTGACAGAGTGGGTATAAGTCCTAATTCTTCGTGCCTTCAGTCCCAGGACCTGAATGAGGTGTCTTTCTCAAAGAGTACTACCTCCTTCTTGTCTGAGTTGAACTTCTGGCAGTTGGATTTATCCAATGGGTGACATCACACATGCAGTTGATTAACTATGTTTGGGTTCTATCTCATGGTGCCATCATAGAGGGAGTGGGTGAGCTGGGTGTCATCCACATACGAGATAAAGTTGAGTTTATGGACTTGGATGATGCTGGCAAGTGGGAAAATGTAGACATTTACGAGTGTGGAGCAGAGAGATGAATGTTGGGGGATGCTGTAGATCGGATTGGAGACTGGGGAAGTGATTGTGTCAGGCTGACAACCTGTGTGTAGCCTTTGATGGGGGAGTTGAAAAGCAGTTCTGCTTATTCCGGTCCCCTGGTGGTGGTGGATGAGGATCCAGTGAAAGACGGTAGTGAAGGCCATAGACAGGTCAAGTATGACAAGAGCTGCAGCGTTGCCCTTGTCCATGATGAAGCAGATGTCATTGATTGCGGCAATGATGGCAGTCTTGGTGCTATAAATTAGTCTGAATCCAGATTGGGATGGGTTCAGGACATGGTTGACATTGATGTGGTTGGCCAGTTGCTAGTTGATGTGTTTTGTCAGGACTTTAATAAAGTAGAGCAGCAAGGACATAGATCTGTAGTTCCTGGGTGTTTTGGGTCTGCTGTAGTCTTCTTCATTAGCGGCAGGGTGGTGAAATGGACAAATGCCCAGGAAGGCAGCATTGGGGAGAGTCATGGAGGATTGGAGTAAGGGTGTTGCAGAGTGGCATGAGTCCTTTGGTGATGGAGAAGTATGGGAAAGGGTCTGAGGGAGCTCCTGCATGGATAGAGCACATGGTGGCTTCGGTTTCCATGGGGTTGATGGTGGGTCAGCAGGTCAGGGCGGTTTCCAATATGTTCTCCTGGTCATGTTTGAGGGCTGCCACAATGAATGGTCCAGTTGGAGTGTGAAGTAGTTGTGTATTATGTTGATCTTGTTGCTTAAATAGTGACTAATGAACAAGCAGGAACAGAGTTCACTAGAGAGTGGGAAGGTTATGGAGCGAGTGGTAGAGGAGGTGAAATCCATCACTGTGGAGAAAATTTCTTTCAGTTTGTTGGTGATGTTTGCTGTTGTCAACCCATTAGGTCAGGGCTGAGCATTTAGTGGATACGAGTTGTTGGTGGTAGTTCCAGAGGGTTGACTTGTAGGTTTTTTCTCTTGTTATCATTAAGGGTAAGACTCCATTGGTGCTCCAGCTATTTGCAGTGCAACTTGTTAAGTCGTAGGTCATCTGTGTACCAACTAGCCTGTTATCTGGGTCCTGAAATGGTAGTGGTTTTGAATTGGGCTAGGGTGCCCACACAGGAGGTGATCCAGTTGCTAAAGTTGATGATTGATCAGGAGAGGTTGTCATGGTGTTTCAGCAGTGGGTTTGAAGTTCTTTGGCCCAGGATTCCTCGGATAACGCATTTCAGTTGGCCCATTATATCTTAGTGGGTCTATAGGTCTAATCAGACGAGGGAGTCGTTGTCATTGTGGGTGGGGTGGGCTTTTCCAAAGTGATATCAATTAAATTAGTGAAGACAGGGTCGATGAGATGTCTGGTGGTGTGGGGGGAGGAGTGCTTTACTTGTTGGGTAAGTCTAGGTGGGTTCAAGTCTTCCAGAAGGTTGTTGGTCAGTGACTCAGTGTGGTCCTCTAGGTGGAAGTTGATGTTGCCAAGAAGGATGAAGAATCTGGAGTTGAGCACAAGGGGAGTGATGATGCCTGCAATTGTGTTTCTGTCAGAGTCACCAGATCCTCGGGGTCTGTGCACGTTCCCAACACTTCCACCACAAGACAGCACCAATACTCTGATTAGTTTTGTCACAGAGTCTAAGAGAGTCCAAGTGGGAAAAGGGATTAGGAAGGGAACAGCTGGGAAGGAGACCTGCAGGAAGCAAAAGGATAAAACACAAAACATCAAAATTACAACTCATAAAATCAGGACCATGCTACAAGTCTTAGCTTTGTCTTTTCTGAAAACATAAACAACCCTAGAATAGTTCTAAAACTGACTAAGCTTTAGATGACCGAATACCTGAGGAGGAAACAAGAAAAGTTAAACAGAACTTTCAGATTCAAGTACTTTCTTTAGCATGAGAATCATAAAAACACTCTAAGCTATTTCTAAACAATCATATGAATCTCCATTTAAGAATACATATCAGTAACACACAGCATTACATCTAGAACTCTGGTCTTGTTGTGTTCTTCTCAAAAAAACATTGAAAAGTAAATTGTGCACATAGCCAATCTTCATATGTGTACTGAACACCATAAAGGATTGTGCACCATAAAATCACACAACGTAGATTCAAGGAATAAATCACGCAACTTATCAATTTGAAAATGCTACCAAGGAACTGACTTAGAATGGTAGTGCACAGTAATTTATATTATTTATACACAAGGAAAGAATTGCGCGTCTTGCCGATTCGAACACCAGCGTTACACTGCCAAGAAATGGTAGCGCAATGAATATCATGAATTAATCACAAAGAAAGAATTGCGCATCTTGCCGATTCGAATGCCACCATGCCTCGTAAATGGTAGCGTACAATGAATTTCAAGAATCACACACAAGGAAAGAATCGCGCATGTTGCCGATTCGAAAGCTACCATGAAAACGACAAGAAATGGCAGCGCACAATGAATAACATGAAAAGCACTCAAGAAAAGAATCGCGCATCTTGCTGAGTCGAATGCCACCATTGAAATGCCTCAGAAATTGTAGCGTACAATGAATATCAAGAATCACTCATAAGGAAGGAATCGCGCATGTTGCGTTTCGAATGTCACCATGAAACTGTCCAGAAATGGTAGCGCACAATGAATAACATGAAAAGCACTCAAGGAAAAGAATCGCGCGTCTTGCCGATTCGAATGCCACCATTAAAATGCCTCAGAAATGGTAGCGTACAATGAATATCAAGAATTTCACACGAGGATAGAATCGCACATGTTGCCGATTCGGATGTCACCATGAAACTGCCAAGAAAATGGTGGCGTACAGTGAATATCAAGAATTACACACCATGAAAAAATCGCACGCTTTGCCAATTCAAATGCTACCATGAAACTGTCAAAGAATGGTAGCGCACAATGAATAACATGAATTTATCTCAAGGAAAGAATCGCGCGTCTTGCCGATTCGAATGCATGCATAAAAATGCCACAAAAGTTTTAAATGCACAATTACACTCGCATGAACAAAAATGTTGTTAACGTCTGGAATTAGGCCCAAGAATTAGAGCGTCATCGAATACAGGGTGGGGGCCCAGCCCAACCTCCGCCTTACGGCCCTGACTAGGAATCACCACTGAAGAACGAAGCACAGAGGCCTGGAAGGTCAAGGTAGGCCACTGGAACAGGAGCTCAGGAAGTTGCTGCTGCTCTGCACCGGGACCACTGAATAGTGAGCATGTGGAGCTGGGCTGACTCCCTTTTATAGAGTTTTGGCCCAGCCCACAGCCACACCCAAGCATGCTGCAGGGAAAGCTTCTAGAAGGCCCTGGAAAGGGACCACACCCTGACTCACTCTGAATTCCTGCAGCAATACTTTGCAAATGTACAGTATTTATAAGCACCTTAAAAATGAATCTTTTGGATTGAATTCTGCAATGCAAAAGGTTAAACAATAACATATCATTACAATGCATAGATTACATTATCTTGAGAGTGTTTGGTTTTTCCATTCTAGACGCCCATAGAGCGCGCACTGTCCTGGTGTTGACAGTATTCCCCTCTCCCAGGCACGCTCTAGTGGCTGGCTTGTCTGGATTGAGACGATGAAAGCGTCTCACAAGTACTGGAGCATGAACATCAGATGCGGAAATCCATGAATTACTTTCAGGGCCATAACCTTTCCATGAGATTAAGTACCATAGGTTACGCCCTCTCAGTTTCGAGTCCAACACTTTCTTGACTTCGTATTCTTCTTCCCCATGTACTAGAACAGGAGCTGGATGAGGGCGGATTTTTTGGACAGCCTTTTTTAAGAGGGAAGTATTGAACACTGGATGAATCCGTAATGATTTTGGCAATTGCAGTTTATAGGTCACAGGATTGATTTGCTGAAGAACAGTGTAAGGACCATATAAATTTAGGGTTGAACATGTATTTCCTCTTAAAGTCTATATTTTTTGTGGAAAGCCACACTTTGTCACCTGGTTGATACTGCGGTCCCTCACAATGTTTCTTGTCATAATGCTTTTTGTATTTTTGTTTGGCTTTTTCTAAATACTGTTGAATCGATTTCTGAGTTTGGTGCAAATGTTGAATTGTTTCTGACACAGCTAGAATGAGAGAGTTTTCTTGAGGAATTGTGATGGACAAAGTGTGAGGAGGATAGCCAAACAACCCAAAGAAAGGTGTAACGCCAGTAGAAGTGTGGAAAGAGTTGTTGTAGGCTAACTCAGCTAACCAGAGCATTGATGTCCAAGAATTAAGTGCTTTTTCAGCGTAAGCTCGTAGGTATTGCTTCAAAGTCTGATTTAGTCTCTCCATTTGACCATCTGTTTGAGGATGGTGGCTCGTAGATAGAGTAGATGTCACTTGGAGTGTTTTACACCATTTCTTCCAGAAGTTGGAGGCAAATTGCGACCCCCGATCGGAGAGGATCACTTTTGGCAGTCCATGATAACGAACCACTCTATTCAGTAAGATAGTTGCCAGTTCACTAGAGGTAGGTAATTTCTTACAGGCAATGAAATGTCCATATTTTGTGAGACTATCTACTAACACCAGAGTGACTGAATGCTGTTGAACCACTGGCAGACCTGTAATAAAGTCTAAAGAGATGTGCTCCCACGGACGACTTGGGGTTGGGAGTGGGTGTAACAACCCTTTCGGTTTTGAATGACTTGTTTTAGTGCGAGCACAGACTTCATAGTTGTTTACCATCATTTTTACATCCTTTGTTAAAGTAGGCCACCAAAAATAGCGTTGGATTAATTCAAGAGTTTTAGGAGTACCTGGGTGACCTGCCATAGGTATAACGTGCAACCAATGAAACACTATCTTGCGAAGTTTGGTAGTTGTCATGAACAAACGGGCGTCATGAAAGGGTAATCCTTGTTTGATCGACCTTTTTTGATCTGCTTGGGCCCATGCCTGCCATTTTTCAACAGTGAACGAATAGCGGATGTCTTCAAAGAAATCTTCTGTTTTTATGATACATAGGACCTTGTCAGGAGCAATGATAGCTCTGGAGGGTTGAACTGCGGGCAATGTGGTAGACTCTTGGCGGGACAAGGCGTCAGCTTTGCGATTATCTTTACCAGGCCAGAAAGTTACCACAAAATCAAACTCGGCAAAAAACAGCATCCAGCGTAATTGCCGAGGAGTCAAAAGTCTGGCGGAACTCATGAATTGAAGATTACGGTGATCAGTATATACTGTGACAGTATACTTGGCTCCCAACAAATGATGTCTCCATTCTTTAAAGGCGTCACGAATCGCCAGAAGCTCTTTTTCAGCAATGGCATAGTTCCATTCAGTTTCGTTCAACTTCCGGGACATGTAAGCTACAGGATGAAGCTGACCAGTGTCTTTGTTTCGTTGTGACAAAATGGCTCCTATCGCCACATCTGAAGCATCAGCTTCCACTATGAAAGGTCGATCCGCGTCTGGATGAGTCAAAACTGGGGCAGTGGAAAAAGCTTCTTTCAAAGTTAAAAAGGCTTGATCGGCTTCTGGGGACCGTACAAATTTCTCTTTCTTTCTTAAAAGTTTAGTAATTGGAGCTACAGTCTGGGAGAAATGATTGATGAACCTCCGGTAAAAATTTGCAAAGCCCAGGAAACATTGTACATCACGAACAGTCTTTGGGGTGGGCCAATCAGCTACAGCTTTTACTTTCTTTTCTGCCATCACCATTCCTTGAGGGTTGAAGATGACCCCTAGAAACTCAGCTGTGGTAACATGAAACTCACACTTGGTTAGCTTGCAATATAAATGGTGTTTATGAAGGGCTGCCAAAATTTTCTTGACAAGTTGAACATGTTCGTTTTCATTGTCTGAGTAGATCAAAATGTCATCAATGTAGACTATGGCAAAGATATCGAGGTACTCTCTAAGAACGTAATTTAAGAAAAATTGAAATGCTGCTGGCGCATTGCACAGACCAAAAGGCATGACGGTGTACTCAAATAGGCCATATCTTGTTTTGAATGCTCTTTTCCATTCATCACCCTCTCTCATTCTGACCAAATGGTAAGCGCCTCGAAGATCAAGCTTCGTGTAGATTTTTGCTTTCTTTACTTGTTCCAGTAAGACCGGAATTAGAGGCAAAGGATATTTGTTCTTGATGGTGATTTTGTTCAAACCCCTATAGTCGATACAAGTTCGAAGCTCTCCATTCGCTTTTGAAACAAAAAACAAAGGAGAAGCTGTGGGAGACTTAGAGGGGCGGATGAAACCATTCTCTAAGAATTGATCCAAGTATTTTCGTAAATGTTGATTTTCATGTTCTGACAGGGCATACACACGACAGTTGGAAAGTATCGCACCTGGGACTAGATCAATTTGACAGTCATAAGATCTATGAGGAGGTAAATTCTCTGCTTCCTTCTCATCAAATACATCTTCATAAGATGAATACTGTTTGGGCAACTGAACTTCTTTCTCTGCGGCGATAGCTATGTAAGAATTGCTAACTTCCGATTCTTGAGTTCTTTGGAGATATTGTTCTTTACATAGCACTGATGAGAACACAATGTTTCGTTCTGCCCAATTAATCTCTGGATTGTGATGAGTTAACCATGGCAAGCCAAGAATGATCCCATACTAGGGAGCATGGATCACGTCAAGGATAAGTTTCTCTTTATGTTTCTTTCTTTGATTTTTACCTTCGCAAATTACTGTCAAGGGGACAGTCTGAAGACTTACTGGACCTCCAATTAAGAGTTTTCCATCGACTGCCTGAATGATTTCTGGGGTCTTCTTTTCAATACATGGGATCCCCATGCACGAACCAATTGGGCTTCAACAAAGTTTCCAGTAGCCCTAGAGCCCACAAGAGCCTTCTTGAAGTAGGTCTTTTTCTTGACCTGAAATCTTATTCCCAATTTGAGATGTCTGGATAGTGAAGGGTCCACGGTGACACCCAAGAGCAACCCTTCTCTGCATCTTGGGTGTTTTAGTTTTCCAACTCGACTGATGCATTGGCTGCAACCTTCTGAACTGGACCTTGTTTGTTCTTTGGTTTGATCGAACAGTCTTTGACGAAATGACCTTTTCGCCCACAATAGAGACATTGTCCATTTTTTCTGCTTAGGTCCTTTTCATCTTTGGTCAAAGGTCTCCTGATGGTTCCAATCTCCATCGGTTCCTTTCAGATTTCTTGAGTCTCTGTTATCGTGAACACGCCAGGAATATTTTTCCGTCTTTTTACGCGTTCCTCTTCGCTCAGTTAAACGATGGTCAAGCCTCAAGACAAGGTTTATTAATTCTTGACAGTCTGTGGGTTGCGGGTCGATTTGCGCCAAGATATCTTTTAACTCTCCTTTGAGTCCCTTGTAAAACAAGGCCACTTGTTTTTCCTCTGGCCAGGATGTCTCAGCGACCAGCCGATTAAAGTTGGCTAAATATGACACTAAGTCCTGATTCCCCTGACGTAAGTCTAATAGTTCACGATCTGCTGACAGTGTTACAGTTCTACGATCAAAAACTCGCTCAAATTCACGAACAACATTTCTCCAGTTGTACAACAGGGGACTATCTTTGCGCACAAGAGGAATAGCCCAAGTAGCTGCATCTCCAGACAGATATGACTACAAGAAAGCCCCTTTGGACTGGGCATCGAAAAAAGTATGTGGTCTGCAGGTGAGGTGTAATTCCACTTGAACCAGGAAAGATTGCGCTTTCAAGGGATCACCTGAGAAACGTTCTGGGGGAGCTAAAGGAATAGCTGAAGGAACATTGAGGGAAATGTTAGTCGGATTACCTCCAGAAGTCTGAGAAGAAGTACCTGGCCAAGACACACCTGTGGGACTTTGTTCTTTCTTCTCTACCTTATCCTGTAACTGACTCACTCTCTCGTTAGACTATTTGTTAAATCTTTTGATGATACCACTTCTGACTGGAGCTGGGTGATAGCCTTGACTAGCTCGTCCAGTGTGGCCATGCTGAGAACATACACAAACCAGGAGGATAATAATTAGTGGGCTCACTATTCTGTCAGAGTCATCAGATCCTCGGGGTCTGTGCACATTCCCAACACGTCCACCACAAGACAGCTCCAATACTCTGATTAGTTTTGTCACAGAGTCTAAGAGAGTCCAAGTGGGGAAAAGGGGATTAGGAAGGGAATAGCTGGGAAGGAGACCTGCAGGAAGCAAAAGAATAAAACACAAAACATCAAAATTACATCTCATGAAATCAGTACCATGCTACAACTCTAAGCTTTGTCTTTTCTGAAAACATAAACAACCCTAGAATAGTTCTAAAACTGACTAAGCTTTCGATGACTGAATACCTGAGGAGGAAACAAGAAAAGTTAAATAGAACTTTCAGATCCAAGTACTTTCTTTAGCATGAGAATCATAAAAACACTCTGGGCAATTTCTAAACAATCATATGAATTTCCATTTAAAAATACATATCAGTAACATGCAGCATTACAGCTAGAACTCTGGTCTTGTTGTGTTCTTCTAAAAAACACATTGAAAAGTAAATTGTGCACATAGCCAATCTTCATATGTGTACTGAACACCATAAAGGATTGTGCACCATACATCACACAACGTAGATTCAAGGAATAAATCACGCAACTTATCAATTCAAAAATGCTACCAAGGAACTGACTTAGAATGGTAGCGCACAGTAATTTACATTATTTATACACAAGGAAAGAATCGCGTGTCTTGCCGATTCGAACACCACCGTTACACTGCCAAGAAATGGTAGTGCGCAATGAATTTCATGAATTAATCACAAAGAAAGAATCGTGCATCTTGCCGATTTGAATGCCACCATGCCTCGTAAATGGTAGCGTACAATGAATTTCAAGAATCACACACAGGGAAAGAATCGAGCATGTTGCCGATTCGAAAGCTACCATGAAAATGCCAAGAAATTGTAGCACACAATGAATAACATGAAAATCACTCAAGAAAAGAATTGCGTGTCTTGCCGATTCGAATGCCACCATTAAAATGCCTCGGAAATGGTAGCGTACAATGAATATCAAGAATCACACATGAGGAAGGAATCGCGCGTGTTGCCGATTCGAATGCCACCATGAAACTGTCCAGAAATGGTAGCGCACAATGAATAACATGAAAAGCACTCAAGGAAAAGAATCACGCGTCTTGCCGATTCGAATGCCACCATTAAAATGCCTTGGAAATGGTAGCGTACAGTGAATATCAAGAATTACACACCATGAAAGAATTGCATGCTTTGCCGATTCGAATGCTACCATGAAACTGTCAAAGAATGGTAGCGCACAATGAATAACATGAATTAATCTCAAGGAAAGAATTGCGCGTCTTGCCGATTCGAATGCATGCATAAAAATACCACGAAAGTTTTAAATGCACAATTACACTCGCATGAACAAAAATGTTGTTAATGTCTGGAATTAGGCCCAAGAATTAGAGCGTCATCAAATACGGGGTGGGGGCCCAGCCCAACCTCCGCCTTACCGCCCTGACTAAGAATCACCACTGAAGAACGAAGCACAGAGGCCTGGAAGGTCAAGGTAGGCCACCGGAACAGGAGCTCAGGAAGTTGCTGCTGCTCTGCACCGGGACCTCTGAATAGTGAGCATGTGGAGCTGGGCTGACTCCCTTTTATAGAGTTTTGGCCCAACCCACAGCCACACCCAAGCATGCTGCAGGGAAAGCTTCTAGAAGGCCCTGGAAAGGGACCACACCCTGGCTCACTCTGAAATCCTGCAGCAATACATTGCAAATGTACAGTATTTATAAGCACCTTAAAAATGAATCTTTTGGATTAAATTCCGCAATGCAAATAACATATCATTACAATGCATAGATTACATTATCTTGAGAGTGTTTGGTTTTTGCATTCTAGATGTCCGTAGAGCGCGCACTGTCCTGGTGTTGACAGTTTCTAAAATTGGTTTCCGTCTGTGAGGTTGATGGAGCAGAGCTCCTCCTAGGGATGTGGTCCTCAAGATGTTGACCTTGAAAGACAGGTGTTCGAGGTGGTCGTATGAGTTTGCTCAGGAGTTGGAGCAGTGGATTTTATCTTGCAGAAGATTGCAATTTCTTTTCTAAGGTTGCTAATTCTGTAGCCATGAGGGATGGGTGTCTTGATGTCTGGAGCTGAATAGGATTTTAGCCAGTCTCGGTGAGGAAAAGGTCTTGGGAAAGGTTGTGCATGAAGTTCCAGACTTAGAAGCTGTTTTGTGAGCATGCAGGAGTTGAGGAGAGCGCAGGCTGGAGTGTGGAGTGTCTTGTGCATGTCGGTGTCGTGTGGGGTGGGTGTGTGCTTGTGAAGAAAGGGGTAGGTAGTGTTGAAGTGCAGGCAAAGCAGTATGAGGCATGAGACATGCGGCACGCAGCTTAGGTGAACGTGCCTACACTGGTGGTTGGGGAGACCAGGCCGCATTGGGGGGACATTTGTCTGGTGTTCAGGGCGTGAATGACTGCTGCAGTGTAGTGTCTTGGGTGCACTCCTTGGGAAGAAGACAAGGGGGTCCTAGCATGAGGCGCGTGCGGGTAGCGGTGCTGGCAGGGCGCCAACTGATGCAGACAGTACTGTGGCCACCATTGATAAGGTCCCAGAGGGGGGAAGAGATCTTGGGGCACTGGGTGGTGCTGGGATGGGCGGGGCTGTAGAGAATAGTGGGAGAAAGCGGACAGCAGCGACTGGTAGGCAGCAAACCAGTCTAAAGGAGACAGAAAGAGGCAACAAGGGAGTGAGGAAAGAGGAAATAGAGGCTACAATTGAAATAGGTGAAAAAAGAGAAAGTAGCAGAAATAAGTGGCAAAGAGTACAAGTGAAACAGGGCAACAGTGTCTCTGAGAGACCGAGTGAGAGCAGTTTGAGTGGAGAGTGAAAGAAAGAAAGAAAAGGTGGTCTATGAGAAGCAACAAGGTTGTAAATGAGAGGCAAAAAGTGGCAAGAGACAGAGTAGAAGTGAAAAGAGGCAAAAGTAGAAAGTCACAGGAGGAGAGCAGAAGTGCAAAGAGGCAAAAGGTGGATGTAGGAGGCTGGCCTGGCTTGTAGTGGGTACCAAGGGGTACTTACACTTTGTACCAGGTCCAGTTATCCCTTATTAGTGTAGAAGAGGTGTCTAGCAGCTTAGGCTGATAGAAAAGGTAGCTTAGCAGAGCGGCTTAGGCTGAACTAGGAGACGTGCAAAGCTCCTACTATACCACTGGTGCCATATGCACAATATCATAAGAAAACACAATACACAGATATACTAAAAATAAAGGTACTTTATTTTTATGACAATATGCCAAAAGTATCTCAGTGAGTACCCTCAGTATGAGGATAGCAAATATACACAAGATATATGTACACAATACCAAAATTATGCAGTAATAGCAATAGAAAACAGTGCAAGCAATGTACAGTCACAATAGATTACAATGGGAGCACATAGGTATAGGGGCAACACAAACCATATACTCTAGAATTGGAATGCGAACCACGAATGGACCCCAAACCTATGTGAGCTTGTAGAGGGTCGCTGGGACTGTAAGAAAACAGTGAGAGTTAGAAAAATAGCCCACCCCAAGACCCTGAAAAGTGGGTGCAAAGTGCACCTTAGTTCCCCAGAGAGCACAGAAGTCGTGATAGGGGGATTCTGCAAGGAAGACCAACACCAGCAATGCAACAACAATGGATTTCCAGACGAGAGTACCTGTGGAACAAGGGGACCAAGTCCAAGAGTCACACTCAAGTCGGGAGTGGGCAGATGCCCAGGAAATGCCAGCTGTGGATGCAAAGAAGCTGCCACTGGATGGTAGAAGCTGTGGATTCTGCAAGAACGAAGAGGACTAGGAACTTCCCCTTTGGAGGATGGATGACCCACGTCGTGAAGAAGCTTTCAGAGGTGTTTCCGTGCAGAAAGACCACAAACAAGCCTTGCTAACTGCAAGGGTTGCGGTTAGGGTTTTTGGATGCTGCTGTGGCCCAGGAGGGACCATGATGTCACCAATTACTTGTGGAGACAGAGGGGGCGCCCAGCAAGATAAGGAGCCCACTCAGAAGCAGGCAACACCTGCAGAAGTGCCAGAACAGGCACTACGAAGAGGAGTGAACCGGAGCTCACCCGAAGTCACAAAAGAAGATCCCACGATGCCGGAGGACAACTCAGGAGGTCGTGCACTGCAGGTGAGAGTGTCGGGGACCCAGGCTTGGCTGTGCACAAAGGAAATCTTGGAAGAGTGCACAGGAACCGGAGCAGCTGCAAACCACGCGGTACCCAGCAATGCAGTCTAGCGTGGTGAGGCAAGGAGTTACCTCCACCAAACTTGGACTGAAGAGTCACTGGACTGTGGGAGTCACTTGGACAGAGTTGCTGAGTTCCAGGGACCACGCTCGTCGTGCTGAGAGGGGACCCAGAGGACCGGTGATGCAGTCTTTTGTTGCCTACGGTTGCAGCAGGAAGATTCCGTCGACCCACAGGAGATTTCTTCGGAGCTTCTAGTGCAGAGAGGAGGCAGACTACCCCCACAGCATGCACCACCAGGAAAGCAGACGAGAAGGCGGCTGGATCAGCGATACAAGGTTGCAGTAGTCGTCTTTGCTACTTTGTTGCGGTTTTGCAGGCGTCCAGAGCAGTCAGCGGTCGATTCCTTGGCAGAAGGTGAAGAGAGAGATGCAGAGGAACTCTGATGAGCTCTTGCATTCGTTATCTAAAGAATTCCCCAAAGCAGAGACCCTAAATAGCCAGAAAAGGAGGTTTGGCTATTTAGGAAGGAGGATAGGCTAGCAACACAGGTAAGAGCCTATCAGGAGGAGTCTCTGATGTCACCTGCTGGCCCTGGCCACTCAGAGCAGTCCAGTGTGCCAGCAGCACCTCTGTTTCCAAGATGGCAGAGGTCTGGAGCACACTGGAGGAGCTCTGGGCACCTCCCAGGAGAGGTGCAGGTCAGGGGAGTGGTCACTCCCCTTTCCTTTGTCCAGTTTCGCGCCAGAGCAGGGCTGGGGGATCCCTAAACCGGTGCTGACTGGCTTATGCAGAGATGGGCAGCATCTGTGCCCATCAAAGCATTTCCAGAGGCTGGGGGAGGCTACTCCTCCCCTGCCTTCACACCTATTTCCAAAGGGAGAGGGTGTCACACCCTCTCTCAGAGGAAATCCTTTGTTCTGCCTTCCTGGACCAGGGCTGCCTGGACCCCAGGAGGGCAGAAACCTGTCTGAGGGGTTGGCAGCAACAGCAGCTGCAGTGCAAACCCTGAAAAGACAGTTTGGCAGTACCCGGGTTCTGTGCTAGAGACCCGGGGGATCATGGAATTGTCTCCCCAATGCCAGAATGGCATTGGGGTGACAATTCCATGATCTTAGACATGTTACATGGCCATGTTCGGAGTTACCATTGTGACGCTGTACATAGGTAGTGACCTATGTACAGTGCACGCGTGTAATGGTGTCCCCGCACTCACAAAGTCCGGGGAATTTGCCCTGAACGATGTGGGGGCACCTTGGCTAGTGCCAGGGTGCCCACACACTAAGTAACTTTGCACCCAACCTTCACCAGGTGAAGGTTAGACATATAGGTGACTTATAACTTACTTAAGTGCAGTGGTAAATGGCTGTGAAATAACGTGGACGTTATTTCACTCAGGCTGCACTGGCAGGCCTGTGTAAGAATTGTCAGATCTCCCTATGTGTGGCAAAAGAAATGCTGCAGCCCATAGGGATCTCCTGGAACCCCAATACCCTGGGTACCTCAGTACCATATACTAGGGAATTATAAGGGTGTTCCAGTATGCCAATATGAATTGGTGAAATTGGTCACTAGCCTGTCAGTGACAATTTGTAAAGAGAGAGCATAACCACTGAGGTTCTGGTTAGCAGAGCCTCAGTGAGACAGTTAGGCATCACACAGGGAACACATACATATAGGCCACAAACTTATGAGCACTGGGGTCCTGGTTAGCAGGGTCCCAGTGACACATAACAAACATACTGAAAACATAGGGTCTTCACTATGAGCACTGGGCCCTGGCTAGCAGGATCCCAGTGAGACAGTGAAAATACCCTGACATATACTCACAAACAGGCCAAAAGTGGGGGTAACGAGGCTAGAAAGAGGCTACTTTCTCACAGCAGAGAATGGCGAAAAGCAGCAGAGTTGAGAAAGAAGGCAGCAAGAGAAGAAGGTGAGAGGTTAAGGGGCCTCAAGCCGATACAGCAGGCCGCGGCTCCTCCACAATGGCTGAGGAGCGTCTCCCCACTGGCTCAGAGCCAGCAGCTGAAAAATAAAACAATATTTTATTATTGTTTTATTTTCAGCTGCTGACTGAGGCAGCCTGTGCAGGGTGGGGTGGGCTGGACCATGGGAGGGGGGAGAAAGAGTGGTGTGGAGTGCACTTAAGTGCACATGTCAGTTTGGCCGGCCATCTCAGGCCAAGCAAACAGAAATGTGCACTTAGGTTTCACCAATCCAGCTGTATTTGACAGCCAGGTTGTAGAAGCAGCACAGACTCCCTGTGCCTGAGCGCGCGGTAAACCAGCCTGCTCAGGCTAAACCCTGCGCTGCTCTCATGTTTGGTAATAGCATGAGAGCAGCACAGTGATTGCACTGGTAGTCTCTGAAGCTGCTGGGACTGTTGGTGACCAGAAAGAGGAGAGCAAGGCAGCCGTCAGCACCAGGTAAGTTTCATTTATTTTTGGTAATAAACTCCCTACACATCCCTGTGTGGTTCCATCCCCCCACGTGTTCCCCACCCTGTGCGCTCCCCCTGTGCCCCTTCCACCCATGCCAGTACCTTTAAATGCATCGGCCGCCACTACAATTTAGCAGGTACGGTGGGCAGACTGGACCAGGCAACATCTTTACAATGCACAAACATTATCAATGAATCAATCAAGGATTTGTAGAGCGTGGCTAATCACCCATAGGGTCTCAAGGCACTGTATGTGATGTGCTGCTCAGTCAAAAAGCCAGGTCTTGAGGTCTTTCCTGAACAGCTTCAGAGATGTGGTCTGCATGAGCTTGAGAGGTAGCGCATTCCATGTCCAGGCTGCTAGGTAGAAGAAAGATTTTGCTCCGGCTGTACTTTTCTGGATCTTGGGGATGACTGCAAGGGTGTGCTGGGAGGAATGGAGATGTCTGTTGGGTATGTAAAATGTGAAGCGTTGGTTGAGGTATGCCAGTCCTGTGTTGTGCAGTGTGGTGTAGGTGTGCATCAGGAGTTTGTATGGATTGGGCTTGTTGACTGGGAGTCAGTGTAGGTCTCTGAGGTGGAGGAGATGCAGCTGTGTCGGGGGATGTCCAGGATGAGTCTGGCTGCTGCATTCAGGACTCTTTGTAGTCTTGATTGAAGTTTCTTGGTGAATGCAGCATTTAATCTGTTGCCGTATTCCAGTTTGCTAGTGCTAAGTGCGTGGGTGATTGTCTCCCTTGTTGTCCCTTCGGAGGGAATCCACTTCAAAATCTTCTGCAGGAGATGGAGGGTGTGAAAGCATGACAAAGAGATGGCGTTGACTTTGCGGGTCATCGATAGAGAGGAGTCTAGGATGATGCCCAGATTGCGCGCATGGTCTGTGGGGGTGGGGGCGTTACCCAGAGAGGTGGCACACCAGGAGTTGTTCCAGGCAGAAGGGGTGGAGCCAATCACAAGGATCTCTCTCTTGTCTGAGTTGAGCTTGAGGCAGCGGGCCTCCATCCAGGCGGCGACTGCTCTTATCCCGTTGTGGGAATTCCTCTTGGCTTGAGCGGAGTCCTCGGACAGGGAGAGGATCAGTTGGGTGTGGTCGGCATAGGAGGCTATGTTTAGCCCATGTTGTTTGGTGATCTTGGTAAGCGGGGCCATATAGATGTTGAAAAGCGTCATACTAAGTGAAGATCCTTGGGGCACACCTCAACAAATGCATTTAGGTTCTGACTTGAACGGCTGTAGTCTGGCACTCTGTGTTCTTCCGGTGAGGAAGGACCTGATCCAATCCAGGGCTTTGTCTCGGATGCCAGTGTCGTGCAGTCTGTTGCAGAGGGTGGAGTGATAGTTGGTGTCAAATGCGGCAGAGAGGCCGAGGAGGATGATTGCCACCGTGCCACCACGGTCCAGTATGATGCATATGTTGTTGGTGCCTGCTAAGAGTGCTGTTTCTTCTGAATCTGTACTAGGTTGGGTCTACGATATGGTGTGTCTCGAGAAATTTGGTGAGTTGCTGCTTGACGGACTTCACCGTTACCTTGGCTGAGAAAGGGAGCAGAGAGATAGGTCTGTAGTTATTCAGGTCCCTAGGGTCGGCGTGTTTTTTTTCAGTAGCTGCCTGATTTCGGCGTGCTTCCAGTCTGAGGGAATGTGGCGGTCTTGAAGGATTCGTTGATTGTTCAGCAGAGTTCCGGTGCTATGGTGGAACTGGCCAGGTTGAGGATGTGATGAGGGCATGGATGCAAGGATGCTCCTGAGTGGATGAAATTCATCAGCCTTTGGGTGTCCTCTATTGTGATAGGGGTCCAGGAGTTCAGCATCTGGTGAGGTGCTAGGTCCGTGGTGGTGAGAGATGCTGGCGGGATTTGGTTCCTGAAGCCTTCGTAGATGTCCTGGATCTTATGGTGAAAGAAGGTGGCAAGGTCGTTGCAGAGGTCTTGGGAGGGAGGGATGGATGGCGGAGGTGTCTGTCTTGGGGCTCGTGAACTCTTTGACAATGGTGCAGAGCTCTTTGCTGTTGTGAGCGCTGGTGCTGAGGCATGCTAGAAAGTTGACTTTTTTGGTGGCTCTGATGTTCTGGTGGTGTGTGGTGACTTCATTTTTGTAGGTCGTGCGGTCTTTCGGTTGATTTGCTGATCCTCCATTTACGTTCCAATCATCTGCAGGAGCGCTTGGATTCCTGTAGGTCTGTCGTAAATCACTTGGGTGTTTTGCTCTGTTGATTCCCTGCTGTTTCCCTTAGGGGGCTACGTTGTTGGTGCAGTTTGATAGCCAGTGGTGTAGGTTGCTTGTGGCTTCATTTGCGTACGCTACGTCCGGTGGGAGGGAGTGGTCGAGAGCATTGGTGAGTTGTGCTTCCGTGACTTTGCCCTAGCATCTGCCAGGGGGTGTAGTGGCATGCAGTGCTCTTTGTGTAGGTGAAGTAGATGCACTTGTGTTCAGTCCAGTGGTGTTCAGAGGTGTGGGAGATGGTGATGTTGTCTCCTGCTGAGAAAACAGCATTGAGAATGTGTCTGGCTCTGTGGGTGGGGACGTTGACGAGTTGTTTGAGGCCGAGGGTTGTGAGGTTGTCTAGGAGGTTTGAGGTTATGAATAACAAAATCTCCTTCTTCAGATAGCATTGGTACAATGATCAGTAACAGAAGCAAAGTGGATGTCATTGGTCAAGCATGATTTTCTTACCCAAAAAAGACAGTGTTAGTTTGCCATTTAGGCTGCTTGTATGGAGAGATGTGAACAAAAGCAGACTTCAGAAACAGAACTGTGAATGCCAAGTCATACTCGCAATTCTTGGCTGTGAGCCTCAGTAGCATTCATGTTCTCCTTCCAAATGTGCTTTACTTTCCATCTGGTATATCCCTAACGGGCAAAATACATTTTTTCTCTGAGCATAAGAAAATGACATCCAAATAAAGCTTTTCGATGCCTCTTAGTTTGTTTATCACTATCATCAGACTCAGTTTATATTATTGATTTTAGATAGCTATTGAATTCCAAAGAGCTTAATTTGATCCGGTGGTTGCTGGTGGGGCCACCGGCACTCATTTTATGGGACGGCACTTATTTTTCCTCACCTGGCAATTTCCGAGAGCATGAGAGTGAAAAGCACATAAAGCAGAAAGAAGGAGGATGAGAAAGAGAAAGATAGAAAACCCATCACAAAAGAAGAAAGAAGGAACCTGGAAGAGAGAGATAAAGAAGCAGGGAATGTCTGATATTGGATAAAAGAGGCATAAAATTGATTGATTGATTGAAGACTGCGCAGCCTTGGTAGTCGGTGCACTGACATTTATTAGCGCAAGCCACAGTCTTCTGAGCAGAACTTGGGGCACTGGCACTCGTTATTTTACAAATAAAGCAAAGGTATTCCATCTAAGTCAACAGTAATTAAAAAATACCTCTGCAACTTGATTAACACAGTGAGTCAAATTCAAAAAGGTAAATCTGCAGGCTTAAAATTAAAAGCATGTGGATTTATACTAATAGGTGTGTTTGTAAATCTATGCTTAATTTCAATTCAGCCACTCCAGGTAGACATATACCCCTAGTAGTAATAGTATCTGCCCCCTATCTTTTCTGGGTAGGGGTGGTAGCCTATATAAAGTTACTAGCATCTTTGCAGATTAGTGGCAAGTCAGTTAAATTTAGGGCCTGATTTCTACTTTTTAACAGAAAACTGTACTAGCGCAGTTTTCCATCAAAGAGGTTAGCGCTGACTAGTGCCATTTTTTAACACCACTCGGGCATCAACTTTATAATTTGACGCTGAGTGGCGCAAAAAAGTGTTTAGAGTAATTTGTTTCCCCCGTTAAGCATTGCAAATTGTCGTAAGGCAAAATGACGTTAACGGAGGAAAAATGACTCTAATCCGGTTCACGACATGGAAACACGTCGCAAAGCGCAAAGGCACCATTTTTGCCTGCAATAGTGTGGAAAATTGATGCAAACACTGCAAATGAGCCCCAAACTGGATCCCAGAAGCCAGGAGAGACCCCAGAGAGACCCCAGTCAACCAGGAACCAGCCAGCAGGACACAGACAAGACCCAAGGGAGGGAGAAGAAAAAGGGGAAGTGCTGTTTCAGCACTGCGGAGCACGAAATACTGGTGAGAGAGGTGACAGAGCATCAAAATCAACTCTTCATCACCTCTAAATCATCATTTGGATGGATAGAGGCAATCTGGCAGCAGATTGTGGATAAGGTCAACAGTGTGGTAGAGGTTAGGAGAAGAATGACTTAGTGCAAGAAAAACTGGCATGACTGCAACAGAAGGACCCAGGAGAAAATGGCACAGAACAGGAAGGCAGCACTGCAAACTGGAGGTGGGAGTCCAGTACTGCAAGAGGACTTCGACGAGATGGAGGAGATGGTTGCAGCGGTCATCCCGGAAGAAATCGTCACAGGAATACAAGGACTGGACAGTGCAGAACACCAGGAAACACCACAAATGCAGGGTAAGTTGCATGGGGGAAATATATGCATAAATGTCAATGCTAGAAGGGGGAGGCACATAGGACATACACAATGTATGTCAAAGGAGCGCACCTTGCCAACGTAAGCTTATCCATGTACCTGTGCCTTGGGAGTGCCATGCACCATTGAAACATACACAATCTGGACAAATTAAGAACACCAGGCCTAAATACCCACATGTACAAATGCAGCACATGGGATGGATGACATGTATAATCACTGTGCCACTGGTTGTGATATCCCTAAAAGTGGCGCAGCGCGGTGCTGTGCCAAAATTAGCAGCACCACGCTGCGTCACTTTAGAAATGCAGGGATGCACCGTATTTAAGGGAATGCGGCACACCCCTGCGTTACCCTCTTTGCTGGCACTAAATTTAGCTAGGATGTCTGTGTTGAGTGGTGTGATTGTTTATGTAGAGGAAGGGACACCTTCCAGAACATAAACAATATTTTTTGGCATTTTGCTTTTTCTATGCATGTGGCAGAATGTAGCACACATAGAAAAAGCAAAAAACGCCATCCTTGGGGGTGGCGTTAGATTTTGGCCCTGCCTCAGGTTTACAAGATTTCATAAATATGAGGCAGTAACAAAATGCAATGTGTGTTGCTGTGGCATGCCCACAGCAACACTCATTGCACTCCCCTTCCATGCACAGTGCTGTGTGGGAAGAGGCCGTATTTACAAGGTTGCGTTAAGCCAAAACCAATCAATCAATCAGTGATTTGTTAAGTGCGCTACTTACACGGCAGGGTCTCAAGGCGCTGGGGAGAGGGGGGAGGGTGCTACTGCTCGAAGAGCCAGGTCTTGAGGTGCTTCCTGAAGGTCAGGAGGTCCTGGGTCAGATGTAGGTGGACGGGGAGGGAGTTCCAGGTTTTGGTGGCAAGGTGGGAGAAGGATCTACTGCCAGATGTGGTGCTGTAAATGTGGGGAACGGTGGCAAAGGTGAGGTTGGCGGAGCGGAGTTGGCGTGTAGGGATGTGGAAGTTGAGGCGCTTGTTGAGGTAGGCCGGTCCGGTGTCGTGGAGGTCTTTGTGAGCGAGGATCAGGAGCTTGAAGACGGGGAGCCAGTGGAGATCTCTGAGGTGGGCTAAGGTGTGTTTGTGGCAAGGGAGGTTGAGGATGAGTCGTTCAGGGGCATTCTGGATGCGCTGGAGTTTCTTCTGTAGCTGGCTGTTATTCCTGCATAGAGGGCATTGCCATAGTCTACTGCTGACGAGGGCATGTGTGACCGTTCTTCTGGTTTCCACGGGGATCCATCTGAAAGTCTTGCGGAGCATGCGAAGGGTGTTGTAGCATGAGGATGTGATGGCGTTAACCTGCTGGGTCGTGGAGAGAGAAGAGTCCAGTATGAAGCCGAGGTTGCGTGCGTGGGTGGTGGGCTTTGGATCAGACCCCAGGGTGGCAGGCCACCAGGAGTCGTCCCTTGCTGATCTGTTGGGGCCGAAGATGATGATCTCAGTTTTCTCAGAGTTTAGCTTGAGGTGGCTTTCCTTCATACAGTTGGCGATGGCGTGGAGTCCGGTGTGGAGGTTGATCTTAGCGTTTGCGGGGTCCTTCCTGAGAGAGGATGAGCTGTGTGTCGTCTGCGTAGGAGACGATGTTGAGGCTGTGGGATCGGACAATGTTGGCGAGTGGAGCCATGTAGACATTGAAGAGGGTGGGGCTGATTGAGGATCCCTGGGGAACTCCACATATGGTCTTGGTGGCCTTGGACAGGAACGGGGGAAGGCGGACTCTCTGGGTTCTTCCAGAGAGGAAGGAGGTGAGCCAGTCCAGGGCTCTGTGGCGAATTCCGGCATCAGAGAGGCGTGTGCGAAGGGTGTGATGGCAGACGGTGTCAAGGTCAAGGAGGATGAGGGCGACGGTTTCTCCTCTGTCGAGTCTGCTCCTGATGTTGGCGGTGCAGGCAATAAGGGTGGTCTTGGTGCCGTGGTTCTTGCGGAAACCTGACTGGGAGATGTCGAGAAGGCTGTTGTCCTCCAGGAAGCGGGATAGCTGGTTGTTGACTATCTTCTCGATGACCTTCGCGGGGTATGGGAGAAAGGAGATGGGTTGGTAGTTTTTGAGGGCTTCTGGGTCGGCATTGGATTTATTGGGCAGGGCATTGACTTCGGCATGTTTCCAGCTCTCTGGGAAGACGGCGGTCTTGAAGGAGATGTTGATGACGGTCCGGAGCTGGGGAGCGCTGACTTGGCTGGCCTTATTGAAGATGTGGTGAGGGCAGGGGTCAGCGGGAGAGCCGGAGTGGATGGTGCTTATGGTCTCTGTGGTTTCCTCGTCGTCGGTGGCGGTCCAGGCGTTCAGGACGTTGGTGTGGCATGGTGCACTGGGGTCGACCTTGGCCTTGGTGGAGGTGGGGGCTGGTGGTGTGAAACTTCCATGAATGTCGATGATCTTGCTGTGAAAGAAGGTGGCGAGGGAGTCGCAGAGGTCTTGTGAGTGGGGTGGGTCGGCAGAGCAAGCCTTGCGGTTGGTGAATTCCTTGATGATATTGAAGAGCTCCTTGCTATTGTGTGCATTGTTGTCAATTCGCTCTTTGTAAAAAGTTATTTTGGTGGCTCGGATGAGCTGGTGATGTTTGCGTATGGCTGATTTGAGGGCGGCGTGGTTGTTTTCTTAATGTTCTTGACGCCACATCTTCTCGGCTTTCCGGCATTCACGTTTGGATGCCTAAAGGTCTGAGGTGAACCAGGGAGCTTTCTTGTTGGTGTGGTTGTTGTTCGTTTTCTTGAGTGGGGCGAGGGTGTTGGCACAGTTGTCGAGCAAACGCCACCTTGTAAATACGGCGCTGTGTTTAGCGCCACAGGAGCGTCACTAAAAGTAATGCTCCTGTGGCACTAGGGGCCTATAAATACAGCCCTCAATCCCTTGCATGAATCACATCAATACCACTAACACAACCAAGACCTCAGAGACCAGGTAGTCAATCAACACCATTCTTGGGGCAACTACATAGTGGCGTCCCATGCTGTTACATATTGGAACAGGCTTGCCTCATTGCCCAAAAGCATGTGTGCTGCATCTCACAGCACACTAGTTATTGCAACTGTCCCAACAGTTCCCAGGCATGTGCCGATAGCACCACCACACTTAGACAACACATCCACATGAGGCAGCCATCCCAGCATCACGCAGTCAGGGTGTCCACTGGGGGCCTGGAACAATTAACCCAACAGGTTCTTGCGGAATAGCTGGCTGGACTGGAATCATTGGTAACATGCCACTAACCAGACCAACTAAACTGAAGTTGTGTTCAACAACACATTTTGATGCTGAACTGAAATGTGCCAATGCACAAAATATGTACCACAGATTGCTAGCAGTAGGTCACAAGAGTCACAGGCGGAGCCCACAACTATTTGTACACAACCATGTCAGACACATGGGAATTGGGAAATAAACACACTCATACAACACATGGGGTGTGGCTACCACATAATGGCGGTTCATTCCACATCAACGGGCAGGGGATGGTTCATGGGCAAGCCAGGTGTTGGTAAGACTGCCAGAGCAGTGTACCCACTTCACTTGGGGGTATAAGTCACACGTTGGGATGGCGGCTGGTAATATGTCTGCACATGGTAGCTCTGTGGGGCACACACTAGACAATGTAGATGGATCAAATGGAGTCAGTGCCAGTTGTGGCCTGCATTGGGTGTAAAAGGACATGCTGCACCCAGCCCTGCAAATCAGGCAGTGGAAAGAGCAAAGGACCAAGGTTTGGGACACCCTGCACTGCCCATGCCAAGTACATGGGCTGTGCAGGGCCACCCAGGGGCACACCACACCACTTCACCAACAACCATTTCATGGGGGTTACACAGCCATGCAAAGGCTGGAGGAAATATGGAAATATACCTGGAGGGTAGTGTTGAATGTATCGCAAGTCTTGTGTCACAGGACTGATGCCATAGCCAGTCCCTCAGCTGTTGGTAACCTGCCATGTCCAGGCCATTGGCCCATGGGGCATTACACATTGACAACAGTTGCCACCACCACCTGTGCTGTAGGGGGTGAACAATTACACAGTGGCAGTCAGGTGCCCCTTGCACTGTTGCACATGAAATATGAACCTACCTCAGGCCCTGAAGTACAACTCCTCTGAATTGGCAATGTCCATTGACACATTTACCATCAGACACAGTCACATACAGAATGATGTACACAGCAGAAGTTTCATACCCATATTAGCCATCCCTGGGTTCAAACCTGAGCTTTTATCACATGAGCTCTACTGTCACCATGCTGCACCGATGTATCATAGTGCAAGGAGGGCTGCATTGAGGGGGAGAACATAGGTGTTCAGTAAGGTAAACAACCTACTCCAACAGGAGTAGAAACAGTACTCTGCCAGGTCCATGAGTGCTATACAAAGTAGCACACAAACACAAATCACAACATGAGGAGACATCAATGGCAACAAGAGCTCAGTGTGGTGACTATGCCACCCCTGGGGTGGTGCAAGATCTCAGCACGCCATGGGTGTATGTAAAACATGTAAGACTAGAGCAGGTGAAAATTGCCATGTGTGGTGCTGTGCCATGAGCACAGCAACACAAATTGCAAGGCAACACCATGCAAATGGATGTAAAGGCAGGGTAGAACAAGGTAGGAGGCCGTCATGACACAATAAGGATAGACAACACACTTAGAAGAAATGAAGTAGACAATTGTGACAACTGGGCTTCCATTCATGTGACATGCAGGTTGGGCATAGGGCTGTAGAGGTCAGCTATGATTACTGGAATAATCAATTGGAGCTAATGGGTGTATCATAGGCCCCTAGCACCACTGGAGTGTCACTTTCAGTGACTCTCCAGTGGCGCTATGCACTGTGCTGTATTGACAAGGTAGCATTAAGACACTTTTTATGGGATTATGTCACCTTGAAAATACGTAGCCGCCTGATCCTGACAGTGCGTAGAAAGTGGTGCAATGGGAGTTGCTGTGGATGTGCCACAGCAACACACAATATATTTCAATGCTGCCTCAGATGAATGGAATATTGTACACTTAAGGTAGGGCCAAACCTATTACACCAGCCCCAGGGATGGCATTAACAGGGTGTAATGCGGAGGAATACATTTGTACCTCCTTCATTTCTGAATTCTTATGTCTGCTGCAATCTGCAGCATGCATAGGAAGAGCAAAATGCCAGAAATGGTCGTTTAAGACCGTGAAGGTGTAACTCCATACACATAAACAATTCTATGTAAATGACGATTTGGCTCTTCCAACGATTTGGCTCTTCCGAGTGTGCTGCACACACAGAAGTGCCAGAGTGCCGTTGGTGATTGTTAATGTGCATGAAGGGACACTTTCACACACATGAATAGTCACACCCCTCAACGCATACATCCTTGCACAATGGTGCAAAGATGCCTACAATTACTCTGGCAGCAGAATCGTGTACCAGTATGGAGGACAAGACAGTGGTGCCCCATTATCACTTGCATATGGTGCAATCTTGTGTTACCAA
Organism: Pleurodeles waltl; assembly: GCF_031143425.1. NCBI lineage: Eukaryota > Metazoa > Chordata > Amphibia > Caudata > Salamandridae > Pleurodeles > Pleurodeles waltl. The sequence continues at coordinate 620,158,226 of NC_090437.1, read as the reverse complement.
AGTAAAGCAGTGAGGCGCTGATTATTATTGCACAGCACCATGCTGCACCACTTCATCATCAACATGGGCCTATAATGACAATGAGCCTCAATTATCAAGTCAACAAAGTGACTTGTCAAATGCCATAACACAGATAGACTGATTATACACCATATAATTACAGAGGGTGATGGCTCTCCTGTGGAACTGCCTGTCCTGGAGTACACTGATGACCTGGCAACTATCAGCCAAGAGACCCTTCCAGAAATCCTTGTGAACATGCAGACACCACCTCCAGTCACAAGGAGGAAAATTGAATTAGCAGACATCCCACAGGCCCCACTTAGCACCCCAAGAGTACGACCTGCCAGCACCGACACAGCAGAGGACTCCGAGGACGCAGGCACCAGCTTCGAGAGGACAGTGGTGGGAGTCCAGCGAGAGCTGGCCAAGAAGGTGCAGGAGGGGATGCAAACAACGACAGCCAGCCTTGAGGGGATGCGGACATGCACGGTTACGGCAACAGAACAGACTGCAGCCAACCGATGCACACACTCCCCCGTGGAGTCCAGGAGTGTCTGAGGGACATAGCTGCTGCAATGAGGGAGAGGCCACAACAACTGCGCTCCCAAACTGGCAGCAGTGTGCCTGAGGCCAATAAGTACTCCATGCACCAGGAATTAGTCTCCTTCAGGGGGGAAATGGCTACCTACCACAGGGTTGTTGCAGCTATACTTAAAAACCAGCTCCTCCTTGCTGCAGTGATGCCATATTTCGTGCCACAGATAGCAGCTGCCGGGAATTGGGAGTCCACATCTGCAGCCTCTGAGGTGTGTGTGGCCCCCTCTACCTCTCCTCTACCACCATCAAGGATAGAGGAGACACCACACACATCCGAGGATGAGGATGTGGAACAGATCATCTTCACCCGTAGGAGTTCCCGGTGCCACATGGGCAGTGTTTTCCTAAGTCCTGTGCTTGACATCATGCCAGTGTTGGCACTCTGACAGATATGCAATCCACCTCAATTCACTTTTGACCTCTCTGTTATGGACTGCTATTGTGCCTAACTTTCCATTTGGCAATTTAACGTACTCCTGCACTGAAAGACGCTTTACACAAACATGTCCTGTGACATGTCCCTCAACCCTGGACTTGTGTTGTGTCCCAAATGGATGGATTCCACAAATGGGATCACAGACCTGGACATTGTATATACTTTGCACTGTTACAGTTGTAAATAAACACCACCTACACAACCAGCATGTTTATGTGTGTTGTGACACTTCTACTATGCTTAGTGTTTGTGATGTTTGTAACATGTCTCAAGTCACAGAGTGTCAGTACAAGAGTGCATGTATATGTGGGCAAATATCTCTGCACATGGTACCTACAAGTTGTACGTTGATGTTGGCCTCATTCCTTACAATCAAATCACTGAATATGTGATACATTCTCAAAACATGTAAGTAGATGTGTTGTAGCTGCCAATGTGACAGCTCAGCCATACGGAGGTGTTGTAAATGTCAAGAGAGTGATTTGGATGCAGGACGGAGTCCCCAGGACAACACACAATTTGCATTCTACACCCATGGGAAGACCCTGAGACCCAAGCATGTGACAAATGTAGTAAGGGAGTACCCAGTAACATGTATTATGATAAATAAATCATTTAAACAACAATAATTAACACCTATCCTAATCTATCCTAACTATACAGAACCCACAACAGACCCTAACTACTCTATGCTACACTTACCTTACACATTTAACGACACGCTCTTAACATTTGCCCCCCCCCACCCCTCTTATATCACAGGACACATGCAGGACAACATACACTGAATTACACATTTACTAACTATGACTAAACAAATATATATTTTTTTGTATTTTCTTTTTTTAATTTTTTACAAACATATCAAAGCCCCAACAACACCCCCACCCACCCACATAGTAAAATATAAAAAGTAGTAAACCCACCCCCAAATCTACTTTTCCTAACTAACTCACCAACTCACTAACCTATTCTAACCTACAACTAACCCCCTAATACACACAAAAAAGAGTAGAAAAAGAGGAGGGAGGGGAGTCAATTTGGGAGGTGTGACATAATGTCATTCATAGGTTGGCCCTTTTGAGTCTTTTTTTAATATTCTTGAGGGCCTTGCTATTCCTGGCTACCTCTTGCTCAATGGAGTCCAACTTTTGTATAATAAGTTGTACATCCCTCTGTAGCTCTTGTATGGCACTCATGTCGATGGCAACTGATGTGGGTGGCTGTGTCATGCTACTTGTGGGTGCAGCAGCTGGAGCAATGGTGACTTTGGCAGCTGTGTGCCCCTGCACAGCAGTTGGGCTTGGTCCAGCCTCTGTGGGCAGGGTGGGTCTCCCTTGGCTGAATGCTTGCCACTCACCAGTGGATCGCACCAAGCGATAGTGGAGTGCCATCCTCCTGAACCCAGATTCCACTGCCAAAATGTGCCTATAGCGCACTGCCCTCTTCTGAAACGCACAGAGTTGGTTATCATTCATGTTGGCAGCTGTAAAAATGAGACAGGCAACCATCAGTGTCAGCATTGTGTGGAGTATGTACAGTAAATCAGCTTACTATCAACATCAAATATCACATGCACTCCTGCTCAAAATCCATATGGTACAATGGCCCTGATGGATGAAATGACAATGCTGCCTTAGCACCATTTCCCTTACACCATAGCAATCCACAAAAAGATTAGGTAACAAACAAATTCATATGTGCTTAGACTTTGGACCATGTGTGACAATGCTAAGGCAGCATCAAATTTACATTGATCAGGACCACTATTCCTCTTCTTAAGTGTCAATTTTTTAAACATACATCACCTGAAACGTGATGCTGTTATTGTGAGTATGGGATGAAGTTGTTTACCATAAGGGTTCAGTGTTGATAGGTACACATGCAAGCCTGATCAAAAGGACTGTCACCTACACAGTGAGTATCACATCGACCTACACATTTGTTGATCCCATCCCCTGTGCCCCAGGAAGTATCGCCATGCAGATCAACATCTCAACTGTCCAGCTCATTCACCAATGCATGCCCACTCATACATGGAGCCACGGGGTGGACCATATTTTCGGTCATGACAAAGTATGAAGCTGGTATCCATAGCTCTCTCACTTCTACATTCATGTGTCCAGGTGAAGACACCAATCAATACCTTATCAGCCAATACCATTCCTCACACACCCATAACCATGCCAGCGCACAATTGTATTTGACCTGCATGCACGACTATCACATTCCATTTAGTTGTCACATAGGTGGACTACAAGATTATTGGTGCCATGCTAGTAGACAAATGCCCACACATTCCTATTTGTACATCACAATGCAGGGATGGCCCAATTTGCCAAGAAAATGGTGCATCACTGTGTTGTGTGAATGACGATGTGTTCCAGTGCTATTACATACACAATGGTGCACATCTGAGTCACATAAGGAGCTACATGTGGGTTGTCATCACCTTGTTTACACAATCCTGGCCATTGAGCGCCAAAAGCCTCACATGATATGACTCTCTGCTTGTGCATGGGGAACCACTTAAATGTGACACATTGTCACCATCCATCCTAATCTGCTTTCTGATCATTTTACAGCTCATCACTCCTAGCATTGGGTGCTGAACGCATGACACACTCACACTAAACACTTCAACACTACACAGGACAGACAAAATTACACTTACTGGATGCATCTGGGTCTTGCCGCTTCACCTATGGTGTAGGGGGGAGGTCCACCTGGAATATATGGATGTTAAACCATGGTTAATATCACATCACTGTCACTACTAGTGGACAACATATGGCAGTATGTACTATTTCAGAAGAGTGAGGTATTCATCCTGGCTGTGGACAGGGCAACAGACACACCACTGTATACTCACAATGAGACTGTCACTCTGGTGCATGAGAGACATGCATCTGCACTCTTACACTGGGCCTGAGACTCATTTAGTGCTACACCCTGCAACAACCATGTGTGGCCAATCTGTAGACGATGGAACTCCATGGTAGGAGGGGGTGTTGGGTGACACATAAATTACACAACCCTTGTGTTTTTCAAGACAACTGGGCCAGGTACACAGAGGCACTTTGTGGAGGACAAGCAGCTAAATAGGTAGTCTTAAATTCACATGCATTGTGTAGTCCATGACTGATGCGACACAACTGGCTGATGGCATCAAATGCCCATTGCCAGTGCCCCCTAAGGCGGGGATTCCCCCTTTGTTAACATAATGCTAGGGCTGATGTATGTGAAACTCTGACATTATTGCAAAATATATGGATTGTCGTACTTAGTTATCACAATCCACTCACAATTGGTATGCTGGTAGTGTTTAACCTTATCATACATGACACAATGCTGGGGCACAGATGTTGCCATGGCCCATGAAATGTGTGACTTAGTGATGGATGTGCATGACTATCCAAACTTCTGACTTGCATTAGTTAAATGTTAGGATATGTGAAGCCCAAATCTAGGGATGACAAATACCCCCCATGAACCATTCCCTTTAATAAACTTGTAATACGCCATCCATAAAGTTATACACAATAACTGAATTTGCTAGGAATGGACCCAAACTATTACATCACTAGGACTAGCCCACAACACACTTACCCAATGATAGCTCCATGACACAACCATCCCTCTACCCCAAAAAAAAAAAAAATACACACAGAATTGTAGCCCTCGGAAGCAGCACAACATCACGCCCCCACAATCATTATGGACGTCAAAAGACATACCTAAGAATACTATTCAGCATGTCTAATGTTATTGGTTATTGAATGTTCATGGAAAGCAAGTACACTGAAATGTATCAATACTGTGCAATGTACAAACGATAGAAGATAGGTGACTTTTTACCTAAATATATGTAATGTACTGCTATGTTCAGACCTCGTTTGACTTTAAGTTTAATAAACAGATTTAAAAAAAAAAAAGGATATGTGAAGCCCATTTCTATACTGGCACACTGACACTCCATTCTGGTTGCATGTGACCTGTACACATGCATTGCATGCAGCACGCCAACACATCTGCTACTGGCATTCAAGTGCAGTGAACAGTAATTAGTTAGCCAATGCAGTACTCACCAACAGGCCCACCAATCACCACACCAAGATTGTTGAGAAGATCCTGCTCCCTGCTCACAAGGTCAGCCCAGCGATGTTTCAGCTTTTGGTCATTGCGACTGGTGTGGTACTCCCTCTTTAGGTGGTGGAGCACCTTTTCCCACTGCAGCCGCCTTGCCTCCGTACGGTAGCCCTAAATCACACGGCCACCCATCTCTAGCATCAATTGGAGGTAGTGGGCTACCAACCAAATAAATCTTCCCAGCTCCCCCTCCCCCATTCTGGTCAGCCTCCCCCTGCCAGACATTGCACTGGGGTACAGGTAGGAATAAATGTCAGACAGTGAAATGGAAAAAAAGAGTAATGAAAGGAAACTTAACACCAAAAAATGCTATAACCCAACTAACCCACATATAGAACTAACCCAGACAGACACCAGACAGCACAAGTACAAGGTAAAATAAACTGAACACAACAAATTTACAGATACTGGGACAAATGACAATAAAATACAACAATAAGCACTACAGGAGGGACAGCACAAGATGGATTAAATCACAAGAATACACCACCAACTCCAAAACACAACCACACAGTCAAAAGAGGCACAGACTGTAAAGAGAAAGTGAAAGTACACCCACTGTACCATGCCTGTAAACAGGATATCCTATTACATCACTTCCTGTGCCCTTACGTCATGTTTTCTGTTATGCGTGTATATTTTTGACACATCTGATATCTGTGTGAGTATTTCTGATGCATTACTTACGTGTGTCTATTTGTATTGACGCATTACCTTTATGCATTGATTTAACAGTAAATTAGCATTGCAAGGAGTGCGAAGGTGAAAAATATGCTAAGGGCCCATGGGTCATGTAGTTTGCGTTTGCGGATATTTCTGAAGCATTTGTATCTTTTTTTTTTACATCTACTTGTGACTGCGTGATTTTGAGGTTTGTTGATGTATGCACCCTGTATCATCATATTAATTGTATGTGCTGGGCTGCAGTATGGCATTTTGTGTATGGCCACATATGGTAGTCCATTGTACAATGTGATTTGTGTGTGATTGTTGTGTTACACCAATGTGTGTAATACAGAATCAGTAGAGTGCAAATGTATACATGTCATGCATATGTCAGTAAGTGTGACCTCAGTGTATCCACATATGTATGGCAGTCAGTACTATGCAAGCATCATGGAATGTGATTGTGATTTGTGTTCACTTATGTGCTGTGTGCAGTTGTCTTACAAAGCATCACATTTCATGCAACATTTACAGCTCAGGGATTGTTGATGATGGCTGATGCTTGCAAATCGGCAACTGTTATGCGACAAATGTCTCCATATATTGATCTTGAGTATATGGATGACTTGTGTGTGGACTACACATCTGTCTGACATGCACACATCTTTGTTACATACTGTGATTGGCACAATCTGCCTACCCTCCAACCATTTAATGTATTGAACACAATAGCCAGTTGACAATCTAAACATTTTGCTTTGTATTACATTACTTTGTGGTGGACATACAGCGCTAGTTGCATATGTTCTCATCCATTCTGATGTGCATTCCATAGACATGTTCATGCAAAGTGTGAGGTCCTGTGTACCCTGTGACAGGATTGGGCACCCTGGCAGTAGCGGGTGTGATTTCCATGGATTTACTGCACATGCTCCATTTCTCACACTGCTTGACATACCTGGGCTAATCATGTTGGGCATTGTCACCTATTATGTCCCCACTTTGTCACACTTGCCCCATGTAGCCATTGCAAATCTCACACTGAGTTGTGTTAGTGTTCTGTTCAAACATTACTGCACCACCATATTTTGACATCCACTGCCTTATGTGTGGACCATTTTTGTAGTTTATTTTTAGAAATGTTGTTGTTGTGTGTGATGTGCTATTGTTATACAAGTTGGCAACCTGGATGTAAATTATATGTAGTGGTCCATAAACTGTGTCCTTCAGTTGTCACATTCAAGTGATGGGGCTAATTGTGATGTGTGTGATGGTAGCAGTTCGCTCTAACACTTCACATGTGAAGTTGCTACTGTACTCTTCAGATTTGTATTTGTGACATGCTTCCTGAGGTTAGACTGATAATCCTAAGGTATATTTTGGAGAGATTGAAGACACTGAAGCCAGATTGTGTGGATGAGTGAGATGTTTATTGACAAAATTTACAAGGTGAGTTACATGATGATTATGTGAAAATGTTCTGTACAATTTGTAGTCTGCGGCGTATCCCAGCAGCTGTGTTGTGGTCTTCCCCCTCATTTACTTTTTCACCATCGTCCTCCTCCTCCTCAGGCAGGTCATCAACCTGCTCATATAATGGTACGTTCATCCATACACATATGTTGTGCAGGATGGCACAGGTCAATAGGATCTTGCAGACCATTTCTGGGGCATATAGGAGGCTGTCTCCAGTGATGTCCAGGCACATGACTCCAGACTTCAGGATGCCAAATGTCCTCCCCACAATGGTCTGTGTCCTCCGATGTCCCTCATTATATGCACGCTCTGCTATTGTGCTTGGGCTGTGAAATGGGGTCATTATCCATGGCTCTGTGCCATAACCCATATCTGCTGCAAAAGATTACAGGAGTAAATCATTGTGAGGACTTGCAAGATGTAAGTCATGTAGCATGGCAGTTGATATTAGGATCTGGTTGTGGTTCATATGTATCTGTGTTCTGGTGTGAGTTCCTAACCTTGTGTGATCTTTCCTCAGCACTAGGTTGTTGGACATGACAATCTTGTGAATGGGTCAAGGACCTAGAACACTTGATTTGGATTTCACACTGTAAGTCATTCTGTATGTACCATGAGTTTTGTAGTGCACTTTTGTTTCAGTGTGCTATCAGTAGAGGGGACATGGCACATCCTGACAACACAATGGGGTCAGATGTGGTGGCAAAAGGGTGGCACTACAGCGCCTGGACATCCCTTCTCTTTTGACATGTGTCATTGCAGATGAGGTCTGATACTTAGGGCCTATGAAATTGGTTAATGTGAATGCACAACATGTCTCCTAAATTGGCTGCTGTGTCCCGCAACATTTCATCAATGCAAGGATGCCCCATGGGTGACATGTTACTTGGCAACCCTTTGTTGTCCCCTGCGCCAGTTGAACATGTGTAGCCGTGCACCAAGGCTACCTACCCTACACCAGGGTACTTGGCTATCTGCCATGTGGAGGTAGATGTATCTGTGCTGTACGGTACACCGCCCTGGACATATGTTTTTTGATGGCCAATTGCCTCTTTCTGTGTGTGCAGCCGTGTGCAGCTTGCATTTGTGCCACATTCATCTGAGTTCATAGCTCTGTCTACCTCCTATTTGCAAACTGCATACTTCACCCTTGGGGTGGTATTTTTTTGTTGCCACTTCCTCAGGTCTTAGGGGACAGCAACATGTGAGTCTGCACCTTCATGCTATGTATCTTGTAGTGACAGACCTCCAGCGAGAAACATTACACACCCCTTCCACTCTACATGCAGCATATGAGGGTGGCCAATTTAGAATGTGGCTTAAAGTAATGGAGAGATGGTCATCTGCAAAGATCTACACACAGTGCAGGCCATGACTATGAAACTGTGGGCTATTACTTTGATCCCTTGGTGTTTCAGAATGGCAGCTAATGTTTGTGTCAGCCATGAGGTGTCCAAGGGTGTGCATCCCATTGTCACTGGATGATCAACATAACTAGCAGTGTCTCGCCTATCTTCCAAAACGATACTGTGCATTTCTACTGTTGAGATATGCACAGTGCGGGATATGGGATGTAGCTCAGCTACTTAGCAAATGTGTTCCTTGGCCCAGTGCATGAGAAGTCAGTGATGTCCTGTTGTCTCCTATTGGGTTCCAATATGACATATATGATCTGCACAGTCTGACTGTGTCTCTGCTCCCTGTTAGGCCATTTCGTATATCTGGTACAGACATGATGTTGTTGCGATTCAGTGAGTGTTGCATGTGAGGTTGCACTACAGTGACTGTGGTTCCACTTCTAACACATCTGGCACATGGTATGTGTTGGTGATTGATCTTGTATTCCTATGTGTGTGAGCCACTGCGTCAGGCAGTTGTCCCTGCACACTACAGGTAAGTTAGGTATGGGTTGATGAGATGCAGTAGGTATTGGCGCAAGTTGTGTGGTGTTTGATATTTGTTCTGGCAATGATTAGCACAACGACTCAAGACATCTGTGCCTATTTGGAAGTTACATGATATGTGCATGGTGTATGCCCTTGACATGTCTGTGCTATTGTTTGTTTGATGTAGTGTGTGTGATGTGTACATAGTGGGCAACCTGAGGCCACTTGGTGTGGTCGGTGTAGTTCTGCTGTTTTCAAAGGGTACATGTCTGAACCTGTCCCTCCTGTGGTGTGCCTGTCAAGTTGTGGGTGTGTTATGTACATGTGGGTGTGTGTATTGGTGTTGTGCACTGATTGTGCTGTACTACAGCATGCTGCATATGTGTGTTCTCACCTGCACATGTGTGTTACCCTGGCCATATGTTACTGTAGTGGTGTATGTCTTGTGTGTCCAACAGGGTTGGTGTGCTCTGTGTACATTCCTAGATTTGTAGACTTACCCACAAGTAGGCCATTTTCAAATTGTCCTTCCTGGAACTGTTCATTGATCGTACTATGCCAGAATATGTAGACGTCATGGACACTCCCAGGATACTTGGCCAAAATGTTTATGAATAAACTGCGGATGTCCACAATTAATGGAATGTGTGTGCTTGCGATTCCGGTATAAGTGCACTGTTGCTGCAGGTGGTATGAGCCGGGCATGGGTGCAGTCCATTGCACCAAGCACATGCAGGAAGCCATGGATTAGATAGAACCCCTGGTTGTTCTCCCCTGCTGCTTTTGCTGGGTGCATCTTTTTTGCCCGGGTGGATAAAAATGGCACTAGGATGTTTGAGTCATTTTTTGGACGGGAACACCTACTTTCGTTAACACCATTATTTTGACGCTAGACGGGTCTAGCATCAAAATCTAAATATGGAGTTAAGTTTGCGGCGAGTTTGCGTAAAACAAAAATTACGCGAATCTGGCGCAAACAGAGTATAAATATTCCCCTTACGTTTTACAAAGCACAGGTTAGGCTATGCCTAGGCTGTGTAGAACTATGAATCAAAAGTAATAGGGAACAGGCATTAACTATTAGAAGTAGCACACACCTGACAATCATTGGCACATGAATAAAGCCCATGTCCTGGGCTCTACATTCTACCGCTTATGCCATTAGATGTTCAGGACTTTCAAAGACTAGATAGTCTGAAGGTTTCTCTAGTTTCCTTCTTGATTACTAAAGGAAATGAATACTTCTTCAAATGACCATTGTGCCATCCTGCATTCAATTTACATGTGAAAGTCTCCTCAAGAGGGTCCCAGTAGGAAGAAAAACACAGAGAGCAGAAAAAAACATCCTTGGGAAAATTGGTAGTTCTTGATTGTAGATAACGAATGGTATCAGAGTTCCTAGGCAACATGCCACTGCTACCCTGCGACGGGGTTGACAAGGAGCCCAGCATATCGTCTTCCAAACCAAAGGAATACTTCTGTAATAAAAGGGTGCAAAATAAGGTACATAAAGCAACTAAGAATGGATGAATGCAACAAAAAGTAGAGAATCATAAGCACTGCTACAAATACTTCTTTTACTAAGGCCTCCTTACACATGGGGCAGGAAGCAAATGACAACCCAAGAAAAACAGGTTGCCACCATTATGGACTGTGAAATTCTGACAACAAACACTGGAAAGGTGGCCATCTTAGATGAAAGTTAATGTAATGCTAGCAATGCCAACTTCTTCAGGAGAATTATGTTTTCTAGAAATGACAGACATAACAAAAAAAACGAATGTTTAATATTCTTCCATTCCTCTATGCTCCTGCACTTTATCAGTCAGCTGCTCAGCCCAGTGCCCCATGCTGCACACAGAAGTGCCCGAAGCCAGCTGAGAAACCTCAAGCTTTCGGAGATGCGGGAATATGAATGCCAGCTGTGCAGAGTGGGAGCACAGTTTTCACCAAAAGCCGAACAAGAGGGCCAAAGATGGATTGCCTTCCCCTCTGTAGACACCAGGCTAAACAACAACACCATCACTTTCTTGGTGTGACATGAACCTAAACATGAGAAACAGATGTGTTGTGCATCACTGTTTGGGGCATGCAGTCTGATGTCTTTGAGTATGTGTAGAGTAGCGCTAGATGTGAGATGTGTTGTGTTTTTTTACAATGGATTACCAATTGACATGTATGCAATGTTATAATTATATGCATTGGCATACGGATTTTTGTTACTTTTGCACAAATGTGTGTATATTGTTTTATGTAATGTTTAAATGACTATGATCACTTTTTACATTAGTTGTAAATTTTGTTATTTTATGTTTTCATTTTAGTGCAGTCATATTATATTGCAGCATTTATATGGCTCTTACTACCCCCTTGTGGGGAACTGAAGTGCCTGCTTACATGGGCAGCAAGCTACACTGAATGTAGTGTGTGGTTAGAATGGTGTTGTCTTTATTTTGCGTTCCTATATGTTAAGTGTTTCCATGTCATATGTGATGACCTCTGAGGTGTGGTTATCTTGTTCTGGGACACAACACTTAGCAGTGTGGCGAATGATAAAGTATGAGAGACAGACTCGTAGTTTATGGTTTTCAGTAAGCAGCTCAGCAGGTCTCTTTATGGCATTTCTTATGATCACAGTCTGCCTTGCTTGTTAGTGCACTGGGTTGTCCATCCAAAATTTTGTTCGGATCCGGAGCTGACATGGTTGGAAAGAGAAATATTTGAGAGAGCTTTTGAGATAAGGTTGATTATTTGCATCACATACCTGAGTGTCATTGTGAAATGTAAATAAGTGATCATAGTTTATAGTTATTTGGGGCCTGTTATGGTGCACTAAATTAAATCCCTCTGATTGTCTAGCAGTATGTGACAGATCTTCCATGCTTGCTCACTTGGGGATGGATAGTTTATTGGCTGCTACAGTATTGGTAATGGTCAAGCCCCATACCATATATGTCTTATGTGAGTGTAAGAGGGTAAGTTACAGTTGGCTGTCGAACACTGAGCATTAAGGTAGAACTATTACTGTGGGCCAGAATTGTTATATATGAATTGACATAACTATGTAATACTCATGCATTACTCATAATCATACTTATAGGTCCGCTCTTTTTTTTCTTACCTGCATATAGAAAGTAGTTTGCTAGTTGTGTTGTTCCCTATCTGTAGGTTGTAAACTAATCCTTGAACTTGAAGGAACAATTGTCTTTCTGAGTTCTATCCCAGTAATGTGGGATGATGTAGTGGTGTACAAAAAAGCATTGTCTTCATCTGTCTTCTCAAGTGTGTATGGAACTGAATGCTTCAAATGTTGGCTCATAACAAGTTCCAGAGCTTGGCATGTAGTACTGAGAAAGCAGTGTCTCCTATGGATTTCTTATGGTAAGGTGGTACGATAAAAAGTGGTGCGAGCCTGGAGCGTAGTGTCCTGTTCTGTTTGATTTGCTTCAATGTGACTTACAGAAATAGTGGTCATTTTCCTTGGGAGGCTCAGTTGACAAAGCTAAGTTTCCTTGAACATCATCCTTCTGGTTATAAGAAGTCAGTGGAGTGATTGCAGGGCTGGGGTCATGCGTTTAAATTGGGTGAAGGCAGAGAAGAAGTCTTGCAGCAGCACAAGTGTGTGGATGGCTTGCAATTTCAGTTGGTATCCATGTAAGGGAAAATGTGATGCAGTGTTTTAATTGTATAGAAGGCACGGTTTGTGAAGTTGTTAGTATGTGGTATTCAGGATAGGACTGGGTCCATTACTACCTCTAGATTTCAGACTTCGAGTTGCTTGGACCATATGGTGGTAAGCTGGTGTTTTTGCTATTGTCTGCAGGTCATAATCCCTGTTTTTGCTGTGTTGAGGTTTAGATTTTTATCCATCATCCATGTATTTATGGCATGAAGGCAGTCATCAAGTTTTGAGTTGTCGTTAAGTTCCAGGCCATCCATTTTTAGAATTATTTGGATGTCATCTGCATAGTTATAACAGGTGAAGTTGAATGATTCAATCAGGTTTGGTAAGGGGATTAGGTAGCTGTTGAACAATAGAAGGGATGTGTTGGATCCTAGAGAGATACCACAGTGGGGTCAGAATACTCAGACATAAAACGGATGAATCAGGCATGTTGATCATGACTATCCTGGGTACAGCAGACTTTCAGTGGGTTTATGCCAATATTATGGGCCCAACTGTAATGATGCCCAACATATAAACATATTACAGCGGCATTGGATGGAATCTTCTGCCCCCTGTGTAGTACGAGGACATTTTAATGTAGGGTTTTAATGTGATCTTGAATATAGAGTTAGACAAATCCTCAAATAGTGCTTATGTAAGTATGACAAAAGTCAGGGTAAGGTGGAGGGATGTAATGACAAATGTAGGGCTTTTTGACATTTAGAGAGAGAGGGCTGGGCAGCAGAGGGGGTAAACTTTTTACAGATATAAGTATAGGCACTATTCTTCCTAATGGACAAAGCACAACTCCAATTTGTGAAAGCAGTAGAGCATCAATCAGGTGCTATCTCCTTTCACGTGCCAGTTAGTCTGACCTTAGAGATGCCAGTGGCTAAGTCCCCGAAGAGGTGGACCATAAATAGGTCTCTGCTGCATGATACTGGTATAACTGAGGATCAGAGGCAGAAAACAAGTGACTTATTTGACCTCAGGTTGGCAGTGATCGAGGAGAGATTGTATAGGACTCCTATAAGGCATACCTAAAGGGGTGTGTTACCCTATCGTCTCACATTAAAAGACCAAAGGTACAAAAGAGAGAAAAATAACTTATCTGTAGCATCACCCAGAAAGAAAGGTAAGTTCAGGAGCAAAGTTGAGGTCACTACAAGGTAGTTCAAATTTTAATAGGATCTTGAGATAATACAAAATGATTATAGGCTTGTTCTTGAGCAGAGAATCGATGCCTTGTGGAATGCCAGTAGATTACAGCACTTGGAATATGGAGAAAATTTAAGGGAGAGCTTTTAGTATGGAAGACCTAGGTTGATCTCACTAAGAATAATATTGATAAGCTAGTAGTAGTAGCTTCCGAGAGGGTTTTGAGTTGAAATGAGGAAATAAATCTTGAAATAGTAATAATCAGAACAGTTTATAAAGAGGTCTTCGATCCCACCCTCTTGAGAATCCAGGACTGGCTGTCAGACAAGGAACTATCCTCTCTCTCAGAGGAGAATAAAGCTTTTCTTGAAAAAGAAATCCCAGATCAGGAAATTAGAAATCAGGCTAGTGGGCTTAAGAATGGGAAAGCAGTGAATCCCAATGGGATCCCCGCAAAGCTGTACAGGCACCTGATTGAGGTCTTGGTCCCACAATGGAAAATTGTATTCAATTCCATCTATTTACAGAATAAGGAGATCCCGCCCTCATGGTATAAGGCAACCTTGGTTATGATTTTAAAGCTTGGCAAAGGTCCTACACTGATAGACTCTTACAGATCGATCCTGTTACTGAACTGTGATTATAAAATCTTCACAGGGACTGTAGTTAAGAGATTATCCTCCTTAATTTGCACAGTTATCCACCTGGACCAAAAATTTTAATTGCAGGCAGATATTATCATGAGTTAACCCGCCTTCTTATTGGCACTATTGACCTGGCGGTGTTGCAAAATGCCCCTCTCACAATTGTAACAATTGCTGCTGCTAAAGCTTTTGAACGGTCAGAAGCAATTAATTTTAGAGCATTTTCACATACTCCAAGATGATGGAGTCTTTGTAGTGGCCTGCACTGATGGACAGTGTCAAATACTACTTCAGATCCAGAAGCTATAGGGTGGCTACTCCGTTCTTGTCCACTGTGGGTTTTGCTAATTTCTAATGGAACTAATGGCTGACTCTGTTCCTCTGTCTGGTCTGAAGCCCGATTGTTGATTTAACATTAAGTCATTATCTTCTGTAAAATGTGTAACACTGCTCTTTCAAATATTTTTCTAAAAATGATCAATTTGATATAGGCCTGTAGTTTGCTGGGTTGGATGGGTTGAGGTTTTTCTTTTTTAAGCAGTGGTTTAACTCAGGAGCTCTTTCGCTGTTGGTTGGGTTATGTGTCAGTGTTGTGTTATCTGTGTTCTCCTCAAGATAGGTTCCTATTTATTTAAACTTTTAGATCAATTCCATAAAGATGTTGTCATATAAGACTCACAATTATGGTGTATCAGTGCTTTTGTACTCTGGACTGTGAAATTCTGCTAGAATCTTGTATAATCTTTAGAAGGGCAAACAGTTTCATTTACACTGACAGAGCAGTATTACTTTTTAGTTGTTCTGATGACTCTTCTATAGGCTCGCTTACTGTAGCCTAGAGTGCTTTTGTCTGTTTCATTTCTTGAATTTCTCTACTTCCGTTGCAGTATGTTGAGTTGTGTTTTCACACAACTAAATTGGAAAGTGGAAGAAAAACACCCCCAGAGCTACCCGGGGAAGGTACCATCAGCTCATTTGAGAAAACAAGAGGAAGGCCATAGTTGAACAAATAAACACTAGCTCCAATAGCAGCAAATAAATCTTAGTTGTCAAAGACGTCACCAATCCCACAACTGTCACCGGAAACATCAACCCATCACAAGCTCTGTTCAGTGACCTTTCGATATACAGCAATACTCCTCCATAAACAGACCTCCTGGCCCTCTCCAGAAGTCTCCCAGTGATGAAAGAAGTCAACGCAGTCACTACATGGGACACCATTAGCACAGAGGAAACCACAACAACCATGAAGACCATTCACTTTGGAGCCCTGGAAAACCCCTACCCCTACCACACTTTCGATAAAGGAGCAATCTCTACCATAGAGACCTTCAGTCCTATCCTCAATATCTCCATTTATACAACCACCTCCCCAAAACCATGGAAACACAGAGCCGTCAACACCCTCCTAAAGCAACCCTCTTCTGACCGATTAAAGTTGCCACTTACTGACCAATATTCCTCCTTTCCTAACCAGCCAAAGTCCTGGAAAAAGCCATCAACAAGCACTTCTCCGACTACCTTGCCAAATACCAGCATCTCAACACCATACAATCAGGATTCAAACCCAACCACATCATGGAAACTGCTCTTATAGCTTCAACGGATGACATTCAAATGATTCTGGATAAAGGGGGAAACGTCTGCCCTCATCCTTCTAGTCCTATCGGCAGACTTCAAAAGTGTCTCAAAAACCCTATCCTAATCCAAAGACTCCACAAACAGGCATCCAGGGACTCGTCCTCAAATGGATCTGCTTCTTCTCACAAGTAGAACCCAAACTATCAACATGCCCCTCATATGCCTCTGAAGATCTTATTTGCCTAGTTCCGCTCAGCCCAGCACTTTTCAACATCTACATAATCCCACTGGTCGAAGTTATATGAGCTCACAACATAAACCTCCTCATTTATGGTGACGACACACAACTGATACTGTTCTTATCGGACAAAGTACCCAACACCAGGAATGAATTCACCACATGCATTACAGAAATAGCCACCTGGATGAAACACAAGTGACTCAAATTGAACTCGGACAAGACCAAGGTGGCAGTCTTTGTGAAGAACCCCTTGCCATGGGACTCCACCTGGTGGCCCACAGTCCTTAGACACCCCCATACACTGCTTGAAAGCAAGAAACCTCAGAATTATCTTAGACAACAAACTGGGCATGACTTTATAAATCAACGCAGTGGTCTTGGTCTGCTTCAACAAACTAAGGACGCTGAAGAAAATCTTCAATTGGCTACCAGACAACACCAGGAAAATGATCACCCAAGCCCTCCTTAAGAGCAGACTAGACAATGGATACAACCTGCATGCATGGTTACCAACCAGCTCACAAGTAGATTACAAACCATCCAAAACATGGCAGTCAGACTGGCTCCCAACCTCTCATGCTGAGCCGACATTACACAACACACCGTAGGAAATTCCACTGGCTCTTGATACACAAGAGTGTATTCTTTAAACTCCTCACCAACACCTACAAAGCTCTCCACAATACTGGCCCTGCCTACCTGAACAGCCGCATTCACTTCTACCAACCTACCAGACTCCAGGGATCTTCCGGTCTCTCCTCCAATGCATACACAAAAGTAGAGCAGGGGATCACGCCTTCTCATACCTGGCTCCTAAAGCCTGGATGACCTCGCACAATACATCAGAATCTCCACCTCTCTGCTTCACTTACGCAAAAAGCTGAACACCTGGCTTATTGAGGAAAATGCCAGGGCATGCCTCACTCATCTGCTAAAGTGTTCATGGATGCCCAACAACATAACATAACATAACATGACATAACATTCCTTTCATATTGTCATTAACACATGTGATGTTCTTTTTATGGTCCACCCTATTGGTCATCTTTATTGGTATTTGTTTGTCCATAGCAGTGGTCATTCAGTTGTAGAAGGTGTGTATATCTTTTGTTTGCATGTTTATTGCCAGTTCTTTTAAGATGGGAGTTTAGTGATATCTAGTTTTTTTCATTGTTTATATGTGCGTTTGTTGCTGTTGGTTTTCGGTGTCTTTGAAGTGTTGTTGTTGGTAGATGTGTTGATCTTGAAGGTGATGATGATGTAGTCGCTCCAGTTTAGGAAGACATTGTCTGTGACTGTGGCTTGTCCTAAGGGGGCAAATAGGACATCTAAAGTGTGTCCAGAAGATTGAGTTGGGACAGAAACATTTCTTTTTAGAGAAACATCTTTAAAATCAGCATTGCTCTGTAGTGGCCTACATATTGAGAGGGTTTGTGGCCCTTGTTATGCACCTTTCCTGCCAGCTGGCACTTTTTTATGGATGAAGGCCAGGGCTCCTCCAATTTTGCCAATATGATGTTTATTGATGGTGCAAAAATCCAATGGGATGGCTTTGTGACAGATGGATAAAAGTCTCATGCCATATCTCTGTAAGGAAGGTGAGGTCTGGTGAGGCTTCTGCGGGTAGGCCAAAATGTTAAAGCGATTTTTGTTCATGGATCTTGTGTTGAAGAGTAAGCACTGTAGTAGTTTTTTTTTTTCCTCTTCATGTCAAAGTCCTTTGAGGTGATTGTGTGATGTCGTTTGGGGAGGTACAGGGGCATAAGTGATTTTGGTGTACATGGGTTAAGGGATAGTCTGGTTGCAGCTTGTGGTTGAGATAGAAGGTTGCTTGAGTAAAGAATTCAGAAGTTTGAGATGTGTGCATCAGCTTTTTGAGGAGAATAGTGATGTTAACTGCTTTGTTGTCTGGTGGTTTGAATGGTTTATTGGGGACCCTAAGGGGAAGTAGCGATCAGGGAATCTAATGATCATGCCTTTTCACCTTCCCTTGGTTTTCAGTTTCCTTCTGGCAAGTGGCACTGTGTTTGTCTGTATTTCGTGGTTTTAGATTTGATGTGTTCTTTTTGATAGGTTGTGTGGTTTATTTCTAGTGGTTTGGTTTGCTGTTCAAGAGGGTATATGGTTAACAGGGGTGGTTTAGTTGTAATTATCATCACTCAGTAAATGCATATGACGAGTGTGCACTTACTATAGGTAGTATTTAGGTAGTAATAATAGACAAAAGTTTTGTAAATGAGTGGTTGCTCACTGGAAGTTCTTATAGTGAAAACGCAGAATGTCTGGCCACAGGTGGAGAAAATGGCAACTGGCTACATGCTACTGTCCTATAATGCCCAATTCTAAATAGAAAGCTCTTTTGTTTGATGGAAAGGCATCTAGCTAAATATAAGCCCTTTCACCGAGAAACATGTAAACTGCAAATTGTAAACATGCATTTGCCATACAAAATCAGACACGTATAGACTAGAAGGCTAGAAGAAACCATGAGGTGCAAAGTATGAATGAAAAATATTTCTGAGACAATATTTTCAATATTTAAGGAATTCATTTTCTTTCATTTTATATACATGATTGCTAAATAAAGGTCTATTGGACATTGGTTACATAGTCTCAGCCAAATGTGTTTCACCCTATGGTGCCACACAGGCCTAGGGCTTTTAGAAGGCTGAAATAGAGAAGAGGACAACAAAACAGAACAATACACAAAAAAGATAGAACAACACAAAATGTTAGGCTATGACAAAAGCAGTGAAAAGATTTTTTTTGGGTAAAAACCTTGCATTTCCTGAGCACACATTGTGGAACACTGTGCTTGTGCACAAGGGCATCCTTGAGGATCATGACAACTGCATGAAAATTTGTACTGAGGGAACGGGATGGTGATTTGAAGTTAAATACTTTTGATTTATTGTTGAACGTTGATGGAAGGCAATAAGATGGGAAAGTGCAGACAGGTTGTGTTAGAAATGGGGTCTCTAGTTGGCAGTGGTTTGCACCCTTTCCAAGTAGGGACCCTCACTATAGTCAGGATAAACGTGTCACACAGCTAAGATAACCCCGGCTCACCCCCTTGGTACCTTGGCTCAAGCAGTTAGGCTTATCTCAGAGGCAATGTGAAAAGTATTTGTACACACACACACACACTAACACAGTGAAAACACAGTCCACACAGGTTTTAAAAAATAGCCAATATTTATCTGAGTAAAACAAGACCAAAACGACAAAAATCCAACAAACACAAGTAAAGATACGTATTTTCAAAGATTGAATGTAATATAGTGCTGAGAAACACAATAGCTCAAAACGGCTTGATGGAGTCGCTTCCAACAGTCCGGCACCACCCAAGAGGGAGCGCGGTAGGCCACAGAGTTGTGTAGACTGTGGTTACAGCACCTTAGAAGGAAACAAAGACATTGCTCGGAGTCAGGGAGGTGAAGCGTCGCTAGAACTGGTGCAGAGGTGGTTCCTTACTGCCATTGGGGAGGTGAGGCATTGGTTCCTTACGGCTGCAGAGGAGGTGATGCAGCATTAGCGGCAAGGTGGCGGTTCATTATGACAAGACGGGGTCAAGCAATTGAGCAGGTCAAGACGTAAGGCATCAACTTCATGGTGTTGCAGTCACACCACGGGGCCACATGTGCTGTAGCTGAGTCAGAGTTGGGTGCCACAGATGTTGGTAACATAGCACTCTGGACACTGTGGCAGGACTTCAGAGGCGCTGCAGCAGCATAGGGCATGTGTTGTAGGTTGCCATCTTTGCACTCAGTGGGGACCATGGCTCTGGTGCATCCAGCTGTGTGGGGTCAGGGAGCAGCGCTGGTCCCGAAGTCGTTCTGGAAGTCGATGCACTAGTTTCTTCCTTGTTACACCAGGACTCACTCCCATGGGCCCAGGATCTGGATTTGGCACCACTTGCCAAGTCCGGACTCCCAGTAAGAGAGCCAGGGAGCTGGCAGGTGAATTCTTTGATGTCCCTGAGACTTCCTAACAGTAGGCAAGCCAAGCCAAGCCCTTGGAGAACCTCACTGTGCCACTGGATTCAAGCTAGCCTAGCTGATGAAGGGTGATACCCTGAAACCGGTCCTAGGATGCTTGTTTCCGGTCCAGGGAAGATCAGGCCTGGCAGTTCGGGCTGGACTGTTCCCATGAGGAACAGGGTCAAGACTGATTTGGATATGGCTGGATCCAAACTGGGGTGGCGTGGTGAGCAAAAGAACGATGGATTAAACCCAGATCTTTGTGACTGGGGGTGAATGTTTGCATTGTTCAGCATTCCGTCCATCATCTGTTTTTTTTTTGAATTTGTTGCCCCTAGTGGGAAGGGTATGCCCAGACGTGGGTCCCGTGCTTACTGCGCCACTGCATTCAAGCTAGCCTAGCTGATGAAGGGTGATACCCTGAAACCGGTCCTAGGATGGTTGTTTCCGGTACAGGGAAGACCTGGCTTGGCAGTTTGGGCTGGACTGTTCCCATGAGGAACAGGGTCAAGACTGATTTGCATATGGCTGGATCCAAACTGGGGTGGCGTGGTGAGCAAAAAAGACAACGGATTAAGCCCAGATCTTTGTGACTGGGGTGAATGTTTGCATTGTTCAGCATTCTGTCCATCATCTGTTTTTTTTTTGCATTTGTCCCCCCTAGTGAGAAGGGTATGCCCAGACGTGGGTCCCATGCTCACTGCACCACTGAATTCAAGCTAGCCTAGCTGATGAAGGGTGATACCCAGAAACTGGTCCTAGGATGCTTGTTTCCAGTCTAAGGAGGACCTGGCTTGGCAGTTCATGCTGGACTGTTCCCAGGAGGAACAGGGTCAAGACTGATTTGTATGTGGCTGGGTTCAAACTGGGGTGGCGTGGTGAGCAAAAAAAAGATGGATTAAACCCAGATCTGTGACTGGGAGTGAACGTTTGGTTTGGTCTATATTCCATCTATCAGCTGTTCTTTTTGCACTTTCTAAAAGTGGCATTTTCAAGCTTACAATTCAAAAGTAACTTCACCAAAAGATGTATTTTTAAATTATGAGTTCAGAGACCCCAAACTCAAGATCTCTATCTGCTCCCAATGGAAAACAACACCTAAAAGATATTTCAAGGTAATTCCCATGTTAGCCTATGGGAGAGATAGTCCTTGCTATAGTGAAAAACAAATTTAGCAGGATTTCACTATCAGGACATGTAAAACACACCAGTGCCTGTCCTATCTTTTAAATACACTGCACCCTGCTCACGGGGCTGCCTTTGCCCTACCTTAGGGTTGACTTACAGGTAATGAAAGGGAAGGTTTGGGCCTGGCAAGTGGGTGCACTTGCCAGGTCGGCATGGCAGGCTAAAACTGCACACACAGACACTGCAATTGCAGTCCTAAGACATGTTTGCAGGGCTACTCAGATGAGTGGCACAGCAGTGCTGCAGGCTCACTAGTACTAGTAAATCAGAAATGCCAATCATGATAGACTAGTCATCAAACAATTTAGGCAGGGAGCATTTTCACTTTAGCACTGGTCAGCAGTGGTAAAGTACCCAGAGTCCTAAACCCAGCAACACAGTTCTGGGAAAAAAGGAGGAAGAAGTCAAAACATTTGGGGATAACCCTAAAAAAAGGCCATTTCCAACAGGCTGTATATGTGCATAAGCATGAAAGCAAATATATTGTACAAATTATCGAAAGTTTGAGTACCAATTGAGTAGTGCAAAGGGTTTTCAAGGCTCTGGGAGCAGTAGGTCTTAGTAGGGATATAAAAGAGTGTTCAATTGTTCCTTGTACAAATGATGAAAAGTAAAATGTAATTTTAGTTTGTGAACTTTTAAATAGGTGGAGAGTCGAATTACTGGGCCTGTTAAGAATACCTTGCTTGAAGGCTTGGTGTGCTCATACGATCGCATTGTACAAACTACTGAAATTGAAGCTCATGAAAGAAATTAGGAAAGGTGCTCGGGTCAGAATGTGTATGCTGGTGGCAGTTGTAAGAGTAGCACTTGACCAATTTACTTGATTACATACATAATTATGGCAGGCTTAGGATGAAAGGGTCACTGTATTTCTTTGCCAAATGAATCAATCTAGTACAATCTGAAATAATTGATTGTCATAAAATAGGCAGATATAGAAATTCAGCCTTCCAGAAGATAATTATGCAGACGATACTCAAGATTTCCAACCCCTACTTTTAAACCTCAACAAATGTCAAATTGCCTCATGTAGAAAACAGCCATTCAGGGTTATCTTCCCGCCAACGATTATCATCACAACGTCCTTAAACAGAAGCCTCAGCATATTCTTTCATCTCATGATTAGGGAAAAGTTCAGAAACTAGAATCCAATCGTGTAAAATATGGAACAATGGTATTTCTTTCCTTACTGCCAGGTAACTTCTGTCTGAACCAGCCAATTTGTTCATCTACCCAAAACCTTCTTGTCTCACCTAACCCTTGAATGTACTCCCATTAGGTGCTGCTCCTCTACACTGGAACTCCCTTTCCACTCACTCGCGCTCACTCGCAGTGCTGAACTCATTCACGTTTACCATGAAATAAGATCTCATCTTACAGGTACAAACATATTGCATTGTGATTGTGATGCAAATATGTAACTGATGAATGGTTTATTATCATTTTACAACCATTCATACCTGGCCATTCTTTATGGGCACCCACCCAATGTATGTACTACTTGATTATTTTTTCTTATACACAAGTTTTGTTGACATAATCATGTTTCTAACAATAAAATAGAGAACATAACTAATGTAACAAAATTCCACTGAACATCTACTCAAGCTCCACTTTTGAAAGACCAACATTGGCATTGCTGATAATGTACACTTGTCAATTAAAGTGATAATTCTGATAAACATTGTAGCTGTTGGTTCCTCATATATTTTCCACAACTCTGTCTTCTATAGGATCATTTTCTTGCCCGGTAAAAAGGAGACACTTCATAAGCTGCAATATATATGCCACACTTTTATCTCAGTGTTCTGTTATGCCCTAATGTTCCTCTGCTACCCTGTATTTAGTTTATAGGCCTTCGGCATAAAGTTATCACCTGTTTTAAATTGACCATGACTAGGCGACCTCGGACTAATTATTTTGCTGGCAGTCTGCAGTCACCATGCTGCCTGGTAGTCCATGCGCCATATTCATGTTTGTCTAGTCAATGAATGGTTTCCCTATGTATTTTCCTGACCTGTGCAAGTTGACCTCCCTCCTCCCAGTCTAGTACTCATCTATATACTAACTGCTAGATCATGTTTTCCAGGTTGGTGGCTTTCCCGTTTAGTGCAGACTTCACCCCATAGATATCTGTATGCACATATCCCTCATATAGACCTTAAAAGCGTCCAGTTCCGGCAGCGTATTTTCTGACAACCCTTCACTTTCCGTTAAATATTGCTCCATATGTGTTTGGACCCCGCCCCAGTGCTGCATCGTGCAAAGCCACTTGCTTCAGTATTCAGGTCAGTATACTCACAGGTAAACTTCCGACAGCAGTGTTACTAAGACTGGGTTATGGTAGAATATTGTGCACCAAAGGTTATCAGCGTGCACCACTGCTTTCCATAAATGTTCTAAGCATAGAAGCATGTTCAATCTGGAATGTAGATCATGCATGTGTGAATAAAACAAATTGAATTGTACAAATTGTCTAATGTATGACTACTAATTGAGTAGTGAAAGGGGTTTTCAAGGCTCTCGGAGTGGTAATTCTTAGAAGGGATATAAAATAGTGTTGAATTGTTCCTTGTACAAATGATGAAAAGTAAAATTTGATTTTAGATTGTGAACTTGAAAATAACAGTTTTCTATTTTTATAAATAGTTGGAAGATCCAATTACTGGGCCTGCTACCAGTACAAACTACTGAAATTGAAGCTCATGAAAAGAAATTAGGAAAGGTGATCAGGTCAGAATGTGTATGCCAGTGGCAGTTATAAGGGGGTAAGAGTTGACCAGTTTACTTGATTACATACATGATTATGGCAGGTTTAGGATGAAAGGGTCACTGTCTTTCTTTTTAATCATTTCTTCCAGGGTTCAGCGTGCTTCACAAATTCTTATGGTCAAGTGGTTAACCCACCCCATAAATCTATGGGCGTTTCTTATCACTGCTGTGCCATGCAGGTGCTGCGCAATCTGTCAATTCCTGTATGGACACAGGAGGAGTAATCCCATCCAAGATGGATGGAACAGCTGTGTCAGAGCATTTAGGCATTAAACTTGCGCTATGTTGGGTGCATATAGGCTGGCCAACATTAGCGATGCACCATCCAGTGTCGTGAGGACCCCTTTGGAACCTGGGCTGGTCACCCCTTTTTTAGCTTAGTTTTAACACTTATGTTTTTATTCACAAATTAAACACATTTTATCTGTGCTAGCAAACTGCTTTAAGGAAAGGCTTTTACATGTTTTATCAGTTTGCTTTATTCTAGGAAAGCAAGGAACATGCTGCTCATTTAACCAGCCTTTGCACCACATACAGTCATGACTTTCTGACAAAGGTTATGGAGCGCGGCTCATGATTTGCTAGCTTGTGTTGCCCACAAGGAGACAGCTTCTATAATCAATATACAGCATTATGTCAGAAATGTAGTCCCAATGTAGCATGGGCCACTATACAAACTGCACACTGACCCAAGGAGGGCAGAGGGCATTCAAGCCATGACCAATCTGGGAAGCGTACTGCAAGTCATCCAGTCTGGCTTGTGCTGACTTTCAGATATCTGTGAGGTATGGCATCTACACGGCGGCCGATTCCTGATACTCTATCTAGGTATGGGGACAGTCCCTTAGATCGAGCCAGGCAGAGGGTTACAACCACGATGCTCTTGTCGAAGTAAGCCTCAGCAAGGCCTACTAGTGCAAGGGGTTCGCCCTTCTCTGCACAAAGTCCTCAGACCATATAGGAAGAAGTTGGCACAGAAAGTGAAATAAAAGACAAAGTTTATTAAACCTCATGAGGTGGTACTACAGTTCAAACAGCACCCTTCGGTAATGTTTGAAGTAGCACACTGAACTAAGAGAGCATGGTCCTTTTATACCCACGCAGGGGCTAAAAGAAGGTGGTACAATTATAGAAGCAAGACACATAAGGTCAAATGGAAATGCACAGTCGACAGGTAGGAGGGGCTAACAGTTTTCAAGGACTAGTAGACACATTACTGTTGGTTACTAATTACTAACAGCTGCAGACCTTACTGGGCATGTGCGAAAGTGGGAGATGCTAAATATAACTTGTCACTAGACAGATTTTCAAGAGTAGTTAACAGGAAGGTAGGCAGAGCACATGGCGAGCACATGGCAGCATGTGGCAGAAATAATGGCTGCCATGAATACAAAATGGATTCCGCGAAATGTTCACAATAGTTGCTAAATACAAGACGTCTTCTGCTAATGCTTAATCTAATCGCTACTAAATTACAACAGACGACCCTTTCAGCATTAGCTGAAGACATTCGTCCTTCTGGGATAATCTAAATATTCATCTTGTATATTTATGCTCATCCTTTCCGCTATTTCCTTATCTAACGTGTGTTGTGCTTTAATTTCTGTAATATTTCTTTTGTTAGGCATACAAGCAGTAATACACATGGAGCAGAACATTGGACCACACTGAATACAGATACAGCATGTGAAAAATATTGCAATCATTACACACAGGATAGTCAGTAGTTTTCAGCCCCAAGCAGAAACAAGAGCCCAAAACCATCCAGAAAAAGTCCAAGTACCAGTCTCTGTGTGAATTTCTGCGGCAATTTTATGCAATTTAGATATTGCATCATATACTGAAGGTGAGTGATCTGGAATGAAAACGCAGCAACGACTACCGATGATGCGACATGCACCGCCTTGATCAGCTAATATCACATCTAGTACCATACGATTTTGGAGCGCTACAATCCTCGCAATTTGGAGCTCCTCAGTAATATTCCCAAGTGCCAGAGCTGCCTGATTGGTAACAGCTTCCACAACCCTAGTCAATCGTCTCACTTTCCTACTGTTTAACGCAGCACCAACAAAGGAGAACAACCCTAAATTAAAATCAACATATTGTTGCAGGCTAGTGTCCGTTTGGTCTACCTCATTTGTACTTATTGTCCTTTTATATCTATTTTTAATGATGTCATTGAACAGTTTAAAATCTCGGTGATATGATGCAGGTGCCAAAAACACAGGGGGTAATAGAAAAGATACATAACACACACCTGAACACCCAACAGTTAGTTTGTAATATCCATAGTTACCACAAACAAAATATGTATTATGTGAAGCTGTAAAACTACTATTATTTAGCCCCTCAATAGTTAAAATCAAGGTACAATTGCTTATCCCCACTGGAATTCACCCAATGCTATGTATACATAAATCTGCTTTAGTTTTTGTAACAGAAATCACAAATTGTTCTTTCTTGTCAGAGTCTCTTATATTTGTGAAGACATATGGGGGGTCATTACAACATTGGCGGTAAAAGCCGCTTACCGCCGTGCAGAAGACCGCCAACACACCGCCGCGGCTGCGGAATTCCGCCACAGCTATTATGACCCACATCTCGAAATCCGACAAAATTCAGACACCCACACAAGTCCGCCACACCAAAGGTCAGTGATAAACTGGCGAAAAAAAAACCTCCACCGTCACGCCAACAGAAATACGCCCACACTATCACGACACACGAATCCACGCTCAAAATACACACACTTCTACAAAACACCGCCACATTGGACAATTCCAAATACACACACCTGATACACATACACACACCACTCCCACACACCCATTGCAATATAAAACACACACCCACATCACCCACAAACCCCTACGACCACTATTACAGAGAGAAGGCCAGAGAGAGACACCACCATCCACAAACTAGCAGCCACAGGCACACAACACCATCACCCACACAACTTCCACGCACAAAACACCACACACCACTACATATCACCACACTTATCACCACACACCACCCCACACATCACCTACACCACCCCATGGCACTGCAAAGACACCCCAGGTTTTCGGAGGAGGAGCCCAGGGTCATGGTGGAGGAAATCGTCCGGGTAGAGCCACAGCTATTTGGAGCACAGGTGCAGCACACCTCAATTGCAAGGAAGATGGAGCTATGGCGAAGAATAGTCGACAGGGTCAACGCAGTGGGACAACACCCAAGATATCGGGACGACTTCAGGAAGAGGTGGAACGACCTACTGGGGAAGGTGCGTTCCGTGGTCTCAAGACACCACCTGGTGGTTCAGCGGACTGGCGGCGGACCCCCACCTCCTCACCCACAACTGACAACATGGGAGGAGCAGGTCTTGGCGATTCTGCATCCTGAGGGCCTCGCAGGAGTCGGTGGAGGTATGGACTCCGGTAAGTCAAGCCTTTAACTACCATATCCCCCACCCTACCTGCATGCTATCACATACCCCCACCCTCACCCCCACCCCTATCACTCCAACTCCTCACAAATGTACCAATATCACAAACCACACATCCCAACACCAAGCCCTGCATGCAACAACAACGCATGGACACCCATCACTAAAGCATGCCCACTGCACATACCCATACACCACCCTAAACCATCATCACACAAGCCCCCACACAGGAATGCCAGCACTGGGGTACACGCTCACCCACCCATTGCACACCATGACACACACAGATGCAATAATCATGCTTTTCCACCCCTGCAGGACCACTACCAACGTCACCAGACAGGAGGGTCCAGACATCTCCACCCCACCCACAGAAGAGGCCCACAGTGATGGCAGCAGCTCTGTCCAACTGGATCTAGATGACCAGCCCGGACCATCGTGGGCCTCGGGACAGTCGGTTCCCCTCACACAGGCACAGGCCACCACAGACCTTCCCCCCTCTGGTAACACCAGCACAGCACCCACCCAGCGGGCTCATACCTCCGTCCCCAGGACACGTCAATCAGCTGTGTGTCCACCACTACAGGGAACCCAGGATAAACCACGACCCCAACAACAACAGGGACCTGGGGGCAGTGGTAGTGGGCACACGGTCCAGGGGACGGAGGCCCAGGAACACAGGGGAACTGGGAGGGCTGATGAGTGACAGGGGGCGGACAGGCCAAGGGAACCCACTCTCCACGAGGCCCTCTCCTCCATCATGGGAGCATACCACCACTCCCAGGAGACGATGGCAACGGTCCTGGCCAAGTTTCAGGAGACCCAGCGCATGCAGGAGGAACAGTATTTGGGGTTCAGGGAGGAACTCAGAACCATCAGCTCTGCCCTGGGCACCATCGTAGGGGTGCTGAAGGAAATACTCAACACCAGGAGGGACACTGTGGCACTACAAGGGGCCCCTGACACTAGCATGGACGATGAACTGCCCACTACCTCCGCCGGCGCTAGTGGACAGGAGTCACTGCCACAGGACCACCACACCAGCACCCCACCCCCTGCAGACGGAGAACCACCCCGCAAACGGTCCCTGAGATCCAGGAACAAGACAGAGCACGATGCCAAGACCCCGCCAAGAAATGAGAACACCCTGATTGTCAACCCACTGTCCCACTTTGTCACCCTGTCCATATTGAAACTGCCCCAGCTCCACTTCCTATGCCCATATGGGCAATGCACCTATGAGACAAATAGACTGGACTCTGCCATGGACACTCCTCCGCCATCACCCCTCACCATTTAACTTCCCCCTCCAATATTTTGTATGGAAATAAACACACCTAAAGCACCAAAAGATCTGGAGTCTGTCTGTGATTTTGAAATAGTGTATTTGCAATTACAGTGACAAAATTTTCAGGAAATAGTAATGTCAACATACCTATGTCACACAGCTCTAGTCCCTGAGGAATCTAAGCAGATGACACACGTTGGGACCCACACCTGTGAAACCGTAAGGGAAAGTGACAACTCAGTGACCATACACTGGGTGAAATCGACAGGCAGGATAGAGGTAGAAGTGTGAAAGTACTTGTAGTAGGCAGGAATGTATTCTCACCTGTGTTTCAATGGAAATATTGCTGGATGACTGAGTCCCTGTTGTCAATGTCTTCTTCCTCTGGTTCCTCCTCATCACTGTCCACAGGCTCCACAGCTGCCACAACACCGCCATCTGGACCATCCTCCTGCAGAAAAGGCACCTGTCGTCGCAAAGCCAAGTTATGAAACATACAGCAGGCCACGATGATCTGGCACACCTTCTTTGGTGAGTAGAATAGGGATCCACCTGTCATATGGAGGCACCTAAACCTGGCCTTCAGGGGGCCAAAGGTCCGCTCGATCACCCTCCCAGTACGCCCACGGGCCTCATTGTAGCGTTCCTCTGCCCTGGTCCTGAGATTCCTCACTGGGGTCAGTAGCCATGACAGGCTGGGGTAACCAGTGTCACCTAATAGCCACACACGGTGCCTCTGGAGTTGACCCATCACATAAGGGATGCTGCTATTCCGCATGATGTAGGCGTCATGCACTAAGCCAGGGAACTTGGCATTCACATGGGAGATGTACTGGTCGGCCAAACATACCATCTGTACATTCATGGAATGATAACTCTTCCGGTTCCTGTACACCTGTTTAGTTTAGTTTAGTTTTTAGAATTTATAGAGCGCATGGCGACCCGAAGGCATCCCAGCTCTAAAAGCAACAAGGCACGAGTAGGTGGAAGAATCGATACTAATTACAGAATAAAAAAGTTTTAAGCTTTTTCCTGAAGAGGCGCTCAGAGGGTTCATAACGGAGCTCCATAGGAAGGGTATTCCAAAGGTGGGAAGCCTTGCTGGAGAAGGAGTTGATGCCCCAGGCTCTCTTGGCCCGAGAGATGTGTGCATACCTAAGAGAGGAGGCACGTAAGTTCCTAGAAGGAATATGCAGGAAAATATGTTTCCTCAGAGAGATGGGACCTTCACCGTGTAGGGCCCTATGGACAATGCAGAGAGATTTAAAATGGATCCGTTCTTTGATGGGGAGCCAGTGGAGAGTGGAGATAGCCAATTTGGCGGATGAATATTTTGAGGAGTGAGTGAGAAGCCTGGCAGCTGCATTTTGCACTCTTTGCAGCTTCTTTATAACATAAAGAGGAGAGCTGAGGAACAGGGAGTTTCCGTAGTCCAGCCGGGAAAGGATTAAGGCTTGAATGACAATCCTTCTGGCTGTAGGAGGGAGAAGTGTGAGAATCTTTCTGAACATGCGCTTAAGACCAAAACAGGTGGAGGAGACTTTACTGGCTTGGGAATCCATAGTAAGCCGGGGGTTAAGCATCACACCTAGAGTTTTAACTTGAGGCTTGGGGAGAGGAAGAGTACTGAAGGCGTCTGAAAGCGAGGGTAGAGGAAGAGCGGGGGGACCATTGCCCAAGACCAGGACTTCCGATTTTCCATCGTTAAATTTGAGTTTGGACTCAGTCATCCATTTGGCGATGTCACTCATACAGCGGGAGAGGTTAGCCACCGGCGAGTCTCCAGAGCTGGAGAGGGACACCACTAGCTGAGTGTCATCTGCATAGGTGACCAGTGACAGATTATGAGGGGCAATTACTTTAGCTAAAGGTGACAAGTAAACATTAAAGAGAGTGAGGCTAAGGGACGAGCCCTGGGGGACTCCACATGCCAAAGGAAGCGGCCAGAAAAGAAGGTGCGGTCCAAAACTTGGAAGGACCTGTCTTTAAGGAAGGAGGAAAGCCAAGAGAGGGCAGAACCTCCTACCCCAATATCTGATAGTCTCCAACAAAGAAGATCATGGTCGACAGTGTCGAAAGCTGCACTTAGGTCAAGCAGGATGATGTTCACTCCTGTGGGGGGGACCAAAGCCACACAGGTCCCATCAATGGCACCTATGATGTTGGGGATATGTCCAAGGGCATAGAAGTCACCTTTCACTGTAGGCAAGTCGTCCACCTGAGGGAAAACAATGTAGCTCCGCATGTGTTTCAGCAGGGCAGACACCACTCTGGACAATATGTTGGAAAACATAGGCTGGGACATCCCTTATGCCATGGCCACAGTTGTTTGAAAAGACCCACTTGCAAGGAAATGGAGCACTGATAGCACCTGCACTTGAGGGGGGATTCCTGTGGGAGGGCGGATTGCTGACATCAGGTCTGGCTCCAACTGGGTACACAGTTCCTGGATTGTGGCACGGTCAAACCTGTAGGTGATTATCAGATTTCTTTCCTCCATTGTCGACAGGTCCACCAGCGGTCGGTACACCGGAGGATTCCGCCATCTCCTCACATGTCCCAGCGGACGGTGCCTATGATGGACAACAGTGACCAGAGAGTCAAACAAGTCAGAGGTATGTACCCACAGTCTACACAGAACACGATTCATACACAAAATATGGCTTGCATGTGTGTTGAGAGTAGGCCTAGGTATGTGTGACGCAGTTGGTACTTAGACCATGTGGGCCCCTGAAATGGCAGCTGCCTGACCTCTAAAGTGGGACAATGGGATGTGAGGTAACTGCGCTGGCGCTGTACACCGTCTCGGTAGGCGGTCGAAGATCGCGGCGCAATGCTGCATTGGTTAACATTGGACCCTATGGGTCCCAGGAGGCAATGACGATGTACGCCGGCGGTGATGGTACGCACCGCCGCGCACGTGACCGCCGCGGATGTGACCGCCATTTTCCAGCTGTTGAATCACTCGATACCTGATCTTCAACAGGAGAGGACCTACACTGCAAGTGCTGCTGTGACCTCTGTCTGGAAGAGACAATGGCTTGTGCGTCTGGGGAAAGGGCCCCTGCCTTCACATCGGAGGAGTTGGAGAAGCTCGTCGACGGGGTCCTCCCCAGTACACGCTACTCTACGGTCCTCCAGACCAACAGGTAAGTACACAGGGAGCATGTTGTATGGGCTATGCCTGTGTGGAGAGGGCTGGTTGTAAGAAGGAAGGGGGCAGAGTTCTGAGTGCATGAAAGACGGTGGGTGCATGTGCCACATGGCAAGGGTAGGGATGGGGGCCACTCACTTTGACAGCGCAGTTGGTAATGACTTCTCTTCTTCCCCTGTACATTTCATGTAGGTCAGCGCCCACCAGAAGAAGGATATTTGGCGTGCCATCGCCAAGGACGTCCGGACCCTGTGGGTCCACCACAGACGGAGCACCCACTGCCAGAAAAGATGGGAGGACATTCGCCGCTGGAGCAAGAAGACGGCAGAGGCTCAGCTGGGGATGGCCTCCCAATGTGGGAGGGGTGCCTGTCGAACCATGACCCCCCTGATGTTCGGTGGCCTACCCAGAGTTGGATGGGCGCTTGAGGGCATCACAGCAGACACAAGGGGGTGAGTACACTCTCATTCAGCTGACTTTGCGCGCAGTGGAGGGGTCTGGGTGGGGGAGGAGGGCTCTGGGTTTCCCTAGGCTAGGGTGAGTTCCGTAGGCTAGGCCCCTTCGTAAGGCATGGCCCTGTGGCCCCCCACCCCACCTCTGTAGAGTGCCAAGTACAGGTATTCATGCACCTGTGTCATCTATGTGTGCAGTTGTCGTCCATAGCCTTGTAGGCCATTTCCCAGGAACTGCACTGTAGAGCCCAACAGCGCGATGTAGTGCAGGGGGCTGCTGTGTCTGTCTTGTCCGCCAACGGTAGCGGTAAGCCATGCACTCAACCTGTCTTTCTTCTGTTTCCCCCCCCTTTTTTGCGGTCTCCCTGTTCTTGTGTGCATTAGCATCATCAGGCGAATGAGCAGTGGCAAAGGAGCACGAGGGAGCTGCATCCCACATGGCCATGGAGGGCCACACTACGGACTCTGAATACACCAGTGGGACGGAGGGTGAGGGGAACATCACGGCGGTGACAGGAGCTGAAACCAGCGACACGGACTCGTCCTCCGATGGGAGCTTCCTTGTGGTGGCGGCAACATCTGTGCCCCCCACTACTACAGGTACAGCCGCCACCCCCCCTACCAGCACCGCCCTCCCAGCAGCCCCTCAGCCTTCGCCCCGTGCCTGCTCACCCAGGAGGGTGGGCATCACCTTCGCCCCAGGCACCTCAGCCCCTGCCCCTGTCACCTCAGTGAGGAGGCCATTGACCTCCTCAGGTCCCTCACTGTTGGGCAGTCTACCATTTTGAATGCCATCCAGGGTGTAGAAAGGGAGTTGCAACAAACCAATGCATTCCTGGAGGGCATTCATTCTGGTCAGGCTGCCCTTCATCGAACCTTTCAAACTCTGGCCTCAGCACTGATGGCAGCCATTGTCCCTGTGTCTAGCCTCCCCCCTCCAACTTCCTCCACCCAGACCCAATCCCCTGTACCTCTGCCTATCCCAAGCACACCATCAGACCAGTCTGCACACACCTCACCACACAAGGGAAGCTCAGGCAAACATAAGCACCACACATCCCACAGGCACTCACGCAAGCATCACACACATACAGACACAACAACATCCACTGTCCCCCTCCTCCTCGTCTCCCTCCTCCCTCCCAGTCTCGTCTACACTCACACCTGCATGCACTACCACTACAGCCACTAAGTCCCGCACCAGCACACCCACCACCACACCCCGCTCACGTGCAGTCACCACCCCCACTACCATTCACACGTCCCCTCTGTCCTCTCCCAGTGTGTCTGTAACCCCCCTCCCAAGATACACAAATGCAGGCACACACCCAGCTAACACACATCCACCTCACAACAGCCTCCAGCACATGCACCTGCACCTGCACCCAAAGCCACAAAAGTTACACCTCCTACAACCACCACCTCTTCCTCCACTCCCAAACCCCCTCCAGCTACCCGTCCCAGTGTCTCCAAACAACTTTTCCTGTCCACCCTTAACTTATTTCCCACCACCCCCCGTCCAACTCATAGGTCCCGTACTAGCACCTCAGCCACAAAATCTCCGGGACCAGTGGTGCCTGTTGTCACAGGTATGTGGAGTGCACCGGCCACCAGGCCAGCCAGTGTGTCACGGAGCCAGAGCACAGCCAGTCCCCCCCCCTGTGAAGCACCAGAAGTTGGCCAGTGCCCGGCGGGAGAGGGAGAAGACTCCAGCCACCCAAGCCCCTCACAGGGGTCCCGGGGGGAGTGTTGACTCAGCTGTGACTCCTCCCAAGGTGGGGAAGGGGCAGAAGAAACCCACAAAGTCTGGGAGGAGCAGCACGGCGGAGAAGACCGCCATCATCCATGCTGGCCAGGAGGCCACCGCCAGCCCCATCATCGCTGCCCAGGACGCCACCGCCAGCCCCATCGTCGCTGTCCAGGAGGACCCCGCCAGCCACAGCCCAGCTGCCCAGGAGGGCCACCCCAGCCACAGCCCACCTGCCCAGGAGGGCCCCGCCAGCCACAGCCCAGCTGCCCCGGAGGACCCCGCCAGCCACAGCCCTGCTGCCCAGGAGGGCCCCGCCAGCCACAGCCCAGCTGCCCAGGAGGGCCCCGCCAGCCACAGCCCATCTGACCAATGAAGGACTGCCAGTCCCAGCCCAGCTGGACAATGAAGGACCGGCAAGTCAAGCACCGTTGAACAGGGCACGGACCGCTGAACAGGGCAAGGACCGCAAAGTCAAGCACCGCTGAACAGGGTAAGGACCGCCAAGTCAAGCACCGCTGAACAGGGCAAGGACCGCCAAGTCAAGCACCGCTGAACAGGGCAAGCACCGCTGAACAGGGCAAGGACCGCCAAGTCAAGCACCGCTGAACAGGGCAAGGACCGCCAAGTCAAGCACCACTGAACAGGGCAAGGACCGCCAAGTCAAGCACCGCTGAACAGGGCAAGGACCGCCAAGTCAAGCACCGCTGAACAGGGCAAGCACCGCTGAACAGGGCAAGGACCGCCAAGTCAAGCACCGCTGAACAGGGCAAGGACCGCCAAGTCAAGCACCGCTGAACAGGGCAAGGACCGCCGAACAGGGCAAGGACCACCAAGTCAAGCACCGCCGAACAGGGCAAGGACCGCCAACTCAAGCACCGCTAGCCCATGAGCGGCAGGGGCAGTGACGCAACTGGGACCGTCACGGGGTGAGTGATGCACTCTGGGCACCAGTCCCCCTCCAGAACCAGTGGAGACATGCATCCACTCCGTCTGTCCTGCACAGGATGAAGCACTCTGGGCACCAGTCCCCCTCCAGAACCAGTGGAGACATGCATCCACTCTGTCTGTCCTGCACAGGATGAAGCAGTCTGGCCACCAGTCCCCCTCCAGAACCAGTGGAGACTGTTATCCACTTCAGAGACTGTGGCTTTGCACTCCCCAGGATGGTACAGTGGGTAATCCACCCACTGTAGGGAGTTCAGAGACTGAGGCTTTGCACTCCCCAGGATGGTACAGTGGGCAAACCACCCACTGTAGGGACTTCAGAGACTGTGGCTTTGCACTCCCCAGGATGGTACAGTGGGCAATCCACCCACTGTAGAGACTTGTGAGACTGTGGCTTTGCACTCCCCAGGATGGTACAGTGGGCAATCCACCCACTGTAGAGACTTGTGAGACTGTGGCTTTGCACTCCCCAGGATGGTACAGTGGGCAAACCACCCACTGTAGGGACTTCAGAGACTGTGGCTTTGCACTCCCCAGGATGGTAAAGTGGGCAATCCACCCACTGTAGAGACTTGTGAGACTGTGGCTTTGCAGTTCCCAGGATGGTACAATGGGCAAACCACCCACTGCAAGGACTTCAGAGACTGTAGCTTTGCACTTCCCAGGATGGTACAGTGGGCAATCCACCCATTGTAGAGACTTGTGAGACTGTGGCTTTGCACTACCCAGGATGGTACAGTGGGCAAACCACCCACTGTAGGGACTTCAGAGACTGTGGCTTTGCACTCTCCAGGATACATCAATGGGCATGGAGCCCCCTCGTGGATCTGGCGTCATGCACTCATCCGGCTGAAGTGCACCCCTTTCCCTTCCCCCTGAGGTGCCTGTTGTATTTCTATCTGATGCCCCAGCAGTGTTCTCTCCGTCATGTGTGGGTATCTTGTGTGGGCCTCGCCCATGCATTTTGGGCCCAGTGGTCCACAGACTATGAATGGTGCAATACCTGGACTACTGATCGTGGTGTATATTTTGTTAATAGTGTATATATATATATATATTTTTGCTTTCTGAATTTTTATATATTACAATGGTTACACTCATTTCCTTTTGTCTTTGCATTCTTCTGGGGGGGTTGAGGGGTGTTACTGTAATGTTTGGATATGCATTGGTGTGTGTGTTGTAGTGGGTGAGGGGGGGGTGGGGGTTGGGGTGTTGCGTGTGAGTGTCCCTGTTTTTTGCCTCCCCTCCCCTATGTCGTAGGTGCAGTACTCACCGTGCTCTTCGCCGCCGGCGTTGGTGCTCCTGGTACAGGAGCAGGAAGACTAGCGCAGGAAGAATATGGAGTTCCGGCTCCATGGTGTCCTCGTTCCTCGTGGAGTGTGTAGAGGTGAGCGTTTTCCTTCTAAATGCCTGTTTCCGCCGTGTTTTTATCCGCCCCGGAAAAGGTGGCGGATTGGCCTGTCATAATAGTGTGGGCGGTACATTGTCCTCCGCCTGTCTGTTGGCGGTGACCGCCGAGCTGTTTGTTTGTACCGCCGTGGCGGTCGGAGTGTTAAAGTGGCTGTCTATGTTGGCGGTTTCCGCCACGGTCGTAATTCCCAAAAAATTTCCGCCGGCCTGCTGGCGGTCTTACCGCCGCTTTAACACCGTCAGCCAGGGTTGTAATGACCACCATGGTATTGAAACATTGTCTGATTGATACTCTTCCCATTCCCATTTAGTTCCTTTGGCTTGGGGATACCCATCTTTGTCTTGGTAGCATACTTTATTAAGGCGAAAAAGAATTCCACCCTCTGTACGTTTTCCAGATGCAAACAAAAGCGTATACCAAGCTTGACAAGACCATTGTGTGGAAAGGGAAGAGGAATGAAAGGTGTTCCTCCTTTCTTTTGATGCGCAGGTATCATTCCACATACCCAACAGTTAGTAGTATTTGTAGCATTATGAGTATTATGCAACATCTGAATGAAAGTATTATTGAAGTACGATTGACGGTGCTTCTGCTCATGATAGGGAAGAGTAAAGTAATAGTGATCCTCTGGTACTGGAGTAGTGGCAACAAAAAACTCACGAGCAGGAGCCATCTTTTTAACAAACCAGGTGATTATTGCTATAACCACCAAAACAACAACAAAC
Organism: Pleurodeles waltl; assembly: GCF_031143425.1. Classification (NCBI taxonomy): domain Eukaryota; kingdom Metazoa; phylum Chordata; class Amphibia; order Caudata; family Salamandridae; genus Pleurodeles; species Pleurodeles waltl. The sequence goes on along the minus strand of NC_090437.1, from coordinate 620,120,621 downwards.
CCCATGGTACTAATCATCACTTTGTTATTCTTTTTAGCAACAGTGATAATCGACCCTTCCAGAAATTAATAAAAAACAATAGTTGGAGCTCTTATCCCTGGGCAGCCGCTGATTTCTTCACCACGGGCCAAGACGGGTGTCACTAGTCTAATACATGGCTGATCCCCCCCTTTGCCACATTGGCTCTCCGTTTCACTAACCCAGGGCGGTAGCACAACCAGTTTTCTCCAGTACAGCAGATTCTTTCCTCGGTCTCAAATTATATCGCGACACTCCAGAAATCGTATGGTCCAGGAAGAACTCCTCAGATTCGTCAGGTGATATAGCACGGCCTTTCTCCGTAGTCAAAATCTCTTGATGATCGGTCAGCACAGCAGGTTCCACCAAGGTAGGTAGCACTCTCTTGCAGTGAGTACTATGGACCCAATTCTTTTGGTTCGTCACTCAAACTGCTGTCCTTGTCGCAAGGAGCACTTGCTCTGGGCCTCGCCACCTTGGTTCCAAGCTGCTTGATCTTTCAAAGGACTTAATCATCACCAGGTCGGAGTTCATGGCCTTCACCTGTAGATCTGTCAGGAAGTGCTTCTCGAACCTGTTGATGAATAGAAACCAAATTGTTGGTTAACTGTGCCAAATAATCATTCATCAGGACACAAGGTACATCATATGCAGAATTTGGCTTAGGAACTCCCCAAATGTTCATTGGCCTTCCAAATACTATTTTCATAGTGGCTAAGGCCTGTTCGAGAGTGTGGCACTGACCTAATAGACAATAATGCCAACGGTAATGCGCCAAAGTAGCATTATACCTTTCCACCAACCCTGCTGATTGTGGGTGGAAAACCGCATGGAACTTCTGTTTGATCCCTAATCCTTTCAAGACGTACTTAATAACTTCCCCAACAAAATGAGGTCCGTTATCATTCCATAAAAGTCTGCAAACACCAAACCTAGGGAAAAATTATTTCAAAAGCACCTTCGCTGTGGTAATGGCAATATTATCCTTTGTGGGGTACACCTCTATCCATTTACTAAAGGCACATACCACCTCCAAGACATACTTTAAATTGTTGCAGCGTTCAAGCTGAATATAATCCATTTGTAGAACTTCGAAAGGTACAGTTGGTGTAGCAAACCCTCCCGCAGGAGTATATGTCCCTTTTCCAGGATTGTATTGTAAACAGATCAAACAAGACTGTACTACTCTCTTAGCTGTACTGGAAATTTCTGGATGCTCCCAAACTTGCGTAAGCAACTTCGTTATTGTTGAAGCTCCAACATGTGCCAGCCCATGTGCCATCTGAACCATAGGTTGTACAAAAAAGCTATAGGCAATTTCCATTTATCCATCTGCTTATTCCGCCAACAGCCCTCATCATCCAATTCTCCTTCTTCAGACCATTTCTCACGCTCTTTCACAGAAGCAGATTTCTGTATATCTAATACATCTTGTCTAGCATTATGCCAACGTTCAGCTTGTGACTTCACTACATGCATAGAAGTAGTACTTCGCTGCATCGCAGCCTCACGTGCTACGCAGTCCGCAAGGGCATTACCTTGCCCTATCTTATTGGTCACTTTCTTGTGTGCACTACATTTCACAATAGCTATTTTCTTTGGATACGTCAATGCAGTCAAGAAGTTATGCACTAATTCTCCATGCATTATCTGCATCCCGTGGGATGTGAGAAAGCCTCTCTCCTTCCAAAGCAAACCAAAATCATGAGCCACTCCAAAAGCATAGCGGCTGTCTGTATAAATGTTCACACATAAGTCAGTACTAAGCTCACATGCTCGTGTCAAAGCTATTAGTTCAGCTGCTTGAGCTGACTTCTGTGGTATACGAGCTGTCACCACTACCGTGTGTATTGTGGTGATTGCATATGCAGCTGAGGTCGTACCGTCTGGCAACTTCAAACAAGACCCATCAACCCACAATTCCCCATCTACATCTGGAAGGGGCGTATCTTTCAAATCAATACGACCCTTTGTCTGTTCTTCGGTAAGGAATATACAATCATGTGTTTCTTGTGACTGAGGCTGAGTCACCGGATATGGCAACAAAGTGGCTGGATTTAGTGTTGCACATCTCTTCAGTGTAATGTGAGGAGCCAGCAATGTCAATTCATATCCTGTCAGGCGAGCGCTAGTTAAATGTTGCGTCTTTGTTTGATTTAAAAGAGCATCAACCGCATGGGGTACTAACACCAACAGCTTATGTGACAAAACTATCCCTTCACTCTGACGTATTGACACAGCTGTTGCTGCAACTGAATGAAAACACCCAGGCAACGCTCAAGCGACAGGATCAAGTACTGCTGAAAAATATGCACAGGAACGCTGCTTATTGCCATGTGTCTGTACTAAAACTGACAATGCACACCCATCTTTCTCATGTACGTAAAGTGCAAAAGGCTTCGTGTAATCTGGAGTACCTAACACTGGTGCTGAACAAAGGCCTTGTCGTAGCTGCCGGAAAGCAGTCTCACATTCATCTGTTCATGGGAGGGGCATTGGAGTATCTTTAGTCAAAAGTGCTAGCAAAGGTTTGACAATGTGTGAAAACCCTAATATCCATTGGCTACAAAAAGAAGTTAGACTAAGGAATGAACGAACATCTTTCTGAGTAGAAGGTACTGGTGTGTCTAAAATTGCTTGAATACGATCTGATGTAAGTGCACGGCCCTCCTTAGACAAAAGGTGACCTAAATAGGTTACCTTTGGTCTACAATATTGCAATTTCTTTCGTGACACTTTATGATGGTTTGAAGCAAGAAAAGAAAGTAAGGACAAAGTGCACTTTTCACATTGCTCAGGGGTATCACCTGCCAACAAAATATCATCAACATATTGTATGAGAGCCACGCCTTCAGGCAAAACAAAAGAATCAAGTTGTCGTTTTAACACTTGACCATAAATACTAGGACTCTCAGTATAGCCTTGAGGAACTCTGCAAAATCTACATAATCATTTATTCAAAGTAAAACCAAACAAATATCGGCTGTCAGGATGAATAGGGATCGAAAAGAAAGCATTCTTCAAGTCTATCACAGAGAACGTAGTTGCTGTCGGGGGAACCAAAGTAAGAAGTGATGTGATGTCAGATACCACAGGATATTGTGGTACCACAATCTTATTCACTTCTCGTAAATCAATAATGAATCGGTAAATCCTAGTATCAGTATCCTTTTTCAGAATAGGAAGAATCGGACTGTTACAAACATTTTACGGAACTTCCTCAACAACTCCAACTGCAATAAGATCATGCACAATTCGTGTGAGTGCTTCTTCGCCCTCCTGTGAAATTTTGTATTGAGGCAAACGTGGCAATACAGCTCCCTCCTTGACACTAATATGTACCGGTGGAATAATCATTTGTCCCACATCAGTATCTGAAGTAGCCCACAAAGAACTAGGGAGTGAAGCTAATGCAATATCCTCTTTAACAAGACAAACTCTTTCCATCACAGGATGATTATCATTCAAAATAACACACACCCCTTCAGGAGAGCATCGTATTGTAGCCCTGAAATACTTGAGCATATCAAGACCCACAATATTGTCTGGTGTATTTGGAGAAAGCAAAAACGGATATGGAGCAGTAAATTTATCAACATGGAATGCAAGTGGTTGTGACAATGGGCTAGGGGAAGGTGTTCCATCGAAACCTATCGATGTAATGGTTAAGCCAGACAGGGGACCCCTTGGAACCAATTGTTTAGACAAGGCGCTACAAGTAGCTCCTGAATCAACCAGAAACTGATCAGTAGAACCCAAAACATGTGCTGTAACATAGGGACCCCTCTGATCTACTGGAACTTCAACTGATTCCTTACCCCATCCTAGGCAATCCTATGCATAAGCAGAATCTTGGAAATCAGGCTGCACATAGTTAGACATCTGGTATTGGTTCCGTCTATCAAAAGTGTTAAACTCAGCCCTGAATATCCTGAGCGATTTCTCATTTGTCCCCGACCACGTGAACACTGCTGAACACGTAGTGCTGGACAATCGGCAGCCCAATACCCAAATTTCTTACAATCCGCACACTGATCAACAGACAAATTCGAACGAGTGTAAGAAGAACCATAAGATCCACGTCCACCTCTATCACTACCTCTAAAAGGCGGACCATAAGCTTGAGCCAACATAACCTTTGTCTTTAATTCTTTAATCTTTTTGTCCTCGCTACCTTTTGCTTCTAATTCCTGACGTTCATAATACTGAGCCATAGTCAAAAGAGAAACCGGAGTAGAGGTAGTCCATGAACTTTCACTAGCTTTTAGACGACTAGCTATTCCTGGTAACAGATTTGCAATATATTTATCAATGAACAAATGTTTGCCCGTATCATCTGATAATAACTGGCCGCTAAAATCATGAAATGCTTTTTCAAAGCTTGTAAAGAAATCAGAGACTGATTCATCTGCCTTTTGCTTAAAAGACACTAAAACAGTCCAATCTATCTTTTATGGGGGGAATAATCGTTTTTAACTTAACTAATATGGCTGCGGGAAGATCTAGAATCAACTGATACGGCTTTTTCGCAGGTTCCCTATCTCCGTCCATCTGTTCTAATTCTTTCATGACACCCCAAAAACTACACGATCATCAACTTTACGAACAGTTCTCCACATATCTGGCGGTAATATAAATCAGAAAAATAAATCAATGTCAGCCAAAGTCATAGTACAAGAACTAATTGCTCCCTCAACTTCCTCAGAAAAGGCAGCTGGATTTTTCTGCGGGTCAGGTAATGCTGTTATAAGTGCCATTACATCTGCCCTATTCGAAGGAGTATACACCCAATTATAAATAAAATAACCCTTAGCATCAACAGAAGTTTTATCATCACTTGTACCCGATCCTTTAGGAGGAACATACAAAGGCGCGGCCTCCCGCATTGGTTTCGCATGAACTATCATAGTCTTATCTGTTCCGAAGATGGAAGCTTGCACCCCGCCGGTCTGAGATGTCCGTGCAACTACGTCCACGGCCCTTTTCTCCTCTCGCAAACGGTCTGCCGCAACACATAATTTCACCAAACGCCTGATTGCATCAGCCACCTGGGAGAAAACAAAAAGACCATCACGCATTTGCTTACGATCAGCTGCTACATCATTGGGCTCTAACTCATCAGAATATTTCTGAAATAGTTCAATAACTTCTGTGCCAAATGCCTCAGTAAAATATAGCTGCTCCTTTTCCATCCACCCTTTCATGTTGTCTAAAAGTTCAGAAGCAGAGACAACGCTACGAATTGCTTTACGAGCAATAGATCTAAGCTCAGACGCACGGTCAGCAGGCAACATAGAGCGACTGTCTCGTATCTTCTGTTGCTCCGTACCGGAGACCTCACCTAACTCATGAGGGGCAGAAGGAACGACATACGGAGGTGGAGGGTGATCTAGTAACAAAAAATCATTGTGCGGTTTATTAAGGATAGGATAGAGAGGTTGCCGAACAGTGTATTGGCCAGTTACCTGTAATTTACGTTCTTTCTCTTCTATCTCCTTTAAAATCGTTTATTTCTTTCTTTCTCATTTCCAATGCTTTCACATATACATTCTTCCGCTGCTCTTTCTCAAGCAAGGCTTGCTCACCCTTCACTCGTCCACGCACTTCTTTCTCCCACATTCGTACACAGTCAAACATATCTTGCCTAGACCTTCGCTTACACATACATTGTTCCACATACTCAAGCTTTCGCAAATCAAATGACCCATGCATAGGCCAACATAACTCAGGATCCGCACTAGTGTATTTATTCCATAATGTGGTGTACATTATAGAAGAAAGACCATGTTTAACATACATATCTCTATTGGGCGTCCCCCCTGGGGGTGCCGGTTGCAATTCTTCCAGTCTCAAATTGGTCCCATTACAAAAGCAACACATCCTATGAAGTGCGCTAAAAACAGGCATGCTAAAAATAGTGCAGAATATGCATTATTATCAAAGCAGCACTTAAGGTGCCGTTCAAATCAAAATTAAATTGGAGAAAAGTCTCCTCATTACCTGCCTATATAAATTGCAATTTATATATCAATTCAAAGGACACAAATTGACTAGTCACCCAAAACACGAGAGCCACAGTAAGTGGTGCTAAACTTCATTAACAAAACAAAGGCATCAAAACCCACAGCAAGTTCCGTAAAATGGCTCTTACTAATCACAGGGCGTCCAGGTTCCAACTGCCAAGTTCTAAAATCGACCAAATGCACTGCACAACGAATGAACAAAAAGGATCTCAGTCGAGGACCAGCGCCACCTGGATGGTCAAATCAGAAAGAAGGGAAAAACGCCATGGTTGCCAAGACTCGGGTCTCCTCAGGCATTGATCGTCCGCAGCGAGATCCCAATCCTTCATCGTGACCAATCCGTTGGGTGTCTGAGTCGCCAATGAGTCCCTGTTCAGGTGCCAATTTGTCGAAGTAAGCCTCAGCAAGGCCTACTAGTGCAAGGGGTTCGCCCTTCTCTGCACAAAGTCCTCAGACCATATAGGAAGAAGTTGGCACAGAAACTGAAATAAAAGACAAAGTTTATTAAACCTCATGAGGTGGTACTACAGTTCAAACAGCACCCTTCGGTAATGTTTGAAGTAGCACACTGAACTAAGAGAGCATGGTCCTTTTATACCCACGCAGGGGCTAAAAGAAGGTGGTACAATTATAGAAGCAAGACTTATATACATATAAGGTCATATGGAAATGCACAGTCGACAGGTAGGAGGGGCTAACAGTTTTCAAGGACTAGTAGACACATTACTGTCGGTTACTAATTACTAACAGCTGCAGACCTTACTGGGCATGTGCGAAAGTGGGAGATGCTAAATATAACTTGTCACTAGACAGATTTTCAAGAGTAGTTAACAGTAAGGTAGGACAGAGCACATGGCAGCATGTGGCAGAGATAATGGCTGCCATGAATACAAAATGGATTCCGCAAAATGTTCACAATAGTTGCTAAATACAAGATGTCTTCTGCTAATGCTTAATCTAATCGCTACTAAATTACAACACTCTCAGAATAGGTGTAGGGTTGAGTAGGAATCTCTAGGACCTCTAGAACATCTAGGTTGGATTGTTTATCCTCTTTACCCTGATTGTAATGCAGATTACCTTGCTTTGTTTTATCTGCCTGATTATCGCAGCTCACTCTTTATATGCTAGATTGTGATTGTTTCAATAAATGTATCAGAAACTTATCTGCATCTTTCTGTCTCGCCTCGGCATGTGTGAGTAACTGAGCAAAACGGCTTCCCTGGGGAGTTGGAGTGGCATGTTCATGTTGCCATAATAATCTTTTACCCCAGTAGGGCTGGGGCCTGGGTAAGGCAATGTGAGCTAGCCAGGAGTTAGACTGAGAGCTACTAAAGTTGTGGATTTCACTGAGTCTCCCACACACTACAGTGTTGCCATCCTAAACAGGCAGTCCTATTACCAAAGTAGGAACCGCATAACATTGCGCCACCAATGCATCAAGGTCAAGTACTTATTTAATGGATCTCCCGAGTAGTTCTCTCTTGTATGCCTAAGGTGGCCCATACACCTTTATGCAGAGATGTTCATGGTGTTAGAGAAATATCCTCCTCAGCTGTATAGGTAGTACATATATCTGTCATTAGGTTGTTCAAGCATGAACATTTAAAAGGATACCTGACTTGGTGTTTTAAATCTCTGAATTCTGTTTTCTACAAATGGTGAATCCAGTAGTCATTCCAGTAAATTGTGGACATGCTGTCACACAACATTTACTTCGAAATGGGCTACCTAATGTGGGTGGAGATGTGATGTTCATGGTTGAGGCACACGATGCGTGCAGGAAAGAAACATTGTATTCATGGGTCAATTTTACTGCAGTCGATGCCAATTCAAATACATTTCACACATACAAGGTGGCTAATCCACCAACACACTATAGAGCATACACTTATTTAGAAATACCTTTGACATATCAGGAACAACAAAATTGATTCCAAGGTGGTCTTCCATACGTTGCTGAGAACTTTATACTGGGTCCCCTCAGTAATCATCTACACACCATATTCAAAGATAAAAAATTTACAAGCAGCAGATCCACACCCATTATACAATAGTCTAGTTAGAATATATAGATGCTTAATGAAGTTTGTAATGCAAACATTAAACACTGTCCCAGTGATGGCTCTTCCATCTGTCCAATAACAACTGGCTACACCGGGAATTAACCAAGTGACTATTAATGTGATTATGGGTATGGTACCCACCAAACAGCAGGAAATTTTGTTTAGATTGCTAAAAAAACGAATCAGCTGGATGCAGTGTTTCCCCATAAGGGACCCCATGATAAACATAGAATCCTCACAATGTGCTTGCCAATTAGGATGGTATCTTCAGTATATGATTGTGCTACTTGGGGCACAGTGTTTTCTGCAATTTATACCATAACACATGTACACCATCACTTGTGATCTTACCGGAAGTGTTAAAACAAATCAAAATGAATACAGGTCTGTCTCTAACCTGGATTTGGGAGTGAAACTAATTGGCAATTTTGCTTCAGTGTCATCAATTATTTCAGGAAATATAAAAGGGGAAGCAGCAGCATTGATGGTATACCAACGTCACACCCAAGTTCTTTTAGTAGATCAGGAACGCGAACTACCAAAAATAATTGCAGAGACTTATACATGTATAGGTCGGGATAATTTGGGGGACAGACCAAATTAACCTTAGCTTAAGGTGATCCTGAAAAGGATAATACCAAGCAAGCACAAGAGTTTCCTAAAAAATACTGGGACAAACAAAAATCAAATAAAGATAAAGCTAAATCACGGGGAGAGTCTCCACATTCAGAGAGCTCTGAAAAATGTTACAACCTATGTACCCGTGATAATCTGAAACAACCTGACAGGTATCAGTATACTGATACATGACCTTCTCATTCCTTTCAGGATTCATCAGACAAATGGTCCGAGAGAGATGGGTGGTTAGAGCTCAGACAAGATGTGCATGTGAAACCAAAGAAGGACTCACAATGCTTGATTGATGTGGTAATAAAAAAGGAAGAGAAACTTCCTCAACAAAAACCCCAATTCAAAAAGAAGGTTGCAGGAATTTTGGCCAAATATGCCACATATATTGAGAAGGTTACTGAGGAACAGGGTGTGGGCAGTGACTCTGCTAGGCAGCACAGCAGAGGTCACAAAAGTTCACCAGAATTTATAAGAGTTTCTGGATGTGAGAGAAACTAATGACTACAAAGAAGTCAAAACCCCTGATAGGCGACTCTCCCCTCCAGATTCTGTTTATAAATTGAACATACAAATTGAAGGGGACATAATGCACACAATTAAAGTTATTTTATGAGAAAGATTAACACTTAGCTATGCCATTCTCTTGGCAGAAAAAGATTGACCACCAAAGTTTGTGAGAACCCTCCCACAAGGGGAAGATGTGATTTGACCGTCTTTCTCAGTCCTAGTTCCAGAGCAAGTAAAGAAAGCATATTGCAGGTTGGGCACTTGCACAGGCCCCAGCGCTGTACCACAACCATGTGGGCTGGGACAGGGATTCTCCCTATCATGTAATACCCTCAAAGTCCAGTCCTCAAGTACAACCCCAGTACCCTACAAAACATGAAGCAAAAGCTCCTGTGAGGGAGATTCTCTTACAACTCAAGTACCAGGGAGTACTTGAATCCTGCATATCTCCAATAAACAACCTCTTGCTCCCCGTAACAATGCTGGACCATTCCTATAGGGCAGTCTTAGATTACAGACATTTAAATAGTCATACATGCACATTTGCAATACAAAACTAACACAGTGCAGCACTAATGAACAACATTGTCAGCAAAAAATACAAAACAACCATGGATGTTTCCAATGGTTTCTTTGCCAAAACATAGCACCTGAAAGCAGGGATCTAACCTCTTTTTTCTGCGCTCGGCTCTCGACAATTTTTGTTAACTCCCTCAAAGGTATAAGGACAGTCCTGGGCTGTTCTCTGCCTGTGTCACATCAATATTGCATGATATTGATTCAGAGGCATTGTTCTATATAGATGATATTTATCTGATGGACGATCACCTTAACACACATTTTGCCAGAGTAGATCATATTGTATTGGGATTTGCTGAACATGGCTGCAAATAAAATGTTAAGAAATTAAAGATTGCTTTCTTCAGTGTCCTGTTTTTGGGATACAAGCTTTCACATGAGGGGATGAGTCTAGCACCACACTTCCTTGAGAAGTGTTTACCATTAAAACCACCAAATACCATCAAAACATTTCAGCCCTTATTAGGATTTTTCAATTTTGGCAGAACATACCTACCTGATTATGTACAATACAATAAACCACTATATGACTTAATATGTCCAGATTTCTCTAGTGAACTTTGGACACCAGGACACTCAAATACTCAGATCACTATAGACTGACATGATTGAAGCAAAATATTTGCACACGTGAAAACAAAACAAATCTGGCCATCCAGGTAATTCCATGTGCCATTGGCTTTACTTATGTCACATTCAATGAAGATAACACAGTGGCCATTGCATATAACTCACATTTATATTCCAATGATGTAATGCATTTTGCATCCACTTAAAAAGTACTGACTGCAGTTCAGATTGCGGTCATTACGAAAAGACCAGAGACTCAGGAAAAATGCATCATTATCTTAACCCCAGTACCTGCCTTAGAAGTAGTCACAAAGCTAGCAATCCAAAAGCAAACGCCTTACATCCTTGGTGGATACAATGGACCACTTCCTTGACTGCCACTGATGTAGTCTATGGGGGTCATTATGTTTTAGGCAATGAAAGACTGCCAGTGTTGGCGGCCAGCATCCCACCAAATAATGACACATGGAGCCTCACCGCCATCAATGGCGGTGAGGGCTGCCATGTGCCATGCTGGCGGTCGGTGGTGGGGGTGGATGCTGCTCCACCCTCACCGACACGTCACTCCATACACCGCCATGCCGATAACGAAGCAGTTATCAGCCTCCAGGAGAGGATTGAGGCCCTAGGATGAGTGCCCTCCTGGAGGATTGGATCCAGTCCTGGATCCCGCAAGCAAGCTGTCACGTCACTTCGTAATTGAGAGAGCATACTGTGTCCTCATCAAGATACCTCCTCCTGGGGTGCCAGTTATAGTGTGGATCCTGAACTTCCATGACCACAAAACAATACCATGCAAGACTTGGACTCACCAAGACCTCCATCATCTTAATGCCAAGATCCTAATTTTCCAGAATTACTCCAGAGAGGTCCTACAGAAGCTACGTTCCTTTGAAGACGTCAAACAGAAACTCTGCACCATCCTCTACTTGCTTCTGTTCCTGGACCACCTCAAGGTAATTTTTAACTCATTGACTTATTTCTTTGATAACCTCGAATGGGCCTGGGAGTGGGCAATGAAGCAGCAACAACTGTGGCTCCTGAGAACAACTGACCAGACAACCTCAGAATAGTGGGTGGGAGGGGTGGAGGTCTGCCCAAGGGCCTCGCAGAAAATGTTCTTGATCCAGGAAAGTGCAGCTGGACTGAGGCGGACAGTGGGTCTCAGTGAGTCCGCCTCCAATTGAGGAGAATCTGAAAGAGGCAGATCTAGACATGACCCTAACCAATATCCCATAGCTGATGCCACACCTGATCTCCTGACCTGATCCTTCCCATGCTGCTCTGGACAGGCGGTGATCCCTCTATATCATAGACTTCTGCACAGACTAACACCTCCGTAGTGATGTGTACCCCGCTGCCAGATTCCTTTACCACAGGATCCAGATTATTTTTTCTACTTACAACAGCTGTCAGATCTTGTAATTCTTTATGCGAGTGACAGTAAACACCACCCGACTTTTCCCTATCAAGTTTGTTATGTGATTTTGTTTTCTAGGGTGACATGCTTCAGGAAAGGAAGTATGTGGGAATTTGGGAGGTTGTGCTACATTACTTGTTGTTTTCTTATGTTTTTTTCCTTTTCAGTTAATCATTAGAGCAAGCTCTCCATTGTTTGTATTTGCCTCTCCAAGCTCAGCTCCAGGCACTTTGTTTTACTGGCCTTCATCACTCTGGGACCCCACTCCACTACACCATTGTCTAGTCATCCTCTCAAATGATTAAGGTTGTTTCCTGGAATTTATACGGTCTTCTAGACTGCATCAAAAGGTCAGCGGTACTGCGCTATGCCAATCTGTACAAATATGATGTGATCTTCCTCCAGGAGACTCATCTCGTGGGCTCCCAATGCCCCTTCCTGGGCTGCTTCCAATACGACCGGGTCTTACCACTCGGGTTTTACTAGGGGCTTAAGCAGGGTCACGATTCTGCTACACAAAACCCTTTCCATGACAGTTACCAAAGTACACGAAGACCCTCAGGATACATTTGTGGGGATTGAGGGATGTATGGCAGCAAAATACTATAACTTTATCTCCTGTTACGTCCACAACAGCTTCTGTAACCCACTCTACCAGCAGTCCAGTCTATAGTATTAGCCCTCCTGGTGGGAATGGCCCTAATAGGTGAGGATTTTAACACGGTCCCTGACCCAATGACAGACACATCTGACATACCACACCCAGGCAGACAAATGCGCTCCCCACACGTCTCCTGGGCTGATTCCATGAGCCTTTGTGATGCTTGATGCTTCTGGAATCCCTCCACACGGTTCTACACACAGTCTAGAATCAACCTTCTCTAGCTCCCAGCTGGCAGCCTTCTATCCCTCCAGTCTGCTGAATCCTGCCCGAGGCTTATCTAGTCACGCTCCCCTCCTTCTCGAGTGGAGTACCAGGTTGGGTGCCTTTCGCCAGATGTGGAGGTGTCATGCATCACACCTACTAGGCCAGGAGTGCACCAAATTTGTGGAAGAGGATATACAAACCTTCCTCCAGATCAATGCAGACTCGGGGGCCTCGGCTGCAGCATTGTGGGGGGCAAATAAGCCCCCCCCTTTGGGGTCTCTTCAAAGTCTATGTGCGCCAAAAGGAACTAACACAAATAGCAGACTTGGAAACTCAAATGCTCGCTTTGGGGAGCCGAGTGGGTGGTTCCAACTCAAATGAACTAGATCACCTGTTTACAACGTGAGGTCTAAATAGTGACAGGTCTCCCTGGAAGAGGGAAAGCAGTGCTGAAATGCATACACCCAAAAAGTGTATGAGTCTGGCAACAAATCCAGCAAAGATATATCCAGCAGGTCTATGTCAGCTATTAGAGACCCTTCAGTGACTCTTCATGAGGACACCTCCGCAATTGCTCAGGAATTTGAGGAATTCTACTGCAACCTTTATAGGGCTCTAACGCCCTCTCAATACAAGACTATTAATCCACCCGCTATAAGACATTCCCTTACTCTCACTTCCACCCTCCCTGGCCCATGAGTTAGATCTGGCTTTAATGACCCACAAAGTGGACCAGGCTAGATTTGGTCTCCAATCTGGCAAGACTCCAGAACCCAATGTCTTCCCCATCAAATACTTCAAATGCTTTCACACCCGACAAGTGCCTCACCTATTGACCCTCTATGGAGAGGAGTTGTCTCGGGGCTCCTTCCCTCCAAACTGGACAAAACAATAATTGTTGTAATACCCAAGGTAGGATTGCCTACTGATCAATGTCCATCCGATTGCCCGTTTTTTTTATCAATGTTGACATCAAGGTCTTCCCTAAAGTTTTGGTAACGAGGTTGAGTCGTACACTATCCTACCTTAAACATCCTGACCAATGCAGCTTTATGCCTGGTAAAAGCACTCAGCACTGCATCCGTCGGGTAGAAGTAGCACTCTCCCAATCACATCGCCTACACAGCGATATGGGCCCTCTTCTGATTCACTTTCAAAAAACATTCGGTCTCCTGATCCTTTCTCAATGCTGTGCTCTGTCATGCTGGCTCTGGCCTACCTATACGGAAAATAGTGCACTTCTGTACAATGAGCCAAATGCGCAGGCCTGGGTCAATGGAATCCTGCCATCACCCTTTCCGATCCGCGAGGTACGTGTCAGGAATGCACCCTCTTCCCATTGTTATTTGCTCTGGCCATAGAACCCTTGGCATGCCTAATACGATGCGATGTGAAGATTTGGGGCTGGCAATGGGGAGTGGGGTGTTGAGGATCGCCCTCTTTGCAGATGATGTGCTACTCTTTCTCAGTGACCCACAGACCTCAGGCCATAGGTGTCTTGAGCTTCTCTGCATTTTTTAGATAGCATCCGGTCTGCAGGTTAACACCTGTAAGTCTCTCCTGGTGGTGGTTAAGGGCGAGGTCGAGTCACATCATTGGTAGCCTGATATCCTCGCTCGCCGAAACTCCTTTCTGTACCTGGGGATCTATATTTCAGACTTTTTTTAACTTGCTTGTTACCTTAACTTCCAGTTCCTGACCACAGCAATAGGCAGGGACATACGCAGGTGCAGTCACCTGCTCTTCAATCCCCTGGGATGCATTGCAGTCTTTACAATACTGTGCTTCACCCGTTCTGATTCCCCGGACATGGTTTTATTCTTTGACGTCAAAACTGACAGCCTTCATTAGAGCAGGAGGGAGACATCGTGTTCCCCACAGCACAGAAATCTCCATTTGACAGTGGCCTTGGTATGACAGATATCTACCCCTACTACCTCGCTGCCCATCTGGTCTCCATCAATGAGTAGTTTGCAGGAGGATGAGATGGCGCCGCTTATCGATTAGAACTACATCTACTATGGATTCAAGGGCTTCTAGGATTGCTACATGGAGATCAGCTGCCACTGGTGGTGCCCTCCAGCACCTAAGTGGCTATACTATGCTTGAGGGCAGCTTTACATTTAATTGGAAGGGAGTGGTGTTTGACAGACATGACCCCTCTCCAGTAGGGTACTTGGCTCCAGCAGGTGTCGAATCTCCAGGCCACTGGGATGGCATAGGGATCACTCACCTCAGGATTGTTCGCTGGGGATGCTCACTAATGTCCTTTCAAAAAATGTGTGACCAATATTCCCTATTACACACACAATTTTTTTGCTTTCTCCAGTTATGCCTCACCCTGCTAGATCTTCTGCTTTTACAGGCTGAAATCCCTGAGTCTAGTCCGTTGGAAGCTAAGCTCCTCATGGGGCACTTGGGCAAGGGTGCCATGTTAGTGATCTATAACTCATTGACAATTAACGCACCAGATGGGTTCGCACCCCTCTAACAAAAATGGGTAACCTGGGTGGGTGAATTGGATGAGGATGATCGTAGGGAAGCGTGCTTAGTCCCAAGAGAATTGGCAATATCATTGTCCAAATTAACTATCTTCACGGCACGTATATATCCCCTCACCAGCTGCAACAGATAGACCACACAGCTCAAACCATGTGCACATAATGTTGCGTGGGAGTGCCAACTTTGCGGCCCTTTTGGGAAGTGCTGGGCCTTCATGAAATCTCAACAGTCACCCAATTGATCTGAGTCCACGGGTAACTTTGCTGGGCCTTCTGGAGGTGCTGGAAGGACCATGAGCTGAAAGGATTTTTTGTAGGAATATCTTGTCTAGTGGCCAAAAGAGACATTGCCCATCACTGGAAACAATCTATGCCTCCTTGGCTGCCGACCTGGTGGAGAGGAGTTGACTGGTATGCCCAACAAGAGAAAGCAATTTATGAAGTGTGGGGCTGCCCCCTAAAATACGATAAAATACGGGAAGTTGGTGAACTCATCATGGGTTACCTAACTGATGCAAAGTTTTTTTATTTGCCTATTCAATTTTGGGATTATGGCGGTCATTATGAACATGGTGGGAAAGACCGCCGACCGCCGTGTCGGTGAACAGAATCCCACCGTTGGCGGTGAATGGAAACCCGCCATATAATGAACGAAAAACCCAACCCCGCCAAAAATTCCCAGAATGCCGGCCCACCCCACCCCGCCACCGCCAAGCACACCCACATACCGCCCTCTAAATAATGATGCACAAATCACCTCAGTGGACAGTGGAGGCCAGACGACCATTGGCGGGTGCGACCGCCACGGGTGGCAAGTGGACTCAACAGCAACAAGTGCACACATTGGATAGGTGTATCACCCACACACCTGACACACATCCAGAACCCCATAAAACACCCCCAGACACACCCCACAGTCCCTTGCAATGAAACCATGACAAGAAGACAGAGAGCACCAGAGTCAGACAGCGAATGCCAGCATACAGGAGACGCACATCGACCCACAGAGGAGCACCCTTACCCCGTCCCCAGTCCCGACGCCATCCACCACACTCACCATGTCCCCCTCAAAAAATCCACAGTTCACCGAAAGGGAGCTAAGGACCATGGTGGACGAAATCCTGAAGGTGGAGCCACAAATAATCAGGCCGAGGTGCAGCACACACCCATCGCGCGGAAATTGGAGCTGTGGCAGACCATTGTCAACAGGGTGAATGCAGTGGGACACCATCCATGCACAAGGGACGACATCCGGAAGAGACGGAACGACCTGTGGGGGAAGGTCAGGGCCATGGCATCTAGGCACCACATCGCAGTGCAGAAGACTGGGGGCGGGCCACCACCAACATCACCTGATTACACCGACTGGGAGGAGAAGGTCCTCGCCATCCTGCACCCAGAGGGACTCACTGGAGGAATGGACTCAGGTACGTCATCTACAATTACCCCATATACAACACATCTGCAATGCATGCACCACCCCACCCACACCCACCTGGACCTACACCCCACCCAGCCATTACCCACCACATCCACCACCCTGCATTGCCTACAACCCACTAACAGGCCCACATCACTCCCGCTGTGCACAGCCACCCACCCCTGCACGTACCCACAATAGAACAATACCCCCACCATGATGCAACCCCACAACTGGCACTAAATGCTATGTCAACCTCTGAAATTCACACCAGCACAAAATAGCACAGTCCTGTACACCTCAAACCTACATGCATATGTAACAGACATGTGTATGTCCCCCAACAGGCACCACCACCCATGCAACCCCTGGACACTGATGAGCAGGCAGGCCCCTCACACAGTCCTGGATTCTCACCATGCAGCAGCCCCACCCAGGAAACCACGGTCACCCCTAACACCCAGTCAAGACCAGCAGGCCAGGGGAAGCGTGCCCACACCAGTGTACCCAGGGCAGAGACTGGTGGAACACTGCTACAGAGGCCACAGTCTCCACTCCCAACATGCAGGAAGGCGAGGGCCCCAGTACAAGCGGCACTTCCAGACCTGTGCAGGGGACACAGGCACAGGGGACTCGGGCAAGTTCAAGTGTCCCAGTGGGCCAGGGGGAGGCCACAGGAT
Organism: Pleurodeles waltl; assembly: GCF_031143425.1. Lineage (NCBI taxonomy): Eukaryota > Metazoa > Chordata > Amphibia > Caudata > Salamandridae > Pleurodeles > Pleurodeles waltl. The sequence goes on along the minus strand of NC_090437.1, from coordinate 620,103,339 downwards.
GGATGCAGCAGCCCAGGATGTTATTGCAGAGGTATTGGGGGCCTACCAAGATACCCAAGACAGGTTGGCACAGATTGTGTCCACCCTGGAGCAAAGCCAGAGGATGCAGCAGCAACAACACCAACAGGCCATGGAGCAGTGGAAAGAGCACAATGCCACAATGGCCACCATTGCTGGAGCACTGCTGCAGTTGGTAAAAAAACAGTCTGACACCCACACCGTACAACAGGCCCCCACAACAGCCCTGGACAACCAGCATCTGATGACCCAAGCAGCAGAAACATCCCAGGGAATACCCTCCCAGGAAACACAAGGGCCAACCATGCCCCCCTGAAGAAGCACCACAGCAGGCACCCAAACGTACACTTAGGCCTAGATATGGCACCGGAAACCCAGCTAAGAACAAGGCCCCCTCCAACAATTGACTACTAATGCAAAGCAACCATCCCACCCATTCACCAAGAACACTTAGCTGAGGGCAATATGAAGTACTGTTCGACAAAATTGACCCATCTAAACCATCCAACAAGGCTGCCACCAAGTTGGTTTTTAGGACCCCCCACAATTATGACTCCCATCACTGTATATAGCACAATTCACTCAATTCTACCAATAAAGCACATTTCACACTTGTAACACTGTCCCCTGTCTTAAATTGTGAACAAAGTGGAGTATGGATGCAACTGGCAGAGAAAAACTATATTGTCAATTTGTGCTTGATGGTGGTACTGTGTGCCCAAATGGTGGCAAGTAGGGAATGCATATATTTTCTGTCAGTACCATGCAGAAGAGGTCCATGTATCGCCTATCATGATCAATCCCCCCTATATGACATAGCACACTGACAGTATTAGTCACTAACCCCAATGACAGGCTTAAGTCCAACACAGTTATTGGAAGTAGAGTTGTAGCAGTTGGTTCCTGGAATGGACATCTTCCCCTTCCTCATCCTCACCATCACTCTCCTCACCTCTCTGAGGTAGTTGATCAGGACCTATAGCACCCTCCACTTCCAAGAGGGGGATAGAATGTCTCACTGCCACGTTGTGCAGCATGCAGCAGGTCACCACTATTCCACACACCTTATCAGGCCCACAGGCCAGGGAACCCCCAGATATATGTAGACACCAGAATCTAGCCTTCATGAGACCTATAGTACGCTCTATTACCCTCCTAGTACGTCCATGGGCCTCATTGTTTTTCCTCTCTACATCCATCCTGGGATTCCTCACTGGTGTCAGGAGCCAACACAAGTTTGGATAGCCAGAATCACCTACAAAATGGTTCAATACAGACTCGTCATTGTTATGTCCCTTAGTCAGACAGGCTGGTTTTCAGCAATGTGTCAGTTATTGACAGGCAAACTTACCTATGATCCACCCTCTGTCCTCTTGTAGTTGTTCCCTCTTCTGTGGCACACTACTGTTCCTCAACACAAATGAATCATGGACTGAACCTGGAAACATGGCATTCACATGTGAAACGTACTGGTCTGCAGTACACATCAATTGGATGTTCATGGAGTGAAAGCTCTTCCTGTTTCTGTACACCTGTTCACTCACTCTTGAGGGGCTGATGGGTATGTGTGTGCCATCGATGGCACCTATGACATGGGGAATGTTTGCAAAGGCATAGAAGTCAGACTTGATGGCAGAGAGGTCAGTACTTTGGGGAAACCGCACATAGGATTGCAGATGTTGTACAAATGCATTCAGAAATCTTGTCAGTACCTGGCTGAACATTGGCTGTGAGAAACCAGCACCATGCCCACTGTCACTTGAAATGAGCCTGTGGCCAGGAAATGGAGTGCAGAGAGCACCTGAACTTCAGTTGGAATGGCATGCTGATTACAATTTCCCAGAGTTAGTGCAGGATCCAGTAATGCACAAAGGTCCTGAATAGTTGCATGTGTGAGTCTGTAAGTGATTATGATCTGACGCTCCACCATGGTCCCCATATCCACAAGTGGTCTGTACACCGATGGTGCCCTTCCTCGCCACAAGGGTAAGTACCTACGAGGGTTTACAAAAAGGAATGATGAAGACACATACATAGGCACACTTCTCAACATTTCTGCACTGCATTGTTCATTGTAGTGTCTCTACAATAACTGCTACCTGACAGATATACATGTACATCACTAGGAGGGAACAGAGTAATTCATGTGTGCTACTATACGGAATGGATAGAGGCCTAGGTGCTTCATGTGGCTTGTAGGCCCTGCATTGTGAGTAGTGGGAAATTCAAGATGCGTAGGTGATGGCAAAATGTCTGCCCACTGTAGATCTGCCCCTTCATTGTGGAAGTGACCTCATACCGCTAGTGGTTGATGTCACAGCATAAGGCGGTGTTGAACACTGTTCGCACCTTCATTGGCTAACATGGATGCCAATGGGGAATCCTGGCATATCATGATCGCCGCCGCCGGTGACGATGCATACCGCCGCTGAACGTACGCGCGTTCATCATCGTTTGATCACTTGACTCCCTGATCTCGTGCGGACAGGTACTCCACTCTGTGTACTTCTGTGGCCTGCCTCTGGCTATGGATGTGCCACGTGGTGCAGGTGAAAGGGCCCCGGCTTTCACCCAGGAAGAACTGGAGAAGCTAGTGGACGGGGTCCTGCCCCTGTACGGCAAACTCTGCGGACGGCCAGAGGTACAGGTGAGTCTGGGTTTGGAGGGCACTCTGTGTGTAATGGATGGTGTGGATTGGACATATGTGTGCTCCTCTGAGCCTGCATGGGCCATGGTGCATGGAAAGCTGCGTGCGACTGTCCTGTATGTCTGAGAGTAATGTCCGTCCCATGTTGGACAATTTGCCAGCTGTTCCTATCGTGCAAGTGCCTGACCTTTGTGTTCCATTTCTGTGTCGCCCTTCTAGGTCAGCGCCCACCAGAAGAGGGCACATTGGCATGCCATCGCCAAGGAGGTGCGGACCCTGGAGGTCTACAACCGGCGAAGCACCCACTGTCGAAAGAGGTGGGAGGACCTGCAGCGCTGGGCACAAAAGATCAGTGAGGCCCAGCTGGGGAAGTCCTCCCAATGTGGAAAGGGTGCCCGTCGGGCACTGACCCCCCTCATGCGACCAATTCCTGGCGGTGGCGTACCCAGATCTGGATGAGCGCTTGAAGGCTGCACAGCAGTCACAAGGGGGTGAGTACTCAATGACCATACAGCAGTCTGGAAGGATGACTGGGTGTGCAATAGGGCTCATGCTGCTTAGAGCAGGGAATTAGACTGGTATCCATCTACTGTATGTTCCCCAAAGGGTGTAGGGGTGTCCCTGTCAGTTTTCACCTACCTCAGTCCAAAATTATTTCAGGAGATGGGTGTAGAGGCAGTATTCTAGTCAGTTGTCAGGGGCATGGCCATGGGCATAGTGTACGGTGCTGCTGGATGGGTGTATGTCTGGCCATTCTGTATCTGCATTCAGCTATTTACAAGTGTCTCTCCTGTTTTGTCTCCCCATTCCTGTTCTCTTGTGTTTGTACAGCATCAACATCAGGCGAGGGAGCAGAGGCACCGGCAAGTGGGGAGGCAGCGGTCCACGTATCCTCCAAGGCAGAGACAACGGACACCCAGGGGACCAGTGGGTAGCAGGGTGGGGGGACTTCCACAGGGAGGCTACTACCACAGGAGGTAGTGACTCTGAGACCTCCTCTGATGGGGGTCCCCCGGCGGACCATAGTGCACACACCACTACAGTGAGATCTTCCGCCACCCCCATACCATCACCGCCCTCCCTTCTGCTCCCCACCGAGTTGCCTGTGCCCGCCCACCCAGAAAGGTGGGTGTCTCCTTCGCCCCAGGCACCTCCTCCCCTGCCCCAGTCAGCCCTGCTGCCCTCACAGAGGAGGCTATTGACCTCCTGAGAACCCTCTCTGTAGGGCAGACAACCATCGTCAATGCCATCCAGGGGCTAGCATCAGAGGTGTAACAGACCAATGTCTGGATGGAATTCACGGTGTCGTGTCTGCCCTACAGAGGTCTTTTCAGGCTCTGGCCTCCTCTCGGATGGCAGCCAGTTTCCCTGGCCATTCCGTCCCCCCTCCAACCTCCTCTACCCCTTCCAGCACCCCACTCCCTTCACCCGTCCAAAGCACACAATCAGACCCGCTGACAGGCACACAAGAAGCACACTTAAAAACACAAGCACCACACCTCCCACCACAAGCATTCACACAGCCAACAGATACCTGCACACACAACAACGTCCACTTCCCCCAGTGTGCCCACCTTTTCCACCTCCCTGTCTGTCCCCTCTTCATCCACACCCTCATGCACTGTACCTTCACTCACTGTTACTGCTCCTCTTCCTGCACTCACCACAATAGCAGACAGCCATACATGCACCCCATACACCACAACTGCACTCACCACCTCTACTGTAGTTGACACATGCAGCACACTCACCAGACTTGCAGACACCCACCCAACATACATCCACACTAGCTGTCTGTCTTCTCCCACTGTGCCCACCCCCCAACCTCCCAAGACACACAAATGCACCAAGACACCCACCCATCAGACATCCACCACATGGCACCATACTGAGCAGTCACCTGCACCCACTACACGCACCCCTACACCCCATACATCCACTCCCTCTGCCTCCACTCCCGTGCCCTCATCCACGCCCAACCCAATTGCTCCCAAGAAACGTTTCCTCTCCCGTGCTGACCTCTTCCAATCCACTGGCCCACCCCGTCTTGTCCCGAAACGTGCCCACCTCCTTGCCCTTTCTACTCCTTCCACATCACAGCCCACCCCGGCCCACCCTTCACATTCCCGTGCCCCTTCCCAGAGAAGAAGAAGGCCCGGTCAGAGCCTAGGCCATCCAGCTCCACCCGAGCAAAACAGCCCCCACCCCCTTCAAAGGAGAAGCTCACCCCCCTCCACCCTCCACAAGAAAGTCAAAGGCCCACCCCGTCGAACTAGCGGCAGAATGGTGGTTCATTATTTGATGGGCAGGTTGGGCCTTTCCGACGGCCTGTGGGCAGACTCTGCCGTCGTCGGCAGGACTCCTCTCCTGACAGTGGGTAGTTTGTGGGATGCGTGTGTTTCATTTGGATCATTATTTGGTGGTCCGGACCGCTCCTCTGTTGGCGGTTTCTACCGCCGGCGTAGCGGAACAGAAAGCCATGTTTGTAATGAGAGCCTATGTTCCAGAGCTATCATTGTTATGTAATAATATCTGTACCACAGTGGAAATTGCTTGCCTTGTTAAACATAATAAAAGTTTGGTTTAAAAAAAAAATAATGCTGAAATTGTTTTCCTAGGATAGGGAGGGCAAAGAATGGACTTTTGTTGATTCAAAATACCACCACCACTACCAGAAATGTACGAGACATAGGTCTACAGTCTTCAACTAATTCCCAGAACAACTGAGTTGTTTTTGATGATCCAGCATTAGAGGTGTCTACCAGTTCTCTTGTGCCTGCAGTGGCTACTGTCTTCACACAGACTGCTTCCAGATATTTTGTCGACATAGACGACTTTTCTTTCAGCTCATCAACACCAACACTTCATGCTATACATACGCTGTTCAACTGGCTTAAACACACGTATCTGATTGGTCCATGCTCCTACTTGTGGATTATATTCACTTTATTTGCTTTCTTCTTGTGGATTAGATTTCTGATTATTTCTTTATGCTTATACATGGACATTATCTTCCTGAACGCTCTACTGTTGAACTGGTAGCCTCATTTGTCTTCCCACAAAGTGTAGAGAGACTTGTCCCTTGTGAACATTTCTGCTGTTCCGGTACCTGGTGGGATTGCTTGGTATATAGTGCCATATGATATATTTGGCCCTACTGAAACTATTCAAATTCAAATGTTTTAAATATTTCTATGAATGATAGCATCACCTGGTGTTGTGTCTGGTGACTGGGACGTAAAAAAGGTTGACTCAGTGCTCTCTGAACTCAAATATTAATCTATGAATGTGACGAAATGTACATAAATTCTGCAAATTATGGTGAAATGTTCTGTTATCATTATTATGAGCACCAATACCTACTTAGAGCTTGCACGCCATGTTCAGTTTTTAATTACACACAATGGGAACATTGGCGGACTCCACCAGTGGTGAGTTCCAAAACGTATGTAGACAGATTTACGTATTTTTGGGGGGATGATACTACTGATTCTGTCTCATATTATTTCAAATTACAATCAACAAAAGCAAGGAAAACTTTGCTGAGCACTACAAAATTAATGTATTCAAATTCATTTGTTTCACAACTATCTATAACAGGTTATGATCATAGGAAAGAAACAATTGATGTAAACTCAGTCTGGGAAGCAAAAGATTGGCAAGTACAGAGCATGGATGCCTTATACAAAGCATTTACTCTTCCATTACAGATGATTTTCTTGAACTACACTGTTCAACAAACAACTTGTCTAGGTTTAGCAAAAGTCAAAGATATGAATGTGCCCAGTATTCTTTCAATTGCAAAGTTTGACAATTGGCAAAGTATTCTGAATTATACAGAAGATCAGCTCAATAGTATGGTTAAAAATGGTACATTTAATTCTACACTTTCAGGTCCCAATGGGTGGGTATTGTGGCCAGTGGCCACAAATGGTTGTCATGCACATTTTATAAACTCTGTACAGGGTTTTAAAGCAAGAAAGTCAGACTCTTGTTATGTCGTTACAAAACAAGCAGAGATCGTCACGACATACAATGTGGGTAAGCTATGCCAACATAGGCTACAACATTCCACCTTGACATCTGTGAAAGGACACCTCTCTCTCCTGAGTGAGGACATGGATTTGCAAGATTTCTTGATAGGTCCTAGGAACCCACGCTCCAAACAAACTTGTATTCAATATCAAATCAAATTTATAAGCTTTCCCAATTGGAAAGTGCAGCTCATTTAAGGCAACTAGATAGGCAATTTTAGAGAACGTATTAGCTGTTGTCATTAATGATATGAACAGATTGTCCACTTGCATATACACACTAAGTAACATTTTTCCTCTGCAATAGACATCATACAAAATGACATGTCATTCTTACAACATGGCCTAAATTTACAAAGGGCCATTATGCAAGTCAGCCCATTCCAGTACTAGTAGTCATCAGTGCATGAAATAAATGTTTCAGTTGTATATGTTTTTAAAACTTAATTTTGGGCAGGGATGACATTGGATTTATTTAATTTAAAAATGTTGGCTATTGTTTGCATTTCAATTTGTTTTGCAAAAGGTGTCTATATTGCGGGGTAATAATATTTGATGGCATAGGAGGATGTTGTTTGACCATGTGGCTGGCTGGCAGCCATTTTGTGCATGCAGCCAGTGTCCCTTTGCCCCAGGCTTGCATGTGTTCTTTGTTTGTCATGCCTCCTTGCTCCTTGTTTCACCATGTGGCTGGGGGCCATTTTGTGCATTCAGCCAGTGTCCCTTGCCAAAGGCTTGCATGTGTTCTTTGTTCTCCATGCTTCCTACTTGCTCCTTGTTGTTGTTGTTTGACCACTTGGCTAGCTGGCAGCAATTTTGTCCATCCAGCCAGTGTCCCTTGCCATAGGCTTGCATGTGTTTTTGTTTGCCATGCTTCCTTGCTCCATGTGTTGTTGTTTGACCATGTGGCTGGCTGGTAGCTATTTTGTGCATGCAACCAGTGTCCCTTGCCGTAGGCTTGCATGTGTTCTTTGTTCTCCATGCTTCCTCCTTGCTCCTTCTTGTTGTTGTTTGACCACTTGGCTAGCTGGCAGCCGTTTTGTCCATCCAGGCAGAGTCCCTTGCCATAGGCTTGCATGTGTTTTTGTTTGCCATGCTTCCTTGCTCCTTCTTGTTGTTGTTTAACCACGTGGCTGGCTGGCAGCCATTTTGTGTGTTCACTGTGCAGCCAGTGTGTCTTTGACATAGGCTTACATAGATGCATCATATTGTGGGGTAATATTATTTAATGGCATAGGAGGATGTTGTTTGACCATGTGGCTGGCTGGCAGCAATTTTGTGCTTGCAGCCAGTGTCCCTTTTCCATAGTCTTGCATGTGTTCTTTGTTTGTCATGTCTCCTTGCTCCTTGTTTGACCATGTGGCTGGGGTCCATTTTGTGCATGCAGCCAGTGTCCCTTGCCAAAGGCTTGCATGTGTTCTTTGTTCTCCATGCTTCTTCCTTGCTCCTTGTTGTTGTTTTTTGACCATGTGGCTGGCTGGCAGCCATTTTGTCCATCCAGCTAGTGGCCCTTGCCAAAGGCTTGCATGTGTTTTTGTTTGCCATGCCTCCTTGCTCCTTGTTGTTGTTTGAGCATGTGGCTGGCTGGTGGCCATTTTGTGCATGCAGCTAGTGTCCCTTGCCACAGACTTGCATGTGTTCTTTGTTCTTTATGCTTCCTCCTTGCTCCTTGTTGTTTGACCATGTGGCTGGCTTGCAGCCATTTTGTCAATTCAGCCAGTGTCCCTTGCCATGGGCTTGCATGTATTCTTTGTTTGGCATGCCTCCTTGCTCCATGTTGTTGTTGCTTGACCATGTGGCTGACTGGCAGCCATTTTGTGCATGCCGCTAGTGTCCTTTGCCATAGGCTTGCATGTGTTCTTTGTTCTCCATGCTTCCTCCTTGCTCTTAGTTGTTGTTGTTTGACCATGTGACTGGCTGGCTGGCAGGCATTTTGTCAATCCAGCCAGGGTCCCTTGCCATAGGCTTGCATGTGTTCTTTGTTTGCCATGCCTCCTTGTTGTTGTTTAACCACGTGGCTGGCTGGCAGCCATTTTGTGCGTTGACTGTGCAGCCTGTGTGTCTATGACATAGGCTTACATAGAAACATCATTAATTATTGATCATTTATTTTTTAAGTTTCTATTTTCATTTTTTTTTATTTCTTACTTTTCTAAATTTGAATTTAATTTTATGCCGTTTCTTATTTCATTTTTTAATCTTTTAATTTTAATTTTCATACTTTAGTTTTACTTTGTTTAAAAAACATTTTTTACTTTTTTAATGTACTTTTTAATTTTTTTATTTTAATTTGTATATTTTTGACTTTTGTAAAACATTTTTACTTTTTTGTTTTTAATTTTAAATTTTAGATTTTTTAAATTAATTTTTATTTATTATTGTTTACTTATTTTTTATTTTTATATTTATTTAATTCTGCATTTTGCCTTGATCCATCCATCCAATCCATTCCATTCATCCATCCATCCATCCATCCATCCACCAAAGATTCACAGCTGCATTACAGCATTCAGTTTCTTAGGTGTAATTCCACTTTCTCCAGGACACCCTGGCTGTGGAGCACGGCAGAGAAATCAACAACATAATTCATTTTGTTAATGATTGTTCCTTTTTCCCCTGGACCACCTAGCTGCCATAGGTTATTTAAGGGATTATTCCACTTACCCATGCACCTCTCTCTGTCTTCCACAGGTGTCTCCTAAAACAGATGGAAATAAAGCAAAGAGCTAGATCTGCCTGTTCTGCTGTCTGAGTTGAAATGTAATGTTTTTAATTGTGTGGTGGTATGGTTTGCCTTTACAACGTTTGATTAAATAGTAGATATATTACCTTAGTAACCAACCACACTAAGATTGCATGTTTTTCTTTCTTGGTTGTTTTTAGGTGTACAAGAGAAGAGACCCCACATCACCTGCAGTACTGCCAAGGAGAAGGCCTTACAGATACTTTGGTCCACAGGCACCAAATGCTTTTGCTTGAGCATCTTAGTGCCACTGCCAACCTAGAGCTAGTTTAGATGGCCCCAAAGAAAGTTGCTGCAAAGATTGTGGCCAGTGCTAAAGGAGCAGCTTTGCTCCAGTGGCGTGTCAACCACAACCTTTTTTGGGAGACGTGTGCCTGCTGCCACACCGGCCTCCAGGGAGGAACCTGGAACCACTCCTGCATCAACAGCACCACCCCATCCAAGCCCAAGACTGTGTCTGTCAGTGAGGCAGCCAATGGCAATGCAGACGAGCAGTGATATTGAATTGGATTTTACCCTTTTGCAAAGTAGTACCCAATTGTTTCAGGAAACAGAGCAAAGTGGAGAGCAGCCCCAGCCAGATCTTCCTGAAGTTGGAGCAGAACAGGAAGTTGAGCTTTCTGTCGAGCAAGAACCTCCTCTTTTAGAATAAAGGGCTCCCAGTTCTCCAGCAAGAAAAATGAAGTGTACTATTCCATCATCTTCTCCAAGCACCACTACTGATGACGATGAAAGGGAAATGGAGTGGACCCAGGCAGAGTTTGGGAGATGCCAGGAGAGGCAAGGGAAATGAAAAGTTACAGGAAGCCTTAGAATCATGGAACGGGGTGATGAGGATGATGACGATGACACAGTCATTGTGGAAACTGGCACAGATGAGTCCGAATTTGCTACCCAATCTGCTCCAAGGGATATGGCAAATGCAGCGCCGCCTGCTCCTATATTTGTAAGGCTTCAGCAGAGACCTGCAAAAAATCCCTGCCTCAGTACAAGTATGCACGCCAGAGAGGCAATCGATGCACCCACGACCACCTACATCCAGTTCTTCTTCCCTGTTTGAAACCTTTTTACGGTTAGCAAACAGGAGGGGAACATTGCCATATGCTCCAATTGCCAGACAAGTTTTCAGTGAGGTAAGCCTGGTTTCCATTATGGTACTGGAGACCAGATGACCCATATGAAAAAACATCATGCGATCCAGTGGGAGCTGCACCTTAAGCAAGTAGTCCAATGTGGTTGAGGTGGTGAAGGTGAGGAGAGCCAGGAAACATCAGCTAAACCTGGTCAAATCACGATGGAAGGTGAGGAAGAAGAGGGTGATATCTTTCCCAAGCAAAGCAGCCCTGTCCCCAGCAGTGCACATGAATCACCCCCATCAGCGACCTCATAATGGCACAGGAAAACTCAGAGTCAGATGGAGACACCACAGAATACAGTGACTGCACCACGACACGTATTGAGTCTACCACCACCTACATCTGAAAAGTCACCTGCGTCAGTGGCCCCACAAAAGTATAAAATACAGGCTACAATTACGGGCATGTTTAGGCAGGAGGGGTCCTATGACCACAACCACCAGGTGGCATGTTTGTACAATGGCAAGCTGGCAAAAATGTTAGCGCAGGACCTCCTCCCTTTTTGTTTTGAGGAAGGAGTGGGATTCTTAGAGTTTGTGACAGCCCTCTGCCCAAAATGGAAGGTTCCAAACTGGATCTATTTTGCCAGAACTGTTGCTCCAGTGCTGCATCATAATGTGCTGCAATTGGTTGGCCAAGCTTTGCAGCACAGTGTTGTCCACACTATCTACCTAACAACAGATATGTGGGCCAGTTGTCAAGGGACTGATAAAATGTACATCACTGCACACTGGATCTCTTTTCTGGGTCTAAAGCAAAAGCTATCTACAGGTCTTGGCCCTGAAGAAATGTTTAAGAGCATTTGGTGGCATGCAACAGTAGCCATGTTTGCCATGGAGACATCACACACAGCTGCAAACATCTTGGAGGAATTTAATAGCAAGGTGTCTGAATGGCTGTGACCCAGAGGCCTTTGAGTTTGAGTACGGCAGATGGTGTTCACCTTCAGCCGAACTTCCGACTGGGAGGTCGCCACCACACAGGCGACCTTCCTGTTGGACACATTAAGAGTTTCCCACCAGCCTAGCGGGAAACAGGCTACAGCACTGTCTGCAGCTCGAAATAGAGGCAGCGGCAATGCTGTAGCCAGCAGAGTGCACCAGATCCTTTGGAATTGCAGACAGCGAACATTGGGACAGTGCTGGGCAGGGGGACCCCTGCACTGCCCATGCCAAGTGGCCCCCTGCACCTGTTCTCCACCAGCCTTTTCATGGCGGTTTTACTGCCATGAAAAGGCTGATGGAGAACAAGGTCGTAATCCCCAGGGCAGCGCTGCCCTGCCGGATTAGGATCAGAGCAACGGTCAGACTGCTGGGATCCAAGATCCTGGCAGGCTGGTGGTTCCCTGGCAGTCCAACCACCAGGGTTTTAGTGTGGCGGTTGGACCGCCACATTGGTGGTGGTCCAGACCCCCACTGTGAGTGTGGCGGTCATAAGACTGCCACACTTGTAATGTGGGCCTTAGTCAGCAACATTTTGACCACCTGCAGAAGCATCTCCACTCATTTCAGCCATTGTTTTAAAGCCCGGAAACAGTTTCAGATTTTTCAGCGTCATACAGAGTACCCGTTAAAGCCCCGATATAGGAGGTGCCAACATGTTGAAACTCAACCGATTATATCTTGCAACGTTTGCTTGAGCAATGCAAACAGATCAATGGCTATGCCACTGAAAGAGGAGCTGATGCAATTGTGAGAGCTATGACCATGGATGCAGAACAATGGGGCCTAGTCAAATGCCTCACATAGATGCTGCTCCCTTTTGAGGTTTCCACACGGGAAGTTAGCAAGGAAGACAGTACAATGGGCCAAACTATCCCATTATTGTATCTGCTACAGAAGCAGCTAAAGAAGGTGTCTGAAAGGTTCGCATTCAGGGGTGCGAACGAAAACCCAGAAGTGCATGCCTTGGTTACTAGCCTAAGCTATCACTTGACTTGTAATGCAAGGCTGCAAAATGACATCATCTCATCCAAAGAGTACATCTGTGCCAGCCTACTTGATCCATGCTACAAAAATAATATTTTCTGTATCATTCCTTTTTTGTAAAGGGGATGTTTTACAATGCAAGAGGGGGGATTGTTGAGCAAGCAGGAGAACTGGAAGAAGAAGGGCTGGAACTTAGAGTCCCACTCCGCAGTTCTGGGGTGCAGCCTTCAACTTCCAGAGAGGGCAGTCTTGTCTCACATATGCCAACCCCAACAAGAAAACCGGCGACAACAGCAACAGAAGAATTGAACCCAATCTCTGCAATGACTTGGTTTCAAGTGGCAGGTCTTAAGTTCAGTGCAGAAGCAAAGGAATAAGCAAGCGGTCAAGCAGGTGGCAGCACCAATGACCATTCAGAGGAAGTTCCAGGAATATCTGGATGACCCAAAAGAGGTGTATGTAGATCAAAACCCATTGGTGTATTGGTATTGGAAGATGCGCCAATGGCCAGAGCTCAGCAGGCTCGCAATGAAGTGTCTAGCTTGTCCTGCAGCCGTGTGTTTGTTGAACTTGTTTTCCGTGCAGCTGGTGCAGTTGTAACAGCCTGAAGGACCAGTCTTTCACGTCAAAATGTGGAGAAATTAACCATGATTAAAATGAACTAGCAATTTAGAACAATGGTAATGCACTACCACCAGTAATATAGAATGTCCAATTATTTGATTTGAAATTGTGCAAATCTTCTTTTTATTCTTTTTTTCTTTCCTCTCTCTTATCCAATAATACATGAATTCACAACAGCAACAGCCAACGTGTTTCGTCCTTTCACATAGGACTTCTTCAGGGCTAAACAATTGGCCTCAAATTTGATTAATTAAATTGTTGCTCTTAAGTCATTGGTACCTCCAAAGTAAGCATCTCTTTTTCCTCCACAGGTTGGCAAAACAACAATATCGATATGTGTGAAATCCACCTGATTAAACCTTTCCAGAAACACCACAGGAGGAGAAACAGGACGATTGGTTAGAATCAAGCGCGTTAGCTGACCAACTTCTGGGTGAACCACCAGAGTTTGAGGATGAACTCTACTTCCCAGACTGAGTATGCCTGTGCCGCCATAGAACTTTGTAATTATTTTTCTTGTTGAATTTCTTTTTGTCTTTCTTTACAAACAAAAAAGTGGAACATTATGTTTGTGTCTGATTTATGCTGCCCCACCATTTTATAATAACATATTAGAAGCCCGCAGTGAAGAAGCTCCCACACACCCATCAGGACATTAGAGACGATGTCTGCCTCTCTCACATGCCATTGCCAATCCTACTTTTTTTACATCATCTACCAGAGCTGCCCGAGAAGATCATAAAACAAAAGACTGTCAATGCCAATGTCAACAATGTGTTGAGTTGCCATCAAACAGGAGATTTTTTTTTCAACCACCATTTTTGGATTGGAAGAGGTAGCTACTACTAGTACTAAAGTAACTCTTTTGTGCCAATGAGTGGTGATATATTGAGTGTTTGTGAATTTGTGAGTGATGACTGATGTATGTGGTGGCTGACATTCAGGGAGGGAGTTTCAGAGATCTTTAAACTTGTTTCAGAGGATTTGCAATGTTTGGAGGGTGATGGGTAATCACTTTTTCCTGAAAGTGATTGGCCTTTCAAACTTAGTGAAATTTACCTGCAGGGTCCACTACTTAGGGGGGCATTACAACCCTGGCGGACGGTGTTAAAGCGGCGGTAAGACCGCAAACAGGCCGGCAGAAAAAAAAAGGGAATTATGACCGTGGCGGAAACCGCCAACAAAGACAGCCACTTTAGCACTACCGCCCACAGTATCACAACCTACCAATCCGCCACCTTTTCCGGGGCGGATTCACAGTGGATAAAAACACGGCAGAAACAGCCATTTCAATGGGAAAACGCTCACCTCTACACACTCCATGAGGAAGGAGGGCACCATGGAGCCGGAACTCCAAATACTCCCTGCGATAGTCTTCCTGCTTCTGTACGATCATCATCAAAGCCGGCGCCGAAGACAACGGTGAGTACTGCACCTACGACATAGGGGAGGGGAGGCAAAAGTCAGAGACACACACATGCAACACCCCCACCCCGACTCTCACCCACTACAACACACACACCAATGCATATCCGAACATAACAGTAACAACCCCAAACCCCCCCCGGAAGAATGCAAAGACAAAAGGAAATGAGTGCAGCCATTGTAATGTAACAAAATACAGTAAGCGAATATATACAGATATATATACACATTCAACAAAATATACATCACGATTAGTAGTGCAGGTATGCACCATTCAATGTCCGTGGACCACTGGGCCCAAAACGGAGAAAACACTGCAGGGGCATCAGATCAAAATACAACAGGCACCTCAGGGGGAAGTGAAGGGGGGGCACCTCAGCCGGATGACAGCACCACGCCAGATCCATGAGGGGGGTCCATGCCCATTGATGTATCCTGGGGAGTGCAAAGCCACAGTCTCTCAAGTCTCCCAAGTGGGTGGGTTGCCCACTGTACCATCCTGGGGAGTGCAAAGCCACAGTCTCTCAAGTCTCTGCAGTGGGTGGTTTGCCCACTGTTACATCCTGGGGAGTGCAAAGCCACAGTCTCTCAAGTCTCTTCAGTGGGTGGGTTGCCCACTGTTCAATCCTGGGGAGTGCAAAGCCACAGTCTCTCAAGTATCTACAGTGGGTGGGTTGCCCACTGTACCATCCTGGGGAGTGCAAAGCCACAGTCTCTCAAGTCTCTGCAGTGGGTGGTTTGCCCACTGTTCCATCCTGGGGAGTGCAAAGCCACAGTCTCTCAAGTCTCTGCAGTGGGTGGGTTGCCCACTGTTCCATCCTGGGGAGTGCAAAGCCACAGTCTCTCAAGTCTCTACAGTGGGTGGGTTGCCCACTGTACCATCCTGGGGAGTGCAAAGCCACAGTCTCTCAAGTCTCTACAGTGGGTGGGTTGCCCACTGTTCAATCCTGGGGAGTGCAAAGCCACAGTCTCTCAAGTGGATGCTGTTCTCCACTGGTTCTGGAGGGGGACTGGTGCCCAGAGTGCTTCATCCTGTTAAGGATTGAGGTAGTGGATGCTGTTCTCCACTGGTTCTGGAGGGGGACTGGTGCCCAGAGTGCTTCATCCTGTTAAGGATTGAGGTAGTGAATGCTGTTCTGCACTGGTTCTGGAGGGGGACTGGTGCCCAGAGTGCATCACTCTCCCCGTGACGGTCCCAGTTCCGTCACTGCCCTGGCCGCACAGGGGCTAGCGGTGCTTGAGTTGGCAGTGCTTGCCCTGTTCAGCGGTGCTTGCCATGGCGGTCTTTGCCCTGTTCAGCGGTGCTGGACTTTGCAGTTTCTGACCTGTTCAGCGGTGCTTGCCATGGCGGTCTTTGCCCTGTTCAGTGGTGCTTGACCTGTTCAGCGGTGCTTGCCATGGCGGTCTTTGTCCTGTTCACCGGTGCTTGCCCTGTTCAGCGGTGCTTGCCATGGCGGTCTTTGCCCTGTTCAACGGTGCTGGACTTTGCAGTTTCTGACCTGTTGAGCGGTGCTTGCCATGGCGGTCTTTGCCCTGTTCAGCGGTGCTTGCCCTGTTTAGCGGTGCTTGACTTTGCTGTCTCTGACCTGTGCAGCGGTGTTTGCCATGGCGGTCCCTCATTGCCCAGCAGGGCTGTGGCTGCCGGGGCCCTCCTGGGCACTGACTCTGGCGGTGGTCTCCTGACCAGTGACGATGGGACTGCCCTCCTGGGCACTGACTCTGGCGGTGGTCTCCTGGCCAGTGAATATGGGACTGCCCTCCTGGGCACTGACTCTGGCGGTGGCGTCCTGGCCAGTGACGATCGGGCTGGCTGTGGCCTCCTGTGCAGCGGGGATGATGGCGGCCTTCCCTACTGTGCTGCTCTTCCCAGACTTTGGTGCTTTCTTTTGCCCCTTCCCCACCTTGGCAGGAGTCACAGCTGACTCGACACTCCCCCCGGGACCCTTGTGAGCGGCTTTGCCGGCTGGAGTCTTCCCCCTATCCCGTTGGGCACTGTCCAACTTCTGGTGCTTCACATGGGGGGGGGCTGGCTGTGCTTTGGCTCTGTGTCACACTGGCTACCCTGGTGCCAGGTGCACTCCACGTACCTCTAACAGGCACCACTGGTACCGGAGATTTTTTGGCTGAGGTGCTAGTACGGGACCTATGAATTGGAGGGGAGGGTGGTGGGAAAGAGGTCAACGTTGCTCAGGAAAAGTTTTTGACGAACACTGGGACGGGTAGCTGGAGGGGGTCTGGGAGTGGAGGAAGAGGAGGTGGTTGTAGGAGGTGTAACTTTTGATGATTTGGGTGCAGGTGCATGTTCTGGAGGCTGTCGTGAGATGGATGGATGTTGGGTGTGTGTGTGCCTGCGTTTGTGTACTTTGGGAGGGGATGTCACAGACACACTGGGAGAGGACACAGGGTACAAATGGTAGTGGTGGGAGGTGAGTGCAGGTGAGCGGGGTGTGGTGGCGGGTGTGCTGGTGCGGGTCCTAGTGGCTGTAGTGGTAGTGCATGCAGGTGAGAGTGTAGTCGACACTGGGAGGGAGTAGAGAGACGACGACGAGGGGGACACAGTGGAGGCAGTGGATGTTGCTGTGTCTGTATGTGGGTGATGCTTGTGTGAGTGCCTGTTTGATGTGTGGTGCCTATGTTTGCCTGAGCTTCCCTTGTGTGTTGACGTGTGTGCAGGCTGGTCTGATGGTGTGCTTGGGATAGGCAGGGGTGCAGGGGATGGGTCTGGGTGGAGGAAGTTGGAGGGGGGAGGCTAGAGACAGGGTCAATGGCTGCCATCAGTGCTGAGGCCAGAGATTGCAGGGTTTGATGATGGGCAGCCTGACCAGAATGAATGCCCTCCAGGAATGCATTAGTGTGTTGCAACTCCCTTTCTACACCCTGGATGGCATTCACAATGGTAGACTGCCCAACAGTGAGTGACCTGAGGAGGTCAATGACCTCCTCACTGAAGGCAGCAGAGGTGACAGGGGCAGGGGCTGAGGTGCCTGGGGCGAAGGTGATGC
The DNA here is from genome assembly GCF_031143425.1 of Pleurodeles waltl. Lineage (NCBI taxonomy): Eukaryota > Metazoa > Chordata > Amphibia > Caudata > Salamandridae > Pleurodeles > Pleurodeles waltl. The sequence continues at coordinate 620,085,782 of NC_090437.1, read as the reverse complement.
CCACCCTCCTGGGTGAGCGGGCACGGGGCGAAGGCTGAGGGGCTGCTAGGAGAGCGGTGCTGGTAGGGGGGATGGCGGCTGTACCTGTAGAAGTGGGGGGCACAGATTTTGCCGCCACCACAAGGGAGCTCCCATCGGAGGCCGAGTCTGTGTCGCTGGTTGCTGATTCGCTGACCGCCGTGAAGCTCCCCTCGCCCTCCGTCCCACTGGTGTATTCAGAGTCCGTGGTGGGGCCCTCCATGGCCATGTGGGATGCAGCTCCCTCGTGCTCCGGTGCCACTGTACCTCCGCCTGATGATGCTGATGCACAAAAGAACAGGGAGAGCACGAAAAGGGAGGGGGAACGACAGAAGAAAGACAGGTTGAGTGCATGGCTTACCGCTACCGTTGGTGGACAATACAGACACAGCAGCCCCCTGCACTACGCCACGCTGTTGGGCTCTACTGATGCAGTTCCTGGGATATGGCCTACATGGCTATGGAGGACATCAGCACACATAGATGACACAGGGGCATGTATACCTGTACTTGGCACTCTACAGAGGTGGGGTGGGGTGCCACATGGCCTGCATTACGGAGGGGCCTAGCCTACGGAACTCGCACTGGCCTTGGGAAACCCACAGGCCTTCTCCCCCACCCAGGCACCTCCACTGCGCGCAAAGTCAGCAGAATGAGAGTTTACTCACCCCCTTGTGTCTGCTGTGATGCCCTCAAGCGCCCATCCAACTCCGGGTAGGCCACCGCCAGGATCCGGAACATCAGGGGGGTCATGGTGCGATGGGCACCCCTCCCACGTTGGAAGGCCATACCCAGCTGAGCCTCCGCCGTCTTCTTGCTCCAGCGGCGAATGTCCTCCCATCTTTTACGGCAGTGGGTGCTCCGTCTGTGGTGGACCCCCAGGGTCCGGACGTCCTTGGCGATGGCACGCCAAATAGCCTTCTTCTGGTGGGCGCGGACCTACATAACATGTACAGGGGAAGAAAAGAAGTCATGACCAACTGCACCGTCGAAGTGAGTGGCCCACATCCCTGCCCTTGCCATGTGGCACTGCATTCACAGTCCTTCATGCTCACAGAACTCTTCCCCCTTCCTTCTTACAACCAGCCCTCTCCACCCAGGCATAGCCCATACAACTTGCACCCTATGTACTCACCTGTTGGTCTGGAGGACCGTAGAGTAGCGTGTACTGGGGAGGACCCCGTCCACGAGCTTCTCCAACTTCTGTGCAGTGAAGGCAGGGGCCCTTTCCCCAGACGCACAAGACATTGTCTCTTCCAGACCGAGGTCACAGCAGCACTTGCAGTATAGGTCCTCTCCTGTCGAAGATCAGGTATCAAGTGATTAAACAGATAGAAAATGGCAGTCAAGTCCGCGGCGGTGACGTCCGCGGCGGTGCGTATCATCACCGCTGGCGCACTTCGTCATTGGCTCCTGGGACCCATAGGGTCCAATGTTAACCAATGCAGCACTGCGCAGTGGTCTTCGACCGCCTACCGCGACGGTGTACAACGCCAGAGCAGTTACCTCACAACCCATTGTCCCACTTTAGAGGTCAGGCAGCCGCCATTTCAGGGGCCCACATAGCTTCATTTTCAACTGCGTCACACATACCTAGGCCTGGAGTCAACACACTTACAGACAACTTTTTGGATTATGTTTCGTGTTCTGTGTAGCTATGGGTACATACCTCTGAGTTGCTTGACTCTGTGGTCGCTGTTGTTCTTCCTAGGCACTGTCAGCTGAGACATGTGAGGATATGGCGGAATCCTCCGATGTACTGACCGCTGGTGGACCTGTTGACAATGGAGGAGCGACATTTAATCATCACCTACAGGTTTGACCGTGCCACAATCCAGGAACTGTGTACCCAGTTGGAGCCTGGCCTGATGTCAGCAATCCGCCATCCCACAGGAATCCCCCCTCAAGTGCAGGTGCTGTCAGTGCTCCATTTCCTTGCAAGTGGGTCTTTTCAAACAACAATGGCCATGGCATAAGGGATGTCCCAGCCTATGTTTTCCAACGTGTTGTCCAGAGTGTTGTCTGCCCTGCTGAAACACACGAGGAGCTACATAGTTTTCCCTCAGGTGGAGGAGTTGGCTACTGTTAAAGGTGACTTCTATGCCCTTGGACATATTCCCAACATCATAGGTGCCATTGATGGGACCCATGTAGCTCTGGTCCCCCCCCCCACAGGAGTGAACAGGTGTACAGGAACCGGAAGAGTTATCATTTGATGAATGTACAGATGGTATGTTTGGCAGACCAGTACATCTCCCAGGTAAATGCTATGTTCCCTGGCTCTGTGCATGATGTCTACATCCTGCGGAATAGCAGCATCCCTTATGTGATGGGTCAACTCCAGAGGCACCGGGTGTGGCTATTAGGGGACTCTGGTTACACCAACCTGTCATGGCTACTGACCCCAGTGAGGAATCCCAGGACCAGGGCAGAGGAACGCTACAATGAGGCCCATGGGCAGACTAGGAGGGTGATCGAATGCACCTTCGGCCTCCTGAAGGCCAGGTTCAGGTGCCTCCATATGACAGGTGGTTCCCTATTCTACTCACCAAGGAAGGTGTGCTAGATCATCATCGCCTACTGTATGCTTCACAATCTTGCTTTGCTGCAGGAGGATGGTCCAGATGACGGTGTTGTGGCAGCTGTGGAGCCTGTGGACAGTGATGAGGAGGAAGCAGAGGAAGAACACATTGACAACAGGGACTCAGTCATCCAGCAATATTTCCAGTGACACACAGGTGAGAACACTTTCTTGCCTACTACAAGTACTTTCACACTTCTACCTTTATCCTGTCTGTCTATTTCAAGCTGTATTTGGTAACTGAGTTGTACACATCCATTACGGTTTCACAGGTGTGGTTACCAACGTGTGTCATCTGCTTGCATCCTTCATGGACTTGTGATGTGTGACAAAGGTATGTTGACATTACATTTGAAAACGCATTTTGTCACTGTCATTGCTAATACACATCTTCTAAATCACAGACTGACTCCAGATTGTTTTGTGCTTCAAGGATGTTTATTGAAGTGATAATTATTGGAGGGGTTGGTAAAATTGTGATGGGTGATGGTGGAGGAATGTCCATGGCAGAGTCCAGTCTATTAGTCTCACAGGTGCACTGCCCATATGGGCATAGGAAGTGGATCTGGGGCAGTTCCAATATGGACAGGATTACAAAGTGGGACAGTGGGATGACAATCAGGGTGGTCTCATATCTTGGCGGGTGTCTTGCCATCGTGCTCTGTCCTGTTCCTGGATCTCAGGGACCGCTTGCGGGGTGGTTCTCCGTTTGCAGGGGGTGGGGTGCTGGTGTGGTGGTCCTGTGGCGGGGCGTCCTGTCCACTAGCGCCGACGGAGGTGTTGGGCAGTTCATCGTCCATGCTAGTGTCAGGGGCCCTTTCGAGTGCCACGGTGTCCCTCATGGTGTTCTGTATGTCCTTCAGCACCCCTACGATGGTGCCCAGGGCGGAGCTGATGGTTCTGAATTCCTCCCTGAAGCCTAAATACTGTTCCTCCTGCAGGCGCTGGGTCTCCTGAAACTTGGCCAGGACCGTAGCCATCGTCTCCTGGGAGTGGTGGTATGCTCCCATGATGGAGGAGAGGGCCTCGTGGACAGTGGGTTCCCTTGGCCTGTCCGCCCCCTGTCGCACAGCAGCCCTCCCAGTTACCCTGTGTTCCTGGGCCTCCGTCCCCTGGACCGTGTGCCCACTACCACTGCCCCCAGGTCCCTGTTGTTGATGGGGTGGTGGGTTATCCTGGGTTCCCTGTAGTGGTGGACACACAGCTGATTGACATGTCCTGGGTACGGAGGTATGGGCCCCCTGGGTGGGTGCTGTGCTGGTGTTTCCAGAGGATGGAAGGTCAGTGTTGGGCTGTGCCTGTGCGAGGGGAACCGACTGTCCCGAGGCCCACGATGGTCCGGGCTGGTCATCTGGATCCAGTTGGCCAGAGCTGCTGTCATCACTGTGGGCCTTGTCTGGACCCTCCCGTCTGGTGACGTTAGATAGTGGTCCTGCAGGGGTGTAAAAGCATGATTATTGCATCTGTGTGTGTCATGGTGTGCAATGGGTGGGTGAGCGTGTACCCCAGTGCTAGCATTCCTGTGTGGGGGCTTGTGTGATGATGGTTGGGGGGGTGTTATAGGTATGTGCAGTGGCCATGCTTTAGTGAGGGGTGACCATGCTTTGTTGTGTCATGCAGGGCTTGGTGTTGGGATGGGTGTTTTGTGTTATTAGTACATTAGTGAGGAGTTGGAGTGATAGGGGGTGTGTAATAGCATGCAGGTAGGGTGGGGGATATGATAGTTAAGATTTTACTTACCAGTGTCCATTCCTCCACCGACTCCTCCGAGGCCCTCAGGATGCATAATGGTCAAGACCTGCTCCTCCCATGTTGTTAGTTGTTGGGGAGGAGGTGGAGGTCCGCCGCCAGTCCGCTGAACCGCGATGTTGTGCCTGGAGACCACGGAACGCACCTTCCCCCGTAAGTCGTTCCACCGCTTCCTGATGTCCTCCCGATTTCTTGGGTGCTGTCCCACTGCGTTGACCCTGTCGACTATTCTTTGCCATAGCTCCTTCTTCCTAGCTATGTAGGTGTGCTGCACCTGTGATCCAAATAGCTGTGGCTCTACCCGTACGATTTCCTCCACCATGACCCTGAGCTTCTCCTCCGAGAACCTGGGGTGTCTTTGCCGTGCCATGGGGTGGTGTAGGTGATGTGTGGGGTGGTGTATGTGGTGATGAGTGTGGTGATGTGTAGTGGTGTGGGGTGTTTTGTGCGTGGATGTTGTGTGGGTGATGGTGTTGTGTGCCTCTGTGTGGTGGGGTTGTCTATGCTGTGCTCTCTCTCGCCTTCGTCAATTATTTTTGGTCGTAGGGGTTTGTGGGTGATGTGGGTGTGTGTTTTATATTGTGTTGGGTGTGTGGGAGTGGTGTTTGTATGTGTATCAGGTGTGTGTCTTTTGAATTGTCCAATGTGGCGGTGTTTTGGAGATTTGTGTGTATTTTGAGCGCGGCGGTGTGTACCGCCAATGGAATACCGCGGTTGAAAGACCGCCGCGTGGATTCATGGGTCGTGATAGCATGGGCGTGTTTCTGTTGCCGTGACGGTGGAGGTTTTGTTTTCGCCAGTTTATCACTGACCTTTGGTGTGGCGGACTTGTGTGGGTGTCTGAATTTTGGCGGATTCCGAGATGTGGGTCATAATAGCTGTGGCGAATTTCCGCAGCCGTGTATTGGCGGTATTCTGCACGGCGGTAAGCGGCTTTTACCGCCAATGTTGTAATGACCCCCTTAGTGTTTTCAGGTTCCTCAGAACAGACAAGCCACGTTAGTTACCAAACACAAATCTACACAAAATACTCCAGTTCTGTTTCTCTATTTGTTCTAATCTTCATTTCAACTATAATGCACTTCACAGGTTTACCTTGCTCGGTTTTGCGAATGGGGCAGAGTTACTCAGAATCTGGAGGAGAAGGATGGAAGTACTCAGGGTGGGACTACCTCAACAGCTAGAATGAGAAAGTTATTGATTCCAAAGAGAACACATGATGATGGCGAAGGCTCTGAGGCCTAGTACTCACTCACTCAGCTCTGTGAACTGGAGAGAGGTGCTTTGATTAGGAAATGCTGCTCAGTATGTGCTTGCTGCATTTCCGGCTCTAACACGATACTCCTTATGTTCTTGCTCTGCCTCTGAATCTTCTTGGTACACCCTTGACTCCTTATGAAGCTTACATGGCTTCCTTTTGTCTTTCTCCTTTACTCTATAATACAGCCACTGTTTCTTCTCAATACACAGGCCTTCTCCTAGTCCTCTCCTGCATGAACAAAACTTGTGGAAAGCTCCCAACTCCAGCTTACCTACCGGACAGGTTCATACTTCAGACAGGCACCCAGGAGTGACAGGCATTTCCAGAAGGATGAAGAGATGCATCGCCCAATTTGGCAATACAGGATCATTTTCCTCAATCATAATTTTTAGAACTGTGTGGGTTATCTTCAATTTTCCATAACTTCTACTTTTCAAAATTAGAAGACATAACATTTAGGTTATGCTATCTGGGGCTTCTCTGGGGCAGAAGGGCAGTTTTTTGCATGCATTTAACTGAACTGTGTCTTACTTATCTCTTTGTTTCCACTTTCCTTCCACAACAGATTGAGGATAGTGTGCTTCACAGCGCACCTAAGAATATTGCTGTGGTTTCTTTTGTGTAGCGCATGTCTTTGTCACACCTTTCCCCAAATCCCCTTTCCATTCCATTCTTCAAGTCCCTAACCCTCTTCTCCTGGACTGTGTGATTTATGGAGCCGTGACTTAATTTTACACCGTAAATTAATCACACAATTGCTGGGGCCAGTGTGGTGAAAGTGACACCAACTCACTGCATGACCTTCTGCCTTCTTCTGCTTGAGCCATATTCTACATCAGACAATCAAATCATCACAATTTAGGCTGTGTGTGTGTGTTCCGTGAACACTTAACCTGGTCCAACAACTCGAGTCTGAGCCCACTTCTGCTGACTCCATGATATAATTTCCTACGTTAGTTTTTATAGCTCCCCACCAGAAGAAATAGATATAGCTAGATTGTATTATCACATCAGGACTGACTCTTCTTTACTGTGTGTCAAATACTGTCATTGTGGTAGCCTGGTATCAGTCTTCTTAAATTTCTATTATGATGACCCAGTAACTCTGATTTATTTTTCTTTCAATCGAGTTGACAGTGATGCATAACACTTTGATTAATCCTGTAGTTGGAGTAGCACTTTCTTGTGGAGTTCTGTCTTCCCTATTAGTGTGCTAGCCTGCTACTACTAGCGCCTACCACACCTTAAGACTTACAATGCCATATTGGGGAAAACCCCGAAGTAAGAAGAAGACGACTCCCTGGCTTCATCTATTGAGGTAAGAAAAGAACTATGGGTTGAAGTAGTTAACTTGTTTACTTAGGAATTTAACTTTTACTAAAGAAGATGTTGTCTTACCTGTCAATGTGTATCTAGTTTTTTTTAGCCAAAATAGGCAATGGCAATCATCCACTAGTGATCAATATAGTTCAGTTGCAGAGGGCAATAGAGAAAGGGTAATCATATAAGTAGATGTCTTGCACTTTTTTAGCAGATTTAAAAAACAGGCTACACTAAAAGATATCAGTGCAAACTAAAGCACTAAAATAAACATTTGACTGAGGCATAAATAAAGTAAAATAAATGATAACATTTTATTTTACAAATAGAACTACACCCACCGTTTCCACTTACAACAGGCCCAGCCGTCTCCCCAAACAAATAGCCCCATCCCCAAAAAGGCCAACGAAAAGTCCAAGTAACTTTCAAACCCTGTCTTAACTGCCTCCCCACCCTTTCCACCCACAACAAGTGTCCCTCCCACCAAAACAAAAAAATAATAAAGGATCCGAAGAAGGCGCGCCCAAATTCACTAGAGTAGGGTCCAGATATCATTGAGGGCTACCTCAATTAAAGCATCCCAGCGGTCCACTCATGCAAGGTGTCGAAGGACGCGGCATTGGGATTTGTGGTCCTTGGCCTGGCATGAGGAGGGGGGCAGCAGTGGTGGAACTGGAATGAGTTGGCTGCCAGCTGCGATGGTGTTGCTGGCACAACTTGGAGGTTGCAGGCACTGGTGGCTGGCTGGAGGAGCCAGGGTTAGCGCCCATAAGTGCTGGCTCGCCATTCTCCTGCAGGGCTACCAGCCACAGATATTCATTTCTGATGCCCTCCAGCCTCTGCTGCTGGAGCCATGCTGCTATCTCCTCGCGAGTTGGATGATGATGTCCACCAGGATTAACTATAGCAGGAAAGAAAAAGGAAAATGACAAATTATAACCCATGCTCTGTTGAAACAATTTTTTAAAAAGTACAGTGGCACAGTAGCAGTAAATTGCTGGGCCTTTAGGGACATTGTAATTTGATGTGGCAGATTTTTTACGATGTGTTACAGGGCCACTGAAGTACTAGGAGGTGATAGAGTGAGCACCGAGGCAGAAGGGAAACACCTTTTTTAAGTTTGAATGCATTGATAACTTTGTAAATGCTGCATTAATTGAAGCAGATGCACACATGTCACATAAAACACTATTGTATACTGCCACACTGCAGTTATGTACTCATACTGGTGACTAATGGGGAGGAATATATGACCATGATGGGTGGGAGGATACTTCTGCCTTGATTCAACTACAGTGAGTTAAGAAAGAAGACAGAAAATTTAACTACCCCCACTTTGAACCATAACTTTTATAACCATGCAAACCAAGCAAGCGAATTAGGTGAACAGCAGACATGTCTCTCTCCACAACAGCTTCCTTATTTCTTCTTGATCCAAGCAATTATACACTTATCTTTTCATTCATCTAACCTATTCGCCCTTTGATACCCACCATTTGATTAAAGGTTAGACTCTCTGATCCTGTCTTTTACTATTCCAATTTAGCCATCCATATTTATCCAACCATCCATCCATACACTCACCTATCCAATATCCACCCTTTCAAACACCCTGCTTTCACCTAACTGTCTGGCATTTACCCATGTATTGTTCATTACCATCCACCCATTCCTCACCGAGCATACTCATTTACCTTTCCTTCACCCTCTGAGGCATCCTTTCACCTCTTTTATCTATCTTCACCCACCCATGCATCTCCTATCATTCCCCTACGCATCTTTCTTTTTGTTTCATCCACACATCTTTTCACTCATACACCATTTCACCCATTCTTTCTTTTAGCTGTCCATCGTTTGCTTGTCCATCAAGCCATCATTTTTAGCCTCCATTCAATCATTATGGTGAGCTTTTGTCTGTTGATTTGAAGAGAGAAGAGGACATTAAGATTAAGAACTCAGTGGGTCATTCCGACCCTGGCGGCCGGCGGTTTGCTGGCGGGAACACCGCCAACAGGCTGGCGGTGTCCCGCCAGCAATTATGACCGTGGCGGAAAAGCCACTGTCATACCGCCGGCCCCTCCACTTTCCCGCCAGGCTTCCGCCTGGCGGGCATAATCCCCAGGGCAGCGGTGCAAGCACTGCTGCCCTGGAGATTATGAGTCCCCGACCGCCAGCCTGTCTGTGGCGATAGACACCGCCATGGAAAGGCTGGCGGGAAGGGGACGCACGGGGCCCCTGGGGGCCCCTGCACTGCCCATGCATTTGGCATGGGCAGTGCAGGGGCCCCCAGGCATAGCCCCATCGCGCATTTCACTGCCCGAATTGCAGTGAGCATATTAGTAACTGTCAATGAGCAAGAGCAATATGACTTACCACTGCCCGTCCCTGCTGCTGCCGGTTCTCCCCCCTCCGACCGCTGCCATGTCCAGCGCACTAGTGCTGCCGCTGGCCTCAGCACTGATGGTCGGGGCAGGTGAAAAAACATTACAGAATTTAATTCCAACAAAATAAATACAGTCACTGTAGATCCTTACAGTTCTATCTTCTTCTATCATTCAGTATAGGAACTTTGTTGGTTGTTAGAAAAGCAAGGCAGACAAATCATCAACCACAAACGTTTCATAATGGAGGAGCAGAGGTCAGCCAAATCACTGAAGCACAGGAGTGGAACACTTTGGTCAATCGAGGAGAACCTATGATAATGTCTTGGTTGGCAAATGCAATGGACATGAGCAAAGCAAAGAAAACCATCACAAACATGTAGAAAAGCTGGCTTGGGCATTCAATCTTGTCGGTAGGGTACCTGTCCTAAAAATCTTTCCTCTTAGTACTAAGTACCAGTGCACAAGATCTAGTTCTAAGAACAGCCTTCACAAGAGCCACCGGGAGTGAGGACGCCGCTGCAACCAACGTGGGTACAAGGAAAAGGGGAAATGTTTTTGCTGAAGGAAGAACTTAACAACGATAGCAATAGTTTAACTGACAGTACCCCCTCCAAAGAATTCCCACCCACAGAAGGTTTGTTGGGGAAAGTGCTGTGAAATTGCTTTTTCAACCTTGGAGCATGCACATTTTGAAAGGCTTCCTAGGACCTTTCTTCAGGGCCAAAACCTTTCCAATCAATGAGGTAATATAATGTTCCTTTTTTAAACTTTGAGTCTAAAATTCTATTCACTTTATATTTTAAATGTGAATCTACTTGGATAGGATCTGGAGGGGTGGTTGTCCTAACATTGGGAGGGCTTCTTTTAAGTAAGGAGACATGGAATACTGGATGAACCTTAATCTGAGGGGGCAAGGCGAGTTTGACTGTTACTGGATTTACAATTGTCTTTATTTTCAAAGGTCCTACATATCTAGGCTGGACTTTTTTGTTCCCTCTTAAATGTAAATGTCGAGTGGATAGCCAGACCTTCTCTCCCTCGCAATAACCAGGGTTGCCTCTCCCCTTTTTGTCAGCACGTTTCTTGTACGAGACCTTCGCCTTGGTCAAGTGTTCTCTAGCGGATTGGTAGGTCTTTTGAATTTTCTTACTGAATTCATTCGCAGCTGGCACCGAGCCTCCCGACCTTCCTAAGATAATGTTTGGATGCCTACCAGAGTTCAAATAGGAAGGAGAATAACCAGTAGAGGCATGAATAGCATTGTTGTATGCAAATTCTGCTGTCCAAATAAAATCTGGCCAATCATTATCTTAGTCTAGGAGATATAAGCTTTGGTACTTCTCTATCTCTTGGTTAACTCTTTCAGTCTGACCATCCGTTTCGAGATGATAACTGTTAGAATAACATGAGTCTATTCCAAGTTGTTTCATAAAGGCCCTCCAGAACTGGGAAACAAATTGGGGACCTCGATCTGAGATTACAACCACCGGAATGCCATGAGCTCTCGTTATGTGTTGTGAAAATAACTGTACTAACTGAGAAGCTCTAGGAACCTTCTTCAGAGGGATGAAATTACTTATTTTAGAAAATGTGTCTACAAAAACTAGGATTGTTTCAAAACCTTGACGTGAAGGTAAATCTACAATAAAATCCATAGTAATGGTGTGCCATGGATGTGGTGCAGTGGGAAGAGGCTGAAGCTCACCTTCAGGGACTAATCGTGTTGTCTTTCCCCGAATGCATTTATCACAGGTTTGAACGTATTGTCTTATTTGAGGGATCATGGCAGGTCACCGGAAATACCTCTTAATTAATTCGGTAGGTCTTCAAAATTCCTTTATGGCCAGCTAAAGGATCATCATGACACACTTGTAGCGCTAGTTCTTGCAACTCACGAGTTGGAAAATATAAAGCATTTTGAACAAAAGGAAGATTTTCTAAAACCCTTCCTTCTTTTTTGTTGGCCCAATCTGAAATTTATTGGTCAGACATGGATTCTCGAGCCTTCCTTTCTATTTCAGAAAATTGTAAGTTACAAACAAACTTGTCTGCTGGAATAATTGGAATCTTTTCAGCTTCTCTGGCTCCAGGTATCTTATTCATTCTTGATAATGTATTTGCCTTACCATTGGCAGAACCAGGTTGATAGATAATGGTAAAACTAAAATCTGCAAAGTACAAGGACCATCCGAATAGCCTTGGAGTTCAATCAATCAATAGTTTATTCGGTCCAAATTTGGGCCATTTAAAAGATTTAAAAAGTATATACATACGTACAGAAAGATAAAAACCATAAACCAGTACACAATAAAAGGAACAATAGTAAAAAAAGTAGGGGTCCAGTAGCTGCCTGAGAAAGATTACATAAATAGGAGGGGTGAAAGAGGTGCTCGGAATAGTCTCTGGATCTTACCCTGTACATAACCCTGAACAGTAGAATAATGATAACGTAAAAGCTGTTGTGTGGCACATCTCTATATAAAATCAGGCATTGAAACTCCAGACAGTAAAACTGATTAAAAAATTTAAGAAGTCAGACAGTGGTAGATGATGCTCTAGGTTAATTAGTTCTTTTGGGTTAATTAATCCAATAAATTGCATCTTGACAATTATAAAATTAAGTATAATTTTAAATTTATAAAACACTTTAGTTAAAATAACTCAATATAGCACTTATTCAGAGATACGGTTTTTTGTGCTCAATAAGTCGCGGTTTACAATTAGAGCCCAAGGCTGATATAACAGGATGCTGATTTACTGTTTTCAAGACAGCTCTTCAAACAGTGAGTTAAAATCTAGAATAGTCCTATTACGAATTTTCCATGCTGCTGCCAGATATTTAGAAACAGCGCTGATTATCAGTATGGAAGTGTCGTATTTACATATTCTGAATAGACTGTTGCGGGATAGTGGTTGGAGTGTTCTGCACAAGGGAATAATCCACTTCCCTCGGGGGCCTTTGTACAGAGGGCAGAAAAATAGGATGTGTTCAGCTGTTTCCTTGCATAAATGACAATTTATGCATTTGTCCGATGGGGAACTGTTAGTCGACCAACCAGCCGTGTAGCTATTAACCGCCAATGTCCCGTACCTGAGCTGGAGTAGTAGAGAGCGAGCACGGGCTGGTATGGGTAGATCCAGGGAGCTTTCAGGGAAGGGAACGTGTTTGACCAGCAGGAATTCAGCTGTCAGCCGACCTGACACATGTGAACCGAGAGATTCTTCGTTGATTTTTGCCCAATAATGTTCTTTGATCAGGCGTTTAGCACTGCCAGGAATCATCTCGGGGTTCTCCCAGTACTGGGATAGACTCAGTTTGGTCCATGCCGCTTTCATCTCCCTGAGCCACCGTACCTTTTCCCATCCGTGATGAGGTGGTAATAGTTCTTTAACTGCTGCCCTGTAGGGTTCAAGTTCGTCTGTTTTCCATAGTCTGACCCAATACAGGAGTGGTCTTAGATATGCTATGTCTTTGATACTATTTAAGCCCAGGTCCAGTCTGAGGGGGAGCATTGGCGTGCCCCTCCCCAGTCTAGATATGTGTCTGAGGAAGTTGTTTTCTTTGGTTTGGAGAGTATCCATCTGTCTATGTAATCCCCAAAGTTCTGCTCCATATAGGGCCGCAGCACGGATTTGTGCTTTATATATTTCAGAGATAAGGATCAGAGGGGGGCTTGTGGCAGTGCTAGCTTTGCGTCCTATTACTCCACATCTTTGGCTAATTGTTAGTGCCCCTTTCCTTATGGCTGGCTCCCAGCTGCCCTTGTCGGATAGTCTAATGCCCAAGTAGTCATATTCCATTACTCTCTCCAGGGGAGTCAGATCCATCTTTATGTTTGCGCTGAGCTTCTTGTTCGGGGCGCTGTATATCATAAGTTTGGTTTTCTTATGGTTTATGTCTAATCCATAATTTCTGCAGTAAACACCAAACTGATTTACCAAGTTTTGAATTCCCATGGGTGATTTAGACAAAAGAATAGTGTCATCTGCGTAGAGTAGGCAGGGGACTTTGGTTCCATCCTGCTTGGGAGAATCATTTGTGCAGTTTGCTAAGTACTTGATGCAGTTGTTTATGTATAATAGGAAGAGAGTTGGGGCCAGGACGCACCCCTGTCTAACTCCCCTCTCAATAGCCACTGGTTCTGTGAGATCACCCTTCTTGCCGTTCCTGATTTGGGCGTAGGTATTTTCATGTAGGCGGGTAATAAGTTTCAGAAGGCCGTGCGGGACACCCATATTGGCTAGTGTCAGCCATAACTGGTTTCTGGGGACCAGGTCGAACGCGGCTCTGAGATCAATAAAAACTACGTAAAGGTTACCCCTTCCTATTTCTACAGTTTTCCATTTTATTGTTAAAAATCTTAGTACCTGATCTATAGTACTGACTGCTGGTCTGAACCCTGCTTGTAGATCAGAGATGGCGTTTGTTTCTAAAATCCAGTCTTCTAGACAGGACAAAATTTGCTTTGCATAGATTTTTTGGAAGTTGTCGAGTAAGGAGATTGGGCGATAGTTGGCAGGGTTAGAGGGGTCGCCTTTCTTAAAAATGGGGACTATCTCTGCTCCCAACCAGGAGCTCGGAACAGGTGCTCCAGCAGCTATCTCGTTTGAAATGAGGTTTAGGTATGGGGCCCATACATCTGGATTTGATTTGTAAAGGTCTCCTGGTATTTTATCAAGGCCGGGGGCCTTTCCCCATTTCATTGAGGCAATCGCAGCCTTGGTATCTGCCAAAGTGAATTCAATTTTGGGGGTCTCGGAGGTCATGATATGGATCAGATCCCGGGAAGCAGCATCGGTGGTCCCCAGGTATAATTGGGAAAAATGGTCGGACCATTCTGCAGGGAGTATTGAGGCACCAGGCGAACGGTGTGGTTCATTGCTGGCATCAGCTACCAATTTCCAAAATTTCGTGGTGTCGTTTGTTTTAGCAGATTCCAGGAGGAGGACCCATCTTGATTCATCCCATTCCCTACGGGCTCTACCTTGTTCCTTTTTGTAGTCTTTTCTAGCTTCCCTTATATAATCCATCTGGCCACCTCTTAGGGCTCTCAGCAACTTATGCTGTGCTTCTCTGCATGCAGTGTTGAACCATCTTGCGTTAGAGTTCTGTTTAGGCTCTGTTGCCGACTCTTTAGTAAGTAGAGTTTTTAAAGAGTTAAAAAACAGTGTGTGGGCTGCTATAAGCCCACCACTATCTTTCGTGGGTTGAAGTATATATTCCATATGATCCGCCAGCTGCCAGTACACTTTTGCCAAAGTGGTTATGTCAGTGTTCAGGGATTTCCATCTAACATTTCGCCTGTTGTTGGTCAGTGCGAGCTGCTGACTATAGGACTTGGGGCAGGAGGCTTCAAGTAGGGGTAGTAGGTTCCTGAGTGATAAAATCAATGGTTCATGGTCGCTTTCCTCATGTTCTGTGATGTTCATATCGACCATGTGACCCCAAAGGCGGATGTCGAGCAAGATGTAATCAATCTGGCTCTTCTGCAACCCACATTTAAATGTGGGGTGAAGGTTAAGATCCGAACGGGAGCGGCCACTGCAAGCCCGGAGACCGTGTGCCAATGTAATGTCCATGAGCTGGTACGATAGTCTGTTGATTTTAGGTCTTTTGCTTGACACCAGCTGGGGGATGCCCCAATGAGCATCTTCATCTTTATATAGTTCCTGGGCCAGTGAGTAGGGTTCAAAAGTGGTGTTAAAATCTCCGGCAATGAGAATAAAATGAGTGGGTGATTTATCGGTGAGAAAATTGTCTAAAATAGTCAGTGCGTTGGACTCATATTTATTGCCCAGGCTCCTATTATAGATGTTAATGATTAAAAGTGGTTTCTCTCTAAGGGATGGTATTGATAGACCCATTAGATCAGGGCAGCCCAAGTCAATTGGTTCAATTTGGCATTTGAGAGAACAGCTGAGCCATATTAGCAGGCCACCTGAGGGTCTCCCTGAATTCACCTTATTTGCTGGAACCCAGTAACTTTTGTAACCGATTCTATATTTAGGCTCCAGCGCCCATGTTTCTTGGAAGAGACATATTTTATGTTTGTCTATGAATTTTCCCCATTCAGGGTTGTTCATTTTACTCTCCAATCCGGCAATGTTCCAACTGAGGATGGTATCTAAGCCATCTGGTTTGTTATGGGGAGCTTCAGCCACGGGATTCTCTCTCGGGGCTAGGGTACCGTGGGGAAGCAATATGCCCTTCTCGGTCGTGTCTAGGGTGCTTCCAGCCCCATCTGGGACAGGGGGTGGTCTAAGCCAATCAGAAACCTGGAGTAGAGGTGGGTTTGCGGGTTTGCTGTGATCTAGTGGGTCTGTAGCTAAATTAATCTCAATCACCCAGCGCTCCTTATCTGTTCCCTCGATATGAATTTCAGAAGATTTAAGATAGTCTGACTGGGCGAGAGCGGGGGTTAGAGTAGACTCACTAGTGTTGCTAATGGGAGTATATTCGGCCCCACAGTTGATTTGCCCTGTTTTATGAGTTTCATTTTTCCCAGCTATAGGATAGTTTTTGTTCCAGTTGCTTGAACCTCGGGAATTAAGAAAAGTCATGTGTGATAGTCAATCGTTTTCGGAGAGTGTGGGCGAGGCAGGATTGCAACTTGGCTGGAAATCAGTTGGCATCTGAGCCCTAGGAAAATCTCTGGATGTCATTGTCACCCCCTTGAAGCCTGGTGCAGGTTTATGGGGGTAAAAGGCCTGAAGCCTGCAAAGTGAAGTGGCCCCCCCTAGGGGGTTGAGATGGCATGCATTTAGGGAAAGCTGATCGACGAGGGAGGGCGCATTAAAGTTAATAACAATACAGTCCCCAGTACCAGGGTTTTTGAGTGGACCCACCCAACCCACCCTCCTCACCATTAATATTGAGGGTATCATATGGAATGCGAATCTAGCATGTTTATGCAACCAATGAATAACCTTGTTTTTCAGTTCTGTGAATGATTCGGGATGATGGACTTGAGCTTAGGGACATTCGTAATAACAAGCACGTAGGGGCAGGCTTCTGGAGGTAGATGTAAAGTTCCCATGTTGATTCCTGAGTCCCTGCGCATCCGATCTACTGGGATATTTGGGTGGGTTCTATGGGGTTTGGCGCCCGTGTTTGTGGAAGGGGCAATTTCACCAGTCCGCCTTAGGTAAGAGGAATCGCTCTTTGTGTACCACGTTTTAGGGAGATTAGCCAGACTAGGTGTAGAAAGCTTCGCTAGTTGATGTAGTGTGTCAGAGCAAGGTGGTTTTGGCTTGTGAACCGTAGGTGGTGGGAGAAGGGGGCTACTGGCATCATTGACAGGGGGGCCAAGGATAGGGAGTTGTCGCAAGCAGTGCAAGCCCGATGGGGAAGGGGGGATTGGCTGGCTGGGTTTAATGAGGGCATCGAGTTTCTCCTCGATGGCTAATAGACGGATTGTTATAGGATGTAGTTGTTTTAGAAGCTCATCTTTAATAAAGTCTGTGATAGAAGTAATATCCAGATTGCCATAGTTGGTAGTTTGGGCAGGTATATGATCCTTAGGTCTGGTAGAAACGGTATGGACAGAGGGGTCCAGGACACGGGCCCGTTTGTTCTTTAGATTCGTCTCCCCCCGTTTCCTTTTGCCCTTTGTGCCATGATTTGGGGAGGGTGTAGGCCTGATTGACATAGGCTGGGTAGATCCCGAAGAATGTATGGTTCTGTCCAAGGGTTCTGCGTTGAGTGTTTGGATTGTGAGGGTGGTTGGTGCTGGTGGTTCTGCAGAGGGGGGCTGTGAAGCTGGTGAAAAGAAGGATGGGGGAGCAGTTAGACGGCGCTCGACCAGTTCAATTTCTTTTTCTAGTGCCCCTACCGCTTTTTGGAGGAAGCCGTCTAAGGTCTTATTGTTGCCTGCCTCTTCCAAAGGTATCCCTCCCTTTCGTCTACCCATCTTGTTTTGGTAGGACACTCAGATCCTGTTCAAAAGTTTTGCAATCTTTTTCCTGTGAGCACTCTCCCTCTCTTTTCCTCACCCTGTTTAGCTCTGCTGAGGTTTGTGTTAGGGAGTGCTGAGATATCTAAGGGGCATGAAGGGCTGATCACCTCTGTTTGAGAAGGTGTCCGGGTGGGTAGATAGTTGTCAGCCACTGCCCAAGTCCTGTATCTGTGGAACCTGTTTAGGGCGTTGGAGTTCCGAACTGATGAAGATCTTTCTGGGTGCCTCACTCCACCCACAGCACCATATGGTGCTTCCTTCAGGCAGCCTTTACCTATTACAAAATGTCCGGGGGGTGGCCTTGCCCTGGCTCTTCCTGGCAATGACGGGCAAGGACGGGCCCGCCCTTGGCCCGGGCTTCGCCCGCGCGCATCCCGCGCGGCGTGAGCGCGATGAGAATTTAAAGGGCTCCTGCCCTTCTAATTGGACGCTGGGTTTTGGGCTCCTGCCCCCTCCGGATTGCTTCGGTGATTCGCGCTTTCCCGCGACGGCGGGAGCGCGATGAGAATTTAAAGGGCTCCTGCCCTTCTAATTGGACGCTGGGTTTTGGGCTCCTGCCCCCTCCGGATTGCTTCGGTGATTCGCGCTTTCCCCTTGGAGTTAATGTCTTAGCAGACTTTAAAAACTGATTTTTTTTATGGTTGGTGAACACAGTGACTACATGACGAGCCCCTAATAAATAATGCTGCCGTTCCTGAAAGGCATCCTTCACTGCCAATAGCTCTTGTCAGCAATTGGATAATTTCTTTCAGGAGGAGTTAATTTCCTGGATCAAAATGCCACTGGCTGAAGTTGACCTGTTTCCTTGTGCTTCTGAGACAATACACCACCAATCGCTTGATCAGAGGCGTCAGCTTCCACAAAAAATGGATCCTCAGGGTTAGGATGGAGAAGGATCAGGGCTGTCGTAAAGGCTCTTTTGAGGAACTCAAAAGATTCTTCAGCATCAGTTGACCAATGGAAGGGTACTCCTTTTCTTAAATGTTTTGTAATGGGGACCACCTTTTTAGAAAACTCTTTTATAAATCAGCGGTAGAAATTGGCAAAGCCAATAAAACTTTGCACCTCCTTCACCGTTTTAGAAGAATAATCCAGGATTGTTTGAATTTTAGCAGGATCCATGGAAACTCCATTTCCCGATAAGACGAATCCCAAGAATTCTACTTCCTTTGCATGAAAGGAACACTTTTCCAACTTCACATACAGGTTATTTTCCAACAATTTCTTTAGAACTGCTCTCACGTGATCTACATGGTCTTGCAAAATCTTGGAGAAAATTAAAATATCATTAATGTAGACTACTACAAATTGATCTAAAACCTCTCTCAGAACATCATTCACAAAGTGCTGAAAAGCGTCCGGCATGTTACATAGCCCATAAGGCATCACTTGGTACTTGTATAGACCAAACCAGGTGAGGAAGGCAGTTTTCCATTTGTCTCCCTTAGCAACTCAAATTAAATGGTACGCTTCGCGAAGATCTAGTTTGGTGAAGATTTTTGCATCTTTTACCTGATCTATCAGTACTGAAATCAAGGGCAGGGGAATGTGATTTGTCACCGTAGCTCGATTTAACGCTCTATAATCGATACAAGTTCTTAACTCTTCATTCTTCTTCTTTGGGACAAAAAAAGGGGGGAAGAGACTGGGGATTGAGAGGGACGAATAAAACCGCTTGCCAAATATTTTTCCAAATATTCTTTAGGAACTTGTTCTCCTTTTCAGTAAGGGTGTAGATGCTACTGCAAGGTAGATTTCCACCTGGCTCAGGTTTGATCCTGCAATCATAAGATCTAGGGGGAGATAGCTTCTCTGCCTCTGCTTGGTCAAACACTGCAGACAATTCTTTATATTCTGGGGGAATGACAACCTCTTCCAGAGCACAAACCACATTGGATTTAGTAGCTAAAACCTGAGCGGGAGATGGTGCACTACTTATCTCTTAAGGATCATAACAATGCTTCCGACAGTAACTTGAATTTCCACAGGAGCAGATGCCTTTTACCCAACTGCCTTCAATAAATGCATGCTCAGACTTTAACTGATTATCTGAACCCTGCATCCGCTCGGGGGAAAGGGGAATGGGAATGGAAAAAGAGAGACCACCTCCAGATCCAGTTCCAGCCTGGGTTTCTGACTTCAAGATAGGATATTCAGTGTGTGCTTCTGTAAACTGCACCTTTCTTCTTATTGGAATTGCTTTAAAGGAAGGCACTCTAGTCGGGTGATAAGAGCACAGATAAGTACATTCCTACTGCGCACTCAACTGTTCAGCCATTCACATTCACCCAATTCTATCACTCTCCTAGCCTGGATCTTTTGAGAGACTAGCCTTTCACTCAGAGAACAATGTTAACTTTATACCTTCTTTTCTCCTGGAGTCAGAGGTTTCCAAGGTTCTCTGAAGAACAGTCCAAAAGTTCACAAATATACAAACTACTATTGTCTATTACAGGAAACGAAAACTCCTTCTCAAAGTTCAGTTTTCTCATTCACAGTCTCTAGGAATTAGTCTGAGCACTGAGGTTTGTCTCTAAGACTGACAAGTCTGCAAAGCAAAGAGTTCTTGAATATATATGTACACATATATTGGCAAGTCTGGAAATCATACAAGAGGATTCCTTACTGCAGTTGCTTGAAGTTCTGTTAAGCCAAAACAAATTCTCCTCAGAAAGCCTGTTGTTGGAATAAGGAAAAAGTTCAGCTTCTTCAAAAGGGAAAAAATAGCTGGTGTGCTCACTGTAACAAGAAAAAGAGTTAATTACTCAAAACTGGAAGAATTCTCTATGAAATGGAGCGACTCAGGAACACTGCTCATTCTCCTCAGGATGACAGTTGCAGTGCAAGGCTCTCAGAGAGAAACAGCTGGAGGGAAGCTTCAGCATGAGATTAAGGTAGAAACACTAGAGCGCTGACCTCACAAGGATTTGCAGCCTCCATGTTGAGTGGCAGTTAAACCTGAAGAAGCTAATTCTAAGAACAGCCTCCGCAAGAGCCACCAGGAGTGAGGACGCTGCTGCAACCCACGTAGGTACAAGGAAAAGGCAAATCATTTTTGCTGAGGGAAGAACTTAACAACGCTAGCAATAGTTTTCCTAACAATCTCTGCATGATCCATTGTTGGCCTTTTCTTGTATTAAGTTCACCTTGAGCACAGAATTCTAATATCTCTCACAGCAACACTCTGGTAGTTCTTCAGCACTTATTTGAAATGGCCTGACATTAATGTGCATATATCTATATATGAGTATATGAGTTGTTTCAAGTTAACAAGTTTGAGATATATATATATATATATATATATATATATATATATATATATATATATATATATATATATATATCAAACTTGTTAACTTGAAACAACTCACTCCCCAGGAGATGACTGGGAATTAACTGTTCTCACCCTCTCCCAACTTTCCTGCTTTTATTCCGAACGGAGTGCTTTTGGACACGTTCAGACATTGGAGTGCTGTATGCGTTTTAGCATTTATCGCCACCCATACTGTGCCTTTCAACTAGTCAAAGATCTCACCATTAACAACTGACTCCATTTTTGCTGCATCAACATTCTTGTTATCCCCAAATGTCCGCTGCCATTGGCAAGCCCCTTGGTGGTCATTCATTATTGTCCACTGAAACTTCACTTTCTGACTTTGATTCTTAAAGTGTGGCCTTGTTTTCTGTTGTTTCACACTTATCATATCTTGCCCTATTCCACCACTTTGTTACTTTCATAGTTTTCTCTTGCCTCTTCTCTCTTGTCTACTTGCTTTTTTGTCCTGTGTGACTTTGCAGCTCGAGGTTGATTATTTTTCTTGCTCTTCCTGCTTCTTTTCATTGACTGGATAGACCTGTGGTGAGCTGCTGCCCATCTCTTTTCCTCATGGTAGCAAGATCTGTAAAGAAGTGAGCTTCCTTTCCATCAATCAGTTTTTGTTTCCCATTCATTTTAAATCCAGGGCCATTACAGTGCATTTTATTTCAGTGAATGTATTTCTTTGCTGCTGCACTGCCACCATGATATCAGGGAAGTCGAAGATCCTGTGATTTTAATATTATGTATGGGACTTCACGAGTTGCCACTTGCAGGATGCACTATCTCTCTATACTTAAGCAGAATTAGGACCCTATGCACTATGTCAACTGAATTATGATAGTTTACACAATGCAGTGCTTTGCTGCACTTGTCCTTAAGGAACAATTCCACACTGGGTACCTCGATTTTTTCTGGTACTCTTACAACCTTTTCATAGTTCCTTCTTTAGCACCCCTCTGCATCTTCAGCATTGTACTTTTGGTAGTGTACCCGCAGATAGTTCTCCAAATGTTTCTGCAGCTTCATGACTGTTGGTGAAAGTGGCACCACCACTGATTTATTTTGTTTTTATACATTGTACCCTGTTTAGAGTCTGGCGGACAAGATACCCCGGCACAATGGCAGATATTCCATCAGCCATATTAGAAGTGCATGATTGCCTTTGTCACTTGCAAGGAATAACCACCACATTCTGATGCAGTATACTATTCTCCAAACTCTAAACAAAGGCTTCTGTCAGCAAATTTATGTTGTTCAGGGCAACATCATTATCTATGGTTGTTGATATTTGGCAATAGGACTCCTTTTGTTTCCCCCGTGGCTCTGGGACATTGTATAGCTTGTCTGAGTATTGAAGACTTTCTACTTGGCAACCCTTTGGGTTTCTAGCCTCCATTTCAGAGGCCACAGTTGCTTGAAGTTTATCTTGATGGTCATGGGTGCTTGTATTTTTTTTACCCTGCCCATAGCCTGAGCGGTCGCGTGGTCAATCAATCAATCAAACTGGATTTATATAGCGCTGCTTATCACCTGATAGGATATCTGGTCTTAGAGGCTCATTCGTACAGCCAGGTCTTGAGTGTTCTTCTGAAGTCAGGGAGAGAGGCAATGGTGTGGAGCTGAGTGGGAAGGTTGTTCCATGTCTTTGCTGTGATGTAAGAGAAACATCGTCCTCTGTTCCACTTCGGTGGATGAAAGGCATGTAGGCACGTGCAAGGGAGGCGGGACATAGCTTTAATGATGGCTGATGGAAGTTCAGGCAGTGGTTGATGTAGGCAAGACCTTGGTTGTGCAAGGCCTTGCGTGTGTGGATTAGCATCTTGAATTGGCATCTTTTCTGTACCAGGTGGAGTTGTCTGAGGTGGAGGTGATGTGGTTCATCGTTGGAGGTTGAGTATGAGTCTGACTGTCACATTCTGTATGGTTTGAAGTCTGTGGAGAAGGTGCGCTGTGATTCTCAAATAGACGGTGTTGCCACAGTCCAGTCTGCTGGTGATGGGGGCCTGTGCCACAGTGCGTCTGGTGTGTAGTGCTAGCCATTTGAAGATCTTTCTTCTTCATGCACAGGGTGAGGAAGCAGGCAGAGGAGATACCGTTGATCTGTGATTTCATGGTGAGCTTGTTATCTATGATGATTCTGAGTTTTCTGGCATGGTCAGGGGAATGGGTGCGGAAGCCAGGTCTGAGGGCCACCATTTGTCACTCCAAGGATTGTTGCTGTTATTGTCAAAGATCAGTATTTCCTTCTTGTCTGTGTTCAGCTTCAGGCAGTTGTTCATCATCTGGTTTGCAACATGTGTCATGCATCTGTGGAAGTTGGCTCTGGTGGTGGTAGGTTCGGCGGAGAGTGAGAGTGTCATCTGCCTGTCCTTGGTGTGTGTCCTGGTGGAGCCAATGTAGCCTGCAGCTTTGCCAGGCCAGTGCAGGGGGCAAAATGGAACTCACAGGATAGCCACTTGCAAAATGCATTGCAAAATGTTACATTGCCAGGTTTTGAGAGGAGGAGACATTAGTGCTCGCCACTTAGTGTCTCATCTGTGATGGGGCGAGGACATTAGCTACATATTTGGTTTACAGCATAATCTTACCAACTCATCAAATCAATAGTCCCCCCTGTACAGGCTAATGGACCTTGGACAAACATGAGATTATCCAGCAGTTGCAAATTAAATCAGCTAGTCATCAAAGTTACAATTTCATCCTTTTGGAAGTCAATGATGAGAGTTGATGTGCGTTTCAAAGCTTTATTAAAGTCTCAAAGTTCTTAAACCTTTATTAGAAGAATCAATATTAAATCTCATCATTCAATTACATCAATCAAGGCAATCATAATTGATCAATCATTGAACAATAGCATTTAAGCATGTTCCATAAAGTGAAAGTCCCTAGTCTAAGATTGGGGAATGAGAGAAAAACATCCGTCAGAACCCATAAAAAGCTCCAAAATCGAAAAGTTAAATCATGAAGATTTTGTATCAAATCTCAGATATTAATCAAATATTATTCAAGGCATAACTTCCCATAAAGAGAGATTCAAGAAACTCAGAAGAGACTCAGAGAAGTATAGATTCAGCCAGGGAAAATAAAAGGTTCACTCCTAATGAATCTGAGAAGTGTCTTAGCAAATGGCTCTGCAGAGAGGTATAGAAGTTTCCCACCTACTCTACGAACGTGCACTTTCATAAGGTTTCATTTGAAACAAGTTGTTTTCATCTTCAATTTTCTCATCCAGTCAGCTTGTGTTGCCTTCATGGGAAAAGGAAAGCTTCTGTTGTCTAAGCAGTCAAAAGAAAATGGTCTACAAATACTCGCATTCAAATGAAACGTTTTGTGAAGCATTTCATAGAAACTCAGAAGAGTTCTCACCATTTGTCTACTATAACAAGTTTACAGTTCATGGTAAGGTCTTTACATCACATCATTGGATCATACGCTTTGTGTGCATTTCTGCTTACTAAGCTATTGTTCATGTAGAAACATTCTGTGGAATTTATACTAAACACTTTAATACATTATTATATTTTATGAAAAACAAGCCTATGGCAAGGTTAAAATCTAACACTTTAATATTAAATCATACATTTCTTAATGTGTGAGCTACACTGACTAATAAAATTTCACATTCTTAACCTAGGTCAGCGTCAAAGTGCATTCTGCAGCTATCCATACCTAATACATGTAAATGTGAAAGCCTAGTGCTCTCCCTTGCTTTTAAAATATGGCTTTTTGTCTGAGGCATACACTTTCTTTCTACATGTTAATTGCATTGATTTTCATTTTTTAGAAACACCCTAGCAACTGTAATGTGCTATACGTGTATTTGTAGGAGCTTATATAATTAATGAGGGAGCTGGTAGTCCCTGTGGAAAATGCAGCTCTCAAACACTCTTGAAGTATCTTGTGTTGCTTACATCCTCCAAGTCTTAATCAAGGAGGGGGGAGGGACCGGGAGGTTATGTGGTCCAGTGTACAGTCTCCTAACTGTACCTTATTCATATTCGCTTACATCCTCCAGCCAGCACCCACACTGTTAGTTACTACAGGCTAAGTGCTGATACTTGTGTGAGCGACAGTTTGACTTATTCCAGCTTCCCTTTTCATCCATCAGCTACCACTAGTTGGCCCATGCTCCCTGGGGATGCAGCAGTTCCTTACGACCATATGCCCCTGTGAGTCCCAGATGGGCAGGGTTACTGGTTGCCGCTACTGTTTTTGTTAAGCCCCACTCCTTCTTGCACTGGTCATCACTAATCACTACTGTTGTTACCTCTGTTTCAGGCTTCAACTTTCGCTCCTGTAGATCCATCACCACCAACTCAGCCAGGGGGTGGAATCGTAAGGCAATTCCAAAGTAGGCTTGGAGGTTGAGTACTGCTCTGGTCCATGCACCATTAGTCTGTGCAGGCTTCACGCCTGCCTTGCCCTTCTAGTCCTCCATTGACAGCCGATGTACCCCGTCCATACTCACATTCGGGCATAGGTATGCCATAACATCTGCGACTAGGGCGCTGACACCACTGTTGCACAAATAGGCCACTGCTGGTGGCCCATGGTGTGTTTCAAGAGCCTTCACACTGCAAATTTCACAGGAATCCATATACAGCTCTGTATGTATGTGTCTAACTCACCATGTTGCCAGTGCACACCCCCTTGAAGAGACTGTATTTGCTGACTGTGTTCCATTTTTTGCACCCCTTGAATTGCTGTACATTTTCATCCCCTTGATGCATTCATTGATTTTTATCTGTTGTTAAAGTCTGCAAGAAACACTCAGTTTAGGTTTGTTTTCCTCTTGCCTGAAATAGGAATAGGTACCCTAAAGAGACTGTGGCATTCTTTACAACACTTGCCAGAAATCACATTCAGTAGTCTCTATGGCGGGTTAGAAAGGGTAAATTAGCACTGGCAAAGGCAATATGCCTTGCTTATAGATAGAGTTCGAATTAAAATATTTTTTTTAAGTCTGTTGCGGTGAAAACACAAAACAAAAATTATTCTTTGTAAATGCAATGCATTTCTGTATTAAAGAATTTTGGGCTACATGAAGATTAGAGATACTGAATTCCTAATTGTGACCTCCTGCGAATCATAATTAGGAAAGCGCTATTTCTAATGTATGAAACTCTTATTAGTTTCAGGTGCGGTTCCTAGTGGGTCGCAAATAGACCAACCTCATGAATATTAATGAGGTAGGTCACAATTAGCGACCCGTTAAGAATTGCAGACATCACAGGGAGGGTGGCCTGATGTGGTCAGCAGACCACCATGTCTGCTGTGATTGCTCTTAGGTAAAGCAATCATTTTTTTTTAACACAGCCAGTTTATCTTAAAGCAAAATGGGATGTGTTTAAAAAAAAAAAAAAAAACGTTGAAGTTTCTGTTTTTAAGTGTAGGAAGTCGTCCGTGGCACCACTGCCTACTCTTAAAAAGTATTTTCCCAACCATTCTTAAATGGGCATTTATGTATCAATTGATGTTCAGTCCAAAATTTTGACTATGATAGGCCTTTTGGTTTATTTGTGAAGTGATGTTCTGGCAGCCAGCCTTGTGTATAGCTATAGAATAGCATTTCTGCTGTTTCTTGTCATGTCATGAAGAGGTCTGTCCAATCACACTGACACTTACATACTCTAACGTATTGTGCAGCGGAAGCCATGTGGTACAATGGAGTCTTCCATTTTGAATTTCAAGACATACTTATCCAAGTGTGCGAGAGAACGAACAAGACCACATAATGGGACAGATTAGAGCAGAACAAAATAATTCTGTACGTTATTTAAACAGTCATCGTGACAAGTTGAAAAGCCGTAAATCTGTTTTGGCTGGGTGTGGACTTGCAGTAATCCACTGAAACCTTTGGCTGTTCAGTCGACAAAGACGTGCAAAAGCCTCTGTGGCTCCTCTGGATTAATACTTCATAATGACTGAGCAAACATCAATTAACATACATGAAAAGCCCTCCATTTATTTTCTTCATTTAAAATAGAGAGTTCCCAAAGTATAGTAAAGAATGAAAAAAGGAAAGAGTCAGAGACTATTAAGCAGGCAGGAGCGCTGAAGCATGCCTTTTGCTGATATAGATTTGCTAGAAATGTGATGAAACATTCAAGAATCTGAATACTGCTCAATATGCCATTTCAGTGAGGATTACTGGAATAGAAACTACGCTAGTTACCATTTTCTAGCAATACAGGTTTTCTAAAGTAAAATAAAGTAAGTCTTGGATTTGATTAAAGATAAGGTTATGAAAAACTGACTCCACTGAAAATTCTCATACTGTTGGATTTCTAGACACAAACACATCCATTGGGAAAATATACATTCGTTTGTTGTAATGTGGAACTCTTCCCTGGTAATCCAAATATGGAAATAAAGTCCATCAACAATTTTATATCCAGGGGTTAACAACATCTTATGTCCCACTCGCCATGTGACCTCACACCGAGTCCAAGATCTCAGTAAATTTGTGAGTATGCTAAATTTGAATTTGAGGAAAAAGCCATAATAACTGAAAGTCCACACATTTTTTCTGGATGCTTATGTTAGTGCTAATATCTGAGAATCTGAGAGATAATTTGTGCAATTTGTATTTTATTTAACTTGATGGAAAAGAAGTCGCGCTCCGGGGAAATTCTATGGCAGTGATTACAGTGATTCCTTCCCCTGCCTCTTCTTACTCAGCGCAGGTTGTTCATCCGTTGCATTACTTCATTTCCTGTTCCTGGTCATGACTGCACCTGGCTAGCAGCAGCCTTTCCTTTCCCACACATCTGTGGGTGTTGCTGGCCTTGATGTTACAAACGAATGACATAGGGAAGGAATTGCTGGCAACAGGAATGCGTGACATTGGAACTTTCATTTCGCCATGCTGAGTAAAACTGGAGGAGAGACTGATGGGGAGCTGTGCTTGTGCAACCAGTCACCACCCCCCTAACCCACAACCAGCCCCTGTCTGGATGGCTTTTAGGTCTCATACGTTCACACAAGCTGGTCCAGGCCAAGGCTCACAGCTGTCATGCATTTTCAACAGATTCCTCTGGGCCTCAGTGAGGTCTGAAGGCATTCTTTCGCTCTTACACATTAGCTAAAAAGAATTACCATAACATCTGATATTGTGGAAGTGGGAAGGTTGCCATTTGACCTTGCCAAAAGCATTCCGGAACTGAGGTCCAAGGATTTATTATCTCTGATGGTCTGTTAAGGTCGCCAGAGGTCAGTGAGTGCTGTTTCTGCACATCCCCAGCAACCAATGAACTATTTATTTGTGTAAACTGGCTAGCAGTGAAGGCACAAAAATGGACGAACATATGTTAATCTTGCTGTCTGGGTGTGTGTCATCGGAAAGGCATGTTCCACTGGAGTAATTCCCAGCTGTCTATAATGTACTGATACGCCACAGCCAATCACCCGTGTTCAGGCCAAATAAACAGGATGTTCACAAAGTCTATGACTGCATGAGTGTGTAACAAGCCATCCGCACATTTCACAGTCTCCTAATGGGATTGACATGCGTTTCTTAACCTGCACCTGCCAGTTGAGGGTAAAAGCATGTAGACACCATGAGACAACGAGTGAGACACGCTCATTGGCTGCTGTTTTTTTCCTTTCGGAGGAACCCTTGAAAACTGAACAGAGGGTAGTCTGTGTTTTGTGTTAGTGCTAATCTTTTTCACGTTAGGAGAGATGTCTGAGCTCGTATGAGGGCAAACATAATCTATAACGCATCTTGTTTTATGGAAGGGCCTGATTTAAGAAAAGTGGCGCTGCACCCAGGGCAGCACCACTTTTCTTGCGCCCCTTAGCGCCCCCAGAACACCATTATGTGTGCGACATATACAAGATACGGCGCACCATGGCGGTAGTTAGGGGAACTATGATCAACATTTTTTATGCTAGTTCGGAGCTTTGCTGGATTAGCGTAATTTTTTTTTACGCTAATCCTGCAAAGCCCATTGAGGCCCAGTGTAATCAATGGTGTGCCTCCTTTTAACCTCTTAGCTGCTGGGCCTTTTCTCCCCCAGTACGGAGCCCTTTTTTGGCTATTTAGGGTAGTTTGCGCTCAGGCCTTCATAACTTTTTGTCCACATAAGGTATCAACGCCAAATTTACGTCCTTTTTTTCCAGTATCCTAGGGATTCTAAAGGTACCCAGAGTTCATGGGTACCCCTGCAGGAGACCAAGAAATTAGTCAAAATACAGCGAAGATTTTATTTTTTTCATAACAATGGGAGAAGGAGACTTGTGGATTTTTTCCCTGAAAATGTCATCAACAAAGGGTTTGCGGTGCTAAAATCACCATCTTCCCAGCTTTCAGGAACAAGGAGACTTGAATCGGAAAACCACATTTTTCAACACAATTTTGCCATTTTACTGGGACATACTCCATTTTTACTATTTTTTGTGCTTTCAGCCTCCTTCCAGTTAGTGACAGGAATGGGTGTGAAACCAATGCTGGATCCCAGAAAGCTAAACGGTTCTGAAAAGTAGACTAAATTCTGAAGTCAGCAAGGGGTCATTTGTGTAGATCCTACAAGGTTTTCCTACAGAAAATAACAGCTGAAATAAACAAATAATGAAATTGAGCTAAAAAAACAGCCATTTTTCTCCACTTTTTACTTTGTAACTTTTTCCTGCAATGTCAGATTTTTAAAGCAATATATTGTTATGTCTGCTGGACTCTTCCGGTTTGCGGGGATATATAGGGCTTGTAGGTTCATCAAGATCTCTAGGTACCCAGAGCCAATAAACGACCTGCACCTTGCAGTGGGTTTTCATTCTATACCGGGTATACAGCAATTCATTTTCTGAAATATAAAGAGTAAAAAATAGGTATCAAGAAAACCTTTCTATTTCCAAAATGGGCATAAAATAAGGTGTTGAGAAGCAGTGATTATTTGCACATCTCTGAATTCCGGGGTGCCCATACTAGCATGTGAATTACAGGCCATTTCTCAAATAAGCGTCTTTTTTACACACTGTCTTACATTTGGAAAGAAAAAATGTAGGGAAAGTCAAGGGGCAATAACACTTGTTTTGCTATTCTGTGTTCCCCCAAGTCTCCCGATATAAATGGTACCTCACTTGCATGGGTAGGCCTAATGCTCGCAACAGGAAATGCAACATGGACACATCACATTTTTACATTGAAATCTGACGTTTTTTTTGCAAAGTGCCTAGCTGTAGATTTTGGCCTCCAGCTCAGCCGGCACCTAGGGAAACCTACCAAACCTGTGCATTTTTTGAAACTAGACACCTAGGGGAATCCAAGATGAGGTGACTTGTGGGGCTCTCACCAGGTTCTGTTATACAGAATCTTTTGCAAACCTCAAAATTTGTCCAAAAAAACACTTTTTCCTCACATTTCGGTGACAGAAAGTTCTGGAAGCTGAGAGGAGCCACACTTTTCCTTTCACTGAGCATTCCCACAAGTCTCCCGATAAAAATGGTACCTCACTTGTGTGGGTAGGCCTAGCGCCCGCGATAGGAAATGCCCCAAAACACAATGTGGACACATCACATTTTCCCAAAGAAAACAGACCTGTTTTTTGCAAAGTGCCTAGCTGTGGATTTTGGCCTCTAGCTGAGCCGGCACCAAGGGAAACCTACCAAACCTGCGCATTTTTGAAAACTAGGCAACCTAGGGAAATCCAAGATGGGGTTTACTTGTGGGGCTCTCACCAGGTTCTATTTCCCAGAATCCTTTGCAAAATTCAAAATTTGACCAAAAAACACTTTTTCTCGCATGTCGGTGACAGAAACCTCTGGAATCTGAGAGATCCACAAATTTCCTTCCACCCAGCATTCCTCCAAGTTTCCCCGATAAAAATGGTACCTCACTTGCGTGGATAGGCCTAGTGCCCGTGACTGAAATAGATCACACAATGGTCAATGTTGGTCCTTACATGAGGCAACTGTTGACCCTGGGGTGATCCATTCCTGACGCAGGCACTAGGTACAGGCACTCAAGTGGGGTCGTTTTTTTATCAGGAAAGGTGAGGAATTACTGGGTGGTAGGAATTTTGGGGATCCCAGCATATTCCTGTAGTTTGTGTGCCAGAAATTCAAGAAAAAATGTAGTTTTTATTCAACATTTCAGCTTTGTAGGGTATTCTGGGTGAGAAAACTTTGGGAAATCCACACAAGTCACACCTCCCCCGGATGTCTAGTTTCCAGAAATGTCTGGGTTTAGCCTTTTCCCCATATGGCCTCCGAGCCCAGGACCAAAAACACAGGTGCCTGCCTTACAAAACCAGTTTGTTGTGTGATATATAATTTTGATGTCTCCATAATACGACTTGGGCAGTGGAATTTGGGGCTGAACTAAATTGGGGAGCTCCAAAGAGAGCACTCTCTCTGTGTGCTTGACGCTGCAGTCACCTGCTCTCTAGGTTGGGCTAACCCGCTATTGTCCCGTTGCTCAGACAGTACTTGCGAAGGGACTGCAGGACTGTCCTCATCACTTCCCTCATAATTACTGGAAGAGGAGTTATCGAATGGGACTCCTCTGACTGAACAATCACTCCCAGAGTCTGCGCCATTGTCCTATCCCTCATTTGCTGTCCCAGTATCTGCTTTCTCAGTCTCTGATCCTATGTCAGAGCTGTCCTCTGTAACCCGAGTGAGGGCGTGAGCAGCAGTCATCCAACGAGATGCCACCTCTGCTACTGGCTAAACTGTTGCTCTAAAACACTAGCCTATGTAGACAGTCACAAAATTGCTGGTGTGTGTGTGATACGTGCAACAGTAGAGGTCACCTTACCTTCTCTTCTTCCCTCAATCAGCACGTTCTTTCAAGACACTCAAAAAACACCTAGTCACATACTAATCCTCACAGTCTTTAGCACTCTAGAGCCCAGTCCAACAATCATTATTGGCGCTCCCACTCCCATGTCCTCCTCCTCGGATTCCCTCACTACCACACAGCAAAAGTGCCCTTCATCTCTCCATAGCCACCCCTGCACATACATTTAATTTGTATTATAGCTCAGGTAATGGCTGACTTTACTTATGTACTCAGCTACTTACATAAAATACAGATTTGCTCTTTGCAGTAGGCATACAAACCTTCTGCGCTTCTTTATGGCACCAAAATTGCCACTAGACAAAAGTCTGATCCTTTTGTATCAGAAACATAAACACAAGACTTACTTGACTTTTTTATTGCTGCCTAAAAGCTAAAGTTGAAACACATCGATCGAAGTATGTGGATTGCTTTGAAGACTCAAGCTGCAACTGCAAGACAACTGTTGGCAAATATTAATATATATATATATATATATATATATATATATATATATATATATATATATATATATATATATATCACTTTTATATGTGGGTCTGGTTTTCCTGGGGGCTGATCGCAGCCCCCAGGGAAAACACACATGCATTGACAAAAGTGATATATATATATATATATATATATATATATATATATATATATATTGAGAGAGAGAGAGAGAGAGAGAGAGATATCTATCTCTATCTATATAGATATGTAGATAGATATATATATCTACGTAGATAGATGTATCTATCCACATAGATAGATATATCTACATAGATACACCTAGCTATTATATTGTATGCAATACAGTGCACCAGCTGGCCTCAGTCAATGCATCAGTTCCACCTTGTTGTCTCAGTGCTTGCAACAGTGAATGCCAGGGTGTATCACTCTGCTCATTAGTATGTGTCTGGGGATGTTAGTCTATACATCACATTGTGCATAGATATGTCAGTGCATAGATCAGTGTGTGCCAATGTGTATCTGTGTATGCATTATTGTGTCCCTAATTGTTGTATTGAATCTATCAGTGTGATCCCTGGTGTATGTGTTGGTATATTAGTATCTGCATTGATGAATACACAAGTGACTTCATGACTATTTCACTAGATGCAACATTGACTGTATATTTTCCTTATTAGCTAAGAGTACCATATGTTCTAGTAGGTTGCATATATACCTGGACATAGGGCTCTACAACCTTTCATCTCAGTTGGTAAAACTCAAAACAACATGCTTCATCTTTTAATAACAATACACTCTCTTCTATAGTCTACATGCATCTCACATAAAGGGTCACTTTTCTCACAACACATAGTATAAACCTACTTAAATACATTTTCTAATGCCAAGTACAAATAAAACAGTGTACCAATGCTCACAATTAGTACCCTAAAGCATATTTAAACGACAATTTATGTAAATACAAATATATATTACCTACCTCACAAAAGCAGGGGTCCCCCAAGGGTCAATCATCTCACCTTTGCTTTTCAACATCTACATGTTATCTTTACCAGAACTGATCAATGATTTCCATCTCACATGCTACAACTATGCAGATGACACACAAATACTACTTAAATTAGAAGACCCCAAAAACATTGAAAACTCACAAATCTCCAGTTGCCTCAGAGCCGTTGATCAGTGGATGACCTGGAGCCATCTCAAACTAAACACCTCCAAACAGAAATACTCATATGTGGTGACTGGAAACATTATGACCCTCTATGCGTCTGGCCTGACGATCTCAGACCACCTCCTCAATTATCCAAGGAAGTTAAAAACCTAGGAATCACCATGGATTCCAAGCTAACTATGAATGCCCAAGTAGACAAATTAGCACGCACAAGCTTCATCACCTTAAAGACTTTACGACGCATCTTCCCCCACCTCGGATTTCCACACAAGGTGAAAGCTACTATATCGCTTGTACTATCCAAACTGGATTATGCCAATAGCCTCTACCATGGATCATCTCTATCTGTTATGAAAAAACTACAACGTATCCAGAATTCCGCAGCCAGGCTACTACTACATATAAAGCCGCAAGCCCACATCTCCCCTGCCTTGAGAGCTCTACACTGGTTACCCGTTGCCAGAAGATGCACTTTCAAGCTGCTTTGTATCACCCACAAAGCTATACATGGAACAGGACCGCTTTTTATCAGAAAGAAAATTACCAAATACATCCAACAAAGAACCCTCCGCTCAAGACTGGCACCCCGCCTTAGAACACCACCATACAAGAAAAAGACTATAGGTGGTACATCCTTCTCCGTCCAAGCAGCCAAACTATGGAATTCATTACCCCCAACTATAAGAGCCACAGATAACTTTCTGGTCTTCAGAAAACTACTCAAGAGTTGACTCTTTCCTTCATAACCACCTTTTCTAAACAACTATGAACTGCATATGTCTATGTGGATAAATATTTTTTTCAGATTATTTGTATATTTCTATTTATTTATAGTTTCTTTAGAAAATATGTATTGCTCCTGTCATAACAATAAAATATACACACTCTTTAAACCTGTCTGACTAAGTATTTTTTACCCATGATTCTAATTATGTATTGTATGTGCATATGTGTGTGTATTCATGTGTGTGTGTGTGTATATGTGTATATATATAAATGTGTATGTATGTGTTTATGTTGTTTCTGTGCTTGGCATGTTCGTGGATCATTGCATGGCATTATCACACTTATCTACTCATCACTCTTATATCATGTCTCTATCAAACTATCCTCCATTCTCACTCTGACTCACCCCTTCTACCACTGTCATCTCCTAAATATCTCTGCCTAAGCTCTTCCCTCCACCTCCACATGTAACTCACCAAACCTCACTCTACCTCTGTGATCTCCCACACAACCCTGTAAAGACAGGTAATGGTGCGGGAAAACAGTCTAAAAACGTACCCTTGTAAAAAAAAAAAAAAAAAACTTTTGCAGGGATACTGCTTACAAATCTTACATGGCAATGATGAAAAAAAGTTAATGCTCCTGCTTGGGCATCAGGAGATGATACAAAATGTTCGCTTTAGCACCAGTGGCCTTTTAGGGAGAGGTATAGTTATTGTTTTGTCTGCCAAATAATGCTCAATGGTACATAGCACCCAATCCCGCCTTTTTATTCTGCTTGCCTTTTGTTATGCAGAAAAATCATGGGGACACTTCACTCATGGGAAGGGGTGCGAACGTGACCTTTTGTTGGACAAAGGATGGGGGGGAAGTATTTGAGGCAGCTTTGACCTCAGCAGCGCCACAGGTTGCTTGAGTAAATGTAGTCCTCATTTCAAGCCAGAGCAACTTTTATGTGTTGTCTTGCCTTAAAAAACACAATAAAATAATACATGGGGCGTTGTGGTATTTTCTCTTTCTTGTGTTCATATCCTACTATGGATCTTTCAGAATCTTGAAGGCAGCGGCGAGTCCCAGGTGAAATTGCACAAACAGCATATGAATAGACAAACAACGACTAGCAGTTGATCGCCCACCCCCAGGTTGATCCAATTTATAAAACAGAAGCTGAAATAACCTGAATAAGTCAATTAGAACTTGCCTGAGGCTGGGCAGCGGGGAAGGCGTTATGAAGAGATTCTTAAACCTGTATTGTGTGAAGCTGGACAGATCATTCGTAATGCCCATGTCTTTGTTGTGGAGTTTCAATCAGGATGCAGGGGCTGCGTTTACCTCCGATTCAGGTGGTGCGTTGTTGATGCGCAGAAGCATGAGGACATCTCCACAAAGACGCACTAGTAACAATCACATTGCCAAAGGCACACTAGGTTGTTGGAGACGTTTCCCCCATGACCCATCACGTAGCCTTAGTGTACAATATAAACACGGCGTATAAAACATGCTAGGTAACGCTTACTGACTTACTCGTAGAAAATACTCCGGTTGGGTAGGCCATGATGCTCATTTTACAGAAACTAAACCTCAACAGGAAGCACTTACAAATATAAACGTAGCAGGTGCCCCAGTTGAAGCTCAGCTTCTGGAAAGGACAAGCCATCCTAACTCTTGGGCTTGGCAAAGATAAAGCAAGGCTGTACGCTCAGAGATTCCATAGCAGAAAAAGATTTAGAATCCTTCCTGGAGGTGAATTGATGATGTACTGGAGCATAATCTGTATCTGACTTGAATAGCGGGTTCTATCTTCCTCTCCTGGAGACACAGAGTAGAAGGTTCTCCCTTTATAAATCACCTGTAAGCTCCGCCCGCTGAGCCACGCCCCGTCCACCCTCGAAGTAGGCAAAGGAATTCCCGCCTTTTACCAGGATGAGGGACAGCTTTCCAAAACGACCCCACTGCGTTTACCGCGATTCCGGTGGTGCGTTGTTGATGCGCAGAAGCATGAGGACATCTCCACAAAGACGCACTAGTAACAATCACATTGCCAAAGGCACACAAGGTTGCTGGAGACGTTTCCCCCGTGGTCCATCACGTAGCCTTAGTGTACAATATAAACAGGGCGTATAAAACATGCTAGGTATCGCTTACTGACTTACTCGTAGAAAATACTCCGGTTGGGTAGGCCATGATGCTCATTTTACAGAAACTGAACCTCAACAGGAAGCACTTACAAATATAAACGTAGCAGGTGCCCCAGTTGAAGCTCAGCTTCTGGAAAGGACAAGCCACCCTAACTCTTGGGCTTGGCAAAGATAAAGCAAGGCTGTGCGCTCAGAGATTCCATAGCAGAAAAAGATCTAGAATCCTTCCTGGAGGTGAATTGATGATGTACTGGAGCGTAATCTGTATCTGACTGTGACGCGCGGGTTCTATCTTCCTCACCTGGAGACACAGAGTAGAAGGTTCTCCCTTTATAAGTCACCTGTAAGCTCCGCCCGCTGAGCCACGCCCCGTCCACCCTCGAAGTAGGCAAAGGAATTCCCGCCTTTTACCAGGATGATGGACAGCTTTCCAAAACGACCCCACTGCGTTTACCTCCGATTCAGGTGGTGCGTTGTTGATGCGCAGAAGCACGAGGACATCTCCACAAAGACGCACTAATAACAATAACATTGCCAAAGGCACACAAAGTTGCTGGAGACATTTTCACCGTGGTCCATCACGTAGCTGTAGTGTACAATATAAACGGTGCATATAAAACATGCTAGGTAACGCTTACTGACTTACTCGTAGAAAATACTCTGGTCTGGTAGGCCACGATGCTCATTTTACAGAAACTAAACCTCAACAGGAAGCACTTACAAATATAAACGTAGCAGGTGCCCCAGTTGAAGCTCAGCTTCTGGAAAGGACAAGCCATCCTAACTCTTGGGCTTGGCAAAGATAAAGCAAGGCTGTACGCTCAGAGATTCCATAGCAGAAAAAGATTTAGAATCCTTCCTGGAGGTGAATTGATGATGTACTGGAGCATAATCTGTATCTGACTTGAATAGCGGGTTCTATCTTCCTCTCCTGGAGACACAGAGTAGAAGGTTCTCCCTTTATAAATCACCTGTAAGCTCCGCCCGCTGAGCCACGCCCCGTCCACCCTCGAAGTAGGCAAAGGAATTCCCGCTTTTTACCAGGATGATGGACAGCTTTCCAAAACGACCCCACTGCGTTTACCGCCGATTCAGGTGGTGCATTGTTGATGCTCAGAAGCATGATGACATCTCCACAAAGACGCACTATTAACAATCACATTGCCAAAGGCACACAAGGTTGTTGGAGACGTTTCCCCCATGACCCATCACGTAGCCTTAGTGTACAATATAAACAGGGCGTAAAAAAAACATGCTAAGTAACGCTTACTGACTTACTCGTAGAAAATACTCCGGTTGGGTAGGCCATGATGCTCATTTTACAGAAACTAAACCTCAAAGGAAGCACTTACAAATATAAACGTAGCAGGTGCCCCAGTTGAAGCTCAGCTTCTGGAAAGGACAAGCAACCCTAACTCTTGGGATTGGCAAAGATAATGCAAGGCTGTGCGCTCAGAGATTCCATAGCAGAAAAAGATCTAGAATCCTTCCGGGGGGGGAATTGATGATGTACTGGAGCATAATCTGTATCTGACTGTGACACGCGGGTGCTATTGTCCTCTCCTGGAGTCACGCCCCGTCCACCCTCGAAGTAGGCAAAGGAATTCCCGCTTTTACCAAGATGATGGACAGCTTTCCGAAACGACCCCACTGCGTGTACCGCCGATTCAGGTGGTGCGTTGTTGATGCGCAGAAGCACGAGGGCATCTCTACAAAGACGCACTAGTAACAATCACATTTCCAAGGACACACAGGGTTGCTGGAGACGTTTTCACTGTGGTCCATTCACGTAGCTTTAGTGTACAATATAAACGGTGCATATTAAACATGCTAGGTAACGCTTACTGACTTACTGGTAGAAAATACTCCGGTTGGGTATGCCATGATGCTCATTTTACAGAAACTAAACCTCAACAGGAAGCACTTACAAATATAAACATAGCAGGTGCCCCAGTTGAAGCTCAGTTTCTGGAAAGGACAAGCCACCCTAACTCCTGGGCTTGGCAAAGATAAAGCAAGGCTGTGCGCTCAGAGATTCCATAGCAGAAAAAGATCTAGAATCCTTCCTGGAGGTGAATTGATGATGTACTGGAGCATAATCTGTATCTGACTTGAATAGCGGGTTCTATCTTCCTCTCCTGGAGAAACAGAGTAGAAGGTTCTCCCTTTATAAGTCACCTGTAAGCTCCGCCCGGTGAGCCACGCCCCGTCCACCCTCGTAGTAGGCAAAGGACTTCCCGCCTTTTTACCAGGATGATGGACAGCTTTCCAAAACAACCCCACTGAGTTTACCTCCGATTCAGGTGGTGCGTTGTTGATGTGCAGAAGCATGAGGACATCTCCACAAAGACGCACTAGTAACAATCACATTGCCAAAGGCACACAAGGTTGTTGGAGACGTTTCCCCCATGACCCATCACGTAGCCTTAGTGTACAATATAAACAGGGCATATAAAACATGATAGGTAAACGCTTACTGACTTACTCGTAGAAAATACTCCGGTTGGGTAGGCCATGATGCTCATTTTACAGAAACTAAACCTCAACAGGAAGCACTTACAAATATAAACGTAGCAGGTGCCCCAGTTGAAGCTCAGCTTCTGGAAAGGACAAGCCACCCTAACTCTTGGGCTTGGCAAAGATAAAGGAAGGCTCTGCGCTCAGAGATTCCATAGCAGAAAAAAATCTAGAATCCTTCCTGGAGGTGAATTGATGATGTACTGGAGCGTAATCCGTATAAGACTGTGACGAGCGGGTTCTATCTTCCGCTGCTGGAGACACAGAGTAGAAGGTTCTCCCTTTATAAAACACTAACAAAGAAAAAAAAAAAACAACATAACAATCCCACAAAATAGCCTGCTACCAGTCCAAAATCTCGACAGGACCTGAAGCACTGTATACATGCAACTATAGCACAATGCCTCTGCCAGACCTTGGTATGTTTTCACACCCTGGATGAAGTCTGCTTTATTCAGGGTTGTTTTTAAACTCGGCTCAGTGAAAAGCGCTCTTAAATCTATTGAAAGGTCTCACTTGACATCCCCTTCCGAAGTCTAGCTATTTTGCTGTTCTTGTGAATCTTTTTAAACCCTCACTGGTCCTTATGTGTTTGTTTCTAACTGCATGTCAACACAGTTTAATACATAATTGTCTCATATACAAGAAACAGAAGGAATACAGGCTGCCTTTGATACGGTTGACCATGACACCCTAACTCAAAGACTCCATGAAGCCGGCATACAAGGGATTGCTCTCGACTAGATTACTTCCTATCTTTAAAAAAGAGGAAATATCATCCACTCACCCCCCTTCTCGTCCGAACCCTGCCTCACAAAAGCAGGGGTCCCCCAAGGGTCAATCATCTCACCTTTGCTTTTCAACATCTACATGATATCTTTACCAGAACTGATCAATGATTTCCATCTCACATGCTACAACTATGCAGATGACACACAAATACTACTTAAATTAGAAGACCCCAAAAACATTGAAAACTCACAAATCTTCAGTTGCCTCAGAGCCGTTGATCAGTGGATGACCTGGAGCCATCTCAAACTAAAATACCTCCAAAACAGAAATACTCATATGTGGTGACTGGAAAAGTTATGACCCTCTGTGCGTCTGGCCTGACGATCTCGGACCACCTCCTCAATTATCCAAGGAAGTTAAAAACCTAGGAATCACCATGGATTCCAAGTTAACTATGAATGCCCAAGTAGACAAATTAGCACGACAAGCTTCATCACCTTAAAGACTTTACGACGCATCTTCCCCCACCTCGGATTTCCACACAAGGTGCAAGCTACCATCTCACTTGTACTATACAAACTGGATTATGCCAATAGCCTCTACCATTGATCATCTCTATCTGTTATGAAAAAACTACAACGTATCCAGAATTCCACAGCCAGGCTACTACTGCATATAAAGCCGCAAGCCCACATCCCCCCTGCCTTGAGAGCTCTACACTGGTTACCCGTTGCCAGAAGATGCACTTTCAAGCTGCTTTGTATCACCCACAAAGCTATACATGGAACAGGACGCTTTTTTTATCAGAAAGAAAATGACCAAATACATCCAACAAAGAACCCTCCGCTCAAGACTGGCACCCCGACTTAGAACACCACCATACAAGAAAAAGACTATAGGTGGTACATCCTTCTCCGTCCAAGCAGCCAAACTATGGAATTTATTACCCCCAACTATCAGAGCCACAGATAACTTTCTTGTCTTCAGAAAACTACTCAAGAGTTGGCTCTTTCCTTCATAACCACCTTTTTCAAACAACTATGAACTGCATATGCCTATGTGGATAAATATTTTTTTCAGATTCTGGGGGTCATTCAGACCTTGGCGGACGGCGGAGGCCGTCCACCAAGGTACCGCCGACAAATGACCGCACCGCGGTCAAAAGACCGCGGCGGCCATTCAAACATTTCCGCTGGGCCGGCGGGCGCTCTCCAAAAGAGCGCCCGCCGGCCCAGCGGAAATGCCCCTGCAACGAGGACGGCGGCTCAGAATTGAGCCGGCGTAGTTGCAGGGGTGCGACGGGTGCAGTTGCACCCGTCGCGTATTTCAGTGTCTGCAAAGCAGACACTGAAATACTTTGTGGGGCCCTCTTACGGGGGCCCCTGCAGTGCCCATGCCATTGGCATGGCCACTGCAGGGGCCCCCAGGGGCCCCGCGGCACCCCCTACCGCCATTCTGTTCATGGCGGGTTTCCCGCCATGAACAGGATGGCGGTAGGGGGTGTCTGAATCCCCATGGCGGCGGAGCGCGCTCCGCCGCCATGGAGGATTCAATGGGGCAGCGGTAAACCGGCGGGAGACCGCCGGTTTACCCTTTCTGACCGCGGCTGAACCGCCGCGGTCAGAATGCCCTTGGGAGCACCGCCAGCCTGTTGGCGGTGCTCCCGTGGTCGGTGACCCTGGCGGTCATCGGCCGCCAGGGTCAGAATGACCCCCTATATGTATATTTCTATCTATTTATAGTTTCTTTGGAAAATATGTATTGCTACTATGTCATAACAATAAAATACACACACACTCTTTAAACCTGTCTGACTAAGTATTTTTTTACCCATGATTCTAATTATGTATTGTATGTGCATATGTGTGTGTGTGTGTGTAAATATATAGATATATATATATATATACATATATATATATATGTATATATATATATATACATATATATATGTATATATATGTATGTGTATGTGTATATGTTGTTTCTGTGCTTGGCATGTTCGTGGATCATTGCATAGCTCCTGTTTTTTTTGGGGTTGTTATACTAGATATCTATGAATTCCTGCTCTCATCTTATCACACTTATCTACTCATCACTCTTATGTCATGTCTCTATCAAACTATCCTCCATTCTCACTCTGACTCATCCCAAATCCCTTCTACCACTTTCATCTCCTAAATATCTCTGCCTAAGCTCTTCCCTCCACATCTAACTCACCAAACCTCACTCTACCTCTGTGACCTCCCACACAACCCTACTAAATTCTCCTGTATTCATCTCACCCTGCTACTATGCTCTCCCTAACCCTTCCACATACTCTTCCCCCTCCACCCCCCTTTACTCATCCCAAGCCTTTGGGTTGAGTAAATGAAGGATATACTCCCAATTAACACCTCTGGATTTATTTCCTCCTCCACCCCTCCATTACTCCAGTCTAACTAACAAACTCTCATATCCGCGGCTCAAATTAACTCATAATAATACTAAAACTGTACTCATTATTTAACAATACTAATCCATCACTAATTCTGGTTGGGTTCCGGAGTAGCGTGCTACTCATCGAAAAGCGCTTCGACGCCTCGTCAGGGGTAGTAAGCGCTATATAAATACGATTACAATTACAAAAGATATATATATATATAGATTTACATATGTATATCAATATTTATTTTAGTAGTTGTATGGTTTCCTTGGGGGCCGACTCCCCCCTCAAGTGGGATCCCTGGTGTCTAGTGGGTTTCCTTGCCCTTAATCGCAGCTGCACTGTGATCGAGGGCCAGGAAACCTGTTCAGGAAGGCCTCGTTTGAAAGGGGAGACTCTCCCCTTTCAAAAGAGGCCTTGCCGAATGTCGGCAAGGCCGTTTGGGGCCGTTTTCCCCATTGGGACAGGATTGCTCCGGTGAGGAATACAAAACAGTGACAGCAGTGCACCAGCTGTGAGGTGATGTGCCAAAGATGTAGCAGTATGTTTTAGTCCACATTTAGCTCAGAGTAGCTAAAATTCACACCTGGGCCACATCAGAAAAAAGACCATTGTAGGGACACACTGAAGAAACTAAGCTTTGTGGTTTGCAGTTTTAATCATTTCAAGGCTAGAATTGTGTTCCATTGTTAAAACATGTATACCTCTTTCGTCCCTTCGGGCATCCACATAAACAATATGTTTATTGTATGAATAGTCAGAGCTTTTTGTTGTTGAGAACTCTGCATCTGTATTTTAATGTAGCCTGATGATATAAATAAATATGTAGTTATAGTTGCATTGCTTAATAAGCTTGATCAATATATTGTTGTACTTGGACAAACCTAAATCTCAAAAAGATAACCATGGAAATGTTGCACTCTACTGTCTGGAGTCTGGCAATACCAAATATATGTGGGTTTTTCTAGGGAATGTAGTCTACACAATCAATTATGTATTTGAAATGCAAAACACTAAAATGTAGTAGCATATCTGGTATTTGATGACAAATATATATTCAAGCAAAACAAAAAGATGAGGGACGGAGTGCTGAAACATTTCAAACGCTCACCCCTGGTCACAGATCTGGGTTAAATCCATAATTTCTTTCTCATTATGCCACCCCAGTTTGGACCCAGCCAATACCTATGCTCTCTCCTGACACAGGCAGACAAGAGTCAAGACTGATTTGCATATGTTTAGGTCCAAACTGGGGTGGCATGGTGAGAAGAAAATGATGGATTTAACCCAGATCTGTGACTGGCATGAGTGTTTAAAATGTTTCAGCACTCTGTCCTTCATCTTTTTGTGTTGCTAGATATATATTCAATCTTGTAGGGAGAATATAAAAAGAATATATGTTATAATTCTGTACATTGTACAAATGATGCCAGTCAGATCTCCTTTGTCCTGAATGACTAACTAAGAGAATGAGCTGAACATGATGTTTGTCAGTTTTGTAGCAATGTTTTCAAAACATAGCAATTCCCTTCAACTTTTTTGAGTTCTTGAGCATTCCACAGTGGTATGGGAATGTCCTAGCCTGGTGAATGAGCTCATACCATTGCCTCAGTGCCTAACTGCATATGAAACTGGTATCCTGAATTATATTTGCTGGCCCTGGCATTAAGCTAATATACTGTTTGTGCAGAGACCTAGGCTTGTCCCCGGTAGTGTAAGGTCTAGATCCTGTTCTGTGACCTGGAGGGGCACACTAAGCATGATCTTATAGCTAACAAAGGGCAGGCTACTGTCAGTGACCTTGGTGACAGGGCAGAGTCTTCTGCTGATGTTCAGTGTGAATTTTGAGTGCATAAATGTGCAATGTATGGCAGTATGACTGTGCATCTGGTGAGAGTCTAAGCACTAGAACCGTCAGTATACATTTTGAATTGTCTGGCACAAGATGAGGATAGGTGTAGCTTACCCATACAGTGGTACTGTATTATCTTCATTCATATGACTGAAGGGTGAGAACCAGAGACAGAGATGAGGGAGGACAGAAAAAGGCCTACCTTTAGAAATTCCATGAGGACTTTGTTGGCAGAGGGCTGCTGATTAGTTCTGCCTGATCAATGCCAATTGGTAGATACTAGGGGTGAATGGTGGGACTTCAGTTTCTGTTGTTATAGAATGTTTCTTGGCTGATCCTGCCTTTTTGTCTATCCATGATTACTGCTTTAGAAAGGCGGATGACAGTCAGATGCAGAGATCTCACATTCCTTTGTGCTTTTGCATTAGATACTCCTCTTGAAGCCAGCATCACTCCTACCTACTGTGACAGCTATCACCTTGTGGAAAGTGAACCAACCCAGGTTGGTTCTGAGACTATAGACAGTGGATCCACATTCCCTGTGTTGACTTGTGCATAAAAGTGGGATCTGAACCAATGCAGTCTGTACCAGTTTCAAA
Organism: Pleurodeles waltl; assembly: GCF_031143425.1. NCBI lineage: Eukaryota > Metazoa > Chordata > Amphibia > Caudata > Salamandridae > Pleurodeles > Pleurodeles waltl. The sequence continues at coordinate 620,041,784 of NC_090437.1, read as the reverse complement.
TTCTTTGACGATAGAGGGGAATGCTTGGCATAATACTCAAAGGACTGCTGTGTAACCAAGACTGGTGTCTGCATGACAGAGATGAGAGGACTTCACCTGATGTCTGAAACTTACTGGAGAAGCTGAGGGTCTGCTTCAGAGCCTAGAACCCTGCCCTTCTGCTCTGAGGGGGAAAGAGAGTTCCTGACCCTGCAAGAAGAAAGGCTGTCCAGTAGGAGAAGCCCAAAATGTTCATGGTGTATGGAACATTCAGATATAGCTGACTATCAATAAGGGGCACAGTCACCACTGACCTAAAGTGTGAGTTGGCCCCTGGTCTCCTGCTGCAGTTCATGCCATGAGCTGCCCAACAATTTGTTTGCCAAAATATGGCTGTGTTCCCTGGCGTTACCCTTGATGTCCGTGAAAGCCGAGCACTGCGGCTTCCATTAAGAGTGTTCACAAGTGATGAGCCATTACACTGACCTAAAGGTCGCAACTTCTGAAAATAAGTGCCTCCTGCATCTCCCTCCAGGGCTACAACTGCCCAAGATGAAAACCCACCTGCTCCAGTCCAGAGTCTGGGACATCTGACAAGCTAGACACACACAGAGTTTGACTTCAGAGGTTCTTAACACTGACTGTGATCCCCTGACACAAGCACTGGAGACCTTTGGTGTGAGGCAATGATTGCACTGGATCATACCAATAGCTTCTACTGCTGTTGAGCAGGTAATGCTGGGCTACACCCGCGCAATCTGTAACACTATGCCTAATACATGCCAATGAAATTTTGGCTATCAAAATGATAACCTTTGCCAGAACTAACTTGATGGGCCATCAGACTATTGAGCTGACCTCAAGCTACTATTTTGAGTAATTGCTAATGATAGGCACCTGTCCCTAATTTATGCCTTTTCTTGTATCTTTGAAAAAGTTAACCTAGGGGGAGAACTTCCCAGGGAGAGAAGGGGGAAGCGGGCTCCAGAGAGGGTATCAAATTTCACTAGTCCTCATATTAAAACCCTGTAACTGAAGTCTGATTAGAGTATGTTCTTTCACCTAAAAGATAAGTATTGGGATGGATATCATATTAGTATGTCTGTAGTTTGAATGTTGAGTTCTGAGCTCTTGATTATACCCCGAGAATCTTCTGTATCCTCTTCCACTCTACCCTGAGAGTCCAGAGTGGAAATGCTGTACTTATCCCAGTTTGCAGAACCATAGTAGGACAGTTCCCAGGACAACAGGACCAAACTATCCCAACTACCACATAGTAGGCTAGTAGCCCTTGTTTTCTTTCTGGCCTCCAAATGGGGTCAGACACCCATTCAGAGGAGAAGTGGCCTATCAGTTTGAATTGAACTGACAGTTTTGAGGTATGGTATGGCCAAGACTGATATGCATATTGTTGGCCTAATAAAAATAATTTAATAATCAGAGAATGTTAAATTTCATCCTCCAAAGTCCAACATTTTCCCCCATGTGGTTATGTTTTGAGTGGGAATAGTAAATTAGAACGTACCCAAAGTATCATACTTTCTCCAATCTGGCTAAGGTGTTAGTGGAAATAGTAAATGTGAGTTCCATAAAGTGTTAGTGTTTGTTTCATTTTTCAAATTAGATCTTAAAAACCTGCAGTCATTTATGATATAATTTTTTTTTTTTTTTAGTAATATATTTTATTGACAACAAAAGAGAGAGTATTTTACACTTATGGTATTGTTGTAGTGTACATACATATTTCCTTGTAGTTATATATTTGATACATTATTTATGTTTCTAAACATTATAATATATTTATAGTGCAGAAGATGGCCGTAATGTTGCGCAAGGACGTGCTAGGCCCTCTTAAATCTGAGCCATTGTTTGTTAATCTAGAATATGTTAGTTTAGGGTGGTGTGGTAGGATTCATAAAATGAAATCTTTTTACGTATTTTATATATGTTTTCGGTGCAGTTAGGATTGTTTTAGTGCTCTCCTACTGTGGTGTGCTATATATTAGGATTGAAAATAGTGTTTGGGTGGTCTTATATGTTTTTACTTTACAGCTTTTTTTCCTAGGACGTTAGATTTCATTTTTAACATGGATGCATTTATTTTTTTTAAGGAAAAGTACTTGTTTATTTTTTAACCATAATTATTTTAACCTTTTTCAGTTTGGATTGTTTATTTAATGATTTCATATTTTTCGGGTTTTGGATTGAGTCACTAGAATACTGGAGTTGTTTTGTATATTCTACTTTTCTCTGGTTTATTTTTGCATTTTTTGAACTCTTTTTATCAATAGTTTTGTGGGACTGTAGTTCTTGGATCATCCTTTCACGTACCAGGACTTCAGCTTTGAACTTGTAAGTGTTTTGTATTTATTTATATTATTGGGGGCATTGTTAATTTGTTGATGATGTGTATGTTGATGTATTAAATGGATCCATGACTTTTTATTTTATTAGGATATGTGTGTAGGTAAGAGAAAAGTGTTTGGTTGTTTACCATAATGTAGGTTATTTTTGGCTTGTATAGTCATTTACTTTTAAATATTTTTTATAGTAATTTTTAATTATCAATCTGAATGTGTGTGCTTTGCATCATTTGTTTATTTACATTGGTATTTCAAAGTTTTTTAATATTATTTAAAAATAAATATTATTAAAGTGTGTGTATGACCAGCTTTAAGGGATTTTAAAATGTGGTGTTGTTTAGTGTGGTGCTTTTAAAGTAAAGTCTTGAATTGAGTTTAGATATGGTAGATGATGTTTGTAAGCAAAGAGTGTTTTTTTTTCATGCTAGGTGTTTATTTATTTTTTTAGTTTGTTAGGATATTTGTGGCTTCAGCTGGGAGAGGGATTCTTCCATTTTTAGTTCCTGCTAGTGTTGTTCTTTATTAAGAACTTCTAGTAATTGTTAGAGTGTATAGTGGCTTCTTCCAAGTGTTCCTTAGGAATTGTGCCACCCTTCCACTGAGTTACCTGTCTTTTCTAAACACCTACAAAATATGCATTTTAAAATGACATACATTCCTATGGAATCCAAGCCTTGGTTTTTCTATTTTCATTTACTACCTTTTGCCAAGTTTCAATGATTTTGTAGTCATTTTTCATAATTTGTGGCTGTTTGTGGAGTTTGGGGTTGCAGCTTCTTGTTTGCCCATTGCTGGTCTCCAGTTCACAAACGACTATTTAACACAGAATTTGCAAGGGTCTAGTGGGAGTGGGGAGGTGTTAAGAGCTAATTAGTCAAGTCTTTGTTAGTGCATGTTATTTTAGTACACTGGGTAAGATTTAAGAAAAGTGGCGCTGCACCCAATGCAGAGCTACTTTCCTTGGCTCCTTATTGCCCCCCTACCACCACTATGTGTGCACTGTATTTAAAATATGGCACACCATGGCACAGGGTAGGGGACAATAACATCACGATTTGTGCTAACCCTATGCTGTCCTGTTGTAAACTTTCCACCATGGAATGAGACACTTAGGTTGGCATCTGTGGCTTGGTCAGCACAGGCGACCAACACAAGTATCTTCAAAATAATCCATTTGTGTGGCTAGTTTATTTTCATGCTGTTGGTAATATAGGGAATCAATAAGCATGTCATAATGTTTAATGACTTGTGTTACAGGGACATTTGCTAGAGATATTAGTTGTTTTTCTATTTTGTGAGCAAATTCTAGGTTAGTTGCAGATTCTTTACTCATGGTGGATTTTCGGAGGTGGCTTCATATGTTCTGCTTAAAATGATAGTAGTGTCCCTTAGTCGCAGTGTGTGTAGATAAGTGTAGTGCAAATCATTGCCTGTTCAAAATCTGTGGTGATTGTTTGAGGTTTATAGGCGTTAGTTTGAGTTTGATGTGTCAATCAATCAATCAATCATAATTTGGATAGCACAACACTGTTACCCATGGGGTATGTAGGTGCTGAAGGTACCATGTCTCTGTCAAAAAGCCAGCTTTCTGAAGTCAGTAAGGGAGGGTGCTGTTTGGAGGTAGAGGGGCATGTCATTCCAGAACTTGGCGGCGATGTAGGAGAAGGTGCGGCCCCTTAAGCGGCTGTGATGGATGCAGGGTGTGAATGTGAGGGCCAGTGAGGAAAGGCAAAGGTGTCTCATGTGGCTGATGGAAGTTCAGTTGATGGTTGATGTAGGAAGGTCCTTGATGATGTAGAGCTTTGTAGGAGAGTGTGAGGATTTTGAACTGGCATCTCTTCTAGATGGGGAGCCAGTGAAGGTTTCTGAGGAGGTGGGTGATGTAAGTCCGCTTGGGGAGGTCTATGATAGATCTGGCTACAGAGTTCTGTATGGTCTGGAGTCTGCTGAGGAGCTGGGTGGAAATTCCCATCATAGAGAGTGTTGCTGTAGTCGAGGCGGCTGGTTACAAGTATGCAAAGGGTCTGGAAGCAAAAGGAGGCAACTGCATTGACTAGTTAGTCGCCTGTCGAGGAAGATGCCCAGGTTGTGTGCATGGTCTGTTGGTGTGGGTGTAGGTCTGAGTTCGGCTGGCCACCAGCTGTGGTCCCATATGGAAGTGTTCTTCCTGAAGATTAGTACCTCTGTTCTGTTGGAGTTGAGTTTAAGGCAGTTGTTTCTCATCCATTTGGCTACGCTGGTCATAATGTTGCAAAGTTGGGTTTGGCTTTGGAGAGGTCCCTGGAAGTAAGAGGTTTAGCAGAGTGTTGTCTGCGTAGGAGATTATGTTGAGTCCATGGAATAGGACGAGATCTGCGAGGGGGGTCATGTAGAATGTTGACCTGGTAGGGATGAGGGATGATCCTTGGGCTACACTACATTTGATGTTCTTAGGCAGTTGGATGCTCTGTGTTCATCCTGTAAGAAAAGAGGCGATCCACTTGAGAGAGTCTTGCTGTATGCTGATGTTGTAGAGTCTGTAGATGAAGGTGTGGTGGGAAACCATGAAAATGCAGCAGAGAGGTTGAGGAGGATCAGGACCACAGTTTCTTTGTGATCGCGGAGAGTTAGGATATCGTCTGTGGCAGTGATCAGTGTGGTCTCAGTGGTGTGGTTGGCACGGAATCCTCATTGTGAGGCATTGACAAGGTGGTCATATTCCAGGTGTTTGATGAGCTGTTGGTTGTTCTTCTCGAGCACTAGCTAGGTAAAGGAGTAGGGAAATCGGTCAGTAGTTTTTGAGATCACTAAGGTCAGCAGAGCGTTTCTTTAGTAGGGGGTCTGACCTCAGTGTGTTTGCATCTGTCCGGGAAAGCTGCTGTGGAGATGGGGTGTTGAGGATACTGGTAAGTTCTGTGCTGATTGTGTTGGTTCTGAGGTTGATGAGACAGTGGGGGCAGTGGGCAGTGGGTGCCCCAAAGTGGATGTAAGACATGATGGTTGCAGTGGCATAAATGGTGAGCAGTGATGATGATTTGGCTGGTGTTCGTTGGTTGGTTGATTTGTTGATTCTGAGAGTAGTGGGTTAGGGGTTGAAGTTTTTATATCTGGTGGTAATCTTGCTGTGCAAGCAGTCCGAGAGGGTTTAACAGAGGTCTTGGGAGGGGTGGATGGTGTTCTCAGTGTCTGTTAGGTTGGAGAATTCCTAGACTATTTTGAAGATTGCCTTTGTGTGGTTGGTTGCAGTATTGATGCAGGCAACAAGGCTCTTTTGGCTTCCTTTATGTGTAGGTGGTACTTGTTGAAGGCTGCGCTGTGAGTGGTTTTGTCAGAGAGGTTCTTAGTAATGTGCCACCTCTTCTCGAGTTGGTAGCAGTTTTGACAGACATCACCCACACAGAAGCATACCTCACACAGGCACACACCCAAGACATCTACACCGACACACCAGACAACCACTCCCTCAAACTTCAAATCCCCAACCCCTTCTGATGACTATTCCTGTGTTTCAAAGGAGAATTTCCTTTTCAAACTTGCCCTTTCTCCTGTTACCTCCAAACCCCCTCCCAGATCCAAGAGGCCCGACCCAAATCCCACCCAATCCCTTCCACACGCAAGTCCTCCCCTGTCACACCTGCCCCCCCAGAAGCACCCACCTCCCCCGAGAAGAAGCCCACCCTCCTAAGGAACAGTCCACCGCATAGGAGATGCCCACCCTCTTGAGTGAGCGGACAGAGCCAACGGAGTGGGGAGCAACAGGGAGGGTGGAGATAGAACTAGGGGTGCTGGGCAAAGATGGTACAGGAATTTGTCCTGATGAGTGTGCCACCACTAGGGAGTGGCCACTGGAGGTTGATAAGGATGTTGATCCAGTCTCCTCCGTGGCCCTCCCCTCATCATCCAGTCCACTGGGTCCCTCTGTGGCGATGGTGTCTTGACTGGAGGTACCGTTGCCAGATGCTTCCCCACTTGGTTGTGCCTTGTCTTCTTCACTTGCCTGGGCTGATGCTGAAAATACAAAGAGAAAAAGGGTCACCACATGATCCTGATCATACTTGAACAATAGCTCTGATTACAAACATTACCATGATGTCAAGGAGGCCCCCCAACAACAAACTCCACCAAAGTGGCCCTTACATGTACATACCATATGCATGCTCATGCCATCTGAACTTTCAAGAGTTGCCCACAGGAAAATAAGGGTCCCAGACAACTACAATTGCATGGCTGAAGTTGTGCAATCACAGTAACCATTGAACAAGTATGAGGCCATGGGCCAGATGTATGAAGCGTTTTGCATTCACAAACGGTGAGGAATGTCCGTTTGCGAATGCAAAAATGTGTTTTCCGATGTATGAAAGGCATTCGCAATGCGAAAATAAGAAATCGCCCAAAATGCGAATTTTTGTGAATGAGACATGAATTAGTGTGTCGCAAAGAGCGTATCGCAAATAGCGATATGATTTACGGAATCGCAATTTGCGAAATGTTAATGGTGATACAGATTAGCGAATCGCAGATCCGCTTAATCATGACTCTATTGCGACACGCAAAAACAGATCTGCAATGCGATGCATCATAAAATCGCAAATTGCGATTATTCGCAGAATGGCCGTTTGCACATGCAATTTACCACAAACTGAAACCAGGTGGTAACCAGGTACAACCTATATAAAGAGGCCCAGAATGCCTCAGCTCCTCTTCCACAATGGCTGCACTCTACGTCATGGTGAGGAGAAGGAGGATCTTGGCAGGTTTGAGGAGAGAGAGGAGGAGACAGGAGCGCATTTTCAGAGTGCGCATAACCCTTTTTGACCAGACTGAGGAGGAAATTTATGAGAAGTACAGGTTAAGCTCAGCCATGATACTTGACCTGATAGCTGAGCTACAACCCATGCTGCAGCCCACCCATGTGCAGGTATTATGCTCCCTCCATCTACTAGCCTCAGGGAGCTATGAAGGGGTCAAAGCAGCAGCTGGAGGGGCTTCACAGAGTGCCCTCTCTCGATTTTTCAACGCATTTCTCAATTCCATGCTGAGCAGAATACAACTATACATAAGATTCCCCAACACGCCACAGGCATTACAACAAACTAAAGTTATTTTCTACCAGATAGCACAGTTCCCACATGTCCTAGGTGCCATCGATGGGACACATGTAGAAATCTGTCCACCATCGGCCAGCGAGTATGTGTGTCGCAACCGTAAAAACCATCATTCTATGAACATACAGGTGATATGCAATGCCTCCTACATCATTACTGATCTCGTGGCCAGATACCCAGGGAGCACACATGACTCCTACATCTTTCGCCACAGTGGGATACACACAAGACTGCTAGCTGGGGAGTTTGGTGAAGGATACCTTCTAGGTGATTTGATAGTTCAGAATAATGCATTGATGTAAGTGTGACATCAGACAGCACATGTACTCATTTTACTCTCTGTGCATTCAGGAGACAGTGCCTACGCTGTGCGCACCTATATGCTAATGCCCTACCTGAGCCCTGCAACTCCAGCAGAGAGGAGGTACAATGCTGCACATGGGGCAACCCACAATGTGGTGGAGGGCACTTTTGGGCTGCTGAAGAGCCACTTCAGGTGCATCCATAAGAGTGAAGGTGCACTACATTACACCCCAGAGACGACATGCAAAATTTTGGCCACATGTGCTATCTTGCACAACATAGCAACCACCAGGGGCATACCAGTGGAGCTCACGGAGCCAGACTCAGCTGAGGATGATTATCCCTTACCACCCCTTCTACCAGCAGACAGGGCCAGTGCAGCAGAGGGCAGGCAAAGACGTGCTGACATCACGCGCAACCATTTTTGATGTAAGTAATGACAAATCCACTTAAAAGAAAAGTATTTCTGTAGTTAGCATCTTTATTACTTCGACTTCAGGTAAACAATGTGTAATTGTGACATAGCTATTCACAATGAGCAGACATGAACAATTCACAGTGTCACACTATTAGCATCATAGCATGACAGTAGTTTGTACATGTTTGGGTGGTACGCTGTAGCCTTCAACATCACTTCTTACATCCACGCACTCCACTTGAGTGCTCTGTGCCCTCGCAGGCACCTCTAGTAGCAGGTTCACTTGCAGTACTGTGTATGGTACTGCAACACCTTGGATCAATCACAGGGACTGTCAGACTGCTGAGGCTAGAGGACTCTTCACTCTCCCCAACACCCACTTTGCTGGTTGTGGCACTGTGTACTGTTTGCATGGCATCCAGTACGTTGGTAATTTGCACCAATCCCTGTGCAATGTCGCGACTGCAATGTGCCATCTCCACCTGTGTGGTAACGGCATGCTGTGATCTCAGGGCTGTAGAACTTGCGAGCCAATTGACGGATCTACAGAAGCTACCAAACCTTCCCAAATATTGGTGAAGGCGCCTGCGCTGGCTCACGTGCTCCTGCCGTATCTCAGTGCAGAGTTCAACAATGGCCTGTGTCAACTCCTTGGTGTTTTCAGCAGCTGTTTGCTGTCCCTCAATCGGAGTCTCCAACTGGTTGTGTAGTAACCCCATATTGCTACTGTGAGACACAAACTGTCTGTGCAGTGACTTCAATTGTTTGCATTGCAGGCGCTGCACCTTCCGAATGGAAGATTCAAGGCTGCCAAAGATTGATAGGCCCACTCCTTCTACTGTGCACTGTCTGCCTGCATCGTGACACCTCCTGAGGGGAGTTGATTGGCGCTGGTGCAGGGACTGCTGTCTTCCTGTGGGACTCACCTCTGGTGGTGGTGTGGGTTTGTGTTCTGGCATCTCATCTGAGTCCAGGTTATACTCTGGCAGTGATAACACCCTTGCACTGCATGTAGTCGGAACAGTACTGTAGGACTCACTGGTATTAGAGTCAGACTGTGGCTGTGTTTCTGCTTCACCCACTTTTTCAGATCCTGCAGCAGCAGGGACCGAGTCATCTGCAAGGACAATGTCCAGCATGTCAGTTCTAGCATTTTACTCAGATTTCCATAGTGTTGCTTTAAATGTACAATTAAATTGTGTCACCCTGAGTCGTTTGTGGTGTTTCTCTATGTGGCTGACCAATATCTTGCTATTTATGTTGTGTATTCACCTTAGGGTTGTGTACTACCACTCCCATAAGGCACTGTTGTGTTGTATGTAAGATGTGACATGGACTACTTTTCACTGTGCATCAAGCTATGTTCTATTTCCTAAGGGGCATTTGTACATGCACATGTGGGGATACACATAATTACTGGCCTTACCTTTGCTGGTGCTAGGTCTCCCTGAGGTGTCAATGTCAGTTACACCACTGACAGCTTCTGGCAGTAATGTGGACTCCACCAGGTCTTCCATAGGGGTGAACGGTGCCTGGGTGGATGGTCCACCTCCGGTGCTCCTTGCCTCCATAAGCCTGCTGGCCACCCTCTCCTTGGCACGGGACCGCAAGTCGTACCATCGCTTGTGTATCTCCTCCACAGAGCGCTGCCCAACACCCACTGCGCATATTTTTGTCTGTATGTCAGACCAGAGTTTCCGCTTCTCACTCTCATGTACTTTGAGTGAGTTTTTTTCAAATAGTCTATCATGGTTCCCAACAACCTCCTCAATAAGCACCTCCAATTCTGCCTCACTAAATTTTTACTTCCTCTTCCTGTCACCCTTCTCCTTCCCATTTCCAGCATTGGCCATGTTGCAGGTTGGTCCTGGCTTACTCACAATGCTGACTCCCTGGTGCTGGGCTGTGTCTCTCTCCCTGCTCCTGTGGGTGTGGCTCCTGGAAACAGCATGGGATGACTCACTTCCTGGTTGTGATGTCATCAGGCTGTTCCGGTTTGACGTTTTCGCAATTTGCGATTTTCAATTACCGAATCGCAAAAGATTTTGTGATTCTGTATTTTCATCTCGCAAATTGCGTTTGCGTATTTTGAGAAATCGCTATTAGCGATTTTCAAATTTGATACATCGCTTTTTGCATTTCTTAAATTGCGATTTCTTAAAAATCGCAATTTGAAAATCGCTAACTGGAATCTTGATACATCTGGCCCCAAATCATCTTCAATATTTTGCCTCATGGAGCATAACTCAGTTACCTGTTGTCATACATTAGTAGCCCAATGACAAGTTCATTCCCACAAATCCCACACAAGGTCATGCAGACATTTATTTGTCACATACACAATAACACAACCATGTGAAATGATGCTCCCAGAACATGCCATGCTGCTGACAACAGTACAGTAGCCTGGAGAATATGACATGGAATTACTCATGTCACACTGGAGACATATCAACAATGCACACTTCACCAAGTGAAATGTGTCCCAAATGGAGTCATGGTTGTAGTACTAATGTTGATCATATATGCCACCCATTTGACATGGAAATGTACACTGTAGACATAGGGGGTGATTCTAACCCTGGCGGTCGGTGTTAAAGCGGCGGCTAACCCGCCAACAGGCTGGCGGTAAAAAATATGGGATTCTGACCCTGGCGGGAACCGCCAACACAGACAGCCACTTTAACACTCCGACCGCCACGGCGGTACAAACAAACAGCGCGGCGGTCACCGCCAACAGCCAGGCGGCAGACAATGTACCGCCCACACTATTCCAACTCACCAATCCGCCACCTTTTCCGGGGCGGGAGCACCGCCGATAAAAACACGGCGGAAACAGACTACGGACGGGAAAACGCTCACCACTACGCACTCCAGGAGGAAGGAGGACAGCATGGAACCCGAATTAAACATCCTACCTGCTCTCGTCTACCTTCTCATTTACCACGAGTACGAAGTCCGGCGCAGACGACAACGGTGAGTACTGCACCTACGACACACGGGAGGACGAAAGGTTACGGGCACACACATATGCGACCCCCCCCCCCCCAACTATGTACACACCAATGCAGAGCAACAAGTCACAGTGACACCACCCAAACACCCCTGAAAAATGCTAGGACATAATCAAATTTGGAATAAATATTTATGTACCAAAAAGCTCCAGAAAATTATCGTACAACCATGAAAGATATTCACAACAAAACTAATGACATACACATCAGTGTATAACTGAAGTACCAAGTCCTGCACATCCTACGAATTCATCATGTCCGTGGGCCAAAGTCTTGGGAAATAAGGGCAAAGCCCACACAGGAGACCTGAGTCCTTTGGAGAGAACACTCCAGGGGCATCAGATGTAAAAACTACAGGCACCTCAGGGGGAAGGGAAGGGGGGGGCACCACAGCCACATGAGTCCACGACGCCAGATCCACGAGGAGCCACCATGCCCACTGTACCATCCTGGGGAGTGCAATGCCACAGTCTCTCAATGTCTCTACAGTGGGTGGGCTGCCCACTGTACCATCCTGGGGAGTGCAAAGCCACAGTCTCTCAATGTCTCTACAGTGGGTGGGCTGCCCACTGGACCATCCTGGGGAGTGCAAAGCCACAGTCTCTCAATGTCTCTACAGTGGGTGGGCTGCCCACTGGACCATCCTGGGGAGTGCAAAGCCACAGTCTCTCAATGTCTCTACAGTGGCTGGGCTGCCCACTGGACCATCCTGGGGAGTGCAAAGCCACAGTCCATCAGGTGGATGACAGTCTCCACTGGTCAAGGAGGAGGCATGGTGGGCACAGTGAACCATAAACAGTGATTGAGACAGCGGTGCCCAGCGGAGCGGTGCTTGAGAAGAAGGGCCCAGCGGAGCGGTGCTTGAGACGGCGGTGCCCAGCTGAGCGGTGCATGACAGGAAGGGCCCAGCGGAGCGGTGCTTGAGATGAAGGGCCCAGCGGAGCGGTGCTTGAGAAGAAGGGCCCAGCAGAGCGGTGCTTGAGACGGCGGTGCCCAGCGGAGCGGTGCATGACAGGAAGGGCCCAGCGGAGCGGTGCTTGAGATGAAGGGCCCAGCGGAGCGGTGCTTGAGATGAAGGGCCCAGCGGAGCGGTGCTTGAGACGGCGGTGCCCAGCGGAGCGGTGCTTGAGAAGAAGGGCCCAGCGGAGCGGTGCTTGAGACGGCGGTGCTCAGCGGAGCGGTGCATGACAGGAAGGGCCCAGCGGAGCGGTGCTTGAGATGAAGGGCCCAGCGGAGCGGTGCTTGAGATAAAGGGCCCAGCGGAGCGGTGCTTGAGACGGCGGTGCCCAGCGGAGCGGTGCATGACAGGAAGGGCCCAGCGGAGCGGTGCTTGAGATGAAGGGCCCAGCGGAGCGGTGCTTGAGATGAAGGGCCCAGCGGAGAGGTGCTTGAGATGAAGGGCCCAGCGGAGCGGTGCTTGAGACGGCGGGGCCCAGCGGAGCGGTGCATGACAGGAAGGGCCCAGCGGAGCGGTGCTTGAGATGAAGGGCCCAGCGGAGCGGTGCTTGAGATGAAGGGCCCAGCGGAGCGGTGCTTGAGACGGCGGTGCCCAGCGGAGCGGTGCTTGAGAAGAAGGGCCCAGCGGAGCGGTGCTTGAGACGGGGGTGCCCAGCGGAGCGGTGCATGACAGGAAGGGCCCAGCGGAGCGATGCTTGAGATGAAGGGCCCAGCGGAGCGGTGCTTGAGACGGCGGTGCCCAGCGGAGCGGTGCATGACAGGAAGGGCCCAGCGGAGCGGTGCTTGAGATGAAGGGCCCAGCGGAGCGGTGCTTGAGACGGCGGGGCCCTGTTCAGCAGTGCTCTTCTGCCCCGCGGGCCCTGTTCAGCGGTGCTCTTCTGCACCGCGGGCCCTGTTCAGCGGTGCCTATCTCCAAGGCGGGGCCCTGTTCAGCGGTGCTCTTCTGCCCCGCGGGCCCTGTTCAGCGGTGCTCTTCTGCCCCGCGGGCCCTGTTCAGCGGTGCTCTTCTGCACCGCAGGCCCTGTTAAGCGGTGCCTATCTCCACGGCGGGGCCCTGTTCAGCGGTGCCCTTCTGCACCGCGGGCCCTGTTCAGCGGTGCCTATCTCCACGGCGGGGCCCTGTTTAGCGGTGCTCTACTGCCCCGCGGGCCCTGTTCAGCGGTGCTCTTCTGCACCGCGGGCCCTGTTCAGCGGTGCCTATCTCCACGGCGGGGCCCTGTTCAGCGGTGCTCTTCTGCCCCGCGGGCCCTGTTCCGCGGTGCTCTTCTGCACCGCGGGCCCTGTTCAGCGGTGCCTATCTCCACGGCGGGGCCCTGTTCAGCGGTGCTCTTCTGCACCGCGGGCCCTGTTCAGCGGTGCCTATCTCCACGGCGGGGCCCTGTTCAGCGGTGCTCTTCTGCACCGCGGGCCCTGTTCAGCGGTGCCTATCTCCACGGCGGGGCCCTGTTCAGTGGTGCTCTTCTGCCCTGCGGGCCCTGTTCAGCGGTGCCTATCTCCACGGCGGGGCCCTGTTCAGCGGTGCTCTTCTGCCCCGCGGGCCCTGTTCAGCGGTGCTCTTCTGCACCGCGGGCCCTGTTCAGCGGTGCCTATCTCCACGGCGGGGCCCTGTTCAGCGGTGCTCTTCTGCACCGCGGGCCCTGTTCAGCGGTGCCTATCTCCACGGCGGGGCCCTGTTCAGCGGTGCTCTTCTGCCCCGCGGGCCCGGTTCAGCGGTGCTCATCCAGCAGGTCAAGGGAGCCAGACCTGGCCTGGACTCCCGGCTCAGTCGCCCTCGGACTGTGACGTTTCTGGACCCTTCGGGGACGGACTCCTGGCCTCCTTAGTGTCCTCCTTCCCAGCTGGGATGTGGCATGTGGGGTCCACCTTCTCCGCGCTCCTGCTGCCCTTCCGCTCCTTTGATGGGGCTCTCGGGCCCTTGCCTCCCCTAGATGGTGTGGGTGGTGAAGTGGCCGCACATTGCTCCTTGGGGGCAGCCCTGTCGGTCCTCGCGCGGCGGCCCTTGTTTTTGCGGGTCCTCTTGCCGGGGGGGGGGCTGGACGTGTCCTTGCTGCTGATGGATGTGTCACTGCTGGCAAAGGGTGGGCTCCAGAGCCCATGCACAACAGTGACACCCGAAGCTGGGCTGGTGGTGGCTGCGGTGCTCTTGGGACTCTTTGAAGATGGATGGGGGAGCTCATCGGGGGGAAAGAGGTCAAGGTTAGCCAGGAAAAGTTTTTTAGGGCCAAGGTAAAAGGTAGGAGAAATGGAGATGGAAGTGGAGGTAGAGGAGGTGGTTGTAGGAGAGTCAGGTGTGCTGTCATTGGGTGAAGGTGCTGGTGCTGTAGGCTGTCGTGAGGTGGATGGCTGTTGGGTGGGTGGCTGCCTGCGTTTGTGTGTCTTGGAAGAGGGGGTGACAGACACAGTGGGAGAGGACACAGAGGACGTGTAAAATGGCAGTGGGGGTGGTGACTGCACGAGTGTGGACTGTACTGGAGGGTGAGGTGGTGATGGAAGCACTGGCTGATGTTGGGGTGCATGCAGGTGTGAGTGTAGACGTCACAGGGAGGGAGGAGGGAGACGAGGAGGAGGGGGACACAGGGGTGGCAGTGGCTGTTGGCATGTCTGCATCTGGGTGTTGCTTGGGTGAGTGTTTGTGGGATCTGTGGTGCTTGTGTTTGGATGAGCTGCTCTTGGGTGTTGAGGTGTGTGCAGGCTGGTCTGATAGGGTGGATGGGATAGGCTGAGGGACAGGAGACAGAGAAAGGCTGCAGGCAGCAAGAAGAGGGAGGCTGGAAACAGGGACAATGGCTGCCGTCAGTGCTGAGGCCAGAGCAGTGAACGCTCGTTGATGGGCAGCCTGACCCGAATGAATGCCCTCCAGGTACGCATTGCTCTGTTGCACCTCCCTTTGCACACCCTGGATGGCATTCAAAAGGGTCGTCTGCCCAACAATGAGCGTCCTTACCAGGTCAATGAGCTCCGCACTGAGGGCAGCAGGGGCAACAGGGGCAGGGGCTGAGGTGCCTGGGCGAAGGAGACGCGCGCCTTCCTGGGCGAACCGGCACGGAGCGAAGACTGAGGGGCTGCTGGGAGGGCGGGGCTGGTGCGCTGGGTGGCGGCTGTACCTGTAGAGGCGGGGGGCACGGATGTTGCCGCCACCGCTAGGGAGCTCCCGTCCGAGGACGTGTCGCTTTCGCTGCTCTCACCAGCGGTCCCCGTCGTGGTGCTCCCCTCGCCCTCCGGATCACTGGTGCCCTCTGTGTCTGTTCCTGGGCTCACCGGGGCCTTGTGTCCTGCAGCTCCCTCGTGCTCCGATGCCAAATCTCCTCCGCCTGATGATGCTAATGCACACATGCACAAGAAGATGAAGAGAAAGGGTGGGGGGAGAAAAAAGAAGACCAGGTTGAGTGCATGCAATGTCAACACCGTTGGCGGAGAGGACAGACACAGGAGCCTAATGCACTAAGCCGCGCATTCGGGGTACACTACTCAGTACTACTGACTAGGACAACAGGCCAAGAGACGTCAAACGCGCACATGGGAGATGCTGGACCTTCAATGGCTGTACTTGTCACCCTACCGAGGTGGGGGCCGGGGGCACAGGGCCATGCCTAAGGGAGAGGACTACACTACAGAAAGCGCCCTGGCCTAATGTCACCCACAGCCCTCCTCCCCCACCCAGACGCCTCCACTGCGCAGAAAGATAGCAGAATGTGCTGATACTCACCCCCTTGTGTCTGCTGTGATGTCTTAAAGCGCCCATCCAATTCTGGGTAAGCCACCGCCAGGATCCGGGACATCAGGGGGGTCATGGTGCGACTGGCACCCCTCCTAGGTTGGGAGGCCATCCCCAGCAGTGTTTCTGCGGTCTTCCTTGTTCCACGGCGAATGTCCTCCCACCTCTTGCGGCAGTGGGTGCCCCGTCTGTTGTGGACCCCCAAGTTCCGGACTTCCTTGGCGATGGCACGCCAAATCTCGATCTTCTGATGGGCGCTGACCTATTTGACATGTACAGGGTGGAAAGGAGGAATTCATCAATGACCTGCATGTTAGATGTGATTGGCCCCCCCCACCAACTTTGCCATATGGCACATGCTCTCATCTGTCGGGCGTTGCACTCCTCATTCGCCCCCCACCCCACCAACTTACATCCACCCCAATCCACACAGGCATAGCCCATCCCATGTGCACCCGGTGTACTCACTTGTTGGTCTGGAGGACCGTAGAGTACCGCATACTGGGGAGGACCCCATCCACGAGCTTCTCCAACTCTTCAGACGTGAAGGCAGGGGCCCTTTCCCCAGTCGCAGCAGCCATTGTATCTTCCAGACCGAGGTCACAGCAGCACTTGCAGTACAGGTCCTCTCCTGTGGATGATCAGGTCTCGAGTGATTAAGCAGATAGAAAATGGCGGTCACGCCCGCGGTGGTGCATACCGCGGCAGTGCGTACTGTGACCGTCGGCGCACTTCGTCATTGGCTCCTGAAACCCATAGGCTTCAATGTTAACCAATGCGGCTTTGCGCCGCGGTCTTCGACCGCCTACCGCCACGGTGTGCCCCGCCAGCGCATTGACCTCACATCCCATTGTCCCACTTCACAGGTCAGGCAGCCGCCATTTCAAGGGCCTACATGGCTTAATTTTGAATGCGACACACAGGCCTAGGCCTTGCATTGCCACACATACACGCCTTTCAACCCATTGCCATTCTTTAACTGTGCAAGCTGTCTGTACGTACCTGTGGTTTGGCTGACTCTGTGCTCCATGTTGTCCTTCCTAGGCACCGTCCGCTGGGACTTGCGATGAGAAGGAGGAATCCTCGCGTGTACCGACCGCTGGTGGACCTGTCGACAATGGAAGAACGCCACATCATACTACGATACCGACTTGACCGAGCCACTATCCATGAACTGTGTGCCCAGCTGGAGCCAGCCCTGATGTCCCCCATCCGCCAACCCACAGGGATTCCCCCTCTGGTGCAGGTTTTGTCAGTCCTCCATTTTTTGGCAAGTGGGTCATTCCAGACCACAGTGGCCATGTCATCTGGAATGTCTCAGCCCATGTTTTCAAAGATTTTGAGTAGAGTGTTGTCTGCCCTGATGAAACTCATGCGGAGCTACATCATTTTCCCAGAGGAGGGTGACTTGCCTACAGTGAAGGGTGATTTCTATGCCCTTGGACATATCCCCAACATCATTGGTGCCATTGATGGGACCCATGTGGCTTTGGTACCCCCAAAAGACGATGAGCAGGTGTACCGAAACAGAAAAAGTTATCATTCGATGAATGTCCAGGTGGTCTGTTTGGCTGACCAGTACATCTCCCATGTAAATGCCAAGTTCCCAGGGTCAGTGCATGACGCGTATGTGATGCGAAATAGCAGCATCCCCTATGTGATGGAGCAGCTACAGAGACAACGTGAGTGGCTAATAGGTGACTCTGGTTACCCCAACCTGCCTTGGCTACTGACCCCAGTAAGGAATCCCCGGACCAGGGCAGAGGAACGGTACAATGAGGCCCATGGGCGAACTAGGAGGATCATCGAAAGGACCTTTGGCCTCCTGAAGGCCAGGTTTAGGAGCCTGCATATGACTGGGGGATCCCTGATGTACTCACCAAAGAAGGTGTGCCACATCATCGTGGCCTGCTTATGCTTCACAATCTGGCATTGCGACGTCAGGTCCCTTTCCTGCAGGAGGATGGTGCAGATGGTGGTGTTGAAGTAGCTGTGGAGCCTGTGGAGAGTGAAGAGGAGGAAGACTCAGAGGACGACACAGACAACAGGGACAGAGTAATAGCACAGTATTTCCAGTAGCACACAGGTAATGATCACCCATGCCATTTTACATTTCCTGAAAGCCTCCTGCATATCAACTTTGTCGGTTTCCCCCCAGACCTATGGACATGATGTTTGAATTTCCCTTCCCTTTTCTGTGCTGTATGAGCCACTGCGTGACCTCGGCTTGGTTGGCCCATGGACTAATGCTAAGTTACCTCGGTATGTGTAATTCACAATGTTCACAATACGTAATTGATATGTAATGTGTCATACATTTGTAAATAAGACAGCCAGAGTCCTGATTGATTTCAGTGCAATGCGTGATTTATTATTAGTGCATAGATATTGGTACATGAGGGTGAAACAGTGATGGGTGGGGGTGGAGTAATGTCCATGGCGGAGTCCAGTTCTCAGTCTCACAGGTGCATTGTCCATACGCCTGTGGCAGGATGGAGCAGGGGCAGTTCAAGGTTTGACAGGGTGGCCATGTGGGACAGTGGGAGGACTTCAGGGGGTATGTGATGCTGGCGGGGGACTTGACATCCTACTCTGTCGGTTTTTTTGATCTCAGGCTCCTTTTGCGGGGCGGTTGTTATTCAGCAGGAGGTGGGGTTCTGGGAGGCTGTCGTTGTGGTGGGGCCTCCTGTCCACTTGCGCCGGCGGAGGTGGTAGGCTGTTCCTGTTCCTGGGTAGTGACAGGGGCCCGGTGTGATGCCACATGGTCCCGAAACGTGTCCTCTATGCGGTTCAGGGCCTGGACTATGCTCCCCATAGCGGTTGAGATGTTGGTTAGTTGGTCGCTGAACCCCATGTAGCGTTGCTCCTGCTGTGCCTGGATCTCCTGGAACCTGGCCAGTACCGTCGCCATCGTCTCTTGTGAGTGGTGGTAGGCAGCCATGATGGTGGTGAGGGCCTCTTGGGGAGTGGGTTCCCTGGGCCTCTCCTCCCCCCCTGTCGCACAGCAGCCCTCCGAGTTGCCCTGTTTCCCTGGGCCTCTGTCC
Organism: Pleurodeles waltl; assembly: GCF_031143425.1. Taxonomy (NCBI): domain Eukaryota; kingdom Metazoa; phylum Chordata; class Amphibia; order Caudata; family Salamandridae; genus Pleurodeles; species Pleurodeles waltl. Next base: position 620,022,907 of record NC_090437.1, on the reverse strand, counting down.
CCTGGACGGTGTGCCCACTCCCACTGCCCCCAGGTCCCTGTTGTTGTTGGGTTGGTGGGTTACCCTGGGGGCCCTGTAGTGGTAGACACACCGCTGCTTGACCTGTCCTAGAGACAGAGGCATGGGCCCGCTGGGTGGGAGCTGTGCGGTTGTTCCCAGAGGGGGTTGGGTCTGCAGTGGCCTGTGTCTGGGTGAGGGGAACCGACTGCCCAGAGGTCCCCGATGGTCCGGGCTGGTCATCAGGTTCCAGGTCGACAGAGCTGCTGTCATCACTAGTGGCCTGTTCCGGGGGTGGGATGGACATTTCTGGTCCCTCCTGACCGGTGTGTTGTCGTTCGGGTCCTGCATGGGGTAAGAGGGTATGGTTATTGTTTCTGTGTGTGCATTAGCTTGCGTTTTATAGGTGCCCTTGTCCCCCAGTGCTGGCATTCCCTTGGGGGAGGTGTTGTGAGGGTGTTTTGTGGGGGGGGGGTGATGGGTATGTGCAGTGGTCATGCTTAGGTGATGGGTGTCCATAGTTTGGGGGTGGCATGCAGGGGTTGGTGTTGGGTGGGTTGTGCTGGGGAGACATTCTCAGGGAGGATGTGTGCTGGGGGGTTGGGGGTGAGGGTGGGGGTTAGCATGCTGGGGGTGGGGTGAAGTGGTTGGCCTTGTACTTACCAGAGTCCATTCCTCCGTGTACTCCAGCGAGGCCATCAGGATGCAGGATGTTGAGTACCTCCTGCTCCCATGTTGTGAATTCGGGTGGAGTGGGTGGGGGTCCCCCGCCAGTCTTCTGCACTGCGATGTTGTGTCGCGAGACCATCGAGCGCACCTTCCCCCGTAGGTCGTTCCATCGTTTGCGGATGTCCTCTCTATTTCTGGGATGCTGTCCCACCACGTTGTCCCTGTCCACGATCCGCTGCCAGAGCTCCGCCTTCCTCGCTATGGTGGTGTGCTGGACCTGTGAGCCGAAGAGCTGGGGTTCCACTCTTATGATCTCCTCCACCATGACCCGGAGTTCTTGGTCCGAAAAGCGTGGGTGCCTTTGTGGTGCCATGGGGTGGGGTGTATGAGGTGTGGGGTGGTGTATGTGATGATGTGTGTGTTGGTGTGTGGTGCTTTGTGCTTCTATGTGGTGTGTGTGATGTTGCGGTGTGCCTCTGTGTGTCTGGCTATCTATTCTCTGATGTGTGTCTCTCTCTCCTTCGTCTCTGGTTTTTGTTGGTAGGGGTTTGTGGGTGATGTGGGTGTGTGTTTTATATGGTATTGGATGTGTGGGAGTGGTGTGTGTATGGGTTTCAGGTGTGTGCCTTTCAAATTGTCCAATGTGGTAGGGGTTTGTAAAGGTGTGTGTATTTTGACCGCGGCGGGGTCTACCGCCAATGGAATACCGCGGTTGAATGACCGCCGCGTGGATTTGCGGGTCATAATGGGATGGGCGTATTTCTGTTGCCGTGGCGGTGGAGGTTTGGTCTTCTCCAGTTTACCGCTGGCCGCTGATGTGGCGGACTGCAGTGGAGGGCGGATTTTCGGAGGTTTTGCAGTTGTGGGTCAGAATGTCCGTGGCGGCTGACCGCGGCCGCGGCGGTATTGTGGCGGCCTTCTGACCGGCGGTAAGCGGCTTTTACCGCCGAGGTCAGAATGACCCCCATAATGTGCAAATTGACAGGGAGATATGTCCCTAAAATCCACATGACAATGAATCAGCAAGCCCCAGGGAAATTACCACTAATGTCTGGCACCCATTACAATTACATTACATTGCATCAGTAGACAATATTAGTCCTTTGTATGTTGGAGAGGCCCAGAGATTTGCAAGTACTTGTAGTAAGACCTCAACATGTTGCCCAATGGGAAGACACATCACTTTCTCCATTTAGGTCTTGCAAACCCAGATGTTGTTCCAAAACACATGTGATTCTAACATAACTGCAAGTCACTCCATGATGCATGTGAACAGTCATGTTACAAACCCTCCCCATTACACATATGCAGTGCATTTTGCTTCTTGATGCCACATCAATGGCCTGGAAATGTGCATTGTGGCCAACAAATCTAGTCATACGCCTCTTGTCCCTCATTGGTATTGCAGTGGTACATGCCAAATGCCATGCATTTACGGTTGAGGGTATGTGTCAGCCAACAATCAATGATAACACACTCTTGTCTGTGCACCACATGAAATGTAGTCCCATTGCAAATGTCCTATTCCACACACAGTTTGGCATGCATATATATGTGAGGGAATACAAAAAGCATTGCATTAAATCAGGTAGACCATGCATGACACATCAGTGTACACATTTTGTCAAAAGAGAAAGGGACACATGCTAACATGCAGGCACAAGGAATATTGGCAACTGTGATGGCACTTAAATCATATCAATGGGCATTACCCACTTACCAAGGCAAAGTATTTATCTGTAGCTGCACCCAAAGAACAATGTGTGCTCGGTCACATGTATGATGGTCATCCTCACATTACAGACAGTAGTGAGGCACCAGCACCCGTCACACGCTGAAGACAAGTAGCCTCTGGGTGTCAGATGTCAATGAAGTAATTTGACCAGACATATGGGAGAGGACAGTGATCTATCACTTCCTTACCTTTGGCCTCCTGTAACACTGAAGAGTAGTGGTCTGTTGCATAGAATTTTCACCCACTACAACAGCAAACATTACATGGTTGATCAATGTATTCAGCCCTATGTTGTCCCTGGAGAGCAAATTGTTTGTTTTTTGTACACCGTGGTGTCCTAGGTCCCTGGACCAATAGGCAAGGTACACCAGTATGCACCATATGACATATCTACACAGTCACTCACCTACTGTGTCACACATGGCTCATCTCTAATCATCAGGGGAAGATGTCAGAACCTAACACATTAACTTGGCAATGTGAGAGGCAGGAAAAAGCCCTGTACTCACCCACTTGTGGCTGCTGTGCTCCCCTCAACCACCCATCAAGGTCTGGTTACACCACTGCCAGAATGCAGGCCATTATGGGGGGTCATGGTCTGATGCGTACCCCGCCCATGTTGGGGGGACAGTCCCAGCTGGACCTCAGTGATGTTCCAGGCCCAATGTCTCAGGTCCTCCCACCTCTTGCGACAGTGGGTGCTCCGCCAGCTGTGGACTCCCAGGGTCCGCACCTTCTGGGCAACCGCTCTCCACTCTCCTTCTTCTGATGGGCGTTGGCTGCAAGAGACAAATCAAGGGTTTACAATCACAAGTTTTCTCACAAATGGTTGAGTCACCCACATGCCTGAAGCACCAAGCTAGAAATTTTCAATTTGAAAACACACCACAAATGTAAAGCACACATGCCAAAAAGTAGAGACATGACTACAGACATTTATATTCATCTGCAGACTAACCCACTTCCCTACTCAAGGCCCACAGTAACTAAGAAAGCCTACTGATATCAAGTAGCCCATGCTCCAGCAACATGTATTGTGATGCAAGCCACAATAAAACACTACACACATATGTGGCTTCTGAAGGGTAAACTCCTTAGGCCTGAATGGACCAACAAATTCACATTCTGCGAGATTGGTTCACTGCATACAATCCCTACAGGCAACTTTCACAGTACAGACTTCACCATTACACGAGTATTGACATGTGGCCTATCAAATGCAGATTCATGCCACTTAAGGGGGTGAGTTCTGTGGCTTTACCTCTATCACAGAACACCCCTTTGGACACATCTCTGTCCTACAGAGATGGCATCCAACATACAAAGGTATCCATTGTACAATTTCTGCTATGTGACCAAGGTACTGACTCACATATCATGGCCTCCCAGGAATAACCACACTGTCCACACTGTGGGACTCTCATTAGTGCAATAAGGTTGTACAGGACAAAGATGACTTCTGTGAAGGTGAGAACAGAGCTGTGGGAGTAAAGGACCTGTCATAAGGTAAAATGCACATATGGACTACTTTTGGGATGTAACTCAGTACCCATTCCTAATCTAGTCAATGAACTGAGGCATTCAGGGCACGTTTTGCCACTAGAGCATCATATCGTCCCCATGCCAGAATCTGCGGGTGTACAAGGGGTGGGCTCTGGGCCACAGTTGAATAGCCACAGTGACTCTCCCACAGCCTGCACTAGGTCCCATTCCGGGAGATGCAACAGACAGGCCCAAGTCACTGCAGGCTGAGCATACTGAGCCTATATGACACTCACATTTCCATCACTTCTATGCATGACAGTAGATCATGTGGCCATCAGCAATTTGGCATGTGGTTTGTGTGGTAACCTGAAGGGCAGACAAACTCAGAATGTGGATTCCAGACAACAGTTTGTCAAGGTCGTGTATGGGTTGAAAGACCTGTGGTACTATACACACTGCTTACAAGATCCTCAAATGACTCATACTCGATGCATACAAGGCTCATGCTGTCATGCACATGTCCAACATGTCCAACATTTACAGCAATCATGAAGAAACAGAAGTCATTGGATGGCAGTAAACTCTCCTTACCTAGTTATAGACATCCAACACAAGGAGGACCTCACACAAAACAATGTGACTGAACTTAACATGTAGTACGGCCAGCCAACAATACCTGCACAATATACATCCCATTGATGCCACAGAGCTTGCAACAATAGGCACACAAGAAGTCTTACTGGCACACAGGGGCACATTGTAGCCTGTGAGGAGGGAAAGGATGGGGTTGAACAGAGTCAATTGTGCCTTTGAGATTCTTACCTGTTCCTCTGGTGAGTCAAACAGCTGTTCATACAGGGGTAGGGCCTCATCAACAAGCCTCTCCAGATCCTCTGGAGAGAAGGCAGGGGCCCTATCACCTGCTGGATGTGGCATGATTGCCCCCAGAGGCAGCACACAGCAGCTCAGGTAGTGGAGGTATTGCTGGCAACAGTGTCAGGACTCAAGTGAGTGAATGTGCACAACATGGTGGTCACGTCTGTCACATATGCGGTCATCACCGCTGGAGGACACAGACAATGGGCCGCAACCATCAAAGGCAACAATGTTAGCCTATGGCTGTGTCCACTGCAGTTGGAATTGACTAATGCCCTGACGACATCTGCCGGTGGTTGCGGGTGGTTCCTAATGTCAAGTGGAGTAGGTCAGGCGTCTGCCATTTTTTATGTCCTGAAATACTGTTTTTGCGTTTGTAAACTGCATCACGCCTGCAATATATGTGTTGTGGCATCACAACCATCCTTTTTCTGTCTTGTCATGTCCTTCTACACAATCACCAATGTGTTTTTTTGCAGAGCACAGATGGAATTTGACGGCGGTGCATAGTCCACCACCACTGATGGTAATTTCGGCAGACAGACTATACAGTCACATTTCAAGGGGCGATTGTTTACCATATGTAGGAGGCTGGCCTGGCTTATAGTGGGTACCTGATGGTACTTACACCTTGTGCCATGTCCAATGATCCCTTATTAGTAGATTTGTAGTGTTCTAGCAGCTTAGGCTGATAGAGGTAGTTATAGCAGAGCAGAGCAGCTTAGGATGAACTAGGAGACATGCAAAGCTCCTACTATACCACTTATATCATATAGCACTATATCATACGAATCACAATACTCAGAGTTACTAAAAATAAAGGTACTTTATTTTAGTGACAATGTGTCAAAATATCTCAGAGGATATACTCCCTTAGGAGGTAAGTCAAATACACAAAATATACACACAAACCAAAATCAGGTAACTAAACAGTTAGAAAAGTAGTGCAGACACTGTAGAATACAATAGAATGCAATAGGCCTAGGGGCAACACAAACCATATAGTAAGAAAGTGGAATGTGAACCACTTAGGGACCCCAAGCCTAGTGTAGTGTGTAGAGAGTCGCTGGGAGTGTAAGAAAACACTAAGGGTGTCCAAGATACCCCATCCCAAGACCCTGAAAAGTAGGAGTAAAGTTACCCTACTTTCCCAGAAACACACTAAAGTTGTGATAGGAGATTCTGCAAAGACCACAACAGACTGCAAAGCACTGAAGACGGACTCCTGGACCTGAGGACCTGCAAAGGAAGGGGACCAAGTCCAAGAGTCCCGAAAGTGTCCGGGGGGGCAGGAGCCCACTAAAGCCCAGATGAATGTGAAAAATGTCTGCCTCCGGGTGGAAGAAGCTGAAGATTCTGCAACAACAGAAGATGTCAGGAACTTCTCCTTTGCACAGAAGAGTTCCCACAGTGTGCTGGAGGACGCAGAGTTATTTCCACGCAGAAAGACCGCAAACAAGCCTTGCTAGCTGCAAAGGTTGTGGTTGAAGGAAATGGGTGCTGCCCGGGCCCAGGAAAGACCAGGAGGTTGCCCCTTTGAGGAGGAGACAGAGGGGGTGCTCAGCAACACATAGAGCCCACGCAAAAGCAGGCAGCACCCACAAAAGTACTTGAACATGGGTTCAAGAAAACTCAGCATGGCAGTCATCTCAACACTACAAAGGATGGTCCCACGAAGCCGGTGGTCAACTTAGTGAGTTGAGCAATGCAGGATGGAGTGCTGGGAACCTGGGCTGTGCTGTGCATGAAGGATTCCTTGCAAAAGTGCACAGAAGCCCTAGCAGCTGCAGTTCAGGCAGTACACAGGATTACTGTCTGGCGTGGGGAGGCAAGGACTTACCTCCACCAAATTTGGACAGATGGACCACTGCACTGTCGGGGTCACTTGGATCCAGCTCCTGTGTTAGAGGGACCACGCTCGTCAAGATGAGAGGGGACCCAGAGGACCGGTGAAGCAGAGATTTGGTACCTGCGTTAGCAGGGGGAAGATTCCGTCGACCCATGGGAGATTTCTTCTTGGCTTCCAGTGCAGGGTTAAGGCAGACAGCCCCAGAGCATGCACCACCAGGAAACAGTCAAGAAAGTCGGCAGGATTAGATGCTACAATGTCGCTGGTAGTCTTCTTACTACTTTGTTGCAGTTTTGCAGGTGTCCAGGAGCAGTCAGCGGTCAATCCTTGGCAGAAGTCAACTCTGGTGACCTCTTGCATTCGTTATCTCAAGAGAAGCCCACAGGAGAGACCCTAAATAGCCCTCAGAGGAGGATTGGCCAACTAGTCAGGTAAGCACCTATCAGAAGGGGTCTCTGACATCACCTGCTGGCACTGGCCACTCAGAGGCCTCCATTGTGCCCTCACACCTGTGCATTCAAGAGGGCAGAGGTCTGGGACGCACAGGAGGAGCTCCCTGGGGTTGTGATGGACAAGGGAGTGGTCACTCCCCTTTTCTTTGTCCAGTTTCGCGCCAGAGCAGGGGCTGGGAGATCCCTGAACTATTGTAGACTGGCCCATGCAAGGAGGGCACCATCTGTGTCCTTCAAAGCATTTCCAAAGGTTGGGGGAGGCTACTCCTCCCTAGCCCTTTAACACCTATTTCCAAAGAGAGAGGGTGTAACACTCTGTCTCAGAGGAAATCCTTTGTTCTGCCTTCCTGGGACTGGGCTGCCCAGACCCCAGGAGGGCAGAAGCCTGTCTGTGGATTGTCAGCAGCGGTAGCTGTAGTGAAAACCCGAGAGAGCTGGTTGGGCAGTACCGGGGTCCACCCCAATACCAGATTTGACATGTGGGGGACATTTCTATGATCTTAGACATGTTACATGGCCATATTCAGAGTTACCATTGTGAAGCTACATATGGGTATTGACCTATATGTAGTGCATGCGTGTAATGGTGTCCCCGCACTCACAAGGTCCAGGGAAATTGCCCTGAACTATGTGGGGGTACCTTGGCTAGTGCCAGGGTGCCCTCACATTTAGTACCTTTGCACCAAACCTTCACTAAGTGAGGGTTAGGCATATAGGTGACTTATAAGTTACATAAGTGCAGTGTAAAATGGCTGTGAAATAATGTGGATGTTATTTCACTCAGGCTGCAGTGGCAGTCCTGTGTAAGAATTGTCTGAGCTCCCTATGGGTGGCAAAAGAAATGCTGAAGCCTATAGGGATCTCCTGGAACCCCAATACCCTGGGTAACTAGGTACCATATAGTAGGGAATTATAAGGGTGTTCCAGTGTGCCAATTAGAATTGGTGAAAATGGTCACTAGCCTGCAGTGACAATTTTAAAAGCAGAGAGAGCATAAGCACTGAGGTACTGGTTAGCAGAGCCTCAGTGACACAGTTAGGCACCACACAGGGAACACATTCAGGCCACAACTATGAGCACTGCGGTCCTGGCTAGCAGGATCCCAGTGAGACAGGCAAAAACAAACTGACACACAAGTAAAAAATGGGGGCAACATGCCAGGCAATATGGTACTTTCCTGCACCATATCTTTGCGTTTCGTCCACATCCATGTTGTGGACACATGTTGAAAACCATGGGGTTCACATGTGACCCTTGTGTAGTTGCCAGCTGTAATGTGTACTGGGTGCCATGTCTATCCAGTCAGAAATGCTTTGTCACATGATATTATTGGGCATGCATCATGTATGTTGCTGTAGACACACTGAGTAATGTTACAAATCATGTCTTGTCACACATAGGTACCGTGGGAGAGGGAGGATGCAACAACCTCCTGTCTACTGTCCACTGCCAGACCTTCAGACCATGGAGCAATGGTCATCCGCCACTTCTCCGATCCGACCGCCAGGGCGGAGACGACCGCTGGTCTGGAGACTTGGGTCTCCAGCCCGGCAGCCGTCACAAGACTGCCAGCGGTGTCACGACCCGGCTGACTGCCATGGATTTCATGGGGTTGGAAACCGCCATGAAATCCATTGTGGTAAGCACTATCAGTGCCAGGGAACTCCTTCCCTGGCACTGATAGGGGTCTCCCCCACCCCGCTTCCTCCCCCCACACCTCCCACCCCTCTACCACCCCCCAAAGGTGGCAGGACCCCCCTCCCCACCCATACCCCCAACATCGCAACCCAGACACACACCGTGCACACATGCATACACCACCAACACACATACTAGCACACATATCACCAAACATGCCAACAGCCACACACACAGTCATACACGCACACCCACATATAGACATACACGCACACATCCATTCAGACATACAAACAGACAGACAGACACACACATTTCCAAACACAACACCCCCGCATGCATACACGCACTCACACCTCCCCTACATACTCACAGGCACACCCCCATGCAAACACACAACACCCCCAACCCCCTCCCCTAACGGACGATCAACTTACCTGGCCCGTTGATCCTCCAGGAGGGGACAGGATCCATGGGGGCTGCTCCGCCGCCAGCACCCTGTCAACAGAACACTGCCACGCCGAATCACGGAACGTGATTCTGTGGGCGGTGTTCTGTTGATGGGGCGGTAGAGGTGGAGCAACCTCCACTTCCCCGCCGACCGCCAGTATGGCTGCTGGCGGCTCTCCTTCCGGAAAAGGACGGAGGGCTGCCAGCAGTCATAATTCGCCGAGCAGAAAACCGCCTGCACTGGCAGTCTTCAGCACGGCGGTCTCTCAGCAGTCTTGCAAAAAGATCGCCGACGTTGTAATGACCACCTAAGTTTTCTGGACAGGACAGATGGAGAACTTCTCTACTCAACCGGGAAAGTATGTCAGATCACTGTGGCATGCTGCATGCGCCACAACATCACCCTGCGAAGGAATATCCCATACGTCCCAGAGGAGGGAGAGCCTACAGCGCCACTGGGTGCGACTCCTGGAATGCCAAGTGAAGATCACAGTGGTGAAGAAGAAGGAGCTGACTTGCGAGAAGATCTCATCAACAGCTACTTTTCATGAGTGGATGTCATGTGATGTAATGACTGTGACTGTACAATGAACTGTAGTTGTGAGAATGTATGGAGGGGAGCATTTTGGAAACAGCTAGGGAGCTGACACTCAAAGGCTGCTTGAAAAGATAGCTTTTGACACATCCCCACGTTGATGATGTTGCTTTGTTTGTGTCAGTTTCCTTGCAATGTACTTTTTTGTTGTGGGTCTGGTGCATCATGTGGCCAGAAAATATGTAGTCCTAGTTGCTGACCAAGTCATTTCTTCTTCACATTGGCTAAACACTCTTTTTGTATGACCCGTAGATAGCTGTAGATGTGTTTCATCATTGCAGGCCACAGTACCTGTGCCACAACAGTGACAGATGTTTGTGTCATACCACCAGATGCATGGGAATTGGATTATGAGGTACCTGTGAACAGGGACTTTTGTACTGCCATGTGTCTGTATCTTGGAGTATGTGATGTTGGATTACTTTGGTGATAAGGCTTAAGCTGCTGACATCAACCACTTTAATGTTTGCCTATTCTAAAGGAAAATGTCTGACAAACCCTTTCCTTCCATGGTCTGGAGGTCTGTACCAGTAAATATGTTCATTTACTCAGTATGAGTCACTATTTCTTGACTTCCAGTAGTCAAGACTTATTGACAGCCTATGTGCTGAACACTGTAATAAAATGTTTGGGTTGACCAGACACTTGTACTAATGTGTTGATGTGTAATGGTTGTAATCCTGAGCTGGACACTGTGTACCTGTAACATATCCCTGCTTGCACAAGTAGCTTGTATCTTCATTGTGTGGTTCACATGGTCTTATATCTCTACATAGCTAAATGGGAAATGTAGGCAAGCAGACAATGAGTTTGTGATGGGTGAATTTATTACACTGCTAACACGGAAAATACGTTTTGGAAACAAAGTAAAGTGAAGGGGTCAGTAATGGTGAATGAAATCATTGGAGTAGATGCCACACCACTGGGAGTCCAAAGTCCAGACTACTCCTCCCATTGGAACTGGTAGGTGGTTTAGAATCAGTAAACAGAGTGAATGTGTGGCACACAAAGAATGTCCTTTAGGAAGAGGTTGCTTGCAGGAAGTGGTGGGTGTCTTGCCATCCTCACCTCTAGGATTCTTTGCTGGATATCCCCGCTTGTTGGGCGATCAGCAGCTACGAAGGCAGGGGTGTCTATGGCTGGTTTTTCCTCTGGCAAGGCCTCCCTTTCAGTGGCTGGCACCAATGTTGATGTGTCTAGTGTTGATGAGCCAAAGGAAGGGGTAGACTGTTGTTAAAAAGCCTTGCTTAGGGTGGTATGTAAGTTCCTCAGCACCCCTGCCAGGGACACCATGTTGGTATCGTGTCCCTTCATTTGTTCCCGCATGTCTTTGTGCAAGAATCTCTGTAGCTGCTTGAAATCCCACAGTTAGGTCAACACATGGCCCATCACAGCTTGGGACTCCCTGATAGAGCCCCAAGAAGTAGCTGATGGTGTCCTGGCCAAGAGCAGCCCCAGTGGCCTCAACCCGCTGACCCACAGCATACCTACCATGCACCCTAGCCCCCCAGGGCTGTACCCTTGCCACAGGGTGCCCTCTCCAACTTGTTCCTGGACCCTCAGTGTCAGAAGTGTTGCACTGCAACTCAGGATCCAGGACTGGGGGGCACATGATGGTAGACACTGTGCTAGGTACGCAGGCATGGCAGCAAATGGTTGCCTATGATGATGAGGCTGGGAGGTGAAGTTGTGGGCATAGTGAGATTTACTATTGCCGCCTGACTAGGTTGCCCAGATGGGTTAGAACTGTCCTCCACGTCCAGATGTCCAGGACTGTCTTCTTTACTGAGGGCTTCATCCAGGGGGGTAGTGGCAGTCTGTTCTGTGGCCTCTGTGTGCCCAGCGCCAGCTCCACCTGTTGATTTAAAATTAACAATGTTGTATTGTGACATTTACCTCCAATGGTTTAGAGTTACAGTAAGCAACGACCCTGTACAAAGTTAAATTGCAGTTAATCCTATTGTGCCAAGTAACCATGGTATTGGGTGTATTGACATGACATTTGTGAAGCTTGCCAATTAATTTTGACTAAAGCAGCTGCTAGAATGTGCAGTTCATTTGCACTTTGGAGAATGGTCTGAAAATGAAATCTTGACACCAGTGCAGGCAAAATAGTGGCTAGGCAAGATATAGCTTTGCCAATTTGGAGGCCTAGTTGAGTGTGAAACAGGCAAACCCAGGACTTTGTTGTATATGTGACTGGAGTCATCATGTGCACAGTGCAGTATGAATGTGTCTGCTGCCAATATCAATTTGGTGTGGCATCTTAAGGCCTAATGAATACTTGTTATTCACACTGGATAAGGTGTCATTCCTGTCCTGAAATATTTCATCTTGGGTTAGCATGGAGCTATGTTGACAGATACTTCTCTGATTTGGGCATGATTTGGGCTTGATCACTACCAGGTGAGTATACTTCGTGAGTATACTTCATTTGAGAGTTGACATGCAAGGGTATTTGGACAAGTGGCCAGTATGCTGGTGGTTGGAGTAAGATTAACAGGGCCTATTGGGCTTTGCTCTCAGGTTACCCCCCATACTTCCCAACACCTAGCAAATAGTATCAACCAGGTGAGTACACCTCAATTAGATATAAATAACAGGGGACTTTGAACAAGTGAACACTGGTCTTGTGTTTGTAGTAACAGAAAAAGGGCTTACTGGGAGTTGCAGTCAGGTCAGTCCCTCTACTTTACACACAACAAAAAGTATTCTCCCAGGTGAGTAAACAGCATTTGAAAGTCAACAAACAGGTGTATCTGGCCAAGTGAACACTGGTCTGGTGTGTGTAGTAACAGAAACAGGGCCTGCTAGAAGTTGCAAGCAGGTCAGTCCCTCTACTTCACACACTTGACAAATAGTGTCCTCCCAGGAGAGTAAACAGCATTTGAGAGTCAATAAAACAGGTGTATTTGGGCAAGTGAACACTGGGCTGGTGTTTGTAGTAACAAAAACAGGGCCTGCTTGGAGCTGCAATTAGGCCAGTCCCCTCTACTTCACACACTTGACAAATAGCATCCTCCTAGGTGAGTAAACCCCAATTGAGAGTTGCCAAACAGGGGTATTTGGACAAGTGTGCCTTGGTCTGGTGTTTGGAGTTAGAGACACAAGGCCTGCTGGCCTTAGCAGTCATGTGACTCTCTCTACTACCCACACTATGTACATGGTATCCTCCCAGGTGAGTAAACTTCAATTGAGAGTTGAGGAAGAGGGGTATTTGGACAAGTGAACACTGGTCTGGTGTTTGGAGTTAGAGATACAGTGCCTCCTCTACTACAAACACTATACAAATATTGGACATTACATATGTGGATGCAGACTGCACTTAGCTTTGGGCATACATTTATCTATTGAGACATACCACGAGTCTTGGGATTATTATTGTACATTGAAAGACTTACAGGCCCCATTTGAACCAATGGCACACTTCCTGACCCCTTCACTTTACTTTGTAGCTGTGATGTTTGGTCCAACAACACAGACGGACAGTGTCAACACCCAGATACTCTGGGTATTGAATGTTGGTGGGGTACTTGACCAAGACAGTGGCAAAACGTGAGCTATGAGCATGTATGACATGACATTTTTGTGACAATTTTTATGTTGTGACTTACCAGACTCCACTCCCCCAGGTATTCCTGTCAAGCCCTCAGGATGCAGGATGGCCAACACTTACTTCTCCCAGGGAAAGAGGTGTAATGAGGCACTCGGAGGGCCACCGCCATTATTCTTGGCCTGCAGCTGGTGCTTAGAGATCAGGGAATGGCCCTCCCCCCTCAGGTTATTCTACTTCTTCCTGATGTCCTCCTTTATGCTCAGGGTGGTGCCTACAGCATTCACTCTGTCAATGATCCTGTCCCACATTTCGATTTCCCTGCTGAGAGGAGTCTGCTGGACTTGTGCTCCAAACTCTTATGGCTCTGCTTTTATGAGTTCATCCACCACTCTTATCTCATCTTCTATAAAACGTGGATTTTTAGAATGTGACGTGGTGGAAAAATAAAAACAGATGACAGTGACTTACTAAACAGGGGAAGTGCAAAAGGTTGTGAATGGACAAACGCGTGTGCAGGGTTTTCTATGGGATGATGAAAAAAATAGAGGTGCTTGTAATATGGAAAAATGGGAAACTGGTGGTCAGTATTCTTTGTCGTGCAGGGGAAATGCAAGGATTGTGATCTGTGAAGGGGTGTGTTTTATAGTGTCCTTTGCAGGTGTGTCCACTGTGGCAATGCGTGTCAGCTGTGATATTTTCAAATTCATCAAATGTGCAGCTGTCAGTCACTTTGCTTACCGTGAACCGTCGTGGTTCGGTCCACCATTGGCTGACCGCCAGGAAGGGACCACCACGGCAACTGTGTGCTTTTAATATGCTTGGTGGTTGGTCGCGGTCCTGACGGTCCTGGTGGTCGGACGTCTATTTCCAGGCCGCTGCACCGCTGGTGGTCTGCCATTTTTGCTTGTCGTCGGCAATCCTGTCTCTGTAACTCATAATAGGGTGGTCTGAAAAAATGGTAGCATGGTGGTCTTTTCGGGACCCCCAACGTGGCGGTCTGGCAGTCTGACCGCCAAAGTCGTAATGAGGCCCTAAGTACTTCAAACAAAGTAAGTTTGACAACGAACAATAACTAACAACAAATACAAGTATTTTAACATATCAAATAAATAAAATTATGCTACATATGTAATTCTCCAACAAGCAAGGTCATCCACTAGCAGAAGAACAAATGCTAAAAGGGAAATAAAATAAAAGTACAGACATTGGAACATGCAAAACGCAAAAAGACCACCCCAAAAGTAAGTATTGTAACTAAAGAAGGAAACATTTAAAGTAAAATAATGCTTCGACATCATTTAAAAAAACAACAAAATCTTACCTTAAAATCTGATTAAAAAATAAGCCAGTACAGCTTACAAATCTCTTCTTCTCAAAAGATTGTAACAAGCAAAGACTATGCCAAAACAAACAACAACCAGGTCAGCAAAACAAAAATCTACAAATAAAATGAAGTAAAAACAACATCCAAAACATAAGTAAAAATGTGCAGCTGCAATGTAAAAATGTTACAATAATTATTAAATAATTAATGTATATTTTTATACTCTAAAACTCACAGATAAAATGTCAGAAAGAACAAACTAAATTATATTCCAAATAGGAAAGTTGTTTTTAATTTACAGTGGACATATTTATAGTACAGCTCCAGAAAATATTATTTTAGTGCATGATGTAACAGGGCTACCACTGAAAATGAAATAGGAGGAAGCAACAAGGTACTATCACATAAATAGAAGTGAGAAATATTTTAGAAGACGTGAAAGAGACCAGAGCAAGCTCACAAAAGCCAATAAAAATGGTGCCTAAAATATTATTCCAAGCATTTCTAAACAGACGGAAAGGTGAATTGACAGAAAACGTAGAACATTGAGGGATGCACCATGAACAGCTAAAAAATATAAAATAATGGACATACCCCAATGCTTACTGGCCACACATAAAGAAAACATCTTCTGATTATCCGACAACCACAAAAACAATAAAAGAATGATCATTTATGCTCTTAACAAGAATTTACTAACCATAACATAATGTAACGCATGGATGACGGATGGCAGTTTTAAGTTGTGCACTTCACCATTCAGTAAAATAAACACAATATATGGTAGTTGGATCTGACATCCTTGGCATTGACTCCCCCAAACATTTTGCCTTCACCACTTCTGTTTGCTGAATTCGTTTTTGTTAGCTTTGTGCACTTTACTAATGCTAACTAATACTAAAAGGTGTGTGCTATCTCCTTCAAACATAATAACATTAGACTACACCAAACTGGCACATTTAATTTTTTGAAAGTTCATAATAAATTGTACTACCTGTATCCAGGGCCTGTAAAGTAAATACTACTAGTGACCAGCAGCACCCATTTTCCCATCCTCTAACATGTCTAAGGCCTGACACTGCAGCCTGTGTATAGAGTTGTAAACTGTTTTTATTACCTGGCAAATTATACCTTTTTGCTGTGTTCAAACCTTTCTTTTCAATACTTATAAGTCACCCCTAGTGTAGACCCTAAAGCTTTACAGGGTCAGGTACACTGGTATAAAACGCAGGACATGTGAAATTAAGTTTTACATGTCCAACAGTGAAAAACTCCTAACGTCATTTTTCATGTTGCAAGGTCTTTTTCACCCATTGACTAGCACTGGGTTACCTTGTTACATTTCATATGTGTTAACGTTAAGTTGGGAACAGATAGAGACATGGGGCCTGATTCACAAAGAATCTCCGCTGTGATGGCGGAGGCTGTACAGTCATAGCGGAGTCTCCGCACTTGTGGTGGAATTTCCATACAGCACACTGTCTGCAGTGAGCCATGCAGAGTTTTGCCAAGAGTGCCTTGTCTCAGCCATGACTGCAGAGACTCCACCATTAATGTGGAGACTGTTTGTGATTTGGGCCCCATGCTGTTTACACTCAAATGAATTGTAATTTAAAATCCTCTTTAATGACGAAGTCAGATTTTAAATTACAATTTATAAAATGAAAATTTGAAAAAAGTTGGTATTTTCTTGTCCCAACCAACTGTCTCCTTCCACTGTCCTGGATCACATGGCTGTGAATGGCTCTGCTGTTGGGGTTTGCATATTGCTTGTCGACAGTGAGACAAAAGGAGATTAAGGCCCTCATTCTGACCTTGGCGGGCGGCGGAGGCCGCCCGCCAAAGTCCCGCCGTCAGATTACCGTTCCGCGGTCGAAAGACCGCGGCGGTAATTCTGACTTTCCCGCTGGGCTGGCGGGCGGTCGCCTTCAGACCGCCCGCCAGCCCAGCGGGAAAGAGGCTTCCACGATGAAGCCGGCTCGGAATCGAGCCGGCGGAGTGGAAGCTGTGCGACGGGTGCAGTTGCACCCGTCGCGTATTTCACTGTCTGCGCAGCAGACAGTGAAATACATGTAGGGGCCCTCTTACGGGGGCCCCTGCAATGCCCATGCCAGTGGCATGGGCACTGCAGGGGCCCCCAGGGGCCCCGCGACCCCCCCTACCGCCATCCGGATCCCGGCGGTCCGACCGCCGGGATCTGGATGGCGGTAGGGGGGGTCGGAATCCCCGCGGCGGTGCAGCAAGCTGCGCCGCCGCGGAGGATTCAATGGGGCGGCGGTACACTGGCGGGACCCCGCCAGTGGTGCCGGTCCGACCGCGGCTTTACCGCCGCGGTCGGAATCCCCATTGGAGCACTGCCGGCCTGTCGGCGGTGCTCCCGCGGTCCTCCGCCCTGGCGGTCAAAGACCACCAGGGTCAGAATGACCACCTAAGTGTGGACAGGATGGACCATTCTGCCAGGATGAGATGGGAGAAGCAGCACCCAGCCCACTTTTACTTAAAAGGGCTTTCCCAACAACACACAGAAAGAAACCTGACACCAGGCCTGGTCTGCATTTTGTCACCCCAGATAGTTTCCAGAAACAATGTTTGGGTAGGCCAGGATATTCCCTACACAAAAGGCTGGCACTAATAATAAATGTTGGACTGTAAGAGCCAGTCATTAGAACACTCCTGGACCTGTGGAAGTTTCACAAGAAGGACTGCCCTTCTGTTTGAAGGACGGACTTGCTGTCTGAAGAAGTTGCTTGCCTTGCTTCCAGGCTGCCCACACTGACTCTAAGGGTTAGAAAGCTGACCTGTGTGAACTACAATGACACAACAAGCTTCAGAGGCCCCTGCAACTGCTCAGCTGACCAGCTGCAACTGGACCTGCCTGGAACTGCCTGAGCCCTGCTGCTGGTTTTTGGTGGAGTGGGTCCTGATCCATAAGAGAAGACCCCCAGATCCTGGATACTTGGCTGGCATCAGTGGAATATCCTTCAAGAAGAAAAGGTGAAAATCCTTAAGCTTGGGCTTCTTGCAACTGCGATCAAGTGTGTTTATGCCAAATCTCTGCAGCCCTTGGTGATTGCCAATACAAAGTCCGGTGCCACCTACTCTTCACACGTACAGCAACTATGCTTGATGACCAGCAAATTGAAACCTGCACTTTGTGCTATAGCAAGAACTGCCTGCAATGAGTGCCAATACGAAGCTCCAGTGACCACCAGATCTTCATGCTACAGAAACTACCTTCTGAGACTCGATCTGCTCTTCATGCTGAAAGCCTCTACCTCGCTGCCTCCTCCTTCAACTTCCTCTCCGGACCTCTACAGGACAAACTTGAGAAGGTAACTGATCAGCGGGACTAACCTGGACCTGGTTACTTTCCTTAGTCTAGAGCGATCAGTTGTCTGTGAATGGCAATTCTGACAGAATCAGTCCCCATGAAGTAAAATGAGCCATTTCTGGTCATTGTCATGATGCCATTGCCCTCATTGCCCCATTGTCATATTCAGTGCATTAAAATGTAAGGCAGCATGATATACCAGTTTTCAGAATCCTTAAGTCGGTAGAACCTGATAACATCTCCTATATCAACACTGTTCCAATGCCTTTCTCTTTACTGTTCCTCTCTTTTCTATTTCACAGTTTTTTATTTACGATCTTTTTCTTTCCTCTCTGTCTAATGGTATCTCATCTTTCCACCACCACTTCTTTATCTAATCCTATCTCTTGTTGTATTACATCTCACTCCATCTCAATCTACCTATCCCACATTTATTTCAACTCACTCAACTTATGTAACGCATCTCTCTTTGTGATATTAGGACAAAATATCGAGTTTTAAATATTGAGATACAGAAATATTGGAAAGATTTTAAAATGTGTAAAATTTTTAATAATCATGTAAATTGTTTAGTTGCTTTTTATTTTATATACATAATTTTCCTAAGAACAAGTTTATAATTCTTGTCAACTAATAGGTTTCTTAAAAATATGTTATTTGTTCGACGTGGAGTACTTTCCTTACTTTTGCACAGACTGGAGTGGGAAAAGTAATTTTAACCCCTCCAATGTCAGGCGCTTTCCCTACTTTTGCATTGACTGGAGTGGGAATAGAAACTTTTGCCCCTCTGAAGACAATTGCTTTCCCCACTGTTGCACAGACTGGATTGGGAATAGTACATTTACTTCTTCAAAGTCCAACGCTTTCCCTACTGTTGCACCGACTGGAATGGGAATAGTAAATGTTACCCCTCCAGAGGCCAACAATTTCCATAATGTTGCACAGACTGGAGTGGGAATAATAAATGTTATCCCTTCAAAGTCCAACACTATCACTACTAGAGTGGAAATAGTAAATTTGATCCCTCTGAATCCTGACACTTTTCCTCCTGCTGCACAGATTGGAGCGGGAATAGTACATTTTACCCCTCCAAATTTCTGTGCTTTCCCGACAGTTGCACAGACTGGAATGGAAATTGTAATTTTTACCCCTGTAAAGTTTAACGCTTGCCTCACTGTTGCACAAACTTCTAACATCCCAAAGGGCTTGTTCTGTCTCTTCTTAACCAAACTAGGAGACATTTGCCTCAAACAATCATTTGCTTGCCCGTCTTCATACAACAATTAGAAATGGCCAACAGCTGTATCTAAGCCAATCTGTAGTGAAACTGAGGGCCAGATGTATCAAAGGATTTTGCATTCACAAACGGTGTGAATCAGTAAATTCCAGTGTTTGCGAATGCAAAATCGCCTTTCACAATGTATGAAAGGCATTTGCAGAACAATTTTAAGGAATCGCTAAAATAGCTTTCTTACAATTGCGATGAGATATTGCGAATCGCGTACTGCGATTTGAAAATATCAATGTGAATTTGCGAATCGCATACTGCAATTCACAAAACACAAATCGCAATGCAATACATCAACAAGTAGCAAATTGCGATTATTCGCAGAATGGGTTTTTGCACGTGCAATTTACCACAGATTGAAATCAGGTGGTAAAAGAGGCCCAGAATGACTCAGCCTCTTTTCCACAATGGCTGCACTCTACGTCATGGCGAGGAGGATGAGGATCCTGGCAGATTTGAGGCGAGGGAGGAGGAGACAGGAGCGCATTTTCAGAGTGCGCATTACTCTTTTTTACCAGACAGAGAAGGAGATATATAAGTACAGGTTAAACTCAGCCATGATACTTGACCTGATGGCTGATCTACAACCCCTACTGCAGCGAAACACACACAGGACCAATAGCATACCCACTCATGTGCAGGTATTTTGCTCCCTGCACCTATTAGCCTCAGGGAGCTATCAAGGGGTCATAGCAGCAGCTGGCGGTGTCTCACAGAGTGCACTTTCACTCTTCTTCAATGCATTCCTCACTGCCGTGCTTAGCAAAACCCATCTGCACATACGATTCCCCAACACCCCACAGGATTTGCAACAAACCAAATATAATTTCTACCAGATTGCCCAATTCCCACATGTCAGTGGCTGCATCGATGGGACACATGAAGCTATCTATCCACCATCTGACACAGAGTATGTTTATCAGAACAGAAAGAATACACATTCCATGAGTATACAAGTCATCAGCAACGCCTCTAATGATAAAACGGATCTTGTGGCCAGATACCCAGGTTGCACACATGACTCATACATCTTCAGGCACAGTGGAATACACACAAGACTACTTGCTGGGGAGTTTGGCGAAGGATACCTACTTGGTAATGTAACAGTTGACAATTTTGCCTGGATTTATATGTGATGTCATGGATAACAATTACTCATAAACTCTCCTGTCACTCTAGGAGACGGTGCCTATGCAGTGCGGTCCTTCATACTAACACCCTATCTGAATCCTGCCATGCCAGGCGAAATGAAGTACAATGCAGCATGGAGGACGACATGCAGCGTTGTAGAGAGGACCTTTGGCCAGCTGAAGAGCCGTTTCTGATGCCTGCATAAGAGTGGTGGTGCACTGCAATACAGCCCCGAAAACACCTGCAAAATCATGGATACATGTGTTATGTTGCACAACATCGCAACAACGAGGGGCATACATGTGGAACCCACAGAGCCTGACTCCGATGAGGATAACGGTCCCTTGCCACCCCTTCAGACAGCAGGCAGAACCAGTGCAGCAGAGGGCAGAAAAAGATGTGCTGAGATCACGCGCAACTATTTCTGATGTAAGTAATGACAACACCACGTCAACTTTTATGTGTTGCTGTAGGTAGCATCTTTATTGCCTTGACTTCAGGTGATATATGTGTGATTAGGACATAGGTAAGTACTGGACACAACCAGGTCCTAGTTACAGTGTCACACTATTAGCATCATAGTATCACTGCATTGCTACATGATATGTAAGTCCCCTGTACCTCTCAACATTACTTTCTACGTCCACACACTCCACTTGAGTGCTCAGTAGTCTCGGTGGCACCTCTTGTTGCGGGTTCCGAGACAGTACTGTCTCTGGTACGGCGACACCTAGGATCCATCACAGGGGCTGTGAGACTACTGAGGTTAGAGAGCTCCTAACTATCCCCACCACCCAGTTTGCTGTTTGTAGCACTCCGTGCTGTCTGCATTGTCTCAAAAACATTGGTGATTTGCACCAATCCTCGTGCAATGTCCAGACTACAATGTGCCATCTCCATTTGCATGCCCACAGCATGTCTTGACATCAAAGCTGTTGTGGTAGTGAGCAGATTGACAGATCTGCAGAGCCCATCCAACCTGCCCGTCAATTGGTGATGGCACCTACGGTGGCTGACATGCTGCTGCTGCATCACAGTGCAGAGTTCCCTAAAGGCATTAGTCATCTCCTTTACATGTTCTGCTGCTGTTTGCTGTCCCTCATGCAGCTTGCACATGTTGTCATTGAGAGACTCCAACTGCTTGTGCATTAATCCCATGTTGTCATTGTGAGACTCAAACTGCCTGTGCATTGCTCCCATGTGATGATCGATTGACATCAACTGCCTGTGCATTGACCTCATGTGTTTACATTGCAGGCACTGCACTTTCAGCATGGAAGCCACAAGGCCGCCAAACAGTAATGGGCCCTCACTTTCCTCTGTGCACTGTCTGCATTCTTTGCGACGCCTCTTGAGGGGAGTGGACTGACGCTGAGGCAGGGCCTGCTGTCTGTGAGTGCTTCTAGCCTCTGGGGGTGGTGTGGGTCCTTCATCCTGCATTTCATCAGAGTCCAGGTTATACTCAGGGAGGGGTAGCATTCTTGCCCTGCGTCTAGTTGGTGCTTGTATGAAGGACTCACTGGTGTTTGAGTTGGACTGTGGCTGACGTTCGCAATCTCCCACATTTCCAGCTTCTGCTGTGTCACGGCCCGGAACATCTGCAAGAACAATGCGCAGCATGTCATTTTGGATATGTACTCTCACAGTTGTGTAATAGGATTAAATGTACCCTGGCATAGTATCTCGGAAAGTCTTTTGTTTCATGTATCTCTTTGGTTTTACACTATGTCGCTATTTATGTGGTAGATGCACTTTAGGGGTATGGACTACCACTCCCATAATGCATTGTTGTGTTGTACGTAAAATGTGGCATGGACTACTTATCATACTGCATAGTGCCATATCTATTTTCTAAGGGCTATTTGTACATGCACATATGGGGAAAAACATGATTACTGCCCTTACCTTTGTTGGTGCTGGGTGTGCCTGAGTTGTCAATGTCAGTGACACCACTGACAGCTTCAGGAAGCAGTGTCGACTCCACCATGTCTTTCAATGGTGTAGACGGTGTCTGGGTAGGAGGTCCTCCTCCAGTGCTCCTTGCCTCCTCCAGCCTGCTTGCTACCCTCTCTTTGGGACATGAACGCAAGTCGTACCAGCGCTTGCATATCTGCTTGATGGAGCGCTGCGCATCACCCACTCCGCATATTTTGGTCTGGATGTCTGACCACATTTTTCTCTTCTCACTTTCCAGGACCTGTAGTGAGTGTTTTCCAAATAACTTGTCATTGTTCCAGACCACCTCCTCTGTGAGCACCTCCAATTCCTGCTCACTGAATTTAAGTTTGCGCTTCCTCTCTCCTTTCTCCTTCACATTCCCATCAGTAACCATTGTTTTTTTTGGTCCTGGCTCACTCTCAAGACCGCCTCCGTAGTGCTTGGCTGGGTCTCTCTGCCTACTCCTGTGGCTGGGGCTTCTGGAAACAGCATGCACTGATTCACTTCCTGGTTGTGATGTCATCAGGCTGTCCCAGATTGTCGGTTTCGCAATTTGCGAACTGCAAATACCGATTCGCTATTTTTGCGATTTGGTATTTGGAACTCGCAAATTGTGATTGCGATTTTTTAAAAATCGCTATTAACAAATCCCAATTTTCATACATACCATATTGCATTTCTTAAATAGCGATTTCTTAAAATTCGCTATTTAAGAAATGCGAACCGGGAGCTTGATACATCTGGCTCTGAGTGACATGCATTAGATCACACAGTTTAATGTACCTTGAACCTGAAATTTCAATAGATGTTTCCTACACCCAGATCATGATAGTTTAGACACCTACCCAGTGTCCTCATCTCCTTATCCCTGGCCTCATTCCTGTGATGTAACACCTGAATTCTCAAAACACAAAACACAGTTCATGCACTTAACTAGTTTTACCCACAGTTTGATCCCACCAACTACTACCATCCACCATGCCTCAATTGTCTCACTTACAACTACATTCTGAAGTGCCTTTCTCTTTGCAATAGGCTGCTATCTCACTTTATGTCATGTTTTCACTGTTTGACTTTTGTGTGACATTCTAATGGTTCTTGGTCCACTTCCATTGAACTAATGACACTGTAATGCCGAAGGCAATAATTTGTATATGAATATACAGGTTAGGAAATGGAGTACATGGTAACCTGGAGAGTGAGATGATCAGCCTTCATGGCAGTAGCAATCATTCTCTGATTAACTGCCTTTCTTTCATATCATGCCCCCATAAGATTTCAATGTGCGTTCTATCTTTGCACTAGAGAACTTCATACCAAAACTTGTCTGTCATTGCTCTTTCTGAAAATGCAAAGTCATGTGTGAGGCATTCAGCTGGATCTTTCTTTTTAGCTAGCAGTACGTTGAATGTTGGGACTCTTATATTACAAGTTCTGAAATGTAAAGTAATTTTGACTGAAGAAGGACTATTTCATATGAATGTAAATGGCCTAATTACATTGAAACCGCACTCAATCACCAGAAAGGAACTCCTGAAATGCACCCATTGTCCAGCCTCTTAAACTTCATAACAGTTCATTTAATCTTTAGTATTATTTGTATTATATCATTTATATGACACCTTTTTACTTCTGAGGAGGCCACAAAGTGCTGATTCTATTTGGTTGGAATGCATGGTTGGTAGTGTGTGCACTGAAGGTAGTTGATGAGGTACATCTGGTTCCTCCAGGCACTGCCTCCGTCCACACTTCTCCTGTTTCCACTCTGTTTGCATTCTCCTAGGAACGGGTTGCCTTTCAAGAAAGTGTGTCACTTAGTTTGTTTGCTATGTAGAGTAGACAGATGTGATATATGCCGACAGCTGCTTGGGAATGTTTGGAGAGGCTGACACACAATAACACATTTGCAACATTTCAGATGCAGTGGCCTGGCTAAAAATATCACAATTTAACACGAGACACCCAACATAAGAAGGCAGGGTCTTTGAAGTGTACCATTTGTCACAGAGAATATTCTTACTCTCATTTCCAGCCTATGCTGTGTTCAATGGAGAAACCTCTTACTATAAAAGGCTGAAAAGGGAAATAGTGTGTAAATTATCAAGGAAGTTGCTGCATCAAGTATAGATACACCACTTGGATCATTCACTCCATCATGACTTCAATTTCAAGAGCTAACAGTTTTCTAAACATAGCATTATGTTTGTTTAGTAAGATAGAAACAGTAGAAAACAAAATTAAAATATATCAAAGTTTGTTCAAAAAAGTGACTGTTTCCCTCTTGGTTAGGGAAAAGTTCACACAACTCCATGAATCTTTGCTGATAGCTAAACAGGACATAAATTATAAATAATAACGTAGTTATGTTACAGTTCACTTACTTAGTGTTATTTTTTGTTTATAAGGATATAAATCATCACTTTTTATACTTACCTTTATCAGTTGTGACAGTGCCTCCAAATCTGGCAAATTACACTATCGAGACCGAGGTAGTTTAAATAATTTGCTAGGGATCACAGAAATGAGTGTGCACGGATTTATTGCATGTTCTTTCATTCAAGCTGACATGTAAGCCACTGAATAAACAGAGTGAGGACTGTCAGTATTTGAACCTGGTGGCATGCATATTGGACCAGTAAGCTACCTCCCCAGTTTTGACCACATACATAGCTCGGATAGCCCCTAACATTGTACTGCAAGAAACTTGTGATACCTTAACCTGACAAGCAGGAGACCTGCAGAGGACTGCAACTTGCCTGTTAGCGGGGTGCACCACAGACAGCCCAAGGCAATTTATGGATCAATTTTATTTATTACTTTTTTAAAAGAAACAGAGCTGAATGCCTACAACCCTACAGGCCAGCAGCGGCAGTAGCTGTTTGAGGACCATATAACACAGCTTTGATGCCACAACCCGGGGGCCGGCAGCGTAATCAGTCACAATTTAAACAATAAAAAAAATAAAAGCGTATGAACAAAAGTATCAACACAAACAAGCCCCACTCTTTTTCTTTGTCTCCCGTCCCACCTTACCTATGTGATCCCCCAAGTGTGAATCGAGGGAAGTAAGGGAATTCACAGAGCCACCCGCTTAGTGAAGAGTTGAGCTTTGGGAGTGGTGTGCTGTTCCGTTATCCAAATGTAGAAGACACAAAACTTTTAAGTATGTGGGGCATTGATTTCCCATATGGTGGCAAGGTCTGCCGCGAGTGAGAGCTTCTCCATCCCCAGCAGGTACCAGAGTTTGTAAAGCCAGGACATGTAATTGGTGACTCTGTCAGTGCCCTAGAGTGATAAGATGGTTTGATGGCCTGCTCCAAGAGCCAAAACTATATGTCGACCCTTTATGGAGCGGAGCAGAAATCTTAGTGGATTAGGTAAACAGAGAACTGTATATGTCTGAAGTCTAGGGATCTCTGTTTTGAAGGACTTATCGATATCATCTAAGATGCAGTTCCAATAACGTTGCAGCTTGGAGCAGTGCCACAGCAGGTGAAGTAGTGTGCCTGTGTTACCGCAGCCTCAACAGCAAGCAGACGGTTTAGTGTGGTCCGATGAGTGGTTCCAGTCTGCGGTCTTGTACCAGTAGGATGCAATTTTATAAGCCGTCCCCATGCCCGCTGTACTGACTGCAGTGTGGTGGGCCCTATAGTGTATATCTCCCCATTCTGTGCCTGACGATTCTCTCCCTATCTCATCCTCCCATCTACATTGTCCCGGTGTTTAGGCGGGTGTGTCTTGGAGCTGAGTTGTATATAAATCTCAGCTATCAGTCATTTGTTATCCTGTTTGAGTGTTACCCATCTCTCAAATGGGGTGAGTGGTCTCCTGGCGAAGGATCGAATCGAAGGTTGAAGTACCCAGTGTCTGACATCAACCTATCTGCCTCAGTTAGCCCATATTCTTCTTTCAGGCAGTCAAAGGAGATGATACTGTCAGGGTTGAATGAACCCCCTATTCCCCTACACCCTCTAGTGTGCCATCCACAGAAGCTACCAGGGCACATGCCCAGGGTGAAGTCTGGTTTGGAGCATATTAGTGTCATAGGCAACAGGAAAGAGGTTAGTCTAGCCTTGATGTCGACTGTTTTCCAGACCTGAATTGACAGGCTAGTGATGGGGGAAGAATATAGTGCCAGATGTAGGAAGCTAAAAAATTGCGAGTCGGAAATCGCGAGTTGTTGCGACTCGCAATTTCCGACTCGCAAAATGGTATCCAACAAGAAAAAGCGACTTCATTTTGCGACTCGCAAATGAAGTCGCACCGCAGATTGTGAGTCCGCTGTTTGCGAGGTTGCTTTTTGTGACCTTGCTAAAAACGGACTCCCAAATTGCATGCAGGTGCAGCAAAACAGTCTGAAAAACACTTCCTGGCTCTTGCTGATGACATCACAGCATGGACGTTAACAAATACACCTAGGAGGAGGGAGGACCACACCCTTTTCTAACTGCTGAGCAACCACCTGGAGGAACAGCAGCAAGAATGGAAGACTCTGGCAGTGCAGGCAGGAAGAGAAAACTGAAGTTCTCTGAAAAGGAACTTGAGGTGCTGACAGAGGAATGCTGCCAGCACCATGACCAGCTTTTCGGAAGGGCTGCCCTGAGTGTTCCAGATACGGAAAAAAGGAGGATCTGGCATGACATACAGGAGAGGATCAACGCCATAGGGGTGAGCCACAGAAGTACAGAAGAGATAAAAAAGAGATGGTATGACCTGCGCTCCAGGACCAAGGAGAGGGTGGCAGAGCGCCTCAGGGAGATGAGGGGCACAGGAGGAGGCCCATCCACCATCCCACCACCCACACCCATGGAGGAACTGGTGGAACAGACCCTTGAGCCTGAGGCAGTGGCTGGAATGGGAGTACTGGACACGTCAGCGCCAGGGACATCAACAAGTGAGTACCATGAAACATGCATGTACACCCAGAACTGCCATACCCCCACCCACCCAGTACACAGCAGCATGCACAACCAAACTAGCTCCATTCCAGACTTGCAACCACCAGAATGGTGCATTATGGGCAATGTAGTTCAGTAGTCAGCTGATAGGCAACAGTTTATTAGGAGGCATACAACAGATGTAAGATACTGACAGTGTGTTCCCTATGTCCCACAGGTCTCCCACAAGACACCCCCACCAGCCAGTCCGTCCAGGGTGCAGAGACCAGCCAACTGGCAGCACAGGAGTCCGAAGCAGCCACTACAGGGCCCAGCACCACACCACCACAGTCCCCTCCAGCTGCACCAATGGACATTGTGGAAATCGACACAGCACCTGGTCCCAGCCACAGTGTCATACAGCAGGACCCTGAAGCTCCACTGCGCCGCGGACTCCATGTCCCAGCAGTGTCCCAGGAGGATGTAGGTGACTCATCTATGTCTGCAGCGGAGGCAGCCCTCATATCTGGTCAGCGCCTGCAAACAAGGCAGATGAGAATCATATCTGGGGCAATGCAACGGATGGAGCATAATTTCACCACTGGGCTGGCACAGGTGAACACACAGTTCACAAGTCTGAACGATAATGTCGGTGACCTTGCACTCTCCATACGTCAACTCGTAACAGAACTAGTGTCAGAGAGTCAGAGTGCAAGGCGCCGTGAGCGGCAACTCGTACACAGATTGGACCGCATGGCTGCATCCATCGTCCGCCTCGCAGTCAACACCACAGGGCTGTCACGCCGTATTGTGAGTTTGCAGGTGGACTTGGGCCACTTTGCAGGGGATGTGGCTCGGGGACTGGGTCGCATCAGCCACGCTGTGGACATGCTGGAGGCTAGACAGGTGGCTAGGGGCACGGCAGAGAAACCTCAGGATAGTGAGGAGAGGTCCACTGTCAGCAGCGCATCTGCCACGGACACACAAGTCTTGAGGAGTGGCAGTGCACGTCAGGGGTCTGCTGACACACCGAGCACTAGCCATGCTGGGCGTCCCAGGCGGAGGTGTTGAGCCCATGCACTGCAGGACACATGAGGCACATTAAGTGAATGTGTCCTCATTGCAGGTGGACATTTACAGCCCCTTCACAAAAGTTCAGTTCTTCACTTATAAGGTTCACTTAATAAAAGTTCTTGTTTGTTCCACTTCACAACTGGGCTCTTTGTGTGTGACATTAGTGTGTGTGGTGACAGTTACCACGTACCTTCCAAAGTATTGGTTTGCAATGTGGTCCCGTCTCTGTCTGCCTTGATTTGCAATGCTTCTATCCCCATGATGGCGATGTGGTAGCTCTTGCTCGTCATCCTCCGAATCAGGCTCTTCAGGGGTGAGATTTATCCCACGTCTGGTGGCAATGTTGTGTAGTATAGCGCATACGCCAACTATCTTGAATGCTGTTATTGGGGCATACTGGAGCGCACCTCCACTTCTGTGGAGGCATCGGAATCTTGCCTTTAACAGTCCAAAGGTCCTCTCTATGACATTTCTGGTCCTCCTATGTGCACTGTTATATCGCCTCTCATTCTCATTGCTGGGTGTTAGGTACGGGGTAAGTATCCATGGTCGTAGCGCATATGCACTGTCACCTGTTTGGCAAAAATGGACAATGTTAGCAGGGCATGGATGGTTTCTACTGTGACCTGTGTGTATGTCTTCAGGGTGTCTGCATCAATACCTAAGAGATATCCGTCTCCAAACTCCCCACGTTCTAGGCGTTGGTGTATCCCACTTTGCCTGAAAATGTAAGAGTCATGTGTACTCCCTGGAAATTTGGCTACCATGTCAGTGATGACATAATGGGCTTCATATACCACCTGGATGTTCAGTGAGCGGGTACACTTCCGGTTGCGGAACAGATATTCCAGATTTGCAGGAGGGCATATTTGTATATGTGTCCCGTCTACACACCCTATCACATGAGGGAAGTTGGCAATCCTGTAGAATTCCAACTTGGTGCTGTTGATTTCTGCCTCATTTCTGGGTAGGTATATGTATGTGGACATGTGTGTGAGTATGGCATCTAAGAAACATCTGAAGAAACGTGAGAGTGCACTTTGGGATACCCCACCCTCCACAGCAATGACCCCCTGATAGCTACCCGAGGCCAAGAGGTGCAGTGAGCATAGCACTTGCACATGTGTGGGGATGGCGCTGCCGCGCATAGTCTGCCGTTGCAGCTGCAGATTGAGTAGATCTATTAATTCTAATATTGCTGCACTGCTGATCAGTTTGTGCTTCTGTGCGGAATATGAGCCAAAATGGATGCCCCCAGCCATACGAGACGCCGCAGTAGCAGAGATGTTCCAGAACTCTCTGCACCATTGGAACATGAGTAGAAAGATGTCTTGAAATAGGCCTACTGTATGGTCTCGGAACTGGAAGGGTTGTTTACCTCTTGCCTTCCGAAGAATGTCTTCTTCAGTCAGGAAATTGTGAACACACACTAGTATGTCTGGAGGTCAGGAACTAGCTCACCTTGGGCGACAAGCCCTGTGGACAAGGTCCAATAGGATAACCCTGTTATCCTCCCATCCCAGGACCGATTGGAAAAGGGCTGCAATGTATTCTCTAATGTCATCGCCTTTGGCAGGAACACCTCAGACTTGAATGTTGTGGCGGAAGGAATGATTTTCAAGATCCTCTGACAGCATCCGCAGTTGGTCCTGTTGTTCCTGGAGTCGCAAGATTTCTTGGCATAGCTGCTCAACATACTTGTCTCTCGCTATATCATTGTCTTCCAGATCAGAGACCCGTTCCCCAATCGAGATAAGGTATGAGCAAAGGTTGTGCATTACCTGGGAGAGGTCCTTCTGAAGGTCCTGTAGATCTGTCTTCAGAGAGTCGAACAAGGACGTCAGAAAAACCCTCGTAACCGGGGCATGCTCTTCGTCAGATGCCCCCTCGGGGTTGGTCTGCAGCGAAGGCTGGGTGGTGTCGTCCGCAAGTTTGTGTTGTGCCGGTGTGGATCGAATCACATCTCCCGGAATGACTGCTCTTTTTTGTGTTTCTAGGTGGCTATGGTCATAAAAGCAGCGAGGGCCTCAAGGGCTTGGACTCCGTTAAGTCTCGGGCTGCCAGTGACCTATTATAAAGGCAGGGTGATCTTGCTTATCTGTCAAGTTAGGTGGTTTTTCAATTCACTGTGTTAAAACCTAGATGCCATGAAGAGGGGCTGCGATGTACTCCTGCAAGTCGGGTGTACAGTCTGACTCTAAATCCCTCCGGCTGCTCTCGGCAGGTTCAGAATTGCACAGAGGGCCACAAGAAGACCGGATGCTTTGTGGTTTAGAAAGAGTTCATGCAAAAATAGTGCAACCTGTGGTCTAGGTCATTGCAGGCCAGCTTCGCGCTGCATTCCGTGCACCAGTAAAAGCACTCAATACCAGCACACATTCCCCCAATGGAGATGCGTCCAAATAGCAGCAGGAGGGCCTTAGATGGGGCAGGGGTACCTCTGAACCAGAAGGGGCATCCCTGGTGGCAGCGCACCCGGGCAACCCCTCCGCAGTAGGCAGCCATTCTGCAGAGATGGGCCCATCCAGGCGTGGTGCAGCTCCTGTAGGACCCCCTGGCAGGGCAGTCATGGCAGCCACGGAAGAGTCCCTCTAGGCTGAAGCACAGTGCCCTTCTTCGATGTGCTGGGCTAGAATCAAGTTCTATGGGTGGCCTCCACCAGGGTGCTACGGGTCCAGGGGTCCTGGGAGCCTAAGCAATTCAGGAGCTATGTATGGTGATCAGAGGTAGCAGGGGGTCACCATGTTGCTGCGCTTTGAATCGCTGGTCTCACCTCTCCAGAGGAATCCCTGGGGCCCAGCTACTACCTGTGTGGCATCACCTTCTTTGTATGGGTGGCCTCTTCGTAAGCCCAAGCTCAGGATAAGGCCCACTGTAGCCTGTGCAGCCATTTGCCCTGGGGCAGGTGAGACCAGCAGTTGAATGTGGGGCTGTTCCGATACAGCCAGTGGTACAGGATATGCCCGCAAGGCCCCGGAGCACGTGTTCCACTGCGCCAGCGGGCCAAGCACTCCTCACAGCAGGTCTGTCCCAGACCACAAGTCCACGGAACCCGCAGTCCGGCAGTCCAATCATCAGGGCAAGTCCTGATGCAGCCGGGGCACACAGCGTCGTCCCCAGGCCGCTCACAGCTCCTTCCCAGCCCCGGACGTCTGTCATGCTTCCCTGCCTCTGCGGCCACCGAGCATCAGATTGGGCTCTGGATCACAGCCTGCCGGCAGTGCTGAAATCCCCTGTCGATCGTCACAGCGAGTGCCAATCTTGTTACGGGGGTAGAGAGTGGGGCCCGCAGATGCCGTTGATTGCTGCAGATGTTGGCCCAGGCAACAGAGAGCCCCAAAAGTCTGTCTTATTCTGCTGCCATCTTGACCGCACCCCGCCCAAGGCATTTTAATGGGGATTTATTAACAATTTTCACTGGTGCAAAGCGACCAAAACTGCAACAAAGTGTGGATTTGGGATTGACTTTCCAGCGCAAAACATTTTTGTACTTGAAGGTTGCATAAAGTAAAGCAAAGTGGTGCTGTGCGCTCCTTTGCAATACTTTCATCAAGAGAGCATCCCATGGTGTCATATGACTCCTGTTGTAGTAACAAGACTGCTAGATTTTAGGCGGCAGCCCCACCGAGTATGGGGGACTGAGTCTGATCCCACACCGTGTGACAGCTGTCGGCCTAACCCTTCTGGCTAGCTAGCAGCACCTTGCCAGTACCAGAAGTAAAAGTGATTTGTGGCAGGCTATCACATGACACTCAGGCCCTCATTCTGACCCTGGCGGTCTTTGACCGCCAGGGCGGAGGACCGCGGGAGCACCGCCGACAAGCCGGCGGTGCTTCAATGGGGATTCCGACCGCGGCGGTAAAGCCGCGGTCGGACCGGCACCACTGGCGGGGTCCCGCCAGTGTACCGCGGCCCCATTGAATCCTCCGCGGCGGCGCAGCTTGCTGCACCGCCGCGGGGATTCTGACCCCCCCTACCGCCATCCAGATCCCGGCGGTCGGACCGCCGAGATCCGGATGGCGGTAGGGGGGGTCGCGGGGCCCCTGGGGGCCCCTGCAGTGCCCATGCCACTGGCATGGGCATTGCAGGGGCCCCCGTAAGAGGGCCCCTAAATGTATTTCACTGTCTGCTGCGCAGACAGTGAAATACGCGACGGGTGCAACTGCACCCGTCGCACAGCTTCCACTCCGCCGGCTCGATTCCGAGCCGGCTTCATCGTGGAAGCCTCTTTCCCGCTGGGATGGCTGGCGGTCTGAAGGAGACCGCCCGCCAGCCCAGCGGGAAAGTCAGAATTACCGCCGCGGTCTTTCGACCGCGGAACGGTAACCTGACGGCGGGACTTTGGCGGCCGGCCTCCG
Source organism: Pleurodeles waltl (assembly GCF_031143425.1). NCBI lineage: Eukaryota > Metazoa > Chordata > Amphibia > Caudata > Salamandridae > Pleurodeles > Pleurodeles waltl. The sequence goes on along the minus strand of NC_090437.1, from coordinate 619,990,284 downwards.
CCGCCCGCCAAGGTCAGAATGAGGGCCTCAGTCTCCTCAGTGAAGTTGTGGTGGAACAGATCATACCACTTTCTCTCAGTCACAGGAGTCTCTTACATGCAAAGACAAACAGAAGCTGAATCTTGGTTCAATAGGTTGTATTAAAGCATCTGCGTTCTATATAAAAGGGCATGAATTGCGATTATGAGGATAATGAAACACAACACTATTACAGCGGTGACCAGGAAAGTGAAACACAGGAAGAGTCCAACCATAATGTCATAATAGTGACGCTAATATGCATACCTACACTGCTAAATTTCTACATGAGAGCAGATAGCAGTGGTAGCCCTAATCCGCCGATCTAGTCCCGGGAAGGAAGCCAAATCATCATATCTGAGTTAGAGGTAACGAAGAGATCTGTTAGTATCCTGGAGGTCCTCACACGTAAACAAACAGGAAGAGTGAGGTTTCAGCAGGAACTGCAATGAAGTGCAGCATGAGATGGCTGACTGGCTGGAATGTCCTCTCTGACTTATTTTAGGAAGCCTCTTGTTTTATAATAAAACATGTTGTTGGTCTGAGAACTGTCCAGATGTAATAATGCCTCTTTTCTGTGGAAGGTAGACATTGCACTCTCTGGACTGGCGATACCTGGTAATCTATCATGTATAGCCTTGGAGTGAGCACAGGATGAAATATCGTGCAGAGAAATGAACTGATATAAAATAATAAAATATCGCTGCTAAAGTAAAGCCCTGCTAAAGTAGTAAGAGGAATAAAATGGCAGGTGACTAGCTTGCACATGCCTCAGACCCAAGCTAAAATAAATGTGCCTACATAAAAGATAAAATAACCTCATGACAATGGGTGGTGCATGGGCATTCCTACACTACTACTCATAGTTTTTGATGCAAAATTCCAACTACTAATAAAGGTAGACAGGACTTTGCACCAAAACGTACTCCTACTTCAAAGTAGGTGGACTTTTTGTCTCTAAACTTTGAAAGTGTGCCACAGTGCACAGCACTCGTTCAAAGTGGAAAAAAGTTAAAAATGCATTTTAACATAGTATTTTGTACTGGAACGTAATACTTCCAGTACAAAACCTATACCTGGCATTATGCACACATTTTTCCACTTTTGTGCAAAGGTGTGTGGGTGGTTCTGGACAGCCTAAAAGTGCGCCAGCATTTCCTAAAAGAGCAGCATCACCATATCTTAATAGATATGGTACAGCCCTAACCTCTACCTCTCATGCAACACAGTAACTTTGTTATTGCAGTGCATGAATTATTAATAAATCTGTCCCTTGACCTCTGGCATTTTGCAGCTCTCAGCTGTGGGTGGCCACTAGTGCCCTGCATGTCTGCTCTCTGTGCTGGGTAATAATACTTCGGGGCAGATGTGTCAAACTGTAGTGCAACTCAGTGCAACAACTAAAGTTGCAGCCTTGGGTTGCACTAGGAGGAGAAAGCAGTGCTGATACATTTAGCCTGCTGCTATTCTCTTTTGCCCACTGGCCTGGTGCACCAACTGGCTGCCAAGCACCACTCACACAGACGTTTGCACCATGTTACCAAGATGGATGAGTGATGTGCAGCGTAGGCTTTTGACTGGAAAGGTACCCTTCCAGTACAAAATATTAATGTTAGAAATGCTTTAACATTCCTCACACTGGATATGTGATGAACAGTGCAACACACAATGTGTGAAATGTAAGGACAAATAAAAACATTTCTCATTTCAACTGTTTTATGTCTCTCTCAGCGAGGTGTTATTTTTAATGCAAATCCACGTCTGACAGTCTTTGTGGATTTACCTGTGTGTCGAGAACCCTTGGATGTTACCGTCCGAATGCCCAAGCACCACCCATGGTGCGCCCCTTTGATGCAATGTAGCGCAAGTAGAGCATAGCACTATTTGTGCTTCAAAAAGGGCAACTTTCCTGTGCCAAAACGTTTTTGTGCCTGATTAAAACTGAGCCACTTTGTGTGACTCTGGGCAGTGCAAATTCTTGATAAATCTCCCCTCTGGTGTTATTCCTCTGACTGGGTCCCTTCAATCAGGTCAGGCAACATGAATTTTGATATGCTTTCCTTCTGAAATGCAAACAATTCACTTTAAAAAATTGACACTCGTTGTGCTTCTTGAGCAAATAAACAGCTTGCATTTCAATTGTAAACGTAAATATCCTGATCATATTGTACACCAGGCAACATCACATTGGTAACAAAGCCCAAGGGCCAGGTGGCAATAGTCCATGTCCTTCCCCCATTAGCACCAACACTGAACAGATGGATGAATGTTTTCATAATGTATAAATACATATGCATCGTCATGAAAGGACATAAATGCATTACCAATGAAGTGCGTGCCTACAAAATGATGTGGGCATCATTTTTTTGTTTATAATTCAAGATGGATCAGTAAAAGAAAGAGATTTCATTGGTGTGAAACATTTTAAGGCCAATGGGGCATCAGCAATTTGCCTCCTAGCCCTCTAAAACAAATTAAAATATGAAAAAAGGGCCACAAGTTGGGGAAATTCAAAAGGAGCAATGGGGTGGTGGAGCCCAGGAGGAAGCAGCAGGAAGGGGGTGAAGAGATGAAATAAAGATAAATCTAGGTGGATGAAGGAGGGAAAAAAGCAGCACACAAGAGAGAGAACAACATACAGCAGAAAGGGAGTGATGTTTGGCGGAGAAAGGCACTCGAGGGAGGAGAGGTGGAAAACACATGCACTCTCATGAAGTGCACAACCAAAAATGAACAAGCATTGGCAAAGCCAAGATGTCTTGCCTATGCAAGAGCTATTGGCTTTGCCAATGTGTTTTAGTAATATTGTACACCAGCATGGCTGCTATTCAGCATGGTTAAAAGTATGTGGCAAAGAGGAGAGAGGTTTTGAGTGGAGTGCTGTAGAGTGGAGTAGTGTGGAGTGGTGTAGAGAGTTGTGGAGTGTGGTAGAGTGGAGTGTGGTAGTGTGGAGGGTTGTAAAGTGGAGTGTTGTGGATTAAGAAAGGAGTATTGTAGAATGAAGAAGAGTGCAGAGGATTGGAGTATAGTGAGTGGAGAGGGGTGATGTAGAGTGACATAGTGGTCAAGAGTGGAGAGGTGTAGGATGGAGAGGAGTAGAGTGGAGGGGTGTAGAGTGAAGGGACATAGAGAGAAGTAGAGGGGTGGCATAGGGTAGGGTAGAGTGTTGTAGGTGAAAAAGAGTGTTGTAGAGTGGAGGGGCATAGAGTGGTGTAGCATAGAGTGGATTGAAGTGTTATAGAGTGGAGTTACATAGAGTGGAGTAAAGTGTTGTAAAGTGGAGTAGAGTGGAGTGCCATAAAGTGGAGTGCCGAAGAGTGGACTAGAGTGGAGCAGCATAGCACAGAGTGGAGTAAGCTGTTATAGAGTGGAGTTACATAGAGTGGAGTAAAGTGTTGTGGAGTGTCGTAGAGTGGAGTGGTGTTGAGTCCTGTAGAGTGGTGTGGAGTGTCATGGTGTAGACCAGAGTGGCGCAGAGTGACGCAGAGTGGAGTGTTGGTGATTAGAGTGGTGTGTTTTGGAATGGAGTAGATTGCCACTGAGTTGAGTGTCATAGAGTAGAGTGGCATAGATTGTCATGCAATGTTGCAGAGTGGAGTGGCATTGAGTGCTGTAGAGTGGTGTACAGTAGAGGGGTGTAAAATGTAGGGGCGTAAAGTGCAGGAGTGTAGAGTGGTGAAGAAAGACATAAAGGGGGTCATTATGACCCCGGTGGTCGGTGATAAGGTGGCGGTAATACCGCCAACAGGCTGGCAGTACATACGCCACATTATGACATTGGCCGGTGAAGCTGAAGCCAACCCGCCAATGTACCACTCCGACAGCCAAGGCAATAGCAGCTGCCGGGCTGGAGATAAGCATCTCCAGCCCGGCGGCCGCTATTGTACCGCCTCAGGCATTTTGACCCTGCCTACCACCATGGTTTCAGTGGCATTCATAACACCACAAAAACCATGACGCTAGGCCATATCAGTGATAGGGAATTTATTCCCTGTCACTGATAGGAGGCCCCCTAACACCCAAACACTCCCAAGATGTCCCCCACCCCTCCTCCATCCACGCTCCCCCTCCCAATCTCCCAACTCCCATACACACACAGGCAGACACGCACCACGCATACACACACTCACTCACACAGGCATACACGCATTCATACATGCATGCATCCATTCATTCATGCACACATCCGTACCACATTCACACTAACACGCAGACACGTAGTCACATATCCATTCAAACACGTGCACACACGCTCGCACACAACACTACACACGCATTTGCATTCACGCACACACTCACACATTCATGCACACACACCCACACATACACACACCACCAGTTCCCCCCTCCCCTGTCAGAAACCCAACTTACCTTGATCCAGGGCATCTTTCGCCAGGGACGGGCGCTGCTACCACCAGCAGTGTCCACCAGCAGAACACCGCCAAGCTGTATTATTTTTCATAATACGGCTGGTGGCGGTCTACTGGTGGGGCGCTGCTGGTGGTGCTGGTGATAACAGCGCAACCTGCCACCAGCGCCACCTGCCTGTATGGCCACAGCCGGATTTGAGCCCTTCTTGTGGCGGAAATCTGGCTGTGGTCATTATTTGGCAGATGGCTGTTAGCCGTGGCGACAGTCTTTTGGCGGCCGTCGCCCGGCAGCAGGCAGCACTTACCGGCATTATCAAAATGAGGGCCAAAGTGTTGTGGCATAAAGTGGAGTAGAGTGTTGTGTAGTGGAGTATAGTGTTGTGGAATGGCATGGAGTGAAGTGGGGTAGAGTGCTGTGGCATGGAGTAGAGTGTTGCAGTGTGTCACAGAGTGGAGTAGAATATCTTAGAGTGGAGTAGAGTGTTATGGAGTGTTGTGGAGGGTCGTAGCATCGAGGGCCATAGAGTGAAGTGACATGGAGTAGTGTGGTGTACTTTGTTGTAGCATGGAGTGGACTAGAGACCCATGGAGTGGAGAAGAGGGGAATGGAGTAGAGTGGCATAGAGTGGAGTAGAGGTGATTGGAGTAGAATGGCATAGACTAGAGTATTGTGGAGTGTAATTTGGTAGAGTGGCATGAAGTAGAGTAGAGTGGAGTGGAGTAGAGTGGTGTGGCATAGATCCAAGTTGCGTAGAGTGCAGTAGAGTAACCTAGAGTGAAGTGGCAAAAACTAGCATACAGTGTCATATCATAGACTGGAGTAAAGTGTCAAACAGTGGAGTAAAATGTTGTATAGTGGAGTAGAGCGGAGTGCCGTAGAATGGAGAGGAGAGCCCTAATGTAGAACAGAGGCATAGCTTAGAGTGGAGTAAAGTGTCATACAGTGGAGTGGCATAAATTGGAGTAAAGTGTTGTGTCATAGAGTTGAGTGATGTTGGGTGCTGTAGAGTGGCGTAGAGAGGCATGGCATACAGTGGAGTGTCATGGAGTGGAATGTTATGGATTAGAGTGGAGTAGATTGATTGTGGATTGGAGTAGAGTAAAGCACAGTTTAGTGGAGTTATATAGAGAGGCATAGAATGGAGGGGTGTAAAATGGAGGGACATAGAGTGGAGGTGTGTAGAGTGGAGGGGCATAGAATGCAGTAGAGGGGTATAAAATGGCATGCCATAGAGGGGAGTAGAGTGGTGTAGAGTGGGGTAGAGTAGGGTAGAGTGGAGGGGCATAGAGTGGCATAGTATTGTATTGTATTGTATTGTAATCGTATTTATATAGCGCTTACTACCCCTGACGAGGCGTCGAAGCGCTTTTCGATGAGTCGCACACTACTCCGGAACCCAACAAGAATTAGTGATGGATTAGTATCGTTTAATAATGAGTACAGTTTTAGTATTATTATGAGTTAATTTGAGCCGCGGATATGAGAGTTTGTTAGTTAGATTGACTGGAGTAATGGAGGGGTAGAGGAGGAAAGAAATCCAGAAGTGTTAATTGGGAGAATATCCTTAATTTACTCAACCCAAAGGCTTGGGATGAATAAAGGGGGGCAGAGGGGGAAGAGTATGTGGAAGGGTTAGGGAGAGCATAGTAGCAGGGTGAGATAAATGCAGGAGAATTTAGTAGGGTTGTGTGGAGGTCACAGAGGTAGAGTGAGGTTTGGTGAGTTAGATGTGGAGGTGGAGGGAAGAGCTTAGGCAGAGACATTTAGGAGATGAAAGTGGTAGAAGGGATTTGGGATGAGTCAGAGTGAGAATGGAGGATAGTTTGATAGAGACATGACATAAGACTGATGAGTAGATAAGTGTGATAAGATGAGAGCAGGAATTCATAGATATCTAGTATAACAACCCAAAAACCAGGAGCCATGCAATGATCCACGAACATGCCAAGCACAGAAACAACATATACACATACATACACACATATATATATATATACACACACACACACACAAATGAATACACACACATATGCACATACAATACATAATTAGAATCATGGGTAAAAAATACTTAGTCAGACATGTTTAAAGAGTGTGTGTGTATTTTATTGTTATGACAGTAGCAATACATATTTTCCAAAGAAACTATAAATAAATAGAAATATACATATAATCTGAAAAAAAATATTTATCCACATAGGCATATGCTGTTCATAGTTGTTTGAAAAAGGTGGTTATGAAGGAAAGAGCCAACTCTTGAGTAGTTTTCTGAAGACAAGAAAGTTATCTGTGGCTCTTATAGTTGGGGGTAATGAATTCCATAGTTTGGCTGCTTGGACGGAGAAGGATGTACCACCTACAGTCTTTTTCTTGTATGGTGGTGCTCTAAGGCGGGGTGCCAGTCTTGAGAGTAGGGTTCTTTGTTGGATGTATTTGGTAATTTTCTTTCTGATAAAAAGCGGTCCTGTTCCATGTATAGCTTTGTGGGTGATACAAAGCAGCTTGAAAGTGCAACTTCTGGCAACGGGTAACCAGTGTAGTGCTCTCAAGGAAGGGGAGATGTGGGCTTGCGGCTTTATATGTAGTAGTAGCCTGGATGCGGAATTCTGGATACGTTGTAGTTTTTTCATAACAGATAGAGATGATCCATGGTAGAGGCTATTGGCATAATCCAGTTTGGATAGTACAAGCAAGATAGTAGCTTGCACCTTGTGTGGAAATCCGAGGTAGGTGAAGATGCGCCGTAAAGTCTTTAAGGTGATGAAGCTTGTGCGTGCTAATTTGTCTACTTGGGCATTCATAGTTAGCTTGGAATCCATGGTGATTCCTAGGTTTTTAACTTCCTTGGATAATTGAGGAGGTGGTCTGAGATCGTCAGGCCAGACGCACAGAGGGTCATAATTTTTCCAGTCACCACATAGGAGTATTTCTGTTTTGGAGGTATTTAGTTTGAGATGGCTCCAGGTCATCCACTGATCAACGGCTCTGAGGCAACTGAAGATTTGTGAGTTTTCAATGTTTTTGGGGGCTTCTAATTTAAGTAGTATTTGTGTGTCATCTGCATAGTTGTAGCATGTGAGATGGAAATCATTGATCAGTTCTGGTAAAGATATCATGTAGATGTTGAAAAGCAAAGGTGAGATGATTGACCCTTGGGGGACCCCTGCTTTTGTGAGGTAGGATTCGGACGAGAAGGGGGGCGAGTGGATGATATTCGCTCTTTTTTGGAGATAGGAAGTAATCCAGTCGAGAGCAATCCCTTGTATGCCGGCTTGGTGGAGTCTTTGAGTTAGGGTGTCATGGTCAACCGTATCAAAGGCAGCCGAGAGGTCCAAGTGCAGCAACTCCATTTTGATCGACTCTGTTTTTAAGATCGTCCCAGATTGCCATGAGTGCCAATTCAGTGCTTCTTCCTGGGCGGAATCCAGTTTGGAAGTCTGAAAGTATAGAATTGTCTTCAATGAATTGCGACATCTGGGCGAATGCTGCTCTTTCTATCAATTTGCCCAGGAAAGGACCATTTGTGATAGGTCTGTAGTTGTTGGGGTCTTGCGGGTCTAGGTTTGTTTTCTTTAATAATGGTCGTATGTATGCCTTTTTCAGGTCTGCAGGAAAAGTTCCTGAAGTTAAAGAGTTGTTGATGATTCTTCTTACAGGTGTGGCAGCAGAAGTAGATAGCAGGATGTTCTTGAAGATTTGTGGTGGGCAAGGGTCAGAAGGGCAACCAGAAGGTCTGCTTGCTTTGACCAAATCCATAAATTCATCCTGGGATATTTGTTTGAAGGACTGTAGAGGTTGGGATGGTTTATTCTTAAAGGGTATTTTAGTAAAGGGGTTGGTGCTGATGGTTTTCTTCTGTTTTAAATAGGAGTCCAATGTGTTTGCCTTGGTTGTGTAGTGAGTTGCCAATTTGTTTATGAAATCTTGAGTGGTGGGATGACTTCCTTCCATGCATGTAGGTTTTCGAAATTCATTGAGAATTTTATAAAATTCCTTGGTTTTAGATTGAGCATTTTGAATTCTGTCTGAGTAGTATCTTTTTTTAGCTTTTTTGATTGATGATTTGTATATCCTGTTAAGTTTGTGTAGCTGCAGTTTGTCTTGATTGTTGTTTGTTTTGAGCCAGGTCCGCTGCAACTTTCTGATTTGTTGCTTTATCTTTTTAAGTTCTGTGTTTCTCCAAGGTGTTGGTTTTCTTTTGTCGTGTTTAGTTTTTCTGAGTGGTATTAGGACATCAAAAGCTTCCTTTAGCCACTCATAAAGTTTTGGTACAGAATTAATTGTATCTAGATTGTGTTTGCTGTTAGTTGTGTTTCTAAGTGATCCAAATTGAGTTTGCTCCATGGTCGATAGGTGTATGTATGTAAGTGGTTGTGGGGTGAGTTGATTTGTGGAGTTGTCTGTCGGAAAGTTAACAGATGGTGGTCTGACCAGGTGGTTGGTGTGATGCTATGAATAGTAACAAGTTCAGGCTTAGCAAAAATGACATCTAGGATGTGACCAGCGATGTGTGTGGGATTGTGTAAAATCTGATGTAGGTTCAATGCGAGTAGGCCAGTGGTGTAGCTTTTGGATGGGGCATATTGGGTTTGTCAAACCAAATGTTTAGATCCCCAAGAATGCATAGATTGGAGTATAGTGTAATAAGGTTTGAGACTGTGTCAAGAAAAGCATCTGGGAAAGTGGAGTTGTTAGGTGGAGGTCTGTAAAGGAGGAGAAAGTTACAGGAGGAAGTTGGAGTAGGGTGGCATCTGGTAAGGAGGGCTTCACAACCTTGTATGGAGATGTTGTCCGTTTTACTGAGGTTTATTGCCTGTTTGAATATAATAGCTAGTCCACCTCCTCTCTTGCCTATACGGTTTTGTGTGATGGTTTGATAGCCCGGAGGAAGGGCTTCGTGCAACACTGGTGCCATGTCATCTCCCAACCAGGATTCCGTAATGAATAGTAAGTCAGGTTGTGTGTCTGTGAGCAGGTCGTAGATGTGGTGCTTGTTTTTTTAGAGTGATCGAGCATTTATGAGCTGGCAGTTTAGATAAGGTGTGTTAGTGGTAGTGTTGTTTTGTATAGTAGAAGGGTAAGTAGTGTAATGTGAGCTTGAAGCAGGAGTGTTGCTAGTTGTGATAACTGTTTGAGGCTCACAATAGTCTTGCTTTTCAATATAGTGTTCCTCTTCCAGCAGGTTAAGGAGGCATTTTGTTGGGTCTGTGTGTGTGGGTGGTGGACTTGGTGGCTGAGAGAGCCATGAGGAGTGTAGTGTTTTTTGTAGGGTAGTTTTATTATGTAACAGACAAGGGGATGCGAGGTTGCTATGAGTGCATGTTTTTTATTTTGTTTGCGTTTGTTTAGTGTGGACGGAGTATGGGTTAGGGGTGGTGGAGGAGCATGTGGATCATGATGGAAGGCTCTAAATTGTGCAATGGAGGAGAGGCGAGTGAATGAATGTTGCTGGGATGGGGTGCTTGTGGTAGGTGTTTGCGAAGAGTGGGGGGGGTAGGGGTGGAGATAGGATGGAATTTGTATCCTTTGTGTAGTCCTGGGGGTGGGAGTGGATATGACGATGAGTGTAAAGTAAGTTTGTGTTGCTTTGATGTGTTGATGTTTGTGGTGGGTATTGTTTTTGTGGAATAATGAGAGGGGATATTGGTGTAGTTGTTTTTGGTGAGGGATTTGTATGTGAGTTAGAGCTGCTAAGTGGAATTTGAGTGTTAGATGGGGTGTTGCTGTGTTTTGGAGATGAATGTATGAGGTGTGTAAGAGGTGATGGGTGTGTGTCAGGGAAGTAAGTATTAGTTGAGATGACCGGAAGAGGTAATATGTGTGGTGGAGCGAAATGTGGGGATTGTATGTTGTGTGTAATTGGTGAGGAGAGGGGAAGAGTGTTTGTAGATGATGTGTTTGAATGCAGGGTTTGGGCATTGTTATGATGTCAGGTGGTCTGTGGGGAGCAAACAGCGGATAGTGTTGTTGGTTAGTATCAGCAGAGAGTGTGTATCTGGGAAACTGACACTGAGAGAAATGTATGTTGTAGTTTTGTATTGTGTGGGTGGTGGCAGGTAGTGTTAGTGGGAGGGGACAGAGTAGTGTTTGCTGTGAGAATGAAGGTGTTTGACTGTAGTAGTTGTGGGGGATATGTGTATATGTGTTGTATATAGGGTACTGTGGTGGGTGATGGGGCAATGCAATCTGTCTGTGGTCAATTTGTGATGCATGTGTTGGATGTCTTTGTAGAATATGTGTTTGCATGTTGAGGGATGTGTAGGGGCTGAAACCATTCAAGGTCAAATTTGAATTGGGCAGCATTTCTGGCCCTAGTCCCTACCTGTCCCGAACAGGCCCAAATAGACAACTGCCCTTGTCCTCTCCGCCCTTTGCCTCGACGCCCGGGCTGAGACGCCCTGAATCCTGGCCTTTTATAGCCCTACTGGCCAATAATAAGCTGGTCCTAACCCTAGCCAATCCGATTTTAAACCCTGATTTAGCCAACTAATGGGAGACCCAGCCCTAATCACCAGTCACAGCCCTATTCCTGACCACCAATCACAGCCCCAGCCCTAAAACCAGCAACCAATCAGAATCCCAGCCCTATCCACCAATCACAGCCCTAGGACCAACGGCCAATCAGAATCTCAGCCCTATCCACCAATCACAGCCCTAGAACCAACAGCCAATCAGAATCTCAGCCCTATCCACCAATCACAGCCCTAGGACCAACGGCCAATCAGAATCTCAGCCCTATCCACCAATCACAGCCCTAGAACCAACAGCCAATCAGAATCTCAGCCCTATCCACCAATCATAACTGCATCCCAGGAGCTATCAACCAATGAAACACCATCTCCCAACAACCTATCACAACAGCATATGCAACAACCACAAGGAACTTATATAAGGAGCAAGTTAATTAAACTCCAGTCCATGTGGGCAGGGGGAAAGGCAACTGCTGCTCTATTCAGTATCTCCTTGGATACAGACAGGCTGAATCCACACTTCCAAGCTAGCAGAGTCTACTTTCCAGGTAAGGGGGAGATTGTTTAAGAGACAAACACTGCAATAGTCCTGGGCGCACACTCTAAAATCGGGCTTTTTTTAAGGCAAAAATACAGGGGGGCAGACAGTTTTTAAGCACAATTTAAATCACACAAACAGATTAAAACAGTCTCCTAAAACCACACTCTGAAAGATGTATGTAGCCTTTTTACTAAGAATAGGGGGAGAAAAAGGGGGGGCAGAGGGGGGGGAGGTGGTGGTGCCACAAACTAGCAAGGGAATTCACACAGTCACAGCAAAAACGATTTTTTTTAAAACACCACTTTAAAAGAGGCCAGGATGCCTGAAACACAGAGAGTCCACAGTAAAACAAACACTTTTTGAACAAATAATACTATTTAACCAGAAATATCTTTGGGCTCCTTACCTAGGTCTTTTTGCAATCCTTGAACACTGGGATTGAATCAGGACACAGGGGAGATGCACAGAGGAACACAAAATGGAGGTGCCTGTCTTTGGCCTTCCCTCCACAAACTTATTGAGTGGTATAAAGTGTGGCAGTGTGGAGTAAGGTATAGAAGAGTGAATTAGTGTGTCATAGAATGGAGTGGCATAGAATGGAGTAGCACAGAGTGCCATAGAATGGAGTAGTGTGTAGTCGAGCAGATTGGCATAGAGTAGAGTGTTATAGAACAGAGTGGCGTAGAGTGCCTTGGAGTGTCCTAGGGAGGAGTGGCATTGAGTGGCATAGAGTGGCTTAAAGTGGAGGCGTGTAAAATGGAGGGTTGTAGAGTGCACAGTATAGAGTGGAGGGGCACAGAGTTGAGAAGAGAGGCATGAAGTGTCATGGCATTGAGTGGAGTAGAGTGCTGTAGACTGGAGTAGAATGTCTTAGAGTTGAGGGGCATAGCATAGAGTGGAGCAAAGTGTCAAAGAGAAGAGTAAGGTATCATACAGTGGACTAAAGTGTCAGAGTGGAGTAGCATAGAATGGAGTAAAGTGGCATAGAACATCATATAGTACAGTGGGGTAGAATGGTTTAGTGTAGGAGAGTGGAGTGTCATAGAGTGGCTTAGAGTATCATGGAGTGTCATAGAGTGGAGTGATTTTGAGTGCTGTAAAATTGCATGGAATGACATGTCATAGACAGAAGTGGCATAGAGTGGAATGTGGTGGATTAGAGTGTAGTGGAGTGATGTGATGCAGAGTGGCATAGAGTGGAAGGGCACTAAATGGAGGGGCATAGAGTGGGGGTTTAGAGTGGATGGGCATGGAGTAGAGTAGAGGGACATAAAATGTCATGGCATAGAGCAAAATAGAGTATCATAGAGTAGAGGGGCAAAGAGCGGCACTCAAAGAGTGGTGGTAAGTGCCACAGAGTGAAGTAAGGTATTGGAGAGTGGAGAAGTGTGTCATAGAGTGGAGTAGAGTGGCATAAGGTGCAGTGGCATAGAACAGCACAGAATGTTGTAGAATGGAGCAGCAATGGGTGGAGTAGAGTGGTGTAAAGTGAAGTGGCATGGAATGGAGGGGCATAGAGTGTCATAGAATGCAGTGGCAAAGAGTGGAGTGGTGTAGAATGGCCCAGAGTGGAGTAGAGTGGTATAAAGTGGAACACAGTGTCATAGAGTGGAGTGGCATAGAGAGGTGTGGAGTGCAGTATACAATACAGTAGTGTTGTATAGTGGGATAGAGTGGAATGGAGTAGAAAGTCATAGAGTGGAGTATTGTGGAGTGGAGTTTGGTAAAGTGTAGTGATGTAGAGTAAAGTGGAGTGGAGCGAAGTGGCACAGAGTGGCGTAGAATGTCATTGGGTGTCATAGAGTGGAATGGCATAGAGTGGAGTGTCATAGAGTGGAGTAGAGTGTCATAGAATGGAGTATCTTAGAGTGATGTGGCAGAGCATGGAGTGTAATAGAGTGCACTGGCATAGAATGATGTTGAGTGGAGTATGTTGGAGTGGAGTGTCGAACAGTGGAGTGACATAGAGAGTAGTGGCATAGAATGAGTAGAGTGGCCTAGAGAGAAGCAGCATAAATGGCTTAGAGTGGAGTGGCATTGAGCGGAGTACAGTGGAGTGGAGTGGCATAAAGTGGAGTGGAGTCCCATAGTGTGGAGTAGAGTGTTGCAGAGTGGAGTGGAATAGTTTTGTAGCATGGAGTATCATAGAGTGGAGTGTCATGGCAAAGAGTGGAGCGGCATGTAGTGGAGTGGTGTAGAGTGACGTAGAGTGATGTGACATGGAGTGGCATAGAGTGGAGTATTGTAGAGTGGAGTGGGGTGTTGAAGAGTGCAGTGGCAGAGTGCAGTGCAGAAGCGTAGAGAGGTGTGGAGTGACATTGAGTGGAGTAGAGTTGTGTAGAGTGGAGTGACATAACGTGAAGGGGTATAGAGTGGCATATCATAGTGTTGTAGGGTGGCGTAAAGTGTTGTAGAGAGGAGTGCCATAAAGTCTGTAGAGTGGAGCAACATAGTGTACTGTAGAGTAAAGTGTCATAAAATGGAGTGGCAAAGAGTGTCATAAAGTGAACTGCCATAGAGTGTTATAGATTGGAGCGTCAGAGAGTAGAGTGGTGTAGAGTGTTGTGGGGTGTCATAGAGTGTCATAGAGAGGCATGGGCTGGCGTAGAATGGAGTGGTGTAGAGTTGTATAGAATTATGTCTTAATGTGTTCCAGAGTGGAGTAGAGTGTCGTAGAGTGTCATAAAGTATCATTAAGTTTTGTAGAGTGGAGTAGAGTGTTGCAGAGAGTCGGTGAGGGGCATAGAGTAGAGGGGCATGGAGTAGAGTGGGGTAGTGTAGAGTGGAGTAGACGGGAGTAGATTGGAATGGAGCAGAGTGTCATAGAGTGGACTATTGTGGAGTGTCACAGAGTGGAGTGGATTCAAGTGGAGTGGAGTGTCATAGAGTGGCATGTTGTAGAACTGAGTCATGCAAAGTGGAGTTGAGTGGCCTAGAGTGAAGTGTGATAGAATAGCATAGAGTGCCATAGTGTGATTTAGAATTGAGAGGCATGGAGTGGCACACAGTAGGCTAGAGTGGCATTGAGTCAAATGGCATAGAGTAGTCTGGAGTATCATAGAGTGGCACAGAGTGGAGTAGAGTGTCATAGAGTTGAGTGAAGTAGAGTGTCATAAAGTGGAGTATTATAGTGTTGATTGGCATAGAGAGGAGCGCGTACAGTGGAGTGGAGGGGTGTGTAGTGGAGTAGAGTGTCATAAAGTGTCATGTCATAGAGTAGAGGGGCATAGAGTGGAGGGGGTAGTGTTTCATGGCATGAAGTGGAGAGGAGTGGTGTAGAGGTGTAAAGAGTGGATTTGAGTGGAGTAGAGTGTCATAGAGCATCATGTCATAGAGTAGAGGGGCTTACACTGTCATGGAGTACAGTGGAATGTCACAGAGTTGAGTGGCGTGGAGTAGAGTTGAGTGGAGCAGAGTGGCATAGAACAGGTGTGCGGAGGGGCATAAAATAGCTTAGGGTAGGGTGGGGTAGAGTTTTTTCGAGTGGAGGGGAGTGGAGTAGAGCAAAGTGGAGTGGAGAGTAGAGAAAAGTGTCAGAGTGAAGTGGCGTAGTGTAGAGTGGCAAAGAGTGGAGTAAACTGCTGTAGAGTGAAGTGTCATACAATGGAGTGGAGGGGTGTGTAGCGGAGTAGAGTGTCACAAAGTGTCATGTCATAGAGTAGAGGGGCATACATAGAGTGGAGGGGGTAGAGTGTTGTGGCATGAAGTGGAGTGGTGTAGAGGTGCAAAGAGTGGATTTGAGTGGAGTAGAGTGTCATATAGCATCGTGTCATAGAGTAGAGGGGTTTGCAGTGTTATGGAGTATAGTGGAATGTCATAGAGTTGAGTGGCGTAGAGTAGAGTTGAGTGGAGCAAAGTGGCATAGAATGGAGTGACATAGAGTGGAGGGGCATAAAGTAGCTTAGCATAGGGTGGATAGGGTGGGGTAAAGTGCTTTAGAGTGGAGTGGAGGGGAATGGAGTGGAGTAGAGTAGAAGTGGAGTGGTGTGGAGTGGAGAGAAAAGTGTCAGAGTGAATTGGCGTAGTGCAGAGTGGCAAAGAGTGAAGTAAACTGCTGTAGAACAAAGTGTCATGGAGTGTTGAAGAGTGCTGTGGAGTGTCACAGATTGGAGTGTTGCAGAGTGGAGGGCCAGAGGGTGAAGTGTTGCTAGGCGGCTTAGAGTGGAGTGGCATAGAGGTGCATACAGTGGAGTGATATAGGAGGGAGTATAGTGTCATAGAGTGAAATATTGTGGAGTGGAGTTTCGTTGAGTGGTCTAGAGTGAAGTGGCATAGAGTAGCATACAGTGTCATAGAATGGCATAGAGTGGAGTGGTGCAGAGTGTAGTAGAGCGAAGTGGCATAGAGTGGAGTAGAGTGTCATAGAGTATTGTAGAGTGGAGTAGATTGTAGAATTCAGTATGATAGATTAGTGTTGGATAGCATGGAGTAGCATGGAGTGGCATAGAGTGAAGCAGAGTTGAGTAGGGTGGAGTGGTGTAGAGTGGAGTAAAGTGATTCAGAGTGGAGTAGAGTGAAGTGGCATAGAATAAAGTGGCTTGGAGTGGAGTGACATGGATTGGGGTGGAGTGGTGTAGAGTGGACTGGAGTAGAAAGGAGTGATGTAGAGTGGATTAGGATAGAGTGAAGTGGCATGGAGTGGAGTAGAGTGTCATGTCGTAGAGTGGAGGGGCATAGAGTGGTAGGATGTAGAGTGTTGTGGCATGGATGGAGTGGTATAGAGTGGAGTAGGGTGTCATCAAGTGTCATAGACTGTTGTAGAGTGTTGTGTCACAGAGTAGAGGGGTTGCATGGAGTTGAGTAGAGTGGAGTAGAGTGGAATGGAGTGGCATAGTGTGGAGTGGCATAGAGTTACATGGAATGGAGTGGCGTAGAATTGAGTGGAGTGAAGTGGAGTGACATGAAGCATAGGGGTGTAAAGTGGTGTAGCATAGAGTGGAGTAAATGTTTTAAAGTGGTATATAGAGTGGAGTAAAGTGTTTTAAGGTGGCGTAACGTAGAGTGGGGTAGAGTGAAGTGGAGTGTTATAGAGTGGAGTAAAGTGTCAGAGATAAGTAGTGTAGCATGGATTGACAAACAGTGGAATAATGAGGAGTATAGTGGACTGTCATAGAGGGGAGTGTCATAGAGTGCAGTGTTGTCGAGTATCGTAGACTGTCATAGAGTGTTATACAGTAGAGGGGAGTGTCGCAGAGTGGAGTGGCATAGAGTTAAGTCACAGAGTATTGTAGAGTGAAGTGGCATTGAGTGGTGTAGAGTGGAGTGGTGCAGAGTGTAGTTGAGGGCAATAGAGTGGAGTATTGTAGAGCTGAGTGTTGTAGAGTAGGGTGTCATAGAGTGGATTGGCAGAGAATGGAGTAGAGTGACCTAGAATGAAGTGGCATAGAGTGGCATCAAATTTCATAGAGTGGCTTGGAGTGGAGCAGTGTAGAGTGGAGTAGAGTCAAATGGTAGAGGGTGGAATAGAATGTTGTAAAGTGGAGTAGAGAGTTGTAGAGTTGAGTATCATAGAGTTGAGTGTCATAGAGTGGCGTGGCATGGAGTAGAGTGGCGTGGAGTGGAGTGGCATGGAGTGACATGGAACAGAGTGGAGTAGAGTAGAGTGGTGTAGAGTGGAGTAGAGTAGATTGGCTTGGAGTAGAGTGCTATAGAGTGGAGTAGAGTGTCATAGAGTGCAGTGGCATAGAGTGCGGTGGAGTGTCATAGAGTGGAGAGGCACAGAGTGGTGTTGAGTAGAGTGTTGTGTCAGAGAGTGTTATGTCATAGAATGTTGTGTTGTAGGAACGTAGAGTGTCATGGAGTAGAGTGGAGTGGGGTAGAGTGGAGTGGGGTAAGGTGGCATAGCATAGAGGGGAGTAAGGTGTCATAGAGTGGAGTAGAGTGGAGTGCAGTGCTGCAGAGTGGAGTACAGTGGAGTGGTACAGCATAGAGTGGAGTAAAGTGTCAGAGTGGAAATGAGTAATGTGGAGCAGCATATAGTGGAGTATAGTGGTGTATAGTGGAGTGGCATAAAGTAGTTAGAAGCAGAGTAGAATAGAATGACATAGAGTAGAGTGGGGTAGAGTTTTATAGAGTGAAGTAGATTGTCATAGAGCAGAGTGGCATAGACTGGTGTGGAGTGTCGTAGAGCGGCATAGCATAGAGTGTAGTAGAGTGTCATAGTGTGTCATAGTGTGTCATAGTGTGTCATGAAGTAGAGTGTTGTAGAGTGGACTGGCCTAGAGAGGAGTAGAGTGTTGTGGAGTGGAGTTGCGTGAAGTGGAGTATGCATGGCGAGGTAACGCACCACCATTACAGACAACACATTTTCAATTGAAATTGCATTACATTTGCACACACACAGTTTTACTGATTAAACTATACAGCGCACAAACAATAACGTGTGGAAATGTTATCACCAAGTGTATTGATTTGTCCTGATCATATAAAAATATTTGTTTCCACCACACTTCACAATTACAAAAAAACTGCTTTATTTGTTCTTTGCAAATTCTGAAATATGCTGAAACATTTGCACAGTTATTTTGCAGACATTTAGATTTCATTGTGTGGTAGAAAAAATAACATTCTAAAGCCTTTCTTCTCACACAGGTACCCAGCAGGAATGTCACATAAATCCTCTCACTTTGAAGTCAGAAAAAGGCAAGTAAACACCACGCTCCCTGGAAGACAGAGCCCAACATTTGATCTCTGTCTTTAAATGCACAGCAAATGTGACAAAAGTGGAGCAAAATTCAAAGACCTATTTACAGAAAGTGTGTACTCGTGGAAGAATACAATGAGTAGTGGTGAACAGGCTATACTCCACAGGAGGGGAAAAGACATGCTGAATAGACTCAAACAAATACAGCCAGCAAACAGAAAGCTAGGAAATGTGAGTTACAAAAACAAAGCCAACAATGCATTCCAGGGAAACATTCAGAATGACCCCCAGATGTCCTTGCATACCAGATAGCTGTGCTGTCTGGTTGACTTCAACCTAAAAAGGTGTTCTCTAAAAGTAAGCAGTCGACGGATACTAGTCAGCCAATCAGAGGGATGATAAAGAGACAGTGCTTCAGGTGAGGGACAAACATAAGAAAGCACAGGGACTCTATTAAATAATAAGCAATAAGAGGGACAATACAGCCAACCAGTGATAAGGAATTGGCAAACTGTAGACCCACTGTAGAGTTTTGGTAAGCCTGCAGAATGTCTTTCACAGCCAGACAGCTTGCACTCTCTGCCAAGCAGCAGGTTAAAGTAGTTATTTCAAACTCTTGTTTACAAGAGGCTCCTTTGAAAGAACAGCAGTTGCCGAAACAGAGGTTCTTGTGTTTCAACAATACATTATGTCAAAGGCTCTAACAATAGGGCTATAGGTGGGGGAGCTTAGCCAGAAGGTCAAAGTGCACAAAAACAACTTATCCTGATGTGGGTGGCTACGAACTGGTGGAGTTTGAGCCAGCATATATGCTTCAGTTTAAATGCTTCACCCACCATGTGAAACAAGAATCAGCAATACAGTGTGTCACAACGTTATTCTTTGTTAAACAAATGAAGTAGGGCACAAAGCAGAACAAGCATTAATAAGGTAAGTCAGCAGAGTAGAATACACCTGGAAGTGAATTTCTGCATAAACACAGTAATACGTGCAGATGAAGACTTTTTAGCTATAATGGACATAGTGCAATTATGGACACTCCAATATATCTCTGCCCTAATTGATGCTTTCATAAACTGGCCTCCTCCACCATTAACAAAACAACTACTGCTACTTCAACATATTGTCGTGTTATGCATAGTACAGGAGGAGGTGATTTCTGGTGTGGTATAAAGCCTCTGGATGGTGTTGGCAATATCCTTGTGGTTGGGTTATTCTGTGATCGTTAAACCTAGAGTCAATCGCCGAGGTGTCAAGGATGAGACCAGAGGAGAAACACTGGAAGTCCTCAACCTGGACAGTTTGCAAGGACCCTTTCATCAATGCCTCTGGCATTTACCAATGGTATATTGCTGTACTCAACCATCATTACCATACACCATGTGCTCCTCAGCTAAATTCAGTCTTCAGGGCCATGCTTATTGGGATATGCTCATTAAAGTCAATGATGCACCATGTGCTCTCTGCATTCCACTGCTGCCTTGAAACATCTAATCTAACATGCATGCAAAATGAGTGTTCATGTAGGATATATCCTGGATATTCCACAGTGGTTGATCACATGCACTCATGCTCTCTTCACAAGGGGAATAGGCAATAGCGACCCCTCCTAGGAATCCTTGATACCACATTCCCCATGAACACCTATTCTAGAGTGATTTCTCAACATTGCCAACTAATGATGGAATACAGTCCACGCCTCTATTTCATCTAAAATTATATTGTTGCTGTTACAGATGCTGCAGTTTCAAAATATGAATGCATTTGATGATGTGCCCACATGCATACACACTATAGACACCTTGGTAGTCCTTGATCATGGTGACATCATGAGTTCTCCTACTCCCGTCTCCACCTTCTTTGGCACCACTCATAGAAGCACTTTCAAAACATGATGACCTCCTATGGCAAGATGTTGTTTTGGATCTCTTTTCCTACACATGTCATCTCTTACTCTTTGAATATATAGAAGGCACTACATGCTACTATATGAAAACAACAACATGTGCTAAATGCAAAAGAAGGATATTGCAGAACTCATTACGACGGCAGACTCTTTCTTTGCCAACATGGAGACACTGCTATTTACAGGTATTGTTCTAGTGTGTCCAAAACACTCATGCTTCATCTGCATATGGGCCCTAATATTTGGCTCAATATTAAGATCTGTTTGAGAATATGTAGCTATGATATGTTGCAGAAATACCATAGCCTAACAGCATTGCTGAAAAACACATATTTGGGTCTCTCAGTGCTAAACAGCTTGTACTTTATCATGGATCTCTCACAGCCATTCATCTTTCTTTTGGAGATGGTTGTCAACCAAAAGGAAGGGTTTGTTGAAACTGACCATCTCCCAGGTAATTGTCATTCAGGGTTTCGTTTCAGAAACTACAGTGAGTCAACTCTGATTACCACAAGCAACCATTTGTTATGACCATGATAATTAAGGAGCTCTGGTCCTACTGATCCTGCCTATTGCAACATTCTTTGACACATTGGCCCTGAAGCACAGAACATCTGGTCATCCAAAGACCAGCTCATCACAGCAATTTAAAATAGAAAGGTTGGGATGGAAAAGTCCTGTGTATGATAATGGGCATGCACCCCAGGGCACTGTTGTCTGGATCCTCAATGCTGAATTTTTGTTGTAATGGATAAACACGTATCATGCGTGTGTGCCATGACGTAGTCCTGTCTCATGTTTTGGGGTCTTGTTGGATGGGGGGTCACCCAAAGAGTAACCATATAGTGGTGGAATATTACTGCCTTCACTAAGAGTTGAGCAGCACAAGCTCGGTGGTGGCAGCATAGAGTGTAGTGATCAGTAGGAGTGAACAAGTCCTTTCTAACCTGTACCACTGGACTGAGGCCTACAGGCTTACTAACTTTTTTAAGTTCTGCTGCTGTGTGCTTAACTCATCCTTGGCCTACATCAATTAGATGTGAAGTGCAGTGCATTGTAGGAGTGGTGACTTTGCACTGATTGTATGTGTGCCTAGAAAGGGTATAGTATAGGAATATAGGAATAAAGAAGTGCTGAGCAGTGCATGCATGGGGAATGCATGTACTGAGTGTATGTGTAACTGCAAGGAGCACAGTATATGAAAGAGAATGTGTGCACTTGCTGTAGGTGAACCTGCAATGTGACAAGGAGGGCAAGCGACACAGTACAGAAAGGCTACAATACTGTTCAGTGTGTGCAGGATGAATGTGTGTGCTGAGTGTATATGTGCTTGTGGTGGCACAACACATGGAAGTAATAGTGCTCGACAGTGTGTGCTGTGTACATACGTTGAGTGCTAGTGTGCCTGTAATGGTACATCACATGTAGGACCTGGGTTTCGTTTGGGATGCCCAGGTCTGTCTGATGAAGACTTGAGGAGGTAGAGTAATTCCCCCAGACAGATTTGTGTACTGCTGACAGTGGCGGATGGTGACTTTTCATAGTGGTGGGACGTAATCCTTGGTTCGAAGATATGGCATAAGGCAGCGCCACAAGTCTTTTTGCTGAGCTACCCTATGCCAAATAGAGAGGTCAGGAATCCATCATATCTCATCATGTCCTTTCAGCCTGCTCTGGAGGACACTCTGGTCACTAGCGCCAACAAAGGCACCCTTGTTCTGCGTTGTTGGCAGAAGTGTTTCGTTTTTGTGCAGGAAGACATGCTTTCCTGCACAAAAACAATCCCTGGAGGCATTGTCCTCCATCTAGGTGTGCTGCAAAATGCAGCACACATGGAACGAGGAAAAAACAAGGAGAAATTAAAACATTTCTCTTAGTTACACCTGCTCTGGGGAGGCATAATGTTTTGGCGCTGCCCCAGGTTTACATTGTAAATCTAGGGCAGTGTCAAAATCCATGGGTGTTACGTGCAAACACCCACTGCAATGCCAATTGAACGGCTCCTTGTAACACTTTGCGCTGCCTTGCCTTACTCCGTATCTATGAGGCCATGCAAAGCCATACAGGGTGGCTTTGCATTGCCCTATAGATATGACTGAGAGGAATGCTCCGCTGGGGCATCTAAAAAAGTGGTGCTCCGGAGGCACAGGCCTCTTGTAAATAATCCCCTAAATTTACTGTCTCATTTTGACTCACTCAGTCTCACTCTGTCTCACTAATTCAAGCAGTCTCACGCATTCTACTTTGACCCACTCTGTCTCACTCAGTCACACTTATTCTCACTCATTCTGAATTACTCAGTCTTTCTGTGTCTCACACACAGTAACACTCAGTTACACTGTCATTCTCCCTCACTCACTCACATTCATTTTCACACATACTCGGCTCCTCTGTCACTCATTCTCACTCACTCTGATGTACTTGTTCACTGACTATAGTTTCTCTCACTTTAACTCACACACATATCCCACAGACATGCTCAAAGTGCTGGAATGGCACAAGCACCTCCATGCACCTGTGTCAGCAAACAAACAATGTCATTTTATTTTATTTTATTGTCTTGATACAACAAAAATGGACCACAAAACAAGGTGGGTGTAGTGTAGGTGTGGAGCCCATAAAGGAGGGCTGCCACTGGTCCAGGGATACCAATCCATCAAACCAATCCATCCACTCAATCATCCGTCCTTAAACTTATCCACTCCCCTTCCATCCATCCATTCATCCATCTTTTCAATCGTCTATCCATTCTTTTGCTCATCCAGACACCATTTCGCTCCATCTATCCATCCTTTCACTCCATCCATCCATCTACCAACCCTTTCACTCAGCCATCCATCCTTACACCCATCCATCTACCCTTGGTCCCATCCATCCATCCTTCCACTCATACATCCCTCCATTTACCCTTTCACTCATCCACCCATCCATCCTTTCATCCAGACACCCACCTAACCTGCCTTTCACTCATCCATCCATTGTTTTACTCATCCATCTTTACACACATCATTTCACTCATCATCCATATTTTCATTCCATCCAGTCACCCACACATCCATCCATTTACACTTCCACTCATCCATCCATCTTTTCACCCATTCTTCCATCCATCCTTTCTCTCATCATCCATTGATCCATCCTTTCACTCCTCCATCCATTCACCCTTTCAACTATCCATCCATCAATCCATCCATCCACCCTCCCTTTCACTCTTACACACTCTCTCCTTTCATTCTTCCATTCTTCCATCCACCCTTTCACACATTCATCCAGCATCTATCCATTCACCAGTTCATCCATCCATCCATTATTCCTTTAGCTCATTCACCCTTCCAAGTTCATTATGAGCCTTTGTCTGCTGAGCTGCAGACAGAAGAAACCCATCAAGAACCCCACCCCCCTGTAGCTGATAAAGCAGGGAGTGAGATGGGGTGGGGGTGGAGGGTGATGATGCCCCTGATGCAGAAGCTTAACTGCACACTTACCTCTTAGTCCACTAGTGTTATTGTTATCCGCAGCTGGTTACTTTCCTCTCTCAGGCCTGTACTGAGATAAGGAGCACTCTGTCATGCTCAGTTCTGTAATCTTTTTTTTCAAAGTGAAACAAAATGCAGCACTAAACGTGTTACTAACAGGAGAGCAGTCCCCTGACCCCTCATACGGCCTGCCCCTCTGTGATGATCAGCACATTGTTACCACCCACTCTCTCCTTGTCTCATCGGCCTGCACCACCTCCAGCCATTGAAGTGGACAGAGCTTTGCAAACTCCTCCCAGGGCCACTGTTCACATGCCCCAAAAGCAACCAGATCAATTGTTTTCTATTTTAGCATTCCCTCTCATATGATGCCACTGCTGTAGCTTGTGCCTTCAGGTTGAAGAAAACCTCACTCGGATGGCACTTGCACAGTTGGACATCTGCAAAGTTCACTAGAGTTCACCCAGGAGATTCAGCACACTGCCTCAGAGCAGTAATTTCCTTTCAGCTGCTCTGCGTTTATTTTCCCTATTCTTACCTCTCTCCCAAGGGTGGCAGAGCAACACCCCTTTTGCTCATGAACACCAGTTGCCCCTGATTGCTGAATTCCTGTGTGATGGATGGGAAACATTGGAGGAGAGAGAGAGAGGCTCTACCTGTACACTTCAAAGGGTGCTCTTTGATTCAGTGAGGGATCACAAGGAAGGGGCCTGGACATATCTTGGGATAAAGATGGGACTGGTAAGGGAGTCATAAAGAGTGGGACTGGAAGCCCGAGATGAACCTTTTAATGCACATACCCCTGTGGCTGACATCCAGGTATGAACTCTAGTCACTCCCATGCCCTGTGTTGTAGGATTATCACCTTCATGGTCTCTCCTGTTGTGACACACTGCTTTTTAAGAGGAAAAGGGAGAGGAGAAGCATGGACTTCAAAAGAAGCCTAACATCAATATAACACTTGAAAGACCCAGACCCTAAATTACGTTTGGTGGCTTTAAATAAACTATAAGAAAGGGAGTCTGAGACCCCCAAAATTGTCATCTGCCAAACAGCCAGATTGGCTATGTGAGGAGTGGAAGCTCTGTAAGACTTCAGCCTGTGGCCAGGATTTGGGGCCAAGACCTACAAGTCTCCCTGCTAGCTGAGGGGACATTACCCAGTGAAACCAAGACCACCTGCCCTGGAGCACCAGTGCCTGTCTGCTTTACAAGTCCAGTGGCCCCCTGAGGAAGATGAGAGAGTTGGAGGGAGCGAGGCCCAGTGGAGATTCCTGTTGAGTGGACTCCTGGTGAGAGGTGTGAAGAGAAGACTGCTGCACCCATTGGGCTGTTGCCAATTTGCAGTACTGAGTTGGTGACCCCCATGTGCCAGGACGGGGCTGCCATGATGATAGCTGTGTAAACAGATTACTATGCAGTAAAAGGTGGAAGCCTGTGTGGCACTGTTGCAGCACCCTGAAGAGCCAGGAGGGGCTGTTATGGAAAAAGTGTGCATTAGGATCAGGGCTGAAGCCTGTGCAACACCATGGTGGTGACCTCATATGTCAAGAGGTATTGGCAAGATAAAGAGTGTCATGTGGTAAGGCCGAAAGCTTGCATGGAGGTCGTGTGTCTGGACTGTTCCCATGAGGAACAGGCTCAAGACTGGTTTGCATATGGCTCAGCCTGAAATGAGGTTACATGGTGAGCAAAGCAAAAGAACGATAGGTTGAGATACTACCACAAGCAATTGCCAGTGGTTAGAAAAATTGCAAGCATTTCTTCTATCATCTTTTGTATGTTTCATGTACTGCCCTGAGTGACATGGGTATACCCATATGTGGGCCCAGTGCTCACTGTGTCACTGGAACCAAAGTGTACCCTGCTGATGAGCCCATAACGAAGGTGAATCCAGTCCTGGGTTGCTTGTGTTCTGGTTCAGGGAGGACCTGGTTTGGCAGTTAAAGCTGGACTGTTTCCATGAGCAGTAGGGTCAAAACTGATTTGCATTTGACTGGGTCCAAAATTAAGTGGCATGGTAACAAAAGAACGATGGGTTGGGATGGTACCCCGAGCAATTGCCAGTGGTTAGACAAATTGCAAGCATTCCCCCTATCACCTTTTGTGGGCTTCATGGCAGCTCTAGCTGCTAGGAGGGGTTACCAGGAATAATTGTGCCATGTGGATCAAGCAGGAGCCGGTGAACTGTGAGCAGCAGTGACTCCTAGGTGACCAGGAGCAACAAATACTATAACTTTTCCAGCACTGTGGACCGAGTGAGTATGCTGAGGGAGCATTGCCACCTCAGCAGGATCAAGATCAGGAGCATCGGAGTCATCCTCCCACCCCCACTTTTGGGAACGTGCAAACTTACCCCACAGGAGGAGCATGGAAACACCTCTGATTGCTGCTGGAACACTACTGTGTGTGCTAAGGAGAAAGCCAGCTCTTGCTGAGTGTTGCCGCAAAGTCTACATGCAGCTGACTCACTAAGCAGGACTGGGACCTTTGAGAGTGCTTGCGGATGGGTCTCCCTCCAAGATGCTGCACATTTCCTCTCTGCCAGAGCAGGTAATGGGCCTACTGGACCCTGGGGACTCGCTGCTAAAAGCGCTGCAGTGCTAAACCAGTTTTGACTGTTTTAGAGTCAGGGTGGACTCTTGAGATAAGACCTGCAAGTGGGCATTCCCTGCATGCGGCCACCAGTGAATGGAGAATAACCCCAATCACATTGCGAAGAAGAGGCTTATTTTGGCTATAAAACTAGCATTTGGCTTTACATTGACTTATTGCTGTGTGCTTTTTGAGTTCTCAGCTGTGTTCTCTAATCTGTACCCCCTCCCCCACAAACTAGGGAGCTGTAGACTGCTCGGTCAGGTCTACCACTGAGAGCCAAGTGCAGAAGGGATGCTTGACCCCAGTTGATCAGGATCCATAGTAGGGTGAGTCCTGGTACATAAGGAGTAAAGGCCTCAAACCCCACGGTTGTGCCCAGTAGATCCTGCATATCCCTCTGAAAAGGGTTCTGACAAGAAACATACCAGAGTCTTGAGCTATGGCGTGGCAGAAACACCCTGCCTCAAAACTTTTAAAGTTAAATCTTTTGTAGATTAACCTACAGAGCACTCTGCGGTTTTCTAGGCATTCTGGGGCAGGCAAGAGTTGCCAGCCTGCCGCCCGCAAACCTGAAGCCAGCAACATGATGACAGTCCAGTCCATGGAAGTCACAGGTATGGCAACCCCCTTACAGACCATTATGGTCAAATCAAGAGGGTCATCCTCAAGGACAGAAGGAGAACATACCTAAATAAATGAACTTTTAGCATCAGACTTCAAGATGATGAGTTAGTTCAACAAGAGAATATAAAATGTGCTTTTAAGGGAAGCTACAGTCGAATACCTCCCAGAATAAGGATTGTTCTTTCGTCTAAAAGGAGCATGAGGGGTGCTGTGACAAGAGAAATTGCCTCATTGCGGCACCTTGTGCTGTACTAAGAGTTTGGATACTTTGCTGAGAGTACTCATGCACCGTCGATAGGTTGCCATGTTCGGAGAGGACTTTATCAGAGCAGGACTCCTGGGAAATTGTACTTTAACATGCAAATACTCGGGACAGTGCATGCTAAGCGTTTTTACAAAGGAACTTCTCTCAAACGTTGTTGACCTGGGTAATAAATTATAACCTCGTGCTTGTCACATTTAACTTGCATTCATTATAACGTGTATTGAGACGTCACTTACTTAAAACTTAAATAAATAATCATGGGTTGCTTTGTCTATCTTTTTTTTATTTACCAAACGTTTGCGTTATCTGTAATAAGGCGGTGAATTTGTTAAATGTGCTGACTTCTCTGCAGAACGCTTGATCCAGCATTATGTAATTTTCTCTAGAACCGAAAAACACAAAACACTTGCATAAAATCTGCCGGTGCACGGCAGGATCTAAGAAAAGCCTGTTGATAGCGGAGTTTTCTTTCAAGTAATCCCATCCCTTCGCCCTGATTGCCTCGCGCATTTTCACTGCTGCCGATGTTCTTTGAGGCCCAACTGGAAACACTTATGGTGACCATATCGAAAGAACAAAGAAAAGATCTGAAGCCATTTTTGACCATTAAAGAAATTACCACCAACTGACAGGATTCAAGGCAAAAAAGGTAAATATTGTTTTCCTGTTTTGGGGATTTGGGGAAACATATAATTAGCGTTGCAATGTATACATCTGGTAATCAGCCCTTTGATACTCCGCGATTTACATTTGTGGTCTTGTGGCTTTCATCAGGATTAGCTCCCCCCTAACCTTCCCCCAGCCTCTCGCCACCACATTACAGTGTCTCCTACAGCAGCGCTGGATTTCTGGATAATTACTCGGCCTCGCTTGAAAAAATCATCTTGACAATGCTCTGTAGAACTATCGTAAAACGCAAATACAGGGGGGCATAGTTACAAGAAAGTAGCTCATCTGCATTGATGTGCTACTTTTCGTGCGCACACCCGCGCCCCCCAACGCCACTGTGTGTGCGCTGTATTTACAGTACGGTGCACCATGGTGCACAATACCACAATAGTGTCAACATTTTTGCTGCTATTGTGGCGCTTTGCTGCACTACTGCCAAAAATGTTGACGCTGGTCCAGCAAATCACAGGGAGACCCCTAGAAGATTATAGGTGCGTCATTTTAACGACTGCCATGAGCAGGCACTAAAAATGACGCCAAAAATGGTGCAGTGAAATCTTGAAATTTCACTGCTCCGTTTTTTGGGCCCTCCCTGCGTTGGAACGCCCCCTTGCGCCACATTATTCCTGGCGCAGGCATAATGTGGCACAAGGGCAAGGGTTTACAAAGTGGTGCAATGCATGCATTGCACCACTTTGTAAACATGGTGCAGGGAAATTGCTCACCTTAATGCCACATTAGCATTAAAAAATGATGCCACTGTGGCGCAAGGAGGCGCAAGGGGCTTGTAAATATGCCACTAAGTGTTTGTCTTCATAAAAATATTATTTTTTGTGAAGGTTTGTACAAGGATATCCGAAGTTGTGAAAGTATTTTTTGTTCTTGGGACCATCGAGTATTTTATTGCAGAAATTCACAGAAGTGATTACTTTGTGCAAGTAGTGTGCACATTTATGATTTTTAGGGACCAGGACTTATATATCATCATCAAACCACTGTAAGATAGAGAAAGAATGAAAAGGAAGAAAGAAGGAGGATAAGTAGGGTCTGAAAAGAATGACAAAGAGGGAAAGCTGAGATGAAAAATAATATAAAAAAGTGATATTAAAAGATATGAAATGTAGGGTGGTGGGAAAAACAGGCATTAAGTGGAATCAAAACTAGGCAGGCATGATATTTGGAAACTCTGCCAATGGGCAGTGCCATGTTCCCAAGGGCAGCTCCTTGGGCCACTGCACTTAACTATTTACTTACTTATGTTTTTAAATTAATCACTTGTTCTGTTAGAGAGCAAGCATTATTAATAAAATATGAGTAAATGAATCGTATTAATAATGTGTATTAAAAGGACTAATTAGACGTACATGTTTGAAATGTGGTTGACATGGTGTCCGTCATCTAGAGTTCTATATGAAATATTAAATAACATTGAAAACATAGTTTGGTGAATCATAACCATTTGTACTGTTGCGTAGATTCTTATTAGGGTAATGAGGCTACTGGATTTGGGCGGTAGGATCACCTAGTTAGTGGGTACTGTGTACAATTCCACACCTGGCGACACCTGTTGGTCTAATCCGGGGTTTCCGGCTAACTAGCAGCACCAGCACCTCTGACCAAGGTGATTGTGGCAGCCAAACTCACAGTAAGAAAGACTCCCCAAGGAATCGTGGTACATCAGATCGCATCCCGTTCTCTCAGTTACCAAGATCTCACTCAGGCAAAGACAACAGAGGCAGAATATATTTAAATAAGCATTTATTAAAATATCTGCATCTTAAATAAAAGCTTGTGCATAGCAATAACGAGGATAATGAAAGACAATAGGAGAAGGTATGTGACTAAAAGTGTAAAACACAAGAACAGTCCTACCATGCTGTCTAAACAGGGGAGTGGATCTATGGCCCCTCACCTACGCTAAGTTTGAGTGCAGCATACTAACCCTAATCTGCCCTTTGAGTTTTCCCCTGGTAGAACATCATCTCTCATACCTGAAGAAGAGGCCTGAGGTCTAGAGAGACACCGTCCCCATCCAGTTGAGCGCTTGGCCGTCTAAGCAAGTAGCTGTATCAAAGCTTGCAGCAATCAGCATACAGTCGCGGTCATCTGGCTAGAATCTCCCTCTAACATGTCTGGGACTAAGAGGTGTTTTATAATAAAACAGCTGACATTTTAAGAAATCGTCCCCAAGTATGAGTGTTTGTGTTTCTGTGAATGCAGGAGACACAGCATACCACATTTGTCGGCAACCCTATCTCACTGTAGCCTTGGAGAAAGCAGAAAGTGAACTACATGTCCTACTAAGAACACAATGCTTTCCTAGGCGAAAGGACAAAAAAATAGAGAGAAATAAAAACAGCACTGCAATGGAAGCTATTGCTAGAAAAATAAAGCAATGCCGTGTAAAATGAAATAGGGTCAAAGTGCACAGCGGCAGGCCTGGTTAGCT
The DNA here is from genome assembly GCF_031143425.1 of Pleurodeles waltl. Lineage (NCBI taxonomy): Eukaryota > Metazoa > Chordata > Amphibia > Caudata > Salamandridae > Pleurodeles > Pleurodeles waltl. The sequence goes on along the minus strand of NC_090437.1, from coordinate 619,960,255 downwards.
GAAACAACGTGTCTAAAACCTAACTAAAATAGGTATACAACAGTAGTGGCAAAAAATGATTAATATTGATGAAATTATTATTGATTAAATAAATTATGTATTTAATATGGTTTGAATATTAAAGTTGTTTTATTATTCATGTATTACCATTAGTTAAAAGTCCTAAGCTTTAGTATTTTTCCACAGCACAGTGTTGCGATGTTATGCTGACTACATAGAAATTCTTTTGCAAACAGTGTTTATTAGCACACAGTGGAAATCTAATGCCTTTTCCACTCTATTCATTCTTCCTTGTGATTATTACTGAAAGTTTTAACAATGGGCTTTAGCTTCTGGTAGCTAGTAATGTTAGTTAAAGTGTCATGTTCTGTGCTGTTTTCTACCGACCGACCGGAGAGGAGCGTCAACATGGGCCTATCTCGAAAAAGCCACAAGGAAAATTACAATCTGAATAAAAGATGTAATTCAATTGGTTGCTCACTGTCTCACCGCATACTCTTGTCCAATAGGGGTCTAGCTGGTGACTTTTGGGACTTTAATTTAGCAAAGTTTCACATGATGTAGTTCACTGGAGTAAGAAATAATTGCAGTGAAGATCAGACTAACATGCATATGATTCTAACCGTTCAGATACCCTATGCCCAACTTCACTGAGCGGTTGCCCTTTCCATGTTTCTGATGCTGATTGTAGAAGACCTGGGCCCTCATTCTGACCTTGGCGGGCGGCGGAGGCCGCCCGCCAAAGTCCCGCCGTCAGGTTACCGTTCCGCGGTCGAAAGACCGCGGCGGTAATTCTGACTTTCCCGCTGGGCTGGCGGGCGGTCGCCTTCAGACCGCCAGCCAGCCCAGCGGGAAAGAGGCTTCCACGATGAAGCCGGCTCGGAATCGAGCCGGCGGAGTGGAAGCTGTGCGACGGGTGCAGTTGCACCCGTCGCGTATTTCACTGTCTGCGCAGCAGACAGTGAAATACATGTAGGGGCCCTCTTACGGGGGCCCCTGCAATGCCCATGCCATTGGCATGGGCACTGCAGGGGCCCCCAGGGGCCCCGCGACCCCCCCTACCGCCATCCGGATCTCGGCGGTCCGACCGCCGGGATCTGGATGGCGGTAGGGGGTTCGGAATCCCCGCGGCGGTGCAGCAAGCTGCGCCGCCGCGGAGGATTCAATGGGGCCGCGGTACACTGGCGGGACCCCGCTAGTGGTGCCGGTCCGACCGCGGCTTTACCGCCGCGGTCGGAATCCCCATTGGAGCACCGCCGGCCTGTCGGCGGTGCTCCCGCGGTCCTCCGCCCTGGCGGTCAAAGACCGCCAGGGTCAGAATGACCACCCTGGTGTTCCTGTGCTCTGCTGACAAAAACTCTGCTAACTGCTATCAGTCTTAGGAGAGGTATAACCAATGTGCATTTGTTTTTCTTTTACAGGTTTTTCCCTCAGAAGTCCAACCCCATTTTTGCTAGCCCCATAGTTCAGATGTTTTCCAAATAAATGTTTTCCCTTATTTTTGCATGTGACAAAGCCCAACTCCACACATGCTTTTTGAATTAGAATTTGGTAGCAAGGATGTCAGTCCCAATAATTGAAATATTTGTTTATTAATTGATTATGACTGAGTCAACTGCACAATTAATGAAATCTATTGCTATTTCTCAAATAATTCTGTTGTTATTCTGCATAATACTTTTGGAGTGTTTAACGGTGATTGCTCTTGTTAGACTAATATTCTTTAGACTTTTTGCTCAACCTGTGTTGTTTCTATATTTCTACCATCTGGTTTCACATATTATTAACGTGACTTTAGTATTGTTAATATAAGGGGAATAAATGATTAAACTCTACTAAATTGTTGTGGTGATACATGGCCACATAGGTCATGGTGAGTGTAAATTACTGACTCCTTATTGCAATTTGTTGTTGTTTATGGCTATTTGTTCATATTGTTTGATTAGATAATCTTATTACTCCAGTCTGAGTCAAAAGATTTCAGTCGACCTCTGAGGGTAGTAAATGTATCTGCCTATTACGTGTCACCTGAGCCTAATTTAGGAGGTCACATGCCCACACTTCACAGAGTCAGTGTATCAGATGCACAATCTATGCTAGCTTGATTTCGACTGTATAGAGATATTGACTCACTTTTTGACATTTAAAAAGTCCCTAAACCCAGGCGGTGTTCATTAAATATAGCACAAATGTAAATTGTGATTGATATTTGAAAGATAACAAGTACAAAATAGAAAACTGGTTAAAAACATAATTCTATATTTTCCTACGCTTGGACATGTGAATTGTATATATATGCACATTTAGGTTTAATAAAAGGAGAGTGAGTCACCACTGTATATGAACACAGATCTACATGAAAGTGAATGTCTTAATACAGAAAAACAAAACAACTACACCACCATCAAGTACACATAAAAAAGTTTTATTTTTGCACTAGGTTAAAGTTGGGATGAGAATTTCCACTACATGGTAAAGCGATGTGTATCCCTTCTCTGAGTGACCCAACTGCATGTGGAACTGGTATTCTGCTTCTTGTTGGACCAGCCAGCATGCTAATCTAGTTTGTGCACCTGCCTATGGCAATTCTAATTTTCAGAACATATTCTGTAATCTTCAGAGGCACATCAAGCACACCCTCTTTACTGCCATGAGTCAACTCTCCGTGTCCTGGGTTGTTGACATGAAACAGTGGTGGTAGGATACAAAGGTTATTGTGGATTATAAATACTGAATAGACATTTCTTCACTGTTTCAAGAAGAATGCCACCTACCAATCCCACATGTTTAAAATTAGTCTAGCTGTAATATCGAGACCCTTGCACTACCATTTCATGTGTTTGTTGTGTGCGTGCATGTAAGGTGTAGATGGTAGCAAGGCAAGACTCTGTGTTGTGAGGAAAGTCTTATTGATGGGACAAGTGGGATCCATTTTGGATAGCCCCTGTTTTGGCATGATACACAATGGAGGATGAGATACAGCTTCTCCAAACAATAGAAGTGTATTACCTGCATTTCTGGAGCTGGAGGGACAAGACCCATACACTGAAGTGAGGGAGCATGGAGACTAGGCTGTCCTTAGAAATTTTATGAGGACCTTCATCAGAGGATTTCTGACTAGTCCTTGGTGAGCACTTCCATTTTGTGGATGATGTGGGGTAAGGTGGGCGAGTCAACAGGGTCTCTTGTTAAGAGTGAAGGCATTTCTAAGCAAGGTCTGCCTTTTTGTATTTTCCTGAGTGCTACCTTAGGAAGGCTGATGACAGCCACATGTGGGGTCTTCATGGTTCATTGTGCTCATATTTTGTATAATTCTGCTTTTAGCAGTGAGGAGGTTATCCACAGTACCTGTGTGGATTAACTGGTGAACTGCATATAGTGAACCTGAACAGGAGAGTGCCACCAACCATCTCTCTAATGTTATCAGAGTTACTTGGTCTTCTGCTGCCTTGATGGTAATGCAACCTGCAAGAAGTGACAACATCACCATAGCAGAGAACCTGCTCCACAGCTGCCAAAGACAAGCATCCACCAACCAGATGATGTTTGTTCCCAGAGATCTCAGTGTGATGCAACTCCACCATCTGTTAGCCTGCTCCTGCTAATGGTGCGAGCACAATGAGCACACACTCAAGTGACCAGGTAACATGGGGCCTGAGATCAAAAAACAGAATGACTGTCTCTTTAACTCATGAGCATAAGCCATTTGTTAGCCGAATAACAATTTTCAGTATGAACTCTTTTCGCTCAAGATCTGAATGAACTGACCCAAGGTTTATCCAACATGATAGTTATTTGCACAGCCTGCTAGTGAATTAGCATGTTTGCCTGATTATCACAAATGACCTTTTATCTCTGTTACAATGGTATAATGCTGAGGATAACGAGATACCATCAGAGCTGTCTTACAGACACTATTGATGGTATGAAACTGAGCTTGAGGCCGGTGATGGCATACTAGAACCTTTAGCTGAATTTCCATTAATGTGTGTAGTATTTTGTTTTGCTGTGACATCAAAGTATTTGTTCTTTATTGAGTCAATCACTGAGCTGACCAGTAAATTATTATATCTGTTGTTTGAAAGTTTGAGTTGTGAGTCTCTGCCACTCCCACTAGGTCCCTGAAAACACTTTTATCGCTCCCTATCCTCAGCGTCAAGTGTGAAAAGGGTTATCTGGTCCAGTTTGCAGAGCCATAGAAGGACAGACCCCAGGGCACCAGAGGCACATGGCCCCAACCACCACAGCTGTGGCCCAGTAGCCTCTGCCTGCTCTGTGGTCCCTTGAACAAGGTCTGAAAGTTAACAATAGTTGGAAAATCAGAATATAAAATGACATTGGCAGTAAATCCTGCTTACCGCTGCGGTGATGGCTGCCTACATACCGCCGTGGTGGCGGATAGCCATTCTCCATATATGACACACACACACACACCAATCCAACAGAATACTGCCACATACACAAATCCGCCAGCCCAAAGGTCAGTGCTAAACTGGTAGTACCAACACCCATACTGTTACGCCAACAGAACAAAGCCCACCACATCTTGACCCATGAATCACCACGGCATACATTCAATGGTGGTAAACCATTGGTGGTACACACTGGTGCACTCAGAATGGTCACCCAAATACTAAACTACACAACATTGGCCGATACCAAATACACACACCTGACACTGATACACACACCTAACCCACCCCCTACAGCACTTTAAAACATACACCCACATTTCCTACAACCCTTTAGGAATACAAATGATTGCCATCAGACTGACACCAAGGCCACTGCGACAACTAGACACACACACCACATTCACCCATACTTTCCTCATGCACCCCACTTCACACACCCAAGCACAGTACCCAACACCCACACACCTACACACACCACACAACACCCATGTCCCCACAAAGGCACCCCCATTTCATAGATGAGGGGTTGCGAGTCATGGTGGAGGACATAGTCAGGATAGACCCACAGCTGTCTGGAGCACAGGTACAGCAAATATCCATTGCCAGGAAGATGGAGCTATGGTGAAGAATCATGGACAGGGTGAACGCCGTGGGACAGCATCCAAGAACAAGGGAAGACATCAGGAAGAGGTGGAATGACCTATGGGAGAAGGTACGTTCTGTGGCAGCAAGGCACCAGCTTGCCATACAGAGGACTTGCGGTGGACCCCACCTCCTTTCCCACAGCTCACAGCATGGGAGGAGCAAGTCTTGGCATTACTGCATCCTGAGGGACTCACTGGAGTAGCTGGAGGACTGGACACTGGTGAGTCAACATTTACTACCTATCACCCCCCATACCTCCATGCCATCTCACACCCTCACCCTCACTCCCATCACTCCATCCCACATACTGCACCTACACATATGACTAAGCCCAATGCCAAGCCCTGCATGCTATACCAATGCATGGACAGCCCTCCCAAGCCTGCATGGACATCCATCACAAAAGCATGCACAGCATGGAGAACTTATAATCCCACAATACATCACCATACACAAACAAATGTGGCAGGGCAACAGCAACGATAGAGGGGAAGCTAGGGATGTACAATATGTCACAGACATGAAGCATAATACTTCACTTACATCCCCACAGGTGCCTCAGCCAATCTCAGCAGAGAGGAGGTGCCATGACTAACCGGTCCCCCGACAGAAGATGACAGTAACTCTGGACTTAAGGATCTGGATGAACTACCTGGCTCATCAGGGACCACTGGTCAGTCGGTCACCACAGCTCACTCTCAGTCAACCACATAGCCTCCTCCATCAGTATCCAACACCACAGCACCCACCCAGAGTCTCCAAACCTCTGTCCCCGGGACACGTCAATCAGCAGTGTGCCCACCTGTACAGGGACCCCAGTCCACACCTGACATCCAAGACAATCAGGGACCTGGGGTCAGTGGGCCCACTGTTCAGGGGACATAGGCACAGGGCAACAGGGACACTTGGAAGACCGCTGTGCGCCAGGGGGAGGACGGGTCCAGGGAACTGACTCTCCAGGAGGCACTCACCAATGTCCTGGGGGCCTACCAACAATCCCAGGACACGATGGCCCAGATCCTTACTAACATGCAGGAGAACAAGCGACTGCAGGAGGAACACCATCAGGAGATAAGGGAGGACTTGCAGGCTCTCAACACCACCATGATCTCCATGGCAGGGGTGCTGGCAGACATGGCCAACATCATGATGGAATGGACAGCACACCAGCGGGCTCTTACCACTAGCAAGTCTATTGACCATCCCTCCACTTCTGCTGCAGTTAGTGGGCAGGAGGCCCCGCCACAGGACCCACAGGCCACTAGCACCCCTCCCCCTGCAGAAGGTGAACCATCCCGCAAATGTTCCCTGCGACCCAGACAGAAGCCAGAAACACTTGCCAAGACCAAGACCACTGCCAGGGAATGAGCCTCTCCTGATTGTCCCCTTTGTGTCCCACCCTGTCACCTTGTCCACTTTAAACTGATTTTGCTCCCCTTCCCTGGCCCCTTAGACACTGGACCTGTGCTGGTACTGGAACAATACCCTGGACTTTCCTCTACCATCACCCCATTACATTGCTCTTTTCAGTCAATTATTTGCACTACAATAAACACCCTGGACACAAGTTTAGTGACACCGTTTTATGTGCTGAAAATGTGCATTTGCTGGAACAGTCACATCTAGTGAAAATGATCTGAACACTGTGATAGCATACAAATAATGATCTGTAGCTGTCTGCAGTAAACACATCAGGACATTGTTGTCAAATCACCAACATCTGTAAAAGGACAAGCCATAGGTGACAATAAGTTGAGATGCAAAGGACGTGAATGCCTTCATGCTACAGCCACACAGAAAACATCAATAGTCAGAGTAATTGTCAGTTGCACTGTCTCACTTGTGTGTCATTGGAAGTATTGACATATAACTAATATTCTGGTATCCCCATCCTCATCCTCTGCTGCCTCATCCTCACTGTCCTCAGGGTCCACTGCTGCCACAGGGTCATCTTCAGTCCCCTCCTCCTGCAGAAAAGGCACATGTTGTCTGAGGGCCAGGTTGTGCAACATGCAGCGTGCCACTACTATCTGGCAGACCGTTTCGGGTGAGTAGCACAGGGAGCCCCCTGTCAGATACAGGCATCTGAACCTGGCCTTCAGGAGGCCGAAGGTCCTCTCAATTATTCTCCTGGTTTTCCCATGTGCATCATTATAATGGTTCTCAGACCCTGTCCTGGCATTCCTCACAGGGGTCAGGAGCCAAAATAGGTTTGGGTAGCCAAAGTCACCTGCAAGTATTGAGGGACAAAATTTAGCCTTACACAATCCTATGGGGAGCACACTTGAAGGCATACATTGACATAGAGTGGGTGGGGACACTGGCTCACCTATCACCCACACCCTGTGCCTCTGTAGCTGGGCCATCACATTTGGGATGCTGCTATTCCTCGGAATGAAGGCTTCATGCACTGACCCAGGATACTTGGCAGAGACGTGGGAGATGTACTGGTCCGCCAGGCACACCATTTGCACATTGAGTGAGTGGAAACTCTTCCGATTCCTGAACACCTGTTCATTCTGACGGGGGAGACAAACGCATTATGTGTAACGTCAATGGCCCCAATAATATTGGGTATATATCCCATTGCATAGAATTCGGCCTTCGCAGTGGCCAAATCTTCCACCAGGGGGAAAGAAATGTAGCTGCACATGTGTTTCACCAAGGCAGACAATACCCTTCCCAGCAAGATTGAGAACATTGGCTGTGACATTCCTGCTGCCAAGCCCACTGTCACTTGGAAAGGACCAGTTGCCAGGAAATGGAGCACTGATAGAACCTGTTCAAGAGGGGGGATCCCAGTGGGATGACGGATAACTGATATCAGGTCAGGCTCCAATTGGGCACACAACTCTGTGATTGTGGCCCTGTCCAGTCTATAGGTGAGTATAATGTGCCTGTCCTCCAGTGTAGCCAAGTCCACAAGAGGTCTGTCTTCTGGGGTTTGTCTCCTCCTATTCATCCGCAGTGGAAGGTATCTAAGGGACACAAGAGTGAGTAGGCTGTCACAATTTGAACCAAGGAAACCAGTACCAGTATTAATGCGGTAGAACAGATGGGAATGGCAATGTATGTGCAATTTTCGGCAATGACGCAGTTATGGCAGATCTGTATGTAGTCCAACACTCTGAAGTGGCAACTGCCTGTCCTGTATCTAGGGACAGGCTGAAGCGAGGTAACTCTGCCGAGGTTGGGTGTCGTGGCGGAAGACAGTCTTGCACCGCCAAGCAATTCCTCATTGGCTAATATAGGGCTCTATGGAGTATAGTGGCCAATGGGGATCAGCGGCGGCGGTGACAGTGTACACCGCCACGGACATGACCGCCATTTTCTGTCTATAACCTCACTTGATTCCTAAATTTACATAAGAGAACAGATACACTCCGTGTGCTGCTGTGACCTGTGTCTGGAACCTACCATGGCCTGTGTGACTGGGGAAAGGGCCCCTGCCTTCATTTCGGAGGAGTTAGAGCGCTTTGTGGATGGGGTCCTACCCGAGTATGGACAGCTGTATGGGCCTCCAGACCAACAGGTGAGTACACCTTAGGCATGATTCTTGTGGGAAGGTTGCATGAAGATGTGTGTGCAGGCATTGTTTCATTTGGGGGGCTGTATGTTGGTAGTGTACATGGTGGGCGCCGGGTGATGTGTATGCCAATGGAGTTTGAAACAGGATTGTGGGCCATATTTGTGACAGGCTGGATTGTATTTGTAATGGTGTCCTCCTGTCTGTATCACCTCTGCAGGTCAGCGCCCATCAAAAGAAGGGTTTGTGTCATGCCATCGCCAAGGATGTGCGGACCCTGTGGGGCTACAGCAGGCAGAGCCCTCACTGCAGGAAACGGTGGGAGGACCTGAGACGCTGGGCATGGAAGACTGCAGAGGGCCAGCTGGGGATGGCCTCCCAACGAGGAAGGGGTGCATGTCGGAACCTGACCCTCATGATGGCCCGCATGCTGGCGGTGGCCTACCGACAGCTGGATGGGTGCTTGGGGGCATCACAGCAGCCACAAGGGGGTGAGTACAGTGGGCGTTCATACAATAATTGGTAGGTGGCATAGGATCCTGGAGGTGGATGTAAGTTAGTGGATGCCCCTAAATGCAAGGTCAGAGTTTGGAGCGTGATCCAGCTCAAGGGTAATTAGTGTCTAGCAAATTCAGGTAACCTAGCTCGGTTGCATTCCATGTCAGTCAGGGCTTTGTGGGTCCCAGGAGGAGTGCAGCTGGCGGTGGCTGGCCCTCATTTTGCTGTGGCATTTAGCCAATTGAATGACAGTGCAATAAATAGTGCTCATTCCTAATCCCTTTGTGTGACGGTACTGTGAATGGCAACTGTGGTGTTGGTGCTGTAATTGACCCAGTGCTCCCTTTCTCTCCTTCCCTTCTTTTCTCCTTCTGTCATCCTGTTCATGTGTGCATTAGCATCATCTGGCAGAGGAGCAGGGGCATCGGAGACCGAGGGAGCTGCATCCCACAGGACCCAGGAGGAAGAGTCCACAGACACTGACGGAACCAGTGGGACAGAGGGCGAGGGGATCACCACGGTGGAGACAGGAGGTGACAACACTGACTCAGATACCTCCTCTGATGGAAGCTCCCTGGTGGTGGTGGACACCTCTGTGACCACCTCAGCTGCAGGTACAGCCGCCACCCAACATACCAGCACCGCCCTCCCAGTAGCCCCTCACTGAGTTGCCCGTGCCCGCTCACCCAGGAGGGTGGGCATCTCCTTCGCCCCAGGCACCTCAAATCCTGCCCCAGTCAGCCCTGCTGCCCTGAGTGAGGAAACTATTGACCTCCTGAGATCCATCTCTGTAGGGCAGTCAACCATTGTGAATGCCATCCATGGGCTCGTATCCCAGATGCAGCAATGCAATGCATTCCTGGAGGGCATCCATGGTGGATTGGCGGCCCAACAAAGATCGATTCAGGCTCTGGCCACCCCTTTGATGGCAGCCATTTTCCCTGTTTCTACCGTCCCCCCTCCAACTACCACTTCCCAGTTCCAGTCTCCTCAACCCCAACCCATACAATGCACGCATACAGATGAGCATGCACACAAGACAACACCCAAGAGTGGCATAGTCAAACACAGACACCACACTTCATCCCACAAGCACTCACGCAAACACCAAACACTTGCAGACACAACCACATCCACTGCCTCCACTGATTCCCCCTCCTCCTCCTCCACCTCTCACACAATCTCGTCCACACTCACACCTGCATGCACTGCATCAACATCCACCACCAGCATCACCACACCAAGCAGCACACACACCTCACTAGCAGACACCTTCACAACATCCATGCACACGTCCCCTGTGTCCTCTCCCACCCTGTCTGTCCCCCCTCCTAAAGGACTAAAACGCAAGCACTCACACACCCAACAGCCATCCACCTCACATCAGCACACTGCCCATGCACCTGCACCCAAGTCTAGCAGATGTACTCCTCCAACAACCACTCCCTCAACCTCCACTCCCATCCCTCCTCCCACATCCCGCCCCAATGCCCCTAAGAAGCTTTTCATTGCACGTCTTGACCTCTTCCCTCCCTCTCCCCCCAGTCCTGCCCGTAAGAGCAGGGTCCCAACGACCCAGCTCAGCACCTCAGCCAAGCAGTCCACGGTGACAGTAGAGGCACCTCCTAGTCGTGGAGGTAAGACAGTGAAGGATCCCACTCCACCATCCAGGAAAGGGAAGGATCCCACTCCACCATCCAGGAAAGGAAAGGATCCCACTCCATCAGCCAGGAAAGAGAAGGATCCTACTCCACCAGCCAGGAAAGGGAAGGATCCCCCTCCACCAGCCAGGAGGGGTAAGGTACCCACTCATCCACCTATGCAAGAAAAGGTTCCCACTCAACCACCAATGCAAGAAAAGGTTCCCACTCAACCACCAAAGACAGGCAAGAAGCCCTCACCTCTAGCTGGGACACAGCAGAGGCTGGCCAGGAGACACCTCCCCCAGCAGATACAATGCAGCCCTCACCTCCAGCAGAGGCTACCCAGGAGGCACCTTCCCCAGCTGAGACACAGAAGCCCTCACCTCCAGCAGAGGCTGGCAGAGTACCACCACCACCACCAGTGGTCACAGAGCCCTCACCTCCAGCTGAGACTACCCAGGAGGCACCTTCCCCAGCTGAGACACAGAAGCCCTCACCTCCAGCAGAGGCTGGCAGAGTACCACCACCACCACCACCAGTGGTCACGGAGCCCTCACCTCCAGCTGAGACACAGCAGCCCTCACCCCCAGCAGATGGCATGTAGGCAACCCTCCAGGGACTGTTGTACAAGGATCCCCCTCTAGGATCAGTGGGCAAGTTCCCCACCTCATAGACTGTGACCTTGCACTCCCCAGCATTGGGAAAGTGGCATGGAGCCCCCTCCAGGATCAGTGGGCAAGTTCCCTCCCTCAGAGACTGTGACCTTGCACTCCCCACCATTGGGAAATGGGCATGGAACCCCCTCCAGGATCGGTTTGCAAGTTCCCCACCTCAGAGACTGTGACCTTGCACTCCCCAGCATTAGGAAATAGGCATGGAGCCCCCTCCAGGAGCAGTGGGCAAGTTCCCGACTTCAGCTGGGGTGCCCCCCACCCCTTTCCCCCTGAGGTGCCTGTCCACTTCAGAGATGTTGCCCCTGCACAGTTTTGTGCATAGTTAGTCAGGATCAGGTTGGGGCTTGGACTGTGCCCTGTGGCCATGTGGGCCTTATGGACTTTGGACTGGGCATTGGCCCTTTCTGGACAATTGTTTATGTATCTCTGTTCTAAAATTGGTTCATATGGTGGCTTTTGCCTTGAAATTACAATTTCAGTATTGCCAATCTGTAGTCCTTGCATTATTATGCTGTGTGTCCTGTGCCACTGATTTATGTCTGCAACTGGTTGTGTGTATGTTGTGTGTGTGTGAATGATGTGTGTCGTGTGTGTGTGTGTCACTTTCCTTTTCCTCCCTCCTTCCCTTGTGTGCTAGGGGGCTGTACTCACCGTCGTCGTCTTTGTCGGTGTTCCCGGTGGAGCATGGCATAGAAGAGCATCGGGAAGACTTAAGGGGTCATTCTGACCCTGGCGGTCCATGACCGCCGTGGCGGAGGGCGGCGGAAGCACTGCCAACAGGCTGGCGGTGCTTTCTGGGCGATTCTGACCACGGCAGTAAAGCCGCGGTCAGAAAAGGGGAGCCGACGGTTTCCCGTCTTTGGACTTCTGCTATGTGATTTTGCCAGGATTTTGATGGCGTTGGTACCACCCCGGAAATCGTGGTGGATTGCAGTGTCATGATATGGTGGGCGGTACCTTGTCTTCCGCCTGGCTGTTGATGGCTCCCGCCGTGGTGCATGGTGTTAACACCCTGGCAGATAATGTGATACATTGGCTGTCTATGGGAGTTATCACCGCCATGGTCTTAATTTGGCAGTAATTACTGCCAGCCTGCTGGCGGTATTGCTGTCACTTTAACAGTCACCGCCAATGTCATAATGACCACCTAAATGTTGAAATATGGCATCAGTCAACATTTCGATCAGCCTATCCCAGCCCTAACCACACTAACTCATATTATTTCTCTAACCATAACCACACTTCCATCCCTAATTCTCATCCTATCTTTAAACTTTGCTCTATCTTTAATTTCAATCCTAATCCCTTTTTAATTAAGACAACATTGCCTTTTTATATTTCAAAAACTTAAATTGCTTTAATTTTTTTCATTTGTTTCTTTCAATCTCCTTAGTTCATTACAGAATTTCTTGATTTTGGCTAGGTAGTTGTTGTATGATAATGTTTCCTTATTATGCTTTCTTCTTTTTACACAATACCCACGAATGTCATATTTATGTCTACATCCATTCGGACTTGCACACCTAACACAACTCATGATGGAATTACTCTTATCCTTTCACTGCATCGTTTGCCATTATTTTTCTGCTGATACTTTACAGGATAGTTTCCAGCCATGCTGCCAGTATGCAGAAAGAAGTTGTGTTCTTTTTGATGCATATGCAGGTCGTATAAATGACTCGTCATCTTGCACTGCTCAGGTGGTGGAGCACAGTACCCTATTTTATCTTTGTAGTATGTGGTTCAGTGGTAGATCGGTGACATTAGCTAAAACTGCTTCATCAGTAATGTAATAGTCAGACAAGCATCTACTATCAGCTTTACATTCAGCCTCCAAAAAAGAATGCATCTATGCCACTATGCATAGCACACTTCATGAACCTTTTCATTGAACATATGTGGCTGAACTGAGCTGTTTCACTTTAGCCTTCATCTGAGAAACAGATGTAGTCTTTGTATTGAACCTTCCGTAAAGCCCTGCACCCTGCAGTAGTCCATACAGTGTGTTGCTCATACCTCAATATTGTAGTGTCTTGGGACTGTGAGCACTAGAACTCCTCGACCTGGGGCAGAATCAATGAAGGGAATATATAATGATTTGGAGAAGTGTTAAGGTGTGGGTTTTAATGGTTTTGAGAGAATGAGAAGTCAGTTGAATGTTGTACGCAAATGAATAAAGATGTTAACTATGAGCTCCATGTGTGGCATATTCTTGTTCATGCTCCCAGGCTGGGGAGGATGTGACAAATGGCTACAATGGAGATATGTGCCCTGAAGAAACAGAACTGCTCTCCCTGAGAGTTTGGGAGGAAATAGCAAACTGCTCATGCATGCCACACGCACTCCAAGCCGGAGCGAAGAAGCCAGTGGCAGCTCCTCCGCTATGGTGAAGGAGCGTCACCCCCCATCTGCCACCAGCAACCGCTACACATCCTTTCACAAGGAAAGGATAGTAAACCATGTTTATTATCCTTTCCTTGTGAAAGGGGCAGGGCACTGGGGGGTGACGAGCAGAGGGGAATGCACTGTGCACTCCCCTCAGAGCACCTGTGTGTTTGGCCAGCTGTCTCGGGATGGCCAAACACATACGTTGTAGGCTCTCTCCAGCCCCGCAACACAGTTGCCGGGTTGGAGAGAGCCGGCACAGCCAATCTTGATGCTGCACTGAACAGCATCAGGATTGGCTGCAGGGCAGGCTGGGAGTCTGTGCCTGCCTGACCCAGAGACGACGCAGGATCGGTGGCATGTGGCACGGAGGTAAGTTTCAAAAAAATTTTTTTTTTAATGTTATTAATTCCCCCCGGAGAGCTGCCCCACCCTGCCCCCAGTAATCCCCACTAGCAGCGACTGGAAGAACCCTGCAGTTGGCTATGTGGAGAACAAGCTCCACTCCAGCCACTATGAGGCCCAGTGAAGAAGTTGAAGGCCTAAATAGGTAGCACCATTGGAAAAGCCCAGCAAGACTCCCCGGCCAGGCTGAAAGAATACGGTGCTGCACCAAGCCATCATTCATACAAAGAAAACACTAAAGGCAGTGACAACCAGGTACAACATAAAAGACATCGACAACCAGATAAAATGCTAGAAGGCAGTGCCAACCAGGTATGAATAGTGAAATTTACTCACTGGCCTCACAACCTCAAATTGGGTGAGGTGACTTGAAAGTGAACCCGGGGTTGTGCTTGCACAGTTATTGGTTCCCAGAGAAGCTACCAGAGACAGGAAAAGTCAGCAGCGGGGCACCTCAGTGCAACTCAAAAAGTTTTCTTAAGAGTAAAATCTCCTGGTAGCTGCCGCAAGAGACATGGAGTACAATGCTGCCGCATTTCTTAAACCTCCACCACCATCTGACACCACCAAAAAGCAGAATATTGGCACCAGATAGACCACATGGATCAAGACTTTTGCTGATTTAATGGATCCTCTGGAACAAGAAAATGATGAGAAAATCATTACATACTTAACGACTCTCACTGGTGATGGAGTGAAAGAAGTGGCAAAGAAAATCCCACAACCTGAGACAATGTCATACTGTCAGATCAGAGGAGCTTTAAGAGCCAATTTCAATCCAATTCCAAAGATACATTTTCAATCAAGCAAGACAAGTTGGTGAGACGATGGATCAGTTTGTTGAGGGACTTGATGTGTTTATCAAACATTGCAAATTTAGTGAATTTAACGATGATGAAGCTACGTGCCTGATAGTCATTGATGGTTGTTTGTTAGACTCATTCAGAATGCTCATGTTTGAGAGAGACACCCAGTCTACAAAAAGTACTGATGGCTGCCAGGACCAAGGAATGAACGATTGGCAAGCTGCCGACATGGACGTGGGAACAACAAAAGGTGAATTGGCATTAGTCATGAAGAGTAAACACAAGCACTGAGCAGACGTTCGTAAGCTGACATCCTCAAAGAAAGAAAGATTGTGTTTCCAATGTGGATTTTAATTTCCACATTAAAATAAATGTCTAGCCATTGGGCAAATGTGTAAAGGGTGTGCAAAGGAGAATCAAATCAAAACGGTTTTCAAAGCAAAAGAGAAACCAATTGCATCATGGAGAGATGAGAAAATGGATGCCAGAAGATTCCAGAAACATTCTTGCCACACCCACAAAGAGAAAAAGCAACCTCAACTGTGACAGGTGAAAACTAAACAAAGTTGATTGTCATCAAATTCATCCTGCAAGATTTCCTCAACTTCACCATAGAGCGACAGTGAAGAGGGTGAATGTGCAATGATCATAGATAAATTATAGATCCGTTTCACAAGTGGGCCGTATCGCTTGCAAACAAGGCAAATGAATGACAAAAACAAGTGAGCTGAATAAACAAAAGAGCTCATATGGACATTGCCCCAAGATCAAACTAAAAGTCAACGGTTGTCCCATAGCCTTTGTAATTGATAGTGGTGCATCGACCAACATCATGCCAGTCAAACAGTTAAAAAATTTGTCACCTGTACTGCGACTCAAAGTGTCAAATATGAAGGTACACATGGGCTGCTTGGAAACTGTTGCTGGGTCAAGGATAATTCACAGCGACTTTACAGCAGAAGAATACATTTGTGCAGGCCCCAATCCACGTTCTTCAAAGTACTCCATCTAGTGCATGCCTGCTTCGTTTTGCAACTGCTGCTGACATGGGACTGATAGCTATCAATTACAAACTAAATACACAATATGAAACTGTGAGTCAGTTACTGTCACTGTTTCATGGCCTAGGAAGGCTCAAAACAATGAAGGTGCAACTTCACATTAATGAAGACATCTGCCCTGTTTCACAGTGACACTGCAGAATAGTATTTCATCTACAAGAAGCTGTCGAGAAGGAACTAAAAGCCTTGATAAAGCACAACATTATTGATCACTCTACTGGTCCCACGCCATTGGTGTCGTCCATGGTGGTAGTGCTGAAAAAAGACAGGGAAGGTGCAGTGCACATTTGTATAGATATGCGCTAAACCAGCAAAGCAATAGAGAGTGAAAGACATCCTGGTCCACACAATTGCGGAAATGGTCATGCAGCTAATTGAAGCCAAAGTCTTCTCCCATCTTGACCTGAATAAGGGATACCATCAACTCGAAATGGAAGAAAACTGCAGGTGCATTACGACTTTTTCGGCTCATGTTGGTTAGTTCAGATGCAAGAGATTGAGCTTTAGAGTGTCATCTGCTGCAGAAATATTCCAACATGTTACACATAGAATTGTGCAGCCTGTTACACATGCCTTCAATTACAGTGATGATATACTAGAATTTGGCACAACATAGAAAGAGCATGACACTGCTCTCAAACAATTGCGTCAGTTACTTACAGATGCAGGTCTAACATTAAATGCCGAAAAGTGTGAATTCCACAAAACAAAACTCAAGTTCTTTGGGCATGTATTTTCTGATGGAGGGATGACTCCTGATAAAGTACGAGCACTATCAGCCACCAGTCCTCCACAAGATATCACCAGGGTATGGTCCTTCTTGGGCATGGCCAGCTCTATTGCCCACGGTACACTTGTGACTTTGCCACAATGAGTAACCCCTTGTGGACCTGACAAAATGAAACTTCCAGTTCTGATGGTCTGCTGAATGTGACCACAGCTTCAAAAGTATAAAACATGCAGTAGAAAATGTGACTGAGAAAGCTTACTTTGATCCTAAACTGCACATTGCAATCACTGTTGTCGTGAGCCCAGTGGGGCTGGGAGCAATCCTTGCTCAGCATAATGGACAGCCAAGTGCTTGAAGACTCATTGTGGTGTATGCACGTTGAAGCTTTTCTGACACAGAACATGCCTAATCCCACCCAGAAAAAGAAGGTCTAGCTGTAGCATGGGCCTGTGAATGTTTTCATGTGTTTCTGTAAGGAAAGCATTTCACAATAGTCATAGACCACCAGACGCTGCTCACCATTTTTGGACATCTGATGGACAAGATGCCCTCTTACATTGAAAGGTGGGGGTTGAGTCTACAAGAGTACGACTATACAATTGTGCACAAGCCAGGCAAGAATCAAAACCCTGCAGAATATTTCTCAAACGTTTCCCTACAGCAGCAGAGCTCAATGTCAAAAACTGGTGAGTAATACATCAACTTTATTTTAAAAGCCTAGTGGGCCTGCGGCTCTGTCCATATAATAGATTATCACCACTACTAATGCCAATAAGGACATGCTTGCCCTTAAAAACATAGGTGGTCATCATGACATTGGCGGTGACTGTTAAAGTGGCGGTAATACCGCCAACAGGATGGCGGTAATTACCGTTAAATTAAGACCATGGAGGTGACAGCCAATGTACCACACAAACCACCAGGGCGTTAACACCACGCACCACGGCGGTGGGCATCAACAGCCAGGTGGAAGACAAGGTACCGCCCACCATATTATGTCACTGCAAACCGCCACGATTTCCGGGGCAGTACCAACACCATCAAAAGCCTGGCGGAAACACTGCACAGAAGACCAAAGACTCACCAACAGAGACACAGAGAAAATCAAAGCCGCCATGGAACCGGAACTGCATGTCTTCCCGATGCTCTTCTATGCCATGCTCTACCTCCAACAAAATGCTGACGAAGACGACGATGGTGAGTACAGCCGCCTAGCACACAAGGGAGGGAGGGAGGAAAAGGAGAGTGACACACACACGCATGACACACACCATTCACACACACACCATACACACAACCAGCTGCAGACGTAAACCAATGGCACAGGACACACAGCATAATAATACAAGGACTACAGGTCGGCAGTACTGAGATCGTAATGTCAAGGAAACAGCCACCATACGAACCAAGTGTAGAACAAAGATACATGAACAATTGTCCAGAAAGGGCCAATGCCCAGTCCAAAGTACATAAGGCTCACATGGTCACAGGGCACAGTCCAAGCCCAAACTTGATCCTGACTAACTCCGCACACAACTGTGCAGGGGCTACATCTCAGAAGTGGACAGGCACCTCAGGGGGAAGGGGGTGGGGGGCACCTCAGCTGAAGTCGGAAACTTGCCCACTGCTCCAGGAGGGGGCTCCATGCCCATTTCCCAATGCTGGGGACTGCAAGGTCACAGTCTCTAAGGTGGGGAACTTGCCCACTGCTTCTGGAGGGGGCTCCTTGTATAGGGTGGCCTATATGCCCTCTGCTGGAGGTGAGGGCTGCATTGTCTCTGCTGGGGGAGGTGTCTCCTGGGCTGTTGTGCCCCAGCTGGAGGTGAGGGATTTTTGCCTGTCATTGGTGGTTGAGTGGGAAACTTTTCTGTCATTGGTGGTTGGGTGGGAACCACTTCTGTCATTGGTGGTTTAGTGGGAACCACTTCTGTCATTGGTGGTTGAGTGGGAACCTCTTCTGTCATTGGTGGTTGAGTGGGACCGTTACCCCTCCTGACTTGTGGAGTGGGATCCTTCCCTTCCCTGGCTGGTGGAGTGGGATCCTTCACTTTCCTGGCTGGTTGAGTGGGTTCCTTCACTGTTTTGCCTTCACGACTACGAGGTGCCTCCACTGTCCCCGTGGACTGTTTGGCTGAGGTACTGGGCTGGGTCATTGTGACCCTGCTCTTATGGGCAGGACGGGGGCAGGGGGAAAGAAGAGGTCAAGTTGGGCAAGGAAAAGCTTCTTAGGGATGGTGGGGTGGGATGAGGGAGGACGGATGGGAGTGGAGATTGAGGGAGTGGTTGTTGGAGGAGTATGTCTGCTGGACTTGGGTGCAGGTGCATGGGCAGTGTGCTGATGTGACGCAGATGGCTGTTGGGTGTCTGAGTGCCTGCATTTGTGTCCTTTAGGAGGGGGGACAGACAGGGTGGGAGAGGAGAAAAGGGAACGCATGGACGGATGTTGTGGAGATGTCTGCTAGTGAGGTGTGTGTGCTGCTTGGGGTGGTGATGCTGGTGGTGGCTGTTGAAGCAGTGCATGCTGGTGTGAGTGTGGACGTGACTGTGAGGGAGGTGGAGGAGGATGAGGATGGGGAGACAGTGGAGGCAGTGGATGTGGATGTGTGTGCAACTGTCTGTTGTTTGTGTGAGTGCTTGTGGACTGAAGTGTGGTGCCTGTGTTTGACTGTGCCACTCTTGTATGATGTCTTGTGTGCATGCTCGTCTGTATGTGTGCATGGAATGTGTTGGGGTTGAGGAGACTAGAACAGGGAAGTGGTAGTGGGAACGGTAGGAACAGGGACAATGGCTGCCACCAGAGAGGAGGCCAGAGTCTCAATCGATCTCTGTAGTCCGCCATTCCACTGTGGATGCCCTTTCAGGAATGCATTGCATTGCTGCATCTGGGATGGCAGCCCCTGGATGGCATTCACAATGGTCGACTGCCCTACAGAGATGGATCTCAGGAGGTCAACAGCCTCCTCACTCAGGGCAGCAGGGCTTCCAAGGGCAGGGCCTGAGGTGCCTGGGTTGAGGGAGAGCCCCACCCTCCTGGGTGAGCGGGCATGGGTAACTCGCTGAGGGGCTACTCGGAGGGCGGTGCTGGTACGTGGGGTGGTGGCTGTACCTGCAGCTGGGGTGGTCACAGAGGTGTCCACCACCACCAGGGAGCTTCCATCGGAGGAGGAATCAGTCTGTGTTGTCACCTTCTGTCTCCGCCGTGGTGCTTCCATCGCCCTCTGTCCCACTGGCTCCCTCGGCGTCGGTGGACTCTTCCTCCTGAGCCCTGAGGGATGCAGCTCCATCTGTCACCAGTGCCCCTGCTCCTCCGCCAGATGATGCTGATGCACACATGGACAGGATGACAGAAGGAGAAAGGGGGGGAGAAAAAAGGGAGCACTGGGTCAATTACAGCACCAACACCACACTTGGCATACACAGCACTGTCACACACAGGGATCAGGATTGAGCACTATGCATTGCACTAGCATTGCATTGGCTAGATGCTACAGCAAGATTAGGGCCACGCACCGCTAACTGCACACCTCCTGGGACCCACAAAGCCCTGACTGACATGGAATGCAAAAGAGCTAGGTTACCTGCATTTGCCATACACCCATTACCCTTGAGTCGGATCACGCTGGAATGTCTGTCCTGGCATCAAGGTGCACCAACTAACTCACACCCACCACCCTGATCCCATGCCACCTACCAATTATTCAAATCAAATCAAATTATTAACATTTATAAAGCGCGCTACTCACCCGTGCGGGTCTCAAGGCGCTAGGGGAAAGGGGGGGGTACTGCTGCTCGAAAAGCCAGGTTTATAGGAGTCTCCGGAATGCGGAGTGGTCCTGGGTGGTCCTGAGGCTGGTGGGGAGGGAGTTCCAGGTCTTTGCTGCCAGGAAGGAGAAAGACCTCCCACCCGCCGTGGAGCGGCGGATGCGAGGGACGGCAGCGAGCGCGAGGCCAGAGGAACGGAGGAGGCGGGTGGGGACGTAGAAGCTGAGGCGTCGGTTGAGGTATTCCGGTCCCTTGTTGTGGAGGGCTTTGTGTGCGTGGGTGAGAAGTCGAAAGGTGATCCTTTTGCTGACTGGGAGCCAATGCAGGTGTCTCCGGTGTGCGGAGATGTGGCTGTTGCGGGGTAAGTCGAGGATGAGGCGGGCCGAGGTGTTTTGAATGCGTTGCAGGCGTTTTTGGAGTTTGGCGGTGGTCCCAGCGTAGAGGGTGTTGCCATAGTCCAGGCGGCTCGTGACGAGGGCGTGGGTCACGGTTTTTCTAGTGTCGGCGGGGATCCAGCGGAAGATCTTGCGGAGCATGCGGAGGGTGAGGAAGCAGGCGGAGGACACGGCGTTGACTTGCTTGGTCATGGTGAGAAGGGGGTCCAAGATGAAGCCGAGGTTGCGGGCGTGGTCTGTGGGGGTCGGTGCGGTGCCGAGGGCCGTGGGCCACCAGGAGTCGTCCCAGGCGGACGGGGTGTTGCTGAGGATGAGGACTTCCGTTTTGTCAGAGTTCAGCTTTAGGCGGCTGAGCCTCATCCAATTTGCGACGTCCTTCATCCCCTCTTGTAGGTTGGTCTTGTCGCTGGCGGGGTCCTTGGTGAGGGATAGTATAAGTTGGGTGTCGTCGGCGTAGGAGGTGATGATGATGTCGTGCTTGCGTACGATGTTGGCGAGGGGGCTCATGTAGACATTGAAGAGTGTCGGGCTGAGCGATGAGCCTTGAGGTACACCGCAGATGATCTCGGTGGGG
The DNA here is from genome assembly GCF_031143425.1 of Pleurodeles waltl. Lineage (NCBI taxonomy): Eukaryota > Metazoa > Chordata > Amphibia > Caudata > Salamandridae > Pleurodeles > Pleurodeles waltl. The sequence goes on along the minus strand of NC_090437.1, from coordinate 619,938,736 downwards.
TCTGAGCGAAACGGTGGGAGGTAAACTCTTTGGGAACAGTTTGAGAGGAAGGAGGCGATCCAGTCCAGGGCCTGGCCTTGGATCCCGGTGGAGCGGAGGCGGTGATTAGGGTGCGGTGACAGACGGTGTCGAAGGCAGCCGAGAGGTCGAGTTGGATGAGGGCGACTGTTTCACCGTTGTCCATCAGGGGTCTGATGTCGTCTGTGACTGAGATGAGGGCGGTTTCCGTGCTGTGGTTGGTTCGGAATCCGGTTTGTGAAGGGTCGAGCAGGTTGTTGTTTTCCAGGAAGGTGGTCAGCTGTTTGTTGACGGTCTTCTCTATTACCTTGGCTGGGAAAGGCAGGAGAGAGATGGGGCGGAAGTTTTTCAGGTCGCTCGGGTCAGCCGTAGCTTTCTTTAGGAGGGCGTTGACTTCGACGTGTTTCCAGCATTCGGGGAAGGTAGCAGAAGAAAAAGAAGAGTTGATGACGGCCTGGAGGTGCGGGGCGATGATGTCGTCGGCTTTATTAAAGATGAAGTGAGGGCAGGGGTCCGAAGGGGCACCGGAGTGGATAGAGTTCATGATGGATTTGGTTTCTTCAGTGTTGATGTGGGTCCAGTTGTTGAGGGTGAAGGCAGGGGGTGCGGGTTTGGTGATGTTTGGTTGGGTCTGGTGTCCGAAGCTGTCGTGGAGGTCGCTGATCTTGCGATGGAAGAAGGTGGCGAGGGATTCGCACAAATCCTGTGAGGGCGTGATGGCGTTGGGGTTGGCGTTGGGGTTGGAGAACTCCTTGACGATGCTGAAAAGTTCTCTGCTGTTGTGGCTGTTTTTGTCCAGTCTGTCGGTGAAAAAGTTCCTTTTGGCAGCGCGGATCAGGTGGTGGTGTTCGTGGGTAGCGTTCTTGAGGGCGGTCATGTTGTCAGCTGTGTGGTCCTTGCGCCAGGCCTTCTCGAGGGTGCGACAAGTTTTCTTTGATTCTTTGAGGGTGTCAGAGAACCAGAGAGGTTTTTTGGTGTTGGTCTGTCGATGCGTGCGTTTGAGGGGAGCAAGGTTGTCTGCGCAGTTGGAGATCCAGTTTGTGAGGCTGAAGGCTGCGTCGTTGGGGTCGGTGGGTTGGTTGGCGGCGAGTGCGGAGAAGAGTTGCTCTTCGGGGATCTTGTTCCACTGTCGACGAGGGATGGGTGGAGTACGGAGGTGGCGGGTCTCGCGTCGGAATGTGAAGTGGACACAGCTGTGGTCGGTCCAGTGTAGAGCGGAGGTGTGGCTGAAGAAGATGTGTTTGCTGGCGGAGAAGATAGGGTCGAGCGTGTGTCCGGCGATGTGGGTGGCGGTGTTCACCAGTTGCTTGAGGCCGAGGTTGGCGAGGTTGTCGAGCAGGGCGGTGGTGTTGGGGTCGTTGTTCTGTTCCAGATGGAAGTTGAGGTCGCCTAGGAGGATGTAGTCCGGCGAGGCGAGGGCGTGCAGGGAGATGAAGTCGGCGATGGCGTCGCTGAAAGGGGCGCGCGGTCCGGGGGGACGGTAGACGAGGGATCCTCTGAGGGTGGTCCTGGGGTCGGTGCGAATTTGAAAATGCAGATGTTCAGCGGCGAGAGGGGTGTCTTCGGTGGAGGTGGTGACGCTGATGGAGTCTTTGAAGACGATGGCGATACCTCCTCCTACTTGGTTGGTGCAGTCTTTTCTGGAGATCTTGTAGCCTCCGTGGATGGCAGTGACGATGTCTGGAGCTGATGAGGCATTCCTCCAGGTTTCCGTGATGAAGGCGACGTCCGGAGCTCTGGAGTCCAGGAGGTCCCAGAGTTCAACGGCGTGCTTGTGGACAGAGCAAGCGTTGACCAGGATGCACATGAGGTGGTTGATGGCGCGTGGGCTGGTGGTCGTGGTAGTTGCGTGGTGGAAGATGCGTTTGCAGGTGTTACAGGCGAAGGGTCCATGGGTGCGCTTGGGGTGGGCTTGGAAGCAGGTGTTGGAGCGCCCGGGGTTGAGGGCGTGGAGGGTGGTGGGGTCGTAGCAGGTCAGCAGGTAGGGGAGGGCTGGGGACCAGGGGTCGTGGCGCTGGGCGCGGGCCAGGCGCGGACGGGCGCAGACGGGCTTGCCTCTGGCGCACCTCCGGCGCGCCAGCGGTGCACCTGCTGCGCGCGCCCACTGCGCAGTCGCACAGTGGCCGCCATAAGAGGGAGGGGGGTAGGGGTCAGCTGGGGGCGAATGGGAGCTGGGGGGCGGGGGCGTGCAGGAGGTCGCGGCGGGAAAGCGCGAGGGGGGGACAGGTAGAGTGAGAAGAGCTGGGAGAGGGGGGTTTAAGGGTGGAGGGGGGGTGAGTGTTAGAGTTTTAGGAGAATAGGGAGATAGATAGGAGTAGGGTTGAAAAGATAGGGGAGGGGGGGTGGTAGAGGTGGGTGCGGGTGAGAGGTAGAGTGAGAGGATAGGGAGATAGGTAACAGAGGGGGGGTCGGGACGGGGGAGAGATAGGGAAATAGATAGATGGAGAGATATGTGGAGAGATAGAAAAATAGGTAGATAGGAGGAGGGGGTGAGTGAGGGAGTTAGGTGGAGAGATAGGTAGAGGAGTGAGGGAGGCACGTAGGGAAAGGGTAGATGTGGGTGATAGTGAGAGATAGGTGGAGAGATAGAGGGGGGTTAGGCAGGAGCAGGAGGGCAGAGACAGGGGCGGGAAGAGACAGGAGTCAGAGAGGACCGAAGAACAGAAGAAGCGAAGAACACAGAAGACCGGAAGAACACAGAAGAACAGAAGAGAAGAACACAGAAGACCGGAAGAACACAGAAGAACAGAAGAACACAGAAGAACCGAAGAACACAGAAGAACAGAAGAGAAGAACACAGAAGACCGGAAGAACACAGAAGAACAGAAGAGAGGAACACAGAAGACCGGAAGAACACAGAAGGACAGAAGAGAAGAACACAGAAGACCGGAAAAACACAGAAGAACAGAAGCGAAGAACACAGAAGACCAGAAGAACACAGAAGAACAGAAGAGAAGAACACAGAAGAACAGAAGAACACAGAAGAACAGAAGAGAAGAACACAGAAGAACAGAAGAACACAGAGGAAGATGCAGGGGACGAAGAAGCAGAAGAGCAGACGAACAGAAGATCAACAAAGAAGATACAGAAGACGAAGAGCAGAAGGCAGAAGACCACAGAGCAAGATGAGGAAGAAGAGAGGCGACAGGAGAGGCTGAGGAGCACACAGAAGAAGAGAGAAGACGGGGAGAAGAAGAGTACAGAAGAAGATTGCAGAGGAGGAGCGAGGAGGAAGAGACAGAGAGGAGGAAAAGAAGCAGGAGCAGGAGAGAGGGTGAGTAGCGCGGGCCAGGGCGAGGGGCTGGGAGGTAGGGGGTACTTACTGTGAGGTGGGTCTCAGGAATTCAGGAACCTGGAGGAGCTGGAGGAGCTGCAGCGGCAGGGGGAGCGACCTACCCTTGGGTCAAGAGTCGCTACCACTGTCGCGCAGCGGGTGCCATAAGAGGGAGGAGGGGGGGAGGGGTCAGCTGGGGGCGAATGGGAGCTGGGGGGCGGGGCGTGCAGGAGGTCGCGGCGGGAAAGCGCGAGGGAGGGGGGGACAGGTAGAGTGAGAAGAGCTGGGGGAGGGGGGTTTAAGGGTAGAGGGGGGTGAGTGTTAGAGTTTTAGGAGAATAGGGAGATAGATAGGAGTAGGGTTGAAAAGATAGGGGGGGTGGTAGAGGTGGGTGAGGGTGAGAGGTAGAGTGAGAGGATAGGGAGATAGGTAACAGAGGGGGTGTCGGGACGGGGGAGAGATAGGGAAATAGATAGATGGAGAGATAGGTGGAGAGATAGAAAAATAAGTAGATAGGAGGAGGGGGTGAGTGAGGTGGTTAGGTGGAGAGATAGGTAGAGGAGTGAGGGAGGCAGGTAGCGAAAGGGTAGATGTGGGTGATAGTGAGAGATAGGTGGAGAGATAGAGGGGGGTGAGGCAGGAGCAGGAGGGCAGAGACAGGGGCGGGAAGAGACAGGAGTCGGAGAGGACCGAAGAACAGAAGAAGCGAAGAACACAGAAGACCGGAAGAACACAGAAGAACAGAAGAACACAGAAGAACAGAAGAGAAGAACACAGAAGACCAGAAGAACACAGAAGAACAGAAGAACACAGAAGAACAGAAGAGAAGAACACAAAAGACCGGCAGAACACAGAAGAACCGAAGAACACAGAAGAACCGAAGAACACAGAAGAACAGAAGAGAAGAACACAGAAGACCGGAAGAACACAGAAGAACAGAAGAGAAGAACACAGAAGACCGGAAGAACACAGAAGAACAGAAGAGAGGAACACAGAAGACCGGAAGAACACAGAAGGACAGAAGAGAAGAACACAGAAGACCGGAAGAACACAGAAGAACAGAAGCGAAGAACACAGAAGACCGGAAGAACACAGAAGAACAGAAGAGAAGAACACAGAAGAACCGAAGAACACAGAAGAACAGAAGAGAAGAACACAGAAGAACAGAAGAACACAGAGGAAGATGCAGGGGACGAAGAAGCAGAAGAGCAGACGAACAGAAGATCAACAAAGAAGATACAGAAGACGAAGAGCAGAAGGCAGAAGACCACAGAGCAAGATGAGGAAGAAGAGAGGCGACAGGAGAGGCTGAGGAGTACACAGAAGAAGAGAGAAGACGGGGAGAAGAAGAGTACAGAAGAAGATTGCAGAGGAGGAGCGAGGAGGAAGAGACAGAGAGGAGGAAAAGAAGCAGGAGCAGGAGAGAGGGTGAGTAGCGCGGGCCAGGGCGAGGGGCTGGAAGGTAGGGGGTACTTACTGTGAGGTGGGTCTCAGGAATTCAGGAACCTGGAGGAGCTGGAGGAGCTGCAGCGGCAGGGGGAGCGTCCTACCCTTGGGTCAAGGGTCGCTACCACTGTCGCGCAGCGGGTGCCATAAGAGGGAGGAGGGGGGGGAGGGGTCAGCTGGGGGCGAATGGGAGCTGGGGGGCGGGGCGTGCAGGAGGTCGCGGCGGGAAAGCGCGAGGGAGGGGGGGACAGGTAGAGTGAGAAGAGCTGGGGGAGGGGGGTTTAAGGGTGGAGGGGGTGAGTGTTAGAGTTTTAGGAGAATAGGGAGATAGATAGGAGTAGGGTTGAAAAGATAGGGGATGGGGGGTGGTAGAGGTGGGTGAGGGTGAGAGGTAGAGTGAGAGGATAGGGAGATAGGTAACAGAGGGGGTGTCGGGACGGGGGAGAGATAGGGAAATAGATAGATGGAGAGATAGGTGGAGAGATAGAAAAATAGGTAGATAGGAGGAGAGGGTGAGTGAGGGAGTTAGGTAGAGAGATAGGTAGAGGAGTGAGGGAGGCAGGTAGCGAAAGGGTAGATGTGGGTGATAGTGAGAGATAGGTGGAGAGATAGAGGGGGGTGAGGCAGGAGCAGGAGGGCAGAGACAGGGGCGGGAAGAGACAGGAGTCGGAGAGGACCGAAGAACAGAAGAAGCGAAGAACACAGAAGACCGGAAGAACACAGAAGAACAGAAGAACACAGAAGAACAGAAGAGAAGAACACAGAAGACCGGAAGAACACAGAAGAACAGAAGAACACAGAAGAACAGAAGAGAAGAACACAAAAGACCGGCAGAACACAGAAGAACCGAAGAACACAGAAGAACAGAAGAGAAGAACACAGAAGACCGGAAGAACACAGAAGAACAGAAGAGAAGAACACAGAAGACCGGAAGAACACAGAAGAACAGAAGAGAGGAACACAGAAGAGCGGAAGAACACAGAAGGACAGAAGAGAAGAACACAGAAGACCGGAAGAACACAGAAGAACAGAAGCGAAGAACACAGAAGACCGGAAGAACACAGAAGAACAGAAGAGAAGAACACAGAAGAACCGAAGAACACAGAAGAACAGAAGAGAAGAACACAGAAGAACAGAAGAACACAGAGGAAGATGCAGGGGACGAAGAAGCAGAAGAGCAGACAAACAGAAGATCAACAAAGAAGATACAGAAGACGAAGAGCAGAAGGCAGAAGACCACAGAGCAAGATGAGGAAGAAGAGAGGCGACAGGAGAGGCTGAGGAGCACACAGAAGAAGAGAGAAGACAGGGAGAAAAAGAGTACAGAAGAAGATTGCAGAGGAGGAGCGAGGAGGAAGAGACAGAGAGGAGGAAAAGAAGCAGGAGCAGGAGAGAGGGTGAGTAACGCGGGGCAGGGCGAGGGGCTGGGAGGTGGGGGGTACTTACTGTGAGGTGGGTCTCAGGAACTCAGGAACCTGGAGGAGCTGCAGCGGCAGGGGGAGCGACCTACCCTTGGGTCAAGGGTCGCTACCACTGTCGCGCAGCGGCCGCCATAAGAGGGAGGAGTGGGGGGAGGGGTCAGCTGGGGGCGAATGGGAGCTGGGGGGCGGGGGTGTGCAGGAGGTCGCGGTGGGAAAGCGCGAGGGAGGGGGGGGACAGGTAGAGTGAGAAGAGCTGGGGGAGGGAGGTTTAAGGGTGGAGGGGGGTGAGTGTTAGAGTTTTAGGAGAATAGGGAGATAGATAGGAGTAGGGTTGAAAAGATAGGGGAGGGGGGGTGGTAGAGGTGGGTGAGGGTGAGAGGTAGAGTGAGAGGACAGGGAGATAGGTAACAGAGGGGGTGTCGGGACGGGGGGAGAGATAGGGAAATAGATAGATGGAGAGATAGGTGGAGAGATAGAAAAATAGGTAGATAGGAGGAGGGGGTGAGTGAGGGAGTTAGGTGGAGAGAAAGGTAGAGGAGTGAGGGAGGCAGGTAGCGAAAGGGTAGATGTGGGTGATAGTGAGAGATAGGTGGAGAGATAGAGGGGGGTGAGGCAGGAGCAGGAGGGCAGAGACAGGGGCGGGAAGAGACAGGAGTCGGAGAGGACCGAAGAACAGAAGAAGCGAAGAACACAGAAGACCGGAAGAACACAGAAGAACAGAAGAGAAGAACACAGAAGACCGGAAGAACACAGAAGAACAGAAGAACACAGAAGATCAGAAGAGAAGAACACAGAAGACCGGAAGAACACAGAAGAACTGAAGAACACAGAAGAACAGAAGAGAAGAACACAGAAGACCGGAAGAACACAGAAGAACAGAAGAGAAGAACACAGAAGACCGGAAGAACACAGAAGAACAGAAGAGAGGAACACAGAAGACCGGAAGAACACAGAAGGACAGAAGAGAAGAACACAGAAGACCGGAAGAACACAGAAGAACAGAAGCGAAGAACACAGAAGACCAGAAGAACACAGAAGAACAGAAGAGAAGAACACAGAAGAACCGAAGAACACAGAAGAACAGAAGAGAAGAACACAGAAGAACAGAAGAACACAGAGGAAGATGCAGGGGACGAAGAAGCAGAAGAGCAGACGAACAGAAGATCAACAAAGAAGATACAGAAGACGAAGAGCAGAAGGCAGAAGGCAGAAGACCACAGAGCAAGATGAGGAAGAAGAGAGGCGACAGGAGAGGCTGAGGAGCACACAGAAGAAGAGAGAAGACGGGGAGAAGAAGAGTACAGAAGAAGATTGCAGAGGAGGAGCGAGGAGGAAGAGACAGAGAGGAGGAAAAGAAGCAGGAGCAGGAGAGAGGGTGAGTAGCGCGGGGCAGGGCGAGGGGTTGGGAGGTGGGGGGTACTTACTGTGAGGTGGGTCTCAGGAACTCAAGAACCTGGAGGAGCTGGAGGAGCTGCAGCGGCAGGGTGAGCGACCTACCCTTGGGTCAAGGGTCGCTACCACTGTCGCGCAGCGGCCGCCATAAGAGGTAGGAGGTGGAGGAGGGGTCAGCTGGGGGCGAATGGGAGCTGGTGGGCGGGGGCGTGCAGGAGGTCACGGCGGGAAAGCGTGAGGGAGGGGGGACAGGTAGAGTGAGAAGAGCTGGGGGAGGGGGATTTAGGGGTGGAGGGGGAGTGAGTGTTAGAGTTTTAGGAGAATAGGGAGATAGATAGGAGTAGGGTTGAAAAGATAGGGGATGGGGGGTGGTAGAGGTGGGTGAGGGTGAGAGGTAGAGTGAGAGGATAGGGAGATAGGTAACAGAGGGGGTGTCGGGACGGGGGGAGAGATAGGGAAATAGATAGATGGAGAGATAGGTGGAGAGATAGAAAAATAGGTAGATAGGAGGAGGGGGTGAGTGAGGGAGTTAGGTGGAGAGATAGGTAGAGGAGTGAGGGAGGCAGGTAGCGAAAGGGTAGATGTGGGTGATAGTGAGAGATAGGTGGAGAGATAGAGGGGGGTGAGGCAGGAGGGCAGAGACAGGGGTGGGAAGAGACAGGAGTCGGAGAGGACCGAAGAACAGAAGAAGCGAAGAACACAGAAGGACAGAAGAGAAGAACACAGAAGACCGGAAGAACACAGAAGAACAGAAGCGAAGAACACAGAAGACCGGAAGAACACAGAAGAACAGAAGAGAAGAACACAGAAGAACCGAAGAACACAGAAGAACAGAAGAGAAGAACACAGAAGAACAGAAGAACACAGAGGAAGATGCAGGGGACGAAGAAGCAGAAGAGCAGACAAACAGAAGATCAACAAAGAAGATACAGAAGACGAAGAGCAGAAGGCAGAAGACCACAGAGCAAGATGAGGAAGAAGAGAGGCGACAGGAGAGGCTGAGGAGCACACAGAAGAAGAGAGAAGACAGGGAGAAAAAGAGTACAGAAGAAGATTGCAGAGGAGGAGCGAGGAGGAAGAGACAGAGAGGAGGAAAAGAAGCAGGAGCAGGAGAGAGGGTGAGTAGCGCGGGCCAGGGCGAGGGGCTGGGAGGTTGGGGGTACTTACTGTGAGGTGGGTCTCAGGAATTCAGGAACCTGGAGGAGCTGGAGGAGCTGCAGCGGCAGGGGGAGCGACCTACCCTTGGGTCAAGGGTCGCTACCACTGTCGCGCAGCGGGTGCCATAAGAGGGAGGAGGGGGGGAGGGGTCAGCTGGGGGCGAATGGGAGCTGGGGGGCGGGGCGTGCAGGAGGACGCGGCGGGAAAGCGCGAGGGAGGGGGGGACAGGTAGAGTGAGAAGAGCTGGGGGAGGGGGGTTTAAGGGTCGAGGGGGGTGAGTGTTAGAGTTTTAGGAGAATAGGGAGATAGATAGGAGTAGGGTTGAAAAGATAGGGGGGTGGTAGAGGTGGGTGAGGGTGAGAGGTAGAGTGAGAGGATAGGGAGATAGGTAACAGAGGGGGTGTCGGGACGGGGGAGAGATAGGGAAATAGATAGATGGAGAGATAGGTGGAGAGATAGAAAAATAGGTAGATAGGAGGAGGGGGTGAGTGAGGTGGTTAGGTGGAGAGATAGGTAGAGGAGTGAGGGAGGCACGTAGCGAAAGGGTAGATGTGGGTGATAGTGAGAGATAGGTGGAGAGATAGAGGGGGGTGAGGCAGGAGCAGGAGGGCAGAGACAGGGGCGGGAAGAGACAGGAGTCGGAGAGGACCGAAGAACAGAAGAAGCGAAGAACACAGAAGACCGGAAGAACACAGAAGAACAGAAGAACACAGAAGAACAGAAGAGAAGAACACAGAAGACCGGAAGAACACAGAAGAACAGAAGAACACAGAAGAACAGAAGAGAAGAACACAAAAGACCGGCAGAACACAGAAGAACCGAAGAACACAGAAGAACCGAAGAACACAGAAGAACAGAAGAGAAGAACACAGAAGACCGGAAGAACACAGAAGAACAGAAGAGAAGAACACAGAAGACCGGAAGAACACAGAAGAACAGAAGAGAGGAACACAGAAGACCGGAAGAACACAGAAGGACAGAAGAGAAGAACACAGAAGACCGGAAGAACACAGAAGAACAGAAGCGAAGAACACAGAAGACCGGAAGAACACAGAAGAACAGAAGAGAAGAACACAGAAGAACCGAAGAACACAGAAGAACAGAAGAGAAGAACACAGAAGAACAGAAGAACACAGAGGAAGATGCACGGGACGAAGAAGCAGAAGAGCAGACGAACAGAAGATCAACAAAGAAGATACAGAAGACGAAGAGCAGAAGGCAGAAGACCACAGAGCAAGATGAGGAAGAAGAGAGGCGACAGGAGAGGCTGAGGAGCACACAGAAGAAGAGAGAAGACGGGGAGAAGAAGAGTACAGAAGAAGATTGCAGAGGAGGAGCGAGGAGGAAGAGACAGAGAGGAGGAAAAGAAGCAGGAGCAGGAGAGAGGGTGAGTAGCGCGGGCCAGGGCGAGGGGCTGGAAGGTAGGGGGTACTTACTGTGAGGTGGGTCTCAGGAATTCAGGAACCTGGAGGAGCTGGAGGAGCTGCAGCGGCAGGGGGAGCGACCTACCCTTGGGTCAAGGGTCGCTACCACTGTCGCGCAGCGGGTGCCATAAGAGGGAGGAGGGGGGGGAGGGGTCAGCTGGGGGCGAATGGGAGCTGGGGGGCGGGGCGTGCAGGAGGTCGCGGCGGGAAAGCGCGAGGGAGGGGGGGACAGGTAGAGTGAGAAGAGCTGGGGGAGGGGGGTTTAAGGGTGGAGGGGGGTGAGTGTTAGAGTTTTAGGAGAATAGGGAGATAGATAGGAGTAGGGTTGAAAAGATAGGGGATGGGGGGTGGTAGAGGTGGGTGAGGGTGAGAGGTAGAGTGAGAGGATAGGGAGATAGGTAACAGAGGGGGTGTCGGGACGGGGGAGAGATAGGGAAATAGATAGATGGAGAGATAGGTGGAGAGATAGAAAAATAGGTAGATAGGAGGAGAGGGTGAGTGAGGGAGTTAGGTGGAGAGATAGGTAGAGGAGTGAGGGAGGCAGGTAGCGAAAGGGTAGATGTGGGTGATAGTGAGAGATAGGTGGAGAGATAGAGGGGGGTGAGGCAGGAGCAGGAGGGCAGAGACAGGGGCGGGAAGAGACAGGAGTCGGAGAGGACCGAAGAACAGAAGAAGCGAAGAACACAGAAGACCGGAAGAACACAGAAGAACAGAAGAACACAGAAGAACAGAAGAGAAGAACACAGAAGACCGGAAGAACACAGAAGAACAGAAGAACACAGAAGAACAGAAGAGAAGAACACAAAAGACCGGCAGAACACAGAAGAACCGAAGAACACAGAAGAACAGAAGAGAAGAACACAGAAGACCGGAAGAACACAGAAGAACAGAAGAGAAGAACACAGAAGACCGGAAGAACACAGAAGAACAGAAGAGAGGAACACAGAAGAGCGGAAGAACACAGAAGGACAGAAGAGAAGAACACAGAAGACCGGAAGAACACAGAAGAACAGAAGCGAAGAACACAGAAGACCGGAAGAACACAGAAGAACAGAAGAGAAGAACACAGAAGAACCGAAGAACACAGAAGAACAGAAGAGAAGAACACAGAAGAACAGAAGAACACAGAGGAAGATGCAGGGGACGAAGAAGCAGAAGAGCAGACAAACAGAAGATCAACAAAGAAGATACAGAAGACGAAGAGCAGAAGGCAGAAGACCACAGAGCAAGATGAGGAAGAAGAGAGGCGACAGGAGAGGCTGAGGAGCACACAGAAGAAGAGAGAAGACAGGGAGAAAAAGAGTACAGAAGAAGATTGCAGAGGAGGAGCGAGGAGTAAGAGACAGAGAGGAGGAAAAGAAGCAGGAGCAGGAGAGAGGGTGAGTAACGCGGGGCAGGGCGAGGGGCTGGGAGGTGGGGGGTACTTACTGTGAGGTGGGTCTCAGGAACTCAGGAACCTGGAGGAGCTGCAGCGGCAGGGGGAGCGACCTACCCTTGGGTCAAGGGTCGCTACCACTGTCGCGCAGCGGCCGCCATAAGAGGGAGGAGTGGGGGGAGGGGTCAGCTGGGGGCGAATGGGAGCTGGGGGGCGGGGGTGTGCAGGAGGTCGCGGTGGGAAAGCGCGAGGGAGGGGGGGGACAGGTAGAGTGAGAAGAGCTGGGGGAGGGAGGTTTAAGGGTGGAGGGGGGTGAGTGTTAGAGTTTTAGGAGAATAGGGAGATAGATAGGAGTAGGGTTGAAAAGATAGGGGAGGGGGGGTGGTAGAGGTGGGTGAGGGTGAGAGGTAGAGTGAGAGGACAGGGAGATAGGTAACAGAGGGGGTGTCGGGACGGGGGGAGAGATAGGGAAATAGATAGATGGAGAGATAGGTGGAGAGATAGAAAAATAGGTAGATAGGAGGAGGGGGTGAGTGAGGGAGTTAGGTGGAGAGATAGGTAGAGGAGTGAGGGAGGCAGGTAGCGAAAGGGTAGATGTGGGTGATAGTGAGAGATAGGTGGAGAGATAGAGGGGGGTGAGGCAGGAGCAGGAGGGCAGAGACAGGGGCGGGAAGAGACAGGAGTCGGAGAGGACCGAAGAACAGAAGAAGCGAAGAACACAGAAGACCGGAAGAACACAGAAGAACAGAAGAGAAGAACACAGAAGACCGGAAGAACACAGAAGAACAGAAGAACACAGAAGATCAGAAGAGAAGAACACAGAAGACCGGAAGAACACAGAAGAACTGAAGAACACAGAAGAACAGAAGAGAAGAACACAGAAGACCGGAAGAACACAGAAGAACAGAAGAGAAGAACACAGAAGACCGGAAGAACACAGAAGAACAGAAGAGAGGAACACAGAAGACCGGAAGAACACAGAAGGACAGAAGAGAAGAACACAGAAGACCGGAAGAACACAGAAGAACAGAAGCGAAGAACACAGAAGACCAGAAGAACACAGAAGAACAGAAGAGAAGAACACAGAAGAACCGAAGAACACAGAAGAACAGAAGAGAAGAACACAGAAGAACAGAAGAACACAGAGGAAGATGCAGGGGACGAAGAAGCAAAAGAGCAGACGAACAGAAGATCAACAAAGAAGATACAGAAGACGAAGAGCAGAAGGCAGAAGGCAGAAGACCACAGAGCAAGATGAGGAAGAAGAGAGGCGACAGGAGAGGCTGAGGAGCACACAGAAGAAGAGAGAAGACAGGGAGAAAAAGAGTACAGAAGAAGATTGCAGAGGAGGAGCGAGGAGGAAGAGACAGAGAGGAGGAAAAGAAGCAGGAGCAGGAGAGAGGGTGAGTAGCGCGGGCCAGGGCGAGGGGCTGGGAGGTAGGGGGTACTTACTGTGAGGTGGGTCTCAGGAATTCAGGAACCTGGAGGAGCTGGAGGAGCTGCAGCGGCAGGGGGAGCGACCTACCCTTGGGTCAAGGGTCGCTACCACTGTCGCGCAGCGGGTGCCATAAGAGGGAGGAGGGGGGGAGGGGTCAGCTGGGGGCGAATGGGAGCTGGGGGGCGGGGCGTGCAGGAGGACGCGGCGGGAAAGCGCGAGGGAGGGGGGGACAGGTAGAGTGAGAAGAGCTGGGGGAGGGGGGTTTAAGGGTCGAGGGGGGTGAGTGTTAGAGTTTTAGGAGAATAGGGAGATAGATAGGAGTAGGGTTGAAAAGATAGGGGTTGGTAGAGGTGGGTGAGGGTGAGAGGTAGAGTGAGAGGATAGGGAGATAGGTAACAGAGGGGGTGTCGGGACGGGGGAGAGATAGGGAAATAGATAGATGGAGAGATAGGTGGAGAGATAGAAAAATAGGTAGATAGGAGGAGGGGGTGAGTGAGGTGGTTAGGTGGAGAGATAGGTAGAGGAGTGAGGGAGGCACGTAGCGAAAGGGTAGATGTGGGTGATAGTGAGAGATAGGTGGAGAGATAGAGGGGGGTGAGGCAGGAGCAGGAGGGCAGAGACAGGGGCGGGAAGAGACAGGAGTCGGAGAGGACCGAAGAACAGAAGAAGCGAAGAACACAGAAGACCGGAAGAACACAGAAGAACAGAAGAACACAGAAGAACAGAAGAGAAGAACACAGAAGACCGGAAGAACACAGAAGAACAGAAGAACACAGAAGAACAGAAGAGAAGAACACAAAAGACCGGCAGAACACAGAAGAACCGAAGAACACAGAAGAACCGAAGAACACAGAAGAACAGAAGAGAAGAACACAGAAGACCGGAAGAACACAGAAGAACAGAAGAGAAGAACACAGAAGACCGGAAGAACACAGAAGAACAGAAGAGAGGAACACAGAAGACCGGAAGAACACAGAAGGACAGAAGAGAAGAACACAGAAGACCGGAAGAACACAGAAGAACAGAAGCGAAGAACACAGAAGACCGGAAGAACACAGAAGAACAGAAGAGAAGAACACAGAAGAACCGAAGAACACAGAAGAACAGAAGAGAAGAACACAGAAGAACAGAAGAACACAGAGGAAGATGCAGGGGACGAAGAAGCAGAAGAGCAGACGAACAGAAGATCAACAAAGAAGATACAGAAGACGAAGAGCAGAAGGCAGAAGACCACAGAGCAAGATGAGGAAGAAGAGAGGCGACAGGAGAGGCTGAGGAGCACACAGAAGAAGAGAGAAGACGGGGAGAAGAAGAGTACAGAAGAAGATTGCAGAGGAGGAGCGAGGAGGAAGAGACAGAGAGGAGGAAAAGAAGCAGGAGCAGGAGAGAGGGTGAGTAGCGCGGGCCAGGGCGAGGGGCTGGAAGGTAGGGGGTACTTACTGTGAGGTGGGTCTCAGGAATTCAGGAACCTGGAGGAGCTGGAGGAGCTGCAGCGGCAGGGGGAGCGACCTACCCTTGGGTCAAGGGTCGCTACCACTGTCGCGCAGCGGGTGCCATAAGAGGGAGGAGGGGGGGGAGGGGTCAGCTGGGGGCGAATGGGAGCTGGGGGGCGGGGCGTGCAGGAGGTCGCGGCGGGAAAGCGCGAGGGAGGGGGGGACAGGTAGAGTGAGAAGAGCTGGGGGAGGGGGGTTTAAGGGTGGAGGGGGGTGAGTGTTAGAGTTTTAGGAGAATAGGGAGATAGATAGGAGTAGGGTTGAAAAGATAGGGGATGGGGGGTGGTAGAGGTGGGTGAGGGTGAGAGGTAGAGTGAGAGGATAGGGAGATAGGTAACAGAGGGGGTGTTGGGACGGGGGAGAGATAGGGAAATAGATAGATGGAGAGATAGGTGGAGAGATAGAAAAATAGGTAGATAGGAGGAGAGGGTGAGTGAGGGAGTTAGGTGGAGAGATAGGTAGAGGAGTGAGGGAGGCAGGTAGCGAAAGGGTAGATGTGGGTGATAGTGAGAGATAGGTGGAGAGATAGAGGGGGGTGAGGCAGGAGCAGGAGGGCAGAGACAGGGGCGGGAAGAGACAGGAGTCGGAGAGGACCGAAGAACAGAAGAAGCGAAGAACACAGAAGACCGGAAGAACACAGAAGAACAGAAGAACACAGAAGAACAGAAGAGAAGAACACAGAAGACCGGAAGAACACAGAAGAACAGAAGAACACAGAAGAACAGAAGAGAAGAACACAAAAGACCGGCAGAACACAGAAGAACCGAAGAACACAGAAGAACAGAAGAGAAGAACACAGAAGACCGGAAGAACACAGAAGAACAGAAGAGAAGAACACAGAAGACCGGAAGAACACAGAAGAACAGAAGAGAGGAACACAGAAGAGCGGAAGAACACAGAAGGACAGAAGAGAAGAACACAGAAGACCGGAAGAACACAGAAGAACAGAAGCGAAGAACACAGAAGACCGGAAGAACACAGAAGAACAGAAGAGAAGAACACAGAAGAACCGAAGAACACAGAAGAACAGAAGAGAAGAACACAGAAGAACAGAAGAACACAGAGGAAGATGCAGGGGACGAAGAAGCAGAAGAGCAGACAAACAGAAGATCAACAAAGAAGATACAGAAGACGAAGAGCAGAAGGCAGAAGACCACAGAGCAAGATGAGGAAGAAGAGAGGCGACAGGAGAGGCTGAGGAGCACACAGAAGAAGAGAGAAGACAGGGAGAAAAAGAGTACAGAAGAAGATTGCAGAGGAGGAGCGAGGAGTAAGAGACAGAGAGGAGGAAAAGAAGCAGGAGCAGGAGAGAGGGTGAGTAACGCGGGGCAGGGCGAGGGGCTGGGAGGTGGGGGGTACTTACTGTGAGGTGGGTCTCAGGAACTCAGGAACCTGGAGGAGCTGCAGCGGCAGGGGGAGCGACCTACCCTTGGGTCAAGGGTCGCTACCACTGTCGCGCAGCGGCCGCCATAAGAGGGAGGAGTGGGGGGAGGGGTCAGCTGGGGGCGAATGGGAGCTGGGGGGCGGGGGTGTGCAGGAGGTCGCGGTGGGAAAGCGCGAGGGAGGGGGGGGACAGGTAGAGTGAGAAGAGCTGGGGGAGGGAGGTTTAAGGGTGGAGGGGGGTGAGTGTTAGAGTTTTAGGAGAATAGGGAGATAGATAGGAGTAGGGTTGAAAAGATAGGGGAGGGGGGGTGGTAGAGGTGGGTGAGGGTGAGAGGTAGAGTGAGAGGACAGGGAGATAGGTAACAGAGGGGGTGTCGGGACGGGGGGAGAGATAGGGAAATAGATAGATGGAGAGATAGGTGGAGAGATAGAAAAATAGGTAGATAGGAGGAGGGGGTGAGTGAGGGAGTTAGGTGGAGAGATAGGTAGAGGAGTGAGGGAGGCAGGTAGCGAAAGGGTAGATGTGGGTGATAGTGAGAGATAGGTGGAGAGATAGAGGGGGGTGAGGCAGGAGCAGGAGGGCAGAGACAGGGGCGGGAAGAGACAGGAGTCGGAGAGGACCGAAGAACAGAAGAAGCGAAGAACACAGAAGACCGGAAGAACACAGAAGAACAGAAGAGAAGAACACAGAAGACCGGAAGAACACAGAAGAACAGAAGAACACAGAAGATCAGAAGAGAAGAACACAGAAGACCGGAAGAACACAGAAGAACTGAAGAACACAGAAGAACAGAAGAGAAGAACACAGAAGACCGGAAGAACACAGAAGAACAGAAGAGAAGAACACAGAAGACCGGAAGAACACAGAAGAACAGAAGAGAGGAACACAGAAGACCGGAAGAACACAGAAGGACAGAAGAGAAGAACACAGAAGACCGGAAGAACACAGAAGAACAGAAGCGAAGAACACAGAAGACCAGAAGAACACAGAAGAACAGAAGAGAAGAACACAGAAGAACCGAAGAACACAGAAGAACAGAAGAGAAGAACACAGAAGAACAGAAGAACACAGAGGAAGATGCAGGGGACGAAGAAGCAAAAGAGCAGACGAACAGAAGATCAACAAAGAAGATACAGAAGACGAAGAGCAGAAGGCAGAAGGCAGAAGACCACAGAGCAAGATGAGGAAGAAGAGAGGCGACAGGAGAGGCTGAGGAGCACACAGAAGAAGAGAGAAGACGGGGAGAAGAAGAGTACAGAAGAAGATTGCAGAGGAGGAGCGAGGAGGAAGAGACAGAGAGGAGGAAAAGAAGCAGGAGCAGGAGAGAGGGTGAGTAGCGCGGGGCAGGGCGAGGGGCTGGGAGGTGGGGGGTACTTACTGTGAGGTGGGTCTCAGGAACTCAAGAACCTGGAGGAGCTGGAGGAGCTGCAGCGGCAGGGGGAGCGACCTACCCTTGGGTCAAGGGTCGCTACCACTGTCGCGCAGCGGCCGCCATAAGAGGGAGGAGGTGGAGGAGGGGTCAGCTGGGGGCGAATGGGAGCTGGTGGGCGGGGGCGTGCAGGAGGTCACGGCGGGAAAGCGTGAGGGAGGGGGGACAGGTAGAGTGAGAAGAGCTGGGGGAGGGGGATTTAGGGGTGGAGGGGGAGTGAGTGTTAGAGTTTTAGGAGAATAGGGAGATAGATAGGAGTAGGGTTGAAAAGATAGGGGATGGGGGGTGGTAGAGGTGGGTGAGGGTGAGAGGTAGAGTGAGAGGATAGGGAGATAGGTAACAGAGGGGGTGTCGGGACGGGGGGAGAGATAGGGAAATAGATAGATGGAGAGATAGGTGGAGAGATAGAAAAATAGGTAGATAGGAGGAGGGGGTGAGTGAGGGAGTTAGGTGGAGAGATAGGTAGAGGAGTGAGGGAGGCAGGTAGCGAAAGGGTAGATGTGGGTGATAGTGAGAGATAGGTGGAGAGATAGAGGGGGGTGAGGCAGGAGGGCAGAGACAGGGGTGGGAAGAGACAGGAGTCGGAGAGGACCGAAGAACAGAAGAAGCGAAGAACACAGAAGACCGGAAGAACACAGAAGAACAGAAGAGAAGTACACAGAAGACCGGAAGAACACAGAAGAACAGAAGAACACAGAAGAACAGAAGAGAAGAACACAGAAGACCGGAAGAACACAGAAGAACCGAAGAACACAGAAGAACAGAAGAGAAGAACACAGAAGACCGGAAGAACACAGAAGAACAGAAGAGAAGAACACAGAAGACCGGAAGAACACAGAACAGAAGAGAGGAACACAGAAGGCCGGAAGAACACAGAAGGACAGAAGAGAAGAACACAGAAGACCGGAAGAACACAGAAGAACAGAAGCGAAGAACACAGAAGACCGGAAGAACACAGAATAACCGAAGAACACAGAACAGAAGAACACAGAGGAAGATGCAGGGGACGAAGAAGGAGAAGAGCAGACGAACAGAAGATCAACAAAGAAGATACAAAAGACGAAGAGTAGAAGGCAGAAGACCACAGAGCAAGATGAGGAAGAAGAGAGGCGACAGGAGAGGCTGAGGAGCACACAGAAGAAGAGAGAAGACGGGGAGAAGAAGAGTACAGAAGAAGATTGCAGAGGAGGAGCGAGGAGGAAGAGACAGAGAGAAGGAAAAGAAGCAGGAGCAGGAGAGAGGGTCAGTAGCGCGGGGCAGGGCGAGGGGCTGGGAGGTGGGAGGTACTTACTGTGAGGTGGGTCTCAGGAACTCAGGAACCTGGAGGAGCTGCAGCGGCAGGGGGAGCGACCTACCCTTGGGTTATTTTTAGTAGTAATGCCAACTGTACTCACCCCCTTGTTGTTGCTGTGATGCCCTCAAGCACCCATCCAGCTCTGAGTAGGGCACTGCCAATATGCAGGCCATCAGGGGGGTCAGGTTCCGACAGGCACCCCTTCCTCGTTGGCAGGCCATCCCCACCTGGGGCTCCGCGGTCTTCTGTGCCCAGCGTCTCAGGTCCTCTCACCATTTCCTGCAGTGGGTGCACTGCCTGCTGTAAACCCCCAGGGTTCGCAGGTCCTTGGCAGTGGCACGCCACAATTCCTTCTTTTGATGGGCGCTGACCTGCAGAGGTAATACAGACAGGAGGACATCATTACACATACAATCCAGCCTGTCACACATATGGCCCACAAATCCTGTTTCCAAATTCATTGGCACACACATCGCCCAGCGCACACTACATACACTACCTCCAGACATACTACCCCACATATGACATGATGCCTGCACACACATCTCCATGCAACCCTCCCACATTCATTGTTCCTAAGGTGTACTCACCTGTTGGTCTGGAGGCCCATACAGCTGTCCATACTGGGGCAGGACCCCATCCACCAAGCACTCCAACTCCATTGAAGTGAAGGCAGGGGCCCTTTCCCCGTTCACACAGGCCATGGTAGGTTCCAGACGCAGCACACGCAGTGTAGGTGTTGTCCTGTGGAAAGTCAGGAATCAAGTGAGGTTATACACAGAAAATGGTTATGTCTGCGGCGGTGTACACCATCACCGCCGTGGCTGATCCCCATTGGCCACTGTACTCCATAGAGCCCCATATTAGGCAATGAGGAACTGCATGGTGGTTCAAGACCACCTTCCGCCACGACACCCAATGTTGGCAGAGTTACCTCACTTCCACCTGTCCCTGGATACAGTACAGGCGGTCGCCATTTCACAGTGTTGGACTACATACAGATCTTCCATAACTGCGTCATTGCAGAAAATTGCACATACATTGGCATTCCCACTGTCCCATCACATTAATGCGGTATGCACACTGAGTTGGTAGTTCCATTGTTCAAATTGTGACAGCATACTCACTCTTGTGTCCCTTAGATACCTTTAGATTCCTACCACTGTGGATGAATAGGAGGAGGAGACAAACCCCCGTGTACAGACCACTTGTGGACTTGGCTACACTGGAGGACAGGCACATTATACTCACCTATGTACTGGACGGCCGCAATCACAGAGCTGTGTGCCCAATTGGAGCCTAACCTGATATCAGCTATCCATCATCCCACTGGGATCCCCCCTCTTGTGCAGGTTCTAGCAGTGCTCCATTTCCTGGCAACTGGTTCTTTCCAAGTGACAGTGGGCTTGGCAGCAGGAATGTCACAGCCATTGTTCTCAATCGTGCTGGCAAGGGTATTTTCTGCCTTGGTGAAACACATGTGAAGCTACATTTCCTTACCCCAGGTGGAAGATTTGGCCACTGTGAAACCGGGATACTATGCAATGGGACATATACCCAATATTATTGGGGCGATTGATGGAACACATATTGCATTTGTCCCCCCTTCCGCTCCCCCACCAGAATTAACAGGTGTTCAGAATCGGAAGAGTTTCCACTCACTCAATGTACAAATGATGTGCCTGGCGGACCAGTACATCTCCCATGTCACTGCCAAGTATCCTGGTTCTGTGCATGAGACCTTCATTCTGAGGAATAGCAGCATCCCAAATGTGATGGCCCAACTACAGAGGCACAGGGTGTGGCTGATAGGTGAGCCAGAGTCCCCACCCACTGTGTGTCATTGTATGCCTACAAGGTTTATCTCCATAGCATTGTGTAAGGCTAAATTTGGTCCCTCAATACTTGCAGGTGACTCTGGCTACCCAAACCTATCGTGGCTCCTGGCCCCTGTGAGGAATGCCAGGATAGGGGCTGAGAACCATTATATTGATGCACATGGGCGAACCAGGAGAATAATCGAGAGGACCTTCGGCCTCCTGAAGGCCGGGTTCAGATGACTGCATCTGATAAGTGGATCCCTGTGCTACTCACCCAAGAAGGTCTGTCAGATAGCAGTGGCATGCTGCATGTTGCACAACCTGGCCCTCAGACAACATGTGTCTTTTTCTGCAGGAGGAGGGGACTGGAGATGACCCTGTGGCAGCAGTGGACCCTGAGGACAGAGAGGATGAGGACAATAGAACATCAGTTATACGACAATAATTCCAATGATACACAGGTGAGACAGTGGAACTGACCATTACTCTGACTACTGATGTTTTCTGTGTGGCTGTAGCATGAAGGCATTCTCTTCCTTTGAATCTCAGATTTCTTGTCCTTTTACAGATGTAGATGATTTGACAACAGTGTCCTGATGTGGTTACTGCAGACAGCTTTGTATGCTATCACAGTGTTCAGATAATTTGCACTAGATGTGACTGTTCCCATAAATTCACATTTTCAACAAATAAAACGGTGTCACTCATGTTGTGTTGAAGGGTTTTTATTGTAGTGAAAATAATTGACTGAAAAGTGCAATGGAATGGGGTGATGGTAGAGGAAAGTCCAGGGTATTGTTCCAGTCTGTTTGTAGCACAGGTCCAGTGTCCAAGGAGCCATAGGAAGGGGAGCAAAGGCAGTTCAAATTGGACAAGGTGACAGGGTGGGGCACAAGGGGGACAATCAGGAGAGTCTCATTTCCTGGCAGTGGTCCTGGTCTTGGCAAGTGTCTCTGGCTTCTGTCTGGGTCACAGGGAACATTTGTGGGGTGGTTCACCTTCTGCAGGGGGAGGGGTGCTGGTGGCCTGTGGGTCCTGTGGCGGGGCCTCCTGCCCACTAGCTGCAGCAGAAGTGGAGGGATGGTCAATAGACTCGCTAGTGGTAAGGGCCCGCTGGTGTGCTGTCCATTTCCTCATGATGCTGGCCATGTCTGCCAGCACCCCTGCTATGGAGATCATGGTGGTGTTGAGGGCCTGCAAGTCCTCCCTGATCTCCTGATGGTGTTCCTCCTGCAGCCACTTGTTCTCCTGCATGTTGGTATGGATCTGACCCATCGTGTCCTAGGATTGTTGGTAGACCCCCAGGACATTAGTGAGTGCCTCCTAGAGAGTCGGTTCCCTGGGCCTGTACTCCCTCTGGCACACAGCGGTCCTCCCAGTGTCCCTGTTGCCCTGTGCCTGTGTCCCCTGAACTGTGTACCCACTGCCACTGACCCTGTACAGGTGGGCACACTGCTGATTGATGTGTCCTGGGGACAGAGGTGTGGCGATGCTGGGTGGGTGCTGTGGTGTTGGATACTGATGGAGGAGGCTCTGTGGATGACTGGGAGTGGGCTGGGGTGACCGACTGACCAGTGGTCCCTGATGGGCCAGGTAGTTCATCCAGATCTAGATATCCAGAGATACTGTCATCACTGGGGGCATCTTCTTTTGGGGATTGGTTTGTCGTAGCACCTCCTCTCCGATAAGATTGGCTGGGGCACCTGTGGGGATGTAAGTGATGTATTATGCCTCATGTCTGTGACATATTGTACATCCCTAGCTTCCCCTCTATTATTGCTGTTGCCCTGACACCTTTGTTTGTGTATGGTGATGTATTGTGGGATTGTTAGTTCCCCTATGCTGTGCATGCTTTTGTGATGGGTGTTCATGCAGGGCTGGGGGGGCTGTTCATGCATTGGTATAGCATACAGGGCCTTGGCATTGAGGTTAGTCATATGTGTAGGTGCATTGTGTGGGATGGAGTGAAATGATGGGAGTGAGGGTGAGGGGGTGTGAGGGCATGCAGGTATGGAGGGTGATAGGTAGTAAACCTTGACTCACCAGTGTCCAGTCCTCCGGCTACTCCAGTGAGTCCCTCAGGATGCAGTATTGCCAAGACTTGCTCCTCCCATGCTGTGAGCTGTGGTGAAGGAGGTGGGAGTCCACCACCAGTCCTCTGTATGGCAAGTTGGTGCCTTGCTGCCATGGAACATACTTTCCCCCGTAGGTCGTTCCACCTCTTCCTGATGTCGTCCCTTGTTCTTGGATGCTGTTGCACGGCATTCACCCCTTCCACGATTCTCTGCCATAGCTCCATCTTCCTGGCAGTGGATATTTCCTATACCAAACAGCTGTGGCTCTACCCTGACTATTTCCTCCACCATGACCCGCAGCTCCTCATCTGTGAAACGGGGGTGCCTTTGTTGGACATGGGTGTTGTGTGGTGTGTGTTAGTGTGTGGGTGTGGAGTACTGTGGTTGGGTGTGTGAAGTGGGATGTGTGAGGGATGTATGGGTGTACGTGGTGTGTGTGTCTAGTTGTCTCAGTGGTCTTGGTGTCAGTCTGGTGGCTATAATTTGTATTCGTAAAGGAATGTGGGTATTGTGGGTGTGTATAGTGCTATGGGTGTGTGAGTGTGGTGTGTGTATGAGTGTCAGGTGTATGTTTTTGGTATTGACCAATGTTGTGTAGTTTAGTATTTGGGAGTCCATTTTGAGCGCGCTGAGTTGTACCACCAATGGTTTACCGCTAGTGACTGTCCACTGTGGTGATTCGTGGGTCAAAATGTGGTGGGCGTTGTTTTCTTGGCATAATGGTATGGGTGTTGGTACTGCCACTTTAGCACTGACCTTTGGGCTGGCGGATTTGTGTATGTGGCATTATTCTGTTGGAGTGGTGTGCGTGTGTCATGATTTGGCGAACAGATGTTCGCTTCCACAGCAGTATGTTGGCAGCCATCACTGCGGCGGCAAGCCGGATTTACCATCAATGTCATGATGAGGGCCATCATTTCAAAACAGTCATGGAGATTGAGTGTTCGACCTCTAAGTGATGATGTTGAATTTAAAAAATATCGAAATGTCCAGGGTGATCTGTCTGTCACTAAAGGAGGCATTGTGATAAGAGGATTCCGGATTGTCATACCTGCAAGTCTGAGACAGCAAGTCATTGAATTTGCTCAAGAAGGACATCTAGGCATTGTGGCCACCAAGAGGGCACTGAGAGATTGAGTGTGGTTCCCTTGCTTGAACAAGAAGGTTGAGAGGGAATTAAAGGAGTGTCATTTATGAAATTGCCTGTCTCTTAAGGTGACCCAGCTTCCACTAACCACATCTGATCTTTCTGCACATCTGTGAGAAAGAATAGCCATAGACTTCTTTAGGCTCCCAGCAAATGGGCACCATCTTATTGTGGTCATCCAAAAGCATTCCCTCTATTGAAGGAAAACAATTTTGTGGTTTTATAAAGTGCAATTTCTACCCTTAGGTATTGGAGTGCTTTACAAGAGAGCACCAGTTACATTACACAAGAAATTATTCATTTTTGGTAGGCACAGGGAGATTACGTGATTTGCCCAGAATGACAGGATGTTGGGCTGAAGCTAAGGCTCGAACCGGGTTCCACAGCTCCAAGGTCAGCAGCTCTGGCCATTAGGCCACTCCCTTTCCCACCTGTCATCAACAGCTCACAACAAAGTCTTTGAGCGGCTGGATGATATATCTGCAATGTGGGGCATACCAGACACTCTCAAGTCTGACAATGGTCCACCGTTTAACAGCAAGGAGTTTAAGGAGGTTTTAACTAGACTAAATAGCAAACATCAGAAAAACACACCCTTGTGGCTCCAAGCCAATGGTGTCATGGAATAGGTTATGGGGACCTGGAAACAAGTGATCCAACAAGCATCAATGGATGGAATTGAGCTGAGACAGACGTTATGTCAAGCCCTCTGTACCTATCAATCGACTCCTCACTTTATCACTGGTGAGAGTACTGCCACTCTGATATTCGGGAGAGTTCAGGAGAACCAAATTACCACAGGGGACCCTTGAGGGAACCCTGAATGATGACGAGGTTTGTGCTACTAACCCTGCTCAAAAATGTCAGATGAAGACGTACGTCGTCGAACTTGAGAGATCGTGTTCAACAAGGGAGACTGGGTTTTCATCAAACAAAAATGGAAGCAAAATACAGATCCTCTATTTTATGTTGAACTTTTGAAAGTTCTGAAGCGCAAGGGACACAGGATAACAGTGCACCGTCCCGGCAAATCCATCACATGATAACACATGATAAAGGTGCACTACCTGGCTGATCTGTCTAGCTGATCATCGGTCCCTTCAAGCCCAGAGGAGGCTGTTCCACCTGAACTAATCAGGCATTAGACCCTGAACTTTCGGGGTCAAACCTGGGCATGGCTCAACTATCTCATATCATGCGGTCTGGCTGAACTGTGCGAGCACCTAGATGGCTGATGGAGGAAATATAATGCTGCTATTTGTTAATTTTTTTTGTTTATGTCTTTTTATTCAACAAGGGGGGGGAGATGTAGGCCCACATTATACTTTTTTAGCTCTGCATTTACAGTGCTTTTTTACGCAAAAACTGCGCAAACTTACAAAATACAATTGTATTTTGTAAGTTTGCGGCGCTTTTGCGTAAAAAAATGACGCAAATGCGGCGCTAAAAAAGTATAAATATGGGCCGTAGTTCCTTAGGGCTATGACCACTAGGACCTTGCGGCCCAGTGCGGAATCATTGAAGGGATTCCACAATCATTTTGGGAGGTGTTAAGGTGTGGTCTTTAACTGTTAAGAGGCAATGAGAAGTCAACTGAATGTTGTACAGTGATGAATTAAGATGTTAAGTACAAGCTCCGCATGTGGTATTTTCTTGTGCATGCTCCCGGGCTGGGGAGGACGGGACAGTTATCAACCGAGCTGTGTTCTTTATTATGTCCTCTGCCTTCCTATGCTGTTTGATGATTTTTAAGCCTGCATATAAGTCCTGTGGACCACAATCTCTCCCTCTTCATTGTGCATCACCTCCACATTACACCTTTTGGTATCCTAAGCCACGCTGTGGTCGTGGCAGTGTGATGCAGTGGAGCCAGCATAAATATACTGGTAGGCCTTAATGGCTCGTCTCAGCCTTGTCCAAATTGTGCAAGATAGAAGTGCAGAAGAACCCAAGGAGGTGGCAGGCATCAGCTCCCCTACATGAATGTGCAGGGCTATTGAATGAGTCAGAGGGAAATGTGCTTTCAAGGAGTGGGAGGATGGTTGCATTGAGTGGGTGAAGGTGTGGTAGCGGCGACCAATGTAAAGGTTGAGTGATTGCCAATGGCTAAAAGTCCATCCACTGACTTTCAGTGATGATGCCATTTAGGGGTTAAGAAGTTGTCTCTCGTATAAGTGAGATGCCTTGTGAAGGATGATGGGTCTGTCAATGAGCATGGTGCTATGAAGTGCGATGGGTTAGGGGGTGCTCACAGGATAAGGTTGTCACGAGGGAATGATAGTTCTTTCTTATGCAAATCTTGTACATGTGTGAGTGAGTGTGTGTGTATGAGAGAGAGAGACAGAGAGACAGAGAGAGAGAGAAACAGGGTTGCATGCTGGCTGCACATGAGGTACCTGCCCTGTTGTATGGTATGCTGCTGGCCATTTTGAACCTCTGTATGTGAGTAAAGCAGAAACTGCTGGTGTCCGTGCTGGTTTAGTGAGCAAGGGAAGCCATCTCTACTGTTTCACATCCTGCACCTGTTTTAAGGATAAGTGGTTTAGTTTGGTTGTAAGTGAAGCTTCCTTTGCTGCAGCCACACCTGTACCTCTGAAAGTGAAGCTTCAACACTGCTTTCTGTGTGGAGCCTGCTATGTGTGAGATGGAAGCGTGCACTGTTACTATTCCTGCTAAACCTGATCAATGTCTGAGGAGTGGAACAGTGCACTAGATCTGGGCTGCACCTGTTCTGTATGTGAAGGAAGCTTGTACTACTGCATGCGATAACTGTTCTTCTATGTGACTGAAGCATTCGCTGCTGATTAATGACCTTTCTTTGTTCAGTGTGTGAAGAAAGCTTACACTGCTGCTGGTCTGTACTTGTGCTGTGTGTGGGCGAAGAAAGCACTGTTGGTGCCATTCTATACATGCTTTGTATGTGAGTGAAGGTTGCACAATTTCTGCCCACATTGTATCTGATCTGTGTGAGGGAAGCTTGCACTGCGACTGCGACTGCTGTGCAGTAACTGCTCAATGGCTAGTGATAACGGCCCTGCTGCTGCCATCAATGGTAGAGTAGCAGTACAAATGAACTCCCTCCTTACTGCAAACTAACCAATCGGGCATCTGACTGGGATGTGGCACTGAAAATGCAACCTCACAAGTAGATGGTGATAGACTTCACGTTCTTGGAAAAACAGAAGCAAAAGCAAAGCTTGCCTGACAATGCTCCTGGATTGCGTAACAGTGTTTGATAAAGTGGATCATCAGGCTCTTCTAGAAACCAGAATGCCCCCTTGTAGGAGGCTGGACTGGCTTGTAGTGAGAACCAAGGGGTACTTGCACCTTGCACCAGGCCCAGTTATCCCTTATTAGTGTATAGGGTGTCTAGCAACTTAGGCTGATAGATAATGGTAGCTTAGCAGAGCAGCTTAGGCTGAACTAGGAGACGTGTGAAGCTACTACAGTACCACTTAGTGTCATATGCACAATATCATAAGAAAACACAATACACAGTTATACTAAAAATAAAGGTACTTTATTTTTATGACAATATGCCAAAGTATCTTAGAGTGTACCCTCAGTGAGAGGATAGGAAATATACACAAGATATATATACACAATAGCAAAAATATGCAGTATAGTCTTAGAAAACAGTGCAAACAATGTATAGTTACAATAGGATGCAATGGGGAAACATAGGGATAGGGGCAACACAAACCATATACTCCAAAAGTGGAATGTGAACCACGAATGGACCCCAAACCTATGTGACCTTGTAGAGGGTCGCTGGGACTATCAGAAAATAGTGAGAGTTAGAAAAATAACCCTCCCCAAGACCCTGAAAAGTGAGTGCAAAGTGCACCAAAGTTCCCCTAAGGACAAAATAGTCGTGTTAGAGGGAAAATGCAAGGAAAACACAAATCAGCAATGCAACAACGATGGATTCCTGACTGAGGGTACCTGTGGAACAAGGGGACCAAGTCCAAAAGTTACAAGCAGCTCGGAGATGGGCAGATGCCCAAGAAATGCCAGCGGTTGGTGCAAAGAAGCTCTTACTAGGCTGAAGAACTGTGAATACTGCAGGAACGACAAGGGCTAGAGACTTCCCCTTTGGAGGATGGATCCCCCACGCCTTGGAGAGTCGTGCAGAAGTGTTTTCCCGCCGGATGGACGCCAACAAGCCTTGCTACACGCAAATTGTGCGTTTGGCGTTTTTGGACGCTGCTGGGGCCCAGGAGGGACCAGGAGGTCGCAAATTGGACCTGCAGAGAGAGGGGACGTCGAGCAAGACAAAGAGCCCTCACTGAAGCAGGTAGCACCCGGAAAAGTGCCAGAAACAGGCACTACGAGGATGCGTGAAACGGTGCTCACCGAAGTTGCACAAAGGAGTCCCACGTCGCCGGAGACCAACTTAGAAAGTCGTGCAATGCAGGTTAGAGTGCTGTGGACCCAGGCTTGGCTGTGCACGAAGGATTTCCGCCGGAAGTGCACAGGGGCCGGAGTAGCTTGCAAAGTCGCGGTTCCCAGCAATGCAGCCCAGCGAGGTGAGGCAAGGACTTACCTCCACCAAACTTGGGCTGAAGAGTCACTGGACTGTGGCGGTCACTTGGACGGTGTCGCTGGATTCGAGGGACCTCGCTCGTCGTGCTGAGAGGAGACCCAAGGGACCAGAAATGCAGCTTTTTGGTGCCTGCGGTTGCAGGGGGAAGATTCCGTCGACCCACGGGAGATTTCTTCGGAGCTTCTGGTGCAGAGAGGAGGCAGACTACCCCCACAGCATGCACAAGCAGGAAAACAGTCGAGAAGGCGGCAGGATCAGCGTTACAGAGTTGCAGTAGTCGTCTTTGCTACTATGTTGCAGGTTTGCAGGCTTCCAGCGCGGTCAGCGGTCGATTCCTTATCAGAAGGTGAAGAGGGAGATGCAGAGGAACTCGGCTGAGCTCATGCATTCGTTATCTAAAGTTTCCCCAGAGACAGAGACCCTAAATAGCCAGAAAAGAGGGTTTGGCTACCTAGGAGAGAGGAAAGGCTACTAACACCTGAAGGAGCCTATCACAAGGAGTCTCTGACGTCACCTGGTGGCACTGGCCACTCAGAGCAGTCCAGTGTGCCAGCAGCACCTCTGTTTCCAAGATGGCAGAGGTCTGGAGCACACTGGAGGAGCTCTGGACACCTCCCAGGGGAGGTGCAGGTCAGGGGAGTGGTCACTCCCCTTTCCTTTGTCCAGTTTCGCGCCAGAGCAGGGGCTAAGGGGTCCCTGAACCGGTGTAGACTGGCTTATGCAGAATTGGGCACACCTGTGCCCAACAAAGCATTTCCAGAGGCTGGGGGAGGCTACTCCTCCCCTGCCTTCACACCATTTTCCAAAGGGAGAGGGTGTCACACCCTCTCTCAGAGGAAGTTCTTTGTTCTGCCATCCTGGGCCAGGCCTGGCTGGACCCCAGGAGGGCAGCTGCCTGTCTGAGGGGTTGGCAGCAGCAGCAGCTGCAGAGAAACCCCAGGAAGGGCAGTCTGGCAGTACCAGGGTCTGTGCTACAGACCACTGGGATCATGGAATTGTACCAACAATGCCAGGATGGCATAGAGGGGGCAATTCCATGATCATAGACATGTTACATGGCCATATTCGGAGTTACCATGGTGAAGCTACATATAGGTAGTGACCTATATGTAGTGCACACGTGTAATGGTGTCCCCGCACTCACAAAGTTCAGTGAATTGGCTCTGAACAATGTGGGGGCACCTTGGCTAGTGCCAGGGTGCCCTCACACTAAGTAACTTTGCACCTAACCTTTACCAGGTAAAGGTTAGACATATAGGTGACTTATAAGTTACTTAAGTGCAGTGTAAAATGGCTGTGAAATAACGTGGACGTTATTTCACTCAGGCTGCAGTGGCAGGCCTGTGTAAGAATTGTCAGAGCTCCCTATGGGTGGCAAAAGAAATGCTGCAGCCCATAGGGATCTCCTGGAACCCCAATACCCTGGGTACCTCAGTACCATATACTAGGGAATTATAAGGGTGTTCCAGTAAGCCAATGTAAATTGGTAAAAATGGTCACTAGCCTGTCAGTGACAATTTGGAAAGAAATGAGAGAGCATAACCACTGAGGTTCTGGTTAGCAGAGCCTCAGTGAGACAGTTAGGCACCACACAGGGAACATACACATGCACACCTATGAGCACTGGGGCCCTGTGTGACAGGGTCCCAGTGACACATACATATAGGCCACAAACCTATGAGCACTGGGGTCCTGACCAGCAGGATCCCAGTGACACATAACAACCATACTGAAAACATGGTGTTTTCACTATGAGCACTGAGGCCTGGCTATCAGGATCCCAGTGAGACAGTGAAAACAGTGACAAACACCCTGACATACACTCACAAACAGGCCAAAAGTGGGGGTAACAAGGCTAGAAAGAGGCTACCTTCTCACACAACCCCCCCCCAAACGAAGGACAATAAGGCTAACCTTGGCCAGTTGAGACTTTATTGTCTAAGTGGTGATAAGTAGAGAGTAGCTCTGCAATAGACTGGTTACTCCCTTTATCATCCACTATATGGTTACTTCCCTGTGGGGATGTAAACCACCCTGTTTGAAGTTTTTTAGCTAAGCAACAATGTGAAGATGTATTTTCAGAGTTTCTATCAGTAAGTTTTAGTTTAGAGCAGTGGGAATTGTCCACTGAACCTATTTGTAGTGATGGAAATGCCAGACAGGGATGCTGTCTCAGAAAAGCCATAGCTGGGCAAAAACTTTGTCCATCTGGCTGGAAGAGAGAACAGGGATGCTGTTTCTCTTGAGTTGGAGCAGGGCAGGGATGCTGTCCTATGAGCTCCACACTAGGGCAGGGATGCTGTCCTAAGTGTTGTGAGGTAGTGCAGGGTTTCTGCACTAAAGTTTCTCTGGAAGGGTTGGAGGGATGCTCCATGTTAACTAAAATGGTGCTGTTTTTCTCACCAATGTTAGTTATCCCACAGAGAGGTACTTCCACCTCAGGGAGTCCAGCTTTGCCAGCTGATGATTCCCTTAGAACAGGTGCCACCCCAGGAGAGGTTTCTCCCACCACAGGAATAGTATCCTGAATGGTAGGGTGGTTAGGGGATACTGTGATACCCTTTTTACCTGTTGATGGAGAGGGATCCTGAGTTTTCAGGCCTTCTCTCCTTTACTTTTTCATTTCACTTGAAATGAGAGGGAACAATTCCTCAGGGATGCCCAGCATGGCTGCATGGGCATAAAACTCTACATCAGCCCAACCTGAGGCCTCTAGGTCATTACCTAAGAGACAGTCTACAGGTAAGCTAGGTGATACCACCACCTGCTTAGGGCCAGTAACTCCACCCCAACTAAACTGAATTATAGCTAAGGGAAGAAACTTAGTGGAGTTATGGACATCAATAATCTTATACTGTTGTCCAATGATGTGTTGTTCAGGAGGCACTAGGTTTTCAGTCACCAAAGTGAAACTGGCACCTGTGTCCCTGTAGGCCAAGGCCTCAACACCATTTATTGAAACTGTCTGCCTGTACTTATCCATTGTAAGGGGACAAGCAGCCAGTGTGGCAAGGCCAATGCCACTAGGTGTGACAGAAACTGTCTTGGGACTGATTACATCAGTTTCCACTATGGACCCATAAGTGAACCCAACTACACCCTTTGCTTGACTGTTGCCAGCAGTCCCACCACTAGTACCACTACTGCTAGGGGCACTAGAGCTTGATGTATTAGTGGTGGTAGGCTCAGGGGGTTTACCTGGACAGGACTTATCCCCTGGCCTATGGCCTCTATTTTTACACACAAAGCACCAAGGCTTTTTAATGTGTGCAGGTTGGGAAGAAGAGGAAGAATTTGTTTTATCCCCACCCTCTGAAGAGTGTTTAAGATTTGAAGTGGGATCTTTGGTTTTACCCTTATCCCCATGCTTATCTTGAGATTTTTCACCATCTTTCTTCTTATTGCCATCTTTGTCACCCCCTGTATGAACTTTTCTGTTCACCCTTGTTCTGACCCATTTGTCTGCCTTCTTTCCCAATTCTTGGGGAGAGGTCAGATCAGAGTCTACCAGGTACTGGTGCAACAAATCAGACACACAATTATTAAGTATATGCTCTCTCAGGATTGTGTTATACAGGCTTTCATAATCAGTAACTTTACTGCCATGTAACCATCCCTCCAAGGCCTTCACTGAATGGTCAATGAAATCAACCCAGTCTTGTGAAGACTCCTTTTTGGTCTCTCTGAACTTTATCCTGTACTGTTCAGTGGTTAAGCCATAACCATCCAGGAGTGCATTCTTAAGAACTGTAAAATTATTGGCATCATTTTCTTTCACTGTAAGGAGCCTATCCCTACCTTTTCCACTAAATGATAGCCATAGGATAGCAGCCCACTGCTTTTGAGGGACATCCTTTACAGCACAGGCCCTCTCAAGTGCAGCAAACCACTTGTTAATGTCATCCCCCTCCTTATAAGGGGGAACTATCTTGTGCAGATTCCTGGAATCATGCTCTTTTGCAGGATGACTATGGGGAATACTGCTGCTGCCACCATGGGTATCTAAACCCAACTTCTGTCTTTCCCTCTCTATTTCTAAAGACTGTCTATCCAAATCCAGCTGTTGCTTCTTGAGCTTCAGTCTGGTTTGTTCCACTCTCAATCTATTGAGCTCCCTTTCTAACAATCTGTCATCAGGGTGGGTGGGAGGGACATTTCTAGATACAGAGGTATGATGGGAATGAACAGAAGGAGACCTGTCCCTTACCAAGGGCACCCTAACAGCTTGGCTACCAGCATAATGTGAGAGCACATCATCAGTATGATGTGATTCAACCTCTGTACCAACTATGCTAGACTGTCTAGTAATGGGCAGGCTGAGAAGTTTCTTTCCTGAACCTTTTCCTGGGGGAGTCCCTGGATCAGATTGAGAACCATTAGCTACTTTTTCTACAGATTGGGCACTTATGGCCTTATCCTGTACTCTAACCATATTAATTAACAGTTCTAAGGAAGGATTCTTCCCTACACTCAAACCTCTCTCTATGCAGAGACTCCTTGCTCCTTTCCAGCTAAGGTGATCATATGCAAGTTTGGACCGTTCAACATTTTGGCCTGTGCCAGACATTTTTAGAGAGAGTTAAAGTGATAGACAAAGAGAAAAAAGTTTTCAGAACTTTTTGGAAAGACAGAAAAAAACTTTTTAAACTTTTAAGAACTTTTTGAAAGTTTAGTAGTACTTTTCAGCACTTAGAAAAGAGTGAAAAGAGGAAATGCAAAACTTTTTGGCTATGTGTATATACACTGACCTTGTTTTGTATATTTTTCTCTTATGAAAAGTACAATGACAAGAGTGGTAAGTAGTCTCAAGCACTTATCCCACCACTGCACAACCAATGTAGGAGGCTGGACTGGCTTGTAGTGAGTACCAAGGGGTACTTGCACCTTGCACCAGGCCCAGTTATCCCTTATTAGTGTATAGGGTGTCTAGCAACTTAGGCTGATAGATAATGGTAGCTTAGCAGAGCAGCTTAGGCTGAACTAGGAGACGTGTGAAGCTACTACAGTACCACTTAGTGTCATATGCACAATATCATAAGAAAACACAATACACAGTTATACTAAAAATAAAGGTACTTTATTTTTATGACAATATGCCAAAGTATCTTAGAGTGTACCCTCAGTGAGAGGATAGGAAATATACACAAGATATATATACACAATAGCAAAAATATGCAGTATAGTCTTAGAAAACAGTGCAAACAATGTATAGTTACAATAGGATGCAATGGGGAAACATAGGGATAGGGGCAACACAAACCATATACTCCAAAAGTGGAATGTGAACCACGAATGGACCCCAAACCTATGTGACCTTGTAGAGGGTCGCTGGGACTATCAGAAAATAGTGAGAGTTAGAAAAATAACCCTCCCCAAGACCCTGAAAAGTGAGTGCAAAGTGCACCAAAGTTCCCCTAAGGACAAAATAGTCGTGTTAGAGGGAAAATGCAAGGAAAACACAAATCAGCAATGCAACAACGATGGATTCCTGACTGAGGGTACCTGTGGAACAAGGGGACCAAGTCCAAAAGTTACAAGCAGCTCGGAGATGGGCAGATGCCCAAGAAATGCCAGCGGTTGGTGCAAAGAAGCTCTTACTAGGCTGAAGAACTGTGAATACTGCAGGAACGACAAGGGCTAGAGACTTCCCCTTTGGAGGATGGATCCCCCACGCCTTGGAGAGTCGTGCAGAAGTATTTTCCCGCCGGATGGACGCCAACAAGCCTTGCTACACGCAAATCGTGCGTTTGGCGTTTTTGGACGCTGCTGGGGCCCAGGAGGGACCAGGAGGTCGCAAATTGGACCTGCAGAGAGAGGGGACGTCGAGCAAGACAAAGAGCCCTCACTGA
Organism: Pleurodeles waltl; assembly: GCF_031143425.1. Taxonomy (NCBI): domain Eukaryota; kingdom Metazoa; phylum Chordata; class Amphibia; order Caudata; family Salamandridae; genus Pleurodeles; species Pleurodeles waltl. The sequence goes on along the minus strand of NC_090437.1, from coordinate 619,904,753 downwards.
AGCAGGTAGCACCCGGAGAAGTGCCAGAAACAGGCACTACGAGGATGCGTGAAACGGTGCTCGCCGAAGTTGCACAAAGGAGTCCCACGTCGCCGGAGACCAACTTAGAAAGTCGTGCAATGCAGGTTAGAGTGCCGTGGACCCAGGCTTGGCTGTGCACGAAGGATTTCCGCCGGTAGTGCACAGGGGCCGGAGTAGCTTGCAAAGTCGCGGTTCCCAGCAATGCAGCCCAGCGAGGTGAGGCAAGGACTTACCTCCACCAAACTTGGGCTGAAGAGTCACTGGACTGTGTCGGTCACTTGGACGGTGTCGCTGGATTCGAGGGACCTCGCTCGTCGTGCTGAGAGGAGACCCAAGGGACCAGAAATGCAGCTTTTTGGTGCCTGCGGTTGCAGGGGGAAGATTCCGTCGACCCACGGGAGATTTCTTCGGAGCTTCTGGTGCAGAGAGGAGGCAGACTACCCCCACAGCATGCACAAGCAGGAAAACAGTCGAGAAGGCGGCAGGATCAGCGTTACAGAGTTGCAGTAGTCGTCTTTGCTACTATGTTGCAGGTTTGCAGGCTTCCAGCGCGGTCAGCGGTCGATTCCTTATCAGAAGGTGAAGAGGGAGATGCAGAGGAACTCGGCTGAGCTCATGCATTCGTTATCTAAAGTTTCCCCAGAGACAGAGACCCTAAATAGCCAGAAAAGAGGGTTTGGCTACCTAGGAGAGAGGAAAGGCTACTAACACCTGAAGGAGCCTATCACAAGGAGTCTCTGACGTCACCTGGTGGCACTGGCCACTCAGAGCAGTCCAGTGTGCCAGCAGCACCTCTGTTTCCAAGATGGCAGAGGTCTGGAGCACACTGGAGGAGCTCTGGACACCTCCCAGGGGAGGTGCAGGTCAGGGGAGTGGTCACTCCCCTTTCCTTTGTCCAGTTTCGCGCCAGAGCAGGGGCTAAGGGGTCCCTGAACCGGTGTAGACTGGCTTATGCAGAATTGGGCACACCTGTGCCCAACAAAGTATTTCCAGAGGCTGGGGGAGGCTACTCCTCCCCTGCCTTCACACCATTTTCCAAAGGGAGAGGGTGTCACACCCTCTATCAGAGGAAGTTCTTTGTTCTGCCATCCTGGGCCAGGCCTGGCTGGACCCCAGGAGGGCAGCTGCCTGTCTGAGGGGTTGGCAGCAGCAGCAGCTGCAGAGAAACCCCAGGAAGGGCAGTCTGGCAGTACCAGGGTCTGTGCTACAGACCACTGGGATCATGGAATTGTACCAACAATGCCAGGATGGCATAGAGGGGGCAATTCCATGATCATAGACATGTTACATGGCCATATTCGGAGTTACCATGGTGAAGCTACATATAGGTAGTGACCTATATGTAGTGCACGCGTGTAATGGTGTCCCCGCACTCACAAAGTTCAGTGAATTGGCTCTGAACAATGTGGGGGCACCTTGGCTAGTGCCAGGGTGCCCTCACACTAAGTAACTTTGCACCTAACCTTTACCAGGTAAAGGTTAGACATATAGGTGACTTATAAGTTACTTAAGTGCAGTGTAAAATGGCTGTGAAATAACGTGGACGTTATTTCACTCAGGCTGCAGTGGCAGGCCTGTGTAAGAATTGTCAGAGCTCCCTATGGGTGGCAAAAGAAATGCTGCAGCCCATAGGGATCTCCTGGAACCCCAATACCCTGGGTACCTCAGTACCATATACTAGGGAATTATAAGGGTGTTCCAGTAAGCCAATGTAAATTGGTAAAAATGGTCACTAGCCTGTCAGTGACAATTTGGAAAGAAATGAGAGAGCATAACCACTGAGGTTCTGGTTAGCAGAGCCTCAGTGAGACAGTTAGGCACCACACAGGGAACATACACATGCACACCTATGAGCACTGGGGCCCTGTGTGACAGGGTCCCAGTGACACATACATATAGGCCACAAACCTATGAGCACTGGGGTCCTGACCAGCAGGATCCCAGTGACACATAACAACCATACTGAAAACATGGTGTTTTCACTATGAGCACTGAGGCCTGGCTATCAGGATCCCAGTGAGACAGTGAAAACAGTGACAAACACCCTGACATACACTCACAAACAGGCCAAAAGTGGGGGTAACAAGGCTAGAAAGAGGCTACCTTCTCACACCCCTTTAGAATTCTGCATTTAGTAATATTGCTGTTGTTCTCAAACGAATCACTTTATACCTTCAGGACCATGCTTGGGTGCCCCATGGTGTCCCAAGATTGTATGTTTTCCCCAACATTCCATGTGCATGAAGTCCTTGGGACAGCTGAATAAATGAATGAACTTAACCATTCGCTAAAAACCTGTGTGGAAAGTCTATCCCAAAATGAACTAACCGGGCGTTATATGAGATCATCAGAATTCTCATTGTAGAAACTGTGTGCAAAAAAGTTGCATTTGTTTTTTACTGTGCTTACGTTTTGCTTTGAATACCCCTATGCTACATGCAGCACTCTTATTTTCTTCATGGGGATGGAAACCCCCATTTTCCACATCCCTTGTTGCAAGTGTCTATTCTGCTTGCCCCGACACTAGATAATCGACATGCAAGTGGCCTTCCTTCACAAAATTTTCTGCATGGCATTTTATGTTGTTTTAAAGATTCATGCTTACTATTTTTTTCCTATGGAGTCCTTTACAACGTAGCACCTTCTCACCTTATCTATAATTTGACTAATATTTTTACAGACTTTTAGACCAGCGTGTTAGCTGTTGCCTTTTTAAGGATGCTACACTTTCCCTATCCAATGAGGCAGTGGGTACAGCCTACATAGGAATACACCAAACAAGATCCTAAAGCAGGTTTGGATCAAATTGCTCTAATTGTAAGGGCTGAGTGCTCTAGGAGTAAGGGCCAGATGTAGCAAGCAGTTTTGCCCATTCTGTGTCTATGGGAAAATGTGTTCGTACATATGGCCCTAAGGGGGTCATTCCTACATTGGCGGGCGGCGAAGGGGTGCGACGGGTGCAGTGGCACCCGTCGCGATTTTCAGTGTCTGCTTTGCAGACACTGAAAATCTTAGTGGGGCCCTGTTAGGGGGCCCCTGCAGTGCCCATGCCAGTGGCATGGGCACTGCAGGGGCCCCAAGGGGCCCCACGACACCCGTTACCGCCATCCACCGCCAGGAACAGGATGGCGGTAAGGGGGTCGGAATCCCCATGGCGGCGCTGCAAGCAGCGCCGCCATGGAGGATTCCCTGGGCCAGGGGTAAACCGGCGGGAAACCGCCGGTTGCCCTTTTCTGACCGCGGCTTTACCGCCGCGGTCAGAATGGCCAAGGAAGCACCGCCAGCCTGTTGGCGGTGCTTCCGTCATTTTAGCCCTGGCGTTCGCCGACCGCCAGGGTTAGAATGACCCCCTAAGTGTCTTATGAACTGGTAAGCACTCTGCGTTCTAACAAAAAAAAAACTTTTTCTCATTCCGCACTATATTGTAGAGAGAACAAACAGCTGAACCAGAGTCTTTAGGATAGTTCAAGGATAAACTGCCCGATAACCCAAGCGAAGTTAATTTTGTAACACACGCTCCTGACAATACGAGTTATTTCCAATTCTAGGTTGAGTCTTTTGTCAAGGATGAAACCCAGTGAGTTAGAATTACCTACAACAGCCGGTTTACAATCCATAAGAGCACAGGAATTGGTCCATAATTGTAATTCTAAAGGCAAGTCAGATTTTTTGGAGGGATTCACAAAAAATCTATTTTTGGAAATGTTGATTTTTAGGTGATGATTATTGTAGAAGGTGTTCGAGAGAAGAGAGATGGCCTTTGGGAACTAGATCATGAAGTACACCTGGGTATTAACAACATATTCACGATAATCTATCCCAATGTTTATAACAGTAGCCATGAGTGCTTTCAGTTAATGATTATGAAATGTAGGGTTTAGTAGGCAGCCTTAAAAAACACCTTATTGGAGACTGCCACACTTAGATATACTAACAACATAACTAATTTAAACAGTTGGGTATGGTTAGATAAGCAGGAAATTAACCCGTTTAGCACCACACCTTCAATACCTTTTCTACTTTAAGGATGTTGATAAGGGAGATATGATTGACAGTTCTAAAGGCATAAGATAATGCTAGAGGCACAAGTAGGCACGAGTTTCCAGCACTAAGGGAGTGGAGGGCTTCATTTACAACCCAGATGCGGAGCTGCCTCTGTGCATAAGCTCTGTTTGAATCCAAAGTGGAAATTCTCTGGAGGATTGTTAGCTTCCATACGATGAGATGGCTGAGTCAGATTAGAGGAAGAGGGATATTGTCTCCATTTATTCTCTAGTCTTCTCATGGATTTTCTCTCTCTAGTAGGTCTTAGTGAACCAAGAAACAGAGGGATTTGGTCTTTTCCTATTATATTTTAGTGATGCACAGTCATCATGAAGGCCCTACATTGTAATTAACGGTGGAGACATTGACACTTTGTTTAGTTCCAATGTGAGACAATTAGTGCAACAATGCCAATATTATTGGTGTCCTGAAACAACACAATCTATTTTTCTGTTATCCCAATGTTTTAGAGTGGGCAATGGCTACTGTAAAAAAAAACGAACATGGTTGAACCAATCCACAATGATCGTTCAGTATTGTGAGGCATAGTTTGAAATGGTCAGCTCAAGTATCGAGCCTTTCGAGGTGCAAGTTTCTGTGAGTGAAAATGCTAGACTAAAAAATTATCAGTTATTTCATAATGTGCTCCATGAATTACTAAATGAATGTAATTCATTGTAATGTGTTACTGTCACCTGAAGGTGATAGATGGTGTTTAATTGCTGAGGCAGTGACAGATGAATCTTCGATATATAAGCATTGAAAAGAGAGTTATTGAATAATAGGAAACATTTAGACCCTATTGAGTTCTTATAAATTACTGCTACTCTGCCTCTCCCTGTGCCTTCATGGTTCCATCAGAAAATATAAAAATGCAGAGGAAGAATGACGTCTACAACATTATAGGCCAGATTTACAAGAAAGTGGTGCATCAGCTTTGATGCCCCACTTTTCTTTCGCACCCGTCAACTCTGTACTACTATCACCCCCCTACCTGCATGTCATCACATACTCCTACCCTAACTCCCATCACTCCACCACCTCACACCCCCCACTATCACATCTCGCTCATCCCAATGCCAAGCTCTGCATGCCATACCAATGCATGGACATCACTCACAGACCTGCATGGACACCCATCACTAAAGCATTCACACTAGAGAGAACTAATCATCCCACCATACACCAACGTACACAAGTGAAAGATGCCAGGGCAAATAGAAACAAAGAGGGCAACCCACTGATGCACAATATGTCACACACAGAAACAATAACACTGCATTTACATCCCCACAGGTACCCCAGCCAATGTCAGTGGAAAAGAGGTGCCAGCACTATCAAGTCCCCCTACAGAAGAGGCCCACAGTGAAGCCAGCATCTCTGGTCGCCTGGATCTGGGTGACCAACCTGGCCCATCAGGGACCTCTGGACAGCCGGTTACCCAGGCCCAGTTACACACCACCACAGAGCCTCCCCCATCTGGAAACACCACCACAGAACCCACTGAGCGTACCCATACCTCTGTCCCCAGGACACGTCAATCAGCAGTGTGTCCACCAGGGACCCCAGGGCACACCTCATACCCAAGACAATCAGGGACATGGGGTCAGTGGCAGTGGGCACATGGTTCATGGGACAGAGGCACAGGACAACAGGGAAAATGGGAGGAGTGCTGTGCGCCAAGGGGAGGACAGGCCCAGGGAACCGACTGTCTACGAGGCACTCTCTGAGATCCTGGGAGCATACCAACATTCCCAGGATATGCTGGGACAAATCCTGGACAACGTGCAAGAGAACAGATGGCTGCAGGAGGGACAGTACCAGGGGATCAGGGAGGACTTGCAGTCCATCAACAACACCCTGGTGGCCATAGCAGGGGTGCTGGCACAAATCGCCAACATCATGAGGGAGGCAGTCTCACAACAGCGGGCCCCTGCCACTAGCCAGACATCTGAACTGCCTACCACACACACTGCTGCTAGTTGCCAGGAGGCCCGCTACAGGACCAACAGGCCACCAGCACCCCTCCCCCTGCAGAAGGTGAACCACCCTGCAAACGTTCCCTGCGATCCAGGCAGAAGCCAGAGACTATTGCCAAGACCCCGGCCAGGAAATGAGACTCTCCTGATTGTCATCCTTGTGTCCCACCCTGTCCACCATGAACTGCCATTGCTCCCCTTCCTATGTCCCCTTGGACAATGCACCTGTGCTACAAATAGACTGGTACAATACCCTGGACTTTCCTCCATCATCACCCCATCCCATTGCACTTGCCCCTCTTCTTCTTAGCACTTAAATAAACACACTTTGAAAAAAATACAATTATGGAGTATGTCAAATGTTTTCAGTATGTATTTGTTTAACGAGGTTCAAATATTGTAATTCAACTGTACAGTAATGTTGACATAGTAAAGATTTGTAGTTTGCTCACAACAGGAGCGATAGTGGGGCACCAACACCTGCAAAATGAGTTGCCAAAGGGTACAGTGAGAGGGCATAGAAGTGGGAATTAACAGCATGCCAGTGCCATAGAAATTCAAAAAATGACAATGAAATGTGAAGTAAGACTGTCTTACCTGTGTGTCATTGGAAATATTGTTGAATCACTGCAGTTCTGTTGTCCTCATCCTCTGCCTCCTCATCCTCACTGTCCACAGGCTCCACTGCTGCCACATGGCCATCTCCACCCTCCTCCTCCTGTAGAAAAGGCGCATGGCGTCTCAAGGCAAGGCTGTGCAACATGCAGCATGCCACGATTATCTGGCAGACCTTCTTGGGTGAGTAGCATAGGGATAGGGATCCACTTGTTAGATGGAGGCACCAGAACCTGGCCTTCAGGAGACCGAAGGTGCATTCGATCACCCTCCTAGTCCGCCCATGTGCCTCATTGTAGCGTTCCTCTGCCCTTGTCCTGGGATTCCTCACTGGGGTCAGTAGCCATGACAGGTTGGGGTAACCAGAGTCCCCTAATAGCCACACCCGGTGCCTCTGGAGTTGACCCATCACATAAGGGATGCTGCTATTCTGCAGGATGTAGGCGTCATGCACAGAGCCAGGGAACATAGCATTTACCTGGGAGATGTACTGGTCTGCCAAACATACCATCTGTACATTCATGGAATGATAACTCTTCCGGTTTCTGTACACCTGTTCACTCCTGTGGGGGGGGACCAAAGCTACATGGGTCCCATCAATGGCACCTATGATGTTAGGGAAAAGTCCCATGGCATAGAAGTCACCTTTCACTGTAGGCAAGTCCTCCACCTGAGGGAAAACGATGTAGCTCCGCATGTGTTTCAGCAGGGCAGACAACACTCTGGACAATACGTTGGAAAACATAGGCTGGGACATCCCTGATGCCATGGCCATAGTTGTTTGAAAAGACCCACTTGCAAGGAAATGGAGCACTGACAGCACCTGCACTTGAGGGGGGATTCCTGTGGGAAGGCGTATTGCTGACATCAGGTCAGGCTCCAACTGTGTACACAGTTACTGGATTGTGTCACGGTCAAACCTGTAGGTGATAATCAAATTTCTTTCCTCCATTGTCGACAGGTCCTCCAGCGGTCGGTACACCAGAGGATTCCGCCATCTCCTCACATGTCCCAGCGGACAGTGCCTATGAACGACAACAGCGAGCACAGAGTCAAACAACTCAGAATTATGTACCCACAGTCTACACAGAACACCATTCATACACAAAATCTGGCCTGTATGTGTGTTGAGAGTAGGCCTAGCTATGTATGTTGTTAATGAGGCCATGTGGGCCCCTGAAATGGCGGCTGCCTGACCTCTAAAGTGGGACAATGGGATGTGAGGTAACTGCGCTGGCATTGTACACCGTCGCGGTAGGCGGTCGAAGACCGCAGCGCAATGCTGCATTGGTTAACATTGGACCCTATGGGTCCCAGGAGCCAATGACGATGTATGCCGGCGGTGATGGTACGCACCGCCGCGGACGTGACCGCCGCGGATGTGACCGCCATTTTCTATCTGTTGAATCACTCGATACCTGATCTTCGACAGGAGAGGACCTACACTGCAAGTGCTGCTGTGACCTCAGTCTGGAAGAGACCATGGCTCGTGCGTCTGGGGAAAGGGCCCCTGCCTTCACATCGGAGGAGTTGGAGAAGCTCGTCGATGGAGTCCTCCCCCAGTACACGCTACTCTACGGTCCTCCAGACCAACAGGTAAGTACACAGGGAGCATGTTGTATGGGCTGTGCCTGTGTGGAGAGGGCTGGTTGTAAGAAGGAAGGGGGCAGAGTTCTGAGTGCATGAAAGACGGTGGGTGCATGTGCCCCATGGCAAGGGTAGGGATGGGGGCCACTCACTTTGACGGCGCAGTTGGTAATGACTTCTCTTCTACCCCTGTACATTTCATGTAGGTCAGCGCCCACCAGAAGAAGGATATTTGGCATGCCATCGCCAAGGATGTCCGGACCCTGGGGGTCCACCACAGACGGAGCACCCACTGCCGGAAAAGATGGGAGTTCATTCACCGCTGGAGCAAGAAGACGGCGGAGGCTCAGCTGGGGATGGCCTCCCAACGTGGGAGGGGTGCCCGTCGAACCATGACCCCCCTGATGTTCCGGATCCTGGCAGTGGCCTACCCGGAGTTGGATGGGCGCTTGAGGGCATCACAGCAGACACCAGGGGGTGAATACACTCTCATTCAGCTTACTTTGCGTGCAGTGGAGGGGTCTGGGTGGGGGAGGAGCGCTGTGGGTTTCCATAGGCCAGGGCGAGTTCCGTAGGCTAGGCCCCTTCGTAAGGCATGGCCCTGTGGCCCCCCACCCCACCTCTGTAGAGTGCCAAGTACAGCTATTCATGCCCCTGTGTCATCTATGTGTGCAGATGTTGTTCATAGCCTTGTAAGCCATTTCCCAGGAATTGAACTGTAGAGCCCAACAGCGCGACATAGTGCAGGGGGCTGCTGTGTCTGTCTTGTCTGCCAACAGTAGCGGTAAGCCATGCACTCAACATGTCTTTCTTCTGTTTCCCCCACCCTTTTTTTGCGGTCTCCCTGTTCTTGTGTGCATTAGCATCATCAGGCGGAGGAGCAGTGGCACCGGAGCACGAGGGAGCTGCATCCCGCATGGCCATGGAGGGCCACACTACAGACTCTGAATGCACCAGTCGGACGGAGGGCGAGGGGAGCACCACGGCGGGGACAGGAGCTGCAACCAGCGACACAGACTCGTCCTCCGATGCGAGCTCCCTTGTGGTGGTGGCAACATCTGTGCCCCCCCACTACTACAGGTACAGCGGCCACCCCCCCTACCAGCAGCCCCTCAGCCTTCGCCCCGTGCCCGCTCACCCAGGAGGGTGGGCATCACCTTTGCCCCAGGCACCTCAGCCCCTGCCCCTGTCACCTCTGCTGCCCTCAGTGAGGAGGCCATTGACTGTTGGGCAGTCTACCATTTTGAATGCCATCCAGGGTGTAGAAAGGGAGTTACAACAAACCAATGCATTCCTGGAGGGCATTGATTCTGGTCAGGCGGCCCTTCATCGAACCTTTCAAACTCTGGCCTCAGCACTAATGGCAGCCATTGTCCCTGTGTCTAGCCTCCCCCCTCACACTTCCTCCACCCAGACCCAATCCCCTGTACCTCTGCCTATCCCAAGCACACCATCAGACCAGCCTGCACACACCTCACCACACAAGGGAAGCTCAGGCAAACATAAGCACTACACATCCCACATGCACTCACGCAAGCATCACACACATACAGGCACACCAATATCCACTGCCTCCATTGTGTCCCCCTCCTCCTCGTCTCCCTCCTCCCTCCCAGTCTCGTCTCCACTCACACCTGCATGCACTACCACTACAGCCACTACGTCCCGCACCAGCACACCCACAACCACACCCCACTCACGTGCACTTACCACCCCCATTACCATTCACACGTCCCCTGTGTCCTCTCCCAGTGTGTCTGTGACGCCCCCTCCCAAGATACACAAACGCAGGCACACACCCACCCAACATACATCAACCTCACAACAGCCTCCAGCGCATGCACCTGCACCCAAAGCCACAAACTTTACACCTCCTACAACCACCACCTCTTCCTCCACTCCCAAACCCCCTCCAGCTACCCGTCCCAGTGTCTCCAAACAACTTTTCCTGTCCACCCTTAACCTATTTCCCACCACCCCCCGTCCAACTCATAGGTCCCGAACTAACACCTCAGCCACAAATTCTCCAGGACCAGTGGTGCCTGTTGTCACAGGTATGTGGAGTGCACCGGCCACCATGCCAGCCAGTGTGTCACGGAGCCACAGCAAAGCCAGTCCCCCCCCGTGAAGCACCAGAAGTTGGCCAGTGCCCGGCAGGAGAGGGGGAAGACTCCAGTCACCCAAGCTGCTCACAGGGGTCCCGGGGGGAGTGTGGATTCAGCTGTGACTCCTCCCAAGGTGGGGAAGGGGCAGAAGAAACCCAGCAAGTCTGGGAGGAGCAGCACGGTGGAGAAGACCGCCATCATCCCCGCTGGCCAGGAGGCCCCCGCCAGCCCCATCGTCGCTGCCCAGGAGGCCACCGCCATCCCCATCGTCGCTGGCCAGTGTAGGAGGCTGACCTGGCTTGTAGTGGGTACCAAGGGGTACTTACACTCCGTACCAGGTCCAGTTATCCCTTATTAGTGTAGAAGAGGTGTTTCTAGCAGCTTAGGCTGATAGAAGGTAGCTATAGCAGAGCAGCTTAGGCTGAACTAGAAGACATGCAAAGCTCCTACTATACCACTGGTGTCATATGCACAATATCATAAGAAAACACAATACACAGATATACTAAAAATAAAGGTACTTTATTTTTATGACAATATGCCAAAAGTATCTCAGTGAGTACCCTCAGTATGAGGATGACAAATATACACAAGATATATGTACACAATACCAAAAATATGCAGTAATAGCAAAAGGAAGTAATGCAAGCAATGTAAAGTTACAGTAGATTGCAATAGGAGCACATAGGTATAGGGGCAACACAAACCATATACTCCAAAAGTGGAATGCGAACCACGAATGGACCCCAAACCTATGTGAGCTTGTAGAGGGTCGCTGGGGCTGTAAGAAAACAGTGAGGGTTAGAAAAATAGCCCACCCCAAGACCCTGAAAAGTAGGTGTAAAGTGCACCTATATTCCCCAGAGAGCACAGAAGTCGTGATAGGGGAATTCTGCAAGGAAGACCAACACCAGCAATGCAACCAAGGTGGATTTCCGGACAACAGTACCTGTGGAACAAGGGGACCAAGTCCAAGAGTCGCGACAAAGTCGAGATTGGGCAGATGCCCAGGAAATGCCAGCTGAGGGTGCAAAGAAGCTGCCACCGGATGGTAGAAGCTGTGGATTCTGCAAGAACGAAGAGGGCTAGAAACTTTCCCTTTGGAGGATGGATGCCCCACGTCGTGAAGAAGCTTGCAGAGGTGTTCCCATGCAGAAAGACCACAAACAAGCCTTGCTAGCTGCAAGGGTCGCGGTTAGGGTTTTTGGATGCTCCTGTGGCCCAGGAGGGACCAGGATATCGCCACTTGGATGAGGAGACAGAGGGGGCGCCCAGCAAGTCAGGGAGCCCTCACAGAAGCAGGCAGCACCTGCAGAAGTACCGGAACAGGCACTTGGAAGAGGAGTGAACCGGAGCTCACCCGAAGACACAAAAGGGAGTCCCACGACGCCGGAGGACAACTCAGAAGGTTGTGCATTGCAGGTTAGAGTGTCGGGGACCCAGGCTTGGCTGTGCACGAAGGAAATCCTGGAAGAGTGCACAGGAGCCGGAGCAGCTGCAAATCACGTGGTACCCAGCAATGCAGTCTAGCGTGGGAAGGCAAGGACTTACCTCCACCAAACTTGGACTGAAGAGTCACTGGACTGTGGGAGTCACTTGGACAGAGTTGCTGAGTTCCAGGGACCACGCTCGTCATGCTGAGAGGGGACCCAGAGGACCGGTGATGCAGTCTTTTGTTGCCTGTGGTTGCAGGGGGAGGATTCTGTCGTCCCACGGGAGATTTCTTCAGAGCTCCTGGTGCAAGAAGGAGGCAGGCTACCCCCAGAGCATGCACCACCAGGAAACAGGCGAGAAAGCGGCAGGGTCAGCGATACAAGGTTGCAGTAGTCGTCTTTGCTACTTTGTTGTGGTTTTGCACGCGTCCTGAGCAGTCAGCGGTCGATCCTTTGGCAGAAGGTGAAGAGAGAGATGCAGAGGAACTCTGATGAGCTCTTGCATTCATTATCTAAAGAATTCCCCAAAGCAGAGACCCTAAATAGCCAGAAAAGGAGGTTTGGCTACCTAGGAAGGAGGATAGGCTAGCAACACAGATAAGAGCCTATCAGAAGGAGTCTCTGACGTCAGCTGCTGGCACTGGCCACTCAGAGCAGTCCAGTGTGCCAGCAGCACCTCTGTTTCCAAGATGGCAGACGTCTGGAGCACACTGGAGGAGCTCTGGGCACCTCCCCTGGGAGGTGCAGGTCAGGGGAGTAGTCACTCCCCTTTTCTTTGTCCAGTTTCGTGCCAGAGCAGGGCTGGGGGATCCCTGAACCGGTGTAGACTGGCTTATGCAAAGATGGGCACCATCTGTGCCAATCAAAGCATTTCCATCAAAGCATTTCCAGAGGCTGGGGGAGGCTACTCCTCCCCAGCCCTGACACCTTTTTTCAACGGGAGAGGGTGTAACACCCTCTCTCTGAGGAAGTCCTTTGTTCTGCCTTCCTGGGCCAGGCCTGGCTGGATCCCAGGAGGGCAGAAACCTGTCTGAGGGGTTGGCAGCAGCAGCAGCTGCAGTGAAACCCCGGGAAAGGCAGTTTGGCAGTACCCGGGTCTGTGCTAGAGACTCGGGGGATCATGGAATTGTCTCCCCAATGCCAGAATGGCATTGGGGTGACAATTCCATGATCTTAGACATGTTACATGGCCATGTTCGGAGTTACCATTGTGACGCTATACATAGGTAGTGACCTATGTATAGTGCACGCGTGTAATGGTGTCCCCGCACTCACAAAGTCCGGGGAATTTGCCCTGAACGATGTGGGGGCACCTTGGCTAGTGCCAGGGTGCCCACACACTAAGTAACTTAGCACCCAACCTTCACCAGGTGAAGGTTAGACATATAGGTGACTTATAAGTTACTTAAGTGCAGTGGTAAATGGCTGTGAAATAACGTGGACGTTATTTCACTCAGGCTGCAGTGGCAGGCCTGTGTAAGAATTGTCAGAGCTCCCTATGGGTGGCAAAAGAAATGCTGCAGCCCACAGGGATCTCCTGGAACCCCAATACCCTGGGTACCTCAGTACCATATACTAGGGAATTATAAGGGTGTTCCAGTATGCCAATGTGAATTGGTGAAATTGGTCACTAGCCTGTTAGTGACAATTTAGAAAGCAGAGAGAGAGCATAACCACTGAGGTTCTGGTTAGCAGAGCCTCAGTGAGACAGTTAGTCATCACACAGGGAACACATACAGGGCACACTTATGAGCACTGGGGCCCGGCTGGCAGGGTCCCAGTGACACATACACTAAAACAACATATATACAATGAAATATGGGGGTAACATGCCAGGCAAGATGGTACTTTCCTACAGCCAGGAGGCCACCGCCAGCCCCATCGTCGCTGGCCAGGAGGCCACCGCCAGCCACAGCCCAGCTGCCCAGGAGGACCCTGCCAGCCACAGCCCAGCTGCACAGGAGGACCCCGCCAGCCACAGCCCAGCTGCCCAGGAGGGCCCCGCCAGCCACAGCCCAGCTGCCCAGGAGGGCCCCGCCAGCCACAGCCCAGCTGCCCAGGAGGGCCCCGCCAGCCACAGCCCAGCTGACCAATGAAGGACCGCCAGCCCCAGCCCAGCTGGGCAATGAAGGACCACCAAGTCAAGCACCGCTGAACAGAGCAAGGACCGCCAAGTCAAGCACCGCTGAACAGGGAAAGCACCGCTGAACAGGGCAAGGACCGCCAAGTCAAGCACCGCTGAACAGGGCAAGGACCGCCAAGTCAAGCACCGCTGAACAGGGCAAGCACCACTGAACAGGGCAAGGACCGCCAAGTCAAGCACCGCTGAACAGGGCAAGCACCGCTGAACAGGGCAAGGACCACCAAGTCAAGCACCGCTGAACAGGGCAAGGACTGCCAACTCAAGCACCGCTGAACAGGGCAAGCACCGCTGAACAGGGCAAGGACCGCCAAGTCAAGCACCGCTGAACAGGGCAAGCACCGCTGAACAGGGCAAGGACCACCAAGTCAAGCACCGCTGAACAGGGCAAGGACCGCCAACTCAAGCACCGCTGAACAGGGCAAGCACCGCTGAACAGGGCAAGGACCGCCAACTCAAGCACCGCTGGCCCATGAGCGGCAGGGGCACTGACGCAACAGGGACCGTCACAGGGTGAGTGATGCACTCTGGGCACCAGTCCCCCTCCAGAACCAGTGGAGACATGCATCCACTACCTCTGTCCTTGGCAGGATGAAGCACTCTGGGCACCAGTTCCCCCTCCAGAACCAGTGGAGACATGCATCCACTACCTCTGTCCTGCACAGGATGAGGCACTCTGGGCACCAGTCCCCCTCCAGAACCAGTGGAGACATGCATCCACTACCTCTGTCCTTGGCAGGATGAAGCGCTCTGGGCACCAGTCCCCCTCCAGAACCAGTGGAGACATGCATCCACTACCTCTGTCCTTGGCAGGATGAAGCACTCTGGGCACCAGTCCCCCTCCAGAACCAGTGGAGACATGCATCCACTACCTCTGTCCTGCACAGGATGAAGCACTTTGGGCACCAGTCCCCCTCCAGAACCAGTGGAGGCATGCATCCACTACCTCTGTCCTGCACAGGATGAAGCACTCTGGGCACCAAGCCCCATCCAGAACCAGTGGAGACATGCATCCAATACCTCTGCCCTGCACAGGATGAAGCACTCTGGGCACCAGTCCCCCTCCAGAATCAGTGGAACCTGTTATCCACTTGAGAGACTGTGGCTTTGCACTCCCCAGGATGGTACAGTGGGCAACCCACCCACTGTAGAGACTTGTGAGACTGTGGCTTTGCACTCCCCAGGATGCAGCAGTGGGCAAACCACCCACTGGAGAGACTTGTGAGACTGTGGCTTTGCACTTCCCAGGATGCAGCAGTGGGCAAACCACCCCCTGGAGAGACTTGAGAGACTGTGGCTTTGCACTATCCAGGATGGTACAGTGGGCAAACCACCCACTGTAGAGACTTGTGAGACTGTGGCTTTGCACTCGCCAGGATGATACAGTGGGCAAACCACCCACTGTAGAGACATGTGAGACTGTGGCTTTGCACTCCCCAGGATACATCAATGGGTATGGAGGCCCCTCGTGGATCTGGCGTTGTGCACTCATCCGGCTGAGGTGCCCCCCTTCCCTTCCTCCGAGGTGCCTGTTGTATTTCTATCTGATGCCCCAGCAGTGTTCTCTCCGTTTTTATGTGGTATCGTGTGGGGGCCTTGCCCATGCATTTTGGGCCCAGTGGTCCACGGACTATAAATGGTGCAATACCTGGACTATTGATTGTGGTGTATATTTTGTTAATAGTGTATATATGTATATTTTTGCTCACTGAATTTTGATATATTACAATGGTTACACTCATTTTCTTTTATCTTTGCATTCTTCCGGGGGGGTTGGGGTGTAACTGTAATGTATAGATATGCATTGGTGTGTGTGTTGTAGTGGGTGTGGGTGGGGGGGTGGGGGTGTTGCGTGTGTGTCTCTGTTTTTTTCCTTCCCCCTCCCCTGTGTCATAGGTGCAGTACTCACTGTGGTCTTCGCCGCCAGTGTTGGTGCTCCTGGTTCCTCGCAGGAAGAATATGGAGTTCCGGCTCCATGGTGTCCTCCTTCCTCGTGGAGTGTGTAGAGGTGAGCGTTTTTCATTCAAAATGCCAGTTTCTGCCGTGTTTTTATCCGCGGTGAATCCGCCCCGGAAAAGTTGGCGGATTGGCCTGTCATAATAGTGTGGGCGGTACATTGTCATCCGCCTGTCTGTTGGTGGTGACCGCCGAGCTGTTTGTTTGTACCGCCGTGGCGGTCGGAGTGTTAAAGTGGCTGTCTTTGTTGGCGGTTTCCGCCACGGTCGTAATTCCAAAATCTTTACCCCCGGCCTGTTGGCGGTCTTACCGCCGCTTTAACACCGTCTGCCAGGGTTGTAATGAGGGCCTAGATGTATATGTAACAATCACATTCCATGTTAAGTGCATCCCATCCATGGGTGTGACATGGGCATTGTAATCTTATATCAACACAATATTGGTACATGAAACAAATATCACTAGTTTACACGTACAATACTATCACAAAATGTAGCCTTAAGATATACACATCCTTGTAAGGCATGTATAAGAACCACTGTCAACAGTTGTCACAGACATTATACACGTGTGTGGAGGATTATGTGTCATACAAGCTTACATACGCAGGACATACATCCACAAGGCAGGAAAATATTGAACCTGTGTAGTACATGACAACACACATCTGCAAGCATACATTACACACATTTCTACCCAAAAAACAACACATTAGTTATGTGCATGCTTTTTACACATGTGCATGAAAAAAAACAACGCACACCATGCAACGCATACTTACAACCCCATGTTCTGTTAATGTGACTTCATGGAAAAATACTGCATTTGAACATTGTTGTGTCAAAAAAAATTACGCATTTAAAAAAACGTGCAGCATGTGCACATAAAGTTACGTAACGCATCTGGCATGATGCCAAACAGAACCTGCTGACTTAGCTTTGCTTTCATTTTCTGACCACAGTCTCTTTGTCTGTCTTGGAGGGAGGTTGTGAGAGTTTGTTTGAGAGAATTGTGGTGTTTTTGGATTGGTGTGTTGTGCTGTGATGGGTCCCTGTATTGTTCCTTGCGTCCCTTTGGTGTGTAGTGATCAGTTTGTCTACTGTGTGGTCATTGTATTGTGGAGTGTTTGTATTAGAGGTAGCTTAGTAGTTTGGTCACTTGGGGTTAGGGTTGTGTTTGTTTGTTTTTTTGGGTGGTTAGGGTGCTTTGGGCGGGTAGGATGTCAGGGAAGGGAAGGCCCCTTCATTTTGGCACAGATAAGGTGGGGGGATTTATTTGCTTTTTCCTGCACTACCTCCCCCACATGGTGGCCCAGGGTGGAAGGGTCATCCAGGGCTACCGGATTGAGGCCAGGAAGCTGCATTGGCGCGAGTTGCTGGCCTATATGAATTGCATATTGAAGGTGGAGAGGATGGTCCATCAGATCAACCATCTATGGGCAGACCTGATTGCGCATGAGGCAGACCTACTGGACCTCCTTAGAGTAGAGATCGTCAGAACAGTTGGTAAGTATGAGGACTTTGTATGCTAATCTAGTTGTACGAATGCTACTGCATGTCTGTTTGAAATATGCCACGTTTTTTCTAACTAAAGCATCTGGATGGCATAGTGTGCGAAGACAATTCTGTATAAATGCAAACATTATAAGGCCAGTGAAGCAATATGCTATAGGAATATGTCAAATAACTCAGCTTTTCCCCTGTATGGTATGTTAGACCTCTTTCACACTGAGATGAAATGTTGACATTGGTGTCATGGACGTATAGTACATGTCCACATGAAAATATGTCCTGAACCAGTGAGGAATTTCCAAATGTCATACATTGCATAGTGTTGTACAGATTTGATGGCCAGTGATGCAGGAGTCAAGTGAACAAGCCTAGTGGCCAGCTTTAAAAGGCCCTAACGCCTCGTAGTGCCACATTAGCATCATTTTTTTATGCTGAGGGGGAGTTAAGGAGGCCATCCTCCTTCGCCATATTTACAAAGTGGCGCAATGCTTGCATTGTGCCACTTTGAGACCCCTTGCGCTACATTATGGCTGAGTCAGGAATAATTTATGCAAGGGGGGCATTCGGGTGGTGGGAGGCCGATAAAAATTGTGCAATGAAATTTGAAGTATTCACTACACCATGTTTATCGTCATTGCTCAGAGCAGGCGTTAAAATGACTCGCCTATTTCTTTCAATGGGCTTTCCTTTTCTTTGCTGGATTCGCTCCATAATTTATGGGGCTAATCCTGCAAAGTACCAGAATAGCACCATAAACTATGGCTCTATTGTCCTAACATGTGCCAAGGTGCGCCGTATTGTAAATATGTCACTACCATCGTGTTGTTAGGTGCCGGGAGGGGGGTGTAAGAAAAGTGGCACATCTCAGCTGATGCACTGCTTAATTGTAAATCTGGCCTTGAGTGTGTCCCTTGAGTTACATATATACTGGGTGGCATGACAGTTGTCCATGTTTGCTAAATGAAGGCCTGATGAGACCTATGCAAAACTGTGTACAATGGGGCTGAGACATCTATGTATGGTCTTTGCACACATGTTATCATGCCAATCTGACCTATGAAATGTTTTGTAACATGTTCATCTCATTTAGTCTATTTGTTGGGTTATCTTCATCTAATGTCACCTATGTACTTCATGTAAATCTGTGTGATGTGCAAAATGTAACCATGCTGTTAATTGTTCAACATCCACAATGCAATGTGTCATGCTTATTTTACCAGGTGGTCCACCTCCCTACCCCACTGGTGAAGTCTCCTCTTTCGCTGACCCTGAACATACCAGTAAGTGTCACAATACTGTGCATCTTCTGTGGTAACAGCATGTGTGAGATGTGACATGGTCAGCTGTGATGATCTTGAACTTTTGCATGTATGCCAATTATAGTCCTCATATGCAAAACATGGATGTAGACTGATTTGCTGCACATATGGTTGACATGAGATTCACTAGTACAAAATGGCCTGCTGTCTATATATATACTGGTAGAGACTTGTAAATATTGGCTATGGTATAGGAGTACCAGTACCAGTGTTGACTGTTGATAAATGTCCATGTTTTTAGTAATCTGACATACATTTGGACAATGTTCATGTGTTGTTTGGTAAATATGTGACTGCACTATGTGGCACACGGCACACATCTACTACCTACATGATGAGATTTCAAATGCTTTAAGTAGTACTCAGATGATGCTGTAAAGTGGGCAGGGTACCACAAATCAGTACTACACACATTTCAACCACCATGACAGGGACAGGAAACTTGTTCATACAACCTTTCCAGACCACATTCCATCGTGTCACACATTCGCTGTTGGTAAAGAACCTGCAAGTGTCCATGATGTGATTCAACCTGCTTCACAACGTCTCAGGCATTAGTCAGTACTGACCACAATTCACAGTGCAGAATAGGTGTTTGACATCTGTACCCCGACATATGAGATGGTGGTGCTCAGTGCTGTAGTGTTACATGCAAAGTATATGTTTTGGACCGTTAAACAAAGTATGCTAACATAGTGCTAGACATGATGCTATTCTTGGATTCTCCCCTCAGTTATGGCACAAGGAACCTGGTACAGAGCTGTGTCGATATGTGGAATGTCTCAGCCTCCTCTGTGTGACTTGTGTGACTGGTGTTCCCATCAATCTTCCATGACATATGTTTGATGGACCTTTTCCATATAGCAAGTGGTCAGACAATATCACTGTCAGAGCAGGCACAAACTGTTGTGAGCCTACCTGTCGGGAGCGCTCTTTGCTCAGATTTAATTTGCACATGCAATAAGAGCATGGGTTTATGTTGCATGAATGAGGGTAAAAGAAGAGCTATCCCACATGGTGAGTATTACATATCATGGACACATGGATGCTGTTTCTGATAATAGGAAGCTTAAATATGGGCCAAGTTGGCTATACTTTGTCCCTAAAATTCGATTATTTTAATGTCTACATCAATATCATAGCTTTGCAGTTGCCTGTTTTCACTGCAAGTCTGTTTGTCATGTGCCTGACAGACAGTAGCCTAACATGTCCTCTTTTTCGTGCAGCTTCCAACATGACCCCTGAAGTAAAGCGCAATTTCTCATGAAGGGCTGAGCGTTATTGCCACATCAGGCAGGTTCACAGAGGGTACAGAAAGTTGGAGGCCATCTATGACCAGGAAAAGGGCTCAGGGAGGTGGAAGGCTTTCCCACTAGAGAGAGAAGGAAGCAACATTGTGAGTTTCGCCACCCAACCAGCAGGCAGGTATGCATCAAGAGATATAAGAGGACCATCTGGAGCAGGACCATCCTCCGCACCTATGCCACCCAATGTCCATCCACCACCTGCAGGATCACAGCCAGGGCAACACTATGTGGAGCCACCCTACATAAAGGATCTGCACACAGAACTGGCAGACCAGAAATACAGACTTGCCAGGCTAGAACATAAGGTGGAACAGGGTTTAAGTATTGTAAAGGACATACAGGCCAACCATAGAGGAAATGATGTGAAGGGCTTGTGATTTTGACCTTTTTCCCTTCGCCCTGTTCAAAATGTAAAACGTTATTGTTTGGGGTTTTCTTAGTTAGTTAGTATAGGTAAGTCAGTTTAGTGTAGGTATATTGAGGTCATAGTTGTTCTTTATCGGGTGGGTGGGGTTAGTGGTAGAGGGGGGAACAGATGTTTTCGGTCAATGTTCCATGTTTAAAAAAGAAATAAAAAAAACAAAAAAATAAAACAAATATTTTGAAAAAAAAACAAAACAAAATTCTTTGTTTAGCACATATGGATTATTAGTCAATGTTTAGCTTTAGTCACTGTTGTCTTTGTCAATGGATGTGATTAAGGGGGGTGGTTGGGGTTGATGTTCAATTGTGGTGTCTGATGTTTAAAATAGGTTAGGCTACGCTAAGATAGTTGTAGTTATAAGATAGGATAAGTTAGGTTAGGCTAGTGTAGTTTAGTTATGTATTATAATGAGTGTGTTATTTGAATTAAAATTGTTGTAAAATAAATCTTGTTGTACCATACACCTTCCTCTCTGTCATGTCTATTGTGTAGTTAATAGCATGTTTATTCAGTTAAATCTTAGTACAATCCATTGACCTGAGCAGCAGTACTTTTTACGACATGTATGAAAAAAAATGTGTATCACCTGTGCTGAGCTTCCTGTCAGGTGGCCAAGACTGTGATGTCAGCGGGTGAAAACTAATTACTGCATGGTATGTGTCACTCTGGTTGTGGATGGATAAACATCTTGACACAAGTATTGTGACACAAGTATCGTGACATAAGGTGCCTTAAATCAGGTTAGCTCCACTTTTCTGGCAATAACAACATTTTCTTTTGTGGCATGCTACTTACATTAGTGACATTTTTTGTGGCGCTAAGCTTTCCTTACTTCCATGTATCGCCATGTTGTAAATTTGGCGCATACATCACACAAGGAAATGTTTGTAGCGGGGTGTTAATTTTTCTTTGCTGCAAAACTGCGCTAGTGCAGTTTTGCGTCATTTCTTGTCAATCTGGACCATTGATTATTACTAAAGCTGTTATGAGGGAAGCCACAGGAGAAAAAAAGTATAGGGGGTTCCCCAGGGAAACAGAGCAGACAGAACATTCACAACATATGGCAAATTGGTGGCCACACAACATTAACTATAACTCATCACTTTACCATACACTGTGTTGGGGAAATGATGTAATTTGCAATGTCATAAGTGTTGATACAAATGCTATGATTTCAGATGGTATAAGTGACATAGGTGGTCATTCTGACCTCGGCGGTAAAAGGCGCCTACCGCCGGTCAGAAATCCTCCATAATCCCGCCGCGGTCGCGGAAACCCGCCACGGTCATTCTGACCCGCAGAAGGCAAACCTCCGAAAATCCGACAGCCACAACAGACCGCCAGACCAGCGGTCGGCGGAAAAGTGGAGGTGACAAAACCTCCACCGTCACGCCAACAGAAATACGCCCATGCCATTACGACCCACGAATCCACGCGGCGGTCTTTCAAACGCGGTATTCCATTGGCGGGACACACCGCCGCGGTCAGAATACACACAAACGAACAAAACTCAGCCACATTGGCCGATTTGAATACCACACACCTGATACACATACACACACCACTCCCACACACACAATACAATATAAAACACACACCCACATCACCCACAAACCCCTACGACCAAAAATTATGAAAGAAGGCCAGAGCGAGACACCACCATCCACAAACTAGCAGCCACAGCCACTCAACACCATCACCCACACACTATCCACACACAAAACAAAACACACCACCACACTCAAAACACTTAACTACACATACTCCACCCCACACATCATACACACCACCCCATGGCACCCCAAAGACACCCCCGCTTCTCAGACGAAGAACTCAGGGTCATGGTGGAGGAAATCGTTCGGGTAGAGCCCCAGCTGTTCGGCACACAGGTCCAATACACCAGCATTGCCCGGAGGACGGAGCTATGGCAGAGGATTGTCGACAGGGTCAATGCTGTGGGACAGCACCCCAGAAATCGGGAAGACATCAGGAAGCGATGGAACGACCTACGGGGGAAGGTGCGTTCCATGGTATCCAGGCACAACATCGCCGTGCAGAAGACTGGCGGAGGACCCCCACCTCAACCCCCACAATTTACAACATGGGAGGAGGAAGTCTTGAACATCCTGCATCCTGACGGCCTCGCAGGAGTCAGCGGAGGAATGGATACTGGTAAGTTGAAGCTTCACTACTGCTTCCCCCCCACCTGCATGCCAAATCATACCCCAACCCTCACCCCCATCCTCGAACCCCACCCTCACCCCCACCCCCATCCTCACCCCCACCCTCACCCCCACCACCATCCTCACCCCCACCACCATCCTCACCCCCACCCCCAGCACACCTATTCCCTGCCAATGTCTCACCATCACAACCCACACATCCAAAAACCTAGGCCTGCATGCGTCCACTAAGCATGGACACCCATCACCAAAGCATGCCCAATGCATATACACATCCCCCCCACAAGCCACCCTCACCAAAGCCCCCACACACGAATGCCAGCACTTGGGGACACGGGAACCCACAGATACACCCATATGCCACACATTGAAACTATAACCATACCTCTATACCCCTGCAGGACCCGACCGTCAACACACCGCCGCGGAGGGCCCAGAATTCTCCACACCCCCCACCCAAGAGGCCGTCAGCGATGACAGCAGCTCTGTCGACCTGGACACCGATGACCAGCCCGGACCATCGGGGACCTCTGGACAGTCGGTTCCCCTCACACAGGCCCAGGCCACTACAGACCCAAACCCCTCTGGGAACACCAGCACAGCTCCCACCCAGCGGGCCCATGCCTCTGTCTCCAGGGCGCGTCAATCTGCGGTGTGTCTACCACTACAGGGCACCCAGGATAACCCACCACCCCAACAACAACAGGGACCTGGGGGCAGTGGTAGTGGGCACACCGGCCAGGGGGCAGAGGCCCAGGGAAACAGGGCAACTCGGAGGGCAGCTGTGCGACAGGGGGGGGACGGGCCCAGGGAACCCACTCTCCACGAGGCCCTCACCACCATCATGGGAGCATACAACCGCTCCCAGGAGACGATGGCGACGGTACTGGCCCGGTTCCAGGAGATCCAGGTACTGCAGGAGGAACACTATCGGGGGTACAGGGAGGACATCAGAGCCCTCACCTCCACCCTGGTTACCATGGTAGGGCTGCTGCAGGACCTCATCAACACCAGGACGGACACTCAACAACACCCAAGGGCCCCTGCCACTAGCCTGGACCAAGAACAGCCAACCACCTCCGCCGGCGCTAGTGGACAGGAGGCCCCCGCACAGCAGCAGCCCACCAGACCCCCACCTCCTGCAGGAGAAGAACCACCCCGCAAGAGGGCCCTGAGATCTCGCAAGAAGACAGAGTAGGATGTCAAGACCCCCGCCAGCAAAGGATACCACCTGATGTCATCCCACTGTCCCACATTGTCACCCTGTCCATCCTTGAACTGCCCATGCTCCATCTCTCCACAGGCCTCTGGACAATGCACCTGTGTGACTGTTACTCTGGACTCTGCCATGGACATTCCTTCACCATAGCCCCCACCCACTTGAAACCACCCATCCCATTTTGAGCACTTAAATAAACACCTATTTTGCACAAAACTATCTGGAGTCTGGCTGTGATTTCAAAATATTGTAATTGACATGACAGTGCAAATATGTCCTTGTACATAGTGAAGTCAACAAACAGCTGCCACAAAGCTGTAGTCCATGGGGAAACGAAGCACAGGACTCGTAGTGGGGACCCCAGATCTGAAATAGGGAGGGAAAAGCCACAACTCAGTCATCATACACTGGGGCAAATAGACAGGCAGCAGAGATGCAGGAGAGTAGTTCACATTTACTAAATTATCTTTGAATTGTTACCTGTGTCCTATTGGAAGTACTGTTCAATGATTCTGTCCCTGTTGTCTGTTTCAGCCCCGTCGTCTTCCTCCTCGTCACTCTCCTCAGGTTCCACCGCTGCCACAACACCACCGTCTCGACCATCCTCCTGCAGGAAAGGCACCTGGCGGCGCAAAGCCAGGTTGTGAAGCATGCAGCAGGCCACGATGATGTGACACACCTTCTTAGGTGAGTACATTAGGGATCCACCTGTCATATGCAGGCACCGAAACCTGGCCTTTAGGAGGCCAAAGGTGCGTTCGATCACCCTCCTAGTACGCCCATGGGCCTCATTGTACCGTTCCTCTGCCCTGGTCCGGGGATTCCTTACTGGGGTCAGTAGCCACGACAGGTTGGGGTACCCAGAGTCCCCCAATAGCCATACACGGTGTCTCTCTAGCTGTTCCATCACGTAAGGGATGCTGCTATTCCTCAGGATGTAGGCGTCATGCACTGACCCTGGGAATTTGGCATTTACATGCGAGATGTACTGGTCAGCCAAACACACCACCTGGATGTTCATTGAATGGTAACTTTTTCTGTTCCTGTACACCTGCTCCCTGTCTCTTGGGGGAACCAAAGCCACATGGGTCCCATCAATGGCACCAATGACGTTGGGAATATGTCCAAGGGTGTAGAAATCACCCTTCACTGCAGCCAATTCGCCCACCTCAGGGAAAATGATGTAGCTCCTCACGTATTTCATCAGGGCAGACAACACTCTGGATAACACCTTCGAAAACATGGGCTGAGACATCCCAGAAGCAATTCCCACTGTTGTCTGAAATGACCCACTTGCCAAGAAATGGAGTACTGACAGGACCTGCACCAGAGGGGGAATCCCTGTGGGTTGGCGGATGGGGGACATCAGGTCGGGCTCCAGCTGGGCACACAGTTCATGTATAGTGGCACGGTTAAGACGGTAGGTCAGGATAATGTGGCGTTCTTCCATTGTCGACAGGTCCACCAGCGGTCGGTACACGGGAGGATTCATCCGTCTCCTCGCCAAACCCAGCGGACGGTGCCTAGGAAGGACAACATGGAGCACACAGTCAAGCAACCCACAGGTACGTACTCACAGCTAGCACAGTAAACGATTCTCTATGCAGTGAATGGCGTGTCTGAGTGGCTATGCAAGGCCTAGGCCTGTGTGACGCAGTTGAAATTGAGCCATGTGGACCCTCTGTGAGAAGGTAGCCTCTTTCTAGCCTTGTTACCCCCACTTTTGGCCTGTTTGTGAGTGTATGTCAGGGTGTTTGTCACTGTTTTCACTGTCTCACTGGGATCCTGATAGCCAGGCCTCAGTGCTCATAGTGAAAACACCATGTTTTCAGTATGGTTGTTATGTGTCACTGGGATCCTGCTGGTCAGGACCCCAGTGCTCATAGGTTTGTGGCCTATATGTATGTGTCACTGGGACCCTGTCACACAGGGCCCCAGTGCTCATAGGTGTGCATGTGTATGTTCCCTGTGTGGTGCCTAACTGTCTCACTGAGGCTCTGCTAACCAGAACCTCAGTGGTTATGCTCTCTCATTTCTTTCCAAATTGTCACTGACAGGCTAGTGACCATTTTTACCAATTTACATTGGCTTACTGGAACACCCTTATAATTCCCTAGTATATGGTACTGAGGTACCCAGGGTATTGGGGTTCCAGGAGATCCCTATGGGCTGCAGCATTTCTTTTGCCACCCATAGGGAGCTCTGACAATTCTTACACAGGCCTGCCACTGCAGCCTGAGTGAAATAACGTCCACGTTATTTCACAGCCATTTTACACTGCACTTAAGTAACTTATAAGTCACCTATATGTCTAACCTTTACCTGGTAAAGGTTAGGTGCAAAGTTACTTAGTGTGAGGGCACCCTGGCACTAGCCAAGGTGCCCCCACATTGTTCAGAGCCAATTCACTGAACTTTGTGAGTGCGGGGACACCATTACACGCGTGCACTACATATAGGTCACTACCTATATGTAGCTTCACCATGGTAACTCCGAATATGGCCATGTAACATGTCTATGATCATGGAATTGCCCCCTCTATGCCATCCTGGCATTGTTGGTACAATTCCATGATCCCAGTGGTCTGTAGCACAGACCCTGGTACTGACAGACTGCCCTTCCTGGGGTTTCTCTGCAGCTGCTGCTGCTGCCAACCCCTCAGACAGGCAGCTGCCCTCCTGGGGTCCAGCCAGGCCTGGCCCAGGATGGCAGAACAAAGAACTTCCTCTGAGAGAGGGTGTGACACCCTCTCCCTTTGGAAAATGGTGTGAAGGCAGGGGAGGAGTAGCCTCCCCCAGCCTCTGGAAATGCTTTGTTGGGCACAGATGTGCCCAATTCTGCATAAGCCAGTCTACACCGGTTCAGGGACCCCTTAGCCCCTGCTCTGGCGCGAAACTGGACAAAGGAAAGGGGAGTGACCACTCCCCTGACCTGCACCTCCCCTGGGAGGTGTCCAGAGCTCCTCCAGTGTGCTCCAGACCTCTGCCATCTTGGAAACAGAGGTGCTGCTGGCACACTGGACTGCTCTGAGTGGCCAGTGCCACCAGGTGACGTCAGAGACTCCTTGTGATAGGCTCCTTCAGGTGTTAGTAGCCTTTCCTCTCTCCTAGGTAGCCAAACCCTCTTTTCTGGCTATTTAGGGTCTCTGTCTCTGGGGAAACTTTAGATAACGAATGCATGAGCTCAGCCGAGTTTCTCTGCATCTCTCTCTTCACCTTCTGATAAGGAAACGACCGCTGACCGCGCTGGAAGCCTGCAAACCTGCAACATAGTAGCAAAGACGACTACTGCAACTCTGTAACGCTGATCCTGCCGCCTTCTCGACTGTTTTCCTGCTTGTGCATGCTGTGGGGGTAGCCTGCCTCCTCTCTGCGCCAGAAGCTCCGAAGAAATCTCCCGTGGGTCGACGGAATCTTCCCCCTGCAACCGCAGGCACCAAAAAGCTGCATTACCGGTCCCTTGGGTCTCCTCTCAGCACGACGAGCGAGGTCCCTCGAATCCAGCGACGCTGTCCAAGTGACCCCCACAGTCCAGTGACTCTTCAGCCCAAGTTTGGTGGAGGTAAGTCCTTGCCTCACCTCGCTGGGCTGCATTGCTGGGAACCGTGACTTTGCAGCTACTCCGGCCCCTGTGCACTTACGGCGGAAATCCTTCGTGCACAGCCAAGCCTGGGTCCACGGCACTCTAACCTGCATTGCACGACTTTCTAAGTTGGTCTCCGGCGACGTGGGACTCCTTTGTGCAACTTCGGTGAGCACCGTTTCACGCATCCTCGTAGTGCCTGTTTCTGGCACTTTTCCGGGTGCTACCTGCTTCAGTGAGGGCTCTTTGTCTTTATCGACGTCCCCTCTCTCTGCAGGTCCAATTTGCGACCTCCTGGTCCCTCCTGGGCCCCAGCAGCGTCCAAAAACGCCAAACGCACGATTTGCGTGTAGCAAGGCTTGTTGGCGTCCTTCCGGCGGGAAAACACTTCTGCACGAGTCTCCAAGGCGAGGGGGATCCGTCCACCAAAGGGGAAGTCTCTAGCCCTTTTCGTTCCTGCAGAAACCTCAGCTTCTTCTGTCCAGTCGAAGCTTCTTTGCACCCGCAGCTGGCATTTCCTGGGCATCTGCCCATCTCCGACTTGCTTGTGACTTTTGGACTTGGTCCCCTTGTTCCACAGGTACCCTAGATTGGAAATCCACAGTTGTTGCATTGCTGGTTTGTGTCTTTCCTGCATTATTCCTCTAACACGACTCTTTTGTCCTTAGGGGAACTTTAGTGCACTTTGCACTCACTTTTCAGGGTCTTGGGGAGGGTTATTTTGCTAACTCTCACTATTTTCTAATAGTCCCAGCGACCCTCTACAAGGTCAAATAGGTTTGGGGTCCATTCGTGGTTCGCATTCCACTTCTGGAGTATATGGTTTGTGTTGCCCCTATCCCTATGTTTCCCCATTGCATCCTATTGTAACTATACATTGTTTGCACTGTTTTCTAAGACTATACTGCATATTTTTGCTATTGTGTATATATATCTTGTGTATATTTCCTATCCTCTCACTGAGGGTACACTCTAAGATACTTTGGCATATTGTCATAAAAATAAAGTACCTTTATTTTTAGTATAACTGTGTATTGTGTTTTCTTATGATATTGTGCATATGACACTAAGTGGTACTGTAGTAGCTTCACACGTCTCCTAGTTCAGCCTGAGCTGCTCTGCTAAGCTACCATTATCTATCAGCCTAAGCTGCTAGACACCCTATTCACTAATAAGGGATAACTGGGCCTGGTGCAAGGTGCAAGTACCCCTTGGTACTCACTACAAGCCAGTCCAGCCTCCTACATTGGTTGTGCAGTGGTGGGATAAGTGCTTGAGACTACTTACCACTCTTGTCATTGTACTTTTCATGAGAGAAAAATATACAAAACAAGGTCAGTGTATATACACATAGCCAAAAAGTTTTGCATTTCCTCTTTTCACTCTTTTCTAAGTGCTGAAAAGTACTTCTAAACTTTCAAAAAGTTCTTAAAAGTTTAAAAAGTTTTTTTCTGTCTTTCCAAAAAGTTCTGAATTTTTTTTTTCTATTTTTCTATCACTTCAACTCTCTCTAAAAAATGTCTGGCACAGGAAAAAATGTTGAACTGTCCAAACTTGCATATGATCACCTTAGCTGGAAAGGAGCAAGGAGTCTCTGCATAGAGAGAGGTTTGAGTGTAGGGAAGAATCCTTCCTTAGAACTGTTAATTAATATGCTTAGAGTACAGGATAAGGCCATAAGTGCCCAATCTGTAGAAAAAGTAGCTAATGGTTCTCAATCTGATCCAGGGACTCCCCCAGGAAAAGGTTCAGGAAAGAAACTTCTCAGCCTGCCCATTACTAGACAGTCTAGCATAGTTGGTACAGAGGTTGAATCACACCATACTGATGGTGTGCTCTCACATTATACTGGTAGCCAAGCTGTTAGGGTGCCCTCTGTAAGGGACAGGTCTCCTTCTGTTCATTCCCATCATACCTCTGTATCTAGAAATGTCCCTCCCACCCACCCTGATGACAGATTGTTAGAAAGGGAGCTCAATAGATTGAGAGTGGAACAAACCAGACTGAAGCTCAAGAAGCAACAGCTGGATTTGGATAGACAGTCTTTAGAATTAGAGAAGGAAAGACAGAAGTTGGGTTTAGATACCCATGGTGGCAGCAGCAGTATTCCCCATAGTCATCCTGCAAAAGAGCATGATTCCAGGAATCTGCACTAGATAGTTCCCCCTTTTAAGGAGGGGGATGACATTAACAAGTGGTTTGCTGCACTTGAGAGGGCCTGTGCTGTACAGGATGTCCCTCAAAAGCAGTGGGCTGCTATCCTATGGCTATCATTTAGTGGAAAAGGTAGGGATAGGCTCCTTACTGTGAAAGAAAATGATGCCAATAATTTCCAAGTTCTTAAGAATGCACTCCTGGATGGTTATGGCTTAACCACTGAACAGTACAGGATAAAGTTCAGAGAGACCAAAAAGGAGTCTTCACAAGACTGGGTTGATTTCATTGACCATTCAGTGAAGGCCTTGGAGGGGTGGTTACATGGCAGTAAAGTTACTAATTATGAAAGCCTGTATAACACAATCCTGAGAGAGCATATACTTAATAATTGTGTGTCTGATTTGTTGCACCAGTACCTGGTAGACTCTGATCTGACCTCTCCCCAAGAATTGGGAAAGAAGGCAGACAAATGGGTCAGAACAAGGGTGAACAGAAAAGTTCATACAGGGGGTGACAAAGATGGCAATAAGAAGAAAGATGGTGAAAAATCTCAAGATAAGCATGGGGATAAGGGTAAAACCAAAGATCCCACTTCAAATCTTAAACACTCTTCAGAGGGTGGGGATAAAACAAATTCTTCCTCTTCTTCCCAACCTGCACACATTAAAAAGCCTTGGTGCTTTGTGTGTAAAAATAGAGGCCATAGGCCAGGGGATAAGTCCTGTCCAGGTAAACCCCCTGAGCCTACCACCACTAATACATCAAGCTCTAGTGCCCCTAGCAGTAGTGGTACTAGTGGTGGGACTGCTGGCAACAGTCAAGCAAAGGGTGTAGTTGGGTTCACTTATGGGTCCATAGTGGAAACTGATGTAATCAGTCCCAAGACAGTTTCTGTCACACCTAGTGGCACTGGCCTTGCCACACTGGCTGCTTGTCCCCTTACAATGGATAAGTACAGGCAGACAGTTTCAATAAATGGTGTTGAGGCCTTGGCCTACAGGGACACAGGTGCCAGTTTCACTTTGGTGACTGAAAACCTAGTGCCTCCTGAACAACACATCATTGGACAACAGTATAAGATTATTGATGTCCATAACTCCACTAAGTTTCTTCCCTTAGCTATAATTCAGTTTAGTTGGGGTGGAGTTACTGGCCCTAAGCAGGTGGTGGTATCACCTAGCTTACCTGTAGACTGTCTCTTAGGTAATGACCTAGAGGCCTCAGGTTGGGCTGATGTAGAGTTTTATGCCCATGCAGCCATGCTGGGCATCCCTGAGGAATTGTTCCCTCTCATTTCAAGTGAAATGAAAAAGCAAAGGAGAGAAGGCCTGAAAACTCAGGATCCCTCTCCATCAACAGGTAAAAAGGGTATCACAGTATCCCCTAACCACCCTACCATTCAGGATACTATTCCTGTGGTGGGAGAAACCTCTCCTGGGGTGGCACCTGTTCTAAGGGAATCATCAGCTGGCAAAGCTGGACTCCCTGAGGTGGAAGTACCTCTCTGTGGGATAACTAACATTGGTGAGAAAAACAGCACCATTTTAGTTAACATGGAGCATCCCTCCAACCCTTCCAGAGAAACTTTAGTGCAGAAACCCTGCACTACCTCACAACACTTAGGACAGCATCCCTGCCCTAGTGTGGAGCTCATAGGACAGCATCCCTGCCCTGCTCCAACTCAAGAGAAACAGCATCCCTGTTCTCTCTTCCAGCCAGATGGACAAAGTTTTTGCCCAGCTATGGCTTTTCTGAGACAGCATCCCTGTCTGGCATTTCCATCACTACAAATAGGTTCAGTGGACAATTCCCACTGCTCTAAACTAAAACTTACTGATAGAAACTCTGAAAATACATCTTCACATTGTTGCTTAGCTAAAAAACTTCAAACAGGGTGGTTTACATCCCCACAGGGAAGTAACCATATAGTGGATGATAAAGGGAGTAACCAGTCTATTGCAGAGCTACTCTCTACTTATCACCACTTAGACAATAAAGTCTCAACTGGCCAAGGTTAGCCTTATTGTCCTTCGTTTGGGGGGGGGTTGTGTGAGAAGGTAGCCTCTTTCTAGCCTTGTTACCCCCACTTTTGGCCTGTTTGTGAGTGTATGTCAGGGTGTTTGTCACTGTTTTCACTGTCTCACTGGGATCCTGATAGCCAGGCCTCAGTGCTCATAGTGAAAACACCATGTTTTCAGTATGGTTGTTATGTGTCACTGGGATCCTGCTGGTCAGGACCCCAGTGCTCATAGGTTTGTGGCCTATATGTATGTGTCACTGGGACCCTGTCACACAGGGCCCCAGTGCTCATAGGTGTGCATGTGTATGTTCCCTGTGTGGTGCCTAACTGTCTCACTGAGGCTCTGCTAACCAGAACCTCAGTGGTTATGCTCTCTCATTTCTTTCCAAATTGTCACTGACAGGCTAGTGACCATTTTTACCAATTTACATTGGCTTACTGGAACACCCTTATAATTCCCTAGTATATGGTACTGAGGTACCCAGGGTATTGGGGTTCCAGGAGATCCCTATGGGCTGCAGCATTTCTTTTGCCACCCATAGGGAGCTCTGACAATTCTTACACAGGCCTGCCACTGCAGCCTGAGTGAAATAACGTCCACGTTATTTCACAGCCATTTTACACTGCACTTAAGTAACTTATAAGTCACCTATATGTCTAACCTTTACCTGGTAAAGGTTAGGTGCAAAGTTACTTAGTGTGAGGGCACCCTGGCACTAGCCAAGGTGCCCCCACATTGTTCAGAGCCAATTCACTGAACTTTGTGAGTGCGGGGACACCATTACACGCGTGCACTACATATAGGTCACTACCTATATGTAGCTTCACCATGGTAACTCCGAATATGGCCATGTAACATGTCTATGATCATGGAATTGCCCCCTCTATGCCATCCTGGCATTGTTGGTACAATTCCATGATCCCAGTGGTCTGTAGCACAGACCCTGGTACTGACAGACTGCCCTTCCTGGGGTTTCTCTGCAGCTGCTGCTGCTGCCAACCCCTCAGACAGGCAGCTGCCCTCCTGGGGTCCAGCCAGGCCTGGCCCAGGATGGCAGAACAAAGAACTTCCTCTGAGAGAGGGTGTGACACCCTCTCCCTTTGGAAAATGGTGTGAAGGCAGGGGAGGAGTAGCCTCCCCCAGCCTCTGGAAATGCTTTGTTGGGCACAGATGTGCCCAATTCTGCATAAGCCAGTCTACACCGGTTCAGGGACCCCTTAGCCCCTGCTCTGGCGCGAAACTGGACAAAGGAAAGGGGAGTGACCACTCCCCTGACCTGCACCTCCCCTGGGAGGTGTCCAGAGCTCCTCCAGTGTGCTCCAGACCTCTGCCATCTTGGAAACAGAGGTGCTGCTGGCACACTGGACTGCTCTGAGTGGCCAGTGCCACCAGGTGACGTCAGAGACTCCTTGTGATAGGCTCCTTCAGGTGTTAGTAGCCTTTCCTCTCTCCTAGGTAGCCAAACCCTCTTTTCTGGCTATTTAGGGTCTCTGTCTCTGGGGAAACTTTAGATAACGAATGCATGAGCTCAGCCGAGTTCCTCTGCATCTCTCTCTTCACCTTCTGATAAGGAAACGACCGCTGACCGCGCTGGAAGCCTGCAAACCTGCAACATAGTAGCAAAGACGACTACTGCAACTCTGTAACGCTGATCCTGCCGCCTTCTCGACTGTTTTCCTGCTTGTGCATGCTGTGGGGGTAGCCTGCCTCCTCTCTGCGCCAGAAGCTCCGAAGAAATCTCCCGTGGGTCGACGGAATCTTCCCCCTGCAACCGCAGGCACCAAAAAGCTGCATTACCGGTCCCTTGGGTCTCCTCTCAGCACGACGAGCGAGGTCCCTCGAATCCAGCGACGCTGTCCAAGTGACCCCCACAGTCCAGTGACTCTTCAGCCCAAGTTTGGTGGAGGTAAGTCCTTGCCTCACCTCGCTGGGCTGCATTGCTGGGAACCGTGACTTTGCAGCTACTCCGGCCCCTGTGCACTTACGGCGGAAATCCTTCGTGCACAGCCAAGCCTGGGTCCACGGCACTCTAACCTGCATTGCACGACTTTCTAAGTTGGTCTCCGGCGACGTGGGACTCCTTTGTGCAACTTCGGTGAGCACCGTTTCACGCATCCTCGTAGTGCCTGTTTCTGGCACTTTTCCGGGTGCTACCTGCTTCAGTGAGGGCTCTTTGTCTTTATCGACGTCCCCTCTCTCTGCAGGTCCAATTTGCGACCTCCTGGTCCCTCCTGGGCCCCAGCAGCGTCCAAAAACGCCAAACGCACGATTTGCGTGTAGCAAGGCTTGTTGGCGTCCTTCCGGCGGGAAAACACTTCTGCACGACTCTCCAAGGCGAGGGGGATCCGTCCACCAAAGGGGAAGTCTCTAGCCCTTTTCGTTCCTGCAGAAACCTCAGCTTCTTCTGTCCAGTCGAAGCTTCTTTGCACCCGCAGCTGGCATTTCCTGGGCATCTGCCCATCTCCGACTTGCTTGTGACTTTTGGACTTGGTCCCCTTGTTCCACAGGTACCCTAGATTGGAAATCCACAGTTGTTGCATTGCTGGTTTGTGTCTTTCCTGCATTATTCCTCTAACACGACTCTTTTGTCCTTAGGGGAACTTTAGTGCACTTTGCACTCACTTTTCAGGGTCTTGGGGAGGGTTATTTTGCTAACTCTCACTATTTTCTAATAGTCCCAGCGACCCTCTACAAGGTCAAATAGGTTTGGGGTCCATTCGTGGTTCGCATTCCACTTCTGGAGTATATGGTTTGTGTTGCCCCTATCCCTATGTTTCCCCATTGCATCCTATTGTAACTATACATTGTTTGCACTGTTTTCTAAGACTATACTGCATATTTTTGCTATTGTGTATATATATCTTGTGTATATTTCCTATCCTCTCACTGAGGGTACACTCTAAGATACTTTGGCATATTGTCATAAAAATAAAGTACCTTTATTTTTAGTATAACTGTGTATTGTGTTTTCTTATGATATTGTGCATATGACACTAAGTGGTACTGTAGTAGCTTCACACGTCTCCTAGTTCAGCCTGAGCTGCTCTGCTAAGCTACCATTATCTATCAGCCTAAGCTGCTAGACACCCTATACACTAATAAGGGATAACTGGGCCTGGTGCAAGGTGCAAGTACCCCTTGGTACTCACTACAAGCCAGTCCAGCCTCCTACATTGGTTGCGCAGTGGTGGGATAAGTGCTTGAGACTACTTACCACTCTTGTCATTGTACTTTTCATGAGAGAAAAATATACAAAACAAGGTCAGTGTATATACACATAGCCAAAAAGTTTTGCATTTCCTCTTTTCACTCTTTTCTAAGTGCTGAAAAGTACTTCTAAACTTTCAAAAAGTTCTTAAAAGTTTAAAAAGTTTTTTTCTGTCTTTCCAAAAAGTTCTGAATTTTTTTTTTCTATTTTTCTATCACTTCAACTCTCTCTAAAAAATGTCTGGCACAGGAAAAAATGTTGAACTGTCCAAACTTGCATATGATCACCTTAGCTGGAAAGGAGCAAGGAGTCTCTGCATAGAGAGAGGTTTGAGTGTAGGGAAGAATCCTTCCTTAGAACTGTTAATTAATATGCTTAGAGTACAGGATAAGGCCATAAGTGCCCAATCTGTAGAAAAAGTAGCTAATGGTTCTCAATCTGATCCAGGGACTCCCCCAGGAAAAGGTTCAGGAAAGAAACTTCTCAGCCTGCCCATTACTAGACAGTCTAGCATAGTTGGTACAGAGGTTGAATCACACCATACTGATGGTGTGCTCTCACATTATACTGGTAGCCAAGCTGTTAGGGTGCCCTCTGTAAGGGACAGGTCTCCTTCTGTTCATTCCCATCATACCTCTGTATCTAGAAATGTCCCTCCCACCCACCCTGATGACAGATTGTTAGAAAGGGAGCTCAATAGATTGAGAGTGGAACAAACCAGACTGAAGCTCAAGAAGCAACAGCTGGATTTGGATAGACAGTCTTTAGAATTAGAGAAGGAAAGACAGAAGTTGGGTTTAGATACCCATGGTGGCAGCAGCAGTATTCCCCATAGTCATCCTGCAAAAGAGCATGATTCCAGGAATCTGCACAAGATAGTTCCCCCTTTTAAGGAGGGGGATGACATTAACAAGTGGTTTGCTGCACTTGAGAGGGCCTGTGCTGTACAGGATGTCCCTCAAAAGCAGTGGGCTGCTATCCTATGGCTATCATTTAGTGGAAAAGGTAGGGATAGGCTCCTTACTGTGAAAGAAAATGATGCCAATAATTTCCAAGTTCTTAAGAATGCACTCCTGGATGGTTATGGCTTAACCACTGAACAGTACAGGATAAAGTTCAGAGAGACCAAAAAGGAGTCTTCACAAGACTGGGTTGATTTCATTGACCATTCAGTGAAGGCCTTGGAGGGGTGGTTACATGGCAGTAAAGTTACTAATTATGAAAGCCTGTATAACACAATCCTGAGAGAGCATATACTTAATAATTGTGTGTCTGATTTGTTGCACCAGTACCTGGTAGACTCTGATCTGACCTCTCCCCAAGAATTGGGAAAGAAGGCAGACAAATGGGTCAGAACAAGGGTGAACAGAAAAGTTCATACAGGGGGTGACAAAGATGGCAATAAGAAGAAAGATGGTGAAAAATCTCAAGATAAGCATGGGGATAAGGGTAAAACCAAAGATCCCACTTCAAATCTTAAACACTCTTCAGAGGGTGGGGATAAAACAAATTCTTCCTCTTCTTCCCAACCTGCACACATTAAAAAGCCTTGGTGCTTTGTGTGTAAAAATAGAGGCCATAGGCCAGGGGATAAGTCCTGTCCAGGTAAACCCCCTGAGCCTACCACCACTAATACATCAAGCTCTAGTGCCCCTAGCAGTAGTGGTACTAGTGGTGGGACTGCTGGCAACAGTCAAGCAAAGGGTGTAGTTGGGTTCACTTATGGGTCCATAGTGGAAACTGATGTAATCAGTCCCAAGACAGTTTCTGTCACACCTAGTGGCACTGGCCTTGCCACACTGGCTGCTTGTCCCCTTACAATGGATAAGTACAGGCAGACAGTTTCAATAAATGGTGTTGAGGCCTTGGCCTACAGGGACACAGGTGCCAGTTTCACTTTGGTGACTGAAAACCTAGTGCCTCCTGAACAACACATCATTGGACAACAGTATAAGATTATTGATGTCCATAACTCCACTAAGTTTCTTCCCTTAGCTATAATTCAGTTTAGTTGGGGTGGAGTTACTGGCCCTAAGCAGGTGGTGGTATCACCTAGCTTACCTGTAGACTGTCTCTTAGGTAATGACCTAGAGGCCTCAGGTTGGGCTGATGTAGAGTTTTATGCCCATGCAGCCATGCTGGGCATCCCTGAGGAATTGTTCCCTCTCATTTCAAGTGAAATGAAAAAGCAAAGGAGAGAAGGCCTGAAAACTCAGGATCCCTCTCCATCAACAGGTAAAAAGGGTATCACAGTATCCCCTAACCACCCTACCATTCAGGATACTATTCCTGTGGTGGGAGAAACCTCTCCTGGGGTGGCACCTGTTCTAAGGGAATCATCAGCTGGCAAAGCAGGACTCCCTGAGGTGGAAGTACCTCTCTGTGGGATAACTAACATTGGTGAGAAAAACAGCACCATTTTAGTTAACATGGAGCATCCCTCCAACCCTTCCAGAGAAACTTTAGTGCAGAAACCCTGCACTACCTCACAACACTTAGGACAGCATCCCTGCCCTAGTGTGGAGCTCATAGGACAGCATCCCTGCCCTGCTCCAACTCAAGAGAAACAGCATCCCTGTTCTCTCTTCCAGCCAGATGGACAAAGTTTTTGCCCAGCTATGGCTTTTCTGAGACAGCATCCCTGTCTGGCATTTCCATCACTACAAATAGGTTCAGTGGACAATTCCCACTGCTCTAAACTAAAACTTACTGATAGAAACTCTGAAAATACATCTTCACATTGTTGCTTAGCTAAAAAACTTCAAACAGGGTGGTTTACATCCCCACAGGGAAGTAACCATATAGTGGATGATAAAGGGAGTAACCAGTCTATTGCAGAGCTACTCTCTACTTATCACCACTTAGACAATAAAGTCTCAACTGGCCAAGGTTAGCCTTATTGTCCTTCGTTTGGGGGGGGGGTTGTGTGAGAAGGTAGCCTCTTTCTAGCCTTGTTACCCCCACTTTTGGCCTGTTTGTGAGTGTATGTCAGGGTGTTTGTCACTGTTTTCACTGTCTCACTGGGATCCTGATAGCCAGGCCTCAGTGCTCATAGTGAAAACACCATGTTTTCAGTATGGTTGTTATGTGTCACTGGGATCCTGCTGGTCAGGACCCCAGTGCTCATAGGTTTGTGGCCTATATGTATGTGTCACTGGGACCCTGTCACACAGGGCCCCAGTGCTCATAGGTGTGCATGTGTATGTTCCCTGTGTGGTGCCTAACTGTCTCACTGAGGCTCTGCTAACCAGAACCTCAGTGGTTATGCTCTCTCATTTCTTTCCAAATTGTCACTGACAGGCTAGTGACCATTTTTACCAATTTACATTGGCTTACTGGAACACCCTTATAATTCCCTAGTATATGGTACTGAGGTACCCAGGGTATTGGGGTTCCAGGAGATCCCTATGGGCTGCAGCATTTCTTTTGCCACCCATAGGGAGCTCTGACAATTCTTACACAGGCCTGCCACTGCAGCCTGAGTGAAATAACGTCCACGTTATTTCACAGCCATTTTACACTGCACTTAAGTAACTTATAAGTCACCTATATGTCTAACCTTTACCTGGTAAAGGTTAGGTGCAAAGTTACTTAGTGTGAGGGCACCCTGGCACTAGCCAAGGTGCCCCCACATTGTTCAGAGCCAATTCACTGAACTTTGTGAGTGCGGGGACACCATTACACGCGTGCACTACATATAGGTCACTACCTATATGTAGCTTCACCATGGTAACTCCGAATATGGCCATGTAACATGTCTATGATCATGGAATTGCCCCCTCTATGCCATCCTGGCATTGTTGGTACAATTCCATGATCCCAGTGGTCTGTAGCACAGACCCTGGTACTGCCAGACTGCCCTTCCTGGGGTTTCTCTGCAGCTGCTGCTGCTGCCAACCCCTCAGACAGGCAGCTGCCCTCCTGGGGTCCAGCCAGGCCTGGCCCAGGATGGCAGAACAAAGAACTTCCTCTGAGAGAGAGTGTGACACCCTCTCCCTTTGGAAAATGGTGTGAAGGCAGGGGAGGAGTAGCCTCCCCCAGCCTCTGGAAATGCTTTGTTGGGCACAGATGTGCCCAATTCTGCATAAGCCAGTCTACACCGGTTCAGGGACCCCTTAGCCCCTGCTCTGGCGCGAAACTGGACAAAGGAAAGGGGAGTGACCACTCCCCTGACCTGCACCTCCCCTGGGAGGTGTCCAGAGCTCCTCCAGTGTGCTCCAGACCTCTGCCATCTTGGAAACAGAGGTGCTGCTGGCACACTGGACTGCTCTGAGTGGCCAGTGCCACCAGGTGACGTCAGAGACTCCTTGTGATAGGCTCCTTCAGGTGTTAGTAGCCTTTCCTCTCTCCTAGGTAGCCAAACCCTCTTTTCTGGCTATTTAGGGTCTCTGTCTCTGGGGAAACTTTAGATAACGAATGCATGAGCTCAGCCAAGTTCCTCTGCATCTCTCTCTTCACCTTCTGATAAGGAAACGACCGCTGACCGCGCTGGAAGCCTGCAAACCTGCAACATAGTAGCAAAGATGACTACTGCAACTCTGTAACGCTGATCCTGCCGCCTTCTCGACTGTTTTCCTGCTTGTGCATGCTGTGGGGGTAGCCTGCCTCCTCTCTGCACCAGAAGCTCCGAAGAAATCTCCCGTGGGTCGACGGAATCTTCCCCCTGCAACCGCAGGCACCAAAAAGCTGCATTACCGGTCCCTTGGGTCTCCTCTCAGCACGACGAGCGAGGTCCCTCGAATCCAGCGATGCTGTCCAAGTGACCCCCACAGTCCAGTGACTCTTCAGCCCAAGTTTGGTGGAGGTAAGTCCTTGCCTCACCTCGCTGGGCTGCATTGCTGGGAACCGCGACTTTGCAGCTACTCCGGCCCCTGTGCACTTCCGGCGGAAATCCTTCGTGCACAGCCAAGCCTGGGTCCACGGCACTCTAACCTGCATTGCACGACTTTCTAAGTTGGTCTCCGGCGACGTGGGATTCCTTTGTGCAACTTCGGCGAGCACCATTTCACGCATCCTTGTAGTGCCTGTTTCTGGCACTTCTCCGGGTGCTACCTGCTTCAGTGAGGGCTCTTTGTCTTGCTCGACGTCCCCTCTCTCGGCAGGTCCAATTTGCTACCTCCTGGTCCCTCCTGGGCCCCAGCAGCGTCCAAAAACGCCAAACGCACGATTTGCGTGTAGCAAGGCTTGTTGGCATCCTTCCGGCGGGAAAACACTTCTGCACAACTCTCCATAGCGAGAGGGATCCGTCCACCACAGGGGAAGTCTCTAGCCCTTTTCGTTCCTGCAGAAACCTCAGCTTCTTCTGTCCAGTCGAAGCTTCTTTGCACCCGCAGCTGGCATTTCTTGGGCATCTGCCCATCTCCGACTTGCTTGTGACTTTTGGACTTGGTCCCCTTGTTCCACAGGTACCCTAGATTGGAAATCCACAGTTGTTGCATTGCTGGTTTGTGTCTTTCCTGCATTATTCCTCTAACACAACTCTTTTGTCCTTAGGGGAACTTTAGTGCACTTTGCACTCACTTTTCAGGGTCTTGGGGAGGGTTATTTTGCTAACTCTCACTATTTTCTAATAGTCCCAGCGACCCTCTACAAGGTCACATAGGTTTGGGGTCCATTCGTGGTTCGCATTCCACTTCTGGAGTATATGGTTTGTGTTGCCCCTATCCCTATGTTTCCCCATTGCATCCTATTGTAACTATACATTGTTTGCACTGTTTTCTAAGACTATACTGCATATTTTTGCTATTGTGTATATATATCTTGTGTATATTTCCTATCCTCTCACTGAGGGTACACTCTAAGATACTTTGGCATATTGTCATAAAAATAAAGTACCTTTATTTTTAGTATAACTGTGTATTGTGTTTTCTTATGATATTGTGCATATGACACTAAGTGGTACTGTAGTAGCTTCACACGTCTCCTAGTTCAGCCTGAGCTGCTCTGCTAAGCTACCATTATCTATCAGCCTAAGCTGCTAGACACCCTATACACTAATAAGGGATAACTGGGCCTGGTGCAAGGTGCAAGTACCCCTTGGTACTCACTACAAGCCAGTCCAGCCTCCTACACCCTCG
Organism: Pleurodeles waltl; assembly: GCF_031143425.1. Classification (NCBI taxonomy): domain Eukaryota; kingdom Metazoa; phylum Chordata; class Amphibia; order Caudata; family Salamandridae; genus Pleurodeles; species Pleurodeles waltl. Next base: position 619,863,865 of record NC_090437.1, on the reverse strand, counting down.
AAATGGCGGCTGCCTGACCTGTGAAGTGTGACAATGGGATGTGAGGTCAATGCGCTGGCGTGGCACACCGCGGCGGGCGGTGGGCGAAGACCGCGGCGCGAAGCCGCATTGGTTAACATTGAAGCATATGGGTTTCAGGAGCCAATGGCGAAGGGCGCCGGCGGTGGCGGTACGCACCGCCGCGGTACGCACCGCCGCGGACGTGACCGCCATTTTCTATCTACTTATCCACTTGCGACTTGAACTTTCACAGGAGAGGACCTATACTGCAAGTGTTGCTGTGACCTCGGTCTGGAAGGGACAATGGCTGCTGCGCCTGGGGAAAGGGCCCCTGCCTTCACTGGAGAGGAGTTGGAGAAACTTGTGGATGGGGTCCTCCCCCAGTATGCACTACTCTACGGTCCTCCAGACCAACAAGTGAGTTTAATTCAATCTGGATTTGGGGCCACTGGCTGGCTTGGGGGCCTGGCGGGGGGCCTGCCGGGGATGGGGGGGCATGTTGGGGCTGGCGGGGGGCCTGGCGGGGATGGGGGGGCATGTTGGGCCTGGTGGGGGGCATGGCGGGGGGCCTGGCGGGGATGGGGGGGCATGTTGGGGCTGGCGGGGGGCCTGGCGGGGATGGGGGGCATGTTGGGCCTGGTGCGGGGCCTGGCGGGGGGCCTGGCGGGGATGGGGGGGCATGTTGGGCCTGGTGGGGGGCCTGGCGGGGGGCCTTGCGGGGATGGGGGGCATGTTGGGCCTGGTGGGGGGCCTGGCGGGGATGGGGGGCATGTTGGGGCTGGCGGGGGGCCTGGCGGGGATGGGGGGCATGATGGGCCTGGTGGGGGGCATGGCGGGGGGCCTGGCGGGGATGGGGGGCGTTGGGCCACTGGCAACGAAAATGCAGACAAACTTGAACGTGGTATTTCTCCCTCCCTGTACGTGTCACATAGGTCCGCGCCCATGAGAAGATCGGGATTTGGCGTGCCATCGCCAAGGAAGTCCGGACCCTGGGGGTCCACCATCGACGGGGCACCCACTGCCGCAAGAGGTGGGAGGACATCCGCCGCGGGACCAAGAAGACCGCCGAGTCTCTGCTGGGGATGGCCTCCCAACGTAGGCGGGGTGCCTGCCGTCAACTGACCCCCCTGATGTTCCGGATCCTGGCGGTGGCCTACCCTGATTTGGATGAGCGCGTGAGGGCAGCACAGCAGACACAAGGGGGTGAGTACAAGCATTATCTACTCTGTTGTCGCGCAGTGGAGGTGTCTGGGTGGGGGAGGAGGGCTGTGGGTCCCCCTAGGCCAGGGCGATATCTGTAGGCTGGGCACCCCCGTAAGCCCCTGTGTCCCCAGCCAACACCCTCAGTAGTTTGTCAGTACAGCCATCCCTGGGCCGTGTCATCCATGGGTGCAGTTGTCAACTCTAGGCGTGTAGGGCATGTTCCACGGAATGCGTAGCGGACCCCAAGTGCGCAACTTAGTGCAGGGGGCATCTGTGTCTGTCATGTCCGCTAACTGTACCGGAGATCCATGTACTCAATATCCCTTTATTTCTCTCTCCCCCCCCCTTTTTGTTTGTCTTTCTGTGCTTGTGTGCATCAGCATCATCAGGCGGAGGAGAAGTGGCATCGGGGCAGGAGGGAGCTGCATCTCACATGGCCCAGGAGGGCCATTCCACAGAGTCAGACTGGACCAGTGAGACGGAGGGCGAGGGGAGCTCCACAACGGGGACGACTGGACCCTGCAGCGACACGGACACGTCCTCGGAAGGGAGCTCTCTTGCGGGGGTGGCACCATCCGTGCCCCCCGCCATTACAGGTACAGCCGCCACCCAGCGCACCATCTCCGCCCTCCCAGCAGCCCCTCAGCGTTCGCCCCGTGCCCGCTCTGCCAGGAAGCCGGGCATCTCCTTCGCCCCAGGCACCTCAGGCCCTGCCCCTGTTACCCCCGCTGCCCTCAGTGAGGAGGTCATTGACCTCCTCCGAACGCTCATTGTTGGGCAGACTACCCTTTTGAATGCCATCCAGGGGGTGGAGAGGGAGGTTCATCGCAGCAATGCGTACCTGGAGGGCATTCATTCGGGTCAGGCTGCCCATCAGTGATCGTTCCAGGCTCTGGCCTCAGCACTGACGGCAGCCATTGTCCCTGTCTCCTGCCTCCCTCTACTAACTCCCTCCTCCCAGTCTCCTGTTCCTCTGCCTGTCCCACCCACACCATCAGACCAGCCTGCACACACCTCAACACCCAAGAGAAGCTCATCCAAACATAAGCACCACAGATCACGCAGACATTCACACACGCAACATTCCGATGCAGACATGCCAACAGTCACTACCACCTCTGTGACCCCCACCTCCTCGTCTCCCTCCTCCCTCCCTGTGACGTCTACACTCACACCTCCATTCACCTCACCATCAGCCAGTGTTTCCATCACCAGCACACCCTCCACTCCAGTCCGCACACGTGCAGTCACCACCCCCACTGCCATTTACACGTCCCCTGTGTCCTCTCCCACTGTGTCTGTCACCCCCTCTTCCACACCACACAAACGCAGCCACCCACCCACCCAACAGCCATCCACCTCACGACAGCCTATCCCTCCTGCACCTGCACCCAAAGACAGCAAACGTGACTCACCTACAACCACATCCTCTCCCTCCACTCCCATTCCCACTGTACCTACCACTCTCCATTGTCCCAAGAAACTCTTCCTCGCCACTGCTAACTTCTTTCCTGACCCTGAGCCCCCCCCTCCTTCTCGTCGGGGTAAGAAGAGCACCTCAGCCACCACCAGCCCTGCAGCCCCCTTGACAAGGGTGCAGGGGTATTGGAGCCCACCAGCCCGCATGTCTGGATCTTCGCCCAGCAGCAAGGGGCCAGCCAGCCCACCCCCTGGGAAGAGGAGCAGAAGGCGGAAGGGGCGCCGCAGGAGCCCGGCTTCTACATCCCCCCCGGACACCACCCAGAGACAGTCACCAGCCACAGCTCCAAAGGGAGGAAAGGGCCACAGACTCCCGACTAAGGAGGGCAAGGGCAGCAAGTCGGAGAGGTCAGGCTGCAGGCCTGCTGCCCAGGAGGAGCCCACCACCCCCATAGCCGCTGCCCAGGGAGGACCCATCCCAGCTGGCCAGGAGGGCCCCACCACCCACAGCCCAGGTGGGCATTGAAGGAGCACCATCCCCGCTGCCCAGGAGGGCACCACCAGGCAATGAGCAGTTGGCCATAGACCGGCCGCCGTCTCAAGCCCCGCTGAACTGGGCCCCGCCGTCTCAAGCACCGCTGAACTGGGCCCCGCCGTCTCAAGCATCGCTGAAATGGGCCCCGCCGTCTCAAGAACCGCTGAACTGGGCCCCGCCGTCTCAAGCACCGCTCCGCTGGGCCCCGCCGTCTCAAGCACCGCTGAACTGGGCCCCGCCGTCTCCAGCACCGCTCCGCTGGGCCCCGCCGTCTCAAGCACCGCTGAACTGGGCCCCGCCGTCTCAAGCACCGCTGAACTGGGCCCCGCCGTCTCAAGAACCGCTGAACTGGGCCCGCCGTCTCAAGCACCGCTCCGCTGGGCCCCGCCGTCTCAAGCACCGCTGAACTGGGCCCCGCCGTCTCAAGAACCGCTGAACTGGGCCCCGCCGTCTCAAGAACCGCTGAACTGGGCCCCGCCGTCTCAAGCACCGCTCCGCTGGGCCCCGCCGTCTCAAGCACCGCTGAACTGGGCCCCGCCGTCTCAAGCACCGCTGAACTGGGCCCCGCCGTCTCCAGCACCGCTCCGCTGGGGACTGCCGTCTCAAGAACCGCTGAACTGGGCCCCGCCGTCTCAAGCACCGCTCCGCTGGGCCCCGCCGTCTCAAGCACCGCTGAACTGGGCCCCGCCGTCTCAAGCCCCGCTGAACTGGGCCCCGCCGTCTCAAGCACCGCTGAACTGGGCCCCGCCGTCTCAAGCACCGCTGAACTGGGCCCCGCCGTCTCAAGAACCGCTGAACTGGGCCCCGCCGTCTCAAGCACCGCTCCGCTGGGCCCCGCCGTCTCAAGCACCAATGAACTGGGCCCCGCCGTCTCCAGCACCGCTCCGCTGGGCCCCGCCGTCTCAAGCACCGCTGAACTGGGCCCCGCCGTCTCAAGCACCGCTGAACTGGGCCCCGCCGTCTCAAGAACCGCTGAACTGGGCCCCGCCGTCTCAAGCACCGCTCCGCTGGGCCCCGCCGTCTCAAGCACCGCTGAACTGGGCCCCGCCGTCTCAAGAACCGCTGAACTGGGTCCCGCCGTCTCAAGAACCGCTGAACTGGGCCCCGCCGTCTCAAGCACCGCTCCGCTGGGCCCCGCCGTCTCAAGCACCGCTGAACTGGGCCCCGCCGTCTCAAGCACCGCTGAACTGGGCCCCGCCGTCTCCAGCACCGCTCCGCTGGGGACCGCCGTCTCAAGAACCGCTGAACTGGGCCCCGCCGTCTCAAGCACCGCTCCGCTGGGCCCCGCCATCTCAAGCACCGCTGAACTGGGCCCCGCCGTCTCAAGCACCGCTGAACTGGGCCCCGCCGTCTCAAGCACTGCTGAACTGGGCCCCGCCGTCTCAAGAACCGCTGAACTGGGCCCGCCGTCTCAAGCACCGCTCCGCTGGGCCCCGCCGTCTCAAGCACCGCTGAACTGGGCCCCGCCGTCTCAAGAACCGCTGAACTGGGCCCCGCCGTCTCAAGCACCGCTCCGCTGGGCCCCGCCGTCTCAAGCACCGCTGAACTGGGCCCCGCCGTCTCAAGCACCGCTCCGCTGGGCCCCGCCGTCTCAAGCACCGCTGAACTGGGCCCTTCAAGGCAAGACCCGCTGAACTGGGCCCTTCAAGGCAAGAAGCGCTGAACTGGGCCCTTCAAGGCAAGAAGCGCTGAACTGGGCCCTTCAAGGCAAGAAGCGCTGAACTGGGCCCTTCCAGGCAAGAACCGCTGGCCCTTTGGCAGACGTGGCAGGGCAGGATCTGTCTCGGGCAGGGCTGCAGGATGTCCTCTGGCCAACATGCCTCCTCCAGTGGCAGTGGGGTCTGTTATGGACTGTTTGGACTGTGGCTTTGCTCTCCCCAGGATGGCCCAGTGGGCAGGCCACCCACTGTATGGACTGTATGGACTGTGGCTTTGCACTCCCCAGGATGGCCCAGTGGGCAGGCCACCCACTGTATGGACTGTGGCTTTGCACTCCCCAGGATGGCCCAGTGGGCAGGCCACCCACTGTATGGACTGTATGGACTGTGGCTTTGCACTCCCCAGGATGGCCCAGTGGGCAGGCCACCCACTGTATGGACTGTATGGACTGTGGCTTTGCACTCCCCAGGATGGCCCAGTGGGCAGGCCACCCACTGTATGGACTGTATGGACTGTGGCTTTGCACTCCCCAGGATGGGCCAGTGGTCATGGAGTCCCCTCGTGGATCTGGCGTCGTGTACTCAAGTGGCTGAGGTGCCCCCCCTTCCCTTACCCCTGAGGTGCCTGTCCTATTTTCTTTCTGATGCCCCTGCAGTGTTCTCTCCGTGGAGTTCTTGTCGTGGGACTGGGCCTTGCCCCTTTGCACAGGACCCCTGTGGTCCACGGACAGTGGTTGGACTACATTTAGTAGCTGTATATATTTTGTACATAGTTTATTTATTTATTGGGATTACTGGTGTCCATATTTCAATATATCTGCCCGTTTATGATCTCTTCTTTTGGTCTTTGCATTATTTCGGAGGGGGGGGTTTGTGGGTTGTGACAGTGATCTGTGGGAATGCATTGATGTGTGTGTTGTAGTGGGTATGGGTGGGTGGGTGTGTGCCGGTAATCTTTTCCCTCCCCTGTGTCGTAGGTGCAGTACTCACCGATGTCTTCCGCGCCGCCGGGCGTGCTCCTGGTACAGGAGCAGGTATAGGAGTGCGGGGATGACCTGCAACTCGGGTTCCATACTGCCGGAATCTCGCGTGGAGTGCGTAGAGGTGAGCGTTTTCCCGTTCGTAGTCTGTTTCCGCCGTGTTTTTATCGGCGGTGCTCCCGCCCCGGAAAAGGTGGCGGATTGGTGGGTCGTGATAGGGTGGGCGGTACATTGTCTGCCGCCTGGCTGTTGGCGGGGACCGCTGCGCTGTTTGTTTGTGCCGCCGTGGCGGTCGGAGTGTTAATGCGGCGGGCTGTGTTGGCGGTTCCCGCCAGGGTCAGAATTGCATATTTTGGACCGCCGGCCTGTTGGCGGCTTGGCCGCCGCATTATCACCGACCGCCAGGGTCAGAATGAGGGCCATAATATGAAAAGGTAACCGAAGTCCACCAAGAAACCACCTGTTATAGTTAATGTAGTGTGGCTACCGAGTTAACTACACTGTGTATGGAGTTGAGTGAAATCTAATAATTTGAAGGTGTTAAATTATAAATTTAAGAAATATCTATAAAACTGGAATTTTTCTTGTTGGTGTAGTTTGTTTGGTTCGAATAGAAAGAATAAATAACGTTTTCCTAAGTATAACTAAGTTTTAACCTTTGTTTTTGTGTTTTAAATCAGAAGGTGTAGTGTCATTGAGTGGAGTGTTGTTAAGTGGAGTGTAATAGAGCACAATGAAGGACAGTGTCATATAGTGTAGTGCTGTACAGTGGTGTGTTGTAGAGTAGAGTAGACTGGAGTGGCATACAGTAAAGTGGTGTAAAATGGAATAGGGTAAAGTGGAGTTGCATAGAGTGAAGTGGTGTACAGTGGAAAAGGGCAGAGTGGGGTGGTGTAGAGTGGACGGGTGTACAGTGGAGTAGAGTAAAAGTGGCATGGCATAGATTGGAATAGGGTGGAGTGGCAAAAAGTGGAGTGGCATGAAGGGCCTGATTTAGATTTCGGCAACGGGTTACTCCGTCACGATGGTAACAAATATCCCATCCACTGAAACCTAAATCACATTGTTTCCTATTGGATTTTGATTTTGGCAGACAGGCTATCTGTCACTGTTGTGATGGATTAGCCCCTCCACTGAAATCTGAATCAGGGCCAAAGTTGAGCTGCCTACAGTGGAGTAGCTAAGAGTTGAGTGCCGTAGAGTTGAGTAATGGAGAGTTGAATGATTAGAGTAGAGTGGAGTACAGTTTAGTGGGATATAGTGAAATACCATAGAGTGGAGTGGCATGCAATGGAATAGGGTAGAATAAAGTGACCTAGAGAAAAGGTACGTCAGGTTGAGTTGCATAGAGGAGAGTGAGGTAAAGTGGAGTGACGTTAGAGTAGCATAGATTCAATAACATAGAGTGAGTGGTGTAGAGTGGCATAGAGTGACGTGCCATAGAGTGGAATAGCGTAGAGTGGAGTGGGGAAAAGTGGAGTGACTTACAGTGGAGTAGCATATAGTGAAGTGGCAGAGAGTCGATTGGCATAAAGTGGAATAGCATACAGTGGAGTGGCATACATTGGAGTGGCGTAGAGTGAAGTTGCATACGGTGGAGTGGTGTAAATTTGAGTGGTTTAGAGTGGGGTGGCATACAGTGAAGTGGCGTAGAGTGGAGAGGCATAGAGAGGTGTGGTGAGTGGCGCACAGTGGCATAGAGTCGAGTGGCGTACAGTTGGATAGCGTAGAGTAGAGTGGATTACAGTGGAGTTGGGTAGAGTGGAGTGGTGTAGAGTTGAGTGGCATACAGTAGAGTAAAATACAGTGAAGTGGTGTAGCGCACATTAGCACAGAGTGGAGTGATGTAGAGTGGAGTGACATACCATGGAGTGGCAGAGAATCAAGTTGCGTGCAATGGAGTGGCGTAAAGTGAAATATTGTAGAGTGGAGGGACAGAGAGTGACGTTGAGTCGAATAACGTACAATGGAATAGCATACAGTGGAGTGGCATAGAGTGGATATGCATAGAGTGCAGTGGCGTACAATGGAGTGGTGTAAAGTGCAGTGACATAGAGAAGAATAGCATAGAGTGGAGTGGCAGACAGTGGAAAAGCATACAGTGGAGTTGCGTAGAGCAGAGTGGAGTACAGCAGAGCAGGACATAGTGGAGTTGGGTACAGTAGAGTTGGGTAAAGTAAAGTGGCATAAAGTGCAGTGAGGTACAGTAAAGTAGCATAGAAGGGAGAGGTGGAGAGTAAAGTGAGTAGTGTGGAATAGCATAGATTGGCGTGGCATAGAGTGGAGTGCCGTAGATGGAATACCATAGAGTGTAGTGGTGTAGAGTGGAGTGACATAGAGTGGAGTAGTGCAGACTGCAATACCATACGGTGGAGTGGCATACAGTGGTGTAGAGTCCAGTTTCATAGAGTGGAGTGACGTACAGTGCAGTTGAGTAGATTGGAATGGCATTGAGTTGATTGGCATACAGTAGATTGGCATGAAGTGGAGTGGCACAGAGTAAAATAGCATAGAGTGGAGTGACGTGAAGTGGAGTACAGATGAGTAGTGTACAGTGAGTGGTGTACGGTGGAGTGGCATACAGTGGACTAGTGTAGATTGGGGTGGCATAGCCTGCAGTTGCATTGAGTGGAGGGTGTACAGTGGAGTGGTGGAGAGTGAAGTGGTGTAGAGTGGAATAGCATAGGCTGGAGGGGCATAGAGTGGAATAGTATAAAGTGGAGTGGTGTAGAGTAGATTGGCATAGACTGGATGAGCATAGAGTTGAGTGACAGAGAGTGGAGTGGTGTACAGTAGAGTGGCTTAGAGTAGAATAGCTTAGAGTGGAGTGACAGAGTGGAGTGGCAAAGAGTAGTGTACATTCAAGTTGTGTGAAGTTGAATAGTGTAGAGTGGAGTGGTGTGGTGTAGAGTGGTGTAGGATAGAATGGAATAGCATAGAGTGGAGTGACGTTCAGTGGCATGGTGTGCAGTAGAATGGAGTGGCATAGAGCGAAATAGCATAGAATGGGGTGGTATAGAGAGGAGTGGCATAGACTGGAGTGGCATAGAGAGGAATACTGTAGACTGGAGTGGAATAGAGAAAAGTGATGCGTAGCAGATTGGCATACACTAAAATGGCATACAGTGGAGTGGTGTAGAGTGGAATAGCATAGAGTGTAGTAGTTTAGAGTGGCGTAAAGCCAAGTGGCATACAGTGGAATAGCATAGGTGGAGTGGCATACAGTGAGTTGTTTCGAGTGTAGTGTTGTACAGTAAAGTGGCAAAGAGTGTAGTGGTGTAGAGTTGAATGATATAGCATGAAGCGGCATAGAGCAGAGTGGCATAGAATGGAGTGCCGTAAAATTTTATGGCATAGAGTTGAGTGTCATATAGTGGCATAGGGCTGTGTGTTCTACAGTGGAATAGCGTAGAGTGGAGTGCCATACAGTGCAGTGGTGTACTGTGGACTGGCATACAGTAGAGTGGCGTACAGTGGAGTAGCATACAGTAGAGTGGAGTAGTGTAGAGTGTAATAGAGTACGGTGGATAGGGTACAGTGGCGTGGCATAGAAAGGAATGGCATACAGTGTTGGGGCATACAGTGGAGCAGTATAGAATAGAGTGGCATGGAGTGGAATAGCATAGTATGGAGTTGCGTACAATGGAGTGGCATGAAGTGGAGTATTGTGGAGTAGAATCATGTAGCATACTTAGAGTGGAGTGGCATACAGTAGAGTAGTATAGAGTGGAGTGGTGCAGAGTGGAGTGCCTTAGAGTGGAGTGACCTAGCGTGGAATAGTGTGGAGTGAAGTGCCATAATGTGGCAGTAAAGACCAGTGGCATAGAGTGGAATAGCATATCACAGAGTGACTTAGAGTGGAATACCGCAGAGTGGTGTAGACTGGAGTGGTTTCGAGTGGAGCAGCTCACAGTGGATTGGCGCACAGTGGAGTGGCATACAATGGAGTGACATAGAGTTGAGTGCCGTGGAGTGAGGGGCATAGAGTAAAATAAAGTAGAGTGGAGTGGAGTAGCATGGCGTGGCTTACAATGGAATACTGTACAGTGTTGTGGCATTCTGTAGAGGGGCGTAGAGTGGAGTAGCTTAGATTGGAGTGGTCTGTATTGTAGTGGCATGCAGTGGATTGGCATTGAATGAAGTGGCATAGAGTGGAGTGGCATACAGTGGAGTGGTATACAGTGGAATAGTGTAGAGTGGAGTAGCGTAGAGTGGAGTGATATACAGTAGAGTGGCATAGAGTGGAGTGCCTTAAATTTGATTCACAAGTACAGTATTTTGGCATACAGTGGAGTAGTGTATAGTGGAGTGCTTTAGAGAGGAATACTGTAGCATGGAGTGCCGTAGAATGAAGTGGCATGGAGAGCCATAGAGAGAAGTGGTGTAGCATGAAATACTGTAGAGTGGAGTGATGTAGAGTTGACTGGCATAGGGAGGAATAGCGTAGAGTGCACTGGCGTACAGTGGAGTGGTGTAAAGTAAAGTGGCATAGAGTTGAGTGGCATAGAGTTGAATAACATAGAGTGGTGTGGTGCAGAGTAGTGGCATAAAGTGCAGAGGTATAGAGTGTAGTGGCATGTGGTGTAGAACAGTGTAGGTTAAAGAGATGCAGTATGAAAGTGGCAGAACAGATGTAGATTAAAACTGTTTGGAATATATATTATGAGGTGGAAAGGGTACTTTTTGGTATTAGCTCTAGATTGGTTAATTACTATTAAAGATATAAGTGACAAAACACTTAGGCCCTCATTAGGACTGCCGCCATCTTTTCCCAAGACCGCTGCAGCCACCTTCGTCGGAAGACCGTCAGTGCTGGTGGTCTTCCGACTGCCGTATTATGACTGCCACTGGATAGCTGCACCACCGGCGGTCGAATATTGGGCGGCATTCACTACGGCAGTCGGCGGCGCTTAGGTGGTTCCACTGCCAACACCACCATTGCTGGAAAAAGACCACCTACAGAATCACGACCAGTAATTTTGTGTGGCAGTCTTTTTCTGGCGTGGCGGTACCGGTGGTGGGAGCACTGGGTCCCGTCCCCTCACAGAGAAGTGTCATCCTCAAGGGAGGGGGTGGGGGTGTGTGAATGGGTGTGTGTGAGTGTCTGTATTCGTGTCATGAATGTGGGGTGCAGTGAGGGGGAGTTATTGTGCATGCGTGTGTGTCTGTGTGTAAATGTGGTGATGCATGTGTGTATGCATTTGGACGGGGGTGCGCATGGGTAAATGTGTAAGGGATAAAGGGGGTGTGAGTGAGAGCGTGTAGTTGCATGTATGTTTGTATGTGTATATGGTGTGTGTGTGTGTGTGTGTGTGCATGCAGTGAGGTACGATGGGGATGGGGTGTGGTTGTGTGAAGATGAGTGAGGGGGTGGGAGTTGTGTATGTATGTATGTAGTTGCAGGGAGAGGGTGGGAGATGGAGAATGTATGCATGCGTGTGTGATTTGTATGGGTATTTATGCGTGTCTATGGGGGTGAATCTTGTGAGTGCATGTGTGAGTCGGGTGTGTCTGTGTGTGATTTTGTGTGTGTATGCGTGCATGTGTGCAGAGGTGTTTTGGGGGTAGCCTTGAGACAAGAACGCAAGTTCCTGTCATTGGGATACCTTTCCGCCAGCATTTTTGTGGCAGTGAGACAGCCAGGAAAATGCTGTTAACAAATGTAAAAAGACACCATGTAGTTTACACCACCCTTTGGCTGTTAGGGCCTTATATATAGGTGCGTAGTAGATTTTGCTGTTGTTCCCTACCTACTCACACTTGATTAAAGTGTTAATAAGTTGGGAAATGTAATAATATTTTCTATGCACTTTTCAAATGTTTAAGCAGTACCTCACTAATACCTACAAAGTACAGCGGTAGTTACAGGAAAATTAAAAAAAGAAATATTAAAACATTACAGAATACACTGTAGTATACTATATTATCAAATATACTGTGGTAATAAAATAAAAAAAATTCTAAGTAGCGCCGTACTAGGTAGTGCTGTGGTACTGCATTTTTTTTTTGTAAAGTAAATATGTAAGAAATTTTAAATATACTGTAGTCCACTATATTTGTGAAATATAGTGTAGAACAGCATTTTTCAAAAACATTTGCATAGTTTTTCAAATAATTTCTTTAAGTACTGTGGTACTTTCCAGTAAGTATCACTGTTCTACATGACCTTTTTTTAAAAACATTTATAGAAACTTATAAATAATTTCTCCTTTATCTATGGAAATAGCTCAAAATGCAGCAAGGTATGCTAAAAACAACATGACTGCTTTTTACTTTTGTAAAGGCAGCCACTAGCTAATCATACTGCCTTGTCATTGGCAAGTACTGCAAAACTACCACAAAAAGTACCATGAAATACCACTGATTTATATAACGCTATGTTTGAAAGCCTTATAAATTTAGAAAATGTTATCCTACTTACCTCTACCCCCAAAAAGGATCATCAACACACCATAAACTATACATCAGCCAGATTTCATTAAAATCCGACTGCCTGTTTTCGCGCTATGGCATAGTACAGCATCTATGCACACCCTTTAACAATCTACATGAAACTATGCATAGTCTGCCAATGAAAAAAAAAGCTATAGGTTTGCAAATTTCATGTAGATTCACCAAATGGTGGCAAAATTATTAGCGAGCAAATATCCAAAGAATTCTTATTTTTGGGAACCAAAACTATAAGTACAGAGCGGCTACTGCCATTCTGTGATATACGTATATATATATATACATATATATATATACGTATATCACAGAATGGCAGTAGCCGCTCTGTATTTATAGTTATGGTTATATATAGTTATAGTTATATATATATATTCACCAAAGGTCAAAGTAACATTTTGGTTAGGAGTGATAAAAACATAGGTTTTTGTTTAAAATTCACTGAAAAAACCAAAGGTTGAAGTAATATTATAGTTGGATGAATTTGTCAGTGACAAGATTAACGTTTTGGAAAAAACACAGAAATTCACTAGTTATGTTTAGCAGAGCTAACTATAAGCTGCGCCCCGCCAGGCACTGTTTATGACTTCACTTATTACATCAATCATGAAATGTTCTATGAGATTATGACATCACTGATGACATCTCAAATGACATCATTGATGACAACACTGATGACATCATGCAAGCTTCTTTTGTACACATTGTTCTATAAACAGGTATAGCCTTAGAGCCTTAGAGCTCTGAATATAGGTACAAAATAGATCAAAAGAACATGAAACATAATTAATGCCAGCACAGCAACATCTGTCTTAGGGGTAGTAAGCATGGGTTATGTGCCACACTGGCCCATTGTTAGGCCTTGGAGACCCGATCCCCCTAGAAAATAACCCTTGCTAGAATGGAAGGGGATGAGTGCCACATGGCCTCCCTCCCTGGGCCTCATTAGGCCGATGGGACCCCATCTACCAGGGCCTTTTTTTAACTAACATGGAGGGGGCCATGTGGACCCACTTTCTGAGCCTTGTTAGGCCCTGGGGAACAATACCCCAGGGCCATTACAACAATTATGGGAGGGTTGTGTGTTCCCCTTCCCTGAAGCTTTGTAAGGCCCTGGGGAACTCATCCCCAGGGCCACTAACTTAAATGAAGGGAGGAGGGGCCACGTGGCCCCTCTCCCCCAGTCTTGTTCGACCCTGAGAACCCCATCCCCCAGGGCCAGTACTAAAAATAAAGGGGAGGATCTGTGGATCTGTGGATCTGAAGGATCTGTGTGGCCCCCTCTCTGAAACTTATAAGGCCCTGGGGACCTAATCCCCATTACCTTTTTTTTAAATGAAAGGGGTGACGGGCAGAATGGCCCCAATCCCAGACAGAGCCTTATTAGGCCCTGGGGACTCCCTCCCCAGGGCCTTTTTTTAATCAGAGGGGAGGGAGGGCGCATGCCCCTCCTCCTGAGCCATGTTAGGCCATGGGGACCCCACCCCCCAGGTCTTCTACTACTGCAATTAAAGGGGAGAGGGCCCACATGGCCACCCTCCTCAAGCCTTTGTGAGGCCCTTGGGACCCCATCCCCCAGGGCCATGTAAATAAAGGGGAGGGCGGCCCTCCTCCTTTTGCCTTTGGACCTCATCCTCAATGACCATTACTCGAAGTGACGGGAGTGGCCCTCGTTCCAGAGCCCTCATCCCCCACGGGTCCCTTACCACTTAAAGGTGGCACTCACCATACTCTCGTTGGGGGCCACCCTACTGACCCCACGGCCTCAGCTGGTTCCAGCATGCAGTGAGAGCCGGCATTGCTCCCACCCAGGGGTATTAATGCGTCTCCCTCTGGGCAGCAGCATATTTTAATCTGTTTCCCGGCCCACAACAGCGAAGGCAAGGAAACAGATCAAAAGCATTTTTAAAGCTCCCACCCACTGGGAGTGGACTGGGAGTGGACTTGGTGATTGCTCCCGCATGACAGGAGTATTGAAAATGCTTTTGCCAAGTGGAAGCAACCACAGGTATCCCTGCCCCTCCCCGGGTTGAGATCCGGGACATAGCATGTGAGCTGGCCCCAGGGGAAGAGATCCCGGGGACATGAACGGCTCTTGGAGGGGGCTGTGTGCCCCACCTTCCCATTTACAGTAATTTCAGCTCCTAGGTGGGCTCCCCGGGGCCTTTAGAGGCCTGGGGAGGGGGGGAGCTTTGCCCCCCTCCATTTTGCAAAAATTAGGCCCAGGGCGTGGACTCCCCAAGTCCTGTTATGACTCGGGGAGGGAGGGCACACGGCCCTCCTTCCCCTTATTAAATGATTTTGGCCCCTGGGGGTGGGCTGCTATGGTGTCTCTGAAGGTTTAGGGAAAGGGGCTGTGCACTCCCCCTCCCCATACCCAATGTTTTTGACCCTGGGGTGTGCTCCCTAGGACCTCTTATTGCTCAGGAAGGGTGGCTGTGGGGTCCCCTATTCCCATATAAACTAATTTCAGCATTTAGCCCCCCTCCTGTTTATGCCCTGCGGATGGGCTCCCCGAGGCATAAACCCAATGAATGCAGCCCTGCCACCATATTGTTGTTTTTTTTCTGATCCTGTGGGAGAATCACAGCAATTTTTGCTAATTCTTTTTGTTTTGGCCCCGGGAGGGTCCCACTGGGTCCTCCCCATGGGGCATAGGGTGTCAGGATACCCTGCCCCCTTATATTATTTTTCTTTTTTTATTTCAGGACAGGGGACTAAGGGCCTGATTTAGAGTTTGGCAGAGGGCTTTACTCTGTCACAAATGTCTGCCGTAGTATGATCCCATCATATCCATTATAACCTATGGAGATCACATTTGTGATGGAGTAACCCTTCTGCCAAAGTCTGAATCAGGCCCAAAGTCCTGGAGTCTTGTAATGGCTGCCAGCAAAATTGTTCTCATGTTGCTAGTAGCCAATCCGAGTCCATGTTCCCACAGGAGTCTGACTTCCATGGAGCCCCGATCCCCCTAGAAAATAACCCTATCCAATAGAAATAAAGCTCCCCGGGCCAGTCAGAATGCTCAATTTTTAAATTTGCGCTCCAGCAAGAGTCTCTCAAGTCTCTCACGGACCCAACCATCCAGATATACAATTATTTTTGACTTTTCATTTCTCAAAAATTACTGGGCCGATTTATATTTTTTAAAAATCACAATCTGTGAACAAAGATCGAGCTTCCTGCCAAATGTGGTGTAAATCAGTTCAGCAGTTTTTGCTCTAGCCTTGTCAAAAGAAGTCTATGAAAAATGCATGGGGATTTTGCATTCTTGGGGCCCCCTTTTTTCTTGGCCCCCCAATTGACTTTATCATGCCAAAACTATCCATGTACAATCTAGTCTAAAAATAGTACTTTTATTATTATACTTTTGAAAATAGTGTTGCCAAAGTTATTAGCAACACAAACAATGCTTTTCCATGGAGCAGCTGACGTAACCAGAACTACCTAATGGTGACCACTACTAGGTATAATATATATATATATATATATATATATATATATATACACTCTCTCTACTACACACAGCCATCATGTGAGAGGTCTGATACAGAGATTAGTACCTCCAAGCATAGCCCCTCCTCTCACCCTAGTATGCACAGCTATTAATCAAGAGAGGGTTCTTAGTGGAGAGGTCAGTCCCTCCAATATACCACTTTTGTCCTACAGTTGTGTTGCGATCCCACAAGAGACTCGTGAGAGTAGCATGCAAGCTTCAGGGAGTAGAGCTTGCCACATGGAGCATCGCACAAGACCTGCATGGAAAATTACTGAGCCTGCCACAGGGTGTTTTAAGATCCTGGGAGCCTCTCTAAACTAATGAAGTCAGAAAAATAATAGGTTTTCCATTTTATAACACTTCTTGAGTTTCATGTTAGTGTAATTTACTAGTTAATGTTCTATTACACCAACAAGTGGTGGTTGAAAACATTGTTCAAAACAAAAAGAAAACTTTATGTCTAGCTTTGACAACTCTGTTCAGTCCAGTAGAACAGAAAAACACATGTAATTCTACTGCATTTATTTGTGATGTGGTTGACCACGTAATGATGGAACACAATTCACTTTGAACGTGCAAAAACATGCACACGTCATTTTAATGGTAGCATTAAATGTGTTAGAGAATGAGAGATTTGATATTAATTAAAACTATTCATTGACTCGTGAATATTTAAATTGTCACTATTCAGGCAGAATAAACATTCAATTAAGGCGATATGTTTACCTTAAGGTACCAGATTACAATTCAATGTAATTTGAAAAGCTATTTGTGAAAGCTGTACAGAATATCTCCTATCCAGGCTGCACATCAGAACTGATGTCTACATTAGTTGTAGGACACAGTTCAATATATCTCATTCTCATGCTTCATGAGCTATTTTCTACTTGCTGTAAGGCTTCTAACGCTATAGTAATTTATAGAGCAATACATGTGAAACTGAAGGTTAGATGATGTCATCAGTGATGTCTTCAATTTTGTAATTTGAGATGTCATCAATGATGTCATAGGACATGTCAAGAGTGATGTCACATGAGAGGGCATAAGCAGCGCATGGTGGGGGCGCAAATTATAGTTAGTGTTGATAACTATAACTGCTGAATTTCTGTGTTTTTTTAGTTCAACACATTAATGTTGTCACTTAGAAATTCACCTAACTATCACGTTAGTTTAACCTTTGTTTTTTCACTGAATATCTATCTATCTATCTATCTATCTATCTATCTATCTATCTATCTATCTATCTATCTATCTATATACAGATCAATAGATTTTTTTTCAGTGAATATATCTATAAATTGAGATATTTATATATATATATATATATATATATATATATATATATATATATATATATATGTATATATATATAAACAATGTGGTCAAGGGGTTGCTGTGTGGCGCACTCCACTGCCGGTGCCAAGTGACGGAGAAGACCAATCTCTGTAATATTCTAAAAACGAAGAATTTCACCGCACTCCATGAGGTACAATTTCACGTGTATTTATTGAAAGCAACAGCCACCAAGGCTGAAGGTGAAATTCTTCGTTTGTAAAATATATATATGTATATATTTATATATATATATATATATATACCACTGAAAAGAACAAAGCTTACAGGGACGTTATAGTTAGGTTTTGAATTTACACAAACAAAACCTTAGAAATTCAGCAGTTAATGGTTAGAGTTAATTCAAGTAACCATAACTCGCACCCTAAGGTAACTATAACTTGCATCCTTGCCATGAATTTTGTATAAGTAAATATGAAATTTATGCAGAAATTATAGATTATGTGGCATGTTTTTTTTAAAAAATGTGTGTTTTTCCTGGTGGGGGGGGGAGACCTTTGTAGTCCCAGAGGAAAATTATAATTTATAAAGAAAACAAATGCCACAAAATGCAGATTTGTATAAAAATCTGTTTGTTGATGAAAAGTGAGTACAAACATGGTGACATGTCTGCAAGCAGTGGAAGGCCCCATGCAAAGGTTGGCTGTTCCTCTTTCATGCTTTTTATGCATTTGATTGCTATACTGGTGCTATTGAGGTAAAATCTTTGCCCAGGCAGTATTAAGTTTTCCAATCACAATAAAGTAATACTGCCAAAAAGTGCAACATTGAGTTGCATAATTTGGATTTTCTTGCAGCATAATTTAGTCCATCCTGTTTCATGATTTGGTGCTCTTCCCCCACATAATTCCACTGACCTTGGTGATAGTAATGTGAGTTTTTACAAGGAACACACCTGCAAACAAAGTTGCAGAGGCTACTATGTGAATGTGACCTTTTTGACAGCAAAGGTAGTTTTTGGTTTCAGGAAATCACTTTTATACTGGTAAAGGCCCAGCAGGTTGCCCAACAATAAAGGTTTGCATAAGCCATGACTAAAGTATGCTGTGGTAATGGGTATGTGGCAAGGTAAGTAATACTGAGTCTTTTTTTGTCTTTTGTTTAGTGTCTTTGGTGAACCTGTACAGTAAGGAAACCAGATATTATAAGTAATATTTGTGTTTATTTACTGTTGCACACATCTCACACGCAAACACCCATTGACTGATTTAGAACAATACTTCTGCCTTCTACCTAGGACAGTGTTTTAGAAGGAAGGCTGGTGTCTCAGTGGATGACTGCTGCCCAGGCCCTAACTTGAGTTATGAAGGACAGATTTGAGGCAGGATCAAATGTTGAGATAGCAGATACTGAGACAGTATCTGAGGCAGAGGAAAATAGAGTACAATATAGAAGTGATTTTTTAGCTGGCGTAGTTACGTCTGATGATTCATCTTCCAGCAAATCTGAGGGACATGATGATGGCAGTTATGCTGTTACTTCGCAAGCATAGACTGTGGAATGGAACGTCTGCAGCAGGTTAGACCAACCTAATGTGGCAGCAAGCAAAAGTGCTCTGCTGGCAGCTCCCCCAGTTTATATCAGCCGAAATGCCGCCTTTCACTGGTGATGCTGGATGTGAAGTCGATACAGCCAATTTTTTGCCAACTGGCTATGATTCACTTTTTTGTTGACCTCCTTGAGCAAATTGTGCAGGAAACAACTTTGTGTGCCGAACAATTTCTGAGGGAGCATGGAGACACTCTTGGGTCCTATTCTAGGGCACACCCCCTTAATTTCAGAAGTTGAAGATATTTGTGAGCCTTAGGCTCAAAATGGGATTAGTCCACAAACCAAGCTTGCAGTCCTACTGGTCTACTCGCATGATTTGGGTAGCCCCCATCTTCACACCATACATGAGCAGAGATTGTTTTTTGCTACTGCACCGTATGCTGCATTCAATGTCAATTCTGATGCATTGCCCCGGGACCACCCAGATCCTGAAAGGCCTGTTGTGGAACATTTGTTTGCCAGGTTTTCAGAGAATTATACTCCTGGAAAGAATATAGGAAAAGATGAGTCTTTGGTCCTGTACAAAGGGTGGTTACTGTTCGGGCAGTACATTGCAAGCAAAAGAGATCACTATGGCCTCAAGTTGGATATGCTGTGTGAGAGCTCTACTGGCTATGTATACAGCTTGAGAGTGTATACAGGTAAGGACTCCACTCTAAACCCTGTAGACCCTGTAGGTTGCCTTCCCACGCTAGGAGTCACAGGAAAGATTCTATGAGAGCTTGTCCAGCCACTACTTCACAAAGATTATGATCTTTATGTTGACAACTTCTATACAGGAGTAGAGCTGGTCAATGAGCTATACAAAGCAGGCACTGTGGTATGTGGTACAGTTTATTGTTGTCGCAAAGGATTCCTGCACAAGCATCCTTGCAAGAAGCTCCAGAAATCCTAGTGCACTGCATTGCATTCCAATTAACTGCTTGCAGTCAAGTTCTCTGATGGGCGTGATGTGTATGCACACACTACAATTCATGATGAGAGCACTTCTCCATCACCTTTTGGGGTCAGATGGTCAAAGTTCACACACCCACCTGTATACTTGATAACAACAAATACATGAGCAGAGTGGATAAGAATGACTACATTCTTCAGCCATAAAAGTGAGTCGTGAAACTAGCACTTGGTGTAAGAAACGGTTTACCCACCTGATCCAGATGGCAGCATACAATGTGTGTGCTGTTTATCATCAGACCACCACAGAAAATGAATGTCTTTCCTTGACTTTCAGTTGACTGTCATCGAAAGTCTTACTGCAACAGAAGCAGCAGCCGCCACATCATATACTCTGAAGGACAGTGAAAGTCTGCAGGATCAACACTTTGCCGATCCCATTCCTAGACTGGATAAAAAGACTTAACCGTGGGGCTTGGGGACTCTCATTGACTTTGGTTTGAGCCGTTTCTGTCACGGGCGCTAGACCCAGCCACACAATTGGGGCAGTATTTTTATCGACACAAGTGGGGCAGTGCTGGGGAGTAGGAATTGTGTAGATTCCGGAAGTTTCCATCACAGAAATTGAAGGAAAATGTGTGGTTTCAGGCAACATTTGAGGTTTGCAGAGCATTGTGGATAGGAAGACATTGAAGGAAAATGTGTTGTTTCAGGCAACATTTGAGGTTTACAGAGCATTGTGGGTAGGAAAACCTTGATGAATACATGCAAGGCATCCCTCTTCCCTCACTCCCCTGGTTGCCTAGTTTTTGAAAATGTCTGTGTTTCGTAGGTTTGCATGCCACCGAATTTTCCAAATACAGCTTCTACCCCTAATCCTTATCTCTCAGCATAGCGCTCTAGGGCCTTTTGTGTCATGGTTTATTTTCCTACCCACACGAGTACTATTCTGATCGGTACGCATGTGGAAACTCAGGGCGGTAAGAAATGTGTGTCTCCTTGAAGATTCAAGAGATTGTCAGAGAAAAGTCAGGAATATGTGTTTCTTACCAAAGTTTAACATTTGCAAGGGCTTTGTGATAAAAAACTGGTGAAAGCCTCACAAGTCATACACCCCTGGACTTCCCTGATTTTGCCTAGTTTTCAAAAATGTTTAAGTTTGTTAGGTTTGCCTAGGTGCTGGCAGAGCTACGATCCAAAATCTACAGCTAATCTCATTGGGGAAAAAAGGGTCAGTTTTCAGTTGAAAAATTTGATGCGTCCATGTGTTTTTTTGGACCATTTTTTGTCACAGGCACTAGGCATACCCACACAAGAGAGGTACCATTTTGTGGAGAGAGTTGGGGGAGTGCCAGATGGAAGTAAGTTTGTGGCTTCCTACAGATTCCAGAACTTTCTGTCATAGAAAAGTGAGGCAAATGTGTTGTTTACTCAAAGTTTTAGGTTTGCAAGGGATACTGGGGAAAAAAACCCTGTGAGAGCCACACGTGCCACCCCACCCTGGATCCTCCAGGTGTCTAGTTTCCAAAAATGTGCATGTTTTGTAGGTTTCCCTAGGTGCCCGCGGAGTTAGGGTCCAAAATCCACAGCTACCCACTTTGCAAAAAAAGGGTCCGTTTTGAGTGGAAAAATATGATGTATCCATGTTGTATTTGGGCCGTTTCCTGCTGCAGGCACTAGGTGTACCCACACAAGTGAGGTACCATTTTTATCAGAGAATTGGGGGAATGCCAGGTGGAAGGAAGTTTGTGGCTCCCTGCAGACTCCACAACTTTCCATCACAGAATTGTGAGGAACATGTGTTTTTTTAGACAAAGTTTGAGATAGGTTTGGAAAGGATTTTGGGTAAAATCTGGTGAGAGCCATGCAAGTCACTCGATCCTGGATACACCTACATATCTTGATTTTTAAAAATGCGCAGGTTTTCTAGGTTTCCCTATGTGCTAGCTGAGCTACATGTTCAAAGCTACAGCTAACTACATTGGAAAAAAGGGTCAGTTTTCATCTGATATGTCCACGTAGTGGTTTGGGCCATTTCCTATCATGGGCACTAGGCTTACCCATACAAATGAGGCACCATTTTGTCAGAGTCTTGGAAGAATGCAGGGCGAAAGAAGCCAGAACGTTCCATCACAGAAATTTGAGAAAAGTGTGTCTTTTTCAGTCAGAGTTGAGGTTTTCAAGGGATTCTAGGTACAGAAGCCTGGTGAAAGACACCTAAGTGACCCCGACTTGGATTCCCCTTCTTGTCTACTTTTAAAAAATGTACAGGTTTGCAAGGTTTCCTAGGTGCCGACTGAGCTAGGCTCCAATACCTACAGCTGCCCTCAATGGAAACAAGCATTGGCAAAGACAATAGTTTGCACCTTTGTTTTGTTTTTATCTAACTCTATTATAATTATTAGAAAAATGTTATGATGATGGTTCTTTTAAATTTGATAAACCGTTAATAGTTGTTTATATTGCTGTTTATTATTTCAGCATACATCACAATAGAAACAACTATTAACTGTTTATCAAATAAAAAAAAAACATTATTATAAATGTTTTCTAATATTTATAATCCAGTTAGATAGTAAAATAGAATTCAAAAGAAAGATGTGGATTTTTATTGCTGCACAACATGGGCCTATGCAATGAGATTGTTCTGTGAGTTTACTTAAATTTATTTTTAAAAATGCACATCAAGGAACAACAAAACAGACACCACACCTGCAACTGCAGATGCAGCATGACCCTTAAGTTCAGGAAAATGTTGAGAAGTCCATTCTAAGCAAATAACCATTAACATCTATCCACATCTTCACACACATTGGTGCAAGAGAGTGGCCATGCAACTTAATATGGGGGTTCACACTGGGCGATGTGGCTACTAGTTTTCAAACCTATTAAATGGGTGCAAGTTGGTTTTTTAAAAAGTAGTCCTAAAATCAAAGTTTAAGCTACCCATTATCATGCAGTAGAATGATGACAGGTTCACCTCAACAGCAGTGAAGAAAGAAGACAGACAAGACAGCATGCAGTGAAGAAGAAAGAAGATGGCAGCTAAGAAAGAAGACAGAGAAGATAGCATGCAGAAAAGAAGAAGGGCAGCAAAGAAAGAAGACAGTAAAGACGGCATGCAGCAAAGAAGGAAGAAGACGGTAGCAAAGAAAGAAGACATCAGCGGAGAAAGAAGACGGCATGCAGAAAGAAAAAATAAGTACCTTCAGTGTCGCAGCCAGAGGAAGGACACTGGCCTATGTCCAATGGCAAGTGACATGAAGGAGTACTTGGTCCTGGGGCAACACGACGACATGAATGGCAAAGAAGACAGCAGGAAGTGAAGCAGACAATGTGCAGATGACGCGCTGGCCGATCAGAAGCACATAAATTAGAGCGACATTGGACCAAGCCAGTGGTAAATTCAGGGAAGTAAGGGGCAGTTTCTAAGCCCCTTTTTAAGTTTTTTTTATCAGCAAAAGATTTTGCAAGCGCAGCGCTCAAGCATGTGTGTGTAGGTGAAACCTAAACAGGGTCCGATTTCAGTGGAAAAATGTGATGCATCTATCTGTTTTGTCCTATTTCCTGTCACGGGCTCTAAGCCTATCCACACACATCAGGTACCATTTTATCAAAACACTTGTGGAAGCATAGAATACTAGAACATTTGTTACTACCTATTGGATTTTGCTACATTTGTGCCTTTCAAACTGAAGCCAGTGTATAAAAAATAATTCTTTTGAAAAATACCCTCTAAATCATACGCTAGTATGGGTACCCACTGATATACAAATAACCACTGTTCCCAAACTCTATATCTTGTTCCCATTTCAGGAATGCATAGGTTTCCTTGATACCAATTTTTCACTCCACAGATTTCACCATATGAATTGATCTACACTTGGTATATAACAAAAAAACATTGTTCAGTGCAGCTTAGTTGTTGGCTATAGGCACCTTGGGTTCTTGAAGTACCTACAAGCCCTATATATATATATCTGCAACTAGAATGGTCTAGCAGAGATAATGGTATATTGCTTTTGTAAATTGACCATTGTGACAAGAAGTTACAGATGAAGACGTTACAAATGACAGTTTTGTCCTCCTCATTTTCAATATTTCTTTATTTCTACAGTTATTTTCCCTAGAAAACCCTTGAGGGATCTACACATATGACCCCATGCTTAACTTGGAAGTTTGTCTACTTTTCAGAAATCTATAGCTTTCCTGGCTCACCCATGGGTTTCTCACTGGTTTCCACCACAAACTGGAAGTAGGTTGAGAGCACTAAAAATAAGAAAAATTAGCTGCCTCTCTGAAACATGCAAAAAACTGTTTGGATAAAATGAGGATTCAGCTCTGCATGCTCCTGAAAGTTGGGAAGATGGTGACTTCAGCAGAGCAAACTGTTCATTGATGCCATTTCTAGGAAAAATCAGACACTTTTATCCGGCGCACTATTTTTCCTATTTTTCTCAAATAATTCAAAATGTTTCTATAATTTACCATTTCCCCAGTCTCCTCCAGGGGATTCCTAAGCCGGAATCATCCAAATGGCCAAAAAAGTGCTCTGCACTGGTGGGAGTGGGGGTGGGAGTCCCAGCAGGCAAGGGATTAAACTCAGACAAATCGGAAATTCTGATTTTCAGTGATCCCACCTCCCTAGATGTCCAAACCTAGTGGCCAAAAAACCTCAGAAATCCACTGATGCTCAAACTTGAAGCCAGAAATCTTGGCATAAAATTCAACAATGCTCCTTCGAACCTCAAATTACAGCAGTCACTTTCACATGCTTTGCATTGCTCAAATCCCTACAAAACCTGAAATACCTCCCAAGTCACACATGAAAATTTGGTAGTGCATACCCTGATCACAGGTAGGCTGGACTATGCAATTTTTTTGTACTTGGGCCTTTTAGCGGGTCTTTGAAAAAAATACGGTTGGCTCAAAAAGCAGCTGCCCATTTGATTTTGAACTGCCTAAAAAGATATTCATCCAGGGAAAATCTTAAGCAGTTGTATTAGATACCAAACAAATCGAGGATTGTGTACAAGGCTGTGTTAATCTCTTACAGAACACTACATCATAAAGACCCTCTTTGTTTACAAAGACATCTTAGGAAATACACACCAGGAAGGTCACTGTGATCCTTCAAGCAAGGCGTTGTCCTTAACTCAAGGATCAATAAGGAAAATTTGGGTGGTCAATCATTGTCTTTTTGTAGCTGCTAAATTTTTGAGTTAATTTTCTGCCAAAATGTCTGGTGAGGAGAAAGAATTTAAATCTGGACTGAAAACGTATCTTTTTAGGCAATTCTGAGTGTGCCCTGCTACTGCTTGTTGGTTGAGCATAGGGTCGCTCCTTAGGAAGAAGCTATGCGTTTTACAAATGGCTTTTCATGTATTCAGTGCTGTTCACAAAAGCCCATGAAGTGGCACAAAGGGTTTCAAAACTGCACACGTTTGCTTAATGGAACTAGTATTGTGCCACAATCCCAGGTGGATTGTATTCGCTTTTTTGGATTTTAGGGAGGGTGTATGTCATTGGGCTGCATTGATGTGAAGTATTCACGTAATTAAGTTCCATAATTAACCCTTCC
This sequence comes from Pleurodeles waltl, assembly GCF_031143425.1. Classification (NCBI taxonomy): domain Eukaryota; kingdom Metazoa; phylum Chordata; class Amphibia; order Caudata; family Salamandridae; genus Pleurodeles; species Pleurodeles waltl. The sequence goes on along the minus strand of NC_090437.1, from coordinate 619,838,745 downwards.
ATTAAAGCTACTTTGTCAGACGTTCAATCTCTGTCTGTATTGAGGACACAGGATGACCTGGACGCTTAGTTTATTGGTCAATACTACTCAGTGTCTAAATTCTAAATGTTTCTTGTTCACAAACTCAAAGGCTTTCCAGCATTATAATGCTTCCTTTGCTTCCTGGCTCGATCACTAGTTCATTTCTTTTCTGTAAATCAGTGAAGGTGTTCTCCATTTGAGGTAGATTATATTTAATATATTCAACCCAGCCATTTATTGATGCAGCTGTACCTTTACATTTATGTCTCTCTTTATGCAAATTTGATTATTTTACTTGTTCCACATGTTGATACTAGTGCACATTGATCACTGTGTTGTCTTGCAGCAGTGGCCACCTCCCTATGTTAATTTGTGATGTATACTGAACAAATACCTGTATGGATTACTGCACACTGAAGACGTTTTGTGCCCTTTAGTGACATTCTGAACTGGAAGAGTGTGTGACATCGAGGACTTTTTGCCTCCAAGAAATATCAATTATCGAGGACTTTTGGCTCCAAGAAATATCAATTTGGCACAACTAAATTAAGGCATAGGGACATTGCAGACTAGGTATTCTAGTAGCGACATGTCATTATTACATATCAATGATCTGCTGTGTATGTTCATGGAAATCAAAGGCACATTCTGCTTTCCTATACCATGAAGATTCCAACCTCAAAATTGACTACTGTCAATGCACCAACTACTGCACTTAGCTCTACTCCAGTGATTCCTGCAACTGAGCACATTTCTGGAAGCACAGTCAATCTATCCAACCTTCATCTCTCATAGCATGCATGCTTTCTTCTGGTGGCTCACAGCTAACTCTGCTTTTCAATGCCTTATGCTGCACCTGGCACACTCTGGTCACACCATCCCTACTCTTCTCACCAACACATGATTTGCTGGAATCTCTTGTCTAGACTTGTAGCTCTCAAACTCTCTACTTCAACTGAAAATCCGTAATCCTGTCTTGTTACCTCCAAAACACTGAATCTTCAGCTTCTAGTCCCGTCCTATAATCACCTGCCCAGTGGTCCTGCCACACTGTTCTGTACGTTGTAAGTGTGCGGAATGAGAGGTCAAATTATATGTATCTAGGAATGGCTTTTTGACAGAACATTTCTAATTAGAAATGTCTTTCCTGGTGCCACCAGTAAAACTTTCAGGACAGAATAGCTCAATGATTTTAGTACACACGTCAAAACACCACTAATCCATTCAAAAAGCTAACGCATTACATGGTTGGGAAAGCAAAGCTAATGATTGAATTGTAGCATGGAGCAGTGGTGGATCCACCAGCATGTTGAAGGTGTACTTTAATCTCTAGACCCTTTTAGGAAGATGCTGGAATGGTCAGTTAGTCACCACGTGTGACCAGAAACACCCTGCCTGAATTGACCAGAGCAAACATCGCACAGTTTTTGTGTGTTCATCTAGCTAAGGAATCCAGCCATCTGAAAACGACAACTTTGTTGGTCCATTTTTGCTCCTGCTCCCCACTGTCCTGCAACTTCTAGGAACCCCCAACATGCCCCTATCAGATATGCATGTTTGGTATGACTCATGCCCCAAGATCTTAGAGGTATGGCAGCTGTATGCTATCAAGCACAGTGCTGACTAATTTAAGACCCATATTTCGGACTGGCCATTCAAAAGTGAGGGACCAGAATATTGTTCTCATAGCAGTGTCTAACATGAATAGCTTGCCACAAATATCATTTGTAAAATTATTGTGCCAGTGGAGTTCATAAAAGAAAATCCACTCAGTGGAGTGTAATTTTTGTAAACTAAGTTTAGGACACAGTATTTATCTATATAGTATTCCGACATACAACCTATTTAGATTATTTGCTGCTTTGATTGCCAAGTGAAATATTTCACCTTCAAAATTTCTTTATTACAAACTCAAATGCACTCTGAAGAAATGCTAGTGTATTTCTAGTGTGATCCCTACCACGAATTTTACAAGTAATATCCCTTCTTAAAGCTGGTCCAAAGAAATGCACAACTCTCTACTGATCACTTTGCCAAGAAAAGCTCAAGGACACACTTTGTATTTAGCACAATTGGGAGCCAGATGTTGGATGCCGATTGACCTCACGCAAGTACCTATGTTGCTATGATACAATGAATCAGTCCTTCCTACACACTCATCAGACACCCTTTACAGACTGATCCAATGAAGATTTGTTTGTTGAATATTTGCCATTTAACCCTCCTAGGATGAATGCCTCCAGATAAGACGGATGCTTCACTCACACTTCAGTACATTCTTACAAATGGCAGGAATGCATTTATGTGAACCATTTGATGCTTGGTATCATTAGCGCCTTTGTTTAGACACTACTTTCGTCAATACCATTCTGACCCTGTTAAAATGTAAGTATCATTCCAAAATCCTGCTGCTTGTTTAGCGCAAGGTGAAAAGAAGTTGTTGCTCTCTTCCCATGCCTGTCAATATGCCTGCACTGTCCTGGTGTACTTTTTGACAATATTCATGTCTAAAGTTTAATAGTGAATGTTATTCTGCCTCCTCTAAAGAGTACACAAAGTTATATTTGGAGTGATTTGTTGGGATTTGTTTAGATTCTCAAAATAGGTTCTCCTCCTACTACAGCTTGGTAGCACAGACTGTTATACAATGAGTTATACCATTCTAGCCATCCAGTTACTTGATGTAGGTATTCCATTTTGAAGGTATCAACCCACTTCTTGCATCTGAAGTAAAATCACTAAATATCTGGTTTGGTCACTCTCTATGACATCACACATTCAGCACATAGTAAATGCTGTCAGAATGTCTCTTATTTCCATAAAAAACACAGAAACATTTATTCTAGTGAATAGACCTCTACTTTGTGGTCTCACCCCTGATAATCTACTGAAAATATTATTGGAATGCAGCTCTTGTAGGAATTCCAAAGCCCTCTCTCTCCCCTGTCAAAGCTGTCCTCTGTTCTGCTGCTCGCTGCCGGCACCTGCAAATATGATCACATCACCCCAGTACTAAGAGACCTTCACTGTCTCCCATTCAAGGCTGGAATTAATGGGTTACCTTTCAAAGCCATCTGCTACCCTCATCAATTTACAAATGTCCCACCTTAAAAAACACCTTTGAATGAACAAAAAACCTAATGACCAAAGCAGAGGTGACTGCCGCCAATCAAAAGTGGTGAGATGGGAGGGGGGTTTCGGAGGGGTGTGCCGGAAGGGTGTAAAAATAAAAATAAAAAAATGACCTGCTGATGCTGCTCCCTGGTCCCGCTGCCGGCCGATCCCTCTCCTCCCCCCAATCACCACAAAAGCACAATCTCCCAATCCAGAAGCTGCTTTCATGCTATACCAAGCAGGAGACTAGCAGAGGGTTTGGCCTCAGTGGGCCAGTCTGACGCTGGCTCAGACACAAGGACCCTGTGCCATTTCTCCACCTGGCTGCGCAACACAGCTGGATTAGAGAAATTTAAGTGTGCATGTCGGTTTGGCTCGTCTAAGACAGATGACCAAACCGACATGCGCACTTACAGTGCCCATTACTCCTCCTCCCTATGGCCCAGCCCCACCCTGCCCTAGATTCTATGACTGTCACAGAGACAGTGACAAATAAAATGATAATAAAATTATTTTATTATCATCTTATTTGTCACTGTCTGACTCTGACAAGGGGGGGTGACGCTCCTCCGCTATTACAGGGGAGCTGCCCCTGGACCAGAGACACCCTGACAGTCGATTCAAAAAATATAAAAACACAAGTTGTTGGGTCAAAATCTTTTTCTGGTGCACGTTTGACTATCTGAAACTGTCTCCCTGCTGAAATGCAATTTCAGGAAGAATGGCTAACATTTCTCAAGAAAATAAAAACCTTCCATTCAAATTGTCATCTGAACTAATTGCAGCAACAAACTCATCTTCTTCATTAAACATTACCCATGAGCTGAACTCAACTCCCAAGATGAATTATTATACCTACCACTTATACCTAACATCTCAGGGTCAGATTATTCAACACTTAGAAAACTTTGAATAATCACCATTTCAATTGTGTTTAACTTACAGATTCTGCTTATTTGAATAGCATGGGTCCAGCTTTGCCTTGCTCAGATTAGGACCAAAGTTAATATGGAGACTGAATGCATTCTGAATAGCCAGAATCCCCAGATACTTGATGTTTTTTCTGTAATGAACCCCGTCCTGGGATCAAACAAAGAAATATCTGTGATGCCTCAGTGTACAGTGGGGATTTCTCAACATTGCAGGGTGGGTGGCATCTGCCTCCTTGAAACAAGAAAGGACTTAGCTGGGAAAAAAGCAGGGAAGAAAGCTGACAGTATTACCTTGTGCTGTTACTTAGCACTAGATTTAACTGGATGTCATTTGTAAGAAAGTGAATCTTGGATCCATTCATTATTTAAAGATGTCAAAGCTTATCTTGTATATCATGGTGCATGGTTCTGTGTTCATCCTGTTTACTAAGTCAAAGAAGTAAAACTATTGGATGTTATCAAACCATTTCTCAGATGAATTCAAAGCAATATCTCAGAGCAACCTCTCTATGTTATGGTTTGAATGGCATCAATCAAAGAATATTGTGTTCATGTCTTAAATGAATGGTACCCACTGGCCCCTTTTCTCTTACGGCTGGCCACCAGATTCAATAAAGTATGTCATTTCTAGGTGAAGATCTTAAATATGAGTTCATGAGCAACAGAGGAAAATAATTCAAACAATTAACCTTGCTGTTCACTTATTTGTGGCTCATTAAAATATGTGTATGCTTCATGGACTGGACAGTCATTGAACAACTGCTGGAGCGTGGTGCCAGTTTAACAGGTAATTGTTGATGATACTCATTTGAGAAATATTCTGGTTCCAGGCACCTTTCCTAGTTGCAGTAGAAGCATTTGTGGCTAAAATGTCATGCCGCGGGGGCCCACGGAACCTCCTACTCAAGCCGCGGTGGGGGCCGTGGTCCGTTTTGCGGGCTCTTGGGCCAGCCACAGCCCTTTTTTCAGACCACGCACTGTCCTCTCCGCCGCGACGGGGTCCCAGAATTGGCCGTCGGTCCGCGCCACGCATTGGGTGCAGCACGGGTGTTGTTGTGGGACGCCCACAGCCCCCCGCGGCCCTTCCACGTTCCTGGTGCCCGTTCCTAGGGACTTCTCCTTTCTCCTGATTCTTTCTGGTGAAGCCATATTTCTCTCTCTCCCAGCATGCCTTTCTCTTTTCTTGTTCCCTGCATGCATCTGATTCCCTTCTTACTATGGCGTCTTTCCTATCTGGTTCTATAGCCCCTTCCCAATCTAAAATGACCGTTTTTTGTATTCCTGTTTGTCACTTCCTGTCAAGGGGTGTATAAGGGGATTGATTTTTCTTTTCTTTGTGTTGCAACACTTCTCCTGTGGTGGTCACGCTCCGGCTGGTCTTCTATTTGGAATCCAGTTTTTTGCTCCTGTTTTTCCTCTGTCCTTCCTGTGTTATTCCTGGCATTGAAGTTCTGATTTTTCTTGTGTCATCCTTTTGTTCCAGGGAGTTACTGTCTGGAGGTTTTTTCCCTACAGGGTTTTTCCTCTGGGACTCCTTCTGGAGGGCATGGACTGTGGTGGCGTATTACTGTCAGCACCACCGTGGATACTGGAAGGGATTGCCCCTACCTCGGCCAGAGGCAGACATGCAAGAACCAAGGCCGCGCGCCATCTCCCTCTGACCCGGACGGTAAGCCAAAGGCAAATCATGACAGATTGCAATGCCCAAAACTCCGGTCGTGGTCCAGTATCATGGAGGATCCCTTGACAGAACAAACAAGTCAGACATTGCTCCTGACTATCCAACAACAAGCCCAGGAACTACAACAGCTACGAAATGAAAACGCAGCCTTACGACAAGCCTTCACCTCAAGGACCACTGATGTTCCCACCATCTCTGCCCCTACTCCCCATTTTTCTGGGGATCCTAACAAATTATGAGAATTCCTAGATGCCTTAACAGTTTATTTTGTGTTTAGACTGTCACAATTTACGCAAGACAAGACCAAGGTCAGATACCTAATCAGTGCCCTGTCCAGCCCGGCCTTAGCCTGGGCAACTCCTCTGGTAACCTCCAATGATCCTGGTCTGTCTAATTTTCCAGCCTTCATCGCTGCCCTTCAGCAAATGTTTGAGCATCCCGGACTTGAATCTTCAGCAGAAGAAGCCTTATGCGACATCCAACAAGGGAGTCAGGACGTCTTACAATACATCACACGGTTTAGGCAACTGGCAGCAGAAACCTCTTGGGTAGAACGTACCCTTGTTACTCTTCATCGAAGAGGTCTGCTGGAGGAGATCAAAGACGAATTAGTGCATTCTGCTACAGTGGAGGATCTCAAGAGTCTGATGGATTTGACTCTCGCCATAGAATACCGTCTTAACGAACGCAGTATGGAGAAAAAGAAGAATCATATGCCATCACATTCAGCAACTTCACCTACACCTCCTCATCATTCTGAGGAGACTCGTCCTGAAACTAGAGGAACTACCGATGAGGAGCCTATGCAAATTAACATGGCTCATAGACCTTTATCGACTAGTGAGCATGAAACAAGACGAAAGAAGGGACTATGGTGGTCATTACAACCCTGGCGGTCGGTGTTAAAGTGGCGGTAAGACCGCCAACAGGCCGGCGGTAAAAAGTTTGCAATTACGACCGTGGCGGTAACCGTCAACATAGACAGCCACTTTAACACTCCGACCGCCACAGCGGTATAAACAAACAGCGCGGCGGTCACCGCCAACAGACAGGCGGAGGACAAAGTACCGCCCACAGTATCAAAACAGGCCAATCCACCACTTTTTCCGGGGTGGATTCACCGTGGATAAAAACACGGCAGAAACAGGATTCCGAAGGGAAAACGCTCACCTCTACACACCCCACGAGGAACTAGGACACCATGGATCCGGAACTCCAAATTCTCCCTGTGATAGTCTTCCTGCTCCTCTACCAGGAGCACGAACTCCGGCGGCGAAGACCACGGTGAGTACTGCACCTACGACACAGGGGAGGGGGAAGGGAAAAAACAGGGACACACACATGTAACACCCTCACCCACCACAACACACACACTAATCCATATTGATACATCACAGTTACACCCCCCAACCCCTCCGGAAGAATGCAAAGACAAAAGAAAATGAGTGTAACCATTGTAATCTATTAAAATCAAGTAGGCAAAAATATATATATACACCATTAACAAAATATACACCAAGCATAGTAGTCCAGGTAGTGCTCCAATTAACACTGGAACACTGGGCCCACACGGTATGAGCAAGGCCCACACAAGATCCCCGACCATGACAGAGAGAACACTGCAGGGGCATCAGATAGCAAGAAAACAGGCACCTCAGGGGGAGGGAAAGGGGGGGCACCTCAGCCGGTTGAGTGCATGATGCCAAATCCACGAGGGGGCCACATGCCCACTGTTCAATCCTGGGGAGTGCAAAGCTACAGTCTCTCAAGTCTCTACAGTGGGTGGGTTGCCCACTGTTCCATCCTGGGGAGTGCAAAGCCACAGTCTCTCAAGTCTATACAGTGGGTGGGTTGCCCACTGTTCATTCCTGGGGAGTGCAAAGCCACAGTCTCTCAAGTCTATACAGTGGGTGGGTTGCCCACTGTTCCATCCTGGGGAGTGCAAAGCCACAGTCTCTCAAGTCTCTGCAGTGGGTGGGTTGCCCACTGCTATATCCTGGGGAGTGCAAAGCCACAGTCTCTCAAGTGGATGACAGTCTCCACTGGTTCTGGAGGGGGCATGGTGCCCAGAGTGCTTCATCCTGCTAAGGACAGAGGTAATGGATGACAGTCTCCACTGGTTCTGGAGGGGGCATGGTGCCCAGAGTGCTTCATCCTGCTAAGGACAGAGGTAGTGGATGACAGTCTCCACTGGTTCTGGAGGGGGCATGGTGCCCAGAGTGCTTCATCCTGCTAAGGACAGAGGTAGTGGATGGATCTCTCCACTGGTGCTAAGGACAGAGGTAGTGGATGGATCTCTCCACTGGTTCTGGAGGGGGCATGGTGCCCAGAGTGCTTCATCCTGCTAAGGACAGACGTAGTGGATGACAGTCTCCACTGGTTCTGGAGGGGGCATGGTGCCCAGAGTGCTTCATCCTGCAAAGGACAGAGGTAGTGGATGGATCTCTCCACTGGTTCTGGAGGGAGCATGGTGCCCAGAGTGCTTCATCCTGCTAAGGACAGAGGTAGTGGATGGATCTCTCCACTGGTTCTGGAGGGGGCATGGTGCCCAGAGTGCTTCATTCTGCCCGTGACGGACTCAGTAGCGTCAGTGCCCTTGGCGCTCATGGCCCAGCGTTTGCGGTGCTTGAGACGGCGGTGCCTTGTTCAGCGGTGCTTGAGACGGCGGTGCCCTGTTCAGCGGTGCTTGAGACAGAGGTGCCCTGTTCAGCGGTGCTTGAGACGGCGGTGCCCTGTTCAGCGTTGCTTGAGATGTTGGTCTGGTTTGCAGTGACTCAGCTGCTGGCGGTCCTTCATGGCCCAGCGGGGCTTGTGCTGGCGGTCCTCTCTAGCCCAGCGGGGCTTGTGCTGGCGGTTCTTCATGGCCCAGCGGGACTTGTGCTGGCGGTCCTCTCTAGCCCAGCGGGGCTTGTGCTGGCGGTCCTCTCTGTCTCAGCAGGGATGACGGATGTGGCCTCCTGGGCAGCAGGGCTGGTGCTGGTGCTGGCCTCCTGGGCAGCTGGGCTGGTGCTGGGGGTGGCCTCCTGGGCAGCCGGGCTGGCGGTGGCCTCCGGGGCAGCAGGGCTGGTGCTGGCGGTGGCCTCCTGGGCAGCAGAGTTGGTGCTGGCGGTGGCCTCCTGGGCAGCAGGGCTGGTGGCGGTGGCCTCCTGGGCAGTGGGTGCTCCATCTGTGGTAGACCCCCAGGGTCCGGACGTCCTTGGCGATGGCACGCCATATTTATTTTTTCTGGTGGGCGCTGACCTACATGATTTGTACAAGGGGAAGAGAAACTTATTACCAACTGCACCGTCACAGTCATTGGCCCCCATCCCTACCCTTGGCATGTGGCACATGCACTCACCATCATTTCATGCATGCCGCACTCTCCCCCTTCCTTCTTACATCCACCCCTCTCCACACAGGCATAGCCCATACAGCATGCTCCCAGTGTACTTACCTATTTGTCTGGAGGACCGTAGAGTAGCGTGTACTGGGGGAGGACCCCATCCACAAGTTTCTCCAACTCCTCCGATGTGAAGGCAGAGGCCCTTTCCCCAGACGCTCGAGCCATTGTCTCTTCCAGAACGAGGTCACAGCAGCACTTGCAGTGTATGTCCTCTCCTGTCGAAGATCAGGTATCGAGTGATTGAACAGATAGAAAATGGCGGTCACGTCCGCGGCGGTGCGTACTGTCACCACCGGCGTACATCGTCATTGGCTCCTGGGATCCATAGGGTCCAATGTTAACCAATGCAGCATTGCGCCGCGGTCTTCGACCGCCTACCGCGACGGTGTACAACGCCAGCACAGTTACCTCACATCTCATTGTCCCACTTTACAGGTCAGGCAGCCGCCATTTCAGGGGCCCACATGGCTTCATTTTCAACTGCGTCACACATACCTAGGCCTAGACTCAACACACATACAGGTCACTTTTTAGATCATGATTGGTGTTCGGTGTAAGATGGGGGTACGTACCTCTGAGTAGTTTGACTCTGTGCTCGCTGTTGTCCTTCATAGGCACCGTCCGCTGGGACATGTGAGGAGATGCCGTCATCCTCCGGTGTACTGACCGTTGGTGGACCTGTCGACAATGGAGGAAAGAGATGTGGTCATCACATACAGGCTTGACCGTGCCACAATCCAGGAACTGTGTACCCAGTTGGAGCCAGACCTGATGTCAGCTATCCGCCATCCCACAGGAATCCCCCCTCAAGTGCAGGTGCTGTCAGTGTTCCATTTCCTTGCAAGTGGGTCATTTCAAACAACAGTGGCCATAGCATCAGGGATGTCCCAGCCTATGTTTTCCAACGTCTTGTCCAGAGTGTTGTCTGCCCTGCTGTAACACATGCGGAGCTACATCGTTTTCCCTCAGGTGGAGGGTCATAGGTGCCATTGATGGGACACATGTGGCTTTGGTACCCCCCCACAGGAGTGAACAGGTGTACAGAAACCGGAAGAGTTATCATTCGATGAATGTACAGATGGCATGTTTGGCCGACCAGTACATCTCCCATGTGAATGCCAAGTTCCCTGGCTCAGTGCATGACGCCTACATCCTACGGAATAGCAGCATCCCTTATGTGATGGGTCAACTCCAGAGGCACCGTGTGTGGCTATTAGGTGAGCACCTGGAAGCTTGTCAGTGGGAATAATTGTCTGGGTCTGGGGATATCCCTCCAGGTTAGTGTGTGTCTAACAGTTGTCCCTCACCATTTGCAGGTGACTCTGGTTACACCAACCTGTCATGGCTACTGACCCCAGTGAGGAATCCCAGGACAAGGGCAGAGGAACGCTACAAGGTGGCCCATGGGCGAACTACGAGGGTGATCGAGCGGACCTTCGGCCTCCTGAAGGCCAGGTTCAGGTGCCTCCATATGACAGGGTGATCCCTATTCTAATCACCAAAGAAGGTGTGCCAGATCATCGTGGCCTGCTGTATGCTGCACAAATTGGCTTTGCGATGACAGGTGCCTTTTCTGCAGGAGGATGGTCCAGATGGCAGTGTTGTTGCAGCTGTGGAGCCTGTGAACAGTGAAGACGAGAAAGCAGAAGAAGAAGACATGGACAACAGGGACTGAGTGATCCAGCAATATTTCCAGTGAAACACAGGTAAGAATACTAACCGGCCTACTACATGTACTTAAACACCACTACCTCTCTACTGTCTGTCGTTTTCACCCAGTGTATGGTCACTGAGTTGTCACTTTCCCTTACGATTTCACAGATGTGGGTCCCACTGTGTGTCATCTGCTTTGATTCCTCATAGACTAGAGCTGTGTGACACAGGTATGTTGACATTACAAATGAAAGAGCTTTTTGCCACAGTAATTGCTAATACAGTATTCCGAAATCACAGACTGACTCCAGATTGTTTTGTGCTTTAAGTGTGTTTATTTTAGTGCTCAAAATTGGAGGGGGTAGCAAAATGGTGAGGGGTGATGGCGGAGGAATGTCCATGGCAGAGTCCAGTCTATTAGTCTCACAGGTGCATTGCCCAAATGGGCATTGGAAGTGGAGCTGGGGCAGTTTAAGGATGGACAGGGTGACAAAGTGGGACAGTAGGATGACAATGAGGGTGGTCTCATTTCTTGGCAGGGGTATTGGCATCGTTCTCTGTCTTTGTCCTGGATCTCAGGGACCACTTGGGGGTGGCTCTCCCCTGCAGAGGGTGGGGTGTTGATGTGGTGGTCCTGTGGCGGTGCCTCCTGTCCACTAGCGCCGGCGGAGGTTGTGGGCAGTTCATGGTCCAGGCTAGTGTCAGGGGCCCCTTGTAGTGCCACAGTGTCCCTCCTGGTGTTGAGTACTTCCTTCAGCACCCCTACGATGGTGCCCAGGGTGGAATTGATGGATCTGAGTTCCTCCCTGAAGCCCAAATACTGTTCCTCCTGCATGCGCTGGGTCTCCTGAAACTTGGCCAGTTCTGTTGCCATCGTCTCCTGGGAGTGGTGGTATGCTATCATGATGTTGGAGAGGGCCTCGTGGTGGCCTGTGCCTGGGTGAGGGGAACCGACTGTCCTGAGGTCCCCGGTGGGCCGGGCTGGTCATCTAGATCCAGTTGGACAGAGGTGCTGTCATCACTGTGGGCCTCTTCTGTTGGTGGTGTGGACATGTGTGGACCCTGTCCGGTGACGTTGGGTAGGGGTCCTGCAGGGGTATAAAGGGATGTTTATTACATCTGTGTGTACCATGGTGTGCAATGGGTGGGTGACCGTGCACACCAGTGCTTGCATTCCTGTGTGGGACCTTGTGTGATGATGGTATAGGGGGGTGTATGGGTATGTGCAGTGGCCATGCTTTAGTGATGGGTGTCCATGCTTTGTTGGAGCATGCAGGGCTTGGGGTTAGGATGTGTGGTTTGTGATATTGGGACATTTGTGAGGAGTTAGAGTGATGGGGGTGAGGGTGAGGGTGGGGGTATGTTCTGGCATGCAGATAGGGTGGGGGATGTAATAGTTAAGATTTGACTTACCAGAGTCCATTCCTCCACCTACTCCTGCGAGGCCCTCAGGATGCAGAATCGCCAAGACCTGCTCCTCCCATGTTGTTAGTTGTGGGGGAGGAGGTTGGGGACCGCCGCCAGTCCGCTGAACCTTAATGTGATGTCTTGAGACCACGGAACGCACCTTTCCCCGTAGGTCGTTCCACCTCTTCCTGATGTCATCCCAATTTCTTGGGTGCTGTCCCACTGAGTTGACCCTGTCCACTATTCTTCGCCATAGCTCCATCTTCCTTGCAATTGAGGTGTGCTGCACCTGTGATCCGAATAGCTGTGGCTCTTCCAGGACGATTTCCTCCACCATGACCCTGAGCTCCTCCTCCGAGAACCTGGGGTGTCTTTGTTGTGCCATGGGGTGGTGTAGGTGATGTGTGGGGTGGTGTGTGGGGTGATAAGTGTGCTGACATGTAGTGGTGTGTAGAGTGAGGTGCGTGGAAGTTATGTGGGTGATGGTGTTGTGTGCCTGTGGATGCTGGTATTGTTGATGGTGGTGTCTCTCTCTGTCCTTCGTTCGTGATTTTTGGTCATAGGGGTTTGTGGGTGATGTGGGTGTGTGTTTTATATTGTATTGGGTGTGTGGGAGTGCTGTGTGTATGTGATGTGTGTATTTCGAATTGTCCAATGTGGTAGTGTTTTGTAAATGTGTGTGTATTTTGAGCCCAGCGGTGTGTACCGCCAATGGAATACCGCGGTTGAAAGTCCGCCGCGTGGATTCGTGTGTCGTGATAGTGTGGGCGTATTTCTGTTGGCGTGACGGTGGAGGTTTTGTTTTCGCAAGTTTATCACTGACCTTTGGTGTGGTGGACTTGTGTGGGTGTCTGAATTTTGGTGGATTCCGTGCTGTGGGTCATAATAGCTGTGGCGGTTTTCCGCGGCGGTGTGTTGGCGGTCTTCTGCACGGCGGTATGCGGCTTTTACCACCAATGTTGTAATGACCGCCTATGTCTTTATCGTGGTTCTTCCGGTCATCTAATTCGTACTTGTCCAGTTCGTCCGGCAAGGCCATTGGGAAACGCCAACTCCCATCCTCTGTGAGAAGGGAGAGGATGGCATATTCCGAGATACCTTCCATTTGTTCCTCCAGAGAAGAAATAACAGCTCTTTTCATTTTACCTATCACCTTACAATTAGCAGATGGCTGAGAAGAAAGAGCGCTAGCCTTGTTAGATTGTGGGGCCAGTGATATCTACTTAGATGAAACATGGGCTTTGGAAAGAAAGATCCCTCTGGTACCCAAGGACATACCAGAGCAAGTTCATACAGTAGATGATTCTCTTCTAGCCTCTGGACCTGTTACTAATACCACTCCTACCTTGTGTTTACAATTCGGGAAACATCAGTAATATGTTTCTTTCGATCTGATATCTTCACCAAATCACGTCATGATTCTAGGTATCCCATGGCTAACCCGACATAATCCCTATATTAGCTGGGAAACTAGAACCATATCACTGACCTCCCAATTTTGTCAATAGCACTGTTATTTAGCAGGAACGTATTGGTCCCCGAAGAAAATGTTATCAACATCTCCTAAAGTAAGCTGTTCCATCAACCTCCTTCAAGGAATACCCAGTCATTATCTGGAATATGCAGAGGTCTTTCAAAAACCTGATAAACCAGTACTTCTGCCACATAGAGAATATGATTGTGCCATTCCTTTAGAATCCAATGCTGTAGTCCCCTTTGGGAGAATGTATTCTCTTACTGAGCCTGAGAAGAAGATTCTTAAAGAATACCAAGAAGAGAATATACAAAGTGGTCTGATTGCTCCTTCCTCTTCTCCCACAGGGGTTCCCCTCTTTTTTGTACCGAAGAAGACTAAGGACTTGCGCCCTTGCATACACTTTCGCAGATTGAATAAGATTACTACTAAAGATCGCTCTCCGCTGCCCCTCATTAAAGATATTCTAGAAGCCGTCAGAGGAGCTAAAAAATTCACCAAATTAGATCTTAGAGGAGCCTACCACCTTTGGAGGATAAAAGAGGGTGATGAATGGAAGACTGCCTTCAGAACTCCTTTTGGCCATTTTGAGTATCGCGTAAACCCCTTGTGCTCACTAACGCTCCCTCTATATTTCAGAGAGTCATGGATGCTATCTTTTCTGACCTTCTACACCAAACAGTGGTTGTCTATTTAGATGATATTCTTATATTCTCCACTCGCCCAGAGCAACACACTAAACATGTACTCCAAGTACTAGGAAGGCTTAGGCAACATCATCTATTCTGCAAACCAGAAAAATGTGAATTTGATCAAACTGAAGTGAGGTATCATATCAACCAACTAGGGATTGCTATGGACTCAGATATGGTCCAAGCCATTCTGGTTTGGCCGTCCCTCTCCTCCATCAAAGAAACCCATTGTTTTCTAGGACTGGCCAATTTCTATCGTTAATTCATAGCTGATTTCGCCCAGCAGACCAGTCATATAACACAAACTCTTAAGAAAGAAAATCTACGGAAAGGTTTTCTTTGGACCAAAGATGAGGAAGCAGCATTACAAGCACTAAAACATGCCTTCACTTAATCTCCCATTTTAGGGCATCCAGATAGCACCAAACAATTCATTGTTGTCACGGATGCCTCAGAAAAAGCGATAGGGGCCGCTGTACTGCAAAAACAAAGTGATGATGGGTTAGAATATCCCGTATTTTACCTTTCCTGCATACTGTCCGACTCTGAACGTAATTACTTAGTGTTAGAATGAGAACTGCTCGCCTTGAAGGCGGCTTGTACGGAATGGAGACAATTTCTTATGGGATCCAAAGAACCCTTTGAGGCGAGAACAGATCACTGGAATTTGCAGTGTCTAAGAAATTTTCAATGCCAAAATAGTCGCCAAGCCCGATGGGCCTTCTTTTTCAGCCAATATGACTTTTTTATCACATACATCCCTAGTTCACAAAACATTTTGGCTGATGCCCTATCACAGCGCTATCCTGAATGTAGTGATTCTACTACACAAAACCTAATTGAACCTGATAAAATCATCGGGTTAGTACAATCCTTTCTTGACAAAATTAAACCTGAGTATTCCAATCTTGAGAAAACTGAAATGATTAAATTACGTCCACAGTTACGTAAAGATAAGGAATACGATTATCACAAGAAAGCATTGTTCCTGCATACTAAAACAGTCCAAACAGAGGCCCTACGAACGTGCCACGATTCCCCAATCACAGGTCATCGCAGAATTAAAACCACCCAAGATCTCCTTCTTCGTTCCTCTTGGTGGCCCACTCTTAAGGCTGTCACTGAAAGCTATGTGACTTCTTGTCCTATCTGTGCACAAGCAAAGACACCTTGTAATAGACCAGCAGAATTGCTCCATCTCTTACCAGTTCCACCGGCTCCGTGGCACACTGTATCTAATGACTTCATGTGTTTTCTGCCTCCCTCAGCTGGGAATTGAGTAATAATGGTGACAGTAGACTCATTCACTAAGTTGGCTCATTTCACTGCATTAAAGAAGTTACCCACTGCAAAAGAATTAAGTCAAATCTTTATTCAGGAGATCTTTCGGCTTCATGGCCTCCCTCAAGTCATCGTCTCAGACCTGGTTCCCAATACATCTCATGCTTTTGGAAACAATTCTGTAGAACACTCAAGATCGACGTGGCTCTTTCATCTGGCTTTCATGCTCAGACTAATGGACAGACAGAATGTCTACATCAAGGTCTTGAACAGTATTTACTAAGTTTGTGCAATTCTATGCAAAGTAATTGGTCCATGTACTTACTGTCAGGAATCCCCAAGGTGCCTCCTGCGTTATCTGTCAGCATCGCCAGGGATTAGGGTTAAATCATATCTCTGTTCTTGGTTAAACCTTCATGTTTCTAATTAAACATAATGTGCTGTGTTACACAATTGGTTTTATCAATGCTTGTTTTATCAATGCTTATTTGCTAATGTGAGCAGGTGTAGACATGTGCTCCTAATTGGGTATGGTGTGGACATGTGCTTCTAATTGGGTGTGGGGACTCATCCACATGTGGAAACTCAACTGCTTTCCTGATTGGCTCTAAATAGCAGAGTGAAGCATGCCTTCATGCTTAGCTTTGTTTTGCTTCCTGATCTCAGCATCTGATTTGACAGTCCAGCCCCTGCTGTCATCCTCATATTCAGGACTTTTGAGGCAATTATTTTCTTCATTCCTGTACCAGCTGACACCAGGCATTCCTCCAGCACTCCGGAAAAGACTGCAGCTAACTGATTAGTATTCTCCAGGGAGTTTGTTCTTTGAGCGCCGCGCTTTCCTAGAACAGCTGGTGTATTTCAGACCTCGTATTTTGGCAGAGTGCTTATCTTGAAGAGACAAATGCATTTCTGAACATTCTACATTATTATTGTAGTTACTTGCCTAAATGTGCATCAGGAAATCTGCTTGAGTTCAAGTACTACAAAAAGTGACAGTGCAATTTTAAAAGATCATTTACGTGACTTTTCTTTCACTAATAGCATAACTCTTGGATTTAAATTGTGTCATTCATGCCTATGTTTCAGGTTTGAGGAATTTGCTTTTGAGGGTTTTTTCACACACACAGTGAAACCAAACCAAACTGTGCCACCCTGTTTAATCCCAGAGTGGACATTTGTATTTCTTGGATTATTTTTGTTCCTTTTTGTTTAACCCTATGCATGCAGGAAAGTTATACGTAATATGATTAATGCCCTTGTTTGTATTTCTTGTGCATGATAAGTGCAACCACAGTTCTAATTGTAGTGTGCAACAGTGAATCTCTGTGAAGTCAGCCCTAGTGTTGCAGTACTTATTGTTATGGTACTCAATTTGGGTTTTTGGTAATGTAGTGTTAGTAATTGTGGCAACAGTTATTATTATCCAAGAAAAGTGCTGGAGCATCCCGGTGTTCTTCTAACGCTCTCATGCCCATATCAGAAAGAGAGATTCAGTTTCACGGAAGTTGAGTGCAGTAACTCTACTATCACTCTGTCAATAACGACCTGCCCCCCCCGAAGATACAGGGTGCCTGGCTGGACCGGCAAGATGTGGCAGTGTTTTGTCTCTTTCTCTTCCACTCCCCCTTTCCTTTTGGGACACCTCCTGGGGTTTCTGTGTCCACCAGGAAGTGCCGAAAGGTGTTGCAGGAGGTCGGGGCATACCATCGCCCCTCCAGACATCATGCTGTTCAGGTGAGTGGCCCCGTCTCGACACTTACCACTTGCCGAATTTTCATACAACAATGCAGTGTATAGTGCCTCGAAGGTTTCTACATTTTATTGCTCTTATGGGTTCCACCCTAAGGTCTTTCTTGTTATACTCAGAGAATCGGCTACACTTCCTGCCATCACAACGTTTGTTTGATGACTATGCACCATCCAACGTGTCATAAATTCGATTCTTCAAGCCACCAAAATATACATGAAAAGAATGTCTGACAAGAGACGTTGTGAGGGTCTTATCAAATCAATGATAAGGTCTGGCTTTCCTCTAAATATTTACCTCTCCGATTATCCCAAAATAAGTTCAAACCCCAGTATTATGGTCCTTTTCTGATTCTTCAAAAGTCAATCCTGTCTCTGTTTGTCTTCGTTTACCTCAGACTTGGATAATACATCCAGTGTTTCATAGGTCTCAGCTTAAACCATATGTACCAGATCCTTTTCACAGACAATTCTCCTGTCCTCCTCCTCAATTGGTTGATGATGTGCCTGAATACGATCTCCAGGAGATCTGTGACTCTCGGTACTTCCGTGGGCGTCTTCAATACCTCATCCATTGGAAGGGCTATCTTATGAGTGAATGCTCCTGGGAGGACAACTCTTCGGTGCATGCCCTTCTCTTGGTTCATTGTTTTTTCCGTCTTTTCCCTCATAAACCTGGGGCCTGAGGGGGACCTACTGTCATGCCGCGGTGGCCTGCGGCACCTCCCGCTCGAGCCGCGGTGGGCACCGCGGTCTGTTTTGCAGTTCGCAGGGCCCGCTGCGGCCCTTTTTTCCAACTGCGCGCTGCCCTCTCCGCCGCGGCGGGGTCGAGAGCCTAGGATTGGGCTTCGGTCCTTGCCGCACGTTGGGCGTGGCTGTTGTTGTGGGACACCCGTGACCCCCCTCAGCCCTTCCACGTACCCGGTGCCCATTTCTAGGGCCTTCTCCTTTCTCCTCTTTCTTTCTGGTGAAGCCATATTTCTCTCTCTCCCAGCATACCTTTCTCTTTTCTTGCATGCATCTGATTCTCTTCTTACTATGGTGTGTTTCCTATCTGGTTCTATAGCCCCTTCCCAATCCAAGATAGCCATTTTTCGTCTTCCTGTTTGTCACTTCCTGTCAAGGGATATATAAGGGGATTGATTTTTCTTCTGTTTGCATTGCAACACTTCTCCTGTGGTGGTCATGCTCCGGCTGGTCTTCTATTTGGAATCCAGTTTTTTGCTCCTGTTTTTCCTCTGTCCTTCCTGTGTTATTCCTGGTATTGAAGTTCTGATTTTTCTTCTGTCCTCCTTTTGTTCCAGGGAGCTCCTGCCTCAAGGTTTTTTCCCTACTGGGTTTTTCCTCTGGGACTCTTTCTGGAGGGCACGGACTGTGGTGGCGTATTACTGTCAGCAGCACCGTGGCTACCGGAAGGGGTCGCCCCTACCTCGGCCAGAGCCAAACTTGCAAGATCCAAGGCCGCACACCATCTCCCTCTGGCCTGGAAGGTAAGCCAAAGGCAAATCGTGACATAAAATTGCCCAGTTGCTGGGCCAGATGTGTTTATTAACAGTGGTTTATAGTTGGGCACATACTACTACATCTACTCATATGGGTACCTGGAATTTACTCAGCAAGATCAGTGCATTCACAGGTTAATGTTAAACACAGTGATGTGAAAAAGATATCACAGGTTTCCATATTGACAATCATCTAGTAGTCATCAAGTCTGAAGTGTAGATAAATCTAACCTCATATGAGAAATAACACACACATTCAACTCAATATTTAAATCAGCAAACATTCCTTTGCTTTGTGAACATGTCATATACTCCTTGTGTTTCTTTACCTTTTGGACCCCCTTTTATTAGCAATATCTTGAAGTAAACATTTCCTGTGAGAAATGATCTGTCTCTCATATCGTGTGAGAGCAGTTCTGGTCCACTCCTCTTTGCAAAACTGCTTGATATCCATGTTGTTTGAGGGCATTAATTTATGCACTGCTCTCTAGAGGTGGTGCCAAATAATGCATAATGGGATTGAGGTTTGGAATTTCACTTGCCTGCTCCAAAATGCGGACTGATTGCATTTTCACCCATTCATTCAAATATTTACTGGCACTCGTTAGATCACTGTTGCTTTTGAATGGTTTGTTTCAGCTAAGCTTTAGCTGTTGGACAAATGAGCAAACATTTGTTTTTAAAATGTGCGGTACAGAGAGGAATTCACTGTGGACTCAATGACTGTGAGATGTCAGGGTGAGATGAAGCAGAACCAAATGATTACAAATGACCAAAAGATCTCACCTCCACCACCTTGATAATTAGTATGAGGTTCGTGTGGTGGTATGCAGTTTTTGCCACTCCCAAGCTTGTTGTCCATTATAACCAAACAATTACACTTTAGTCTTATGTGTCCACAGAACAGTTTTCCAGTAGTCTTCTGTTTCTTGCAGGTGCTGTTTTGCAAACCTTAACTGTGTAGCAATGCTTGTTTGGAACGAGGGGGTTTCCACCTGGCTATACTTTCACACTTAGGGGCATATTTACAAGCCCCTAGCACTACCATGCACCACCATAGCGTCATTTATTTATTTTTAATAAGGCAGCACTGAAGTGGCTTTTCCCCCGCGTTATATTTACAAAGAGGCGCAATGCTTGCATTGTGCCCCTTTGCAAATCCTTGTGCCACATTATGCCTGCATCAGGCATAATGTATGCAAGGGGGGCTTTTCGATGCAGGGACGCTGAAAAAATGGCACAGTGAAATTTCACTGCGCCATTTTTTCCATCATTTTTAACAACTGCTCAGAACATGCATTAAAATGGCACACCAATTTTAATCAAGCACCACAATAGCATCAACAATTTTGACACTACTGTCCTAACGACTATCATATTGCACCGTATTTTAAAAATGGTGCAATATGGTGGCTTTAGGTGGGGCAGGGGCGACGCAAGAAAAGTGGCGCATCAGGACTGATGCACCACTTTTTTTTAAATACGCCCCTTAGTCTTTTCCTAATTTTAGAATCACAATCTCTAGTTGATTGTATTGGCTGAGTTCTCTAAAAGCTTCATAAGGTTTAATCTAGGGGTAAATGTTCTAAGACACTCACCCCTGGCTGGATTGGCAACCATCTTGAACATTCTCCATTTGTATATAATCTTTTTCACTCTGGAATGATGGACTTCACATTTTTGGGAAATTTCGTTATAACCATTCCCAGACTCATGAGCTACAATGATCTATCTCTGAGATCATCGCAGATATGTTTTGGCCTTTGCATGAGATTTTATCACAAGCCTGAAACCCCCAGACCAACCTGCTGAAGTTGCTGATTTTATATGTAATTAGTTGCACTTGATGATTAAGTAGCCATGTGCACTTGTTTAGAAGCATCTTATTCTAAAGCTGCCATAACCGGCTTCGTAGCTATTAGGGTGCCCTTATTTTTCACAAAAAACTTCTAAACGTTTGGTGATTTTTTGCTTTATAAATAACCACAAACTGAAATGTGTGTGTGTGTATTTTTGTCACATGAAGCTTGAATTTATAATACGTTTAAGACTTGGGGCCAGATGTAGCAAAGGGTTTTTCCCATTCTGTGTCAATGGGAAAATGTGTTCGTACATATGGCCCTTGGTGAGGACTAGATGAACGTCAGATACCTCTTAACACATACTTATCATGCCGTTTTTAAAGGGAGTACTTTCTTTGTCACTTCATTGTACACCGAACAAATTTGCATGAAACAAGGAAGAAGCAGATACCAATGTTGTCTTTTTGTAGTCACTTTAAGAATGTTAAGTTATCTTGGTTGGTCTTATAGAGGTGTGAGGCACTCTACATTGTCTTTTTCATCCCCAGTGGTATTGCATGTCCTTAAGCTACCTTTATCTTGTAGTTCAGCAAGGGCGAAGGTCCAGTTGTTGTTCAGTTTTCTCTTGAATCTTAACTTGCTCAACTTATTGCTGGGCTGTTTAGAAAAACAAGACAGCTATGCGTCAGTCTCTTGCCATCGTATCCTTTGTCAACTCCCATTAACAGTTGCAGCAAAGCAGAGTTGTACTTATTTTATAAACCATTACTCCAGAAGCAATGTATGACCAAAGTAAACAGGTGTGGGCCAGGAGTGAACTTTTTCACCTGCAAGTAATCAAATGAGTGACGACCGAGGAAATAATTCACCCATAAGCGATAAACCTATTTCAGATCGATAATCAGCTTAGACCCGGTGAAGATTACAAATTGTTTGCATGTGAGCTATCTCAACTGTTTATCAAACTTATGGTTTATCATACTCTCCATAAACAAGGTTGTGCTTCCTTGTTTTGGGTTATCACACATTTCATAATATTTGGTTGTCTGCTTTCTAGCACATGTAAATTTTTCATGAATGGGCCAGGCACAGGTGCTGGTGAATCTGTGTATTTTTTTACATTTGGGAGGGGGTTGGGAAGAGGAGAGTAGAGCAGAAGGACACTTGGGAAAGGTGTTTTAAAAAAAAAGGAAAGAGAAAAAAAGATCAGCCTGCCGGGGATATACGACATCCTAGTCCTTGCTCGGTCCAACAAACTATTAAATAGCTGAGCACACGACACAGAGATGGCTCTGGCCAGAGGAACAAACCCCATGGCATCTACATGATCTACAAAAGTGAAAGAGGAACAAATTGATGCCATCCAGAAACGGCCGGCTCGCACCCGACCCCTGGAGATGCCAGGACAATCAGGTGACAGGTGTAGCAGTTGCGGACTCGAAAACCCCACTCCGAGTGTTTCCCTGCACAGAAACATGCATGCTCCCAGTGCGGCAAATGAACCATTTTGTTAAGGTTTGCAGGACTGAGAGACAGAATCCCTGGTCGGGACTCCTGGGCAGGACAACGACCGCACTATTGCTACTGACACTTGATGAGTGAGAGACAGAGGGACTGTCAGAGAGCGACACATCGGGTGCACCACATGACGATGATGAAAACGACAACAATGAGGTATTTGTGATCTCATTCACAGGAAAGGGGGGCAACAGACAGAAGCCATCACCCAAGTGCACTGTTGAGATTGGGGGAACATCAATAAGAGCCCTGATAGACCCGGGCATTAGTCAACATAATGGACTAACATTCCATAAACGGAAATGCTCATTCTACACAAACTCTGTTGACTTCTTAGGCTACGTGTTTTCAAGGGATGGCCAATGGATAGATCAGAAGAATGTGGAAGCCATCCAAAGTGCATCAGTTCCCCAACATGGCTGTTTTTTCCCAGACCTGGCCACCTTGGCAGAACCACTGAAAGTCATGACGTGGGCTGATGCTCCTTGGACCTGGGACTCACAAGCAGATGTTGCCTTCTGCCAAGTGAAAGGAGCCATCCTCTATGACACAACAATGGCATATTTCAACCATCAGCATTGGACTGAGCTTGTGGTCGACACCAACCCCGTAAGCCACAGGCTGTTCTCCTGCAATAGAAGACTGAAGGCTCATGGGTTCCCATTGTCTATGCAAGCAGAGCGCTCTGGGACACCGAGACTCCTTATGCCCAGATTGAACGAGCGGCCCTAGCCATTTGGTGGGTGTGCCATCATTAAACACTTGTACTTAGGGGGGCAACAATTCTGTGTGGTCACGGATCACAAATCATTGGTCCCTTTGTTCAATGGAACGTCGCAGCTAGCACCTCCACGGATTGAGCAATGGGCCGTACAACTGCATCCATATATCTTTAAAGTGGTCAATCATCCCGGAGTGAACAATAAAGCAGACTACCTGTCCTGGCATCCCCAAACGCCAGAGGGCCAAGAACAGATTGATGATGATGAGGGAGCCTACAGTTTTGTGTGCATGGTGTTGAACGGGGCATGCCCCAAAGCACTTTCAATTGAGGAGATCAAGGAGGAAACCACGACAGATGAAAGCCTAGTGAAAGCAAAAGAGGTGCTGTCTAATGGTGCAATTTCCTCAAAGCCCAAGGTCACTGGCACTCACAGAGAGAATGATAAGAAGCCAGCTATGGAGAGTCATGGATGAACTAAGCACCAGGGAAGAAGAGTTGCTGCTCCGGGGTTGACAGATTGTGATGCTGAAAGCTTTATGGGCCAGAGTGGTCGACCTGGCTCATCAAGGTCACCAGAGCCAAGTCAAGGCCAAAGTGAGACTGAGAGACAAGGTGTGGTTCCCCGGGATAGGTACTCAGGTGGAAGAAAAGATACACCATTGTCATTCATGTGCCAGCACCAGCGGAGAGCCCCGACCCACACCAGCACTCACAAAGGGACCTAGGTTGAAACACTGGTCAAATGTCAGCATAGAATTCAGGAGCTTCCATGAAGGCCGCCTCACCACAGTGTTGTTAGACTCTCACACAAAATTCCCAATTGTCAAAATTGTCCAGTCAATGAAAGTGAAACCAGTTCTGGAAAAGCTGTTTGTCCTATTCAGCCTTCCTGAGGAAATGAAGAGGGACAACTGTTCACCATTCCAAGGGCAAGAGTTTCAGGACTATCTAGCTTTCCTCACCATCAAACACAGAAGAGTGACTGCACAATGGCCTCAGGCCAATGTCAAAGTGTAATACTTCATGTGTACATTAAACTGAGCCCTCTGCATAGGACTGAAACAGGGCGAGGATGCCAAATTATGTTTTCATATGTTCTCTAGAGCCTAAAGGCAAACCCCTCATTACAACACTAATTCTGCTTCAGCGGATCTTCTATTCCAGGGATGCGCTATGACCCTGGATATTGTGGCAGTGCAAGAGAAGAGAAAAGGAACCAATCATCTTGCAAGCTTGGACCGATGGGCAGTGATGCCAAGTCTGAGATTGGGGACCATGTCATCATGCGGGATCACCACCCAGGGTGGAAATTCTGCACGCCTTTGAGAGAGAGACTTGGAAGGTGGTAGAGATCTGAGGGACAATGGTCACCATCCAGCGTGGCCTCACTACGATAGCCAGAAATGTATCTTGGTTCAAAAGAGTCCCTGTCCTGTTGGAGCACAGAACAGTGGCTCCGGAGAAGATGAGGGGGCAAGCAAGGGCAGCATGACAACAGCAGACACTCCCAGACAGAGTACACAGATGCGCGTTAATCTTCAGACTGTCTGGAACACCAGTCAGGGACTGGCAGTGGAGGTGTCTAATTCACCAGCAGATGCTGCAAGCAGATAGTGGCAACAGCTTCCCAGCCAGTGGCAGTGAAGAAGGGATCTGGAGCCAGAGGTATGGACTTCACCCCAACCCCATTCTAAGACAGAGGTTACTTGATTACGTCTGTCTGGTAGGAAAACATAGACTGAAAAATGTATTCAAATTAAAATTGGATGAGATGTAGAGTGTCACCTGGCCTCTACTATTCATGTTATTCTTTTCACACCCGAGTGCCGGGAGCAGGCTGAGCGTATAAAGAAAAGTGCAGGGCTTCCCTGTAGGCTAACCTGCGGTATGTTACAAATGTGTGTGAGTGTATTTATTGAGTGATCATCACCACGCCATGAGAGCTTAACATCAAGTCTGAGGCCAAATCCACAGATTTGGCCTGCTGCGTTGTTGGAGGCCTCAGAAAAGCTGTGAATGCATTCCAGCTACCAGTGCTTGTGGCAGCAGCGGCGACATGCGTTGCATCTAGGTATACTTCTCTATGATTGTTGCATCTCAAAAACGAAGGAGTTAACTCCTGCTTACTCCGTGCGTCTTTGCTGAAAGGCCTCTGCAATTGCTCCATTATGGATTTGCGTGCTGTATAATGGTTGGCATAGACTCTCACTCAAGGAATAAATAGTCCTGCTCTGCACATTAAAGGAGAAGGCTTGCTTGCTTTTTGAACCACCGGGTTGCAGCCTCTGTGGGAAACAGTTACTCCTTGTTCTTGTTCCTCTCGCTCTGGCGGTGCCTCTAAGTCTAGAGAAGACGGCAAAGTGACACTCCCAACAATGCTATTTTTTCCCTCTTAGGTGAAAGTTCACTTCCTCTTTTCAGTTCACATCCTTTACCAACAAGTCAAGTAGTCTGGTTTTTGTGACTGAACGTGCCTGCCAAGCTTTTTTGGGACATGAGCGTGTCTGGAATGGCCCTCAGAGGAAAACGACACTGTAAACAGCAACTGGTGAACTTTTATTTAGAAAGAAGTTTAAAAAATGTTAAAATACGCAGCGAAAATGACAGGAAAAAAAGCACACGTCATTTTGGTGCGAATCTTCAGAACATTTTGGGAGAAACTCATAATTTGAAGCACACATATAGGGGTTCGATTCTTGGTGAGTTAATGCTTTCAAAGTTGATAAACAAAGCAGAACAAACCACGGTTAATTTGTAATTTATTAACTTTCAGTGTGTGCCGGATGCCAGTCCTGTTGGGGCACATGCACTTGAGGTTGGATTAGCGGAATTTCTTAGTTCATGTCTAGGTTACATATCGCCTTCGTGTAGTGTATGTGCACAGCGCTACGACATCTTGCCACACAGTGCAATGGCGCATTACCAGTGGCAAATGTGTGCTATAGGAATAGAATATGCAAACGGGGTTCATTGTTGAACCCGGCAGTATAGCGCCCACAGAAAATTAAAATGTAGAATATACACTATAAATCAAACTCCCTGGAGAGTCACTGAGCCATTGGGGGTGTTCTTAACTATGCTGTTTTCTTCACTGCCCAACAGCCCGTCCCAAACAAGCCGAAATACACCACCCCTTTAACTATGCTCTCCGAAGGGCGCACGGGAAGCCGGTGCCAATCGAAACACTTCACGGCCTCGCCACAGGTATGAAATAAATAAATAAATAAATACAACCGGACCTCGTATAAAAGCGCCTTTTCTGGTTTCTTTTGAACATCAAAACAACAACCGTTTTATAGCCTCAAACCGAACGCGTAGGCAACATTTGCAGATCTACACCTTGCGGGGCACGCTTCCGGCGGATATGTAGCTTTAGCGCACAGCAGATGTTGTAGCTCACAAGATGTACGCTTGCTTCCCAATTAGGGTGCACAAATTTGACACGGGAAAAGGCAGCAGTGAGATTAATTGCCCCATAAATCCCTGCTACATCCCGAACATTCCCCCAACAAGAAGAGTCAAGGCTTTAGCTTTGAAGAGATTTATGGGCGTCCCACAGGTCACCGCTCTTATAAACAGAGGAAACAGGGCAGAGAAATCAGGTTTATTTTCTGTCTCTTAAAAAAAATCGAATTAAAAGGTTCAAACTGTATTTCCAAACACTACATTACTAGTTGCAGGAGAATGCCTTCAATTGTTTTGGATCCCTGGCAACCAACTATAACAAAAACAGATGTTGAGGTGCATGCGGATTCACGCTGTCACTGGCTTCTTTAACGGGGGTTTTTATGACGTTGTGTTTAAATAAATACAGCAGTGCTCACAAGCCGTAAGTATGTGGACTTGCCACAAATACAGAACTGGACAGAGGGTGCAGGCACTGCTGGCGTGTGTACTCTGCCATCATAAACCTTTCCTATGACAGGAGCTCACTACCTCTGTATTAAATGCGAGGCTGACGCCCGGTTTGACAAACAGTTGACGTTTCTTGCTGTAGAATGTGGCGCTATATGTTTTTTTTCAATCAGGAAGAATATTTTTTGCTTGAAAGTAATTTCATGACTGATGACCTAAGCCTAGAATTCCATCCCATGTTTCATAATGGTAGAACTCAACCTTTAACTGGCATCAGAGACGTCATAAATTGGAGTTTTACTGAACGGTGAATTTAATGGGCCTAAATTAATTCGGGTCACAAATTCAGATCGGCAGCTACCACACTCTACAAGGCTGCTGCCTTTTCCAGAACTCGGCGCTTTTTGAATTAAGCTAAAAAAAAGTGTCTAACTGTGAGGTTTATCCACTGAGCTTCACCCCAACAAAACATCTGACAGAAACCATCTTGATTTAGCTCAGGCCATTACAGTAATTTCCTGCAGCCATTACTGCAAAGGTTCAGTATTTCCTTATGCTTCACCTGTTATGGCTGAAATGCAGATAAAATATCATATGAAAAAGTTAATTTTTTGAACACTAGTGTGCAGGGAGAAGATAAATTGGTGCACAATTAATGTGGTAGTGACGTTCTACTTTCCACTTTGGAAAGAGGCAGATTATACATGTCTTTTCCCAGTATGCACTACCACGCTCTCTGTACCTATCAGAGTCAACTCCTTAGAGTTAACTTCTTGTACAGTACTAGCCTTCCCATAGGGCAGAGAACTTATTACCATCAGCAGTATTCCAAGGGTCTAAGCTGATGGGCTGGTCAGCATGAGACTAGGAGAAGGCCCACACAGGGAGTACTGTGGTAAGGGTACAGTTCTGCATTATCTTTATCACTGACCTCTCGCACACCATCCCAGCGCCTAGTCTCTGAAGCTGGGTTACTCACGTGTCCCATCTTGTCTAAGTCTCTCATAGAGGCCTGACTGCCGCTTACTTGCCTGCATTATAGAACCCTCAGTAGTCTGCAACTTCAGGTTGATTTGGTATCAACACCTACATCTACCCATATTATGCGTCCATTCAGGATAGGCACTGCTCCTCGTTGCGCACCTACATGTTCCCCCATATTTATTTTTAGCATCGATCAACACTGGCTCCCATTCTGGTGGCTATGGCTACTGTTTCTTGTTGACTGAATTACGCTTTTATGCATGCTTTTCTAATATGCTTTAGAATGAAAGTCTATTGGCATAATAAATATATGTGCAACTATTAAATAATAGGAAATGGAGACACAATTTGCTGTCAAAAGCGAAGACATTGGGCAACAAATCCCATTAATAAAGAGTCAGCCAATAAGCCTATAGCTGAATTTGAGAAGTTGATTCCCTATTCCAGATGCCTCGCATGTAATGATCCTGGGCCTTCTTCCAGATGGGTGGAAGGGATTAAGAAACAAAGAATTGGCACTGATGTTCCAGATGCTGGTGGCAGCTAACATTGTGCTAGCACAACACTAGGAACAAAAGTCAGTACCAAAAATTAATAAGTGGTATATAAAATGTGAGACTCTATGAGAATGGAATGACTTTCAAGGCATCTTATCAAATACAAAAGCAATTTTATACCAGCGTGACAACAGGTATTGAAATATATGAATAGGGACTGCTAGTGCTTAATTTGTAAAACAAAAAGTAAGTGCCAGGGCATTCATCAGAAGGCCACTGCAGCTCACCCTCCCCATTGCCTGCACTGCCAATGACAGTACCAATTCAACTACTAACCATCACACTTCAACAAGAGTGACAATTCAGACTATTCTGAGCTTCTAATTCTATAATAATGACTTGGGCTGCAGGTAGTAGGAATTTTTAATGTACATTGAAGTAATAGACAACTTTTGCTTTGCTTGCCTCTACGTTAGGTAGGCAGTGCCACCATGTGGCAAACTGTCATAAGTGCTGGTATTGATAATTAAGTGCAGAAGCTGAGCACCAGAAACCACCGGCTCAAATTAAGCACTGGGGACATCAGAGAAATAGCCTACCCAGCGATACTGAGAGTTTTACACCAGTTTGATTAAACCCTCAAAAAAGAAAGTACTGTTATCAGACACTTGCATATGTAATTTGTACTAACAATTGTAACAAGCATTGGCAAAGCCAATAGGTCGAGCCCATGGACAAGCTATTGGCTTAGGCAATCAGGTGGGGGTTGCTAAAAAGGGGTTTTGTGGGGAAGAAGAAACAGAAACTTTGAGAAGAAACGGAGATGGGACAGGAAGAAGAAATGGCAGGAGGGTGGGAAGGAAGAAGGGAGAATAAACAGGGATCGGAGGGTGCACTAGTAGACCTATGCCATGGTAGAATAGCAGGGGATGCTGCAGGTTAGAATTTAAGTTGGTGCATTGGCAAATAGTGCATGGGTCACACAACTGGAATTGCAGAGTAAAACTGGACTTGATTGATATTCTTTGGTTGAGTTATTTTATCCCAGAGTACTGAAGAGCAACTGGTCACGATGATTGAGGGGCATGGCCAGTGGTAAGTATGCATCTGAGTGCTAGAATAGTTAAGGCATTAGCCTGTCATAGCCGAGGTATATTGGCAGAGCTGTGTTTGGTTCTCACTGCTACAGTAGGTGGTATAACAGTTTGCTGATGGTGACAGTGGTGCATATGCAGAGCTTTGTGTACAACATAGTGCTGCATTAGTAGATTTAGGTGCAATGGGAGAGCTATGTGAGGGTCTCCATGCTAAAGCAACAGAAGGTACAAATAAACACCATTTCAGTGTGCTGGAAGAGCGATGTGGGCTGTAGTACTGGATTAGCAAGTGGCGCTGGCAGTCATGGCTGCAGTACCCTACTACTGTAGGACGGGTCTTGAGAGGGCAGCAGCTTTGCTGACGTAGTGGTCAGACCTGCTATTCTAAGTAGCAGTAGATGAACTCCACCTGAACTCACTCACATTACAGGGGTCCGCATCATAGCACAAATAGTACCCGAATCACAGCACGAGCAGCAGATGGCCAGCTGAGGGGCAGTAAGCAAAGATAATCAATATGTACTTGGTCCATGTTCCATGGAACAAAAAGAAAGTGACACATGGTAAGCGTTGCCAAATAAACAAGCAGTATGAAGAGCAACAATAATGCCAACAAATTGTAAGTTATGGACGGGTTCCAAGCCTATTATTGAATACAAGAGTCTCGCAAGTGTGAGTGCATGTGCTAGCGCATTCTCGTAGGCTCAACCTAAAAACACACAAAGCCAAAGTTGAGCAATTCACGTAATTGGGTAAGAGGGGAGAAAGGGCCATCATGAGATTTAGACTTTGATACCTAACATGGAGTGTAATGTTATCATCAACAGATGCATGAAGAGAAGCTATGCTGATGGCTTAGGTTAAAAATATATATAATATTGTATTGCCATTTAAAAATCTTAATAAGAAGAATTAAAAGATAATTGGAAAAAGAGAAGGAGGCAAAATTGAGATCCAGAAAAAACAGAGTGGAAAGAAGAAATAAACACACTGCCATGCCTCCAATAATAAAGAGTGCACCCCCAATACAGCCTCATCATAACATTGTCATGTCACATTATTATCTTTAATATATCAAAGTGATCATTCATTGCATCACCACCTGCAATATTTTTATGGGTAGGTATAATATAAAAATCAAGGTAAGTTAATTAAAAAAGTGTAACATTAAAAATTATGCTTCGAAAAAAGAAGATGAGTAACTGCCACAAAATATGTAATTCAATACATTGTCATTAATATTTTTATTTAATATTATTGTGTAACTTACTTAATAAAAATGTATATCTAAAACAACTGAGGTTTGGTGGGTATTCCCTAAATAACTAACTTACATACTACTACTACTATTATGAGCACTACTACTAAACATAATAGTAATATTAATAATAATAATAACAACAATAATCATGGTATTATTATTAGTAGTAGTAGGAGGCATAACAGTAGAAGTAGCAGCAGCAGTTGTAATAGTCGTACAAGTGGCAGTATTATATATAGCTATTTTGTTTTAACTAAGAAAGAAATGTGATAAGATTAATGGAAAAATTCTGTAGCTTATGCAATTTAAGGTTAAAAGAAGTATTATGTTTAGGTAGAAAATGATTAATATATTAAAATGATTAATATTTCAAATTAATGATTTAAGGATTAGGTTAGTAATAGAATTCAGGTTTAGATTAAGGAGATAAGAGATAACAGAATTTTTTTTTAAAATATTAAACGTTTATGATTAGTATTAGTTTTAGGATAAGGGTGAACAATAAATAATTACTACCACATTAAGGTGGTCATTACAACCCTGGCGGATGGTGTTAAAGCGGCGGTAATACCGCAAACAGGCCGGCGGACAAAAAAAGGGAATCATGACCCTGGCGGAAACCGCCAAAAAAGACAGCCACTTTAACACTCCGCCCGCCACGGCGGTACAGACAAGCAGCACGGCGGTCACCGCCAACAGACAGGCGGAAGACAATGTACCGCCCATAGTATCACAACCCCGCCAATCCGCCACCTTTTCCGGGGCGGATTCCCCGTGGATAAAAACACGGCGGAAACAGTTTCTGCAATGGGAAAAAGCTCACCTGAACACATCCCACGACGAAGGAGGACACCATGGAGCCGGAATTACAAATCCTCCATGCCCTTGTATTCCTACTTATCTACGAAGACCACCGCCAGCACCGGCGAAGACAACGGTGAGTACTGCACCTACGACATAGGGGAGGCAAAAGTCAGGAGGACACACACGCAACACCCCCACCCCCACAACCCACCCCCACCCTCGCACATTACAACACACACACCAATGCATTTACAAACATCACAGTAACAACCCACAACCCCCTCGGAAGAATGCAAAGACAAAACAAAATCAGTTCAAACATTGTAATGTATCAATATACATGTATCAAATATATACAGATAAATCATAAAATTATTCGGAAATATATACATAACGAGAAGTAGTGCAGATATGCCCATATCAATGTCTGTGCACCACTAGTCCAAAAATGCATGGGCGAGGCCCACACAAGATATCTGTCCAC
Source organism: Pleurodeles waltl (assembly GCF_031143425.1). Lineage (NCBI taxonomy): Eukaryota > Metazoa > Chordata > Amphibia > Caudata > Salamandridae > Pleurodeles > Pleurodeles waltl. Next base: position 619,806,828 of record NC_090437.1, on the reverse strand, counting down.
AAACAGAGAGAACACTGCCGGGGCATCAGAGAGAAATACAACAGGCACCTCAGGGGAAGGGAACGGGGGGGGCACCTCAGCCGGATGAGTGCAAAGCCAGATCCACGACGGGGCTCCATGCCCATTGATGTATCCTGGGGAGTGCAAAGCCACAGTCTCTCAAGTCTCTGCAGTGGGTGGTTTTCCCACTGTACCATCCTGGGGGGTGCAAAGCCACAGTCTCTCAAGTCTCTGCAGTGGGTGGTTTGCCCACTGTACCATCCTGGGGAGTGCAAAGCCACAGTCTCTCAAGTCTCTACAGTGGGTGGTTTGCCCACTGTACCATCCTGGGGAGTGCAAAGCCACAGTCTCTCAAGTCTCTACAGTGGGTGGTTTGCCCACTGTACCATCCTGGGTAGTGCAAAGCCACAGTCTCTCAAGTCTCTACAGTGGGTGGGTTGCCCACTGTACCATCCTGGGGAGTGCAAAGCCACAGTCTCTCAAGTAGATAACAGCCTCCACTGGTTCTGGAGGGAGACTGGTGCCCAGAGTGCTTCATCCTGTGCAGGACAGACAAAGTGGATGCATGTCTCCACTGGTTCTGGAGGGGGACTGGTGCCCAGACTGGATTAGTCTCCCCGTGACAGTTCCTGTCCCGTCATTGTCCCAGCTGCACATGGGATAACGATGCTTGATGTGGCGGTCTTTTCCTTCTTCAGCGGTGCTTGCCCTGTTCAGCTGTGCATGCCCTGTTCAGCGGTGCTTGCCCTGTTCAGCAGTGCTTTGCCATGGCGGTTCTGGACTGTTCAGCGGTGCTTTGCCATGGCGGGTCTGGCCTGTTCAGCGGTGCTTTGCCATGGCGGTTCTGGCCTGTTCAGCGGTGCTTTGCCATGGCGGTTCTGGCCTGTTCAGCGGTGCTTTGCCATGGCGGTTCTGGACTGTTCAGCGGTGCTTTGCCATGGCGGTTCTGGCCTGTTCAGCGGTGCTTTGCCATGGCGGTTCTGGACTGTTCAGCGGTGCTTTGCCATGGCGGTTTTGCCATGGCGGTTCTGGACTGTTCAGCGGTGCTTTGCCATGGCGGTTCTGGACTTGGCATTGGTGTGTGGCATGACGTCCTCTTGACTTGGCATTGGTGTGTGGCATGACGTTCTCTGGACTGGGCATTAGTGTGTGGCATGACGTTCTCTGGACTGGGCATTGGTGTGTGGCATGACGTCCTCTGGACTGGGCATTGGTGTGTGGCATTACGGTCCCTCATTTCCCAGCGGGCTGTGGCTGCCGGGGCCCTCCTGGGCACTGACTCCGGCGGTGGTCTCCTGACCAATGACGATACTTGGGCCCTCCTGGGCAATGACTCCGGCGGTGGCGGTGGTCTCCTGACCAGTGACGATACTTGGGCCCTCCTGGGCAATGACTCCGGCGGTGGTCTCCTGACCAGTGACGACGGTGCTGGCGGTGGCGCCCCGGCCGCCGGGAAAGATGTCGCCCTTCTCCGCCGTGATGCTCACACCAGGCTGTGCAAACTTCTTCTGGCCCTTCCCCACCTTTGGAGGAGTCACAGCTGACTCTGCAATTGCCCTGGGACCCCTGTGAGTTGTTTTGCCTCCAGGAGTCTTCACACGGTTCCGTCGGCCACTTTCCAACTTCAGAGCCTTTACAGGGGGTGGACTGGCAGTGCCTTGGCTCCGTGTCACACTGCCTGCCCTGGTGGCCGGTGCACTCCACACACCTGTAACACACACCACTGGTACTGGAGGCTTTTTGGCTGAGGCGCTACGACGGGACTGATGAATTGGAGTGGTGGGGATGGGGGCAAAAAGGTCTACTTTGCAGAGGGACAGTTTCTGACGAACACTGGGATGGGTAGCTGGAGGGGGTCTGGGAGTGGAGGAAGAGGAGATGGTTGTAGGAGGTGTCACTTTAGGTGTTTTGGGTGCAGGTGCAGGTACTGGAGGCTGTCATGAGGTGGATGGATGTTGGGTGTGTGGGTGCCCGCGTTTGTGTACTTTGGGAGGGGGCGTCACCCTCACACTGGGAGAGGACACAGGGGACGTGTAAATGGTAGTGGGGGTGGTGAGTGCAGGTGAGCGGGGTGTGGTGCTGGGTGTTCTGGTGCGAGTCCTGGTGCCTATAGATGTAGTGCATGCAGGTGAGAGTGTTGACGACACTGGGAAGGAGGAGGCAGACGACGAGGAGGGGGACACAGTGGAGGCAGTGGATGTTGTTGTGTTTGCATGTGTGTGATGCTTGTGTGAGTGCCTGTGGGTTGTGTGGTGCTTATGTTTGCCTGAGCTACTTTTGTGTGTTGAGGTGTGTGCATGCTGGTCTGATGGTGTGCTTCGGATAGGCTGGGGTACAGGGGACTGGGTCTGGGTAGAGAAAGTTGGAGGGGGGAGGCTAGAGACAGGGACAATGGCTGCCATCAGTGCTGAGGCCAGAGTTTGCAGAGTTCGCTGAAGGACAGCCTGACCAAAATGAATGCCCTCTAGGAATGCATTACCGTGTTGCAACTCCCTTTCTACACCCTGGATGGCATTCACAATGGTAGACTGCCCAACAGTGAGGGTCCTGAGGAGGTCAATGGCCTCCTCACTGAGGGCAGCAGGGGTGACTGGGGCAGGGCCTGAGGTGCTGGGGCGAAGGTGATGCCCACCCTCCTGGGTGAGCAGGCACGGGGCGAACACTGGGGGGCTGCTGGGAGGGCGGTGCTGGTAGGGTAGGTGGCGGCTGTACCTGTAGAAGTGGGGCGCACAGATGGTGTCGCCACCACAAGGGAGCTCCCATCGGCGGACGAGTCCGTGTCGCTGGTTGGAGATCCGGTGGCCGACATGAAGCTCCCCTCGCCCTCCGTCCCACTGGTGCATTCTGAGTCCGTGGTGTGACCCTCCATGGCCATGTGGGATGCAGCTCCCTCGTGCTCCGGTGCCACTGTACCTCCGCCTGATGATGCTGATGCACAAAAGAACAGGGAGAGCACAAAAAGGGGTGGAGGAGGACAGAAGAAAGACAGGTTGAGTGCATGGCATACCGCTACCGTTGGTGGACAATACAGACACAGCAGCCCCCTGCACTACGCCGTGCTCCTGGCCTCTACAAATGCAATTTCTGGGATCTGGCCTACATGGCTATGGTGGACATCTGCACACATGGATGCCACAGGGGCATGTATACCTGTACTTGGCACTATACTGCGGTGGGGTAGAGTGCCACATGGCCTGCATTACGGAGGGGCCTAGCCTACGTATTTCTGCCTGGCATAGGTACACCCACAGTCCTCCTCCCTCAGCCAGCCCCTCCACTGCACGCCAAGTCCCCAGAATGAGGTTGTACTCACCCCCTTGTGTCTGCTGTGATGCCCTCAAGCGCCCATCCAACTCCGGGTAGGCCACCGCCAGGATCCAGAACATCAGGGGGGTCATGGGGCGACGGGCACCCCTCCCACGTTGGGAGGCCATCCTCAGCTGAGCCTCCGCCGTCTTCTTGCTCCAGCGGCGAATGTCCTCCCATCTCTTCCGGCAGTGGGTGCCCCGTCTCTGGTGGACCCCCAGGGTCCGGTCGTCCTTGGCGATGGCACACCAAATGTCCTTCTTCTGGTGGGCGCTGACCTACATGACATGCACAAGGGAAGAAGAGAAGTCATTATCAACTGCACCGTAGATGTGGTTGTCCCCCCTCCCTACCCTAGCCATGTGGCACATTCATTCACATGCGTTCATGTTCCCTGAACTCTGCCTCCTTCCCTCTTACAACCAGCCCTCTCCACCCAGGCCTAGCCCATACAACGTGCTCCCTGTGTACTAACCTGTTGGTCTGGAGGACCGTAGAGTAGCGTGTACTGGGGGAGGACCCCGTCTACTAGTTTCTCCAACTCCTGAGCGGTGAAGGCAGGGGCCCTTTCCCCAGACGTAGCAGCAATCGTCGCTTCCAGACCGAGGTCACAGCAGCACTTGCAGTGTAGTTCCTCTCCTGTCGAAGATCAGGTATCTAGTGATTGAAGAGATAGAAAATGGCGGTGACCTCCGCGGTGGTGACGTCCGCGGCGGTGCGTATCATCACCGGCGGCGCACCTCTTCATTGGCTCCTGGGACCCATAGGGTCCAATGTTAACCAATGCAGCATTGCGCCGCGGTCTACGACCGCCTACCGCGACAGTGTGCAACGGCAACGCGGTTACCCCACAATCCCATTGTCCCATTTTAGAGGTCAGGCAGCCGCCATTTCAGGGGCCCACATGGCTTCATTTACTTCTGCGTCACACATAGCTAGGCCTACACTCTACACACATACAGGAAGGGTTTTGTGTTTGGTGTCGTGTTCTGTGTAACTGTGGGTACATACCTTGAAAAAAGTTGACTCTGTGGTCGCTGTTGTCCTTCCGAGGCACCGTCAGTTGGGACAATTGAGAAGATGGCGGAATCCTCCGGTGTACCGACCGCTGGTGGACCTGTTGACAATGGAGAAGCGACATTTACTCGTCACCTACAGGTTTGACCGTGCCACTATCTAGGAACTATGTACCCAGTTGGAGCCAGACCTGATGTCACCAATCTGCCATCCCACAGGAATCCCCCCTGACGTGCAGGTGCTGTCAGTGCTCCATTTCCTTGCAAGTGGGTCTTTTCAGACAACAGTGGCCATGGCATCAGGGATGTCCCAGCCTATGTTTTCCAACGTGCTGTCCAGAGTGTTGGCTGCCCTGCTGAAACACGTAAGGAGATACATCATTTTCCCTCAGGTGGAAGATTTGGCTACAGTGAAAGGTGACTTCTATGCCCTTGGACATATCCCCAACATCATAGGTGCTATTGATGGGACCCATGTACCTCTGGTCCCCCCCCACAGGAGTGAACAGGTGTACAGGAACCGGAAGAGTTATCATTCTATGAATGTACAGATGGTATGTTTGGCAGACCAGTACATCTCTCAGGTAAATGCTATGTTTCCTGGCTCAGTGCATGACGCCTACATCCTGCGGAATAGCATCATCCCTGATATGATGGGTCAACTCCAGAGGCACCGTGTGTGGCTATTAGGAGACTCTGGTTACCCCAACCTGTCCTGGCTATTGACCCAAGTGAGGAATCCCAGGACCAGCGCAGAGGAACGCTACAATTAGGCCCATGGGCGAACTAGGAGGGTGATCGAACGCACCTTTGGCCTCCTGAAGGCCAGGTTCAGGTGCCTCCATATGACAGGTGGTTCCCTATTCTACTCACCCAAGAAGGTGTGCCAGATCACCATCGCCTGCTCGATGCTTCACAATCTTGCTTTGCGACGCCATGTGCCTTTTCTGCAGGAGGATGGTCCAGATGGAGGTGTTGTGGCAGCCGTGGAGCCTGTGGACAGTGATGAAGATGAAGCTGAGGAAGAAGACAATGACAACAGGGAGTCAGTCATACAGCAGTATTTCCAGTGACAAACAGGTGAGAACATTTTCATTTTGACCATTACATTCACTGTCACACGTCTCCCTCTATCCTGTGTGTAATTTCATAGCATTATTTGGTAACTGAGTTGTACCTTTCCATTACGGTTTCACAGGTGTGGTTACCAACGTGTGTCATCTGCATGCATCCTTCAAGGACTTGTGATGTGTGACATAGGTATGTTGCCTTTACAACTAGAAACGCATTTTCACACTGTCATTGATAATACATTTGACCAAATCATAGACTGACTCCATATTGTTTTGTGGTTCAAGGGTGTTTATTTAAGTGCTCAAAAATGGAGGGGGGTTGTAAAATGGTGATGGGGGACGGTGGAGGAATGTCCATGGCAGAGTCCAGTCTATTGGTCACACAGGTGCACTGCCCATATGGGCATAGGAAGTGGAGCTGGGGCAGTTTAAGTATGGACAGGGTAACAAAGTGGGACAGTGGGAGGACAATCAGGGTGGTCTCATTTCCTGGCGGGGGTCTTGCCATCTTGCTCTGTCCTGTTCCTGGATCTCAGGGCCCGCTTGCGTGGTGGTTGTCCGTCTGCAGGGGGTGGGGTGCTGGTGTGGTGGTCCTGTGGCGGGGCGTCCTGTCCACTAGCGCCGGCGGAGGTGGTGGGCAGTTCATCGTCCTGGCTAGTGTCAGGGGCCCCTTGGACTGCCACGGTGTCCCTCAAGGTCTGCTGTATGTCCTTCAGCACCCCTACGATGGTGCCCAAGGCGGAGCTGATGCTCCTGAGCTCCTCCCTGAACCCCATTTACTGGTCCTCCTGCAGGCGCTGGGTCTCCTGAAACTTGACCAGGACCGTCGCCATTGTCTCCTGGGAGTGGTGGTATGCTCCCATGATGGAGGAGAGGGCCTCGTGGAGAGTGGGTTCCCTTGGCCTGTCCGCCCCCTGTCACACAGCAGCCCTCCCAGTTCCCCTGTGTTCCTGTGCCTCCGTCCCCTGGACCGTGAGCCACTACCACTGCCCCCAGGTCCCTGTTGTTGTTGGGGTGGTGGGTTATCCTGGGTTCCCTGTAGTGGTGGACACATCACTAATTGACCTGTCCTGGGTACGGAGGTTTGGGCCCGCTGGGTGGGTGCTGTGCTGGTGTTACCAGAGGGTGGAAGGTCAGTGCTGGGCTGTGCCTGTGCAAGGGGAAACGACTGTCCCGAGGCCCATGATGGTCTGGGCTGGTCATCAGGATCCAGTAGGGCAGAGCTGCTATCGTCACTGTGGGCCTCTTCTGTGGGTGGAGTGGAGTTGTCTGGACCCTCCGGGGTGGTGACGGTTCTTCGTGTTCCTGCAGGGGCATAAGTGCATGATTATTGCATGTGTGTGTGTCATGGTGTGCAATGGGTGGCTCACCGTGTACCCCAGTGCAAGCATTCCTGTGTGGAGGCTTGTGTGATGATGGTTTAGGGGGGTGTATGTGCAGTGAGCATGCTTTAGTGAGGGGTGACCATGCTTAGTTGTGTCATGCAGGGCTTGGTGTTGGGATGTGTGGTTTGTGTTATTAGTACATTAGTGAGGATTTGGAGTGATAGGGGAGGGGTGAGGGTGGGGGTGTGTGATAGCATGCAGGTAGGGTGGGGGATATGATAGTTAAGAATTGGCTTACCAGTGTCCATTCCTCCACCGACTCCTCCGAGGCCCTCTGGATGCATGATGGTCAAGACTTGCTCCTCCCATGTTGTTAGTTGTGGGGGAGGAGGTGGGGGTCCGCCACCAGTCCGCTGAACCGCAATGTTGTGCCTGGAGACCACAGAACGCACCTTCCCCCGTAGGTCGTTCCACCTCTTCCTGATGTCCTCCTGATTTCTTGGATGCTGTCCCACCGCGTTGACCCTGTCAACTATTCTGCGCCATAGCTCCATCTTCCTGGCTATGGATGTGTGCTGCACCTGTGAGCCAAATAGCTGTGGCTCTACCCATAGGATTTCCTCCACCATGACCCGGAGCTCCTCCTCGGAAAAGCGGGGGTGTCTTTGGCGTGACATGGGGTGGTGTGTGTGATGTGTGGGGCGGTGTCAGTGTTGATGTATGTGGTGATGTGTAGTGGTGTGTGGTGTTTTGTGCGTGGATGTTGTGTGGGTGATGGTGTTGTGTGCCTCTGTGTGGTGGGGTTGTCTATTCTGTGCTGTCTCTCTGGCCTTTGTGACTAATTTTTGGTCGTAGGTGTTTGTGGGTGATGTGGGAGTGTGTTTTATATAGTGTTGGATGTGTGGGAGTGGTGTTTGTATGTGTCTCAGGTGTGTGTATTTGGAATTGTCCAATGTGGCAGTGTTTTGGACATGTGTGTGTATTTTGAGCGCGGCGGTGTGTACCTCCAATGGAATACCGCGGATGAAAGACCGCTGCGTGGATTCGTGGGTCGTAATAGCATGGGCATGTTTCTGTTGGCGAGGAGGTGGAGGTTTTGTTTTCGCCACTTTACCAGTGACCTTTGGTGTGGCGGACTTGTGTGGGTGTCTGAATTTCGGCGGATTCCGAGATGTGGGTCATAATAGCTGTGGCGGAGTTCTGCGGCACCGGCGGTGTTTTGGCGGTCTTCTGCACGGCGGTAAGCGGCTTTTACCGCCAATGTTGTAATGACCCCCTAAATTAGTTTACATTAATTAATGATAAGTTTAGTTTAGGATTTGAGGACGTATAATAATAATTAAAATAATTTATATCGGTAAGGTAAATAATACTATATTTAAAAAATATATTAAATTACCATTGAAAAAGTTAAAAAAGTTGCAATTACAAGAAACAGCATTTAACCTGCACAATTAATAACAGAATAAAAAAATATAAAAAATGTTAAGTAATTCTGGACTCAATGTAATGGGTTGAGGTACTTTTGAATTACATTAAAACTTATCTTGAACAATGAAATTCCTTGATGTACTCAGATATCAATGTAGTATTGGTTGATGTAATAAACAATCTTAATAAACATCCTACAGACATAAAAGAAATGCATACAATGAAAAAGCATAGTCAGAACTTCTCAAAATGATGAGGGTGTGAATGGAAAACCTGACCAGTTCAAATGTGGTGGATGATCGTTTTTGTTCTTGGTCATATAGCATGGATTGATGTATCGCTTAGTTTAAGAATAGGAACCAGTGACATCAAGTTTTGTAGAACTCTAAAAATGTGTTAATTCACATAGACATTTAGGTGAGCAGCGGACAAGAGAGAAGTGATGTCTGTAGATGAGCTGACGAAAGCCCTAGAGGCTTCAAGAGGTCAAATACCGCACTTTTCAAATAGTATGACATATTAAAAAGAACGGCAACAGACATATCCTCCCTTAGCCAGAAACACAAGACTACCACAATAATCAATTGCAATCATACACCTGTAGAAATCGACAGACTGTAATACAGACTGAATCACAATTTAGTGGCACTCTCACTGGAATAGTTGAATAGTATCCCCTACCCAATCAGGGATCAGTGGCATGTTAGGCTTAAACCTAAGTAGCATGTAGCTGTCATTGTGCAAAGGATACGGTCAGAGCATACCTCACCCTCACCATCAAAAGTGACAAAGTACTATAGTGTCAAGGTCTTCAACTGTCCAACTTCCCAACAATATATTTGCCTATGAATATTTTTTATTAAATTAATAATTCCCAAAGGACTGAACCTTATGAAAAAGGCTGTCTGCGTATGATGCTTCCTTCAACACATGCTCAAGTTTAAATGTCCTATTTATTACATGCTGGAACATGTAATAATTAAGCGGCGCAGCAATAGACTGCTGGAGTTCTATATCCACCAGAGTGCCTATGTGATCTATATGTAATGTCATAATGGTAACAGTTGATGGGTACACCAAAATGGCCTATTCTAGTCTATATCAAATTCAAAAGATTCCTTCTTCGCTAAAATTTACATTCCTTAAAGGCACTTTTAGGTGACAACCACTTCCCCAAAAGAACCATTTACAACTGTCTCACATGTTTTGTAGTTACTTTGTAATTTACTTCACGTGGATTAAGCAGAGTATTTTGGTTATCACTCCATGACTAGCGGGTAAACTGCACATGTAATTAATGTTTTTAGAGTCAATTTTACAATGCTTCATTATGCTGCTGAAACCAACTGAACTGCTCTTGACTTCTGCAGAGCTTGCCTACAACAATGCTGTACATGATGCACCCATCTTCCCTATTGATTGGAATGTAAGGATGACATATTAGTGTGTTTCCCTTTGAATTCCTTAATGTAGGGAAAATCATCTTTTATTGCGTTCCTCCAAATTATGTTCTGCTGGGCATCTGATGCATTTAGCTCTTTAGTGAATAAAGCCTAGTAATCAGTTGTCAGCCACATATGTTTTGTTTAAATGGAACACTATTTGTATTGCTAAATTTCTGTATCTGCCACTCCGGTAAGTCATTGGTATTTGTACTAGAGTTCTGCTTAGTTGTAAAGAGTGACAGTATGGGTGTCATAGAGAGAGAAATATTATTATTATTATTATTATTATTATTATTATTATTACCCTTATAATCATTATTATATGGTTTTATAAAGTGCATAGCTATGCCACAGAGTTACCTAGCGCTAGGCATTTAAGGCAAGTGACTTAGCCAGAGACAAGCAAGAGTTAGAAAATCCATTTTTAGGGAGTTAACAAAGGCCTGTGAAACATTGACCACATCTCAGTATGTCAGGCAGCGTGTTCCATAGCTTGGGTCCCTGAGAAGAAAACAAGCCACTGCCCTGATGTTTTTCTTTTAATCCGAAGACCTTACAAAAGTTCTGGTTGCTTGACCGAAGAGAACGGCTGGGTTCAGTATGGTTTCACTAGCTGCTGCAAATAGTGTGGACCTACATTAGACGTGGCTTTATGCATGTAGCACAGGGTTTTGAACTGTATGCATTTTTTGACCGAGAGCCAGTAAAGGAGTGTTTGGGTAGATGAAATACAAATCTAGTGAATGAGTTCCGGATCACTTGTAGGCATTTGATTGAGGTCTTGCCAGCCCCCAGGTAAATAATATTGCAGTACTCTAACATTGATAAAACCAAGGCCTGGATGATTGCCTGCTGAGCAGAAAAGGGAAGCATCTAAAGAATTTTCTCTTTGCCACTTTAGGACCTCGAAGTAGATAGAGGCTACCTTGGAGATTTGGGTTTTCATAAACAGTTCATCCTCCAACCAGAAACCTAGATTCTTTAACTTAGAAACTGGCATAGGAAGGGCTCTAAGGATATGAGGTCAATGGTGATGCCCCCACAAATGGTGATTCTTGCCCACCACCATAATCCTGGTCTTATCATAATTTAACTTCAAAGAGTTCAGGATGTCTGAGCCGTGACCCTCAGCAGATGACATTGAAAAGATTATCTGAGTGTTATCAGAGCAGGAAAATAAAGAGAGGCTGCATCCTTCAGTGATTTCAGCTAGAGGGTGCACATAGATATTAAATAACATTGGGCTTAAAACAGACCCCTTGGAAAGTCCAGAAGAGAGTGACAGCTAAACATAGAATTGGTAGATAAGACCTTAAAGGTCTGATCCTGCAAGAACAAAGTCACCACGGACAATGCTATGTCATGAAGACCCAGGTTCTCTAGTATTTTCAGGAGTATTTTGTGAGACACAATGTTGAAAGCCACGCTCAGATCAAGCAGGATCAGTGTTGCTGTGCTGTCACTATGCAAGTGCAGTCTGAGGTGTTCTGGAACTCCCAATAGAGCAGATTCAGTGCTGTAACAAGCCCTGAATCCAAACTGCGACGGATGGAGACAAACTATAGCATGCTCACACCCTCTGGTAATCCGACGTTCTTGCAATGAGAAGTTAAGAAGAGAGGTCATAATTTGCAATGATTAGGGCAGAGATTGCTATCATGTACTGGGGAAGTTTTCTAGAGGAGAGACAGACTTTATGTGTTGCAGTAAAGCACATAAGGCCGCAACATCAACAGGAGAAAAATAATCTAGGCATTGACTAGGACGATGAGCAACCGCATTGACAATGTCAGATTCATTGCGTGTGACTAATATTAAGGTATCAATGATCTCACAATCAGTCAGAAGCTTGACGCTCTGGACAGTGGTTAACATATGTTGAATATCTGCCACCTTTTTTTAGAAGACACAGGCCAGTTTTTCGCATTGTGGCTGTGAAAGGAGGGATGGGGGACATCTTTCTAGGGTCCGATAGCTCTTTAACTACTCTAAAAAGTGGTTTGTGGCATTTTTGAGCAGCTGCAGTTTTATCTGAGTAGATCATAGCACAAGTAGATCTACATAATTTATGATATTCTTTCAACGCTTATCTAATTATAAGCTTATCTTTCTTATGATAGGATTTTCTCTAGCTCCTTTCCAGATGCTTACATCACTCCGCTCCCTCCCTGGAGATTATCATTAAACCAAAGGACAGGAGGATGCAGTCTGGCCGGGGTAGTGGATTTAGCTGGCAGAAACAAGTCGAGGGAATCCTGAATCTAGGTGTCAATCTTAGGCTGATCGTGGTCAACAGACTGGCTAAGACTAGGCAAAGTATCTAGGAGCAGAGAGTTGACAGTAGAGAGATTGAGCTTAGACAAGTTTCTAGAAAGACTGGATAGTCCTGGGGCTGACCCAGTCATTGATTAAGTTGTCAGAAATGAAAAGTGTACAGCGTAGCGATTGGACTGTAGTAGGGGAATCAGACAATCTGGCCTAAAACGTTTAGGGTTTGGGAAAAGGGGGGTCTAGCAGATGTCCGGGATTATGCATAAGGGCAGTTTTAATCAGGTGTAGATGCAAAGCTCTAAGGTCCTCTATCAGGGAGGATACAAAGTGACAGGTAGCATCCTCCATGTACCTGATCTACCTGGAGGGCAGTAGATCAGGGTGCCTGGCAAAGTAAATTTAGGTGAGAGGCAAAGGGAGAGGAAACATGCTTTACAATCTGGAATGGAGAGCTATTGTATCTTACAATGGAAATGTTCTTTAAAAACAATTGCAGTGCCACCCTCTTTTTTATCCACCAAATCCCATCTGACCATGCGTTAGTTAGAGGGAAGTGCTGCAATAGTGTCTGGGGGTTGAGGCCTCATGAAGCCATGTTTCAGTGAGAACATTGCGTCTGCACATTGTGTATGAGAACGTTGAAAAAGTCTAACTGATGTTACGGCAGGAACAGACAGTTAACATTATAAAAGCAAAAGTTAGTGACTTTAGCATTACATGTGTCTGAGGCCTCCTCCCTGAGGCCTTTAGGGATGGAGACATCAACTTTTTTAGGGGGACAAGGAATATTTTCATAAGTAGGGATCTAAAAATTAAAATAGTTTCACCTTATGGAGCTTGCAGGCAGGTCTATGGATGAAAGATATACCTCTGGATTGGTGGGATGAAGTGCCATGAGCTGACTGGAAGAAAAGACCACTTTGTTAGGATTAAAAGGGGCAGCATTTCTAGCCCTGGGCCCATTCTGGTGCAGACAGTGCAGATGGGCCTGCTGTGCCTTTGGCATGGCCACGGCCTGTCCGCTGTTCGTGTCCATGCCACGGCCACCTTTAAGTAATAACTGGGAGCAGAGAGTCAGGAGCTGGGGCACTATCCACGCCGAAATGCGGGCCAACCAAGATGGCCACTAGGAAATGTGAGCACAAAGTGCATCACAAAAGAAATGTAAAAACTCCTAAAGAATGTGAAACACAGGTAAAAGGCCCAGACCCCCACATGAAATTCCCAAAATTGAAAACAGACAATTAAAAAAAGGTTTTAAGTATAGAAGGTGTCTTGCGGCACCTCCTACACTTAATCCCATTAATAAATTGTCTATTTTCAATTTTGGGAATTTCTTGGGCGGTCTGGGGCCTTTTATCTACCTATGTCCATTTTCACAGCGCCATGGCCATCCTTAAGAAATGGCTGAGAGCAGAGAGTGAAGAGCTGGAGCAATAACCATACCGAAACGTGGGCCGATGAAGATGGCAACTAGTAAATGTGGGCACAAGCACAAAGTGCACCACAAAAGAAAATTAAAATCTCTTAACAAATGCAACATAAAGATAATAGGACCCAGACCCCCCAAAAGTTCCCAAACTTGAAAACAGACAATTTTAAAAAAAGCTTTAAGCACCGCAAGACACCCTACCTATGTAGGAAATATATTTCCCACTCACACTAACAATATATATAACACAAGACCTTTATCATATATGTAATTCTTACAGTTTGCCCCACTGAAAGAATCGTAGTGTTTAAGATTCATTAAACCTTAATTGGGTACACTTTTACAAGAAAACCAAACTCAAAGTGTATACAAATCTTGACTCAAAAGGCAAGTGTTCTGTCCCATTTCCATTACACATAAGCCTTCAAGTAGTTAAGACAAGTTTGAAAGGGGTTGGTAGCTGGTGAACATGCTGAAGTGGTAGAAAAAAGAGGCCTGTGGTGCCATACATGTACATTCACACTGAAGAAAGCCATTGTGCAGGAGTGTAGCTTGATGCATCAGTTACCCAGCTGAAGTGGTGGTCAGGTGGTGGAAAATACTTTCAGAGTTTATTAAGGAAGCAAGAGGTCCACTGATAACGTCCCCCAAGTTGTGATTACAATGTGAATGACAGAGGAAATACAGGGGGCAAGGAAGTCAGAACAATTAGAGGTGGGCCCAGGCAGATGCTGCTGCATTGCTAGGATTTCTGTAGAAGCTAATATATTTCTGACATTGCTGTAACAAGCTCATCCACAGTTGCAGACACCCAGAGTGTACATGAGAAACCTGGGAGCAGATAGATGTGGGTTCCTAACATTTGCCCTGGCACACCAAGAACCTGAAGCCATAGTTTGTCCACCACATATTGCCTATGCTGCTCATACTGTCTATGGGTTGATTTCCACACCACCCAGGTCTCAGAACAAGATATCTGTTGACCTGCCTTCTGCTTGTTTGAGAAAGTAAAACGTATTTTACCAGATTTCAGCTAAGCACATCCCGAAAAGCATACACATTTTTGGGTAGGATTCCACAGCATTCTTTCCTTTGTGATATTGACCTGTGAACGGCCAACTCACAGGACCGGCCGCAAATTTTCCAGGTGAGGGTAGGGTGTTTCTACGTGACTGCTGAGTGCTACATATGATTTTCTATTGGCATGTGTTGCAGGAAAGGCGATTTCCTTTGAAGCTTAGTGGGCTGAACTGTGAAGGCTAGTAGTGGAGGTAAGGGAGAAGAAAAAAAATACTCATTGCTGAGCAAGTAACCACCCCATGAGTTCTGGATCCTTGGATCTTTGACATAGTTCTAGTTTCATAAATGATGGTCCCAGACAAGAGCGTGCATCAACTGCTGAAAGTGTCAGGGAAGAGTTTGGGAATTTTAGTTGGGTTGGCTAAAGCTCATACTAATAGCTGACTGGTTTCATCTTAAAATATAATGCACAACCCAATCAAAAGAAATGACTGCCTAGAACAAAAAAAATAAAAATACTTCTTTGTCTGGTGCACTGAAGAATTCCTACCTGGTGGCAAGGGCACGCAGCTTGTACTATGAAATTCTGTGTCCGGTACCCTTCTCCAGAATTGGATGGAACAAGCCTCCTGCTGATCCCAAATGGCTAAATGAGATTCAGGTCTTGTCATAAAAGCCTGTTTCCCATGCGAAAGTCACCTGTATTGCCCGTAGGGTACAGACAACCATCAGCACAGAGGAAGCTACTACCTACACAGAAGAATTGCAGTGGACAAGATTCAACAGGCCATTGTATTGAGGACCTAACAGAAAAGTTCAGTGAAGTCATTTCCAGCTAGAGCCCATGGAGTAGAGTGCAGGGAGCCAGTTCTGAACTTGTGAAGCTATGTGGGTCATTACGACCCTGGCGGCTGGCGGAACACCGGCGGTAACACCGCCAACAGGCTGGCTGTGTTCCGCCAGAGTATTATGACCGTGGCGCATTAGCCACAGCCATACAGCCGGCCCCTCCACTATACCGCCAGGCTTCCGCCAGGCGGGCATAATCCCCAAGCGCTAGCCTGTCCATGGTGGTAAACACCGCCATAGAAAGGCTGGCGGTAAGGGGGACTTGGATGCCCCTGGGGGCCTTTGCACTACCCATGCACTTTGCAAGACCGCCAAAGTCATAATGAGGGCCTATGTCTACATGTGTTATCACAAGGATCCCTTGAAATGGACTTTGTGGGAAACAACTGAAAGGAAGGCGCTTTTGTGCATTTGACATTATAATATTCTCCTAGGGGTGTTTTTGTTTTCTTTGCAACCATTAATCCTTTTATCTGATTTTTTCATTTTTGTGCCATTTTCTTTCAACTTTTCTTTTTAATTAACCTGCTTCGGACCTTTTTCAGTCTTTATTTCTTAAATCAATTGTCGTTTTTGCTAATTGCTGCAAATAAATCAAATGCATTTTCTCTGAAGAAGGTCTTACTGCTTGTGCAGTGCTACCAATTGTGAGCCAGGTTCTCCTCGCAGAAACTAGTTTACCTTTGTGAGTCAGAGTGTAAGGGCATGGTTAGAGCTCAATCACAGTGTTTTTCATGACGATGACTGCACTTCGCCGTAGCCTAGTGTATTTCTACAATTATAGATCTCCAATACATATGGCAAAAACATGAAGTGTCAAAGTCGAAGATTATGCAGTTACTCATCTTTGTATCAAAACATCTTCTAACAAGAAATGAAGACAAACCACTGAATACAAAAAAGTTGATTGGCTGTGGTTACTTTTCTGGTCCATATCAGTCAAAAAAATTGGCTTGTTGCTTTTATTGACCGTTTATGTTAGATTAAGATGTCTTCAAACAAGAACATTTATGAAGGCTGCCTTAAGATGCAAAAGTCCTCATTAACTTTGGCACCCCATATGAAGACTTAGAGGTTGGCAGATGGGGTAATCGTTCTAAAACATGGCTGATATCCTGTCCACTATATTATTAGTGCTTCGGGCTACAATGCACTTGTAAAACTGTGGACTGGATATCTGCCACATTGGTGACAGAGTACCCCGTCCTCCAAACTCTAGCCCTTAGTTCTTAAGTAAAACTTACTGCAGCTACCTATTTGTGATACATAAGTGAGCAGCATGAAGAAAAAGGCTAAGCAAAAAACCCACAGATGCCTCGATTTCAGGTCACCTGCAAATTCAGATGGAACCAGTAACAGAAGTTACTGGCCCTTCCCCAAATTCTTTGTTTTTTCACATGATGCATCTTCCATGACAGAGAGCTAGTAAAGGTTTCTATTATATCTTTTCCACACAAGGTTGTTATGACCAACACATTTATTGAATCTTGTTTTGAGTTTTGAAATTCTGTTTACAGAGGGCTTCCTAAAAAGAGTATTGCTAGACTCTAACACTTTCAAGGCATATTGACCAGGACATTATTTGGTCTGTCGCGTAGGTTCTTATTATCCTAATGAGGCTACTGGATTTGGGTGGCAGAATTGCATAGACTGGGAGGTACTAAGTACAATTCCACACCATGTGATGCCTTCTTTTCAAGAGCAGAGATGATTGTGGCAACCAGGCACCCGGCAACAAAAAACTCCTCAGGGGAATCATGGTCAATCAGT
Organism: Pleurodeles waltl; assembly: GCF_031143425.1. Classification (NCBI taxonomy): domain Eukaryota; kingdom Metazoa; phylum Chordata; class Amphibia; order Caudata; family Salamandridae; genus Pleurodeles; species Pleurodeles waltl. The sequence continues at coordinate 619,789,890 of NC_090437.1, read as the reverse complement.
TCTTATCCCTTTCTCTCAGTTACGTTAGTCTCACACAGGCAAAAACAAACAGAGGCAGAATGTAGTTCAATAAGGATTAATTGAAGTAACTACATCTTAGATAAAGTGGCATGTATTGTAATAACTAGGATGATAAAACACAATAAAAGCAAAATTGTGAGAAGGACAGTGAAACACAAAAACAGTCCCACCATACTGTCACTAGGAGTGATGTATAGTTATCCTACTTAAACTATGTTAGAGCAAAGCATAATAAGCCTAATCCGCCATTCAGATTTCCCTCCTGGGAAAACATCATCCCTCATACCTGAGTAAGGAAGCCTGTAGTCTAGAGAGACACTGTCCTCAGGTAGGCCAGGGGTTTGGCAGTCTAAGCAAACAGCGGTAGCGAGGCAATCCTAAATCAGCAATCAACAATCAGCATGCAGTAGTGGTCATCTGGCTGGAATCACCCTCTAACGTGTATGGGAGAAAGGAGTGTTTTTATAATAAAACATTTGACATTCTAAGAAAGGGTCCTCACATAGAAATATGTGCATTTTTATGAATGTTGGAGACAAAGCGTACCACTGCTGCCGGCAACCCTATCTGACTGCATCCTTGAAGAAGGCACAAAGTGAAATGAATGTCCTACTGAGAATGTAATACTTTCGTAGGCGAAAGAACAATTAGATAGAGAGAAATAAAACAACACCGCAAATGTGACTATTACTAGAAAAATAAGGCAATGCCGAATAAAATGTAACTGGGCTAAAGAGCACAACAGCAGGTCTAGCTTGCTAAAATAATGTGTCTAAAATATGGCTAAAATAGCTATACAACAGGTCTTTTTGGATTTTGTCCTGGAATCGTTCCAAAATCATTACTAGAAATGTAAGTAGAATCAAATGGAAGGTTTTGTTTTAAGCTCCACAACAACTACACACTGCCTTGTATAGGGATGCTGCTGTCATTTCCATGATTTCCTCTAGGATATACCAAACAACATTAAACTATGCAAAGGTTTTGATCGTAATGTACACAAGTTAGTTGTTCAATATATTTTCATTTTTCTTCATACAGAGGATCACCAATGGGACCAAAGTGTTTTCTTTCCATTGCCTGATCTGAGGTGGTCTCACAGGCCTTAGGAAGTGGAACAAATCAGACAAATAATTTTGCCCTAATCCCTTTCTACGTCGCGCCTATACTTTTCTTAAACTCTGAAGTCTATCTGCAGGTCCAACACAATTAACCAAGAAAAATTGGTGGGGAAATACAGCAGACTTTGTATCTACAGGACAATGAACTCCAATGGCTATTTGCTTAATACAAGTTACATAGCAGAGTGTATTCAAGGCCCATTTATCCAAATCTAAAAGAATTTCTACAGCGGCATAACATCTGTCAGGTAAGTCAAATATTTAAAGGTAGTTAAGATTTTAGTGTAGTTATTCAGCATGATGTCAGCAGCTGTAGAGCCCATGACAAAATGAATTGCATCAGATTCCATATGATGTAACCTGCCTCTGCTCTATCAGTGCTAAAATGATGAGCATCAAATGTGATCGAACAAACGTTAAGGAATTATTTAGTTTCTTGTAACAGCTATCATATTTGTAGCCACCCATCCCAGCTAGGGACATAGAACTACATGATTTCTGGGTCTCAGACATCCATTTTCATTAGTAAGAGTTAAACGCTTTGGTCTGATACAGACACTTGCTAAAATGCCTAACTTTTGTGGCTTGCAACCTGTTGATGGCTTAACTCATTTGAGCTTGGGTGATGATGAAAACACTCCTGAAGCCACCCTGCTTACACAGCCACTGCAGGAAATTGAGTAAGGTGGCCATTTTCAAAACAATAAGAAAGAAATTCTCAGGGTTTGTTAACAGGAGGAAAAAGTAAATAATATATAAATTCTTCTATGTGGAATCACAATAATTTATGTGCGTTTCAGCATGCAAGCGCCTTCTTCAGGACATCCACCTTTTAGCTGTGCCCTTTCAAAATGGGCATGACGAGGTCCAAACGTTTCAGTAAGATGGATGGTGATGATGCTGAGTTGCTGAAACAAGTGTTGAGCTGACATATCGGTGTGGCTAGAGATTCCCCATCCATCTTACCGAAAGATTTGACTGTGTTTTTCCCATTTTCCAAGGGCAGACTTTCTAACTCTAACAATCTGCAGCTATGGGATTCATGTGTAATGTTTAGTTGCCCAGTATGTTGGGATTGAATTGTATATTTTAATTATATGCATCATTAGAGATAACTGTACTGGTCTAAGTGGGAACGGCTAAAAGGTGGATGTCCTGAAGAAGGCACTTGTGTGCCGAAACACATGTAGATTGTGATTCCACCAAGAAGAAGTTATGTAATATTATGAATTAAGTGACAGATTTTAGTACAGAGATAAGTCCTAAAAGGATTCTATTGAGAAGAATACATGCAATATTATTGCCATTGCGAAGGAGCTGCCCCTGAAGTTAGGGCCATTTGTTCTTATCTTATTATTAATCTGAATATTGACCTGCAAACTGTGGAATAAGTGATTATAATGTATATTAATGTTAATTTTGAAATGGATTCTTTGTAATTTTTGTCCTTGGTTGTTCATCATTGGCTAGTTAGGTTTCCTGTGTGGGTGGGCATTATATGTATGTTGATGTGAAAGGAGTATGCATGTAACCTATAAGTACATATTAGGTCATTTTACGTAACCATAACTTAATTCTATATAAAAGTTTGTATATGTTTGTATGACAATAAATATGATGACTAAAACATGATAGATAATAAAACAAAATATACATTTAGGAAATATTTCAATTACATGCCTGTCTGTGCCCTTTTCTAGCTGCGTTAACAATTTAAATAGTTAGGTCTTTACATTTCGATGTTTTTTTTCCCTTCTTTGGAACTCATATCATTTAGCAGGGGCCCCTTTTTCTTTACAGAACAATTGGATCTAGTCATGCTGGGTGTGCATGTGCGACCATCACCTGTGAGCAGGAGGAAGAATAGTTTGAGCTTTTGGTGTGACTCAGAAACACCAGAAAAACAGTATTGGAGTGCTATGCGCTGACTGTGGAATGAAACTTATGAAAAGCGATTGTAGGGGACAAAACCTGAGCTGGGAATCAATGGTTATTAGGGCTATTTGTCCATTTTTGGTTCTTGTACCACCAACATCTAAGCCTTTGCTACTGTGTACCTGCTCTTGTCATATTTTATATTAAGATGATTATATTAATTTCACTCTACCTCCTTAAACGTCAGAATTATTCTGTATTATTTTATATATAAGTTAGGCCGCAAATCTCCAGGGGAGGGACGGTAGAGGAATAAAAAAATAATTTAAAAAAAACATATCTGTTCCCGTTGCCGCCACTTGCCACATAGCTCATCTGCTCTTCTTCTGGTGTCCCAGCATTCACTGGGACACCAGGACAGGCTCCCCAGCAATCCTGACAATGTTCTCATGCTAAACCTAGCATGAGAGCCGCCTCAGGAATGGTCTGAGCGGCTTGGACTGCCACTCAGACACTGCCCTGGGGTCTGTGCAGTTTTTCCAGCCCGGCTGTGTAGCACCTAAGTTCGCTTGTGTGTGAGATGGCCGGCCAAACACACATGCGCACTTACTGCACAGATTACCCTCCCATGGCCCAGTTCCCCCCCCCCCTGCACCTGCTGAGGGAGGAGCCAGCAGCTGAAAGATAAAATGATAATGAAATAGTGTTTTATCTTTCAGCTCCTGGCTTAGCCGGCGGTGGGGCGGTGAGGCTCCTTTGCCATTGTGAAGGAGCTGCCCCTGAAGCTAGGCCCATTTGTTCTTATCTTATTATTAATCTGAATATTGACCTGCAGATTGTTTTCCCACCCCACATAATAAGCATGACCCATACAACCCACTTTAGTTCTGCACCTAAGTCAAACATTGTCTTTCTTTTTGGCCATTTATCATAATGTATTTATTTAAAGATCAATTGCACTTCTGTTGCTTCCATATGTGGGCAATGGTACAGACTTTATCAATAGTAAATCTAATGATCGAAATAAACCTTATAATTTCAAATAACATTAAAAAAAGAATGGATGTAATAATTAACAAATATTCCTATGATTTAAAACATCAGGTGTACCCTCTGCGATAGGTAAGAGTTTTGTTGAGCTAGTCCTGCCACCAAGCCCCTATCCAAATAGAGGCAGGGTGGCACCCAGTGAACCACACACTCTTGTCACAGGGAATGAGGTGGCATCAGGAGACAAACGCTGTGGGTAAGAGTAACATGGAGACTGAAGTCATTCAGTGGAGGGGGGGTAGGAATCCAAACAGTAAGTGGCTCCACGAAACACCAGATTATTATTCAGTGAGATGGAAGCCACTGGCGAGTAAGCTCTGCTTTATACTGCAGGTCGCACTGGTGAGGCCCCCAACTCCTCCCTCGCCCACAACCGGCCAGTGCACCTGGCAGCAACTACCAATTAGGGAAAGGTGTATAAAAGTTACAGCCACAGAAGGGCAGTCTCTGCAGCTTTCTCAGGATGAAAAACAACCGGTTAAGATGATTCCTGTTTGACCATACATGCTTCTGCTTTCCTGTCTTTACTATGTAAGTGTTTACACTTTTTCGTCAGGCCAGGACTATGGCCCCCAATCCACCTCGCAGCAGGAGCTGCCCACCATAATTTCAGCGCGCCAGCTGACGCTTAATTCAAAGACCTTTTTCACACTGCATGGAACACTTTTCTCTGGGCCTATGGCCCCAATCCTCCTCCCAGCAGGAGCCACATGCTGTACTTTCAGCACACCAGCCTATGGCCCGGAATCCTCCTTGAATAGGGAGCACCATGCCGTACTTTCAGTGCGTTGGCATTTAAATTAAAGGCCCTTTCCCCACTGCGCAGGACTCTTTTAGTCAGACCAGGACTACAGCTGCCAATCCACTGAGTGGCAGGAGCCGCACGCCGTACTTGCAGCACGCCAGCCGGCTCTTAAATCAAAGGCCCTTTCACCACTGCACTAGACCAGGAATAGAGCTGCCAATACACCTCGTGGCAGGAGCCACAGGTTGTATTTTCAGCATGCCAGCCAGTGCTTAAATCTAAGGCCCTTTCCCCGCTGCAGGGGGCATTTTCTGTTAGACCAGGACTACGGACCCAAATCCACCTTGCGGCAGGAACCGCATGCCGTACTTTCAGTGCACCACCTGATGCTTAAATCAAAGGCCTGTTCTCCGCTGTGCGTGACATGTTTTGTTGAGCCAGGACTATAGCCCCCAATCCACCTTGCAGCAGGAGCTGAGCGCCATTCTTGCAGTGCACCAGCTGGCTCTTAAATCAAAGGCCCTTTCACCACTGCACTAGACTCTTTTTGTGAGACCAGGACTAGAGCTGCCAATACACCTCATGGCAGGAGCCACAGGCTGTACTTTCAGCATGCCAGCCGGTGCTTAAATCTAAGGCCTTTTCCCTGCTGTGTGGGATGCTTTTCGATGGACCAGGGCTACGGCCCCAATCCACCTCACAGAGGAGCCACAAGCTGTATTTTCAGCGTGCCAGGCGGTGGTTCTTTCCCTGCTGCATAGGATGCATGCAGGCTGCGCCCAGGCTAAGGGGGGGTCCGTCCGCGCCCACAGAGTCCAGAGGAGGCTGGGCTGGGCCTCCCCTCTTGTCTGAACCATAGGGGTTTGGGACGTGGACTTCTCCCAAGGTATTGTAAAGTGAGTTTGCCAAGATTGTTTCATTATTCCTTTAGACATCAGGCAGCATTACCCTAAGGTCTTTTGATTCTTTCTGATTTGCTCATGTTGTATTCATTATTTTTGAAAACCAAGCTCCTTACGTGTGGATCTAAAAGCCATATTATAACATTGCAATCTTGAATTAAGGTGTACCACACCCAATATGGGTAAACGAAAAGCGGCAGATTTAGTTCAGGGCACACCTAAACACTTAAAGAGCTCCACCAAATGAGATATTTGTACACTCAAGGAGATTGATCTCTTGCTTGAGGAAGTGGATTCATTAATTGGCAGAGATGCACCATCTCAAGTTGTATCTGGGGCAATCTTGAACAGCACAAATAGAAATGCTCTTCCTAACAACGTGGGCACTATCCCCAAACAAAACATCCTAGAACTAGAAAAGAAACCCCAAGATCAATTCTAAAGTGTATGTATGATGCTCAGAATCGCGAGCTAATGAGCCACTCCCAGACCAAGACCTGACTGCCCCAGGCACAACTAATGCAACGGATGTATTGACTAACCAAAGATTGTCCATACACACATGCATAATCCCTTGTTGTAACCACTTTCTCCCACTCAGTAATTAGCTTAACATGGACCTACAATTTCCACCACCCCAAAGACTGCAGTTAGATAAGCCCATTGAACAAACGATTGCAGGAGATTTAGCCTATCTAGCACAACAGATTGTAGAATTTAGGAACAAAGTGGGGGGTCTTAAACTGTAGTATTATGCTTTACTACTTTTTTTAATTAATTAATTCCTGATCAAAACACTAATATCAGCAGAGACACAAGCACCACACACAATCACAGAAGCCTTTCATTGAGCAGGGATCCTAATCCCTCTGAGCTGGACAGGTCTTCTTCTACAAATGATCATAGGATTCTGTCAAAATCGGTTGAGATATCAAAGAAGGGCAGGGTAACACCAAGATGGCTCTGATAGCGCACCTCTTAAGTACCAGGCACTTTACTTCTGTATTTAGGGATGAGGTGGGTCCCAGTAGGAGTATCCCAGCACCTTCTATTAGTAATATCACTCCAATGTTGGATCTTCCCAATAAGCATTGTAGATGCTCAATTTTATGATCAATGCCCCCAAACGCAAGCAAACTCAACATAAAGAGGAAGAGTAAAGATTAATAAACAATTTGATTCATTGGATTCGCAAGGAGAGAGGCTGTCGGCCTCTTATTAGAGGGGGTATTTTGGGAGTTTTCAGATACACACAATCTAGTTCTAATTATGATACCATTGAGTTGATTCTCTCTAGCAGAGAGTTAGTAGATAATTTAGTGGCATTTGATGTGGGGACATCAACTCTAGTCAGCACAAATATTCATTTTAAATACAGGGGCCGGGATTTGAAGCACCCTAAAGAAGGGCACAAATCCCCTCCCCACCCTTTAGAAGAATCACCCATTAGGGTGATAGATTTACAACTAGCTCCCAATATTAAACTATTCCTCTCAGATGAGCTGTCACATAGGGTTAATAACGACCAGTGTATGGCTTCTAGTTCTCCCAAAAAATGTTCTTTCCAACTGATGACTATGCCCTGCCCGGTTGTAGTGGTCAATGCTAAGATGCCCTATTGTTAGGCTCTATCCCCCCTCATAGTGTCTCACTAAAAAGCGATGCTAGAGCCACAAAGACACGGTCACCTACTCTCACCTGGGACACAGGTATATTTTAAGAACGTCTTGGAATGTGTCCAGAATAAAATACAAAAAGACTATATCGGTGGCCCAGCTGACTGTACACTAGGGCCTACAGGTCAGATTTCTGTGCTGCCCTGAGGCGTGGCTGCCCCTGTGTGGCCTGCTCCCACATCTCTGCTGTAGACTCATTGCGAAAGTGTTGTTGGGCCCAGCCTGATCTACTTGAAGGAGGCTGTTCTCCTGCTGGCAAGTATTACAAGGCTGTACCCGGCAGTGAGATGGTGAGTGTTGGTGTGACTATCATGGTGGGCCATGCAGGAGGCTGTGCCGGTGGACCTGTTTTGTGGAATGTGAGGCTGCAATACCAGGGGTCATGTGGCTGAACCCGTGACACCCATCTGGCCTGGACTAAATGTTCTTACACTGCTGCCCTGTGGGATCTTTGGCCTGTGTGACTCTTGGGGCAAGGGTGGTAGAGTGCTGGTCTGGACATCTTCAGAAGCCTGCTGAGCCTAAGCTGGAACCTGTGACCTAAAACTGTGTAGCAGTCACAGCACTTTTGTCATTAGGCTTGCTGATTGCCCTCCCTGTACCTAGCCAATCAGCCATCCTTGGACTGCCCCCATTCAGGTGCTGGTGTGTGAACCTGGTGGCACAAGAGCACGGCACCCCCACAGGGACCTGGCACATCAGAAAGAGTATACTTCTGTTTAGGGGAGATCCTTCAGAGGCGACTGCGAATAGTCTTGGGGCCCAGGTGTCAATTCGGCAGTCATGGTTAAGCATGCATGGTTAAGCATGCCAATTGCCAGGAAGTAATTGACCCCCATGGTGCTGCCACACCCATTGCTAGTGACATGAAGGATAGAGACCAAGGCTCCTTTGGTGCTGCTGACAGCTTGCAGGGGGGCTACTTTGGAAACTATTCTTAGGATGACCACAGACACCAAAGAAGCCCTGGAATTTAAAATGGACACCTTGGTTGCTGATATGGGGTTGCTGCGTGACAACCAGCGCAGGCTAGCTGAGAGGGTCACCACAACTGAGCATATATAGGATGGCCTCTGCCCTGAGGTTGAGTCCTCAAAGGGTCAGACATGGCAAAGAGGGTCAAGAAGTTAGAATATCGAAGATGCTGAAAATAAGGCCAGAAGGAGCAACAACCAGTTGATAAGCCTGCAAGAATGTGCTAAAGGCCCCAATATGGTAGCTTTCCTAGAGATCAAATCTGAGATTGCACCTGAGGGCCTCTCATGTTTCTTTTGATTGAAGAGGCCTCATAGGGTCCTGGCACGTCCTCTGCCTCTGCGGGAACCCCCCACCCTGCAGTGACCAAACTGTTACACTATAGAGCTCACATCTACAACCAGGCAAAGGCTAAAGGAGACATCCTACTGGACAATATCTGAATCATGTTGATCCCAGATTTTACTAGGGAGGTTCAAAAGCAACAATTGTCATTTATTGAGACCAAAAAAAGACTTTTCCTTATGGGAGTCCTATATGAGATTCTCTTCCTCGCTAGACTCAGGATCTCCTCTGGGGATGGTATACAAATCTTCACCCCTCTCCACCAGATGTGGGACTGGATTGACCAACAACCGGAAAATAAGAATCTTCGAACTTCTAGTGGATGAGTGAGGGCCACAAGGGGGAGGTCTGGTAAGGGTGCTAAAAGGGGCCGGCGCACTGCACAAAATTACAGGTGAATCGCGAACAGTTTCAGGCTGTGGCAGCATCTGTGACTGTTACAAGGGATAGCCCACGGTCAACCCTGGGTGATGATGGGGCACCTGGCATGGATTCGAACCGAGCAACAATTTCCTTGTTGGACTCGGATTCAGCCTTACCTCGAATTGCCCCTTGGATGCCAGATGATCTGTAAGGAACTGATGGATATCTTTGCAGTATGGTAGTGTAAGTGGGACAGGGGGCTACATGGGAGGTACATGTGAGGTACCACTTGCTTATCCTTATCATGTCTATAAAAGGATACAATTTTCTCTATCCAAGTTATACTCTAGTCGGGTTGTGAGTTGCGATGCCGGGGGCCTGCTGACTGTGACATTCACCCCCACTGCTATTGGTCGTGTGCTGCTACACGTACACTTGTTGTTGTGTTACTGATTTTGATAGGGGTACGTTTGCCTTACTATTCCAGGATAGCGGTGAGGGAGCTTTTTCTTGGTCCATTTGGCATGTTTTACTGGCTTTAGGAGAGAGGGGGCTTGCCAAGTGTTGGGGTAGGGTGGGTTGCATGGGAAGCGAACCCACCTTCTGGACAGAGAGGTTTATGTCTGTATATGGTAGATGGCAGACCCTTTAAAATGTAAGATCATATCCTGTAATGTCAGGGGTTGAATAATATGGGTACACATTATAAAGTTTATTCCTACCTTAAGAGACAGGGAGCCCAAATTGCTCCATTACAGGAGACAAGCTTGCTTGACGCTGAGAGGGTAGCGCTGTGCAAAAGATGGAGAGAGCATGTTTCCTACACCAGTTACTCTGAATTTGCAAGGGGTGTCCTTATCTGGGTACAGCCCGGGGTTACAATCCAGGTGCAGGAGGAAGTGGTGGATACAGCTGGCAGACATGTTGTACTGGCTGGAAGCCTGGTTCAGCAGGACTTCACTATTTACAACTCCTGTGCCCCTAATACTGAGCAAGGGGGTTTCTCAGAAGGTCTGTCCCATGTCATTGCACCCTATATGCCACAGTCAGTAAACATCGGTGGGGTCTGTAAAAGCATTGCAGACTCTATCTTAGAGAGATTCCACCCACTGTTACACAACTCCTGTGTAGTGGTTATAGTGCTGAAATGTCATTCCTAATTGGAGATTGAAGGTTGAGTCCCATGAGGACTAGGTCTTTCAACATACTATTGGGGAGGGAATACAGAATTATTCTGTGAAAAATGTGCATACTACCACCACACAGCAGCTGGAATGGATGACTACAAGGTGGTCATTCGGGAGCAGTATATCTCTGAAACAGTGGGGTGCGTAGAACTCTCGTAAGGGAGGGTGAGACCCAGCAAGAGTTGCTTAGGTCCTTCGTGAGAGAGCGACCTGGGAAACCTGAGCTGCAGCCAACTCTGCTGGCAACAAAGGAGGAACTTGCTGGGTATGTGGGAAATCTATGCTGTTTTAGCTAACAGGAATACATGGTTAGGGCACATGCAGAGCAGGACAAAGCTGGGAACCCTCTAGCTTGATTGGCCAATCCTAGAAAAAAGTGGGTCGATGATCTTAGACCTGGCAACTGATGCTGGGGCCAGAGGGATATTAATGACTAGTTCCGGCAGTATCATACTTCCCTATATGTGGGTGCTCCTTATTAGGTTCCACAAGAGACTGATAATTTTCTAAAACCCATGCCCCCTTCTGGTATTACCTTGGAGGAAGCAGAGTTGATGAAGGGCGATATTACGGTGGACAAAATACACGGGGCAGTGAAAACTGTGGCTCAAGAGAAACTGCTTGGTTTAGATGGGCTCAGAGAGGAGTTCTACCCTCCCTATATTGACCTTCTAGTCCCTAAACTTGCAGAGGTTTATGGGTCAGCGAGGGAGCTTGGTTGCCTACCTGTCTCCACACAAGAAGCACTGGTGGTTCTGATCCTCAAGCTGGGTCATCCATAGCATGACGTGAGGGCCTAAAGACCTTTGTTAATGATAAATGTAGACTCTAAAATTCTTAGTTTCACACTGGCCACCCGACCCCGGCCCTACATGACAATGCTGGTCTATCGAGACCAGGCAGGCTTTATCTTCAGCCTAAGCATGGCTGATAATATCCGGAGGCTTTTAGATATTCTGATGAATGGCCTTTTTAATAATAGGTTGGCAATGGTGATGGCGATTGATATTGAGGAAGCCTTTGACAGCCTGGACTGGCAGTACCTTTCTAAGGTGATGGAGAGACTGAACCTGGGGAAGGGATTCTATATTTGCATTCTACTGCTCAGGCCAAGGCGGGTGGCTTGCTATGGGAGGCCTACACAATGGGTTGGGGGATGTGACAGAGCTGCCTGCTATTGCCAATGTTGTTTGCTGTGGTGATGGAACCATTATTGTGTGGCATGCAATCCGGGGTTTATCATGAAGGCCTAGCCACTGGGGGTTGAGGCACCACATCACACTTTATGCCATTCACTTGCTGTTATTCTTAAAAAGATGTACGGTCGGAGGCACAGAGAACCATTAAGTTGTTGGATCACTTTGGTGCATTGTTGGTGCTGCGGGTTAAGTGGCAAAAAGATAGTCAGTTCCCCATGCGTGCAGTGCCAGTCATACCTCAGGTTCTGTGAAGCCTTGTGTGGGAGCCCACATCCCTGAAGTACCTGGGAGTGAACGTATACCATGACACCCAAGATTTGCTTAAGGCTGATATCAGAGCGGTTGTGAATGCTATATAGTCTAGCACTGAGTTTTGGAAAGCCCTGCTGATATCAGTGGTGGGTCGTATTGCTGTTGCTAAAATGGTGATGCTGCCAGGGCTGCTCTGCTACTTTGCAGCCCTGCCACTAAACATCGCTAGAAGTACCTTTAAGGAGATAGATGCTCTGTTACTAGAACTGCTATGGGGTAGGGGTAGGTGTCCAAACTTCAGCATCAGTTGTGGAGGGCGGCCTGGCTGCACCAAATTTTGAAATGTATTATCTGGCAGCTCATCTGCAATGGCTCAAAAAAGGGGTGTACGCAAAGACGGCTACTGATACAGGTCACAATACCTCACTCCCAACTCATTGGGGATTATTCAAGCTACTACTGGACCGCAGGTGCCTTATGGTAGTAGGCCATAGGACACTGTCAGTTGCTAAACATTGCTGGTTTAGTGCTCTGCAGCAGACCCATATACAATCCCCCTACTCTCTGGACATTCCTTTGCAACAGTTGTGAGTGCTACAAAACGGGAATTTGGGGGCTGGTAGAATGGGGGGTTTGACATTGTTACCCTGGTGGACTTGTTTCATGTAGAAGACCTTTTACTTTTGAGGAGTTTCAGACTGCTGTTGGCCTACCGGCTGCCCACTTTCTGCTGTATGGAGTGATTGGAGCAATGATCAGGAAACATTGGGGCTCCGAACAGAATGAACCACCCAGGCACCAAGGCTTTAATATTCTGTGCACCACCACGGAGGCTCATAGAGCAGTCTCCAGCTTATATAACGGTGGATATTCTTTATTCACTAGTGGAGCTGCAGGATAAATGAGCAGCAGATATTGGTGGGCCAATTACTGATGCGGATTGGTTGAAAATATTAGAAAAGACACACAAGATTTCTAGGAACACTAGTATTAAGTTAATCAAATTTTACTTCCTGCATAAAGTTTACCTTACACTTTTTAGTGCTGCCCAGGCTTGGTATGAAATTGCCCCTCCCTGTCGGAGTACTGGTCTGAAGTTGTAGAAGTCATTAAAAATGTTACTCACTAGAGTGTTTTGTGCTCCCCGCCGGTGTGCTTGTTAGAACTATACCCTTGCGAGGCCAGTTGTAGGGTCAAACATGGTTTATTAACCTGGCTTTGATCCTTGCCAAGCACCACATTACTTTGCATTGGAAGTCCCTCAGGAGGCTGTGCATAGACAGATGGAGGAAAGATCTTGGCGAGCAGAATATGAGAGTGGTGTATTTTTGCATGAGGCAAAATGGGGACAGGGATCCATGGTCACGGTGCGTGCCTTGGATAACCTGTTGGACAGCATGAAGGATCCAGTGTCTCTCTCTCCAGCTGGATCCTCTCCCAGATGATTGGTGTGGGTCTAGAGGGGCAGACCTGAGGTTTACCATTGAGCACAGTCCACTGGAACAGGGATACCAGTGCAGTGCCTATTGCCGACTGTGGGGTGATGGGGTCTTCTCGGCCCTCGAACTCTTCCTTGCTTGAATATTGCTGGCTCTTACTGCAATGTTACCACGTGGCACTGCCCTAATGCACCTTTCATTTTTTCTTTGCTTTCTCTCGCCATATTTTAGTTGGCTGAAATAAGGGGAGAGGGGACTGTTGGGTATGTGTTTGGGTTGCTTAGTGGAAGCACTTTATTCTGTTGCAGCATTGCAGCAGTTTTCTTATTTGGAGTGCCTTTGGATTTATTGTTGGGCTGCGCTGGTGTCTCTGTGTACATTCTTCTATACATATAACATGACTGTTAACACAGGGATTATTATACTCTATTGCTGCTTCCTTGTGGAAAACTCAATACAGTTTTGATGCAAAAAACTAGTCACTCTAACACAAAAAATGGGAATAAATGATAATGTTCAAGGTTCCATTTATTCACCTTAATGAGCAAGATTTCTAGATGTGATAGGCAGTTATTTGGGAAAATGTTAAATAGGAAAGTATGGGGGTGCCTCAAGTGGCCACTTAATTTTCCTTTTCGCTGCGTTAGAGGTGCTTCTAACACAATTGATCCCCAAATTATATTTTTGGTGTTCCTGGTGATAACTTTAGTGTGCCCTACAACAGTGAAGACTCTAAATAGCCTTATGCCTCTTGATCTCAAGGGGATAACCTCTTAAACCCCATTACCCGTGGGGTTAATTATATGGCATGATTCAAAAATACATTTATGAGTATGTAAAGTAAAACTTCACTAGCACTAGTTCATGTACTCTGAAACGCCTTTGTGAAACATCTAAAATTGGAATAATATGGAAAAATTCAGGGAATATTTATATCAAATAAATACAAATAGAAAAGATTGTGCCTTCTTTGTACTTTTACTATTATGGAGTTTGACATTTCTGGGTCCATTCACAAAGGCATTTATGAGCATGTGAAGTAGCACTCGTATGGTAAGACGCAACACACTCATATTGTTAATCTTCCTCATATTGTTGTAGTGTGGTAGCTGCAGCAGTGGAGACTGCCCTCTTCCTCCGTGCATTTTAAGTCTAGTGCTTTAGGTTAATTGTACTCCTTTGTTATTATTATTTTTTCAATTGAATTTAATGTTTACAGTCATTATCTGAATTACGATCCAAATAATAAATAGGAATATCAGAACAGGTGTAGAAAAGGATGACTGCGATCCTCTTTGATACACCTCTCGTTAGTGGCCTCATTAGATTATCAGGAATACCTCCTTGCATGAACATTGAATGGAGGATGTATCCTGCCCACAGAAAAACAACAGGATCAACCTATCTCTCACTTCTTTTTCCTCGATCTTTGTTTCCTGGTTCTAGGGCCTATCTAGAGAGGAATACATACATGTTCCCTCTGGTGCAGACCCAGAGCTGTGTTCCTAGCTGGAGTCACTTACGCACCAGCTCCATGCCTATTATGCCTAGCATTCTCTCTCAGGACATGAAACATTTCCCTAAGTTACATGTTGGAATTTTAAACTTAAGATGCACTTGGACGCCTTAACATTTGAATGCTACTAAACTCCTGCACCTTATAGGCCTACATCGAGACAGACCTGCACAGATCTTTCCAATGTGCTTCCTAACCAAGGTGCTGAGAGCTCCTTTTTTCCTCAAGATAAAGGTGAATAATAATGTTCAACTGAAGGTGTGCTGGCCTTCCATGCTGATGACCCAGTGGCGTAGCGTGGGTTGTGAGCACCCGGGGCAAGGCAAGTAATTTGCGCCCCCTAACCCGGGGCAAGGCAAGTAATTTGCGCCCCCTAACCTGTGGATTTAGTCTCTTCCAGGATGTTGCGCCCAGTGCGGCTGGCCCCCACTGCACCCCCCACGCTACGCCACTGTGCTGACCTCTTGAGTGGGAGTGCCCCCCTCGGAAGCAACTCATCCAGAGCACCACTCTGTCCACTCTTTGTTAGATAAGTCAGGCCCAAGGCCACCACAAATTGAAGAGACAGAGCATCCATATCACAAAATCCCAAACTTTTTGAGTGTTCAGTTCCAGTCCTCTCTAGCCTCCAGAATCACATCACCCACAGCAGAAAATGGCCTGACGTGTAACTGAGAAGAATCTGGAGATACAGAGAACCCCAGTGTGCGCAGGCCTCATAGCTAATGTCAAACCTTCAAATAGATAGATTACATAATAAAGTATAGCAGATTATTCCAGAGATAGGATCACCATATTACGCTGGTGTAGTGCGAGGTACACAGAGTAGTGCATCAACAAACAATCTCCAATTAGTGAATCCTCCTCAAGTATTTTGTCCTTTCACATTCTGCCTGGGTGGATTGCCTGTGCCACTAAGCACTGCATTGCATTCTTCAGCCATGCATCTAACCTTTGGGGTCTCATCATGCAGCGTTTTGATTGCTATGCAGTGTTTATCTAGGAGTGGAGTCAGTGTTTCTACCTTTTATTTGACCTTGCCCATTGGACTCTCTGGTCAACCCCTAAACGAAGTGCAACCTTTTAATGTATATTTCATAACAATGATCACATTTGGACCAAATTTGGTATTTACGAATTAAACAGGAAAAGGGTCACAGCTGGGCACCCATTGGAGACTTCCATTGATAGGTTGTTTTTGAATGACAATGATCAGAAACATTTGATCATCTTTGCCAATAAAGTGATTGAGGCAGGGCATTTAGGCTAGGTTTAGTTCACTGGGTCTGTTGAAGAGTGTTTTAGTTGGGTTTGATTGATCTGATCAGCTTTCAGGCTTGGAATTCATATTGCACAGTGAGGTGTTGATGATGGTACATGTGTGACTTCATTGCGGAAATGCAAAATGTAGTAAGAGACAGGGTAAAGGGCCTGTCTGAAAGCGCAAAGGATCAGAGAGCCTGTAGTGTTTTGTAGGTCCACCATATAGGTCGGGTGTAAACAAAGTCAATACCCCATCAACAGAGCCACTGTTTGGACAAGTCAAAAGTCTAAACTGCTCACATGCTTTCAAATCAGCGCCAACTAGTTAGGTTTTGCATCCAGTTTAAGTTGTTTTTTTACCTATACGGCTTTAGACAGGATGGGACCAAGGTATCTGTCAATTTTTGGAGTCTTTCACAACTCGTAAAAACACCCTATATTCCCCAATAGAGTTCTGCATTGTGTTCCATAGCTATCTCATACTATCCAGTGACAATGACATTCTGTTGATTTAGGGCTACATGTATGAAAGTGAGGAATAGTGAGTTCCTAATTGCGATTTCTTGTGAATCGCAATTAGGAAATTGTTATTTCTAATTTATGAAACTCTTTTGCGTTTCATTAGCAATTCCTAGTGGGTCGGAATAGACTTACCTCCTGAATATTAATGAGTTAGGTCGCAATTTGTGACCCATTAGGAATCGTAGCCAGCACAGGGATAGTGACCTGTTTGGCTCAGCAGACCACCACATCTGTGATTGCTTTTAAATAAAGCAAACTTTTCTTCTTGAAACGTAGCTCTTTTCCTTAAAGAAAAACAGAATGCTTTTAAAAAAAGAAAAAAAATTAAATATTGAAGTCTCATTTTTTAAGATAGAATAGACAGTGGTCCTGTTCTTAAAAAAATATTTACCCAACCATTCTCAAAGAGAAAGGGGTCCGTTGTGGATCCCTTCCCATTTGGGAATGGGTCACCACCAACTTTCAATTGGTGGTAAATTGTGAATGTTTTGCAACCGCATTTAGGTCACAAAAATTAATACATACCTTTCCGATTGGGAATTAGGTAGGGATGCCCTCATCATGCCCCTTCCAAATACCTAAACGCAAAACCCAAATTACTATTCTGCAAATCGGGCTATTTATGACTTCAAAAATGCTTAGCACCGTTTGCTGCTCATGACATGCCTTTAAATATCAATATATACTTAATCTCTGTTTTAAAATGTGTTCATATGTCCCAAATTATCACGTTTAAAAATACTGTGATTAGTACTAGTCCTTACTGCATGTCAAAACAGCCTTTAAATCTAATACATAGCAATGAAAGAAATGGAAGATGCATATTTGACTAGTCACCTATAATGCTCTTGTAAAGCACTGAGTTTACTTTTTTCTTCTAATGAGCTTTTTATGTAGCAAAGGATTATGTGAAAAATGATTCCATCCTGGAGGGAATTAAGGTTTTCCATTGCTTTACTCAACACTTGAATAGCTTGCATGTGGGGTAATAGTAGAAGTAGGAAATAAAAAAATCATAAGCAACTGGTGACATTGAAGAGGTGTGAAGAAGAGTTTTATAAGTTAGGCAGGATTATATTTATTTATACAATTGAGATTTGTAATCATTTTCTGTGGGTGAACGTCTTCTGCATTCCCATTGCAGACAGGGGTTCCTGATTTCAAAGGGTAACAATTAGAGACTTTAATCACTGGCATACTCAGACTTTACCTTACGGTTGAGCCCAAAACTTAGCACCAAGTGCTGTAATGTGTTGTGAGTTAGCAATGAGGGGACCCTTTGGGTTCCTGATGGACTCTGTAGAACTGTCACATAAGTGGCAAGGTGTGATAAATAGATTTCATATTTAGAATGTTGAGTTTGCACTTCCATGCAGAGGAATAAAGATGTGTAAGACCAAGCTCCATGTGTGATGCGTGATGCGTGCATTTATGAGTACCTAGGCTGGGGAGGACACTACAACTGGCGATGAGATAAGGGATACTTAACCCAAAGAAACAATAGTGCTCTCCCAGAGAGTTTGCAGTGGTCCAGCAAACTGCTTGTGCATGCCTCATGTGCCTCAGTCGAAGTGAAGATCGATGTTTGGTGTATTTGGAGAAAAAGCATCACTCCAGCCTGTGTCAAGCTTTCAAAGAAGACAAAGGCCCTATAGGGAAGTTTGTGTATCATTAGCCAGGAACCTGCTGGTGAGGCCATGAAAGAAGTACTGTGCCACAATGCAACCCAGAGCTGTAAGATATACAGAACAATAGTGATAAAGGCAGCGATCACCAGGTACAGAGAAGTGCTCGAAGCAGTGACAGCTGAGTGCAAAGAAGCACTAAAGTTAGTGATAGCCTGAAAAAAAGAAATGCTAAAGCCAGTGAAAACCAGGTACATTACATACAATGCAAAGAGGCGAGAAGGATGAACAACTCATGCAAGAGACTAAGCCGCTACTCATTGCTAAAGAAAAAGACATTGCTTCACAGCCAGAGAGTGGGCATGACGACACAGGTAGTGGCACACGGCTGGTGTGTGGTGAAGGTGCCAGTACAAGTGCTGGAGAGAACACTGCTTTCAACGTCAGTAAGTTCCACAAATGGTTATAATGTTGCTTCCTTCTTAAAACCACCACTTCCACTCAATACTGCCAAAAAGCAAAATATTGGTGACAGATGGTCTGCCTGGACTGAATACCTTGATGATTTTATCAATAGACTGGAGGAAACAGATAACAAAAAGATTGTCAAATACCCAAAGCATCTTGCCGGTGAAGGAGTAAAAGAAGTAATAAAGAAAATACTACTTGCTCACGCTGTCAAATCATAGAAGCGCTAAATCTCAAGTTCAACCCAATGCCGAATGTTGCTTATGAACTGTATGTTTTCAGTTAGGAAAGACAATGAACTGGTGAAACAAGTGAGAAATTTGTTGAGAGATTTGATATGCTCATCAAACATTGTAAGTTCAATTAATTCAATGATGAAGAAGCCGTATGTCTCAGAGTCATAGATAGTTGTTTGTCATATTCATTCAGACGACAAATCCTGAGAGAATCACTTAGGGCCTGATCTAGATTTTGGGGGAGGGAATACTCCATCACAAATGTGGCAGATATCCCGGCAGTGTATTACGATACAGTAATATGCTATGGGGATAATAATATGGTGGAAGGGATATCTGTCACTTTTGTAATGGAGTATTCCATCCGCCGAGATTTAAATAAGGTCCTTAGTCTGGAAAGAGTACTTATGGCTGCTAGAACTGAGAAACACGCAGATAGACAAGCTGCTGACTTGGAGGTTGGAGGTGCGCACAGTGAGTCAATCATGAACATGAATTGTAAGCAAATACACAAGGCTGAAGGACACAAGGTGATGTCTCCAAAGAAAAAGAAACTGTGCTTTAGATGCGAAGTTACATTTCCACATGAATGTCACGCCATTGGGCAATATACAAGGGCTGCGGGAAAGAGAACCATTTTGTAACAGTTTGCAAGATGGAGGAAAAACTAAGGGCCTTATTTAAATTTCGTCTGAGGGGCTTACTCCATCACAACGGTGGCAGATATCCCGTCTGCAAAAATCTAAATACTATTGTTTTCTATGGCATTTAGATTTCGGGATGGGATGTCCGTCACTGTAGCGATGGAGTAACCCCTCCGTTGAGATCTCAATCAGGCCCTAAGTGTGTCAATCGGAGAACACAAAATGAATGCCCGGAACGTTCCAGAAGCAACATTCTATGTGCACCCACAAGGCCAAGCAGTAGCATTAGCTGAGGCTAATTGACACTGAACAATGTCACCCATTATCTATATCTTTGTCCAAGAATTCTTCAGTTTCAATGTCAAGTGACTGTGAGGAAGACAGATGTGCAATGTAGATGTTTATGTCAGAAAAACACGCTCGTATCGGACTGGCCACATGCAAAGAAAAATATAAGTCCAAGAAAAGTTGACGAGAAAAATCACAAAAGTCATTCAAACATTGTCCGAAATTTACACTAAGGGCAAATGGCTGCTCCATACCTTTTATTATTGACAGTAGTGCATCAATAAACATTATGCCTGAGGAGAAATACAGTGAGCTATCTCCATTGCCCTGTCTCACATCGTTGAAGACCAAAGTGCGTACTTGGGCTGCATCAACACAATTAAAGAGTCAAGGTTCATTCGTAGCCACCATGAAACACAAAAAGACAAAGGCACAGGCACCCATTCACGTACTTCAACATACTGCGTCAAGTGCCTGTTTACTCAGTTTCAATAGTGCTGCTGAAATGGGACTGATATTCCATGAATGCACATCACAAGATAGTTTATTTGACTTTAATGCACTTGTAATATAGTGGATGGGATAGCACCACATGTTTGACAGAGTGCCCTGTCCACCAAACTCTAAGGTCCATAGTCTATCTAATACTGCCAGCAGAAAGTGGGTGGAAGTAAGGAGTATCAGATTAAAAAAAGGCCCAAAACAAAGGCACAGAAAATGGAGAGGCTTCCCTACTTATCTACCACTAAAACTGTTGAAGGTAAAACTTAAAGAAACAATGAGGAAGGAAGCATTGGTGTTGAATTCCCTACTCATGAAATGAACACTCTGTCTCCTATCCTCCAAGAGTTTGTTCCACTACAGAGGACCTCAGGAATGCTGAAGGCAGGTCTGTAATTGACATCCATCCCATGTACCACACTGTACCTAACATATGTACCATCAATTCAACAACCAGGTGAGCTGATGGTAGTCATACTTAGAAAAGGAAGAGCACATGGTGTGCACATGGAGACCACAGAGCCCTTGTTTGGGTACTACTCCTTGTCACAATTGTCTTACAGCGCACACGCATTGTCATGTGAGCTGAGGCAAAAATAAACAAGCATTAGGAAAGCCAATTGAGACCTACTGGCTTTGTCAATGGTCATTAGCCATGCTGCACAACATGCATGGTGCTGTGCAGCATGACTAAATTAGAAATGATGCATATCACGTGGCCAACTATGTCCTATTTTAAGTGTGTACACCACAACTTCACAAGTCTGCAAAATGGCACAGCTGTTTTTTTTAATTTGCTGACCCATGTTGGATCAGAAAATAAAAATAAAACAAATGCTTGAAAGTGTTTTTAAAGCACTGATGGGTGACCAACAGTGAAAGCATGGGGTAGGGGACAAAATGAAGGGTGTGGTGGTGATGTGGAAAAATAGAGGGTGCAGGTGGGGGAACCAATGCAGGGCTTGGGGAGAAGCAACGGGCAACAGAGAATAAGGTCATAGGTGGGGGAAGTAACACAGTGGAAGGGAGGACAGAAATAACGCAGAGGGCATGAGTAAAGGAGAAACAATGACCGACAGAGAAGGAGGGTGTGGATGGAGGGGAGTAATTTGGAGGGCAGGAAGACAGAAGCAACACAGAGGGAGAGAGTGGGTAGGAGAAGCAACGGTCCAGAAAAGCAACCAGAGGAGGACATGAAAGCAAGCATAACATTGGGAGGGAGCACACAGATGACAGTGAGCAACAAGGAGTGTGCGGGGAGAGAAGCACATAAGAGGCTGCTGGACAATACATGCACTCTCATGGAGTGTTTAAATGAAAATAAAAAAGTAGTGCTTAAAAAGCAAGCAGTGAAAAATAGATACTAAAGAGGTAATGCTCTATGGGAGGGACAACACAAGATTGACAAGCTGGGGCACGAATAAGAAGCTGGCAAATGAGAATGACAGGAAAGCCAACTAATGATAAGCAATGGGCCAGCTCCAGCACCTGGATGTTCCAGGTAAGCCCACTAAATGTATTTTGCAAAAAGACTGCTGTACTGTCTTTTAGATTCAACCTAAACAATGACAGAAACACATCATGAGGTACTCAGGACAAGGGCGCACATACTCCAGAGCCATGCAGAAGACCTTTTCTCATAAGACTATTTGTGATTGAATTATTTGTAAGGGCAGATGACACAGTACTTAAAAAAAATATTTAATGAAAAAGAGATGTTATTTCAACTGAATAATATTAATTCATTTATGACTGTTGCTGTTCCCTTGGTCTTCTTATTTTTTTCAAGAATGATAATTCTGCATTCAAAATAATGATTGGGTAAGATATTGTCCTCCAAGCATCAAGTCCAATATTGAAGTTCTCTTTGTTGGGCACAGCAATGTCTCACAGATTCCATAACTAGGAAGAATTTCTTTGGAATTTCTCTGAAAATAGATCGTTGACCAAGAAAAAGAATAGTGTTCTGGGATAGACAGAAAGGTTTTCAATAAAATGAGATGATATCGAATTGCAAACAAAATACTTTTTGCAAGGACTCATTTCAAGTATCTAAACTACAAAGAAAATGCCAATTATGCCTTCCAGATATTAAAAAATGATTCCTGTAAGATCCTAAATGCATTTACTACTGTATATATATCTGCCATGAGTTCAGGAAATTCTACAACTGTAAGCCCTACTAAAGGTGTGTAGTGGGCGTTCCAAGGCACGATGTGCCGTGGCCGTTTGGTAATCTCACAAACATATGGGTTCACGGGCATTCCCAAACTTCCATACCAGTGATGAAAGTGGGCAGAGGCATCCTTTGAAGATGGACTACTCACTGAGTATAAGCGCGCCCTGCTGTGGCTTTTTTGAACGATGAATTCTTACTAATACAAATTCACGTATGTGAATTATGAATCTGCAAAGAATTTGACTTAATATAGAAAATAATGCACAACTTGGTAAATGTGCCTACTTGAGTGGCCATCAGTAATCACGAAGTGTCCTTATTAATTGCTTATTAAGATTAATTGATGTGCTTATGTTTAAATCAATGTAGTAATGTGTTTTAATAATTAATGAATATGTATTATGTGTTTGCTTTATTAATTTGTTAGCCATAAAGTAATGTTCACTTGAATATATTAATCACAAATTGTTCTTTTCCACTGAGTTGACCAAACGTTAGCAAATATTTTCTTTTCCCATGGGAACTGCTTACTAGAATGCTGTAATAGTTATTGTTACTTTGTGAAGTTTAGTCTGTGAGAAAGTGATGTTCACAGGAGCTAGCAATGGATGCACTGACTGGAGAACTGGTGATACAAAATTGATACCTGACAAACCAGACGATGGGAACAGGAGAAGAGGAGCCACTCATCGACATGTGAAAGACAGTTTAGTTATATCTTAGATTTGAAGTTTTATCTTCATTGGATTAAAACTAAACATACGATTCTTTGACCAATAGTGACGTGGGAAGTGTTGTAGATGATTTTAACTTAGCCCGACTGCACTTAGAACAGACAGGCTTTTTCCCACTTTGATATCCTCCTGAGAGGAGCTTGTTTATTCTGTTGGAGGAGCTGAAGAGTTCCGGAGGACTTTATGTCTATCTTTGACTTTACTGCTTAAAATTTTGATGCTGAATGTTGATCCCTTAGACATTGCTTTACAAATGGTTCAGATAGCTTAAAGTCCCTGGTTCTGAACCATTCCCTTTCATGGCCCATTGTCGATGCTGACCGAACAGATGTTCAATTGACAAAGATAATCACAGCTTGCTGATCCATACTGAGGAAAGGTATAATGAAATGTTATTGTTCTTGCTGTAATTTGTCTTTTGTTTCTAGGTACCAACCACAATTTTGATAGAGCCATAGGTAGCTGTTTTTCCAAAATTATGTTGACCAAATTGTTTTGCGTGAAGTCCACACATGCTATTCTAATCAGAAGGTTAGTAGAGGAAATTCTAAAATGCTAATAAGTTGCCATTAATTAATAATTGACGTTAGTTGCTGAATCTAGATGTGTGCGATTTCTATTGCACAATTGTTCTTGCTATTCATTTGTACTGTAATTTTAGAGTGCCTAACCATTCATGCTTTGGTTAGGTTGAGATTCTTTAGAAGGTTTGGTCAACCAGTGTTGTTCTTGTATGTAGTTCATTTGATTTTGAGACTAAGCTATGTGATATTAGCATTTTTACATAGGGAAATAAACATTCTAACTTTTACATAAAGGTGTGGTTATTCATGGCCAAAGGGGTCATGGTACATGAGATTACTGACTCCAGAGATTATTGATGCTGTTGACTGATATTGTTAATGATTTGTATTGAAATTGAGTCCTATGGTGGGATTTACTCAAGTCCATCGAACCTCTAATGCGCCCCATTATGAATTAAAGATATAAACCTAAATAAGGTCAGACGTGCTCACACTTTAATTTACATCTTCCATTTACGGTGAAATGCTCCTAACTGCAGTGCATTACTACAAACAAAATAGCAAATTTCTAATGATGCACAAGCTGTACTTTTGATTTTGAAATGTGCAACCTATAAAAAATGGTAAAAATGCAATGCAGCACTAGAGTACTGCAAAACATCTATGCAGACGCAAAGCAAAAAGCTAAAAGATTTGTAGGTGACAAAAATGCGTATTTTGTCATATGTAAAAAATGTAAAGATGAATTCCTGATATTTACAAAAAAAAGCAGTAACTCCGATGTGGTACAAAAAGTTGTTCATGGCAGTAGAGAACAGTCTCTGTTTCTTTACAAAAGCACAATGATAAAAGCCAGCTTTAGCTTTATGATGGCAGCTAGTCAAAATGGAATTGGAAAGAGGAGAGCAGGTGTAGAGAGAGGGAATTCTCACACCCTCGTTTTTCATTTTACCAAGATCATCCTACCAACTTCAGCACCCAAATACATATTTTGGGATCATGGCACATCCACACTGAAACAGGTATGCGGACAAGACCCAGTAGGTGTAAGAAAGCTTTACATAACAACAGTTATGTGCCTAATATTATTTACATTTCGGCCTGAATTTATGCTTTTTGGTGCAAAACTGAGGCACCAAAAAGTATAGCGCTTGCTTGCGCCATTCCTGAGCACCAGCCGGGAGCCAAATTAATTCAGCGTTCAGCGTTCAGCTTGGGCTAGCGTCAACTAAAATGATGCTTGCTTGGTTAGAGGCAAAAAACAATGCCTCTAACCAGACTAGTGCCATTTTCTGGCACACAACCACCAAAAACATGTATCCTGTCTTAGGAAAGACAGGAGTCATGACCACCTCCCCGATGGACAGAACAGGGAACAAATGTCCCCTGGGCATGGCCATTGCACCCTGTACCAAGCAGGAGGCCCCAAGTTAGGGCCCCCGATGGCACCTAATAAAAATGAAAAACATACTTACCAATACTTACCCTACTTACCTGGGATGGGGTCCACCATCCTCTGGTGTCCCTCTGGTGTAGGTGGGGGTGTTCTTGGGGCTTGGGGTGGGCACTTGTGGACCTATTCCATGGTGTCTGACCATGGGAATGGGTACTCAGGAGTTACATAATGGTGCTAAGTAAGCTTGGCACCATTATTTAGCCCCTCCTCCCACCCATGAGTTATTTGTGCACACGGGGATGAATATGGGGCTATGGCGATACCTCCATTTTGTGGATGGGAACACCTACCTTGCATCTCGTTGGCGCAAGGTAGGTGCACGCATCCAAAAAATGGCGCAAATTCCTATAGTTTGACATTAGATATGTCTAACGTCAAAATAGAAATATGGAGTTGAGTTTGTGCCGAACTTGCATTAAACAAATGACGCAAATTTGGCGCAAACAGAGTATAAATATGCCCCTTAGTTTCATAGGATCAGAATTTGATTAGGATTCACTGTACATGGTATCAGTTACAGGATGCATACAAACAAGACCTGTTACATTATCACCAATAGATAGCAGGTCTAATCCATTGCTGGATGACTCAGGAAGGGTGGGACATCTAGACATTTACCTTGCACCTGGCTATGCAAAGAAGATACATCTCAGCCATGCTGACCAATCTATAGGCTTAGCAAACATTTTCCATATTGTGGATAATTTCAGATCTGGTGCTTACTTTAAAACAAAATGGCTACCTAAGAACATACTCTTTCAATACCTTAATCTCAAACAATAAATAACAAGAGACACAAAAGGAGCTAAGATGTGATAACTAGCAAGGCACTAACTGCCTCAGACAAGCACTCAAAGTGTATTGATATTAAAGGTACAACACAATTTAAACATAATTACTCATAATGCTAATTACATGAACATATATACATCTATTTGCTTAGCAGGAGATTCAAGAGAGAAATGAGGTGCAGTGGTTCTCTTCCTTCTAGAGTTCTGTATTTATAGTGCTAGTTTGCCAAGTTGTGACAAAAATGGAAACCACATGCAGTGCAACAATATGGTGCATGGTATTGGTCTGGCTGATTCACACCTATGGCACACTGAGAACTCCTGAAAGACTGACTGAAGCCCTGCTTCATCTAAGTAGAGAGGCTTAGCTGCCCCACATTCTTGAGTCGGTCCCTCCTGAATATGTCAATGACCCCCCAGGTTTTGTGAGTCATCACTACATCTCCTCGAGGGGTGGCTTGCACACCTTTCTTCTTTGCCATTCATGTGCCCAAGAGCCTACCTATTACAAAGTTGAATGAGCCAAGGGTAAGCGGCAACTTCTTCCAAAGCTTCTTTATTAAGTAGATGCAGGTTATACGTAGTACGGCCCAGCCATACGCCCAACACCTTAAGCAGGGCCTCCTGACCGGCACGGTAAGAGCGCACTCCGTCTCCTCTCCAACCTCCACCGCGTCTGCCAGTCGCTCTCTCAACCACCCACGATTCTAGAACCATGTTTGTTTTAGAATACAACACTACCGTCTTCATGCTACCTAAAGTGCCCACAACTATCCAGGCATCATGATCTCTCAAGTGTTTACTCAGCAACAGAGCATGGTCTGTTGGTGTCCCCAGCATCCTAGATGTGCACAGAGAAATGGATAGGTATCCATGGGATGCATTGCACGCGCAAGGAAGATGCATGGATAAGGGGATGGTTGGAAGAAATACAAAGTAACATTAGCTGAGAGATCCATAACAGATTTCCCTTCTCTACCACCACTTTGTTGCATCAAGGATTAAATCCATTATGAACAAGACAGCCAGAGAAACAATGAATTGTTGGTGGAGCTGATGTCACTGGGGCCAAAAGATGGCACGAGCTGCATTAAAGAATGCATAACATTGAAGACATGCAGATTGGCCTCCTGTCCCTAGACATTTGCATGACCCCCTTCTGCAACGCAGATTAGCTCCATCACATGTACTGTTTTGTAGATTACTAAAACCTCACCTACTCCAACAATATTACCTTCACAACCTGTAATTCCAGCAGGTATACCGACTAGTTCACTGTTCCATAAACACACCCGAGTTGACAATAACCTAATAACATCTAGCACACATTTTATGCTTTGAAGATAAGCATATGAATGAATGTGCATGGCAGCTTCTCATGAGAAGGGGCATTTTAGCACATTAATATGTGGGAGTGTGTGTCTGTCTCCATGAGCACTGGTGGTGTGTCTGAGTAGAAACCTTATACCTGAGGGGTGCAGAACCTCTCCTTCATCTCTCCTTGCTCCAATTACTCTCTCAGTAGTTTAGGTGTGCAGGCCAGACAAACGACTACAGCATGACAGACCAATACTGTTTTCACAAAATATTCACAGAAGGGTGTTTATTCAGAAAGATATTTTGGAATACGTAAAGTAGTATTCCTGCTGTATTTGTTTACAAACTCTTACCTGCTTTTGTGAATTGGCCCAAAAACATCTAAAATGTAATAAAATGTGAATACTCATAGACTATTAACATAAACAGTTGGCACTTTTACTAACAGAGAGTTGAACGTTTTATGGGCTAATTCACAAAGGCTAGTAGAAGTACATAAAAGTGTGCTCCAGTAGTAGAGGCTTTTTCCTTTCTATGTGAGCTGCTGAACACAGCACACATAGAGGAAAAAGCAAAGAGAAATAAAGAGATTTCTCGGAAGGTATGAGCTTTTGATGCATTGCCAGGTTTACAGTGCCTTGGTATGTGAGAAAACCCATGGGTGTTGCATGAGAAAACCCACCTCAACTCCCATGGAATGCCTCCCTGGTGCAGTGTAAGGCAACGCAGCAATTTGTGCTGCATTTTCTTACAGCAAATCTACAAGGCCATGAAAAGCCACACAAAATCGCTTTATGTGGCATTGTAGATATAGGCCTGCAGAATGCGCCTACGGTGCGTCACAAAAAGTAACACACCAGAGGCACAGGGGGCTTGTGAATAAGCCCCTTAATTTGTGTGTCTTCCTGGCCTTCCTGATGTCTTCTGGCACGTGTATTACAGCAATCTAACAAAACCTGCACCCTTGGTCAAGTCCTTCAGTACGTCAATGTCAGTGAAATGTTATTTTCTGTCTACCATACTCCAATATGGCAAAGTCTTCCATTGCTCCCAAGCTTGTTGATGGTTTGGGCTCACTCCAACCAGAAGCCATTCGTTCTGCCTGATAACTGCAGCCACAGGAGTGATGTGCGCCTGCATGTCGTTCTTGTAGAGGCACCTATGCATTGGATTTATAATGTGTGACTGTGATGTCACTGTCATGGTACTTACGTTTTTTATTATGAAAGTTGTGCTGATAGCCAGAATCCCATCTGGCAGGTCACTGCTTCATTTCCACTCTCAAAGTGCAGAAATATGTACGATTGCCTAAGTTGCATGGTGTAGTCGTTACATGAGAGGTGGCGGACAATATCTAGGAATGCCGAATCCATGCCAAATTTATAGGTTAAACATTGTCTAGTTACATGGTTTTTATTCAGATTTATTGTATGTACATTTTTGCTATGTGGGCAACTTGTAATTCTTGCCTGGATCGAGCCTTCCTGGAGATGAATTGGACATCCCTACACAATGCAGAACTATTTACATTTCGCAAAACTGTGGAAAGATAGTCCTGCACATAGGTTTCTAGAAAATCTCATGAGGGGTGTTCTCTCATCACTCACATAAAGAAGTTTCACAGACCAGTTGAAACATACCCATGCCCTTGATACTGAGCTCTTACAAGGAGATGAAACTACATAAATGCTTGGAGGAGTTAATTTTAAAGAAAGAAGTAGGCATGTAGTTCATAAAATGACTGCAGACATGTCAATACTTGTCTTTTCTTCTAAATCGCGCCATACTTGTGTGATGAGATTGGAACAATAAGGAAAAAAGGTTAGGGTTTCATCATGTTTTCTGAAGACCTCGCCCACGGACATTCAGCCCTTGCTTGCATTCCGACTCTTGAGGCTGTAAATATTTCAGAAACAACAGCTTTCTACATTTCCATAACAAACATTTTCCAGGAAGTAAGGAACAATGCTGCTTTTAAAGTGCTTTTTTGTAATGTTATGCAGAATGACTCCGCTGCATCCTGTTTTTAGAAAGTGAGAACATCTTTCATGCTTTGATATTTCGGCTGGCATGTGCTAAATAGTATTTAATTTCTATTCATTCTGAGATCTTCACTTTTTTTCGGCAGCTCATAGTGTTTATGGTTTATAGTTTGCAAAAGCTACTCCCTATCCTTTCTCTAAATAAGCCTTTTTGTTTTTTTCTCTTAATTCGATGTTTGTTTTTGGACCTTTGTTGAGTGGAGAAGTCGATCCCAAATAACATTTTGGCTGCACCCACAAATTGCTTATTGTTATTAATTCGCGTTTTGCTTCCTGGCTACAACAGAGTTGAAACCTATTATACTTAATACCAGTGTAGAGGAAAGATAAATCTCCATGACAGGAGAAACGCACATCATATTCTACTGGAAAGAGAGATGTGTGAGCCGGAGTCATATGACCTCCCTTTAGAAAATAATTGTGTAACATGGTTTGCTTTTTAATTTCCAAGCAGAAGGCATACAACCCATACTAATGATGCTCGCACCTCCCGTGGAGCTAGACGAGCGTCCCACAGCTTATGAAGCACAAAGAAGACACAATGAGACCCCGCCACTGATTGGACCGCCTACCTTTGACGTAGTCAACCACGAAACCAACTGATCTTAACTTTATTGGGTGCCAGTGGTTTGTTGAAGTGTTCTTCTCAGCACTATAACCTTTAATTGATTTAATTGTAACATTTAGGAAACTGGAGGCACAGATTTACTGTCTATTATTTCCATTTTATTAACGTTCATGGGTTCCAATAGTCACCTCTATTTTATATCAGAAATTCTTCATCTTTAGAACTGTATAAAAAGTATTCCATTGTCATTTATTTTATTTAGCAGTAAAAATATAACGACTACAACTGGGCCTGCTTAAACTCTAGCATGCATGTTTTTTGCGACATATGCATCACTTCCTCAGTTTGGTAGTATTCATAATTTCTGTAAAAGTTGTCACCTTTTAGGTCTCGCTTACTAGGCAGCACAACTGTCTGTCTTGCTGCGAAAAACATATCGTGGACTTATCAAGAACTTACAGCGTGTTCAGGGCCCGTCCATTGCTTACCATTAGTTTAATGTATTTTTCTCTTTCAATTTCAATTTATTTTTTATTTTTTCACCATTGTACCATACAATAATAGCTAAAACAATTAATAAATACATTAAAACATATAAAACAACCAGAAATCTCGACCTATAAAATTCTAACGGAAATACTTGTTTTTCCTGCAACTTCATGTCAACATCCGCGAAAGGTCAAGTGCATGAGAATAAAAACCATTAATACCATACTTTCCCCAACATTATATATTCCTGTTAAAACTTAGTCGGGGTTCCATAATGGCTGGCAGTTCCCTCATAGGTGACTAGACTGACCATAGGTGCGAAGCAATTGAGTTAACAAGTTCATTGGCTGTCCTAAGACACAACTTCAATACCGATCTAACACATTTAGGTCCAGATTTCAGGGGGCCTAGCGCCATATAACGACACATTTGTATAATTTCTTTTTATGCTAATGTGGCGTTAGATGTCCAAAAACGCTGCACCATTTTTACAAAGTGGCACAATCCATGCATTGTGCCAGTTTGTAACTCCTTGAACCACATTATGCCTGCGCCAGGCATAATGTATGCAACAGGGTGTTCCCCCTTTGGGGGGGACAAAACAAATGGCGCAAAGAAATCTAGGAGATTTCTTTGCACCATTTTTTCCGGCATTTTTAACACTTGCTCAGAACAGGCATTAAAAGGGGGCATGCCATTGTTTTCAATGGGCCCCTATGTATCGTTCAGGGCTAGTGCCAAAATATTGGCGCTAACCCTGAACAATTCATCAATAGAGTCAGAAATTCTGATGCTCTTGCCCCCTACCCTGCGCCATGGTGCGCCGTATTTTAAATACGACGCGCACATGGTGGCGGTTAGGGGGCACAAGAGTCCGCATGTGTGTAATGTAATGTAATGTAGCACCACTTTTCTTGCGGACCCTTGTGCCCCTCCATGTAATGTAGCACTACTTTTCTTAAATCTGGCCCTTGATCTCGTATAAGCTAAAAAGGGGCAGAAACCATCTTTTATGTGCTAGGCCATATTTTGTGCAATACAACAAGAAGTGTAATAGATTGTCTTCCCCCCAAACTTTACAATCAGAATATTCACCATCTGAGGTGAGTCTTGAACACCTGACAAGGTATTCTCTGGTTGGCAAAACACCCAATCTAAACTTGACATACAGGGTACGTTTTTGTTCGGAATGGATTGAATCTAAATATAACATAATGGCAGGACCACGTCTGCTACTGAAATTCTCTTGCAGTATACTTCCTGGTCTCATCGCAGAGAGTTTTTTCTCCCACTTGAACCCAAGTAACGCTCCTTTACAAGATCTACAGTGTACCGCCTTACCCTGCTCAGATCAGTCCATAAGAACCCCAGCTGCAGTTCATTCAACGTCGCGTTTTACGTGCACCAGACAAGTATTCCTACTTGGGCCGCTGGTATAATTGTTGTCTTTCAGGGACTTATAAGTACATTTTTGCCTGTAGGTTCATCAGCACTGTAGTCAAGTATAACACTGGTTTTAGAGCTGCTATTTCAGTGATTGGTGCAAGGCTGGGCTCAGTACAAAGTGCTAGCACTGGAGTGCCAGGGCCCAATATTAGCAGGGCCCTAAGAAAGTTATTTGAAACCATTTGAAGTGGGTGTAAATCCCTGTACTTCCAGAGCTCTGCCCTGTAAAGTGTTGCTTTTACTGCTTTCTGCTTCTAAATTTGGAGGATAGTGCTGATACTCTGGGAACCAGCTTTGTGCCTAAATTTTAAAACCACCCGGAGGTCTGACTTAAAACTATAGGGGCCTTCTGTATGTTGTTCTTCCATTGTAATTTCTCAATAAACCGTATCCACAGATAGTCATGCTGCTAGACACACTCAATGGACTCACCATCTTTCTTTAACTTCCTCTTAAAACTGGGGAATGGACTCAACAACATACTCTTTGTCTTGTTGCAATTCATGGTCTGAGCTTTCCTTTGACAATAATCTTCAAATCTCTTTACTAATCTCTGGATTGCATTTTCTGTCTGAATGAACAAGACTGTATCATCAGATAACAATATTGAGACCTTACCTCCTGCTATATTATGGGCATCAATGGGTTCTTCCAGTAGATATTCGACCTCATCATTTGGAAAAGAAAAAACTGAATAGAGAAAAGCGGCTAACACAAAGCCCTGCCTGACACCCTTTTCTGTAGGGAACATTTCAGTGCACTCACCTCCTGGCCCATACCTAACCCTGGCCGTGTTATCAATGTGAAGAGCCACTATTGCTTGCACAAGGGTGGTATCCGCCCCCTGCTCTACCAGTGATCTCCATACCTTCTGCTGGTCCACAAGATCAAAGGCAGCCTTTAGGTCAACAAAGATTAGGTATAATGAGGATTTTATTTTGATTATATGCTTGTAAGAAACCATGTATAGATGTACTCCTTGATTAATGATTCCAACTCATGCTCTAAAGCCATCTTGGGTGACTGTTAAAATGTTCTGATGCTCCACCCAACCTTGTAACCTGTTTAGTAGAAGGATTTTTCCTGTCCCATCCCAAAAATAATTTGGTGATGGTTGGAGGGACAGCTTCAGTCACCCTTCTTAAATATGAGTACTGAAATTGCTGAATACCAGGAGCCTGGGACACTTTTAATAGTTAGGGACGAGTTAATTTCTTTTGTAAAGACTCCCGCACACATTTGGGGGCCCTCCTGGTACATGTCAACGGGCACTAGGTCTTGGCCTGGCACTTTATGTTTTTTATGCCTATTAGTGCCCGTTCTACTTGTGATACCAGGATATTTAGGGCCAGATTTAAGAAAAGTGACTTTTCTTTTTCTTGTGCCCCTTTGCTCCCCCCTAACGCCACCATGTGTGCACCATATCTAAGATACTAGTGTCAATATTTTTTGCTAGTTCAGGGCTTTGCAGGATTAGTGCCAAAAACTCTGACTCTAATCCTCCAATGCCCAGTGAGGCCCATTGTAAACAATGGTGTGCCTCCTTTTAACGCCTGCTCTGAGCAGGCATTAAAAGTGCTGAAAGAAATGATGCAAAGAAATCTCTTAGATGTCTTTGCGCCATTTCCCCCCCCAATGGGTGAACGCCCCCTTGCATACATTATGTCTGGCGCAGGCATAATGTGGCACAAGGTGTTACAAAGTGGCGCAACACATGCATTGCACCACTTTGTAAATTTGTTGTGGTGATTTCAGCCTCCCTGGGTCACATTAGTGTAAAACAAATGTCACTAATGTGGTGCAAGACGGAGCTAGGGGCTCTTAAATCTGACCCTTAGTGCGGGATGCCCCTTCTAAAGGTGCTCTCTTCATCACTGAGAATCAGACGCACTGTTGGCATTGGCCTTATACAGAGTGCTGAAGTGCCTGACCCAGCCCTCCGGGCTAATATGGCAATCCTGTATATTTATTGCCCCTTCTCTACATGTGTGGCAACTTCCCAAAATCTTTTAGTGTTTTTCATGGAAGAGCTCTGTCTCAGCTCAGCCCAATTTCATTGTATTTAGGAGATGTTTGCACTCCTGCCTACCTGTTTGGAAATATGCTTCACTCTGTATATTACAATGGTGCAGCATCAAAGTTTGCAAGACAGCTCTCTTCATGTTAAAACATGCCGCATCATACCAAGTCTACCAACTACTAGACTTTCGGCCAATGGGACAGATTGCCATAATCATAATTGGCTTTGACCACAGCAATGCCAGTTCCTTAATCATGAAATAGTAAGCAGTCTGTGTGTTGTCACTGTTATCAGTCGCAGCATTCAAAATTGTGGTACCATATCTTATCGTAATTGCTTCAAGGAATTACATTTTATTCTGATACTTCTTTTTGTTCCATTGTCTCTTTCTTTTGCTTGCTTCTTTTTTGATGGATTGCCATGACCCATCTTGCTCATCTTCCTTTTGTTCATCCCCTGGAGCATAGCCTCTTTACTATCCTTTTGACTGGGTGACTTGTATCCTTCTACTGCTCACTTTCACAGAACTACTTTCAGGTCTCGCCTGATACAGCACATGAGCTGTTACTTGCTAGTCTTTTGTTCTTTAAAAAAATATAAAAAGGACCTTAGAGCCAGCAATTATTTACCATTGTTAGGCTAGCTCATCACTCTCCTTTCTTTTGTTTTCATTGGTCAGCAGCAGCTCACTTTCTCCTTTCTCTTATTGGTCAGCGGCAGCTGGTAGCATCTTGTCGGTCTGACTCACGTCAGACAACTTTTGGAGAATTTTGGTTTCACTTCTTTAGATTTGACACAAAGAGAAAAAGTACTGGCAAAGCTAATAGGTCTTGCATATGTGTAAACTGTTTTTTTTTTTTCCATTGCGTTGCTTTGCCATTCATCCTCTGCAGAGGAAGGGGAACAGGGTAATCTCTAATCATCACACCTGCCTTCAGTGGTGAGGGCAGAAGCCAGACTTCAATAAAACATGCATCTAAATACATAAAGAAGTTGTTGGATGTAAACAAAGGAGATTTGAGGCAAGATTGTTTGTGCGTGCAAGGACTTATTCGACAGACACAAGATGCTGTTCTACAGTCTGCATGCTTCACTGGTAACATGTTCTCCATACTCCGCTCTTGTCCAGCTGATAAGTTGTTGGACCTTGAGAAAGCATTAAATAATAAAAAATAATGCAATAATGTGTAGATTTAACATGTGGGACTTAGATGAAAATGCAATGTTTTAATTGAAGTGAAAGGCACTAGACAATCACATTTACAAATATTAGGCCTGAAAAGCTGATATTGCAGTTTGCAAACTTGACTTAGGTTAGGAATGTGAAATGTTAAACTTTCAATGAAGCTAACGTGTTGAGAATATAATGACTTAATGTAAGAAAATCTAGAGCCTGCTTTAGGTCTTGGCAGGGGGAAATACTCTGTCACAATCCCATTATCTCCTATGGGGATTGTAATATGGCAGATTTGTGATGGAGTATTCCCTATGCCGAGAACTAAATCAGGCCCTTAGTTTTAACCTTCCCATAGGCATATTTTTATGAGATTATAATAATGCATTAAATTACAATATATGAGCTTAAGTCTGCTATTTCAAAATGAACAATAGATTACTCTTAGAACCAATAGGTAGCGTGTGAATTAATTGAATGACATAAAAGTCTAACCCTGAACTGAAGCTTTCTTTAAGCAGAAGACAATGATGGGAAACTACTTTGAAGTATATCATTTTTTATAACAGATAGCAGATAAACATTGTTGCCTATGGACTATTGTTTGTACCATGAGGTGGCAACAAAATGTTCCCATGAAGATGCCATTTAATGATATGGAGATGGAGATGGAGAGGACAATGACACATGTTGCATACGTTTAGCTATGACATTGACATTTTATATTAGTGCAAGTTCCTATAGTAGTTTAGGACATTCCTGTTAGGACTTTCCTTCCCAGACACTCACTTGACCCACACTGCCATGTGCCCAAATCTTTGCTGCTCAGAGACTCTACTGAGTTTTCATGAACTTTTCTTTCTAGAAAGTTTTTCCTGAGAAATATTTGAGATTTGATTCTGAAGCCTTATGATTTAAGCTCTTTATTTGAATCTCTTTTTGGTTTCTAGCTGACACCCTTTTCTCGCTTATTCCATATCCCATTCTGGGATTAAGGGCGAGATGTATCAAACATTTTTGTGATCACAAAAATGCATTTTGGGATGTAACAAGTCCAATTTGCGATTTAGTAACTTGTTACCGAATCGCAAGTTGACCACTGGACCACTGCCTACTCTTAAAAAATTAAAAGAAAAACTTTCATTTTACATTTTTAAACATATCCCGTTTTCCTTTAAGGAAAATGGGCTGCATTTAAAAAAAGAGATTGCCTTATTGAAAAGCAATCACAGACATGGTGGGCTCAGGCCCCCATCCCTGTGATTGTAGCCATTCGCAATGGCTCGCATATTGCAACCTACTTCATGAATATTAATGAGGTAGGTCCATTTGCGAGCCCTTGCGAATTGCAGTATGAAACTCCTGGAGTTTCATACATTCCAATAGCGATTACTTAATTGCGATTTACAAAAAATCGCAATTAGGTAATCGCTATTGAGAAGAATGATACCTCTGGGCTTAGACTAGGGACTTTTCCTTCATGGAATGCGCTCTATGCACTTGCTGATGATATTTGTTTATGTTTGATTTACTAATTGATTGATTATTACTTATGCATACACAATAACAATTTAATTTACTAAAAGATTTATAAATAAAGCTTTTGAACTCAGACCATCTCATTGACTGAAGAATAATGATTGAAATTGTTATGATTTATTGATTGATGTACAATTCCTGGTTAATCTCATCTGTGTCCAAGCTGTGGTGGCCAGGGCGCGGGGCTACTGCCCTTGATGGTTAATCTGACTTCATAAACCATTATTTAACTGATATCCCTGCAATCCAGCAAAGTTGGTAGTGAGGGGATGGTTTATGTAATGAGAGAGAGGAGCTGTAACTAGTAGAGCGAGTAAATTGCCCTGAGATTGGCCAAAACCCAAACTTGAAGATTGATGGAGTGTAGTTTTTTAAGGCGGTTGCTGATTTGGAGGTGTGGATATCAATAGGGTTATGTGTCAGAATTGTTTCGATTATTGTGGTTTTAATAAAGTATTGGTACTGGTGCATGCATGTTGAATTAATTATTGAATCTGGTGCTTATGAGCTTACTGTCGAAGAAGATGAAGAGATATCAGACTACAAAGTAGTTCAAGATCCTGAATAGAGATAAAAAGAGTTTATATATGGTTTTCTTGTCTGTTAAAGATTTGTGGTGCAGGTCATGTGGTACAGTCATCTGCACAATTGAGATAGGAACAGTAACTGTTTGTTGTGATTGTACTAATGTTGATTGATGTTGGCTGAACCTGGTGCACAAAGGGAGAGATGCATTGATTAGGTGATTTTCTGCTGGTTGAGATTTCTTTTGTGTGTATGAAAAACTCTCTTTTAAATGAAAAAGTAGGAGGATCTAAAAACCTGAATATTCTGGTTGTTGAATTGATCTTTTTGTTTTCCTTAGGGGAGTAGATAAAGACTGTCATTTTATGTTGCATAAAATAGTAAAATTATAGTTTGAGTAGATATGAAGAAATTGTGATGGAGGGTGAGCCGCTTCAACAAGCAGGTTATTGCGCCATATTGTGCCACACTGGGATTGGCCCACTAGTGTGAAATGCGGCGCTAAGATTGGTTGAGCTGTGTGAAGAGCTGCGTTGTGATTGGTTAGTTGGTTCACACAGCTGTGCGATTGGGAGATGGGCTTTTTGAGAAATTGACGTATACGGAACAGAGTCAAAACATTACAGATATGAGCTATGTTGTTAATTGTTGATTTAATTTGAAAACATGAAACTTTTCAAAGCTATTCGAGATTTAGTGAAAGGCGATGTAACAACTGCAAAAGGATAAGGTGAAGAATCACCACCCTAGGGTAAGCTTGCTTATCATATTATGATAGAAGAAAGGTTACACACATGTGTATGGCTTTATCAGTGGATCAAGATCACTGACAAAGCAGAACCGTTGAGTTGTTCTAGATGGGGTACATTTAATTTGAGAATTATGGACAGATTAAAAGAAACACTTTGTGACATGAAGCCACCTCCTAGACCTCCACGATTTGAAGCTCTTCACAACTGAAGTGGAGAAAGAGTACAGTGGAGGGAGCTAGATTATATCCTGTTATTACTAATGAGAAATCTGAGAAACCAAAAAAGCTTAAAATCAAGGAGGACAAAAATGAAAATGATAATACATGTGATTCTGATTGTGATTTAGGAGAGGGGACATTGGACGAATTATTGGCTACGTGTCCACCAACTTATTTGGCTCTTGTGACAAACACTGAAAGTACTCCAACTAATAATGTGACAGTGGCTACAGGCCCTGTGGATCTCAATGGGTTTCATATTGAGATGACTCAACCTGTTATTACACAGCCCGTTGTGCAACGTGTAATACCAAAGCATGTGCCTGCCCCAGCAGTGATACCTCCAGGTGTTACTGTTTCAGTTGTAACTATAACAGCATCTGTTATGAGAGTGATTACAGAACTACCAGTTAAGGTTTGCACACTAAGGCCCATATTTATACTTTTTTAGTGCTGCATTTGCGTCATTTTCTGACGCACAAGCAGTGCAAACCTACAAAATACAATTGTATTTTGTAAGTTAGCTCCAATTTTGCGTCAAAAAACTACGCAAATGCGGCGCTAAAAAAATATAAATATGGGCCCAAATGCTCTGAATAATTATGTTCGAAATATAGGAGCAGTTGGAAAAGCACCTGTAACAGGGTTTATCCTGACTTCACTGAATATTGTTGCTTGAACATCACCACAAGCTATTCAATCATTAAGGAAAGGGAGAAAGATTGTCTTTATGACACAGACAACACAAGGAGTGGCAAACTTGTTTGAAGATGGGATTTTCTCTCCACAGTTTGAGGAAGCTGCTAGGACTAGTGCAAAGATCGATAATGTAGGAAGTCTAAAATCTAGTCAGAATGCGGAAAGGGAAAGACCATTAAATGTCCTGGGATTAAAAATAGAACTAGAGGAAATAATTAGAGGTTGTTTGGATCTTGAACATGTAAATCAAAACCAAGAGAAATAATTAATTTATCATGCAAATAAATTACCAGGTGAGCAGCAGTTACACATGAAATATTGACAGAATTAGCTAGAAAATATGAAGTTGATCTTTCAAAAAGTGTCCTATTGCAGAAATGTTTTAGGGTACAGTTAGATAATAAAGCAGTTGAGACAATGTGTTCTTCATAGGTGAGATTGCACATTATTGAATTGGCAAAATGCATTTAAATTTGAGAAATTAGAAAGCAAATGGGCAAAAAAACAAGAAAAGAATAGGAAACAATCAAAAGTGACTGAGGTAAAAGAGAACCCACCCCCATGTCCCCTAGATGAAGAAGGAAATTCAGCTTATTCATTAAGAGAGGTACCAGGTGGAGGGTATGTTTACAAGACCTGGAGTAGTGGAGATCTTGCATCATTTACAAACAATTTTCCAAATCTTAGAGAGTCCAATGCAGTGGTTCAAGTTGAAAGATTTGTTACAATTTCAAACATGTTTGCATTTGATGGGTACACTTTGCATTAAATTGGATTAAAGCACTGGGGGTCTCAGGAGTCCTCCTTTTGATTGACTTCGAAAAACCCTTTGACACTATCCACTGGCCATTTCCGGAGGAAACTCTCACAAAGATGGAGCTCGGCCCCAGGTTCTGTGCGTACATCAAAGTCCTGTATTCCAGACCTCAGGCCCGTGTGAGCATTAACGGGGTGCCATAAGTTCCCCATTAGTAAGGGCACAAGACAGGGCTGCTCACTCTCTCCCCTGTTGTTTGCATTAGCTATAGAGCCTCTGGCAGCATAGATTTCCTGCAATGCTCAGGTTTGGGGCTTCAAGAAGGGGCCTCACTACAGAGGAACGCATAGCCCTCTATGCCAACGATGTGTTATTATTTTTGTCCAAGCCGGTTGAAAATGGGCCACGACTCCTTTATGTATTGGACATGTTTGGTACGGGCTCCGGCTTGCAGGCCAACTGGGATAAATCCTTGTTGGTGCCACTGTGAGGAGACAGCCAAGATGAAAAGTGGCTCAGTCAGATCCTGATCCATCGCCTAAAATTTCAATAACTCAGAAGTCATGTCTCCTTGGAACAGGGCCTTACTTGGAGTCTTCTTCTTGCCCCAATGTCGTTGCGTGTTCGTGAAGATCTGACAGGATGGGATAAATGGCCTCTCAATCTTCTGGCAGGATTGCACTGTATAAGATGATGGTCCTTCCGAGGCTACTGTATCTCCTTCAGAATTATCTGTGTCATATACCTGGGCCATGATTTACAGCCTTGGCTGCAACGGAACACAGATTTATTTGGGCCAATAGAGCCCCGAGGGTGGCTTTGGGCAAGTGTATCTAATCTGTCTATGATGGCAGACTTGCTGTGGCAAATGTCCGACTTTATTACTGGGCAGCCCAAATTGTGTCTGTTAATTAATGGATGCATAGGGGGTGGGGGGACCCAGTGTATCAATGCAAATTGTCCTTTCTAAACTAAGATATAGTCACTGCTGTACTCTAAGGCACCCCTATCCCAACCTTTCTGCCGGAGGTGAACCAGATGCTATTTTGAACGTGGAGAGCTGCTTTGTTTTGGATTGGCTGGAAATGTAAGCTCATGCTCAATACCCCACTCCCCATAGGTGGGTAAATGGCTATCACAAGTAGTGAGGATACACGTGTTTAGGGGCTGGGACTCCATTGGGAGCTCAAAGTTGGGGGATGTTTGGGCCCGGGATAATATTCAAGCATTTCAGAAATTACCTGATGAGTTCCAGATGCCGGCCTCACAGTTCTTTAGATATCTCCACCTCTACCATGCTCTATAGGATTACCTTGGGGACCTGGATGTTTCTTATAAAAAAGTGTTGTGGATTGATTGAATATTTTCTTTGGCTTTGTTGCTCTGGATGATTTGTGGGCTGAATGCTAAGTTCCTGCATATTGGCCAAATTCAAAGCCATCCAGACATTCCTGTACTAAAGCATCATCTCCTATTGTGATGGATAAATAGAATGAGGTGATTGTTTTTTTGAAATGCAGAATTCCTCGAAAGGATTTGGAAAATGTGAGGCTGAACAGAATCCAATAAGAGATTAAACAGTCTGTGCATGAGTACTATGAGAGATTGATCAAAATGTTTCAGCAACACACAGGTCAAACACATCTTGAGCCAAGTGATATAGGATTCTTTATTTCACAGTTTGTTATTGGGCTGAGACCTATACAGCGGAATGTGCTTTGTTGGCAGACTGAATTATTCTATGAGACTTTGGAATATGCAAATTATTGCAGTGATGAACAGGGGATGAAACAGAGGAAGCTGAAGGAGAAGTTTATGTTGGCCCAGGCGGAAATGGTCCAGAATTATTTTCAGATTCAGTTGTTTGCAGGGAGTGTTGGTACAATGTTAGGTGTCAGTGTTCAGAATGACATGCAAGGAGTTGGGTTTCATGCAGGAACGTGGGAGTTCACAGAGATATGGTTGTTTTATAGGGTAGAGTTCAAAGAATTCAGATTGATCCACATTCATGTGTGTATATTGTGACATTAAAGAAAATGACTCCATGTCAATTCTGTAACAGGATCAGGCACTGGAAGAGGTCTGCTGCATCCAGATAGAATGCAAGGAGGAAATCAGATGTGAACGCAGAATGTTCAACAAATGCAAGTGCCAGTTCAGACACCGGTTCCAATGATATAGGTTCTACAAGTCCCAATGGACCAGAAAAATGGAGCAGCCTCAGATTTAGCATGAATCCAATGCCGAAAGTTAATAAAAATTAATTTCAATTCCAAAGCCAGCACATGTTTCAACAGTTTCCCTTGCTAGGCAGTGAAAGCATGGGCTCTGACAATTCCCAGTGATGGTGCCTGAGGGGGTGGGGAGCTGCTTGCTTGGCACAGTCTTAGAGGTAGAGAGGAGTGGACCATTTGTAGAAAGTGAGGTAAATGACCACGAAGCGTCACTTCTTATTGACAGCAGTGCTACCTGTTCCACTGTTAGAACCGCGGAAGTCACAAACCTACCCCTCTTGGGAAAGAAGATCCAAGTTGTAAAGGTTACAAATAAACAGATCACAAATCCAGTTTCAGAAGAAGTCCCTGTAAAAACAGGCTCATTTAAGGAAAAGCACCTGTTTGTTTTAGGTGACTTCAGTCCTGTAAACCTGCTAGGATGTGATTTGTTGTGCAAGTTAAATTGCACAATCTATTGTACACAAAATGGAGTAGAATTCCAGACACATGATGAGGACATTGACTTTAATTAGTCCAATAAGGTGCTGTAGAATTGTACCCAATGAGAATTGAAGAGGAATTGCCCCTGATTTATGTGTGAACCAAGACATATGGAATTTTACAGGAAAAGGCATTGGACTAATTAAAGGTGCAGAACCAGCCTATATTACATAGAAGTCACATGTTGTCTTTCCAAGGACGACACCATATCATTGAACACCAGAGACAGTGGCACGAATAACTGGACCCTGAGAGACATAGTTGGCAGTCCTTGCAATGTGCCAATCATGGGTCTGCAGAAGCCCAAAAGAGAGTACAGGATAGTCCAGGATCTTTGAAACATTAACAAAATAGTTGTTCCATGTTGCCCCATAGTACCGAATCCAACCACTATTTTATTTCAAATTCTGTGCACTGCAGAATGGTTCACTGTTGTGGACTTTTGTAAGGCTTTCTTCTCCATACCATTGCAAGAAGATAGCCAACTCCTATTCTCTTTTGTGTTTTGTGAGAGAGTTTTGGCCAAGGCATTAGCCCTGGGGACAGTGTGCTAATTAAGAAGCATGTGAGAAAGTCCTTTCTGGAGCCAAGGTGAAAAGGTGCCTTCCAGGTGATATTAATCGCCAATACTGTTTGTAAGTGTGCTGCAGTGCCAAACTGGGTGCATGCATCATATACCTAGAGAACCAGAGATCTGTATGAAGGCATAGGCCCTCATTACGCAGTCTTGTTAAAATACCGTCGAAGCCGCGGGGGCCAACATACCGCCAGTGCTTGCAGTATGTTTGGGGCCCTATTATGACATTTCCGCTGGGCCTGCGGATGAAAACAGTGTTGGAAAAGTCACCACAACATTGAAGCCGGCTCGTAATTGAGCCGGCGGCAATGTTGAGGTGCGTCCGGTGCAGCAGCACCTGTCGCACATTCCACTGCCTGTAATTCGGGCAGTGGAATGCGCAATGGGACTGTGCATGGGGGCCCCGAGTCTCCCATACAGCCAGCCTTTCCATGGCGGTGTTTACCACCATGGACAGGCTAGCGAATGGGGACTCGTAATCCCCAGGGCAGCTGGCGGCAGACTGGCAGTTTCGCCGATATTACCGTTGCAGGTCCGCCACGGTCATAATGTGGTGGTAAGTACCGCCAGCCTGTTGGCGGTACTACCACCACATTATCCTCACCCACTGGGGTCATAATGACCCCATAGTGTTCTATGAGCCAGAACCTAGAGCACTGGTGAGTGTACCACCACATGTTTTACAAGGACAAGGAGCAATACCGCAAGAAGCACAACAGCATAGAGAAGAAAGGGGTGAAGAACTGCAGACAGGTGAAATGATCCAGTTTCCTATAGAGTGACATTAAAACCTTTGCTAGATAACAGAGCGAAACAAGAACTTAATCTGTAGTGACAGCTGAAACAGCACCAGAGCAACAAGAAGATCCATATGAAGGGACAAGTACTAGATCAAGAATATTCTCTCACAATGCTGCATGGCCAAGAGCCCATGGTCGAATGAAATTGAGACCAAGTACATCAGTTGAATGCACACCACCAACAATTGCTGAGGAAACAGAGTCAAGATGCATATGTGACACAGAAGGAGAAGATGAACAAATTCCCTGGAGATCACAAAGAGCAAGAGTACCTTGTCAGAGGTAATCTGCACCTGAAGGACTTACTACGTGAACCCAGTGCTAAATGTTCCAATATCAGACTTGATTGATTTCAGTAAAGAGCTGTCCGAACCACCTTGATGTCATATTGAATCGGAAACTGGGAAAGCTGCTTAAAATGATTTTGAAAAGAAACATAACTGTTTGAAAAATTCTATTTATTGAACAACAGAGACTGAATTAAAAAATGATAAGTTACCAAACAAAAAGAATTAGGAAGATTTTCCTGGGCCTGAGGCTGCAGTAGAAGAGTAGGGATAATATTTTAGAAGGAGATGAACTATGGTTAACAAACTGTTAAACTTGTCAGCTTATGGCATGGTTTCCCCTGCCTTTTTGGCTTCTGACCACCTGTTTTTGATCCTGTGCTGAATTTCCATTTTGCTGGTGCTGCCCCTACAAGCCAAGATTGACACCATTCTGGCTTGGGCACCCCACAAGATCCAGACAAAGGTGAGAGCCTTCTTAAGTTTTACCTGGTACCACAGGCGATTTGTCAAGGGGTATGGCACCTTTGTTACCTCCTTGACAGAGTTGACATCCAAGCTGCAGCTACGTCAGGTGATCTGGACAGAGGCGTGCCAGATTGTGTTAGACACCCGGAAGGAGGCCATGTGCATAGCCCCCATGCTCAAAGCTCCTGGCTTTTCCAAGGTCTTTGTGGTGCCAACAGATGCCTCAGAGCATGGTGTGGGAGCTGTGCTTTCACAACTAAA
This sequence comes from Pleurodeles waltl, assembly GCF_031143425.1. Classification (NCBI taxonomy): domain Eukaryota; kingdom Metazoa; phylum Chordata; class Amphibia; order Caudata; family Salamandridae; genus Pleurodeles; species Pleurodeles waltl. The sequence continues at coordinate 619,745,337 of NC_090437.1, read as the reverse complement.
CTAAGAGGGACTAGATCAACCTGTAGCCTTCATTGGTAGGATGTTACTTCCCAGGGAACCAAGGTAGAGCACAATAGAAAGGGAAGCTTTTGCTGTGGTCTGGGTACTGAATAAGCTAAGACCCTACTTGTTTGGGACTCACTTTCTAGTTCAGACAGACCACAGGGCCCTCAGATGGTCAATACAGATGAGGGGTGAGAAACCTAAACTGTTGAGGTAGTCCATCTTCCTACAGGGGATTGCCTTCATGGTGGAACACCGCCCTGAAACAGAACATGCCATTGCTTATGGTCTTTCCAGGTTCTTCCACCTTAGTGATGAGAACGCTCAAGAGGTTTGGTAGTTCTCCCCACTTTCAGCTGGGGGAACATGTGTTAGACCTGTCAACTCTTGGCTTGGCGTCTCCTGTCTTTTTGGCTTTTGATCTCCTTTTTTTGATCCCGTGCCAAATTTTGTTTTTTGCTGGCTTCAAGACTCTGGGCACTTTACCACTGTTGACCAGTGCTAAAGTGCAAGTGCTATCTGTCTAAATTGTGTTGGTGATTGGTTTCTTCATGATTTGCATATTTGATTTACCAGTAAGCCCCTAGTAAAGTGCACTATGTGTGCCCAGGGCCTGTAAATCAACTGCTACCAGTGTGTCTGCATCACTGTTTGTGCCACCCACATGAGTAGCTCTGTAAACACGTCCCAGACCTGCCACTGCAGTGTCTGTGTGTGCAGTTGTAAACTGAAAATTCAACCTGGCAAGTGCACCCACTTGCCAGGCCTAAACCTTCTCTTTTACTACATGTAAGCCATTTCTAAAATAGGTCCAAGGCAGCCCCATGGGCACGGTTCAGTGTATTTAAAAGGTAGGACATGTACTGGTGTGTTTTACATGTCCTGATAGTGAAATACTGCTAAATTTGTTTTTCACTATTGCAGGGCCTATTTCTCCGATAGAGAAAAATGGGGATTGCCTTGAAATATCTTTTAAGTGTAATTTCCCATTGGGAGCAGATAAAGGTATGGAGTTTGAGGTCTCTGAGCTCACAATTTAGGAAAACATATTTTGGTGAAGTTGGTTTTTGAACGGAGAGTTTAAATACTTCACCTTTAGAAAGTGGGCATTTTCTTGCTTAACCATTCTGTGCCTCTGCCTGAAAACACGTCTGGGTCAGGATGACAGTTAGGCTGTTTGTGCATTCAGTCTAGACAGTCAAACAAAGGGAGCTGAGGTGTGCCCTGCATATCCTGAGGGCCCATCACCAGGCTGATAGAGCGATGGGAGGAGCTGACACTTGCACCTGAAAAGGGCTGTGCCTGTCCTCATACAAAGCAGTCTCTGGACCCCCAGAGTGTGTCTGGTGTCAGAGTAAGGAAGGACAGGGTCTTGTACACTACAAAAACTTCTCTTTGAAGTTTACCTACTTCAAAGACAAACAGGGGTATAAGTACTGGACCTCTGATGCCCCATTGTTAGAACACTTTTGGATTGAGGACATTCTGCCAGGAAGACGATTTGGCTGATGTAGCAGGGACTGCCACTCTACCTGTTGCTTTCTTTTGCTGGCCAGCTGCTTACTGCTTCTGTCCTAGGAGTGAAAAGATTGGACTTTGCTTTCTACATCCTGCTTTCCAATGTCTCTCCAAGGGCTTGAACTGTGCTTGCCTCCTGTGAAAAAGTTTCAGGGCCATCAAAGACTTCACCTGACAGCACCAGGCTCTCTTGCTGAGAGATCTTACTTGCCAACTGGTGCCAAATGCAGTTCCTATGCCCTTGGAAGTGAGCTCTGGTGCAAATAAGAAGAAACTAAGCACATCAACTCCAGAGCGACTTTTGAACTGGCACCACTCTCTGACTCTGCCCTGTCACCTGCACTGGAGCCATGGTCCCCTCTCAGTGGAACAACCTTGACCCTCAACACAGGTCCGACACCGTCACAGAACTTCCGAAGTCCCGCCACATCATGAGCCCCGAGTGCCATGTCACTGACATCCGTGACACCCAACTCGGCCGCAACACCTGTGGCCCCCTGGTATGATCGCAACACTGCAAAGTCGACGCCACGGCTCCTGACCTGCTGGATTCATCGACCCTGCCTTGTCATAAGGATTCAATGCCTCACCACCGATGTCGCAACACCTCCCCTGTAATCGCAAGGATCCTACGCATCGCCTCCCCTGTCTAGCAGTAATGAACCAACACCTCACGTTCCAGTAGTAGTAAGGAACCAATGCTGCACCAGTTCCAGTGGTGCTGCACCTCCTCGACTCTGTGTAAAGTCTTTGTTTCCTCCTTTATTTCCAGAATATTTTACATGGGGTCCGTGCAACTCCGTGACCAACCCGAAATTCCCTTGCGAGTGGCATCGGACCGTTGGAAACAACTCTGTCAATATGCCATGATAGCCCCAGATGGAGCTATTGTGTTTCTAAGTGCTTTATAAAGATTCATCTTTGAAAATTCGTATCTTTACTTATGTATGTTAGATTTTTGTTGTTTTGGTTTTGTTTTACTCAGCAACATTAAGAATATTATTATTATTTTAACTTTGACACAATTATTTCAACAGTGCCTTTGCTGAAGAGCATTAATTTACATCCACAAGCAAAACAAATAAAAATAACTTGGTATTACTTTAGACCCTACCTTCTTATAGACACTGTTAAGGCTTACGAAAACAACCTGACACACTTAATGAGACCATTAGAAAATACATTTATTATGATGTTAGAAAAAAGGAGATCACACATTGCACAGAGTAAAAACAGAGATGAAGGTCTTTTGAAAAAATGTTTGGAAAAAGGATGAAGATGAATGCATAAGAAAAATGATTTACCCTAAGTTGAAATAATTAAAAAGGGAAAAGTGTGGATTTTTTAGGAGAAGAAACCAAGTTAGAAAAAGACCTGTAGGGAATAGCAACTGTGAACATTCATTTGAATGATCAGGAGAAACATGGCAAATTTTACAGGAGATTAACCAGTGATTTCAGGGGTTAATTTCATTTGTGGACAAGATGCTTAATTAAAGTTACTTGCTGACTGGAAGGGTATTTGTTACCTAGATTTGCTTTTTTCGAAGCTGTATCATGCACATAGTATAAATGCTTTAATAATGATACCAGCACATATACACACATTGTATTAGTGATGGAACACTATTGGTGGGAGACCTGTTTGAAATAAATCATTCCCCTTGTAGAAGTGATTCTAAATGATGAAAGCTTAGAAAGCTTTCAACAATAGTCAACAAAGTAGGAACTAGTACTTCCGGGAGCTTTGTTAGTGGTTAACACAGAATTAGTGGCAATTAGATCAATGGTTTTCCAAATTCGATTAGCATTAGACATGTACTTACAGAGAAAGGCGGAGGCTGCAAGATGCTGAAAGCTCAGCTTTTGCGCACTTACTTTCCAGATGAAAGTAAGAAAATTCTAGAATGCACAAAAAAGTTTACTGACCTGCAAACTGAGTTAGATCACTGGAAACCCATAGCAAACTACAAAGGTTGGGCAAGGAAGTTTATGCAGTTGGCAAGTGGTTTACAACAGCAGGAGGAGGAATCCTCAAAGCAATATTAGTATCTATATTAATTACTGGGGTTTGTTTCCTGACCTCATCAGTTGTTTACAAAACTATCAAAATTATTTTTGAGAAAAGAAAGAACAGAGAGAGAAACAAACAGATTTAATAGCATAAAAGGTAAGAGAAATTAAAAGTTTGAAAAAGAAAGAGAAAAGACTCAACTGAAGATGAGAGGAAATGTTATGATTTCATTTGTGGAAAAGTTTGCGATGTTTAGAAACCATCATTAAAAATAATGAAAAATAATGCAATAACGTGTAGATTTAACATGTAAGCCTTACATAAAAATGCAGTTTTAATTCAAGAGAAAATAGATAGGCAATCACATTTATACCTATTAGGTTTGAAAAGCTGATATTGCAGTTTGCAAACTTGACCTAGGTTAGGAATGTAAAATGTTAAAATTTCAATGAAGCTAATGTGCAGAGAATATGATGACAATGTAAAAGAAGTTAGTTTTAACCTTCCCATAGTCATATTTCAAAATGGACAATAGCTTATTCTTAGAATCAACAGGTAGCTTGTGATTTAATTGTAATTGTAATTATATTTAAAAAGCGATTACTACCCCTGATGAGGCACCAAAGTGCTTTTTGGTGAGCAGCATGCTACTCTGGAACCCAAACATTATTAGTGGTCGATTAGTATAGGAAAATATGAGTTAAACTGAGTGGTGTCTGTTAGTTGAATTGAATAGGATAATGGAGAGATAGAAGAGGAAAGAGTGTGGAAAGTGTAATTTGGGACATCATAGTAGAGAGATGATGTGTTGGATGATTAAAGGGAGAGATGAAGGAGGGAAGAATCTCTAGAAATGTATTAGGGTATTATATTAGTAAAATGAGGTTTGGGATGAGTTAAAGGAGGGATACATGAGGGAAGAATTTAGAAAGGGTTGTTTGGGAGATCATAGTAGTAAAATGAGGTTTGGGGTGATCCAAGGAGGGATAGAGGAGGGAAGAGTCTAGAAAGTGTCATAGAGGAGATCATAGTAGTAAAATGAGGTTTGGAATGAGACAGAGAGTGGAGGCAGAGGATATATTGAGAGAGGTATAGGGTAAGCATAGCGTATTGCACTGTAGAAAGTCAACTTTTTTTCTTCTATAGTAGGAGTAAAGTAATAAATATATAGGTACATATGTATATTGAGATTGTCTACATGAATAAGGAAGAGAATTTATTAATATTTAAAGTAGTATTTTATAAACTCAGACTTTCAAGTGTTGCTGCACTTTAGGTTCATTTATTTGTCAAATTTTATAGCTAATATTTTTTATGTATTTATTTATTTTTTAATGTTATCCTTTCCTCAATATTTCAGTAGTGAAGCACTTGCAGATAAAATAGTTATGATACTATTTGCATATTGTGATAGATAAATAAAGAGGCCCATAAGCATATCTATCTATCTATCTATCTATCTATCTATCTATCTATCTATCTATCTATCTATCTATCTATCTATCTATCTATCTATCTATCTATCTATCTATCCTAACATATACATTTGTTAAGCAGTCCTAAAGAGTATCTATATATTTTAAAAAGCATCATTATTATACATTGAATGATGTAAAACTCTAACCCTGAACTGAACCTTTCTTTAAGCAGACAACAATGATGGGAAACTACTTTGAAGTATACAATGCTTGATACAATTGTAGCAGATAAACATTATTGTCCATGGACAATTGTTTGTACCTTGAGATGATGGTAAAATTTTCCTGTTCCCATGAAGACACTATTTGGTGTTTGGCTGAGATGGAAAGGACAATGATACATGTTGCAAAAGTTTAGTTAAGCCCTTTTGTATTAGTACAGTTCCCTAGAGTACTTTAGGACATTCCTGTTTGGACTTTCCCTCCCAGATGCTCACTTGGGCCACACTGACATTTACCAGAATCTTTGCTGCTCTACTGAGTTTTCATGAACTTTTCTTTATGGAAAGTTCTGCTTGAGGGATATTTGAGATTTGATTCTGAAGCTGTATGCTTTAACCTCCCTATTTGAGCTCTTTATGGGTTCTAGCTGACGCCTTTTTCTCACTTATTCCAAATCTCCTTTTGAGATTTAGGCTAGAGACTTTTTCTTCATGGAACACATTTTATGCCTTTGCTGATGATATTTGATTATATCTGATTTACTAATTGATTGATGATTACTTATGCATATTCCATAAAGAATTAATTTACAAAACAATTCATAAATAAAGCTTTTGAACTCAAACCGATTCTCATCATTGATCAAAGAATAATGATTAAAATTGTTATGATTTGTTGATTGATGTAGAGCTCCTGGTTAATTTCATCTATGTCCAAGGTCTGTCGGCCCAGTGGCGTGGGTTTACTGCCCTGATGAGATGGTTAATCTGATCAGGTAAACCTATTTTTCGCTGATTTTCCTGTACTCCAGAACCTCATGTGTGATGTGCAGCTCATCTTCTGTCCAAGTGCTGAGACTCTCACACATCTCTGCTAACTCAGCTGATGCACCTCATATGTAATGTGCCATTCATCTTTTCCATCGCCAAGACTCTCACATATCTTTGCCGATGGGTGAGTGGTGCACAACTTCTGTTCCAGTGCTGAGAGTTTCACACAGCTCTGCCAATGCACCTCATGTGTGATGTGTCCATCATCATCTGTACCATCGCTGAGACTCTCACAAAGCTCTGCTGATGCATCTCATGTGTGATGTGCTGCACATCTTCAATACTAGTGCTGGGTCTCTCACACAGGTCCGCCAATGGGTGATTTGCCGCATTCTTCTGTGCCACCACTGAGACTCTCACTCAGCTCTGCCAATGCACCACATGTGTGATGTGCTGCACATTTTCTGTCTGCCAGTGTACCTTGTAACTGCTCTAATTAAAACAAACAGTATCCCACAGACAGATGGTATTCCACTCATACCATGTCTTTGTCAACTGTACCAGCTTAGAACATCCAGAAGCAATCATTTGCGCCAGACCCCCTAGATTGGTCAGGATATTGATATTTTCTGACATCATTGCTGAGGATTTGGTTGTTCCTCCCCAAACCAGAATCCCCTCACACCTGTAAAGGTCATCTAAACACTCACTTCCTAGAAAGTATAATTCAGAATGTCTTACAAAACTCAATTTTTGCCATGATTTTCCCTATGCTCATTGACAGGTGAAATGGTTCAAGCAAGGTGACTGATTCACTAAAAAGTTAGACAACACAGTGCAGCAACCAAAATCTGTGCACTGTTTTGTACAAGCTGCAAACACAGAACCATATCTACAAAGATATAGTGCTGCTGTCGTCATAAACTGTGCTGGCGTCCAAACAGGTTGCTACACACACACCTTTACTTCATGTTGCAAAGGGGTGTGTGCGATGTCTAGCATATGTTTTGTACTGGAAGGGATCCTTACAATGTGTGAAAAGGTTGGGGAAATTAAAAGATTTCTCCAACTTAACTCCTGCCTCAAGGAGAGTTTATTTTTAGTGCAAAATCCTGTCCTGTCAAAAAACACTGTTAGATGATGGGGCCTTGTTAAAACAATTCCATGAGAGGTAGCATGGGAAAACCTTTGCACCACTCATGAGATGCCCCTTCAACACAAAGTAGCGCAAAGCACTATTTGTATTACTTTAAGGCTACCTTCAAGTGGAAATAAAGTTTTGTGCTGGGAAGAAAATACCATGTAAACACTTTACACAAGTTTGCATTACTTTTTACAACTTTGCATAAGCTCAATTTGCTGAAAAATCTGCACCAAGAAATGTGTGAGATTTCTATAAATAAAGTTACTCTTTTCTACAATTTCATAGAAATATGATGTTTAGTTGACTTTTTCTTGCATGCAAGCCATGTTGTTCTCTTGTCCAGTACTTTCAAGTCTTTGTTTTTTCAGTAATACAAAGAACCAACTTTTGAGGTAACTTTAAAGAATTTCTCCAGCAGACTGTTACTAATCTCTCTGGCAAAGGCTGTAAATTGTTCTGTCGATTTTGTATATATAAAAAATTTATTTTTTAAATGTAATCTCTGCTACAATTATAATGTTTTTGGTTTTCCACTGCTTGCAGGGTGCATTCTACTTTAATTGCTTTTAAATTGACTTCACTTTATTTAAATTACTTCACCTTTCAAGTCAATTCCAGTACTTCCTGTTTATCATCCTAAATTGTCATTCTATGATAGAGATTTATTTCTTATCTGTTGCATTCATTTTCATAATATTTGGCTAATAGTTTTACTGCATGTAGATACATCTCAAGCACATTAACAGAAAGGGCACTGTGTTTCTACCATTCTACCTCATCTTGAGCAAGCAGTTGCTCTTCTCAGCTTTACACTGAAACTCTAGAAATTGAAGACCTTCATCAAACCTGATTTTTTTTAATGTCCTTACCGCTGAAATACCTTAGATGATCCTTTGTTTTGCCCCAGGAAACGATCATCAGACATATATGCTCTCTGTGGGCTTCATATTTTGACTACAAACACGTTGTTATTATGTTTAGATGCACTTCTTTGAGTCTTTGATCAATTTCACAAACAATTTGGTCATTTGGTCTAGATTAATTTGTTAAATAAACTTGGATGATCTTGATATTTCTTTAGAATGGTGACACGTGGATCAAAGCATAATATCTTTGTTTAATTCCCTACACTGTCTACTCCACTTTTCTACTTTCCTTTAGTGCCAGTTTTCTGTCCCTGTTACTGTTTGTTTTTGTAGTGTCCATGCCTTTCTGCCTCTTTGTGGCTGTCCTTGCCTTGCATCTGGTGTGTCACCTGATAGTAGCCATTCTGACGCACTTGAGATGACCACATAGAAATAGGTATGTCAGTACAGCACAGGAGGCCATTGATATGTTTATGATTTGAATACTGGAGAATATATTTTTTCATAGTGATGCCTTGATATTTAGACATTTTGCAGATCTTAAAGATGGATTTCTTTATTTTCTTGCTGGATATTTTGTTTCAAAATCTTGTTCTGACTGTTTCACAATGGCTGTGGATAATTAACAGTGTATCGCCCAACTTATTAATCGAAAACGTAATATTTTGTTCAGGTGTTGATGAGACAAACCCATTTGTGCAGTGGCCCTTTGAAATCATCTGACAACCAAGAGATGTTGGCTTCACATGCTCGAAAAATAGTGCAAACAATCATCAAGCATTACCACGGCTCTACTGTTGGATAACGTCTTCCTCTTATTCTTCCAATAATAGCGGAAAGGTATTTCTCAAATGTTGAAATGTGCCATGTAGCATTGTGATGACTTGACAACTTGAAGAATTTTCATTGCCCTGGAGGCTCTCAAAACTTTTTAAAGCATCAATAGGATGCCCCGAACTGTTCAGGAGAAGGAAGATGAATCTGTTGTAGCAATCGCAGGCACACCCATGATAGCTTGGCACAGAGAACAAAGTCTTATATACAGACAGGGCGTTGGGAGCATGTGCAACATCTAAACAAAACCAACAAAGCAGTTGAGAAATATGTTGTTAGAAAGAGAAACATTTAACAAGCCTATTGCCAGAAAAGTGAAGAAAATCAGATGTAGGGATCAAATGTTGTAGCAAAAACTAGAAACTTTCCTTTAGAAACAATAGGAAATCTAAAATTGAATTTTAGTGTGTGGGATGTCGTAGACTGGGATTTGAACACTCTTTGCAGCTCATATGCAAGTGATCACAGGCGGGTAAAGGTAAGTGGCTCTAATAAATAGGCATTTGCAAGGGAAACGTTTCAGGATATATTCTAAAGGCTTGTTTGTGGTTCATATTAAAGGTTATCCAATCTGCTTAGATGTGGCCATATATGCTTCAGCTTGGAGAACGCTTTGAATACTGACATCAAATAAGAGAGATGTGACTGGTTGTGGGGAACCTATTGATTGCAACATGGTGTGTCTAACACAAGAAAACATTATAAACTGATCAACAGGCAGACAACCCCAAGAACATTGTAGTTGATGTACCCAAATATTGACTGGAATTGTTGGAGGGGCTGTGACATGGGACAGATAAGCTACATGTCTGATCATTCAGTCCCAGAGCGATGCAGTTTTTGGAGGAGATCTTGGAGCAACATATGAATGTGTTGGCATACACAGAAGGCCTATTTGGCTTACCACTGCATTTGTAAGATCAATTATTGGACAGAAGGTTTTATTAGAATAGAACACTACTGTCTCACATGTAACTGGTGGTCAAATTAGAAATTGCATGTAAATGGAAGAAAATAGCTCAGCCTCACTGAAAACCTGGGCTTATAGACTACTGTAGACTGTAAAACCTTTACCAATATAACTGTTGACACACAATAAAACAGACCTATGACAAACTGGATTGTGTTTGCTGATCTCTTTTCAATCAGCTAATGCCCTTAAACTTTGCTCATGAAAAACGCATGTGGCCTTGAGATTAGATTGGGGAAATTGGCCCATAATGTAAGCACTACTTAAAAATTAGTAAAGCTACTGGTAACACTATGATTGGGGAATAAGTCATGTAATATTATGGCCACAGTCCTATTGTATATGTGTGGCTTTTGTTTATTCTTATTTGGGGGGCAAGGAATGGAAGAGAATGGTTGAGCAAAATGAACCTATTAAGTATAACTTTACACATGGTGTGTTTTTCTTTGCTATGTAAAACTTCAAAGATATTTTGAAAACCACTTGTAGCTTTGTCCTATTTAGAAGTTTTTCCTTCAGATTTAACAACTTGTCTACAGATTAAGGATTTTCAATAGGCAATCATGGAACGGTTGTAAATACATCGGTTAAGTAGGTTGCTGTATTCTGTATTAAGTGCTAAGATGAAATCAACATGGTCAAGTCTTGTTTCCAAAAGTTCATTAACAAGGTATCTTGATGTGTAATGTCTACAAATCCTTAGGTTTCATTCCTCAGGTCCCACTCAATGGTGGTGGTGTGTTCCTTACATTTCCAGGGTAGGTGTGCTAAAACATTTCCTGTTCCAGCTTGTTCTTTAGATTTTTCTTTGCTAAGGCCTTTTTGCACCTCTACCCTCCCCCCATCACCATCCTCAGGAGGCAACTTACACAGTCTCAGCTGGCTCCACTGGCCGGCCGAAGACCTCAGTACCACTGTAATTATACAACAGACTATTGCCAATAGTCAGGATGGCGACTTTCTGGATTCTGCGATTCAAGGCAGGGATGAAGACATCTCTATTCAGTGCTCTGTCAAATAGACACAAATTCTTCAGTGCAGGAATAAGGGACATCTTCAAACTGTTATAGGCAGTTCTCTCCTGGGAATGGATAAAGCAGGGAAATGCAAACAGAGTTAATGTTCCTCAGCTTTCTCTGTTCCATATTTTGCAGCAGTGCAACACACAAGACCCAGTTCATGAACTAGGGATAAACTTTCAAAATACTTAGTTTGGCAAACGAAACTCAGATTTGGACTGACACTAATGAACATACATTTCTCTGAGGCAATAATAATAATCATCATCATCATCATCATATACACAGCACACTACATTGACTCCAGGCTCAAATAACAAGTTTTATTACTAACCTTCTCAGTTGCACTTATTCTATCAACTTGAATAAAAGTCTGATTAAGTTCTGATTGAGTGTGGCCACCACAGGTATTAACTGCAGGTGCCGTTTTAGGGGTTGAGTGTAAAGTCATAGTATTTTGAGTTATAAATTCCAATTACAGCCTTATATGAAGAATTAAATATATCCATGCTTCCGGTTGCAACTCGGGAGAAGTGTATTGATTGAAATACCGCTGTCCTCTTTGTCATACTTCAGTGTCACTCTGTTCCAAAAGATAGACTTCTGAATATATCAATGGGAAGACGTGCATGAAACACCATTATCTTCTAACATCCATGTGCACTTCCTCTGTGTTCCAGACAAAAATAGCCCTGCACTTCTGTGTGTTGGCTAAGTCTATAGGGGAAATCCAATACATTGCATCACTGTATTTAAATTAACATTAGCTACATGTGTGGAGGTCATGTACACATTGGGATGGTGGACAGAACCACGAGACTATGAAATATGTTGTTTTTTACTATTCATGCTGGTACATCTGTGGACATATTTGTTATAGACCCACTTTATTTCTAGATCAAGATGGTTTATAAAGAGATCATTACTAACTATTTTTACTAATTAGGATTCAATTGTTGCCCGAAGTATATAAACATCTTGAGTCTGTGCATGCATGCACATGTTTCCCAAAAATAGTTTCAGTTCACATTTTACGTTTCATGGCAAGATTTTCAGCACTTGAGTTCTCCTCAGCCTCATGCAGATGAGGTAAAATCAGCCTTCATGTCACCCACCAAGGACTGCCAAATACAAACTCTACTGAGGGACACAGGTCTCATTATTAAAGAGTGGTTTATTGTTTGTGGCTATAGCCATAAAAAAAAAATACATAGACCAGAGACTTTACAGTAAGTGCAACTGTTTGTTTAAATACTCTATTTTGTGCATGTGCTTTAAAAACGTAAGGCCTCATTTACAATGTTTTGGTGCAGGGCAGCACCACAAGGCTTCTTGCTGCTCCGCCCTGCATCAAAAAGAAAGGGCAGGATTGCACAGTATTAATGAAATATGGCGCATTCCTGTTCCTTCTGCCTGTGCAAACAATTGGTGCCTAGCACCAAGGCAGGTGCTTATGCTGTTGCCGCAATTTTTTGTGTGCAGAAAGAGACAACTTCGTGCACAAAAACAATCAATGGAGGCATTCTTCTCGTTCTAAGTGTGCTGCAAAATGCAGCACACATAGAAAGAGAAAAACACAAGGCAAAAACCAGGAGAAATACAGTTATTTCTCCTCGTTATGCCTCCACTGAGGAGACGCATAGTTTTGACACATACCCAGGTTTCCTGATCCTTGTAAAACTGGGAATGTGTCAAAACCCATGGGTGTTGCATGGGAGAACCCACCACAACACCCATAGAACGCCTCCTTGATATAGAGTAAGGCAATGCAGCACTTTTGCGCTGCATTGCTTCACTTCATATATATGAGGCCATGCAAAGCCACGCAGGCTGGCTTTGCGTCACCTCGTAGATATGACTGAGAGCCCTGCGCCACCAGAGCACTATAAAAAGTGACGCTCCGGCAGCGAAAGCCTCTTGTAAATGAGGCCCTCAGTCTTGAAGACCACGGGAGATAATTCACATGCCATATTCATATAGTCATTGGTTTAGCAGTTGTCAAGAAATGTTAGCAAGTGCTAAAATATGAAAATATATTTCGACCCACCTAGGCTCCTGTTGAATCAGATAAATATAGTCATTAAATCATGTGATGATGGGTAGGAGAGTTCTGCTATGTTGTGTCTTCCTGCCAAGCTCTATAGAGGAGAGCTATATAGTGTTCATTATTAAGCCCTTGAAATGACTAAGCTGTGATGCATGTAGCCATAGAGTGTTTAGTTTAATGTATCACATGTTGTGACTTGAACGGTGGAATTCCTTTGTGGTCAGTTGCCCGCTGGGTGGCAAGGGGAAGCCACGCTTGTATTGCTTGCTACATAAACGTGTTTAACCCTGCCCTCTAGATTCCTGCATCTACAACTTAAGCTTGGCGATGAGTTGAGCAGGTAAGCAGAAGACAAGGTGACCCACAAGGTGATTTAAAGAAATTAACCCACCCATTTCAATGACAATTGCATTGAGTGAAAAACATGGGGCAAAAAGGATATTTTCAGAGAAAAAGGATGTCCTTCTCATTGATAATCAGATCTTGTTAATTTGTACAGAAATGAAACCCTATTCATCCTTTTGCAGCATCAGAAATTCCTGCCCAGAATTCACAGGGTAGTGAAATGGACGAGAGAGCAACTTTCATGACTAAAAGAGCCTTTCAATTAGCGCAGGCAAAGAGGTGCATTGTGGGGATGATGGTTGCCAACTTAGATTGGGCATGTGAGACAACTAGGAATTGGGTAATTAATCTATCACTGTTCATTATGATGAGAGGAAGGAAACCTACTACTAAATTGATTCCTGCAAGGATGAAACATCTGGTGAAAGGCAGTCTGTGGATGGATCATGAACTGTCCAGCAGTGCTAGAACGTTAAAGCCTGGAGATTGGGTAAAGGTGAAATCCAGGCATATGAAAAAAAAGGTTGAACACATTTCTATACCCTTTTGAGGTTAAAGATGTGCATATTTGGTATGTTGTCTTGGTGAATGGGGAGAAGTTGAATTTAAGAAAAGTGCTAGAGTATGTGAAATGATTCATGGAAAATAGTGAAGAGGAAGGATGTAGCACTTTCATGATAATGAGCTGAATAGGTTTTGGGTAGCTCAAGAGGAGGAAAGATGACAAGTGTTCAATGTAGCAGCGTGGCTGGTGGAGAAACTACTGTTGTGGATCGGAGACACAGGACATTGAGAGAATTTTTAAGGTGATCGTACTAGGGAAAAGAGGACTTGAAGAGCACTGAGGTATTTACAAGAGAATGTAAAATAGTTTTGTTTCACTGCGTAATAAACGGAAGGAAATATGTGCGTTATGCATTCCAGCCAAGCTCTGATGAGGAGAGCTGTAGAGTCTTCATTATTAATAGTTCCATATGACATAGTTATAAAGCATGTATTCATGGAGTATTTTGTGTAATATATTCCATGTTCTATACTTCTTGTGCTCAAGCATAAGGGATAAAGTGGCAAAACAACTCTCCCAATATTGGTGTAGGTGCGCGCAGGTCCACGTGAGGTGTGCAAATTCTCCTTGATCCGGTTTGCATTTGTGGCAATGATGGAGTCTGGAGGGGTATAACCATCCTAACAGCTTAGGGGTGGTATATGTCCTATGTAGAAATTTATAATGTAGGAGTTTATGTTTATGGTTAGTAGAGACATGTTTGGTCTGGACGCAGCAGCAATACCAGGTCTTGGGTGGAATAGAGTATCCTAAATCCCATTCCAATGCGATCTATGATCACTCAGTGCTAGTAAGGCGCAATTGCTTTGCAAGGTGATAAAGATGGGAAATCAGATTGCAACTATCTGGTGCAAATCAGATTGCAACTATTTGGTGAAGTGAGTATTGTTGTGTATGGGGTGCATTTTGGAGGTTTGTCATGGCAGGTAGGGAGGACATCATGAAGGGTGTGATGTAGGCGATGTATTATAAAGCCATCCATGGGATTAGTGGAGGTCCCGATGTGCAGGAAACCATCAGAAAATAAGTCTCCTATAGTACCAAGACCACGGGCAGCCAAAGTACACTTTACCAGTCATTCCAGAGTGAGAGGGAGCCATGGGTTATTCATGAGGGGCATGTGTGGAGAATACAGGGTGGAGAGGCCCACATAGAGGACGGGTTTAGACCAGACCCAGCACATAGTGGGCAGCATTTGTATTTCCACTGCGTTGCTAGGAATTGCAGTAATGAAAAGTAGTGAAGAGAGAAGGCAGCCCTGTCTGGTACCCCTCATTAATTTAAGAGGATGTGAAAGAGTGCCATTTATTCGGTTGCGGGCCACCGGGTCATTATAAAGCAACATGATGAGCCGACAGAAACCCTTTGGGTTACCAAGTTTCACTAGTGTGGCAGTCAGAAATGGCCATTCTAGGGAATTGAATGTTTTTTCGGTGTCGAAGAACACTGCAGTCTCCGGAAGGGTAGGTGTTATTTGGTTTAGGAAGTTTATAGAAGTAGTGCGATGTGGGTTACAGCTGGATTGCAGGGGAGAGAAAACACTGTCCGCTAGGAGTGAAAGATCAGTAGCTAGGACCTTGGCAAGTATTTTATTGTCGAGATTTAACAGTGACAGTGTGTCTGTAGGAGGATCAGTGCTACAGGGATTTATTGGGCTTGAGCAATAAGACAATAACTGCCTCACACATTGAGGGAGGCATAATTCCCTTTTCTAATAACTCAATATAAACCTCCAGGAGGTGGGGAGCTGGAGCCGTCTTGAAGGTTTTGTAAAAATCTCCTATAAATCCAACCAAGCCAGGGCACTTGGAGCCACCAAGGCCACCTATAGATATATATATAGTTTCTTTGCACGTAATGGGAGCCACCCGAAAGTGCTGCTGGCCTGTTTCAAGCCAGACCATTGCAATGTCGGCCAGATAGCCGGCTTGGACGGTATTAGTTTATGTCACCAAATGGTATAGAGATGTTTATAATAAATGTAGAACTCCACTATGCCTGGGTCGTCTGTGGCCAGTGAGCACTCTCAGCACTGAATCTGAGTGATGCAAGATGTTTGGCATCCGGTGACCATAACAGTGAAGTTCATGATATATACCAATAGTCTATGCAAGTTCACATGTTGTGTGGCGCCGAGTAGAATTTAAAATTCCTTTCGGCAGGTTGGCAGTGGCACTATGCATCTACAGAACATGTCCAGGAGATCAGTGAGTGCATTTAGCTAAAGTGGTTTAGATATTGTCATGGAGCTCATGGAATCCAAGAGGGGGAGTAGTGGCAATATTAAAATCCCTGCCATGGGGAGCATAGTCAGCCGGGTGAGTGTGTATTAAAATCGCCAGGTCTTGAAAAAATTCAGGGGAATCGGGGTTGGGGGCGTAGATGTTGACTAACAGTATTGATTTCCCTGCAAGACTTCCCAGGACCAGTATATAGCGTCCCTCTGAGTCAGGAGCACATTTGTGTAGAGTGAACAGTATAGACTTATGTGTCAATGTGCAGACTCCCCGTGAGTAGGCACTGTAATGGGAGAAGTAGCAGTTATTGTCCCAATGCGAGGCATGTGTTATCGCAGGTTTCGAGCAAGTGGGTTTCCTGTAGAAAAGCTAGGTTTATCCTGTGTTTACTAAGATAGGCCAGCACTTGTTTACCCTTCCCCTGATTATTGAGGGCCCTGATGATCCTCAACAAACATGTAAGATGAAGAGGTGTGTATGTTGTGTTGTAGGTGTGGCCATGGTAGATAAGTAGTGGAATGGTGTGAGATGACCAACAGTATAAGTTGGGAACATGCAGTACGAACATGCAAGTGTGGCTGTGAATGCTGGGCAGAGTCGAAGGAAAACTGCCTCTGCCTGGGGTCCCCACTCCCTATCACAGTCTGAGGATGTTGCAGGTCTCAACGAGAACAGGGAGATGAAGTTGTGGGGAAATTAGAAGATACATGCCCAATAGCACCGCCTATTTGTGAAATAAATTCAGCAAAGTGAGGCAAACAAGGCACAATGGGCAGCAGGTTGAGACGGGTAGGGGTGACAAAGACCACAACACAATAGCAGAAGTGGGTTGCAAGCAAACAGGGCCATATACATATTTCAACAGTAAATCATCCCCATCGTAGCAGAGTAGTGGCAGGGAGGGGATCTTTTAATGTGTATGTGCCGGGAAATCAGCTGTGCACTCACTGCAAGTGTAGGAGTTGCCTTGCAAGGAAGCTAATCAGCACAAGCCCGGGACGGAAACAGGACAGCATGTCCCAGGCATGCGTCACTGCACTCACGGGAGCAGGTGCAGTGTTAAAGCTCCCACGGTGAAGTGGAGTAGCTGGAGGTACGTCGGCGGGGAAGTAGCCTCGCTCACTGCAGTCCCACCCTCAGGCTCACCCACAGGCCCTGACCCTGAAGGGCCTCTGAAGGCCACGTCAGGCCACAGTGGCGAGCTATAGTCTCCACGGCTGATTGCCGGTCCAGGCAGGATCAGAGCAGGTGTGTTAGGCATACGCCGGGACATCCATCATCATCAGAATAACAAGGGGTCTCATATAAAGGAGAATAGATGGAGATGGCTGCATATTTAGGGCGACTATCCCCAGAGCTTCAGAGCTGTGCGGCCATCATGGTCAGCAGCTTGGCCATGGCCCCCTGAAGACCACTTTCTGTTTTTCTGTTCCTCCTACTATAAACTGAGGAAGACCTAGATAATTAAAATTTTCTAGACTCTCTCCATAGAACATCTCACGGATGCTATTTGGATATTAAGATCCATAACTTCAGAGTGGATTGTGTTTTCCGTGTCCAGAAATGTATTTTATGCGTGGGACGTAAGATGCAATATGTTAGAAATATAAGTACTTTTTTTAATAGAAGATTAAATGAGCACATGTATTAATAAGATATTTTTGTTATTTAAGAAATGGAGGAACAATGCACTTTACTTTTTTATCTTAAAGCATACCTATAGACTTGTGCAATGTAGTGTTATCACTGGCTCCACCATCAGAGGATAGTTTTCAGAGAGCTGCTGGCAATTCTCTTCTGGCTTAGTTAAGTGTGCATTGACCTCTAAACAGGTTCAGTTGAAAAACACAAGAGGGTTATGCAAAAAAAGCTGTTGAACGAAGGATTTCTGCAATGGTAGAAACATACTGTCTAAGGTGTGGGGTGGGATTATATGGAAAGGAATGTGAAGAACAAGAGGATCCTTTAGAGTAAGTCAAAAAATGCCATGGTCAATGCAGGCCTTGGTAGGGAAAAGCATGGAGATGAGTACACAAATTGACACACAATGTTGAATTGGAGTTACTTTCCGGTGCAAAAATAATTTCTACATGGTGATGAGTCTTAACTCGGTGCTAGATTTAACCCGTTTCACATGACCACGAGCAGTGATAGAATAAAATTATCCATCACTGTTCACTGCAAAAAGTGACCTTTCGTTTTTCATTTTCCATCATTTTTAAATGATGAGGCCATTTTTGTATCCTGTTTTATTTCAATTATTTGCCATGTTGAACTTTATGTTGTACTCTATCAGATTACTGAATTCATTTTACACTGTTCGTCCTTTTTCCTTAACAATAAAAATAGCATCACAAGCACTTCTTCTGCATGCCTAATCAACAACTTCGTGTGAAGAAAATACTTTTGAATCTCGCTATCATTTATTTACATTAGCTTTATTGTAAATACAATTGCAAATACATTCCAAAATGAGTGTGCCTTTGTGCATTGCAACTGGTGCTGGCGTAAAGTTCTTCAACACCTTCGGGCCTAGTTCGTTCTATAAATAACTGCAAAAAAATACATTTTCAAATACAAAGAGTGTCCTTCTTTACAACCGCAAAAGCTCTCATGAAAAAATCTCGTTGTCCCCAAAAAGAGTTTTTGCAGTTTGTAGATGAAGAGTATGCATTTTGCCGATTTTTTCTCCCTAATATAAAATACAGGTTATTAAAAAGGAAAAACTAGACTAAGTATTACAGTTACTGGATCATTTGCCGGTCGCATAAAACCTAACGGCACGGGGGAGAGCTTATTGCAGACAAATGTGATGGGAAGAGCTTCTTTTTTGAATCTCTAGGGAAATCTGCATTAAACAGTGCTCTCCCAGCCTATACTCTTCCGCCTGTGCGAGCAGGAAGGAATGAAGTACGTAGCCACGGACACCTGCCGCTGTCTTGCACAATACCGCCCTGTGCACTGGATCATTTCTGTTTGTCTCTGTGGCACGCATGTTGAATGTGAAAAATGGATTGACTCACACTCTTATAAAAATTGGTTTCCCACAGATATGAATGCAAGCACTCCAAGAGAAGTGTAAGGGATTTCCATTTTAGCCACGGTGTATGTTATTTTACTGAATCGGATGATTCTTCTTTTTAGGTGACTGTGCCAGAGGCTGTCATGGTCAGAATATTGTTATCATTGATCGTAGCATTGAAAACGTAACGCACACAACGATGCACACAAGGAAAATTGGCCCTGATCAGTCCTGGTTGAGTAGTAAAAGAACAATCTTAAGTGTGGTGTGGTGTGCCTCTTACATCCCCAGGAGCTTGTGCCACTACATCTACTGCATTTATAATAGCTAAGTCAAAGGTTATCATCCCAGTTTGACTTCCAACCTCAGGAGCACTTTGGGAGTGAAATATAAAAAGCAATTTTGCATAATACCATTCATGCCACAGCACAATTGTAACATGAATTGTTTTTCGCTTTGTCAGTGCTTGTTTTGTCATGTTTTTGCAAATCTTTATTGATGGGGACCTCGTCAATCTAAAAAAAATACATTAGATGAAGCAAAATTATTATTGGTCTAAAAACCACATTGACCACATTGCCATAATAGTTGATGGCACGCGTTAGCCAATGACATAAGTAAGGGGTGGAAGGAAAATGTGCTGACAAAATGAAAGATCATTGGATAAAGAGGCCTGGATGAAAGCCCCTAAAAGTAAGTATACTCTACATATAATTTCAATAAAATGAAGTGGTCTTGGCTAATGGCAGACCTAAAAACGTCTGCTGTGGCAGTGCTGTGCACAGGAGCCATGTGATGTAATGTAACCAATGCAGAGTCCTCTAATCTTCCCTGAGAAGCCTTCTTAGCACAATAAGTACAACTGGCAGCCGATGGCGTATGTGGTTTACGCGCTGGAAATTAGAGAGTTGAGGGCATTCCACCTTTCTCGTGGCTGTAGCGAAGGGGAAGGGCAGGCTATCTCTTTGTGCCCCCACCCCAAAAAAAAATGTTTTCGACCTCAGGCAAGTTTGGGAGGTCAAGAAACTGGAAGTTCAAAAGAAACGTGCCGCTCGTGGACTATTGTAGGAGCAACCACACTGACGTAGACAGTGAACTGTTTTCCTACCTCGTAGCTCCACCGACAAGTAAGCCCTTCTGTTCCTCTGAACTCAGACTTCTGTCAAGATTCAAGGCCCTCCTCTACCTGCAGGCTTTTGCCTACGCCTCATCCCTGGTGCCTAGTGGGAGAGCTCTGCTCTTCTACTGGGCTGCCCTCTGCCCCTTTTCTCTTTTTTTCCTCTGTTCACTCTTTGTGTGCATTTCCTTCCGTGTTCTGTTCCTTTTGGGTTCCTTTGTGTCTTTCGCTTTCTACGTTTCACCCTCTCCTCCTCGTTTTTCTCCCCTTTCTCTGCTCTCACTCTCTCTCACTCTCGCTCTCCCAATCTCTCACTCCCCGCTGCTGCTGCCCCAGTGGCCCCGCCCCCTTTTTTCATGCCGGTTTCCACTCCCGCATACCAGCTGTCCTCTCCTCTCCCCTCCCCACTTAATGTCAGCCGCTGCTCAGTAGGACGAGCAACCACACTGACCTTGTCAGTGAACTGCTCTGCCACCTCGTAGCTCCACCGGCAAGTAAGCCCTTCTGTTGCTCTAATTTCTGTCAAGAGTTCGAGGCCCTCCTACACCTGCAGGCTTCTGCCTGGGCCTCATCTCTGGTGTCTAGTGGAAGAGCTTTCCTCTTCTATTGGGCTGCCCTCTGCCTCTTTTCTCTTTTTTTCCTATTTTGCCTTTGTTCACTCTTTGTGTACGTGTCCTTCTGTGTTCTGTTCCTTTTGTGTTCCTTTTGTGTCTCTCATTTTCTGCATTTCACTCTCTCCTCCTCTCTCCGCTCTCTCTCTCCCACTCTCACTTCCCCCTTCACTCCCCTGCTGCTGCTCCTGCGGCCCCACCCCCCTCCTCTCTCTCTCGTGCTCTATCCACGCCGCTGCTACCCCCGCAGCCGCCCCTTTTTTTGCACTGTTTTCTGCTCCTGCCTCCCAGCTGTCCTCTCCTCCCCTCCTCCATACTTAATTGCGGCCGCAGGCGTGCCTAAGGCAAGCCCGTCTGCGCCCGCTCATGACCTGAACGCAACCAGTGCCAGGACCCCTGGTCCTGCCACCCACCACCTCTATACAGCAGACTAATTCATCGCACTCAACCCAGGATGCAACAACAACTGCAAGCAGGCAGCTCCAGGCAACACACATGGTCCCTTCAGCTGCCTCCGCTGCTGTCAAACCTGCACCACCACCAAGACCCGGGACCCAGCACAACTCACCTGCAACAACTCACTGAACCCAAAACCCCTTAAGTGCATCCTCCTCAACGTCCGCTTCCTCCATAAGCACGCCACAGAAATATGGGACCTCCTCGACAGCATCACCCCGGACGTCGCATTCCTTACCGAGACCTGGACCAACAACCCCTCAGGGCCAGACATCTCCATCGCCATACCCCAGGGGTACAAGATCGCCTGGAAAGATCGCCCGGAAAGATCGCCCCAGCCGCCCTGGGGGGGAATCGCCATTGTCCACAGGTCCAACCTCTGCCTGAACACACACTCCGAAGACTCCAAAGAAGCCACTAACCTGATGGAACACTTCCACTTCAAGCTACACACCAGCCCAACATCCACCATCAGGGGAACCATCATCTACTGCCCTCCTGGACCCTGCACACCTTTCACCGACTCCATCACGGACTTCATCGCCGCACAAGCCATCGCAGCCACCAACTACACCCTGCTGGGAGACCTCAACTTCCACCTCGAGAAACCACAAGACCCCAACACTGCATCCCTCCTAGACAACCTCCTCAACATAGGACTTCGACAGATCGTGACATAGCCAACACACTCGGCTGAACACACCTTCGATCCCCTCTTCACTACAGGAACTTCTGGTACTTTCAGCCACACCACAGAACTCCCATGGACAGATCACCGATGCATCCACTTCACCTTCAACTCACCCACCATCACCACACCCCAACTCCAGCCATCGCATAGAAACTGGACTAGAATAACCGACGATCAGCTCACCGCCGCTCTCGCCATCACCGCACCCACTATTGCACCCAACGATGACTCAAACACTGCAGCATGCACCTTCCACAAGTGGCTCACCCACTGTGCCAACACCATAGCCTCCCTCAAAAAGAACAACAACACCCACGCAAAGAGAGCCAGCTGGTTCACCCCCCAACTCCGGGAATCAAGACGCACCTGTCACTGCCTTGAGAAAATCTTGAGAAATACCAAATCCCCAGAAGCCCAAAGCAACTTCAAAGCCGCCACCACCGCACATCACCTACTCATCAGAAACATCAGAAAGAAGGCTATCCAAGACAGGATCTCCTCACAAGCACACAACAGCAAGAAACTCTTCAACATCATCAAGGAGTTTGCCCAACCCAACAGCGAGACAATGGACATCCCACCCTCACAGGACCTATGCGACAGATACAACACCTACTTCTACCACACAATCAAGACCATCTATGACTGTTTCAACAAGGACAACTGACGTGCAGAACGCCCATCCAACCACTGACATCAACAAACCCACAATCTCCACCTGGACACCCCTCTCCACCGAAGATACATTGAAAACCGTGAAGTCCATATACTCTGGGGCCCCCACAGACCCATGCCCCTATCACGTCTTCAAACAGAGCTGCTAACACCATCGCGCCCAAGTTCCTCACCATTAACTGCTCATTAGCTGCCGCCACCTTCCCCGATGACTGGAAACACGCCATGATCAACCACCTCCTCAAGAAACCATCAGCTGACCACACACCGACCGCAAAAACTTCAGGGTCATATCCCTTCTTCCATTTCCTGCGAAAGTCATAGAAAAAGCAGTCAACAGCCAACTCACCACCTTTTTAGAATGCCACAACATTCGCTCCCTACTGGACAAGGGAGAGACAGCGGCACTCATCCTAATTGACCTCCCTGAAGCGTTCGACACAGTCTCCCATCAAACCATGATAAGAAGACTCCACGAAGCCGGCATTAGAGACAAGGCCCTCGACTGGATCCAATCCTTCCTCTCTGGCAGAGCACAACGAGTGAGACTTGCCCCCTTCCTCGCAGAACCCACACCCACCACCTGCGGAGTGCCCCAAGGATCCTCCCTCAGCCCCATGCTGTTCAACGTCTACATGGCCCCGGTAGCTACTATCATCAGAAGCTACGGAATAAACATAATCTCCTACACCAACGACACCCAACTCATCATCTCCCTCTCCAACTAACCAGACAAGGCGAGATGCAACTTCCATGAGGGCAGGAAAGCAGTCACCAACTGGATGAGAGAAAGCTGCCTTCAACTCAACACAAACAAGACCGAGGTACTCATCCTGGGCCCTCAACCCAATGCATGGACCGACTCCTGGTGGCCACCCACCCTTGGAAACCCACCCACGGCTACCAGTCAAGCCCGCAACCTTGGAATCATCCTGTACACCGACCTCAGCATGAACCATCAGATCAACTCAGTCACCTTCACCTGCTTCCGCACCCTCCTCCTCCTACATAAGACTTTCAGATGGATCCCCCTCGAGCATAGAAAGACCGTCACACACGCCCTCATCACCAGAAGACTGTACTACGGCAACGCACTCTATGCCGGAATTAACAAAAAATTTGCCCGCAAATTGCAAAACATCCGGAACGCCACTGCCAGACTGATCCTCGACCTACCCCAACACTGCCACATCTCACACCACCTACGCACACTGCAGACGCTCCCCATTGAGAAAAGAATCACTTTCAAAATCCTCACCTAGGCACACAAAGCCCTCCACAACACCGGACCTACCTACCTTAACCAGCGACTCAACTTCCACATACCCCACAGGACCCTACGCTGAGCCCAGCTCTCTCTCGCAGAAGTACCCTGCATCAGGTAAACCAGAACAGGAGGACGCTCCTTCTTCTACCTCGCCGATACCACCTGGAACACCCTACCTATCCTCATCAGACAAACCACCTCCATCCCCAGCTTCACGAAGGAATTGAAGACATGGCTTTTTTAATCCACCTCTGGTACACGCTACACCCCGCCTGCCCCCAGTGCCTAGAGACCCTAAAGGGTGAGTAGCTGCACTTTATAAACTCTTATTGAGTGAATGATTGATTGTAGTTCACCTCTGAAAAAAGTACAACAGCCTCAACAGCCTGTAGCTAAAGTGCAACAGCAGCTTAGCACTATAACACAAATATTTATTAACACAATACTTTTCCTGTCAGAAGATAAAAGCACCAACAAAATTAATTTTCACAGTTGTTCATAACCTACCAAACTGGAAGTGGTTTCGAGATCAGATTGAAGAAAATAGGAATACTGCGCAGAACTCCATAATGTATGCATGCTTCACATCCCCAAAGAGTTCCAGCACCTCCCTGGAATCTAGAAGCATTATATTAATGCAGTTACAATACAATACTTTGTTTGAATGCATGTAACATGTAACTTTTCATCTTTTATGTGTATTCTTTAATAAAACATGATTTTATAAGGTTTTCACTACATTCAATTAAGTTGCATCATAGATATGTTTTACTGTGAGTTACCAAAATGACTCGATTAGAATGCAAATTTGGACTTTTAATTTTTTTCACAAACTTGCCACCCCAAAGCATTCTTGGATCAAGCTTGCATGTGCTGTACTGTTTCATCTGGAAATGCAATATATATCTCCTCAGATCCAGGGGTCTTCCATCTCTCTCATGTTTACTGTTTCCCCCACAGTTGCCTATTTACACTTTCAAAGGGCCTATGACAGTCTAAATACTAAACAAGCATATATTATTCAACACTGGGATACTATGCATTGGCATCCACCCCAGGCTAACAGTCACCAGCACTGGGATACAGAAATGGAGAGCATAACACTCTGACATTGACATCATTGACATGAGGCCACTGGCATTGCATTTGTCAATTGATTGAGGGGTGCGAGGTGATAGAAGATGGTTAACACCGTTCTTGGCAGCATTGAAGAGTGCTTTGTTTCTGATGGCTGCTTTGGTGATTGCACTTTTGTAAAAGGCAAGATTAGTGGTGATGATGAATTATCTACATGCTGAGCAGAGTTCTTTGATTTGGATGAGGTTGCAGAGGGCATTGTTCAATCTCAATTTTTCTTCTTGTCTGTGTAGGATGCACTTGCTTTTGGGAGTATCATGATGCTGAGGTTTGAGGTTTGGGAATTGCATTTTCATGAGTATGTTCCATTCTACATAGGTTTTCATGGAAATGTATGTGTCCAGCGGAGTGTTGACATCTGATGTGGCAGGAGGAAATTGTACAGTTTGACAAAATTCTTTTTAAGTACATGGTGGCTATCCTGCACTCACACAAGCACACTGATCACTTTTAGTTTGTGTGTAGAGAACGAACCTTTCCTATTTGTTGGTGCTTCTTCTCTAGTAAAGAATCCTACGCTTGTTTGCCAGTACACATAACTTTTGAAAAATGCTGCTTTATAAGAAATGTAGTTACTTGACATCTCTCGAGTTGTCTGATGTGAGCCCCCTGGTCTGTTGTGTATATTGATACACAGACCGCCACGGTGCTGGATTGTTCAACAATGTATGTTCACAATAGCAGGGATTGGTCAGAATGAATTTCTGCTCCAAATGACAAGTAATATCATAAAATTAAAAAAGTGATAGTGGAACCACTGTAGTCTGTATGGTGTAGACCCCAGGTTGGATGACTCTGTCTCTTCTAAGCACGGCCCCACTTCTGGTTTTCTTGAGGTTTCTGCAGTGCTTTAAATGGGCCGGTACTCTCCGGTACTGAGTACCGGAACTTTTTTATTTTGAGAGGGAGAGTACCGGCACATCTCAAGAAAAACGTAATACTTTTAATTGGAGAGTACCGGCACTTCTCAGAAACAAGCAGGTACTCTGGTACAGAGTACCTGCACTTCTATTTTTCCATTTAAAGCACTGACCTCTACAGATTCCTGTAACAATGATAGATGGTCACAGTGTAACATTCTGGGGGAGAAACGACTTGCCGCTTTCGAAAACAGCGCTCTAAGCATTGACCCTTTTTGAAAATATTATTTTGTATGATTAATGGTCTTCTATAGCTACTAGCGAATGGCAATATTAATAGAATGTATTTCTCACATCTGGAACAAAGGTTAATTTAACCATGCACTCCTCCTTGCTGATCCACACTTTGTACTATGAAAGTAAGCAGTATTTTGTTTTAGAAATTATTTGCTTTCAGAAAAAGATGCCTGTTTTGTTTATTTATATTCATGACAATTATGGGAAATAACTAATTAAATTTTGGGAATACACTAGCCCTCCAGAGATATGCCCTTTCCCAATGGACTCGCACGCCAGGGCACTTCGAAAATCCAGGAAGCAGACCTGTTTCATGTGCTAGCCCATCAGTGCTTAATTGAGTATTTCTAAGCCAATAAAAAACCCTTCAACATTGCTGACTGGAGGCCCAGGATCCCAAACAAGCTGCCCATTAATAACCCGCGCCAACAAAGGAGAGGGGAAGCAGCCCACATGCATTGTGCAGGTTCCCTGGTTTCATTATTCCAAACACATTAGTACACTGTACTTTTCCTACTTACAGGGCCTTTTGTGTATGTCTACTGAGCATGTGACTGTTTAAATGCCCCAGTGGGGAACCCAGAGACAGCAGAAAGGGGGAAATCGTTTGGGACAATTTGCATTAGTTCAAGGGCAGCATAAAGCATTTTGCAGCTGGTTTATTGCTATTCTTGGGCTGTGTAAGCTGTCTTTCATGTCAAAAGCCCTTTCCTGCTTACAAATCACCAGGATGAATTCCGGCCACCATGCTGTTCACCTAAGCTCCTGCAGGGGCTCTGGCCCTTTGATCACTGATATCGTTTGCAATCGAGTTAAAAATAGGGAGCTGCTGAGATAAGCCTGGTTCTGACAGAGGAGCGGCCTTTCTCCAGTTCCCTGGCTTTGTTCCATTCTTCTCAAGCCTGGGAGCTCTTAATCTCAGCACAGAAGGAGCAATGTCGGAGTCCGTGGGGAGAGTACCGGAGGGAGGAGACACTGCTGTAGGGAGAGGAAGTGGTGCAAACTCGCGTTGCTGCTTCCCTCTTATTTTCCCCATCTCGATCCAGAAACTAGAGTCATTCAGCTCTAAGATCTACCCCAAAAACTCCTTTTCTAAGGTTGCTTTCCTTTCATTTCTTTCAATTTCCAGAACAATCCATTCAGTGACGTGTTGTCGTACGTCTGGCAACCGCGTGCTTTCGTTTGCTTCCTTTATTGTACTTTTGTGAACATTTTATTTATGACACTGAGTTACTTAACATTGAATGCTTTTTCAATAAGTGAAACAGCCTCACGGGCCTGCAAGGAAACAATAGCATAGCAGGAGCATCATTCTTGTTCCTCTAATCATGTTGGTTGTCGTTACTACACTCGGCGCTGCTTTTCTGGTGCATGTGGGACTCTATAAAAATCGGTCACAAGCATTCAGTACCCTTTTGGGTATTTGCACCGAATGACACTGTATTCCTTGTAAAATTGCTACCCAACGCCATTCTCCAGAACAGCCAGTAGTGTCTCCCCTTTCTGTACTACGGATTCCTCCCCTTCTGTACTACGGATTCTTCTGCTAGGACGAAGTGATTGGTGGCACTATCTGTATTTCCGCTCCAGCAAGCATGTCATTTGTGATATTCCACTGCAATGACACAGAAGAAGAGCCAAAGCATAAAAAATATAACATATTTCCTAGCTACATGACTGTCAACCCCAGACGTCAGTACAGGATCCCCACCAATTATTTATGGTTATTTTATAGTTTTGCCTATTTAGCAGCTTTGCATAGCGCCTACAAAACCTAAGAACGTCAGATCGCTGTACATAGAAAGCGGCATTTTGCAAGTCATATACATCGGAAGAATACCAAGTACCTTTGTACAAAGCCAGTAACAGATACTGAAGGAGGTACATGTGGATCATATATAGATTATGTACACGCATGATCTCTGTCGTGTTTGGCACCACGAAAAGGAGAATCGAAAGAAAAAAACAGCTTCCAGACTACAAGATGCTTTTATCCCAGTGCAAATGGGGATTTATGCATGGGAAATGTTTTAATAACTTGCGTTTTATGCAACGCTAAAATCCCGCACGCCTGCTATTTATTTAAAAGTACTTTGATGATGGATGTCACTACTGTCCAGTTTATGGCATGGAGTTGAGAGTCGTTGTCGATGGTGTAAGGAGGGCACACAAAATATCTTCTTTCCTATGAGAATTACTTGTCGATACTGTACAGAATATCACAAGTGCATTTATTGTTTCTCATGAAAGGGCCCTTCATCCTGAAAGAGTTTCACAGTGGCTGAAGTCTGCGTTGTCTGCAGGCAGGTGCATTTGAGTCCAGCATGCCTCGGGGCCTGATCGTTGACTTCTCGCATTCGGTCTGCTCTCCAGTCAGTTCTGAATAGAGCCGCTTGCTGTGCTAATGCCGCGGCTGCCGTATTGAAAATGTAGCATAATTGGCAGCAATTAACAGTGGCCTCGATTATTATATTTATTCATTCACATTCCTTAAGCTATTTGTTTTCTTCAAAACACCTACATTATTTGGACGTGTGCACTTGTGAGGTCTGCGGGCCTACTGCAGAACACTATGGGGCTTATTTACAAGCCCCCAGCGCCACCGGAGGGTCCATTTTAGCAACGCTTCCATGGCGCTGTGTCCACTTCCTCATACACATGGTGACGCTAAGCCATTTTTTGTGGCTTAACAACGCCTTATAAATATGGCTTTCTGATGCAGGTTTCTGTGGCAGAGGGATGTGCAATGGGTTTTGCTGTGGGCGTTTTCACCCAACACCCATTAGTTTTGACACTGCCCCAGATTTGCGAGGAATTGTAACACTGAGGCAGAGCCAAAAACTAATGCGTCCCCAGGTCTGGCGGTAGAGTGATGCAACGAGGAGAAATACTTGCATTTCTCCTTATTTTTGCAAAACACCATTAATGATTGTTTATGTGCAGGAAGGTGTGCTTTCCTGCAGATAAACAATCATTCCCTGAAACGCAAGCACCCTTGCACTATGGTGCAAGAGTGCCTGCGTTGGTACTTGGCAGCTAATTTTAGCGCCATTGTAGGGGTTTAGAGGACAGAAATGCACTGTATCTTGTAGATACAGCACATTTCTGCCCATTACCGGTGGCATAGGGCAGCACAGCAACACTTGCTGCGCCACTCTGTGCCACGGTGCTTTGTAAATAAGCCCCCATGTAAGTTATCATGTATGCACCAAACACTTTATTTGATTCCACGTGGAGCTTGATTTACTAAAATCAAAGATAGGCCTATTATTTCCTGAATGCAAAAAAGTGTTCAAACACCTTAATGAACAGCTGAACAGAAAAGAGAAGTGCACTATGACTCGTTTTTTCTCAGAGTTCTAACAGGGTAGTTTTGACAATTGTAATACTAAAAGGTGAAAAAAAACATCTTTTACACATAATATTTGCACCAGTTATCAGGCGTATTTTACCCCATATCATTATCTTCGCACTGACCAACCACTTATTTCTTCTTCACCAGTAGTGGCGTAGCTGGGTTGCCATAGGCTCTAGTTCAAGCAAAGTAACTGGCGTCCCCCACTAGGATTATATCACAGTCTGCCAGCAGCTGTCATGACACTCCTCAATCTTCAACAGAGTCTGCATCTACCATATCAAAACTCAATGACATTGGAAGGCACACACTATTCTATTGTCACTCCCTGAACTGTATTTCTGCAAAACAAAGCCATAACTCTAAAAAACATTACAAAAGCCAATAGGTTTGGCCCTTGTAAAAATGCATGCACACACATATATAACATGCAGGGACCCCCATACTCAAACTGTTGGCCTCACAAAGGCACATCCCTCACAATGCACTCACAAAACATGGTGGCTATCCTGCACTCACATAAGCATTGCTCACATACAGATACACTGCTCACTAGGAAGAAACAGAGCCGGGACAGATGGTGGCATAGGAAGCACAGCTTGAGTATCTGGGCATCGGTCCACTAGTACAATACAAAGCCATTGAAGGAAGCTACGCTGAAGCCTGAATGTCCATTGAGGTTACGTAATCTTTCATTTGTCACACCTGGACCAGCGCTGCAGACTATATGAGTCTGATCTTTGTGGACTTACCTACTGAAAAACAAGGTGATAATTTTCCTTGTAGTGCAAGTCTACACTAAAATAAATGAAGAAAAACAAAAGGAAAAAACATGCCATCTAAATATGGAAGGCATGTGCTTTAAAAAAATAAATAAAAAATAAAAGCTTCACACCAGTCTGCCATCTTGGAACAGTAAAAAATGATCAGATGTTGTCATGGTTTTGAAGAATGCAGCAGTGATGCCTGACCCTCAGCATAAAATAGTTGTAGTCCAGCAGCAATGGAAGAAAGCTGCTGGTAGTCTCATTACTCAATCTGCACTAGTCTGCAGGTGAGCTGCGGGTGGGGGGGGTTAACTAATGGAAATACCTCCTGAGGTTGGACTCCCCTGAATACACAGTAACATTACCTGACATCCTAAAAGAAACAGCAGCTGTCTACTTGGAAGAACCAAACATTGACAATAAATCCATTGGCTGAAGAGGGCTGATCCAGTTCCATATTGTGTGAATGCTGTTCTGAAGGTCTGAAACCAATACATAAATGACTGTCTGCCACACATTTTCTCTAAGAAGGATTATGTATTATTGTTTAGAAAATATGAGGCTGGAAAAACAGCTAAAACAGTCTTTTGGTCAGACCTAAAACATACAGAAATAGAGAACAGAGAGCAGGAGTGCAGTGGGTCCCTGGCTCACATACAAGTCTTACAGCACTGGTCAAGAGCATCACAATCTTCCCTAAAATACACATAACAAGCATGGTAATGCAGGGCCAGTGCAAGTTTCATGCTGGATGGCTTGGGCACCGTCACCCTTGGTACGACAATAGAATATGGCTCCACACTTTCCTCATGGGTGACAGTGTTCACCTATGAAGACATAGTATAATGCAGCTTACTACAACCCAAACAACCAGCAAGGAACAGACAAAATATTAGCAGTCACTTCTCCAGCCACAATTCCCTTTCAGGCACCAGTGGGCTGCTCAAGCAAAGATCAATACATCTATACCTTGAAACCTGCTAAGACAACTCATCCACTGAAGGCGGGATCCTCCTTCACATGTTACTCTTGAACCATAGCTTGATTGTCAAAATAATTGGCATCCATTACTTGACAATTAAGAATACCACTGCCTCAGCTCCCAAAACACACGGAGTCAGTGGCACAAGCGTGGAGAGAGGCCTCCTGGTTCCTGGGCTGAGGGGCAGACTTTTGGACATGACCCCTTTCTGGACTAGTGATCAGCTTAGCGAATTCCAAAAGGGCTCTGCCATTGGGGTCTTATCGGAATAGACCACATATGGAGAGCTGGGAGTCTAATCTCCCTCGAGTACCTTCAACAGGAATACTTAATAGGGGCAAAGATGGATTTCCAGTACCTTCAACTGAAGCATGCACTAAAGAAACAAATACAGGTGTGCGAACAGCTCCCAGAGTCAGCTCCACTCAAAGACCGACTGTTACTGGAACTGCTGCCAGAGAAGGAAATCTCCCTGACCTATAAAAAAACTTATGAACAATGCAACAGACCCCGGACGGTCACTGCAAGAGGCTTGGGAGGGTGACCTAGGAGACATAGAAGAGGAGGACTGGGAGGAGGCCCTAGAGAGTCCACGAGTAGTGGCATTTAGGGCTCGATTCTGCCTAATACAACTTAGAATCCTACATATATCATACTACTCTAGCTCTTTGCTATACCGTATGGGCCGAAGTGATTTGGCATTGTGTAAGAGGGGGTGTGGCATGGAGGGCTCCTTTTTTCATATCCTGTGGAGCTGCCCGTGCATACAGGACTTCTGGCAGTATGTGGTCCACATCATGACTCAGGTCACTGGCCTGACGCGTCTGCTGGAGGCCCATTAGTTAATACTGCATATAGTTGGAAAAGAGAGGTGGCAGCAAAACCAGCGGATGTGGCTAATGCTAGCGGCAGGGGTGGCAAAAAAAGACATAGCGAGGGCGTGCAGAGCCGCTGAGCCACCAGAGATACAGGACTTGGAAAATACCTTGGACTTGTGCCAGCAAGCAGAACAGGTGATTTACTTGAGCCGGGGGTGCCTCTAGAAGTATAACATTTGGTTTCAATGGGAGGCCTATAGGAATAGGTGAGGGATGGAGCCAATGGGGAGAGAGTGGGGAAAGGAACATGGACCTACCATTCATCATTACGGATCTGGGACACAGCATGTAATGTAGATTGTTGATGGGGAGAGGGACATAAATTAAAAATGAGATATTGTATTGATGATACAGTGATTACTGTTATGAAACTAAGATACATAACACGATCCTGTGCAAAACCTTTGTGTAGAAAGTACTGTTGTGAGCAACTGTTAATACCAATAAAAAGAACTATAAAAAAAAAAAGAATACCGCTGCCAGATCTCAATTAATACAGAAGGTTAGTATAGGACAGGTCAGCTTGAATCGCCTGGATAGAGGAGATGGTAAGCCTAGACAGAATAGAGACCAAATACCCTGACCCCCTAGAGAGGAACAAATAACAAAAGTTTAGGGACTCAAAGAAATGGGAGCAAGGAGTCTTCAGTGACTAAGTCACAAAATCTATTGTTGTCTAATGAGCTATTGTTTGTGAAAATACCTTTAGTACTGTCTCTGACCTAACGGTCCTTGAAGTTTTTGCCAACCTTCAGCACATTCTTCCACTGCGGCTCACTATGCGTCAGAAGTGATGGTGCATGAATGATTCATGCGACTTGCGTCTGCCTACAGCCGAACCCACCTCTGACTTGTATCCATGCATTTTCACCATTCTTTCCAAACATCTGCTTGCTACAACGGTTGAGTGACTGTGGACTTTGTGTGCCATCCCCACTTTGATCTGATCTCTGCATCCATACTCCTTGACACCACTGCATTATCCATCAATGATGTATTGTTCTTCTGTGCTTTGCATGCCATGTTGCTTTCCCTCTCTGTTTGGTGTGCTGAAATTCATGTAATCCTGCATACTCTGGCTACATTTCATTTTCTGTGAACTTGTGCTGATTATGTAGGTTTGAAAGGTATTTAACACTGTATCTGCATCATAACAAATAACCTTTGTCTTTCATGTCCAATGTTCTGCAGTAGGGGCATTTAGGACATAGTATTTTTACAGCCCTACTTACATACAGTGGCTACTTTAGAAGTGTTGCCTATTGCTAATAATGAGGAAGCTCCCTACTACTGCACAGATCTACTTAGGAAGGTCCCAGTCCACTGCACGCCCGTTGACACCCACACAATTCAAGGTGCTGAGTCTGGAAAAATAGTCTGGAAAAATTGGAAGTTGGCAAGACTGTTCCTCTTGCCACGTATGGGGTCAATTACCATTTTATTTGTGCTGGTTAAAAGTTGACTAACAGTTGGTATGGACTTTCTATTAACAATATTCTTGTATAAATGACCAGTCGACTTGACTCTGTCCAATATGCTTCTTAGGAATGATGTACAGCTCGATTTTATTTATGTTTCATGTGTTGACCATCCTCGATGTCCATCCTTCACTTGTATCACTTCCTTCCTGCACTGCACCATTACTTCAGTGTAGCATCCGTAATGATTGATGGGAATGACATTTTGTAACTCAAAGACAATTGGAGTTTTCATGTGTTTGTCTTCATCCAGCAGATTTTTCATGTTTGAAAGTGGACTTAGTAGATAAGTGTAGCTGAGTCTCTTGACTACTACTGAAATTAAGTGGTAGGAAAAATTGTTTCATATTACACTCCAACTTGCAGGCACACACGTCTCACGCTGTTTATCGTGGCCCTTGCACCCTGTGTTCTCTATCCTGTCGACTGAAACAAACTGCAAGAGATGCTACATAAATTGTTTTTTTCTGGTTTATTTTTGACCCTGTGACAAATATGTTTTTGTGACCTGGGTGTCATTTTAGCCTAGATTGCTCAGTAATGCGTGCAATTTAACTCGCAACAGACATTGTATTTGACAGAGATTTTCTTTCTGTGCACGGATCTGTGTGGGTGCTGATGACCAATGAGAGTTCAGTTTCTGGCAGGATAGTAGTGATAGCCATGAGTTTTGGCATAAATTATTTCAGTGCACAGCGTTATTTCATTGCTTTATTCTTTGTTTACCTGGGTTAATTTCTGCCCAGTGGTGGTTATGTTGGTGTGCTACTGCTAATGCATGGTGTAGCCTGGGTGGGGTTGCTGGTCGGCACTGTGTTCTGAGGGATGTGTTAGTGAGTGTGTTAGAATCCATAATTGGAACTGAACTAGTTCTTTGTTGTGATTTCAAGATCCCGCCTGTACTTCACATTGACATTGTCATCTGGCTCTTTGCTCAATTGGTGTTCAGCATTTTGTCACCAGGCTACACTGTTGCAGGTTTTAGACTTGTTACTGTTTGGTGAAAATATTCTTGGTGATTGCAGGGCGATCTTGAATGCTTTGTGTCGGCTTTCATAATTACGCCCAAAGATCAGCAAAACATTTTAAATGCCTTTTGAGTAGTACCACCTGATACTTATTTAATATTGTTTACAGGGATACGAATTAATGCAAATCTTATATGATTGTTTATATGATTTAGTACCATTCTTTGCTCCTTTCATGCATGTTATTTCTCTTAGTAAATGATCAAAGACAGACATTCACACCAACTGTGTTTCTACATATGTTTACACCCTGCCTTGCTTACTAATCTCATGTACAGAACAAGAACACATGTCATTATGTATGTAATGTTGAAATTGCTGAGTGGTAGCAGTGTGGTAGAACATTTACTGGTCATAGAGAACTAAGAAGTTTACCGGTTATGTTTCTGGCATCACACAGCATGTGCATATTGGAAGAGTGATAGTGCAGGTGGTCTCTTAACAATGGGAAAGAGAGGGCAACATGCCTGCTAACCATTGACGTAATGGCTTCTGGAACTGCAACAATATCACAGAAATAACAGTTTATGACCAGTTTCACAATTGTGGCCTGAGGCATGCTAAAATACCTGTGTATGTAGTTAACTGTAACATTTAGGGCTAAATTGGGGCACATTTTATAAACCAGTTGATAAGCATGTGATCCTCTGGAAGGTCCATCAGAAAATACATGGAAATTTGTCACTGAATTTACATGAGAGGGCAGTTCATGTAGTCATGCAATAGGTGTAGTTAACCTATTTCTAAGTTCAAGCTTCTTATCTGACCAATTTTCACTTGTATACTCTTTGGGCTCCCCTTAACCTCTCTAATAGCACAAACCTAAGGAGAGGCTCTATGTTTCCAAGCATATAATATGGTGATTGAAAGCATGCATGGATAATTTTCAGGCATTGGCAATTGCTCTGGGAAACATTCCAGACCTTTTTTTTGCCTTATTGAGAAGGCCAAAATAGGCCGAAACTAGTCTAGGGTAGGCTGTGTGATGGGTTGGACAGTCCCTGTCCTGATAGTTTGTGCTGGACTGTTCCTACAGGAGCAGGACGAAGGTTGATTTGCACATGACACGCTCCTGTTTGAGTTTGGATGGTGGACAAAAACATGATGGACTGGGGCAGTTCCCCAATAATTACCAGCGGCACAAATTAATTCAAGCATTCCGCTCATCACTTTATTGAACCCCTCAACATTTCCAACACACTCATTCACATAAGTCTTAAGCACTTTGCTTCTCTTTGGCATTGGAAGTTCCCGTATTTACATTCCATTCACAATGTGAGTATGTCATTTCACCTTTTGTTAAAGATCCGCTCACTAATGTCTAAGGGCCTGATTAAAAGTACGGCGGTCCATAGGACCCCCATACCTGCTGTGGCTGTCTGACCACCGCATCCCTGGTGGTCCAACTGCCAGATTACAATCCTGAGAGTTGGACTGCCAGAAGACTGCTGCCACAGCCAGGATTAGAGATCCCGATGAATTGGTGGCAGTGAAAGTCGTTGTCAGCAACGGTGGTGTTGAGTTCAGCACCGTCGAGCTGATCACGACTTTCCTTTCTGGCAGCTTTTTCATAGTGGGGTCTCTGCCATGAAAAGGCTGGTGGAAAGGCAGAGTTGGTGCCACAGGGGGCTCCTGCACTACCCACGACCATGTTGTGGGCAGTGCAGGGGCAGCTCTGTCAGACAGTGCGCATTCCGAGGGTGCTGCGTACAGTGGTATTGGCCTCGGCTCTCTCTGAGAACCAAGGCCAATGCCACTCACTGTTTACGCCGGTCAGCCTGGCACAAACATTGTAATATGATGGTGGTGAGGCTGCCGGCTTGACGGCCGCCTCCCCACCACCGTATTGGAGTTTGGGTGGTTCAACCACCGAACTCGAAATTCTTTTGCATAATAAGTGCATTAAGAATTGTACTTTTTCCTTACACGTAAAATGCCTATGCACATAAGAAACATACATTTTGGATAATTGCTCACATTTCTGGACAAGTGAGTACACGCATTTTTTACTTGCAATTCTGTGTTTATTTATTTAATTTCGTAATTTTGGCATGCTCTAGTTGGGCACACAGTCATATTTTATACCTTTGAGAAATTAGGAATTGCAGTTCTTGCTTTTGTCACCCTGGTCCTTGGTAACTTAAGATCCCAAGTAAGGAAGTTTAGAGATCTCTTGGTGTTGATTCAGTTTAACCTCAGTGGAGGAAGATCTGCACACTCTGGGGCTTGGTCTCTTTCCAAGGGAGTATAGTCCCAGTAGTTTTCGTCTCAGGCGTGAAGGTCTTAGGTAATAGGCATGCCATGTTTCCTTGAACATTGCAAGATTAGGGAGATTTCTAACTCTTCAATGTAAAGAACTCCATTGTTGGGCACCCAGAGCTCAAATTGTCATTCTGTTCAAATGTATTAGTCTGACAAAGTGTTTAAAGACAGTTCGAACTAATTTGAATTGTATTCTCTACGCCATCTGACACCAGTGAAGAGCTTGCCTGTTATGTAACCCCATTACAATCTCTGTAACCTTTAATACCTGCTTCTATGGTTTCCCAGCAAAAAAAATGTCACAGTAGCTCAGTCTCTTCCACATCAAGGCCCTGGTGAGTTTAATATAGTGAGGATTACAAGTGGTGGGATGAGCCTTTGCAGTCACATGAGCTGGTGTTTTTTTACCACCACCATGGTTGGTCAAAGGGATCAAAGTATACTTTTTGTCAAGCCGTAGACCAATGAATTCTACTGCACAAGCTGGGGACCGACTCACCTTTTATGTCATTTGGCACACAAACTTTAGGCTGTCTCTACATGTGATCTAGTCTTCAAGCTCTCAGTCTAAATGTTCTTGAGGCATAGGTAAGACTCCTTCATCTAAAATGTACTTGATTTAGGAAGACTGAGATAGTTGTAGTCTGGTCTTCTTGAGAGTCGAGATGCATATCTAATTGCATACTATCATCCTACATTTGGAAACATAAGTAGTATTGAATATAATTTCTGTTGGAGGTCTCATGTAAATGTCCTTCTTGAATCTCCCCTTTGTTTGTAAATAATTCTGTGGGTACTATACGCATTATTTTTTAATTATTTCATTTGCTTCTATGTACATGAGCTTTTGCTTGACTTATGGGTTCTTAAGAACCTCAGCCAGATTCCCTTACAAAAAGCATTCCATTCATGACTTCAGAAAGGAGAAAAGTATTGATGGAAAAGGGAACAAGATCGAAAATTGATTGTAAAAGTGCAAGAAGAGGGAAAGAAAGAGAGATTGCTGAAAATGTGCATGTTATCGAAGGGGCACAGCCCATGAAAAACATTCAATTTCTAATGATCACCATTATAAATTGTAATTTGTATTTAACCTGAATTCATGATGTTTGATGTGTATTGTAGTATTTTAATAGGAACCACAATGTGGTAGTTGGTAGTTACAACAGAGGAAGATGCTGTTATTATCATTAGGGAAGGGACACTGGTCGCAAAAATCATGAGTGCAGAAGTAGCAGCACTTTTCTGAAATGCTAGGGGTATTTCTCTAGGTCTGTGCAAAGTTGTGAAATTTCATCCCATAAACTTTCAAATTGCATTACATTTTGTAAACTGAATATTTGCTATGGCTTGTGTTAAAACTGAATGCCACAGCATAATTAGCGTTAAAAAGTCACCTCAGAAACTAGTCTCCCACAAAATATTTTTTGCTCCTGCAAGACATTTTCTGCTCAAACCAGTCTCCCATGGAAAGAACTTGTGTGAACTTTAACTGCTGCAAAATTCACAGAATTTAAAATCTGGCAAAACACTGAAAATTTCACATATGCCTACATTTCTTGAATATAGCATTTCCAGTGCATGAATCAAATGTTTTATTAACGGTTACAAATCTAATCTTTCCTTAATTCTGCATGCCATGATTTCTCTTCTTTATAAATTATAAAAATAATGTTTTTATGTTTAAAGGGAGAGGTTAACATTTCATTTAGGTCAGGTTTTTACTGTTTTCGTAGTTTTAAGCCAAAAGTCTGGAAACAATAATTATTAGATCTTATGTTTATCAATATCTCTCTTGGTGTCCTTTCTCCTGTCTTTTGTAGGTATTGCCTGACCATGCATGTTCAGTCTGTTTGAGATATCTTGTTTTCTATCAGTGGGTTGAGAGACTTCCCATTGCTTACCAGTGTTTGGCTTAGTTCTTATTGGTCAACTGCTGTAGGCTTCCTTCCTCTTTGTGTGTTTGTTGCTGGCCTGGAGAATGGGCGCATTACTACTGATAAGTGTTTTTATGCACTACTTTTTTCTTTGGAATTACGCACTCTATTAGAATATTTTTCAGTTGGCTCTTGTGTACTTCTCTTCTTCCTCAGTCTCTCAGAGGAAAGCATTAATTGTCATTTCATGAGTATCTCCTGCTCAAAATATTTGGAATTTCTATAACTGTTAGAAATGGGGCCTCTAGTTAGTCATTTTTTAGTATGTCTTTATTTATCTTCACTTTGCACTTACTTTTCCCTATTTTCTCCAGACGGACACAGTAGCCACTGTCTCAGACTCTAGTGTCTTTATTTGTTGACCAAGGGACGCTTGTGCAGCTTTATGTGCACTAATCCCATCTTTAATGTCCTGGTAGTTCTTGACAATGAATAGGTAAAGGTTTTCAAGCGTACATATGTTTTATCATCTGAAATGTCTGTTATTCAAATTTGCAGAATGCTTGCTGCAGAATGGGTATTTATATAATGAAGAAGGCATTTTTCCACTTTGGGTGTAAGGAAACTTATATATCTATATATATATATATATATATATATATATATATATATATATATATATATATATATACATTGCCAGTAGGTAGTTATAATTAGGACCATGTTTCCATAGGAAAAGCGTTTTGTGACTTGTCTATTTCTCTGGTACTGTTTGACAAATCTTCACCAAATTTTCCCCAAAAAAGTGTTGCAATGATTCTTGTTGGTGCATGGAAAGTTTTGAGGTAATCCATCAGGTGGGGGCAGAGAAAAAGGGGGCTCCAAAAGGTTGGGTTTCCCATGTTAATTTCCATATGATTCTTTAGACATGACTAGAGGCCGAACCACGGGACGGAATTTCACCAAATTTGCCAGACCTAGCTGTCGGTACGCAGATCACGCTTTTCCTTATTTTGTGTGAATCCATTTAGTAGTTATTGAGATATTTAAGGAAAACTAAATTTGTATATCTCTGGCCTTGGTGACTTTGCAACTATTTCGCAGAGACTGTGAAGTATTCGCAAATACGCATGTCAAAGGGATTGCTCTGATTGGCTGGCCGCACCCTGACCAGAAAGTTGCGGCCTCCATTTTATATACCGGGACATGGTTCCCAGGGCGGAAAATGGTTTTAAAAGTTCAGATAATCGGTGAGAGTGGAGTTAGTCTGACCTCTAGGCCATAATATAAAAGTGTTTGTAGGTAAAGTTAATATAAGTTAATATGTATGAAAATATTTTTGGGGACGCTACTCGATATTCGCGAATACGTCGCGATGCTCGGCACGGACCCCTCCTCATATAACATTGTGACGAATTGGCGAATAACAGTGACAATAAAAAAAAAAATTGGGAAGTGATTTTGTTTAGTGATAGCAGTAGTGAGACACTCATGCTTGCCCTCACCGATGTACTCAGATACTGATCCACAGAATGAGAGACACATGAAGACCCTGATGCAGTGACTCACAGAGTGAGTCAGACCCTCATGTACTCACTCACAGACTGTGTTAGACAGTCATGCAGTCACTGAGACACTCACTAATACCCTAATGCACTGAATGATAGATGCACTTAGACTTTCATGCACTCACTCAAACACCCATTCAGCATCTCATGCACCTCCTCAGAAACCCATTCATAGCGGTTGCACACAGTCAAAGACCTATTCAGAGTCTCATGTGTTGACTCACATATCCACTCAGACCCTAATGGACTGAGCAAGAGACTCTCTGGCATCTTTATGTACTCACTGAAACAGCCAGTGAGACTTTCAAGCACTCTCTCACACAGCCAGTGAGACCCTCATGCACTCACTCGGAGACACACCAAGATTATTTCATACTCTCTCACAGACCCAATCAGAGTATTATGCACTCACTCATAGACTCACTGACACTGTAGCAAACTCACTGAGAGATGTAATCAGACTTTTGCGCACTAACTCACAGACTCACTGACAGCATTATGCACTCACTCAGAGATGCAGTGATAGTGACATGGAGTAAGTGACACACCCATTCAGACCGTCATGCATTTACTCAGAAACTCACCTACATCATTACACACTCACTCTCAGACCCAATCATACTTTCATCCAGTCACTCAGAAACCCACTCAGTGCCATGCACATAGTCACAGTCACACAGAAGTTCTGATGCAATTACTCATAATCCAACTCAACTCTGGCACACTCTCTTACACACCCAGTGGGGCCCTATGCACTCAGTCACAGATGTAGTCATTTACATACAAAGTTAGACTCACAGTCACTTTATATAGTATAAAAATAGTTATTTAAACTTATGTATATTCACTGAAAAAAACAAAGGTTAAATGGACATTATAGTCAGTAAATGGTATTACAAAAACTATAGAAATTCACTGAAAAAAACAAAGGTTACAGGGACGTTATAGTTAGGAAATAGAATTACAAAAAACATAGAAATTCACTAAAAAACCCAAAGGTTACAGGGATGTT
The DNA here is from genome assembly GCF_031143425.1 of Pleurodeles waltl. Classification (NCBI taxonomy): domain Eukaryota; kingdom Metazoa; phylum Chordata; class Amphibia; order Caudata; family Salamandridae; genus Pleurodeles; species Pleurodeles waltl. Next base: position 619,704,026 of record NC_090437.1, on the reverse strand, counting down.
ATAGTTAGGTCAACACTTTGAACCTACAAAACCAGTGAAATTCAGCAGTTATAGTTAACTGAGCTAACTATAACTTGCGCCCCCATAATGCACTGCTTCTTACCTCACATATTACATCACACATGACATGGTCAGTGACATCACTAATGGCATCTAAAATGACTATTCAATAAAGGTTATTTTTCTCTTCATCCTTTTCCCTCCACCATATTTTTTCTATCCCTTCCAGCTCCAGAAATATGAAATATGAACTTAAAAAGTGATAAATAGAAATTAGAGAACATTCTGAAAGCTATGGACAGTGAAAGCATCTACTAACTTTGATGAAGCGTAACATTTTGTTGCAGTGCTTCCCACAGTGGAGAACCAAGTGTGGCTTTGCTATTGACAACCCAATGAATCTCCTGTCTCTAAATGAGAGGGGAGTGAGTTCAGTGGGGTGAGGATCTATGACTCCAGTGGCGTTTGATCCTTCCTGATAGCTTAATGCAACATCCATAGGATACCATCCCAGCTGACAGCATCCTTTTCTAAGCATGATAATCCCTCTGTCCCACATTTAGCCTTTCAGTAAATTAAACCCCTTGGACATAATATAACAGCTGATTGGACTTTCATGTAAAGCGGGAAAATAGAGCCAGCACCTCCTGCTGCATGGCACAAAGAACATTTCAGAAACGTACACAGCTACGTTTTCCAGCCATAAACCCCTATTTCTCTGGTGCTGCTGCCACCGGCCACGAGTGATGTCTATGCAGCCCTTTCTGTTCTCTTTTCACCCTTCCCTATACCCTACTCCACCATCTAGAGCATATAATCTCACCTGATAGCTGTACTTGCTAATCTTGACAATCCCTGCACACCCTACCTTGCATTGAAGAGCATTTTACGTATCCTCGTCTGTAAATTATATTTCCTCTCACACTCAGCTACAAATCAGATCTCATACACAGTCTATTCATAACTTACAGCATACTCCCTGGTAGTCAAACCAAACGTCCACCGCCAACCTCGCCTCCTGGCATCCTGGCTTTACTCTACCACCTTCACAACACTCCGCTCTACTAAACAACTAAATAGTGCTCATTGTTAAGGCTGATCATTTAAGGCACTGATATAGATCAAAACTACAGACAATCTGTATTCCTCTCTACAGATTCACAGGACACATTCTTCAACCATAAGAAGCGATTGTAACCAGTAACATGAGCTCTCTGATATATATGTTCATGTGTATTATAGTTAAGAACAACTAATACACATTTTTTAGCTTCACCATGCACCCTCCCCCTCTTTCCTTGTCTGCCCTCTCTCTTCATGATTATTTTATGCTAAAATTGAATACATGATCTCATGTACCCGTCTTTATCTGTCTCTTGACATCTGATTGTATTTAAAACATCCCAAGAGCCTGTGCAACTTTCTGATGCCCTCTTCCCCCTGGAATGTGGTATAAACAAATTTGATATCATGTTGGAGACAAAAATACGAAACTGACGCTGTTGGTCACAAATTGATGGATAGGTGAAACTAGGGTTCCATAAAAAAACAGCAGTTTGCAAATGTATATCATTTAATTTGGAAATGCTGCACTCTCTGTCAGTATAGAAAGGCCCACAAGATTACAACCCCTGCTCGGACACTCCTGGGGCACTATTTTCCTGACACTGTCAAGTGCATCCATGGATTGATCAGTAATGCGCTGGTATTGCCTGGGGTCATGTTGTACATGTTATTGTTTTTTTCATGGGCAAGCCATTTCTCTTTGGGCCCGTACAGTCTATATCGACGTTGAGAAACCTATCAGAGTTAACTGTCCAAATGAACCCCTCCCTAAAAATTGTCTGGGGATCCACAATCTGCCAGTGAGCATTGGAGTCTGCACTGACTCCCGTGAGGCAAGCAGTATGTCCCAGGTGCCTCTATCCCAGGGGAAGACGTTACTGGTGTGATGGAGATTAAAGGCTCAATCAGTACTGCAACGGACGAGGACCACAATCACTAGCCGGATGTAAGATGTCCAAGTGTGTCAAGTGAGCTCTTTTTTCTGTCACTTTCCAGACAGCTGGAATGCTTTATGTAATCTCTTTCTTCTGGCACCACTTATGTGACACAATTGCTTGAAACCAGGAGTGGTCTGGGATGACTCAACTGGTCTGGTCAGGAGGGGTCAGGGAAGGATGCCTCTCTCACAGCTCTTGATGGGGAGCACGCTGCAAGGATTTGACACCAACATTGCTCCTGGTACAAGAAGCTGCTCAACCCACCAATGCTAGTGCAATATGAGGACGTTGTAGTTTGAGTGTCTCCTCTGATCCAAACTGTATAATATTTTGTCAAACGTTCCTAAAGTTCTCAGTATTCTTTCCCCCAAATCCCTTTGAAAAAGTCAACTGTGTAACACAGGCCACTTTAGCACAGGGGGTATCTACCCTTCAAGGGGCGGGGGCAAAGTCTAGGAATATCTGTGAGAAATGGGGGTGCCACACCACTATCTGCAATAGGGGAAGGGCATAATTTCGTGTTACACCACTTAGTTAAGTAAATTATGTTTGACTCTAAAAATACTTTCCCTGCAGATTGGGGAGGGGCAAGTTCGATCTGTCGAAATCCCAGCCCCTTCCAAGATTAAAATAAAGGTCGAAGTACCCTCTTTTTAACTTCCCGTACACTCTCTCTTCTAGAAGCCTCTTAAAAGGCTAGTACAACCTTTAACTGAAGTTTACCTTTATTTCCAGTTTTCCAGTCTTTCTGGTTCAATCTATTCATGGATTTTAATTTTCTACGAATATTCAGGTGGGTGGAAACAGCAAGGCTTCCACCCATTCTATGTGTATGCAAATTAGTACTCACAGGCAAAATGATGTAGCATAGCTACTGAAAACACTTACAAATTAAAAGAAAAGACAGTGGAATGTATATGATTCTAAAGTATTTCTATACCAAAAATGCACGAATCTATTTTATTTTCTTGAACAAAGACAAATATAATAAGAATATCGTGTAATACTTTAAAGGTACTTTAAGTTATCCCTACTAATGTCAATAGCCTGTGCATTTTAAGTGGTCTGTCTTAAATTTTCATATTTTGTCTACATATTCAAAAATACACATACCATTTAGCCACATTCCAAGAAAAAAAAAGAAGTGGTACCTTGCTCAGAAGGGCACCGCTAAAACACATTTCCTGTATTATTTTGACAGATTCCTTTACGATTATTAATGTATACCCTCTCCAGAGTCCAGATGTTAGATGTGTTTGGATAGATCACTGTATGTATAATATGACAGATAGCAAAAAAGAAAGGGTGTAATCTTTCTTACACATAAATCATGTACACCTGCCATTAAACTTTCAAAGTCTGAGGTATGTTATTCAACATCCAGTGAGGTTCCTATCAGAAGAGAAAAAATATATGCAGGTAAAGTAGGTTTTATTACAATTTAAATGTTTAGTAATTCAACTAATTACTTAAAACTATTACTATTTGTACTGAGTGAGAGAAGGGTAGGTTTGGAAAATTTAATTCCAAGCAAGTTACAATGCTTAATATTGGAGAAGGATGGGGCCCACTTCTAAATTGTGCTGTTTTTCAGTCGAAGACAATCATACTGATCTAAATGTGCAGGACACCATTTTGCAATATTGAGGGCCAGGTTTGTGGAAAAGTGGCGCAGCGCGGTGCTGCGCCAAAATTGGCAGCACCACGCTATGTCACTTTAGAAATGCAGGGAATACGGCTCACCCCTGTGTTGTGCCCTGCTCTGGTGCTAAATTCAGCTGTCAGCTCCAACGCAGGCATCCTTGCACCATCATGTATGCATTGAGGGGTGTGATTGCACAAAGCAGCACACACAGAAGTGCCAAAGCGTCATTTTCAAATGATTGTTCATGTGCAAGAAGGGACACCTTCCCGCACATAAACAATAATTTCTGGCATTTTGCTCGTTCTATGCATGATGTAGGATGCAGCACGCTTAGAAAAAGCAAAAAACGAGGAGGAATAAAAGCATTCCTCCTCGTTGCGCCCTGCTAACACCAACCCTGGGGGTGGTGTTAGCAGTGGCGGCCGGCAGCTTTAGGAGGGAGGGGGGCGGGCGGGAAGCACAGACACACACACATTCATTCTTTCACACACAGACACGCACGCACGAACATCCATCAACAACACTCATACCATTCAAACATGCACGCACGCACCAAACATTCATTTTAAAACATCACACACGCTCATTCTTTCACACACACACGCACGCACAGCCATTAACACTCATAACATTCAAACATGCACGCACGCACCAAACATTCATTTTAAAAGATCAAACACACATGCACGAACGCACATCCATTAACAACACTCATAACACTCAAACATGCACGCGCGCACCAAACATTCAATTTAAAACATCACAAACACACACACACACTTACCTTCAGCCTTGAGGTCCCAGGAGGGTTGGGACTGCTGCCTTGCCTCATTGGCTGACCTTAGGTCAGCCAATGAGGCAAGGCAGCAGTCCCAACCTCGTCACAGAGTGGGATGGGGTCAGTGAGACTGCTGACCCCACCCCACTCTGTGACGAAGTGTCACTGATTGACACTCGCCCTGGGCGCTCCAGGGCTTAAACCTGAAGCGCCCAGGGCGAGTGTCAATGGGTGACGCCTTCCTCGTCACCCAGGGGAGGGCCTCGAGGCACCTTTACTGAGCCGAGGAGGTCACACCCATAGGAGCTGTGACCTCCTCAGCCCAGCAAAGTTCAGCTCAGGCAGCCAGGAGTCTGCGCAAATCGTGCATGGCTCACTCCTGGCTGTCTGAGCTGAAAATGAAGAGTGTCTGTCAGGCTGACCATTGTTCAGCCTGACAGACACTCTTCATGAGGGGCAAAAGGTGGGGGGGCGTGGCCCCTCCGCCCTAAAGGACGGGCCACCACTGGGTGTTAGATTTTGGCGCTGCCTCAGGTTTACGAAATTTCATAAATCTGAGGCAGCGTCAAAATGCAATGGGTGTTGCTGTGGCACACCCACAGCACCACCCATTGCTTGCCCCTTCCACGCACAGTGCTGCGTGGGAAGGGGCTGTATTTACATGGTGATGTTAAGCCACAAAAGATGGCTTAATGCCACCTTGTAAATATGGCGCAGTGCTTAGCGCCACAAAGGCGTCACGAAAATTGACGCTCCTGTGGCGCTAGGGGCCTATGAATGCGCCCCTTCTCAACCATGTTCATTAAAGGACAAATGAAAAGAACATAGACAATTTTAGTGTGAAAAATAAATACGACTGAAAAAGGGTGCACATCAAAAAACCTGTTTTTAACAGAATTTCTTGTGACTAATAGAAAAAAGTAAAAACAATGATGAGAGGAACCTGAGATATTTATAAAACATACTAATACCATAACAAGGTCTCCAGGCGCTTGCCAAAAGAAACTTCAGGTGTAAACACCCAGCATCACTACATCACTACAAAATACCACGTTATTAAGATTTTCAGAAAACGACAACGAGAGTGCTAGCTGTGAAAAGAGCCTATCAAGACACAGAGAGCCAACTGAGATAATAAGCGACATTCAAATCTCATTACATCAGGAGGTAGGACGAAGAACCTGAGAGATAGACCGCAAGGAGCATGAAAATATGCAGAGGTCTTAATTGATAAAATGAATTCCGAACAAAACAGCAAATCTTATGTGGGAAGGAGAGTGGGAAGCACGGATTCTGACAGTGGCCCAGAGTTTCAAATCTGGCGTACCTGTAGAAAAGCAGAACACCCAGGAGGCCTCATTTGATGGAAAAATCTGTTTGTGTTCACAAAGGCATACTTTTGCATTGAGCGATGTCACTTACCAGTGCCCGCATGCCACTATATAGCAGATCTTTCCACACAGGGCAGCTAGTAGATGGGCACGGTGGTGTAGCAAGGGAGTAAGTAGTTCATGCAAATGAGATTAACTCCCACAGAGTCCCAACTTTGCAGTTATTAACAAATATTCGCAATGCTGTTCGCAAACTTTTCTGCACTTCTAAACTTACAGCTATACATAAGTCATCTCAATTTTGTAGGGGATGTGACAGAGGCAGGGCACATGGAAACATGTCTGCCACCTGAAAGAAAAAAAGGAAAGAAAACATGTTTAATCAAATCTCACAAATTTCCAAGTTTTACATATACGGATACTTTGTGAATGCTCCGTAAACCAAGAATAAGGAAAATTAGGTGCACTCCAGGAATGTTAGTAGTTACTGCTCAGATGCATTAGGGCTTTAATACTTATGCAAATGTTTGTGCAACTGCCTTTCAGTTGATGCATGAGGTGATTACAATGTGTTTGCATACCTTTCAGCTCGCCCGTATTTGGCAGGTAACACTTTTGGCGGGGAGAGGGCTCATGTCCGCTCCCCCTCTAACCTCTCTTCTTCACCTAACTTGTCAGTGTGTATCATAGACTTCAGCTGCAGTTCAAAAGCTCTGGCACTGAACAACAACGCTCTGACAGACTGCTTGCTCGCAGTTTTAGATTGGTGTAGCACAATTTAAACCTTACACAAATAAATGTTACCTTGAAAAATATAACTTTGACCCACAACTACAAGGCCCTACACAGCGTTGGACCAGCCTACCTCAACCACAGACTCTCCTTCTACACACCTGCCAGACAAGTCCGCTCCGCCGACCAGGCCCTCGCCAACGTACCCCGCATCTGGAAAACCACAGCCGGAGGAAGATCCTCCTCCCAATCACCGCCAAGACCTGGAACACCCTTCCCATCCATCTCAGGCAATCCCCGCCCTGTCACAGTTCAGGAAGGACCTCAAGACCTGGCTCTTCGACTGATCCTCAGCACCCCCGCGCCTTGAGACCCTCATCGGTGAGTAGCCGCACTTTAAAAATCCCTGAATGATTGATTGATTGACTTTGCATTAACATTTATATCTATCTAGTGCTTCAAATGAGGACAAAGAGAGGAACACAACAATACCTTTGCATTTCTTAAGCTAATCTCAGGGCGCTTAAAAGATGGGTCTTCAAACATACAAAGAATGGTAAATAAAAAAGGTATTTCCAGTAAAAAAACTGTGACTCTCTTCCCTAAATCGAGTGCTTGCATGCATGAGGCGACAGCCTGAAACCGCAGTCTCCAGGCTGCTACAAAAAAGTTAGAGGTATGTGTTTGGGATACATGTCACACAACACTATTCATAAATTTGCCAACCTCAAGCCCAGTGGGTCACGTTCAGGAGAACACAATGCTACAAATATTAAGATGTTTTTTACTACAAGTACCATAGAAACAATTGTAATCAAGACATACCCTGTAGAGATACCTATCTTACACTGAAATATATTTTCTATTTCTATTTGCACTGGATGAAATTATCTCTATGAACAAGTTTCAAAACGGCATAGTGACACGCACTGCGTGGAGGGGGAGTCTGATTTTCTTTTGATCTCACAAGTGTGTGAAGGTTGATGGGACAGACGCGGAATTCTTAAAGAACAATTGAAAGCAATACTGTCTTTATGCAACATTGGAAGGGACAGGGAGGTAGAAACAGTAATGACTTGACTATCTATTAAGAGCTTAATCACAGGATGTGTAGAACTTAAAGGTGAAGGTGAGGTTTAAGGCAGGTCTTAGGAATTTGTGGATAACAAAGTGCAATGAGTGAAGAAGAAAAGTGTACAGAGGACAGGTTGACAATTGCATATGACCGGTATGCTATTGCAAGGAAGAAAGTGTAGATATTTGTTCATTCACAGATCCGGTGAGTAGAAACCATCAAGTGCATGAACGGGTCAACCAGGACATACAAATACTTATCAGAAGAGCTGTGGAAAGAATGGGTAGAAAAAACATGAAAACACTTTTTTATGCAGTTCACTTAGCATTCTGAAATCTGTGATGGGAAAGCAAAGAGTTTACTACACATAGGGGCAGATTCAAGAGCCCCTAGTGCCACCGGAGCGTCACTTTTCATGATGCTCTGGTGGCGCTAACCACTGTCCATATTTACAAGGAGGTGTAACGCCACTTTTTGTGGAGTTACACCTCCTTGTAAATATGGCCCATCTGATGCAGTTTTCTGCGTGAGAGGGGCATGCAGTGGGTGTTGAAGTAGGCGTTCCACCACAACACCCATTGCTTTTGACGCTGCCCCAGATATACGAGTAATCATAAACCTGTGGCAGCGCTAAAAACTGTGTGGCGCTAGCATGGCAAAACGAGGAGGAATGCTTTTCTTTCTCCTTGTTTTTTGCTTTTTCCTTGTGTGTTGCATTCTGCAGCACACATAGAAAGAGCAAAATGCCATGGCTAATTGTTTATGTGCAGTACTTCCTGCACATAAACAATCATTCCAAAATGATGCTTTGGTACTTCTATGTGTGCTGCACATTAGCAATCTATCCCCTCAACCTTCCTGCACATAAACAATCATTCCAAAATGATGCTTTGGTACTTCTATGTGTGCTGCACATTAGCAATCTATCCCCTCAACTGCATGATGGTGAAAGGATGCACGCGATGGCACCGGCAGCTTAATTCAGCACCAGCGCAGGAAGAAACGCAGGGGTGCACCATATTTCTCTAAATACAGTGCTTCCCTATGTTTCGAAAGAGGAGCACTGCGGAAGAAATCTGGCCATAGAATTTAAGCATTTTGGAAAGTATATGACTTGATAGGAAGACTTCTAAGCATGACTGGGAAGGCATAGGGATGTAGTCAAGCTACAGGATGGACACAGAACATTTGGAGGCAAATGTACAATGGGATTTTGGGGTCGTAAAGTGCTAAAATCGCCATTTGTGACTGCAAAATGGCCTTGTTCAATGTACCATCCGTTTTGTGAGTCGGTATCCTGGTACCGACTCTCAAAATAGGGATTGTGGCTCGCAGTTAGGAAGGGGTGTTCCAAGGGCATCCCTTCCTAATTGCAACTCCCAGGCCCTTGTATGATTTTTTTGTGACCGTGAATGCAGTTGCAAAACAATCTCAGTTAACACCAATTTCAAATTGGTGATAACACATTTGCAGGGGTACCAACATTTTTTTTGGCAAGTAGTGGTCTCATGAACTACTGCCTACTCTGAAAAAATAAAAATAAAACTTTCATTTTTATTTTTGAAATGCATCCCATTTTCCCTTAAGGAAAGTGGGCCGTATTTAAAAAAAATGCTTTATTGAAAAAGCAGTCACAGACAGGGTGGTCTGCTGAAACCAGCAGGCCACCATCCCTGTGAGTGCGGCCATTCCCAAGTGGGTCACAAATTGCAACCTACCTCATGAATATTAATAAGGCATTAATATTTGGGAATCTCGAACAGTGTGGTTAACACTGTCATACATTTTGTTTTTTGACTGGCAATTTGAGATTAACAAACAAATTGCAAATTGCGAGTCGCAAAACAAAAGGTCGTACATCTGGCCCTTGACAGAGTGTTTGACAATGCGAGTGGTGTAAGGTTGTAAGTTATCTGGATTTTTGCCTTGCACAAATAGTTTTGAACTGTGTGATAAGGATACAAATCTAATGTGTTTCATACCTCCCAAGGCAGAACTCTTTCAGAAAAGGGTAGGTAAGGAAGATTGTGGGGTAACACTGGCATATACTAACAATGATGATATATTGGCTGAACATGTAAGTTAGCATTCAAGGATTACCTTTAGAAAGAACCAGTTACTGAAGAATTTGTTAAGTAAAATTCCAATAAACACACAAACAGGTTATCATGCAGCATCAATCACACCTGGTTTGGTAAAGTGTAGTAACTGAGTGGCATGTAAGAACAGTAAAAATATAATTAAGTTCGTTATTCCAAATAGCAGTAGGGAAATCCATATTTCCAAAGGGTAGATATGAAATTCAGACCATTGTGTGAATGCCCTTGTATGTCTCTGTGAAAACATGTAAATAGAGAGTACGATTCACCCAGTTAAAAAGAGAGTGATGGAGCATCAGAGGGCTATAAGGAAATTGTATATAAAATGTCCAGTTGCAAGGCACTTTGCCGAAGTCGATTAAAGAAAGGCTGATTTATTGAGATTCTTCCCCTTTGAAAGAGTTCCAGCACACAATAAGGGGGGGGGGGGAATAGGGTCTTGCAATTAAGAAGATTGGAATCAAACATACTATGGGATTACATTTAGATGAAGAGATGTCAGTCCACTTGGGCTAAGAGGGTAATTCTAGATCAGGATAATAATGAATCCCTCTTAAGCTGTCTTTTAGCCTTTTAGTGGAACAGAAAGAATTTAGAAAATGTCTTAAATATTGTATTTTGCATATTTGATGATTCAACAGTTTGAACTAACCAGGGGTTTGATATTGACTCAGCTAAGATTTATTTTCCTTTTTTTTGGCCGATTATGTTAATATATGGAATTGGATAAAGATTTAATTGCAATCATCCCACTGAGGCTCAATCCAGCATATTTGTAATGGGCAGTGATGGTAACCCTGAGAAAAATCTTGACATGTATTTTAATTTTAATTTTTCACGTTTGAAGGAAATTTCTGATAATATTCATATCCACTGATTATGAATGCCCACTGGGGCCGAATTTAATATTATGGTGAAGATCTTACTCAACCGCAGTCTGACTCTCTCCAAAGTCTGATGCCATTTGTTTTGCCATGGTGACACAACATGACGTGCCTTGAGTGAGCGAAGCGGAGGTGCTGCGGTCACAGCTTGTGGTTGATTCAGACCATTTCAGACTGCAGTGTGGGCACCCGGATGTTCGGGCGCCTGAGAGGCCTAGGAGGGGCACGCTTGAGCAGGAACCCCAGTCCTGCCATCCTACTGCCATCCTGCTGCTATCCTGGCATCCTGCCACCCTGCCACCCGCACCCGCCGGTGCCCACCTCCACCCGCCCACACCCACTGGGGCTGGGGGAAGGAGGAAGGAAGGCTGGACACCGCACCTGCAGGTGAGATTGTGGAAAGATCACCGGAAAGTCATCAAGAGCATTGAGAGCATCAAGAGTTAAGCAGCAATCAAGGCAGTGCAGTCAAGGCAAACAAGGTGCACCCCCCTATAATTTACTAGAGAAGCATAGAGAAGTACACTGCAGAAAGGGTGTGGTGGCTCTACTGGCATGCTCATGCCCCCGACATAGCCAATGGTTTAGCACTCAACCATCAGTCTGTTCATTACTCATCGTCTGCACTCATGCAAATCTGTGTATTTGTGTATTTGTGCCTTACATACCTAAATTGACAGAGGAGAAGGCAGAAATGGAAAGGAGCTAGTCCTGGCACACAGCTTTGGTTTATATAACAGTGCATAAAGGACACCAACAACTAACAAACAACAACCTCTAGTGAAGCCTATTGCTGTAGGACTGAACGCCCTCTTTGTATAACACAGAAGGGGGTGGTAGGAAGAGACAAACAGGAAGAGTGTGGTGGCACCATTGGTGTGCTCGTGCCCCCCAGCCATAGTATCAGGCCTTGGTGCCTGATTTTCTAAATAGCTTGTTGCTTTTTAATCCCCTACGTATCTTCTATATATCTACCAATAATATCTATTTCATTTGCCTGTTCACTATTGAATATATTGCTTACCTACCCCCCATATATTCTGATATCATTCTTGGGTGAGGGGTCTGCAACAGCTATATCGAAATTAGATCTGGGAAGTTATGAGGTATAGTACTGGTTGTAAGCATGAGAAAGTGGGAGTCTGCAGCAGGAGAGAAGGTAGAAAAAAAGGACTAAAGGTACCACATTAAGGAATACCTCCCTGAACAACAGTAGTTTAGATTCAGAGCACAACCCAGATGTCGACATAGTGAATAATCTGCAGTGCTGCAGAACCCTGGGCACTTTGGGAGCACATCAGACCATGGAAGTGATGGGGCTAATGGTAAGAACCAAGGACCTGCTTGATCCACCTAAAATATCAAGAATAACAGATTTCTTTCAGGCATTAAGTAATCAAGGAGACAGGCCTGGATCAAACGCATCAAGTGAAACTCCGGGTATAAAAATGGCTGAGAGTAAGGAATCTAAAGGTGTGTCTTCCACTCTAATCCCCTTGTCACCATTAATTATAATGTCAAATAAGGCGCAAAAAAACAGCTGGGTCACCAAAAGTGTCCCCAAAAATGCAGGTCGGGAAAATGTAGTACAAGCCGATCAAGCCTGGACCCAGCATACCATCCCAACAATCGATGCTAAACCAAACAGGACAAATTATGATTCCTCAGAGGTGTTATTGAACTCCAGCTCAAACTTTTTTTGTTTCCGGAATTCAAGGCTGCACAGGAGAAAGTTCCCATGGACCGGTTGAATGATATCCAGGAGGACTCATGGAGAACTGTCACGAGGGGAAATAAATTAAATGGGGAGGACGGGGCAGACAGACGAATGTAATAGGGACCCGCAACCCATGAGTAACCCTGCCAATATGTGGGTGGCAATCCTGAATTCCATGAAAGTGACAGTTATGGCCCCTAAGGCCTCATTACGAGGTTGGCAGTCATACCGCCAATAGGCTCGTGGAGTAGACCGCCGAATTATGACCATGGTGGTATTCCCAACAGAATACAGTCAAAGCACTGCCAGCACCGCCACTGAGGTCCGACCACAACAGATGACGGAAGCCACCTGCAGGCCAGTGGATACCCTGTTACCGCTGGACAGATTACAAGATTACAAACCACCAGGGATTCTGCTGAGGTCGCACTACCACGGAAACCCAGGTGGAAATGAACTGCATAAAATGAGATAGTCACCTTCAGGAAGCCATACTCGTTCGGAGCCCCCTGGAGCCAGAACTACATGTCATCCCGCTGCTAATGCGTTCACAAAGACAACTGAATCTTTGCTGACGACAGCAACCGTAAGTACACACACTTACCCGTAACTGCTGTATATTGTCAATGTATGTACACTCACACAATATGCCATGGGGAAGGGGGTGTGAGGGTGACAACCATACGTTACTACACACTGACACACACACTTACATATAGCCACATACACACCCACACATACACAGTACACACACTAGGGCCAACACACACACACGTCAAAAACACACACTTACGCACGGAAACACAGCACAGGACCGGTTACACACAATAACACAAAACACCACAACACATCACAACAACACCATAACCATACCATCGTCAATATGTTGGCAAGCACTCACTATAGATACCATCCAGGGAAGCATCACACATACAACACAACCTACGACCAACAGGAAACAAACACACACAATCAAAAAACCATTCAGCTTAACAAATCGACATACACATCACACACAGCACATCGTATCATCACACCATGCACTAAACATGCACAGGCACACTGTCAAAATACACCACACTATACAACAAAAACATGTCAACACAAACACCACTCAACAGCATGACAACAAAATGCCCATCACACAACACACACACTATCACAGTGGGAAAAAAGCACAGCACACAATCTCAAATACTGCCCAAACAACATGGGTAGCACAAGCATCACACACACACACAAATACAGACACACAACCAATCTCAGCCAGGAACAACTCCATACTAAGAAATGCATGACAAAGATGTAACCACTAAACCAACAACATGCAGGTATTAAATATGATTAGCTATCAAATTTTCAAAAACAAAGGCCATAAGCCAGTCCTCAGACAACAGTCTTGAATGCACAAAGTGCACATATGTGTGCCCAGAACCTTACTCCTGACTGCCATGTAACCTCCACAGATAGAGGCATTAAGGGGGCAGCCAGGCACCTCAGGGATTCTCAGGGGAGGGTGCTGCCGGGGGGGGGGGAGGTTGGGTTTGGGTTTGGGAGGATGGTCTTTGGGACATGGCTTGGGAGTTAGGTTTATGGTTAGGGGAGGGTTGGCCTTTTTTGGGAGGGATAGACTTGGATATGGCAGGGGGAGGGGCATGGGTACTCACAGGGGGGTCAGGAGAGGCCTTGGAGGTCGAAGGGACAGACTTGGGCAGGGAAGCCAAACATTTAGTGGTCTCGCGGGGAGAGGAGTAGGGAAAAGGGAAAACTCTGAAAGGAAGGCTTTTCTTGATACACAGGGGTGGTCATAGCAAAAGGGTTTGGGTGTGGAGGGAGAGGGAGTGGTTGTAAGAGGTGTTGGTGTGGATGCCCTGGGGGCATGTTTGTGCGAGGTAATGGGTGTCTGCTGAGTTAGTGAGTGAGGGTGTTTATTTGTCATGGGATGAGGGAAGGTGAAGGTGCTGGGGATGCCATGGTGGGTGACTGTCTGTTGGGGTGGTGACTGTAGGTATGTGAATGTGCTGCATGTAGGTGTGTCAGTGGTTGTGGAGTCTGCGGGTGTGGTGACTGGGGTAGATGTTTGAGGGTCTGCACTGATGGTGTCTGTGGGTAGGATAGGTGTAGTGGCTGGATCTGTGATTGTTGGTGTGGTGTCTCCAGGTATGTCAGGTGTGCTGTCTGTGATGCTGGGGGTAGTGGGAGTGTCAGCGCAGGTTGTGACTGTTGCTGTGTGTGCATCTGAATGTTGCTTGTGTGCATGCCGGTGGTGTGTTTTGTGCTGTATATGTCTGTCTGAGCTAGCCTTGGATGTTGAGGTGGATGCATGAATGTCATTTGTGTGCTTTGGCTGGATATGGGAGAGGGGTTTGGGATTGGGAAGAGGAAGGCGGAGGAGGGACGGTAGACAAAGGGTGACTGTCTGCCATCGGTGTGGAGGTCAGTGCCTGAAAGGATCTCTGTAGGTCAGCCAGTGCACAACAAATGCCCTCCAGGAATGGATTACTCTGTTGGATTTGAGTTGCCAGTCCCTGGATGGCAACACTCATCACAGGGACTGTCACTGTCTCTGTGTCACTGTCACAGAGATCGACCTCAGGAGGTCATTAGCCTCTTCACTGAGGGCAGCAAGGCTAGCAGGGGCTGGAGCGTAGGTGCCTGCGGCAAAGGAGACACCAACCCTCTTGGGTGATTGGGCATGGAAAACTGGGTGGGGAACTACAGGGAGGGTGTTTAGAAAGGGGATAGTGGACAGAGATGTTGCTGGGATGGTCCCAGATGGGTCCGCCACTGCCAGGGAGCGTCCACTGGAGGAGGATTCTGATGATGATGAACTGGATCCTGTCTCCCATGTGGCACTCCCCTCGCCCTCCATGCTACTGGGTTTATTGGTGTCAGTGGTATTATGACTTGAAGTAACGTGGACAGCACCTTCCCCACTCAGCTGTGCCCTGTCTCCTACACCTGCCGATGCTGATGCTGGAAAACAGAAAGAGAGGTAGGGTCATCATATACTTTTCAAACACTAACATCACACTGGACACATCAATCACATAACAACCACTTGTACTACACCCCAGGTAAAAACAGGTTAGTGCCAACATCATGTCACAACTAGATCCCACATACACCCCTACATTACAACAATGTCACACACCAGCTAAGCCACCTCTCACACACCTAACATACCATAATATCAATAGAACAATCACAATAACCATTCCATGACAATCTGACTTGCCAACATTAATCTGAGTCCCTTTCCACAGCAACATAGTCAACCAACAACCAAGCCCTGGGAAATAGTGGTAACTTTCATTTCAACATATCACATACACAAAATCCACACATATCTAATATTTTTGCTGATGTCATGTACCAGGAAAGGAACCACATAACAGCATGTTGCATTCAAGCCAAACCATTTCATGTCACTGAGTCCCCAACCTTCACAATTGACATTTGCAAACATGCAACAACTACCCCTGCCTTCTAACAAATTGAAGTATGATATGTCAGCAGCACATGTCTCAATAGCCATGTAGGAAAGGATGCTACATACTCTGTGGGTCTACTCATCTAAGTCATTCTGCACCTGTAAACAAAGTCATGTACACTTATAGGGGTGATCATAGCCCACAGGATTTACCCTTCACCTTAAATACAACGTGCACCTGTTATGTGCATGAAGGCCACATGCAGTAACCTAATCATGATGAGTGGCAACACAATAGCCCATTATTCAAGTGGCAGCATCACTATTCACACTTCAGACATGAGGAAGCTTACATCTGTATATGAACATTACAATGCCAAAACACACTTTTGAGCTTAACATGATAGAGACATACACCTTGAGGCAAGCCAAATGACTGACTACACATACCATTCCAACAACATGTAAAGGTGAAATACCACACCTGCAGCACAATTCAGTCAGTACAAACTACAGGATTCCATACCAAAAGCCTACAAAACATATCCACAATAGCAAAAGTAAGTATGTTGAAGGTGCATCACAATGTTGATATATGGCTGAACCTAACAATGTACACATGATGTTGGCAAAAAACTGTTTAGATTATACCAATTACCAAGATGTTGTGGCCTATTTAGCATGCTCACAACACACTGGGATAGATAATTGCTGTGTAGCCACTCACCATCCAAATAACATGTACATGGGACTAATATTCTGAGCTCTCATTTCAATCATATGGGTTGCACTGGGAGTCTGGTTATACTGCCATGGTTTAGTACATGTAGGATGTCCATTCAGAGGAAACATCACAAGTGCAAATGTATAGTCCACACTTACCAATGGGGACACCTCCTAACAGATCTGAGTAAGTGCAGCAAGTGTGGCATGTGATATGTCAGATTGAGATCATAGCCTTACAAGTTGACACTCATTGGAAACCTCAAGGATAGTAGGCATGTACTCAATTTGTCAGACTCAATGTTGCACATAGAGATGGATCAAGGAGCATTTGAATGGACAGAGGGCAAAGACCAGGACAACTTACCATCAGGATATTGGGAGTATGAATCTGTAGGTGGCAAGGAACAACCAGCAGGGTACTAAGAACAGTATAGTGCTACATGACACAGTCAATCAATCAATCAATCAATCAAAACATTTATAGATCGCACTACTCACCCGTAAGGGTCTCAAGGCGCTGGGGGGGAAGATAAAGGAAGTAGGGGGGGCTGCCGATTACTGTTCGAAAAGCCATGTCTTGAGGTGTTTTCTGAAAGACAGGAGGTCCTGAGTCTTGCGGCGGTTGGTGGGGAGGGAGTTCCAGGTTTTGGGGGTGAGGTAGGAGAAGGATCTGCCTCCGGTGGTGGCCCGTTGGATGTGGGGGACTGTGGCAAGTGCGAGGTCAGCGGAGGTGGCGAGTGGGAGTGTGGAAGTTCACTCTTTCATTGAGGTAGGCTGGTCCAGTGTTGTGGAGGGATTTGTGTGCGTGGATGAGGACTTTTAAGGTGATCCTTTTGTCGATAGGAAGCCAGTGAAGGGATATGAGGCGGGAGGAGATGTGCTCATGGCATGGGAGGTCCAGGATGAGGCAGCGGCTGAGTTCTGGATCCTCTGGAGTTTTCGCTTAAGCTTGATTGTGGTGCCAGCGTAGAGGGCGTTTCCATAATCTAGTCTGCTGCTGATGAGTGCATGGGTGACAGTCTTTCTGGTCTCTATGGGTATCCATTTGAAGGTTTTTCGTGGCATGCAGAGGGTGTTGAAACAGGAGGAGGTGATGGCGTTGATCTGCTGGGTCATGGAGAGAAAAGAATCTAAGATGATGCAGAGGTTGTGTGTGTGGGTGGCGGGTGTTGGGGGTGATCCTAGGGCAGTGGGCCACCAGGAGTCGTCCCATATTGTTTTGTTGGGGCCAAAGATGATGATTTTGGTTTTGTTGGAGTTTAGTTTGAGGTGGCTTGCTGTCATCCATTTGGCGGTGCCAAGAAGGTTGATTTTGGCGGTGGTAGGGGTTCTGGTGAGGGAGATGACGAGCTGGGAATCGTCCCATATTGTTTTGTTGGGGCCGAAGATGATGATTTTGGTTTTGTTGGAGTTCAGTTTGAGGTGGCTTGCTGTCATCCATTTGGCGGTGTCAAGGAGTCCGGCGTGGAGGTTGGTTTTGGCGGTGGTAGGGTTTCTGGTGAGGGAGATAACGAGCTGGGTGTCGTCTGCGTAGGATATGATGGTAATTCCGTGTGGCCGGAGGATGTTGGTGAACGGAGCCTTGTAAATGTTGAAAAAGGGTGGGGCTGAGTGAGGATCCTCAGGGAACTCCGCAGATGATATTGGTGGCTGGGGAGTGGAAAGGAGGAAGGCGGACTTTCTGTGTCCTTTCGGTCACATGTGGATCATCATATGCTACTGTACAGAAGGGATAACATAGGTGAGTAATATGTTCTTATACACAACAGAATCTGCACACCTATGTACCAATGTTGAGGACTCTAGTCTTTCACATCATAAGCTGACCTTGCAGAGGAATGTAAATGAGTTTAGTCAGTACTCACCCCTTGTGGCTGATTTGCTGCCCTCAAATGTCCATCCAACTCAGGGTAGGCCACTGCCAATATGCAGGCCATTAAGGGGGTCAAGGTCCGACGGACACCCCTTTATACATGGGAGAATATCCCCAGCTGGGCTTTGGCGGTCTTACAGGCCCAGCGCCTCTGTCCTCCCACCGCTTTTGACAGTGGGTGCTCAGCCGGCTGTGGACCACCAGGGTCCACACTTTCTTGGCGCTGCCATGCCTGATCCCCTTTTTCCGATGTGGAAAGTGTCACGACCTACTCGTTGTCTGTGTCTGTGGCCCACTGGAAATGTTGCGCGGTCTTTGTTCTTATAGGTTCTGCCTTGGCCCAAGTAGGGGTGACCCTTTCTGGTAGCCACGGTGCTTCTGACGGATGGAACGCCAAAGACAGTCTGTGCCCTCCAGAAGGAGTTCCCGAGGGAAAAAACCCCAAAGGGGAAAAAACCTTAAATAGGAACTCCTGGAACAAAAACAAAAGGTGAAAATAAATCTGAACAAAAGGCAAAAATGACAAAGAAAAAAGCTGGAACAGGCTCAGAAATCATATACCTGATGCAGAAGAACAGGAGCGAAGATCACCACCCAAAAGAAGTGTTGCAGCACAAAGAGAACAGAAATCACACACCTTATATACCCAAAGAACAGGAAGTGACCGGCAGAAAATAAAAGACACCATATTGGATTGGGAACATAACATAGAGTTCCATAATAAAGTCACCATGTTAAGTAAGGTTCCAAAGGCATGCAGGGAGTAGGAAGGCATGCTGGGAAAGAGAAAAGAATCATGGGTATGAAAGAAAGGCATAAAGTCAGGAAGAAATGAGGAAGACAGAAAAGAAGAAAAAAGAAGCAGAAGTTAAGTGGGGAAAAATGGAGATTGGGGAGAGGCAAGAAACTAGCGGGGCGCGTCACGCCATTACTGTAGCGAGGCCCCATTCCCAATTTGGGGTCTCGATAAAGATAAAAGATTGCAGTGGCATGGCGCGTCCTACTGCCACGCGCTGCAGCCATGTCCCGAGCCGAATGGTCGGCCCGCGCCGCGACAACAAGAGGAGAAAGTTATGTACACATGTTCCATCCCAAAACAAGTATGGTGAACTATCAAGTTAGTGCAAGTAGCCAAACATACCGTTCCTCACACCGCAAACTCTATTACAAGTCACTCTCTATATTCAGGCCAAGTGTGAAGTGGATTCAGGCATAAAACATGCATACCCAGTACCAGGTTTTGGCTAGAAACATAGGACCAGATCACAAGTATGTCCTTAAATGGTACATCTCTACAATCATTTGTCACACCAACAGTGGCATGATGGCTCCTAGAGGCAGTACACAGCAGCTTAGGTCATGGAGGTCTTTCTGGCAGCAGTGTCAGGAGACACGTACAGGACCGTCACCGTCGGTGGACGTTGCCATTGGCCCAAGTCCACCAATTGCAGCAATGTGTTCCAATGGCAATGTCCACCTCAGTTGTAACCGCTTACTGCCATGACGACATCCGCAGGCAAAGTCAGGTCACTTCCAGATGTCCAGTACAGTAGGTCAGGCAGCTGCCATTTTAGTGTTCAACTTTGTATGATGTAGTAATGAAAATTGTGAAATTTACTTAAACCTTATATCTATGACAATATGTGAAGTGTAGGCCTACTGTTTACAAGTAATAATATGCATGTCATTAGCAGAGAAAGTGAAATGAGTTATTTTGGGTTATGTACATTAAACAGTGTTGTCACCATATTAATGACAATCTGAAGATGGTATAGATGCAAATAATGTGAATTACATGTCGACAGGGTTGATGTAACTTTCACTGTCACTGGCATGTATCTCCATGTAGAGCACATGCAAGGGTTTAGGGGATTTGAATCTGGTACACTTTCATATTTTAGATCGCTATGTGCTGAATACCACATATTCACTGTTTAATGTGACATGATTTAGATATATGTGTGATGTTGTTGTGAACTTACTCATGATGTATGGATTGAGTCATTGACATACATTCTGGTTTTGTCCACATAGTTAACCTGGCCTGAGGAGAGCAAGACAACATCCAGTGCATCGTCCACTAGGAGGCCTGCAGACCATGGAGGCGCGACATGTAATTCAAATATATTGCTAGCATAGGCATACAATTATGGATCTCTGTCATCGGTTGGAACCAGATCTGATGCCTGTCATTCGCAATCCCAGTAGCATCCTCACATCATTGAACTCATGTCAGTGCTGTACTTCGTGGCCACTGGGCCCTTTCAGAATACAGTGGTCCTAACTGCAGGGATGTCTCAGCCCACGTTCAGTCTGGTTTTGAAGGCTGTACTGTCAGCATTGTTAAAACAGCTGGACAGCACATCAGATTTCCCCAAAGTGAGGATTTGGCCCATGTGAAGGCATATTACTATGCGTTGGGACACATTCAACATGTTGCTGGAGCCATAGATGGCACCCATGTAGCCTTGGTTCCCCCAAGTGCAAATGAACAAGTATAAAGGAACAGGAAAAACCTCCACTCCATAAAGGTTCAAGTGGTCTGTTTGGCTGACCTCTACATTTCACAAGTTTGTGCAAGGTATCCAGGATCGGTCCATGATTCCTCATCATCCGGAACAGCAATATCCCACTGCTGATGACATGTCTATACACAGAGAGGGCCTGGCTCATTGGTAAGTCATGTTTGTCATATGTCTCTGCATCTTTTTTCCTGCTACCATATATGTGGATATCCAAGATTAAAGTTTGGATTGGTGTCATTATACCTTACAGGGGACTCTGGCTACCCAAACTGTCCTTGGTTATTGACACCAGTGAGGTACCCAACCACGCCAGGGGATGTCCAATTCAATGAGGCCCACAGAAGGACAAGGCGTGTCATGGAGCGGACTATTGGGCTTCTGAAGGCAACATTTCACTGCATAGACAAATCTGGAGGAGCTCACCTCTACTCACCCTACAAGGTATGTCAAATTATTGTTGCCTGATGCATGCTCCACAACCTTGCCCTAAGGTGTCAGATACCATTAATTCCAGATGAGGGGGACCCAGCAGATCTTGACGGTGGAAATGCAGATATGCCAAGCAAGGATGAGCATGATGAGGATGAAGCTGGAGACAGCAGGGCAGATGTCATCAATCAGTACTTCAACTCACTCAAGATATATGATGTTACAATAGAGATTCCAGGGGGTATTGTTGAGGTTATGCATGCTATGTAATGTTTTTCTTACCACCATCAGTGTGGTATTAAGTGGCTCCAAAGGCCATTACTCAGATATGCATGCTGAATATTCCTTCAAGTTGTGTACACAACTGTTATGTACCTAGTCTATTATTTAGAAAATGAACGATCAAAGTCACATTTATAGTTATGAATAGACAATGTGATATATTTGTTCAACTCTGGCCTATACCTTATTTTTGTCAAACATAGATTTTCAGGTTGGCTGTTTGGCTCATCCTCATTTGGCATTGTTAGACAGTGTCACAGGCAGATGAAACTTGCAGACTGACATGAGCAGTGGACATAGATTAGACTAGGTACTGTTTTGTATGAGATTTGTGGAGTGTGAATTCAATGCCCAGACTGTTAGGACAGTGGTTTGGAAGTGTCCTTTGCAACAATTTAGACCTGTTTGGTATTGGAGGTAGTTTAAATGGTGGCATATGTGTCCATTTGAGTTTAACACTTGTCATAATGTGGTGTCCAGACACTCTATCATTATTATGGCTTGTGATGTATGTCTCCGAACTTGTGCATAGCTGTGTGTTTCATCATTGCAGACTACTGTGGATGTGTCTGAAGACTGACATAGGTGAGTGGCAAGCCTTCAGATACCTAACCATGGTAAGTGGAATGTTCCATGACTGGGGAGATTAGTATACACCTCTGTCTATTTCATGGGATATGGTCATTTGGGAGGTTAAGGTATGGGTATGTGATAAGACTTTAGCTGCTGATACATTGCACCAATCTGTCTGCCTCCTGGGATGGAGATAGACTGACATGCCCCTTACGTCTGTATTCTGTGGGTTGGTAGTGAATGACACCTAAGCTGAAACACTGAAGTTCACAGCTTGACTTCACAGTGTGCCATTCTACAAATAATTATGTGGAGATGTACAATACAGGTGACTTGTTTCATATGTATGTTACAATCCCAATGCAATATTTACCCTGGTTTTCCAGTACATGTGTGATGACCATAACAGAGGTATAACATTGGAGAGGAACATTTTGGTACAATAGTTGTCATACATGTTAATTTTATATGGTTGATACATCACACTTACACAGGATCTGTGATTAAGTGATAGTTATTGGAGAGTGAACAACAAAATGAGTGAATTGAAACAGGAATGAAATCAAATTAACAGTGAAGAGTTCAGTGATGGTGGATGAAATCATCAGGGTAGCTGCTACACCATTTAAAAACATAAGTCCAATGTCCTTGCACCATAGGAAAATGGAGTTAGGTACCAGAACAGTAAATGGGGTGTATCAGTCACACACAAGGGGAACCAATCATGAGAGGTTTACTTCCTGGCAGTGGGTTAAGTCTTGGCATCTGCACAACTTGGATGTCTAGTTGGATGGCCACACTTGTGGGAGGGGTTCTTCAGCTACAGAGGGTAGGGTACCTGCAGCATTTCCCTTCCCTGGCAGGGCCTTGATTCCACTAGCAGCCACAGATGTCGAGGGGACTGATATCTCATGACTAGTGGAAGAGGCCTGATGTTGGGTGCCAAAGTTACTGAAGGTAGCATTGAAGTCCCTCAGAACCCCAGCAATGAAAGCCAGGATGGCATTTTGGGCCTGTCAGTGCTGCATGGCTTCCAGGTGGTTGTCCCTCTGCACCTGTCTAATCTCCCCCATCATGATCAATACCTGGCCCATCATGCCTTGGGAATTTTGGTAGGCTCCCAAGACTTGGAAGATGGTCTCCTGGTAAGTTGTATCCCTTGGAGCCCCCATCCTTTGGCCCACACCATCTCATTCACACACCCTACCACCACGTACCTGTGCCCACTTCCTCTGGTGGCAGGACCATCATTGTTAGGGGTGACATGAGGAGACTCAGGTACTTGTACTTGGTTAGTGCAATGTGGGACACAGAGATTTGCAATTATATACATCATGCTCCATGCTCTTGTAGTATGTTCGTGTTTAAATGGCTGCAAATACCCTCATATCTTGTCTGAGTGAAGACATGACAATGTACATTTCTCTCCTAGTAAGGTGTATGGCATCATTGAGCAAACTACAAGCTGTACAATGCGCAATGGTGTCAGAGCTGGCACACAAAATTGGTGTTACAATTTGCCCTGGGCCTACATCTGGATGTACTGCAAGTGCGTCCAGTTTGTGATTGAGGTGTCCCCTCAGGGGAATATATGACATTATTAGGGATGTTCAATTTGGTATGGGACACAGCTGTAGCTGTGATGTGCTTGTAATGGTACTGGTAGTGGGCCATTGCATAGCTGTCATTGCCATGAATTGTTAAATGGTGGACCATTCAGGTTGGTTTACTTTGATTGTGAGTTTCACATGGAAGACCTTTTATATTTGATGCACAGTTCTGGTTTTCTTAATGTTGGAACAGTGCCTCTGGGAGTTGTAGAGCTGTCAGTTCCCAGAACTTCACATTCCCTTCCCAAACACTGTGGCCCTCATTCGGACCTTGGCGGGCGGCGGAGGCCGCCCGCCAAAGTCCCGCCGTCAAAATACCGTACCGCGGTCGCAAGACCGCGGCAGGTATTTTGACTTTTCCCCTGGGCTGACGGGCGGCCGCCGAAAGGCCGCCCGCCAGCCCAGGGGAAAACGACCTTCCCACCATGAAGCCGGCTCGTAATCGAGCCGGCGGAGTGGGAAGGTGCGACGGGTGCTACGGCACCCGTCGCGTATTTCACTGTCTGCTATGCAGACAGTGAAATACTAGCGGGGCCCTCTTACGGGGGCCCCTGCAGTGCCCATGCCATAGGCATGGGCACTGCAGGGGCCCCCAGGGGCCCCGCGACCCCCCCCTACCGCCATCCGGTTCCCGGCGGGAGAACTGCCGGGAACTGGATGGCGGTAGGGGGGGTCGGAATCCCCTCGGCGGCACAGCTAGCTGCGCCGCCTTGGAGGATTCCAATGGGTGGCGGTACACTGGCGTGCCGCGGCCCTGGCGGTTCTATACCGCCAGGGTCGTAATGAGGGCCTGTGTCCCAAGGTGAGTTTACTTGTCATGTGGCATGGCAGTGAGGGCTATATGGAGATTTGGACCTGGGTTTGGTCATTGGGGTGCGGAAAGGTTATAAGTGAGCATCCAAGACAAAACTGTTTGGTGACATGAATGTTGCTGTGACTTACCCGACTCCACTCCCCCAGGTATTACTGTCAGCCCCTCAGGATGCAGGATGTCCAAGACCTTCTTCTCTCATGATGTGAACTGTGGGGAAGGCGGTGAGGGGCCACCCCAGTCTTGAGAACCACCAGCTGGTACCTGGATGCCATGGAATGCACCGTCCCCCTGAGGTCATTCCACCTGTTCCGGATGTCCTCCCTTGTGCGCGGGTAACTACCTACTGCATTCACTTTGTGAACTAGTCTTTGCCACAACTCCATTTTCCTGGATATTGACGCTTGCTGGACCTGTGCTCTGAATAGAATTAGCTCTACCCTGACAATTTCGTCCACCATGACCCTCAACTCATCATCAGTGAAATGTGGATGTTTTTGTGGGTACATGGTATTGGTGATACAGACAGTGAGGTAGTGAATAAAAGGATGAAAAATGTTTGTGATGAGGTGTGGGTGCTGCGATGTGACAGGGTGATGGTTGTTGTGCAATGTATGGTTTTGTAAATTGTGTGTTGTGCATGTTGCACAAATATAGGATGTATGCTGAGTGTAGTATGTAGCGGTGTGTATTGTTTGTTTAGCTTGTTCTTTTAATTTTGGTTACTGTCTGGCTATGGGTGGCATTCTGGTTGCAAAGGATTGTGGATTGTGTAGGGGTGTGTTTTATAGTGCAGTGTGTAGGTGTGTTGGCTGTGTGAATGTGTATCACATGTAGGGTATTCAAACTATCCAATGTGGTGTAGTGTTCTGACATGTGAGTGCAGACTGCCGCAGTTCGCACTGTCAATGATTTTCTGCCATGGAAGAACTGCTCTCTTGATTTGTGGATCATAATTAAATCGAGCTGACGGTGCTGGGGGTCTGACCACATTTTATTCCATCCGCCAGTGTCCGGTTTCGGGTAATTGGCTGCTTTTTGGCGATCTGAGCTGTGTATCTCTTAATAAGGCCGTCGGATGACCTCCAACATGGCGGTCTTTTGGCGGCCGCAACCGTGGCAGTCTTACTGTCAGACTGCTAACTCGGAATGAGTCCTTTAGTCACCACGCAAATAAAATGGACATCCAGGTGGAGCTACTTAACACCATGGCAGTTTTTATTTCTGGGATTGATGAAAAACTTGAGAAACTAAACTCACTAATTACGAAGGTACAATCAAATCACCTGAATTACTGCTCATGTAAGGAAGTGGTTGATAGACTAGCACAACTGCCAGCAACCATGAAAGGAATCTTAGGGGAGGTTAAAAAAAGCTCCCACACGGGGGGCATACACATCAAGACATCCCCAGTCCCTATCTTGGGTAGGCAATCTGACAGCAGCCTGCCGCTCGACATGAGGAAGATGATGATGAAGGACTTGAAAGAATAAACTTTTAAATGGGCATGGATAAAGAAGTTGGCAAGATGGAGACTGCCATCAGACAAAAAGGAGAGCACCATGCCTACAAGGATGGGACATATAGGTTAAGTTTAAATCAGGGTGAAGCACATGGGCCACACCAGAAGACAAAAAGGGAGCAGAAGCGCGCATGAAGGGGAGGAATAAGATCTGTACCTGTCGTATAGAATTCACAAATGCCCATCCAGCCCTAAGACATGCAAGCAATGACCATGAGGCAGAAACCATCCTGGAGGATAACCAAGGGTTGATTGAATCACTCCCACTAATAAAGAGCTCTAACAATAGGTCTGCAACATGATTGAGTCCCCAGCAATTAGACAAGGAAGGCACCTTTGAATCAGCGTCAGCAAGAAGCAGCTCCAGGTTGACACCATCAGTGGGGTATGCTTCGTTAGACAAGGAGAACACCCAAATTGCCACCAATGTGATTCCTGTAAAATCAAGTAAGGGCACGAATGATTTGATAGTAGCAATATGGGACTTTCTGCAAGATATAGTGGCGCAGAAGGATGGATGTTAAGAACAAAACCCTAAGGAAGAAGCAACTCAAACCCTGCTTTCAACAGAGCAGAACCCTTAGGGAAAATAATTACAGTCACGTAAGAACTGATTCCTCGAACCAGTAGAAGGAGCCTGTAAGGGGCAAACAGAAGCAACAGCCTGGAATTTGATGGAAAGGGATCGAGTCGGCTTAGGTACTGGCCACAGAGAGCAGACTACAATCGGAGAGCCAAATGACCTGGGCTGTCAAGTATTATGGGTCCCAGAATTTAAATCTTTGGATTTGTGGGCGTGTCTAGCCTTATATTTCTTTTGATAATTTATTTATAAGGTGACACGTATAGGACAATCATCAAGTACCCTTAGAGGTCGACACAAATCTTTGGACTCAGATAGAAGTGTGATAATGCTCCTAAACCGAATTAAACACAATAAACAACAATCTAATCAAAATTCTAAAACAATTTTCATAAGGAGACATTAATTAGTCAGACACCGTGACCCATTTGGCCACGAATAACATCACCAGTTTAATAAAGTTTAAACATTTATTGCACTATATTAACAATGCTAATGTCACGTAGATCATTCAAAGCACTAAATAATAAAAGTAAAGAAACAAAACTGGCTGTCCAAAGCAGATGATGAATCTAATGTGACCGAGCAATTTAATTATCATTCAAGTTTAACCATTACAGAAAGTCAACAAGAGAATGTGGAATAACAAAATTGAATACATTTAGTCAGCACAGACGAATTAATAAACAATTTTATTAGAACACTCAAATCAGGAATGACATCCTAAGAAGCCTTTAATTAGACACACGTTTGGACATACATGCAAAAAGGGAAAAGCAGACAAAATGCTAATTTGGAAAACATCTAACTCGGACGCTAATCAAAACAGCGGTTGGATTTCTAAAAGAGAGAAAACACAAAAACCTGCAAAAGACAAATACACATTTTATACCTCTCCCTAATGGTTTGAATCAGCGAGCAGTGAAGTCATCATCAGCAGAGCATCTTCAGTCTTCATTCAGGACAGGGGAAATAGTTCAGTCAGATTGGGCTTAGTGTAACTGAACCATTGAGCAATAGAAAATCGCAGATCTGTAATCATTGAAAGTTAGAAGGAATCTCCCACTTGCATCATCCTGTACTTGCTGAATTAAGACCCTAGAAAGTAACTAACTAGATTACTATTGGTCAGTCTATGGGATGGTTTAGGTCAGAACCAATTAACTTTCTTCCACCTTTCATAAGTATCTTTTCGTCATTTTCTGCATTCACAATTGGCTCATCTTCTCTCACTGCAGTCACCAGCTTCCGCAGTAGAATATAATTGTTGCAGGTTATACATGAGCACTGAAGACCATTGTTTCTGGGTACAAAGTATCTCAGCCAGGAAGACAGACAAATGTTACAACATAAGAACATAACTTTTCCACAGAGAGCAAGTCACACAGGATGGATGCTTAGAAAAACATTATTCTGCAGCGTTAACATTTTTAAACATTGCCTTCTAGAATATTACTAGGACATGAGGTCTTTTTAAAACCAATGCTAAAACATGAAGAATAAAACATTTCTTAATATTTAAACTATTAGTCCTTTTAATACATATTAATATTCATTTTTCAGTGCATTTAAATATGAATAAAGAAAATACATTTACATTAGGCAGTTATTTGGATTGTGGTTGCCACCAAGGTGATCATATTTTTCAAAACACACGTTTTCGTTTAATCGTTTTAATGCATGTTATTTCATTACGTTCTAGTGTCACAATTTTTATTAATAATGATTGCACTCCAACAATACCTCCTTTGATGACTATATGCGTTGTCACAAAATATATTTATTAATACTTGTATTAATACTTGTGAGTCAGCTCAAAGTTTAGGTTGTCTAGAATATCTATTGTTTCTTGGTTTTCTCCAGTTTTCATTTTTTTCTCAAATCATAAAAGTGTCTGCTTCTCATCTTTTCCTGTTTAATTTCTTCCCTACTCTGTTCATTTTTCATCCTTTGTCTTTTAATCAGTATTTATAGTTTGTAAAATCCAATTATACAGATGACACATGCAACCACAATTAATAATGGTTTCAATATTTTTCCAACAATACCCTTATCAAGATTAGCCAGCCAATTTTTCACTTTAGTAACACCTTTACCAATATTTTCCCATAACCCTGGATTTTTCAGATCTATCAAGTATGAATTTGAATCTGTCAGGTTGTTAATACAATTTCTAATCCCTTTACTATTATCAGGTATGAATGTACAACATTGTTTCATTTTCAGCATCCAACAGAATCCGCCTTCCTTTGCTAAAATAATATCTAACGCAAATCTGTTCTGGAGAACCATAGAACCAACTGCAGCCATTTCAGTATCCATTAGGATAACAGTTCCAGAAAAATCAGTTAGCATGTTATCTACAATAGTAGACAATTTTCTAATTTTCAAAGCATTCAGAACAACTCCTAGAGAAGGAATAATTGCTCCAAATAGGTCCCCACTTATTTCAGAATAAGTTTCTCTTTTTGATCTTGGTCTTTGCAATTCATTCGTGCCATGTGTGTCATCCATATTGTCAATCTGGTAAATCTTTGGGAAGACCAACCCCAAATAACAAGTCCCATACCATTCCCTTGGGAGATGATAATAAGCATTCTGTCCACAGATGTAATATACCCCAGAAATCACAGGATTTTGTCCACTTAACATAAAGACGGTCATTCTGACCCTGGCGGTCTTTGACCGCCAGGGCGGAGGACCGCGGGAGCACCGCCGACAGGCCGGCGGTGCTCCAATGGGGATTCCGACCGCGGCGGTAAAGCCGCGGTCGGACCGGCAACACTGGCGGTCTCCCGCCAGTGTCCCGCCGCCCCATTGAATCCTCCAAGGCGGCGCAGCTTGCTGCGCCGCCGAGGGGATTCCGACCCCCCCTACCGCCATCCAGATCCCGGCGGTCCGACCGCCGGGAACCGGATGGCGGTAGGGGGGGTCGCGGGGCCCCTGGGGGCCCCTGCAGTGCCCATGCCACTGGCATGGGCACTGCAGGGGCCCCCGTAAGAGGGCCCCTACAAGTATTTCACTGTCTGCTGCGCAGACAGTGAAATACGCGACGGGTGCAACTGCACCCGTCGCACAGCTTTCACTCCGCCGGCTCGATTCCGAGCCAGCTTCATCGTGGAAGCCTCTTTCCCGCTGGGCTGGCGGGCGGCCTGAAGGCGGCCGCCCGCCAGCCCAGCGGGAATGTCAGAATTACCGCCGCGGTCTTTCGACCGCGGAACGGTAACCTGACGGCGGGACTTTGGCGGGCGGCCTCCGCCGCCCGCCAAGGTCAGAATGAGGGCCAAAGTCCCATGGACTCTTAAAAAGAAATACATGTCTGCACTCACTCATTCCCACAAACTTAGTATCAGTTCTGGATTGAGGTCTATAAATGCAAAGCTTTCCTACATGTTGAAAATCTAAAGCAAGCTTCCCTTGTGTTTTAGTCTCACTAAATGCATAGTCACTTCTAAATGTCCTCTTCACTAACCCTTTCTCTATTTTCTCCTTCAATGCCTTTCTCCTGTCATCAGTTTAATCTTGGAAAGATTTTTCTACTGGTGAAACCAAAAATGTAAGGTTGTTGCAGTGTGCAAAAGCTGTGCCAAAGGTTAGTGCAAGTTCAAAGAAATCTCCCATAATATCAATATTTCTCTCTTTAGCTATGTTACTCAAGTGTTGAATAACCGAAACAAAAAAAACACTAAGGGGGTCATTATGACCCCAGCGGTAGGTGATAATGTGGCCAACCTGCCAATTTACCATTCCTACCGCCATGACAGTAGCAGCTGCCGGGCCGGAGATAACAATCTCCAGCCCGGCGGCTGCTATTGTACCACCGGCAGCATTATGAGCCTGCCTACTGGCAAAGCAACACCACGAAAACTATAGAATTCCTTCCCTGTCACTGGTAGGAGGCTCACCCCCCCCAAACACGCCACAGACACTCCCTACACCCCCTCCATCCACGCTCCCCCCTTCTGTTCCCCCTTCCAATCCCCCACCCCCTCTTCACACACTCGCAGGCACACACAACGCATACACACACTCACTCACACTGGCATACATGCATTCATTCATGCATGCATCCACTCATTCTTGCACACATTCTTACACGCATTCACACTGACACACAGCACGCATTCACATTTCCATTTGCACATGCATTCTAACACATGCATACACCCACGCAAACAACCCTACACACATTCCCATTCACGCACAGACTCACACATTTATGCACACAACCTCTCTCACACACACACACAACACCCCCCACCGCCTCCCCTGTCGGAAGCCCAACTTACATGCATCCAGGGGGTCTTCCGGCACAGAACGGTACAGGGCGCTGCTACCACCAGCAGCGCCCGCCAGCAGAACACCACCAGGCCGTATAATGTGCCATGATATGGTTGGCGGCAGTCTACTGGCGTGGTGCTGCTGGAGGTAGCAGCGCCATTTTACCACCATCTGCCAGTATGGCCACAGCTAGATTTCCACCCTTCTTGTGGTGGAAGTCCAGCTGTGGTCCTAATTTGGCGGACGGGTGGTAGACACGGGATCGGTCTTTTGGTGGCCGTCGCCACAGCGGTAGGTGGCTTATACTACCATTGTCATAATTAGGGCCTAAATCTAACTGAGAGTAGAAATATTGGATGTACTCTTGGTTATAAAACCTTGTTAGTAAAAGACAGCATCTAATTCCATATTAGTTAGTGGCAAGCTATGATAAGTAATTTCTTTCTGTACTGGTGAAGGAATCTGCATGCAAGCATAACATTCTCTCACATTCATTGTCTCAACATATTCATATAGCAAGCAATAGAAAATATTAGAAGAAAGATCTCCTCATGAGGTGTCTAACTGCAAACATTTCTCTCGAAAGTGTAGTAGACTATGAAGAACTAATGTAACTATTTTCAGGTGTATTATGAATGCCCATTCTCACAATCACTAACAAACTTACTAGCACACATACAATTCCCAAACAAATAAACATACATTTGCAACTCCTATTGTTTTTCACACGATTGTGATTGTTATCCATGACCCGTAAAGAATCAGAAAGTAGAAAGAAAAGAAAAATATGCAGCCAAAAATCAAAAATAAAAATAATCTTCAATCCTCTTTGCAGTTATTTACAGCAGCTTTTAGGCTTTTCTCCAGAATTCTGTCAAAAATCGGTTTAGCAGCTTGTCAATAATCAGTTTTCAAAGTCTCTTTCACAAGATCATATTCTATTGAATAGTGACAATCACTTGCAGCCTGTAATGTCTCTCTTGTTCAGTTAGCAATGTAGTTTCAAATTTCAGTTCAAAAACAACTTCAACTTCCAAAATATTGATCTGGAAATTCACGATCAAAACAAAAAGACAAAAATTCACGTTGCCACTCATCTGTTGACAAATATGCCCATTCAGCACATGAATATCTTCGACTTGCAACTCTTTTTCTTTTTGATCTCTGCTTTGCACTTATTTCTTCTTCACTCAGATCTTCATCTGTATTTGCTCTTCTTGTTGTGACTGGCTCTTCATTTATAGTTGATAATACATCTGAAACCTTTTCATGTGTCTGCAGTTTGGGCCACTTGTCTTCTTTCACAGCTTTCTTTGACAGTGTTGTTTGAAAAACTGGACTTACGACTCTTCTCGATTCGGCAGGATTTTGACTTTGACTTGATGTACCTGCAACACTAGCTAATTCAGGAGGAGTCAAATCTGCATTACTTTGATTCAACTCGTCTCCAGCTGTGGATGGAGCGATTTGTTTCAACTGATCTCCCCAATCGTCTGCTTCTGGGAGAGTCCTCCTCTAACGTGACTCTCCTGCTACAATTGCTGATGTTTGAGCAACTTCTGGAACTAGATGTTCCTCTATTTCATCTCTTAGAGCTGTACCTAGATCTTCACCAGTTTGCCCTGTCCCTGTCTCTGTCTCCACAGTCTCTCTTCTTGCTCCTTGAGAATGTATAGTAGTTGTTTGTGCTCTCAACAACTCTCCTTCATCTTCAAGAGGATAGGGTACTTTTCGAGTATGGCTGGCATGAATCCAGTTCAGAATCCCAGCACACTTCACAGCAGTTCTCGTAACAAGTGTGACCTGGTAGGGCCCCTTCCACCTAGGTTCCACCTAGCTTGCAGACTGTGATACTGGTCTTGGGCTGGCAGCACAGCTTTAGCTTCCTCCTGGTGAGAGAAAGAGCGAACCACATCAGCCAGACTCTCGAAGTAATCCAGCACCATATCAACTGTTATATTAACAAGAGCATTCGCAGGAACAGCTGGCAACCTCATTGCTCTGCCCATGAAGATTTCATGGGGAGAAAGTCCAGTCTTTCTATCAGGTGTGTTTCTCATGCTCATCAGAACCAAAGGCAACGCATCTGGCCACTTCAGATTTTTAGATGCACATATTTTTGCAAGTCTTGCCTTCAGAGTACCATTCATTTGCTCTACTAATACAGAAGCTTCAGGGGGATAGCTACAATACAACTTCTGCTCAGTGTTTAAGGCTGAACATAGTAATTTAATCACCTCATTATTGAAGTGACATCCTCTTTATGATTTTAAAGAGGCTGAGACCCCAAAGCGAGGAACTAACTCCCTAGCTTTGCTACTGTGAGACTATCATTTCTATGTGTGGGATAAGCTTCAACCCAGTGCCTAAAAATACACACAATCACCAAAACGTATCTCAGATCACCACACAGGCATCTTAATAAAATCCATTTGCATTCTGTGAATGGACCTTTTTCTTCCCAGTGTGACTCAAAGTAACAATTGTTCTTTTCCCCACATTCATTTGTTGACATGAAACACATCTGTGACAAATTGCTTCGGCAACCTGTCTAAACTTTGGATTAAACCTAGATTGCTTAAATTTGTGAATCATTGCATCTCTGCCAATGTGTGCTTGACCCTGATAGTATCTTACCATTTGCATCAGTAGACAGTTTGGCAAAAACACCTGCCCTAAATTTGAAACCCATATTTCATCATTGTCTCTTTGAAAACATTTTAATTTTATCCAACCTTTCTTTTCATCTTCTGAATCATTTTCTTGCATACTTTTGATTTTGTCCCATGTATCAAGCACTGTTGATGTATAACTTGGGTTTACGTCATCAACTTTTAGTTCTTTCCATTCTTCATTAAAAGAGATGCAATTCAATGCGCAAAACCTTGCGACTTGACCTGCATAAGCATTTCCCATTGAAACAAAATCATTTGATTTGTGGTGTGCACTGCATTTAACAACAGCAATCTTCTCATGTAATTGAAGGGCTTGTAACAAACCATAAATTATATCACCATTTCTAATAGGTGAGCCAGAAGAGGTCATGAAACCTCTCTGTGACCACAACTGACCAAAGTCATGGAGTACTACAAATCCACACTGACTGTCGGTGAAAATAGTAACTTTAAAGCTGTGCAGAAATATAGCATGCTCTAGTAAGAGCCACTAATCCAGCCACTTGTGCAGAAAATACTCCTTGAGGCCATGAAGCGTGAGTATACCAGACATCATGCACACAACATAGCCAGATTTCAATGTTACCACATTATCTCTTAGACAGGAACCATCAACAAAAACTATTTGATCATTTTCCTCTAATGGGGTATCCTGAATATCTGGTCTGGGTTTTGTGCAAAATTCAGGAACCTCCAGACAGTCATGTTCAACTTCTTTCAGTTTCTCAATTTAAACATTGTCTACTGGGAGTAGGGTTGCTAGGTTAAGCACTGTACACCTCTACCTCTTCTAGGTAACATTCAGAGAGCCTAAAATCAATCACTCACACGTACTAAAGAGTGCATTTGTCAAGTATTGAGTCTTTGTTAGTCTTTGTTAGAGTGAGCAAAACTTCCACAGAGTGAGGAACCAGGACGACAATTAAAGAATGTCCCATCACACTATTGCACAGTCCGCAAACAGCCAGGTCCAAAGTAAATATGCTACAGGGTGATTTACACAACCATGTACCTGAGGAAGGACTGAAAGAGCACAAAAATCACGTTCATGACAAACCAACATAAATGGTTTTGTGTAATCAGGCATTCCCAAAGCTGGTGCTCTGCACAAACCCTCTCTCAGCTCAGTAAACACTTTCATACAAACTTCATCAAAAGGCACTGGGTCAGAAATATCTTTGTGGGTCAGTCTCTGCAATGGCTTTGAAATAACAGAAAAATTAGGAATCCATTGGCGACAGTATATCACCATTCCCAGAAACATCCGTACATCTCTTTGTGTAACTGGAGGATTCATTTGTAATATAGCTGTAACTCTCTCTCTCTAGAAACTTTCCTTGCACCTTCTTCTATCTGATGTATTCACTTCTTTCTGACAATACTGTAATTTCGATGGAGACACTTTGGTAGTCTTTATGATATTGGCGGTAAATTCCACTTACCACTGTGGTGACGGCCACCAACATACCATCGGCCGTTCGCCATATTATGACACACACACACACACTAAACCGACAGAATACTGCCACAAACACATACCCGCCAGATCAAAGGTAAGTGGTAAACTGTTGGTACGATCACCCACACCGTCACACCAACAAAACCTTGGAAACTGGACCTGTGCTACAAACAGACTGGACCAATACCCTGGACTTACCTCTACCATCACCCATTCCATTGCACTATTCCGTCTATAAATTTCACTACAATAAACACCCTTGAACACAACTTGAGTGATAGTGCTTTATGTGAAGAAAATGTGCAATTATGGTAACAGTTACATCTTGTGCAAATGACCTGAACTCTGTGATAGTATACAAATAATGACCTGTAACTGTCTGTAGTCATCACATCAGTACACAGTAATAATAACACCAACACCTGCAAAATGAGAAGGCAAAGGTGACAGTTAGTTGAGATGCAGAGGAAATGACTGCCATCATGCTACAGCCAAACTGAAAGGATAAATAATCAGAGGAATGTTTAGTTCCACTGTCTCACCCGTGTGTTATTGGAAGTACTGCCGTATAACTGATGTTCTGTTGTCCACATCCGCATCCTCTGCCTCCTCATCCTCACTGTCCTCAGGGTTCACTGCTGCCACAGGGGCATTTCCAATCTCTTCCTCCAACAGGTAAGGCACATGTCATCTGAGGGCCAGGTTGTGCAACATGCAGCTTGCAACAACTATGTGGCAAACCTTCTCAGGGGAGTAGCACAGGGATCCACCCGTCAGATGGAGGCATCTGAACCTGGCCTTCAGGAAGCTGAAGGTACGTACTATGATCTGCCTGGTTCTCCCATGTGCATCATTATATCGATTCTAAGCCCCTGTCCTGGCATTCCTCACAGGGGTCAGGTGCCACAATAGGTTTGGGTAGCCAGAGTCATCTGCAAGTATTGAAGGACACATATTAGCCTTACACAATGGTATGGGGGATGACTCCTGAAGGCATACACTGACACGCTGTGGGTGGGGACTCTGGCTCACCTATTAGCCACATCCTGTGCCTCTGTAGTTGTGCCATCACATTTGGGATGCTGCTATTCAGGACGAAGAAGTCATGCACCGACCCAGGATACTTGGCAGTGACATGGGAGATGTACTGGTCAGCCAGGCACACCATTTGCACATTGAGTGAGTGGAAACTCTTGCGATTCCTGAATTCCTGTTCATTGTGCCGGGGGGAGGGGCAAATGCAATATGTGTTCCATCAATTGCCCCAATAATATTTGGTGTATGTCCCATTGCATAGAATTCAGCCTTCACAGTGGCCAAATCTTCCACTTGTTGGAAAGCGATGTAGCTGCACATGTGTTTGACCAAGGCAGGCAAAACCCTTGCACGCACTATTGAGAACATTGGCTGTGACATTCCTGCTGCCAAGCCCACTGTCACTTGGAAAGAACCAATTGCCAGGAAATGGAGCACTGATAGAACTTGCACAAGAGGGGGGATCCCAGTGGGATGATGGATAGCTGATATCAGAACAGGCTCCAATTGAGTACACAGCTCTGTGACTGTGGCCCTATCCAGGCTATAGGTCAGTATTATGTGCCTGTCCTCCAGTGTAACCATGTCCACAAGGGGTCTGTACACCGGGTCTTGTCTCCTCCTCCTATTCCTCTGGAGTGGTGGGTATCTAAGGGACACAAGAGTGAGTAGGGTGTCACAATTCGAACAATGGAACCACCACCTCAGTGTACATAAAGCATGTATGCAATCGGACAATGTGAATGGCAATGTATGTGCAATTTATAGCAATGACGCAGCTTCCTATTTCTGAATGTTGTCCACCACCATAAAATGGCGACTGCCTGGCCTGTAAGTATGGACAGGTGGAAGTGATTTAACTCCGCCGGCATTGGGTGTCATGGCGGAAGGCGGTCTTGCACCACGGTGCTATTCCTCATTGGCTAAAATGGGGGTCTATGGAGTGCAATGTCCAATGGGGATTACCGGCGGTGGTGACAGTGTACACGGCCGCGGAGATGGCCGCCACTTTCTGTCTAAAACCTCACTTGATTCCTGACTTTCCACAGGACAACACCTTCACTGCGTGTGCTGCTATGACCTGTGTCTGGATCCTGCCATGGCCCGTGTGACAGGGGAAAGGGCCGCTGCCTTCTCTTCAGAGGAGTTAGAGCGCCTGGTGGATGGGGTCCTACCCCTTTATGGACAGCTGTATGGGCCTCCAGACCAACAGGTGAGTACACCATGGGCATGATGCATGTGACAAGGTTGAATGGAGATGTGTGTGCTAGCAGTGTGCAATTTGGGTTGGGGGTATGTCTGGTGGTAGTGTACATGCATTGCTCCAGGTGATGTGTGTGCCAATGGAGATGGAAATTGTATTTTTGGGCCATATATGTGACTGGCTGGATTGTAAGGCTAATGGTGTCCTCCTGTCTGTATTACCTCTGCAGGTCAGCATCCATCAGAAGAAGGAATTGTGGCCTGCCATCGCCAAGGACGTGGGGGTCTATGGCAGGCGGATCACTCACTGTAGGAAAAGGTGGGAGGACCTGAGATGCTGGTCCCGGAAGACCACGGAGGACCAGCTGGGAATGGCCTCCCAACGAGGGCAGGGTGCCCATTGGAACCTGACCGTCCTGAGGGCCTGCATACTGGCAGTGGCCTACCCAGAGCTGGATGGCACTTGAGGGCAGCACAGCAGCCACAAGGGGGTGAGTACAGTGAGCGTGACAACAATTATTTTTGGGTGGCATGGGATCCTGGTGGTGGGTTTCAGTTAGTGGGTGCCCCTTAATGCCAGCTCAGCCATTGCTGCGTGATCCAGCTCAAGATAAATTGGTGTACAGCAAAATCTGGTAACCTGGATAGGTAGTATTCCATGTCAGACAGGGCTTAGTGGGTCCCTAGAAGGGGTGCGGTTAGTGGTGGTTGGCTCTCATCTTGCTGTGGCACTTAGCCAATGTAGTGCCAGTGCGATGTTGATGTGTGTGCCAACTGTGGTGTTGTTGCTGTAATTGACCCAGTGCTCCCTTTGTCTCTCATCCCCTATTATTTTCTGTCATCCTGTCCATGTGTGCATTAG
The DNA here is from genome assembly GCF_031143425.1 of Pleurodeles waltl. Taxonomy (NCBI): domain Eukaryota; kingdom Metazoa; phylum Chordata; class Amphibia; order Caudata; family Salamandridae; genus Pleurodeles; species Pleurodeles waltl. The sequence goes on along the minus strand of NC_090437.1, from coordinate 619,665,880 downwards.
AATCATCTGTCGGAGGAGCAGGGGCACCGGCAACTGAGGGAGCTGTATCCCACAGGACCCAGGATTCCGCTGACACTGAGACGACCAGTGGGACGGAGGGCGAGGGGAGCACCATGGCGGAGACAGGAGGTGACAACACTGACTCTGATTCCTCCTCCGATGGGAGCTTCCTGGTGGTGGCGGACACCTCTGGAACCACCCCAGCTACAGGTACAGCCGCCACCCCTGTACCAGCACTGCCCTCCCAGTAGCCCCCCACTGAGTTGCCCGCAACTACTCACCCAGGAGGGTGGGCATCTCCTTCACCCCAGGCACCTCAGGCCCTTATCCAGTCAGCCCTGCTTCCCTCAGTGAGGAGGCTATTGACCTCCTGAGATCCATCTCTGTAGGGCAGTCAACCATTGTTGAATTCTGGATTCAAAGCTGTTGAGTAACTACCGACCGATTTCACTGCTACCTATAATGGCTAAACTAGCAGAGAAACATGTACATACTCAGCTCTCTGCTCTTCTGGAAGAGAGAAAGATCTTACATCCCACACAGATGGGTTTTAGGCCATTGCATGGGACAGAGACCGCACTGATCGCTATTACGGAAGAAGCAAAAAAGAGGATGGATAAAGGAATTGAAACAGCCATCATCCTCCTAGATCTGAGTGCGGCATTCAATACGGTTGACCTTAACATTCTTAAAGATAGAATGCAGGGGATTGGAATCTCTGGAGTAGCCTTCGATTGGATCCTATCATTTACTCATGGAAGATCCTTCCAGGTGTTGGACAGATCTTGCACATCCAAGCGTATCATAAGCAGCTGTGGAGTCCCACAAGGTTCTGCCCTGAGCCCTCTGCTTTTTAATATCTATATGCTGCCATTAGAGGAGATTGTTCAGTCATTTGTTCTGAACTTAGTATCATATACAGATGATACTCAACTTATTGTCTCCCTTTCTAACACACAACCGGATTTGGGGGAAGCATTAGGTCCTGCCTAAAAGCAGTTGCTGTATGGATGTCGGGAAGTAAATTGAAGTTCAATGATGGAAAAACTGAGGTTATGTTCTTTGGGCAAACAAAAAATGTATTAGCTAATCCAATTATAACAACAGGAGTGGCCACTCTCCTGCCCCCTAAACACCTTATAAAAAGTCTCGGGGTATGGCTGGACCCCCAACTCTCAATGTTGCAACACTCCAACAGAGTAGCTGGAATTTCCTTTGCCCTGCTTAGGACTTTGAGGAAGGTTTTAGCAATCCTGCCTTTTCTAGCCAGAAGATTGGTTATTCAGGCATTAATAGGATCGCGCCTTGATTATGGCAATGCTCTGTTTGTAGGATCACCAAGATACGTAATACAAAGACTACAGAGGGTGCAAAATGCAGCTGCATGACTGCTTTTAAAAACATCCAAGCAACAATCAATACGGACCGGAATCTCCTCCTTACATTGGCTCCCAGTAGCCAAAAGGATTCAATTCAAGGCATTATGCCATATTGATAGAGCTTTATACAATCAAGGCCCTGAAATGCTCAAAACACTGGCCTCCTTCTACACACTAGGCTGACCTCTTAGATCCTCCTCAGCTATGTTAGTCACAGTTCCAACAGTGAAGAAAGCAAGACGGGGAGGAAGGTTGTTGTCATATCAAGGTGCTATACTTTAGAATAGTCTTCCTCTTATTATTAGATTACGTTCTCAAGAGATCCCCTTTAGGAAGGCCCTAAAAACCTAGCTATTTAGAGCATGATTTCCTATGCGGTTATGAACATTGATGATTCTGCATTGCAGTATAAGCGCTACGAGGCCCCTGGGCAGTTTAGGCGCTATATAAGCAATTTTAACATAACATAACATAACATTGTGAATCCCATCCAGGGGCTGGTACCACAGATGCAGCAATGCAATGCATACCTGGAGGGCATCCATGGTGGGTTGGCAGCCCTACAGAGATTGTTTCAGGCTCTGGCCTCCTCTCCGTTTCAGCCAGTATCCCTGTTCCTACCGTCCCCCCTCCAACTACCACTTCCCAGTCCCAGTCTCCTTAATTCCAACTCATCCAAGGCACAGATACAGGCAAGCATGCACACAAAACATCACGCAAGAGTAGCACACTCAAACACAGGCAGCACACTTCAGGCCACATGCACTCACACAAACAGACACTTGCACACACAACCACATCCACTGCCTCCACTGTCTCCCCCTCCTTCTCCTCCTCCCTCACATTCACATCCGTACTCACACCTGCATGCACTGCATCAACAGCCACCATCACCATCACCACATCATGCAGTACACACATCTCACTTGCAGACACACATCTCACTTGCAGACACCTCCACATCATCCATCCACGCGTCCCCTTTGTCTTCTCCTACACTGCCTGCCCCTCCTCCTAAGAGACACATTTGCATGCACACAGACACCCAAAAGCCATCCACCTCACATGCGCACACTGTCCATGCACCTGCACCCAAGTCCAGCAGGTGCCCCTAAGAAGCTTGTCCTTGGACGTCTTGATCTCTTCCCTCCCCCTCCAACCCCCCGTCCTGCCCATAAAAGCAGGGTCCCAACGACCCAGCCCAGCACCTCAGCCAAACAGTTTGCCACTGCTCCCATCAAATCATCAGCTGCTGGCACAAAGGGACCCCAGAGTGTGACGGCTGCCCTCGTTCTGGAAGCACACCTCCAGCTCAGAAAGAGAGGACTAGGGTGGTGAAAAGCAAGGGATCTGAGACGGGGACAGTGGAGGCACCTCCTAGTCCTGGAGGCAAAGACACAAGTGACATGTCTAAGGCCAAGAGGACCCATCACAAGAGGGGACACATGGATCCCCTTCCACCAGCAAAGAAAGTGACGGTTCCCACTCAACCACCAATGAAAGTAACCCATTTAACCACCAATGAAAGGCAAGAGACCCACTCAACCAGCAGAGGGCAAGGAGCCTCCACCTCCAACAGAGACACAGCACTCTTCACCTCCAGCAGAGACCCAGCAGTCTTCACCTCCAGCAGAGACACAGCAGCCCTCACCTCTAGCAGAGACACAGCATCCCTCACCTCCAGCAGAGACACAGCAGCCCTCAGCAGAGACACAGCAGCCCTCACCTCCAGTAGAGGGCATGTAGGCTACCCTCCAGGGTCTGTTGTAAAAGGAGCCCCCTCCAAAACCAGTGGGCAAGTTCCCCACTTCGGAGACTGTGACCTTGCACTCCCCATCAAAGACAAATTGGCATGGTGCCCTCTCCAGAACCAGTGGGCAAGTTCTCCACTTCAGAGACAGTGGCCTTGCACTCCCCAGAAAAGACAGATGGGCATGGCGCCTCCTCCAGAACCAGTGGGCAAGTTCCCCTCTTCAGAGACTGTGGCCTTGCACCCCCCGGCACAGACAAATGGGCATGGAGCCCCCTCCAGAACCAGTGGGCAAGTTCCCCACATCAGCTGAGGTGCCCCCTACCTCTCCCACCTTTCCCCTGAGGTGCCTGCCCACTTCCAACATGATGACCCTGAACAGTGGATTCCGGAAGTTGTCAGGAGTCAAGTTGGCTCTTGGACTGTGCCCTGTGGCCATGTGGCTCTTTTGTGCTTTGGACAGGCCATTGGCCCATTCTGAACACTGTCGCCTGCATTTGGAATTGAATGTACAATGTGGTGGCTGTTGGCATCAAATTACAGTGTTTGCTGATTCTCATAGTTGTCCTTGTTTTATTTTAACGTGTGTCCTGTGACATTGGTTTAACTCTGCAGCTGGTTCTGTGTATGGTGTGTGTGTGTCTGGTGTGTTTTGTGCGTGTACGTGTCACTCTCCTTTTCCTCCCTTCCTCCCTTGTGTGCTCGGTGGCTGTACTCACCGTTGTCGTCATCATTGGTATTTCATGAGGGCCATGGCATAGAATAGCATCGGTAAGACTTGAAGTTCCGGTTCCATGGCGGCTGCAAGGTCCTCTGTGTACCTGCTTTCTGCTTTTGTTTTCTGTGCTCTGTTTCTGCCAGGCTTCAAATGGCGTTGGTACCACCCCAGAAATCGTGGTGGTTTACCATGTCATAATATGGTGGGCGGTACCTTGGCTTCCGCCTAGCTGTTGATGGCTACCGCCATGGTCAGTGGTGTTAACGCCCTGGGGGTTGGTGTGGTACACTGGCTGACTATGGGAGGTATCACCGCCATGGTCATAATTTGGCAGTATTTACCGCCAGCCTGTTGGTGGTATTACCGCCACTTTATCACTCACCGCCAATGTCATAATGACCATCTTTATGCCCATTTTCACCCAAATGATTCAACAAGGCAATTGTATCTTGCCTGCATGCTTCCTTCGTCCAAAAGTTACCAAAAGATCATCAATGTACTGAACTAATGCTGATTGGAAAGGCATTTCCAATGACTCCAAATCTTTTTTCAACACCTGATTAAATAGGGACAGAGACTTTGAAAAACCTTGTGGGGTTCTATACCAGGAACATACATGATGGCAGAATTTAAAACAGAAAAACTGACTATCCTCATGAAGGGGCACTGAGAAATATGCTTGTGATAGGTCCACCACTGTGAACCATTCTGCATCACATGGGATCTGAAACAAAGTTACTGCTGGATTTGGTACTACTGGACAACGTTTGACCACTATGGCATTCCTTTTCCTCAAATCCTGAACAATTCTAAACTTCCCACTTTGTTTTCGCAAACCTATAATAGGATGATTACATGGCCTGCTCAGCACTTCTTTTAGAACTCCCTGCGTCACAAAATCTGCAATTACAAGAATTACTCCTTTAATTACATTTGGTGCCATATGATCACTGCGGAGTTTGCTGAAAAACTGTATTAGGCTTGACTATGACTTTAACTGGATCAACTCCTTTGATCAGACCAATGTTTTTCCCAGAGAGATCCCAAACTTTTAATGTAACTGTACCTTGTAAGGCAGTTGACAAAGCTTGTACTGTAAGTGCAGGATTGAAACTAATCAATGGAAATTCCTCATTAACTAAATCACATTCAATTTGCATAGATGAATCATCATCATTATCACTATTTATCTGAATAGCAATTCCATAATTTGTACAGGTAATCAAACAGTTTGTTTTGCACAAATAATCTCTTCCCAGAAATGAAACTGGACTTAAGTCACAGACTACAAATTTATGCAATCCTTCAAAATTTCCAATTTTAACAGGAATCGGTTCAGTAATTGGATTCGTCAGGAATTGATTTGCAACTCCAACATTTTGCACTGTTTTCCCAGAAAGTGGCACACTAGGAACTTCTGCAGTTCTTACTGTAGAGTGTGTAGCCTCTGTATCAACTAGAAATGAGACTTGATGTCCCATACCTTTTTTATTTACATAGGGACCCTCTTGATCCACCTCCACTGAAGCTGCTAACACACATTCTTCTTCATCCAAACTCTCACTCATCAACTCATCACTCAATTCACCCTCACTATGTAGTGTGAACTGTTGCACCATGTGATTACCTTAACTTTTGACCTATGTTCTGCTGAGGAAACATCATCTGCTGCTGTGATGCCATTGGAGCTTGAGGTACTTGCATTTGCTGCCACTGAGGCTGTTGCATTTGTTGTGGTACCTGAAAACAGGGTACATGCATTTGCTGAGAAATCTGTATCTGGTTATTCATGTTTTGGATGTTCAGATTTTGACTTATTATTCTGGACTTCTCAAATTTGGAAAGAAATTGTTATCGTTCATCTATGTAACAACACCTTCTTGTACCACGTCGAACACTCCTGTTTCCAATGCCCAAGGTCCCCGCAAGCGTGACAAGGTAACATCTTTTTCATTGTCTGAATATCACCTGAATTCGCACTAATATTCATATCAACAACTCCAACATCTATTCCATTAACACCACGACCTTTACCTCTTCTCTGGTTCTGAAACAGCTCCATGTTTCCCTTTTGTGGAACAATTCCCTCTGTTCCTGATTTTGACGCTTTAATCTGCATCACCAGTGCCTTTTCCTTCAATTTCTTCTGTTTTGTCTCAATTACATCACCACAATATTCAGCGAACTGTAGTACTTCATCAACTGGTTTTGCTTGGTAGCAAATCAAATGACTCTTAAGCATCTGGCTAATTCAGATCTCAACCACTCAACAATTCTGAACACAAAATGAATCATGTCTTTTGGCTCAATTGTTTCTGTACGACTGTAATGTGTAAATGCTTGCAACAATCTCTCATAACACACATGGATTGACTCTTTTGCTTCCTCTACTGTCCTATCAATTCTTTGCCAATCAATACTTTTGGGAGAAATTCTTGTTTTTAAAAAATTCTATCACTTTGTTATAGTATTTCATTACATCAGGAGATGGTGTACCTGTAACTGGATCTCGTGGAGGCTCTCTTGTTGGCCAGTCAACACTCCTTTTACATTCCACCCACAAATCAGCTGGGACTACCATTTCTAACAAAGTATTCAATTCCTCCCACATGCATTTTTCAAGCTTCACAAATCTCTTGTTTGCTGGTACCATTCCACTGGTTTCTCTCTCAGTCTTGGGTAGTCATTTGTGAATGACAAAATATCACTCCTATTCCAAGGGACATGTGCAAAATTCCCTCTGGGAATTTCTCTCATTGGTAATATCTTTACTGGGTATCAGTCTGCTGCACATCAACCTTTGAGTTTGCAGACCCCTTTTTCTTATGATCTCTTTTCTTTACCCATCTGCCTTCACATTTATCTAGTGCTCCTCATGTTTGAATGTTCTGAATTAGTTCCTTAATTTGAACTTTCATTCTCGGTATTCTCATATTCTCAATATCCTTTGAATCAAATTCTAATCTGTAACTTTTCCTCAGCGGTTTTGATTTCTCAACCGCAATGTCATATTTGTCTGCCAGTATTGACAATTTCTCATGTGCAATTCCTGCTCTGTTTGTGACAACTTTACACATATATATACACATACATCAATCATTTAATTCTAATTTGTCTTCCCAGGTTCAATGACTTGTCCTCAACATTTGTTTTTGCTCCACCGCTTATTTTCTCTAGCCAGTCTGTTAACTGTTGGGGTGATAGACCTCGCAATGGAATCTTATTATTTGCATTAAACATCTGGTTAATATTGGGTGTCTCAGGTGTCATTAGGAAAGAATTTGAATTTGTCTGTAAAGACCTGGGATTTGTTAAATCAAACAATGGACCTGTCTTGTCAAAGGTCTGATTCTGGCTCATTGGAGACATGATTACAGAGGATGTGTTTAATCTTCCATTGCTGCATTTGTGTTAAAGATATTCTGTACATTATTCTCATTATCGTTTCCCTGACCATACAATGGTCCAACAGGACCAATTGTGAAAGGAACTGACAATGCTTGTGGGCTTGTGGAACCATTCTGATTTCTCAAGTAAATTACTCCAGAATCCTGTCCTGTAAGTGCTGTCTGATTTGAATTTGATTGCATTACTATTACAGGTGTCCATCCTTGAACTGAAACTGGAGTCATCAAATTTGGAGTAGACTCTCTCTGAACTATCACCAAACCATTTTGTGGAATCTGCGGTGGTACCTGTGGAGCCACCGGTACTGTAGTATGTGGTGCAGAACATACATCTGGAACAGTGGGATAGATAGACTAGGGTACAGTTTGAACTATAGGTGTCTGAGTTACAGCAATAGTCGGAACAGTAGTTGTAAACTGTACATGGCTTTGTCTTTCCACAACTGGGGACTGTACAACATGTGCTGGTTGTGTTGGTGCCGCCGCATTTGAACTAGTACTGCTAGTAGTTGTGTTAGAACTAGAGCTCATGTCCTGTACTGCATATGGAGGAGGAGGATTTCTCAATAACTGTATCACAAATTCATCATGGGCTGACTCGCCTCATAAGTCAATGATTTTCTAGCTTCATTTGATTTTGATTCCTCATCCGAAGCATCTTTGTTCTTTTTCTTGGACTTTTGTTTGACAGTAGTCTCTTTCTCTTGTGTAACTGCAGGAAACAATATAATTGCCTGTAGATTTTCTGTTCTCCCAAGTTTTTGATCTTCTTCCCACCTTGCCTCTAATAAAGTATTTTCAGCCCTTCTCATTCTTCTCTCAAATGTTAATTGCTGTTGTTGTCTGGCCATTAATTCCCAAATAGCTGAGGCTTCACATTGTGCTGGTCTAGAAGGAGATTTTAATTCATACATTATTCTCCTCAAATTCTCTAAAATCCTCAAGTTAAATGTTCTGTGGACAGGAAATGCTGAGCTCCCTTCTTTCTCTGTACTTTTGCACCATTGTGTTAACCAAATACATGCAGAGGCACCTTTCTCTTCAATTACAAGATATGCTGGCGTACCTTCTTCTCCTACACTGACTGGAACATAAGCATCTCCCCGAAGCGCACTCTTCAATGCTTTGAAAAATGTCATTTTTACTTTCAATCAGGTTTAAACTAAAATTTAGATTTAAAAAAGGAAGTGAATCAATCCCAAAATCCTTTTCGCTTACTTCTCCTAACCAATAACCTTTCACAGTTATCCACCAATCCGTTCAGAGCTCCTTTACACCAACCGGCCGATCCCAGCGCGGTCCCAGTGATGTCACACAGCAGCTGACAAAGTCTTGCAGACTTATTTCTCTAAAAGTTGATTCACACAACTAAATGCTAATATTGCGAGCACTAATCAAAAAATCACACCAATTGTCTGCTTTCTGCAGGTAAGCGTAACACAATCACTTTCAGTAGCTTCACAAATTTTTTACTGCAGCTTTTAGCTCTGACAACTATTCGTTCGATTTTAGCTCTATCTGACTTGCAACAAAAATTTGACCAGCAAATTCTACCCTTGACAATTATCGGATCCCCTTTGTACTCAAGAATCACCAATACTGTCAAAACTAACACTTCTTTTAACACACACTCTGAGAATACTATTTGTCAACCATGCCCGATTGACCACACAAAGCAGACAAACTTCACAACAAAACCAAGTGTCTTCTACATTTATACTATACTCTAGAGTCTTAGACCAAAGCAGGGTCCATATACTAACAACCACGTGGGAATTTTTGAGCAAAAAGCACTGCACACAATTGAAGAAACCCCAGGCGGACCCCAAGGACCTAAAAAACTACCGGCTCATCTCCCTGCTCCTGTTCCCGGCAAAGGTACTCGAGAAGATCATCAACAGGCAACTGTCCCACCACCTGGAGGAAAACAACACTCTGGACCCATCTCAATCCGGCTTTCGCAGCAATCACAGCACTGAGACCGCCCACATCGCTGCAACCGACGACATCCGGACCCTCCTGGACAAAGGCGAAACAGCAGCCCTCATGCTCCTGGACCTCTCGGCTGCCTTTGACACCGTCTGCCACCATACCCTGCGCACACGCCTCCACGACGCAGGGATCCGCAACAAGGCCCTGGACTGGATCACCTCCTTCCTCACCGACAGAACACAGAGAGTCCGCCTCCCACCATTCCTATCTGAAGCCACCAAGACCATCTGCGGTGTACCACAGGGCTCCACCCTCAACCCGACACTTTTCAACATCTACATGGCACCGCTCATCAAAATCGTCCGATCTCACAAACTCAACATCATCTCTTACGCTGACGACACCCAGCTGATCCTCTCCCTCACCAAGGACTCCGCCACAGCTAAAACCAACTTCCACGAGGGAATGAAGGCCGTAGCCAACTGGATGAAGAACAGTTGACTGAAACTTAACTCAAGTAAGACGGAGGTCCTCATCTTCGGCCCCACCCCCTCCGTGTGGGACACCTCCTGGTGGCCGCCCTCACAGGGAGCCGCACCAATGCCCATCAACCACGCCCGCAACCTAGGTTTCATCCTTGACTCATCGCTCTCCATGACTCAGTAAGTCAACGCCATTTCGTTCTCCTGCTTCAACACCCTTCGCATGCTCTGCAAAATCTACAGGTGGATCCCCACCGGAACCAGAAGGATGGTTACCCAGGCCCTTGTCAGCAGCAGACTGGACTACGGCAATGCCCTGTACGCGGGACCCACGGCAGCTCTCCAGAAAAGACAGCAACGATTACAGAATGCCTACGCACGCCTCATCCACATCACAGCCCACCTGAGAAACCTACACTGGCTTCCCGTCAACAAAAGGTTCACATTCAAACTCCTAACCCACGCCCACAAAGCACTCCACAACGCCGGACCAGCATACCTCAACAATCATCTCACCTTCTACATCCCGAACCGCCATCTCCGATCCTTCGATCAGGCCCTTGCCTCCATCCCACGCATCCACAGGACAACATCTGGTGGCAGATTCTTCTCCTACCTCATGGACAAGACCTGGAATACCCTCCCCATCCACCTACGACAGACCAAGGACCTACTGACCTTCAGGAGACTCCTCAAGACCTGGCTGTTCGAGCAGTAGCAGCCCCCCCCCCTCAAAAGCACCTTGATACCCTCACGGTTGAGTGGCGAGCTCTACAAATACTATGATTAATTGATTGATTGATTGATTGAAGTATGACAGCTTCCTCACATATACCCTCAGAGTACGACGACTTTCTCTAACAAACTACGTTGGAGTCCGCAAACTCCCTTATTGTCTCAAACATCACAATGCACCTGCAATTTGCTTAAGCAGTGCAAACGCAATCCCTAACTTAATCATGAGCCACACTAGGTACACTGGGAACATCCAAACAAGAATTGGCAATAACAGAATTCAAAATTTTGAATTTTCCATCAAGCACTGGTAAAACCAAATGTCCCAATTCTTTCTTGATGACATATAACTAATAAAAACAGGATGCTTCCCTCCTAATGAGACAAAACCATCCTCTGCTGCCAGATTTGTGGGGCATGCCCAGCCTTATATTTCTTTTGATGATTTACTTCTAAGGTGACACGTATAGGGTAATCATCATTTACCCTTACAGGTCGACATGAATCTTTGGACTCAGATAGGAGTATGATAACATCCCTAAACCACATTAAACACATTAACAAAAATCTAATCAAAATTTAAAAACAATTTTCATAAGAAGACATTAATTAGTAACATACCATGACCCATTTGGCCATGAATAACCACACCAGTTAAATAAAGTTTAAACATGTATTGCCCTATATTAACAATGTTAATGTCATGTAGATCATTCAAAGCACCAAATAATAAAAGTAAAGAAAAATAAATGGCTGCCCAAAGCAGATCAAGAATCTAATGCGACCGAGCAATTTAGTTATCATTCAATCATAACCATTACAGAAAATCAACAAGAGTACGTGGAATAACAAGATTGAATATATTTAGTCAGCACAGATGAACTAATAAACAATTTTGTGCAAACAGTCAAATCAGGAATGACATCCTAACTAGCCTTTAATTAGACACACATGTTTAGACATACATGCAAAAAGGGAAAAGCAGACAAAATGCTAATTTGGAAAATATCTAACTAGGGCGCTAATCAAAATAGCGGTTGGATTTCTAGAAGAGAGAAAACACAAAAACATGCAAAAGACAAAATGCAACTTTTATACCTCTCGTTAATGGTTAGAATCAGCAAGCAGTGAAGTCATAATCAGCAGAGCGTCTTCACTCTTCATTCAGGACAGGGGAAACAGTTCAGTAAGATTGGGCTTAGTGCAACTGAATCATTGAGCATCTCCCACTTGGATCATCCTGTAATTTCTATATTAAAACCCTCGAAAGCTACTAACTAGATTACTATTGGTTAGTATATGTGGAGGTTTAGGTCAGAACCAATTAACTTTCCTCCAAGTTTCAGAAGTATATTTTTTTCATTTTCTGCATTCACGATTGATTCATCTTCTCTCAGTGCAGTCACCAGTTTCTGCAGTAGAATACAATTGTTGCAGGTTATACATGAACACTGTAGACCATTGTTTCTGGGTGCACATTATCACAGCTAGGAAGCCACACAAATGTTGCAACATAAAAACATAACTTTTCCAGTGAGCAAGTCACACCAGAGGATTAGAAAAACATTATTATGCAACATTAACATTTTTATACATTGCCTTCTAGAATATTAATCGTACATGAGCTCATTTTAAAACCAGTCCTAAAACATGAAGGATAAAACATTTCATAATATTTAAACTGTTAATCCTCTTAATACATATTAATTTTCATTTTCAGTACATTTAATTATGAATAAAGAAATACATTTTCATTAGGCAGTTATTTATTATTATTACGAAGCAGATTGTGGCTGCCACCAAGGTGATAATAATTTCCAAAACACATGTTTGAGTTTATTCATTTTAATACATGTTATTTCATTACATTCTAGTGTCACAGTTTTTATTAATAATGATTGCCCTCCAACAGGACCACATGATGTAGAAAACTGCTCGAGCATTTTAAAACTGATAAAGGCCATGCCAGGCCTAGAAAACGTTGTATCAGACAATTTCTTAGCTATCATGGTATTACTGACAAGAGGGTGACAGAACGTGGACCCCAGACTTGTTGCCTTCACTTCCTCAGAACTCTCAGCTTTGGTTCTGGAGAGGAATAAGCCAATTAAATCATGGGGCACTGAAACAATAGCATATCGGGGGATAGATACCCTCACCTGCTATCAGACGAGCAGCAACTCGACAAGAGGACTGCCTCCATGGAGTCTGTACTAAAGGGGACAGCTGGGAGCTTTTACCTTCCAGGCCGTACCAAAAGTGCACCTGAACAATATAATGTAAAAATTGAAGTAACTGGGGGAGGGTTGTTTAAACAGCAGAAAATTAAAACAAATCATGAATCTCAACAGTTGCTCTGACTGCCCTCAGTTGTATCCCAGACGGAAACCTGTAGAGACTGAGTAGCGGATTTCCTTGCTGCCTCTGCACGAGATGGACTGACCATCTGCTCTTGGTTTATAAGTGGGCTATCGGTAAAGGCCAAGGATTCTGTTATGGTACAATTTGTAGGAACTTTTGAAAATAATAATACTTCAAGACAGTATACCACTAATTGGATACGAGGAAAATAGGAAACCGGCTGAGAAAAGTAGCATTTTGGAAGGGTGAAGGGTGGTTTGGCGACCTACATTAATAGCAACCTGTTACTAGAGAGCATAGAACTTCATAAGGACAACCCAGGCCTTCTAGTTGTGCAACTGGATGGGTGGGCCCAGCACTTGCATCGATCTCTGATCCTCGCAAATGTATACGTAAATCCCAAGAAGAAAGCTGTAATGACAGAAAGGCTTGTAGCATGTATGCTCCACTTAAGAAATACTTACCATCTACTGTATTGGCCAGTCTTGGGAGACTTTAATCTCAACCTATTTCACTACCCAAGTGATGAGCATGCTGAAGTAGTCGGGCTTGTTCCCGAACAACGTTTGCCTCCCATCAACCGAAAAGATAAGACAGGAGAGGAATTAAAATGTGTGAGATACTCGGCCTACTTGCCCTGAATGGTCGGAAGCCAGGTGACATTTCCCCTGCATGGTCCAGGGCTTCAGTCAAGTAGGTCTCCTACCTTGATTATATGTTGGTGAGCCTCCCTTTATGTAGGTAAGTGCAGGACTTTATAATATAGCACCGAGAGGAGAGTGACCATCATCCACAGGTAATCACTGTAGGCATATCCCCTGTAAACACAATATTTGTCAGGCCCTTAAGGGAGAGATCACAACTGAAAATCTGAAGGGTCTGAAGTAGACTGGAACTTTGGTTAAGGATCTGGCAGAAGAAGCAATAATCTGCCTTGAGGATATGGCCAGAGAGGGCCTTAATCAGATATCAGTTTGGGAAGCAATTGCCAGGGACCTAATCATCAAGTATCCAGCTAATAGAGTCAACGGAGGGAATAAGGGGGTTCAAGCTTGGGCAATGTAAGACCATAGTAATGCCACAATCCATCTGCCAGAAAAGATCGACCATAGGCAGGTTTCTCAGGCAATTACGATGAACTCCAGACGATAAGAATCTGCCCGAAAGTCTGCACAAGGAAAGAGGTTTATTAAAGAGGGAGATATGGGCCCTCATTACAACATTGGCGGTAAAAGCCGCTTACCGCCGTGCAGAAGACCGCCAACACACCGCTGCGGCCGTGGAATTACGCCACAGCTATTATGACCCACATTTCGGAATCCGCCAAAATTCAGACACCCACACAAGTCCGCCACACCAAAGGTCAGTGATAAACTGGCGAAAACAAAACCGACACGTCACGCCAACAGAAAAACGCCCACACTATCACTACACACGAATCTACGTGGCGGTCTTTCAACCGCGGTATTCCATTGGCGGTACACACCGCCGCGCTCAAAATACACATACTCTTACAAAACACAGCCACATTGGACAATTCGAAATACACACAACTGATACACATACACACACCACTCCCACACACCCATTACAATATAAAACACACACCCACATAACCCACAAACCCCTACGACAAAGAATTCCAAAAGAAGGCCAGAGAGAGACAGCACCAGCAAGAACAACAGCATCCACAGGCACACAACCTCGTCACCCACAGAACTTCCATGAACCTCACACAACACCCCACTACATATCAGCACACTTATCACCACACACTCCACCCCACACATCACCTACACCACCCCATGGCACGGCAAAGACACCCCAGGTTCTCGGAGGAGGAGCTCAGGGTCATGGTGGAAGAAATCGTCCGGTAGAGCCACAGCTATTTGGATCACAGGTGCAGCACACCTCAATAGCAAGGAAGATGGAGCTATGGCAAAGAATAGTGGACAGGGTCAACGCAGTGGGACAGCACCCAAGAAATCGGGAGGACATCAGGAAGAGGTGAAACAACCTACGGGGGAAGGTGCGTTCGGTGGTCTCAAGACACCACCTGGCGGTTCAGCGGACTGGCGGCGGACCCCCACCTCCTCCCCCACAACTAACAACATGGGAGGAGCAGGTCTTGGCGATTCTGCATCCTGAGGGCCTCGCAGGAGTAGGTGGAGGAATGGACTCTGGTAAGACAAATCTTAATTATTACATCCCCCACCCTACCTGCATGCCAGCACATACCACCACCCTCACCCCCAGCACCCCAACTCCTCACATATGTCCCAACATCACAAACCACCCATCCCAACACCAAGCCCTACATGCAACAACAAAGCATGGACACACATCACTAAAGCATGCCCACTGCACATACCCATACAACCCCCTAAACCATCATCACACAAGGTCCCACACAGGAATGCAAGCACTGGGGTACACGGTCACCCACCCATTGCACACCATGACACACACAGATGTAATAACCATCCTTTTATACCCCTGCAGGACCCCTACCCAACGTCACCAGACAGGAGGGTCCACACATGTCCACACCACCAACAGAAGAGGCCCACAGTGATGACAGCACCTCTGTCCAACTGGATCTAGATGACCAGCCCGGCCCATCGGGGACCTCGGGACAGTCGGTTCCCCTCACCCAGTCACAGGCCACCACAGACCTTCCCCCCTCTGGAAACACCAGCACAGCACCCACCCAGTGGGCCCATACCTCCGTCCCCAGGACACGTCAATCAGCTGTATGTCCACCACTACAAGGAACCCAGGATAACCCACCACCCCAACAACAACAGGGACCTGGGTGCAGTGGCAATGGGCACACGGTCCAGGGGACGGAGGACCAGGAACATAGGGGAACTGGGAGGGCTGCTGTGCGACAAGGGGCAGAGAGGCCAAGGGAACCCACTCTCCACGAGGCCCTCTCCTCCATCATGGGAGCCTACCATCACTCCCAGGAGACGATGGCAACGGTACTGGCCAAGTTTCAGGAGACCCAGCGCCTGCAGGAGGAACAGTATATGGGCTTCAGGGAGGAACTCAGAACCATCAGCTCCACCCTGGGCACCATCGTAGGGGTGCTGAAGGAAGTACTCAACACCAGGAGGGACACTGTGGCACTACAAGGGGCCCCTGACACTAGCATGGACGATGAACTGCCCACCAGCTCCGCCGGCGCTAGTGGACAGGACGCCCCACCACAGGACCACCACACCAGCACCCCACCCCCTGCAGAGGTAGAACCACCCCGCAAACGGTCCCTGAGATCCAGGACAAAGACAGAGCACGATGCCAAGACCCCCGCCAAGAAATGAGACCACCCTGATTGTCATCCTACTGTCCCACTTTGTCACCCTGTCCATACTTAAACTGCCCCAGCTCTACTACCTATGCCCGTATGGGCAATGCACCTGTGAGACTAATAGACTGGACTCTGCCATGGACATTCCTCCGCCATCACCCCTCACCATTTCACTACTCCCTCCAATATTGAGCACTTAAATAAACACACTTAAAGCACAAAACAATATGGAGTCTGTCTGTGATTTCGAAATAGTGTATTAGCAATTACAGTGACAAAATGCTCTTTCAATTGTAATGTCAACATACCTATGTCACACAGCTCTAGTCCATGAGGAATCTAAGCAGATGTCACACAGAGGGACCCACATCTGGGAAATCGTAAGGGAAAGTGACAACTCACTGACCATACACTGGGTGAAAACGACAGACAGTAGAGAGGTATTAATGTTAAAGTACATGTAGTAGGCAGGTCTGTACTCTTACCTGTGTCTCACTGGAAATATTGCTGGATCACTGAGTCCCTGTTGTCCATGTCTTCTTCCTCTGCTTCCTCGTCTTCACTGTCCACAGGCTCCACAGCTGCAACAACACCGCCATCTGGACCATCCTCCTGCAGAAAAGGCATCTGTCGTCGCAAAGCCAAGTTGTGAAGCACACAGCAGGCCAGGATGATCTGGCACACCTTCTTTGGTGAGTAGAATAGGGATCCACCTGTCATATGGAGGCACCTGAACCTGGCCTTCAGGAGGTCGAAGGTCCGCTCGATCACCCTCCGAGTTCTCCCATGGGCCTCAATGTAGCGTTCTCTCTGCCCTTGTCCTGGGATTCCTCACTGGGGTCAGTAGCCATGACAGGTTGGGGTAACCAGAGTCACCTGCAAATGGCGAGGGACAACTGTTAGACACACACTAACCTGGAGGGATATCCCCAGACCCAGACAACCATTCCCACTGACTTGCTTCCAGGTGCTCACCTAATAGCCACACACGGTGCCTCTGGAGTTGACCCATCACTTAAGGGGTGCTGCTATTCTGCAGGATGTAGGCGTCATGCACTGAGCCAGGGAACATGGCATTCACATGGGAGATGTACTGGTCTGCCAAACATACCATCTGTACATTCATCGACTGATAACTCTTCCGGTTTCTGTACACCTGTTCACTCCTCTGGGGGGGGGGGGACCAAAGCCACATGGGTCCCATCAATGGCACCTATGATGTTGGGGATGTGTCCCAGGGCATAGAAATCACCTTTCACTGTAGGCAAATCCTCCACCTGAGGAAAAACGATGTAGCTCCGCATGTGTTTCAGAAGGGCAGACAACACTCTGGACTATACGTTGGAAAACATAGGCTGGGACATCCCTGATGCTATGGCCACTGTTGTTTGAAAAGACCCACTTGCAAGGAAATGGAGCACTGACAGCACCTGCACTTGAGGGGGATTCCTGTGGGATGGCGGATTGCTGACATCAGGTCTGGCTCCAACTGGGTACACAGTTCCTGGATTGTGGAACGGTCAAGCCTGTATGTGATAATCACATGTCGCTCCTCCATTGTCGACAGGTCCACCAACGGTCGGTACACTGGAGGATGCCGCCATCTCCTCTCATGTCCCAGCAGACGGTGCCTATGAAGGACAACAGCGAGCACAGAGTCAAACAACTCAGAGGTACGTACCCACAGTTTACACAGAACACCATTCATACACAAAAGATGGCCTGTATGTGTGTAGAGTCTAGGCCTAGGTATGTGTGATGCAGTTGAAAATGAAGCCATGTGGGCCCCTGAAATGGCAGCTGCCTGACATGTAAAGTGGGACAATGGGATGTGAGGTAACTGCGCTGGCGTTGGACACGGTCGCGGTAGGCGGTCGAAGACTGCGGCGCAATGCTGCATTGGTTAACATTGGACCCTATGGGTCCCAGGAGCCAATGACGATGTACGCCGGCGGTGACGGTGCGCACCACCGCGGACGTGACCGCCATTTTCTATCTGTTCAATCACTCGATACCTGATCTTCGACAGGAGAGGACCTACACTGCAAGTGCTGCTGTGACCTCGGTCTGGAAGAGACAATGGCTTGAGTGTATGGGGAAAGGGCCCCTGCCTTCACATCGGAGGAGTTGGAGAAGCTCGTGGATGGGGTCCTCTCCAGTACACGCTACTCTACGGTCCTCCAGACAAACAGGTAAGTACACAGGGAGCATGTTGTATGGGCTATACCTGTGTGGAGAGTGCTGGATGTAAGAAGGAAGGGGGGAGAGTGCTGCATGCATGAAAGACGGTGAATGCATGTGTCACATGGAAAGGGTAGGGATGGGGGCCAATCAGTTTGACGGTGCAGTTGGTAATAACTTCACTTTTTCCCCTGTACATTTCATGTAGGTCAGCGCCCACCAGAAAACAGATATTTGGCGTGCCATCGCCAAGGACGTCCGGACCCTGGGGGTCTACCACAGACGGAGCACCCACTGTCAGAAAAGATGGGAGGACATTCGCCGCTGGAGCAAGAAGACGGTGGAGGCTCCGCTGGGGATGACCTCCCAACGTGGGAGGGGTGCCCGTCGCACCATGACCCCCTGATGTTCAGGATCCTGGCGGTGGCCTACCCGGAGTTGGATGGGCGCTTGAGGGCACCACAGCAGCCACAAGGGGGTGAGTACACTCTCATTCTGCTGACTTTGCGTGCAGTGGAGGTGCCTGGGTGGGGGAGGTGGGCTGTGGGTTTCCCTAGGCGAGGGCGAGTTCCGTAGGCAAGGCCCCTTCGTAAGGCAGGCCATGTGGCACCCCACCCCACCTCTGTAGAGTGCCAAGTACACCTAGTCATGCCCCTGTGTCATCTATGTGTGCAGATGTCGTCCATAGCCTTGTAGGCCATTTCAAAGGAATTGAACAGTGGACCCCCAGAGCGCGGCGTAGTGCAGGGGGCTTCTGTGTCTGTCGTGTCCGCCAACGGTAGCGGTAATGCATGCACTCAACATGTCTTTCTTCTGTCGTCCCCCCCTTTTTGTGGTCTCCCTGTTTTCGTGTGCATTAGCATCATCAGGCAGAGGAGCAGTGGCACCGGAGCACGAGGGAGCTGCATCCCACATGGCCCTGGACGGCGAGACTATGGACTCAGAGTTCACCAGTGGGACAGAGGGCGAGGGGAGCTCCACGGCGGGGACAGGAGCTGAGACCAGCGACACGGACTCGTCCTCGGATGGGAGCTCCCTTGTGGTGGAGGCAACATCTGTGCCCCCCGCATCTACAGGTACAGCCGCCACCACCCCCACCAGCACCGCCCTCCCAGCAGCCCCTCAGCCTTTGCCCCGTGCCCGCTCACCCAGGAGGGTGGGCATCACCTTCGCCCCAGGCACCTCAGGCCCTGCCCCAGTCACCCCTGCTGCCCTCAGTGAGGAGGCCATTGACCTCCTCAGGTCCCTCACTGTTGGGCAGTCTACCATTTTGAATGCCATCCAGGGTGTAGAGAGGCAGTTGCAACAAACCAATGCATTCCTGGAGGGCATTCATTCTGGTCAGGCGGCCCTTCAGCGAGCTTTTCAGACTCTGGCCTCAGCACTGATGGCAGCCATTGTCCCCGTCTCTAGCCTCCCCCTCCCCTGTACCTCAGCCTATCCCAAGCACACCTACAGACCAGCATGCACACACGTCAACACACAAGTGAAGCTCTGGCAAACAGAAGCACCACACATCCCACAGGCACTCACGCAAGCATCACACACATGCAGACACACCAACATCCACTGCCTCCACTGTGTCCCCCTCCTCCTCATCTCCCTCCTCCCTCCCAGTCTCTTCTACACTCACACCTGCATGCACTACCTATACAGCCACTACGTCCCTCTCCAGCACACCCACCACCACACCCCGCTCACGTACAGTCACCACCCCCACTACCATTCACACGTCCGCTGTGTCCTCTCCCAGTGTGTCTGTGACGCCCCCTCCCAAGATACACAAACGCAGGCACACACCCACCCAACAGCCATCCACCTCACGACAGCCTCCAGCGCATGCACCTCCACCCAAAGTCAGCAAACGTACACCTCCTACAACCACCACCTCTTCCTCCACTCCCAAACCCCCTCCAGCTACCCGTCCCAGTGTGTCCAAAAAACATTTCCTGTCCACCCTTGACCTCTTTCCCACACCTCCCCCACCCCGTCTGTCTTCTAGGTCCCGAACTAGCACCTCAGCCACAACATCTCCGGAACCAGTGGTGCCTGTAGTCACCGGAATCTGGAGTGCACCGGCCACCAGGGCAGCCAGTGTGGCACGGAGCCACAGCACAGACAGTCCCCGACCTGTGAAGCATCAGAAGTTGGCCAGTGCCCGGCGGCAGAGGGGGAAGACTCCAGCCACCAAAGCCGCTCCCAGGGGTCCCGGTGGGAGTGTGGAGTCAGCTGTGACACCTTCCAAGGTGGGGAAGGGCCACAAGAAACCCTGCAAGTCTGGGAAAAGCAGCACGGCGGAGAAGACCGCCATCATCCCCGATGCCCCGGAGCCTACCTCCAGCACAAGCCCAGCTGCCCAGGACAGGACCGCCAGCACTAGCCCACCTGCCCAGGAGGCCACCGCCAGCACTAGCCCCGCTGGGCCATGAAGGACCGCCAGCAAAAGCCCCGCTGGGCCATGAAGGACCGCCAGCAGCTGAGACCCTGCAATGGAGACCGCCATCTCAAGCACCGCTGAACAGGGCACCGCCATCTCAAGCACCGCTGAACAGGGCACCGCCGTCTCAAGCACCGCTGGCCCATGAGCGGCAAGGGCACTGACGCAACTGAGTCCGTCACCGGGTGAATGTTGCACTCTGGGCACCATGCCCCCTCCAGAACCAGTGGAGACTGTCATCCACTACCTCTGTCCTTAGCAGGCTGAAGCACTCTGGGCACCATGCCCCCTTCAGAACCAGTGGAGACTGTCATCCACTACCTCTGTCCTTAGCAGGATGAAGCACTCTGGGCACCATGCCCCCTCCAGAACCAGTGGAGGCTGTTATCCACTTGTGAGACTGTGGCTTTGCACTCCCCAGGATTGCACAGTGGGCAACCCACCCACTGTAGAGACTTGAGAGACTGTGGCTTTGCACTCCCCAGGATTGCACAGTGGGCAAACCACCCACTGTAGAGACTTGAGAGACTGTGGCTTTGTACTCCCCAGGATTGAACAGTGGGCAACCCACCCACTGTAGAGAATTGAGAGACTGTGGCTTTGCACTCCCCAGGATGGAACAGTGGGCATGTGACCCCCTCGTGGATTTGGCGTTGTGCACTCAAGCGGCTGAGGTGCCCCCCCTTTCCCTCCCCCTGAGGTGCCTGTTTAGTTGCTCTCTGATGCCCCTGCAGTGTTCTCTCCGTCATGGTCGGGGATCTTGTGTGGGCCTCGCCCATACCGTGTGGTCCCAGTGTTCCACGGACTTTCTTAGTGCACTACCTGGACTACTATGCTTGGTATATATTTTGTCAATGGTGTATATATTGTATATGTTTCTGCCTACTTGCTTTTAATATATTACAATGGTTACACTCATTTTCTATTGTCTTTGCATTCTTCCGGCGGGTTTGGAGGGTGTAACTGTGATGTATTGATATGCATTCGTGTGTGTGTTGTAGTAGGTGAGGGTGGGGGTGTTGCGTGTGTGTGTCCCTGTTTTTTGCCTCCCCCCTCCCGTGTGTCGTAGGTGCAGTACTCACCGTGGTCTTCGCCGCCGACGTTCATGCTCCTGGAGCAGGAAGACTATTGCAGGTAGAATTTGGAGTTCCGGGTCCATGGTGTCCTCGTTCCTCGTGGGGTGTGTAGAGGTGAGCGTTTTTACTTTGGGATTCATGTTTCCGCCGTGTTTTTATCCGCGGTGGATCCGCCCCGGAAAAGGTGGCGGATTGGCCTGTCATAATAGTGTGGGCGGTACATTGTCTCCCGCCTGTCTGTTGGCAGTGACCGCCACGCTGTTTGTTTGTACCGCTGTGGCGGTCGGAGTGTTAAAGTGGCTGTCTTTGTTGGCGGTTTACGCCATGGTCGTAATTGCAGATTTTTTTCCGCCGGCCTGTTGGCGGTCTTACCGCCGCTTTAACACCGACCGCCACAGTTGTAATGACCAGCATGGTCTTTAAAAAATCTAAGCAGGAAGAGCATGGGCCAAACTGCTACATGCCTCAAACTGAAATG
The DNA here is from genome assembly GCF_031143425.1 of Pleurodeles waltl. Classification (NCBI taxonomy): domain Eukaryota; kingdom Metazoa; phylum Chordata; class Amphibia; order Caudata; family Salamandridae; genus Pleurodeles; species Pleurodeles waltl. Next base: position 619,643,631 of record NC_090437.1, on the reverse strand, counting down.
ATTCAAAAACATTCTGGAAATTAATCAATAATGTTGAAAAAGGCCTAAGAGCCGCTTATATTGCAAATATGTCAGAGCCTGATTGGTTGAGCATTTGAAATCACACTTGAAAGGAAATATCCAGGATGGAATTAGCCCAGATCAGTTAAAAAAGGATGGGCAATCTGACCGACTGGTACACTGTCCATATACATCAGGAGAGGTAACAAGGATCATTAAAAAATTATGTGCAGACTGCACTCCCGGCCCGAATGGGTTGACACAGGAGCTCTTTAAACATTCAACCTCGAGATGGGCAGCCTTTTTGGCGTATATGTTGAAGCAGGTTCTCGTAAAAGGAGTAATTCCCAAAAGTTGGAAAGGCACAAAAATCCACCCCATCTTTTAAGTTGAAAGGAGGTGTGACATCCTCACCAAGTAACTATCACTTAATAGCACTCCTAGACGTAGATCTCACAGTTTTTTCTACATTGCTTTTTCATGACCTGGAGATTTGGGCACTAGATTCTGGCAGGCTCCTGTTCAACCAAACCAGATTTACAAGGAGTCTTGTGAACTAACCTGACGGCTCTGGCTTGATACTCAGCAGAGCAAAGGCCCTAGGCACACCACTTCGGATATGTTTTGGTGATTTTAAGGCTGCATTTGACTGTGTTCCAATAGGCTTTAAGCCAAACTTCCGCAATGGGAGCACCACCCAACCTCCTGGGCACAATCAGGCTGCTATACTCAGATACGTGGGTCAAGATAAAGATAGGAGATGGTACCCATCTGTCAAGGAAGGTGAAAACATTATCCGACCTAAAACAAGGCTGTTTCTTAGCACCTCTATTATTTAATCTTTACATCTCAGACCTTTCTGCAGACCTGGATGGCGAGATGTCTCATGCCCCAAGCTTAGGTGGCCGACATTTGTCAAACATCTTGTATGCCGATGACTTATTACTCCTAAGTAATACTAGAATAGGCCTAAAGAGATTGCTGAATTGCATCGGAGCATACGCTGTGGACAATGAGCTGGAAATAAATTGCAAAAAAACGAAGGCAATTTTATTGAACCGCCGGATATCAAGTCAACGCACGTGGCATCTCAGCGGAGACACAATTGAAGAAGCACAGGTCTATGTATATCTAGGAGTTAATATAGATGCACGTCCTACATTTGTACAGCAAAGGGAGGCAAGTAATGGGAAGGCGCAGGCACTCAACCACGCTTTTTCGACACTCGCCAGATCCATCTGTGGTCATAATCTTAAACCATTGACAGCAATAATAAATGCTAAATTGCTACCTATTCTGTCCAATGGAGCGGTAATAATGCTGGGAACCAAGGCTGATCATCTTGATAAAATCTTGATCAGATCTTACAATCAAGCTATTGGCTACCCAGAAGAGTGTTGCCTACCCATGTGAGGTTGGAGTTTTCATTAATGAAGTAGACACTTGATGTTCATCAAAAGCTGCCATAAATTATGGACAGCTGTTGAGGGTACAGTGGCTAATCTAGTCTGGGCTGACATCAACCTTAGAACAAGGAAATTGGAAATGTAAAATCTATCTAGAAAAAAACATAGAGATGCTTGAGCTGGGTAACCTTGGAACAGCATTATGTCTGGCCAAGCCTTTAGAAGGGCAGTTCACAAATACAATAAAATTGCAAAGCTGCGTAAAAGATAAAGAACAGGTGGTGAAGCAGTCCCACAGGTGGTTGGTGTTGAAATCCTATGCTTTCCTAAGAGAGCTACCCCTCCTGGAAGCCACCTATCATCAGAAGACAAAACACAGGTTATTGGCACTAAGACTGGGTGATATTCCCACATTAGATTTCTGTCTGAATTAGAGGGAAGAGGAACAAAGTGGGGATAAGAAATGCCGTCTATGTCACCAGGCAGATGGAACCTTGCAGCATATTATATGAATCTGCTCCACCTTGGCCGCTCAGAGAAGAGGTTTGCTGAAAAAAAAAATCACTAACATAGGGATTAAGTCGTGAAGATCTGCACTGATGGAGTCACTGGACCGAAGGAACATAGGCCCTCATTATGACTTTGGTTGTTTTCTTACAAGACCGCCAAAGCCACAGGCGCCAGGAGACCGCCAGTGCTGGCAGTCTCCCGCCCGCCATATCATGGGTACTGCCGAATTTCTACCACAGTTTGGGCAGAAATCCAGCAGTAGTCGTGCAGGTGGGCGGAGGCGCCCTGGCAGTTTGACCACTGGCCCCACCCCACCAGTAGGACACCACCAGCTATATTATCGGCCATAATATGACCTGGTGATGTCCTGCTGTTGGGGCGCTGCTGGAGGTGGAAGTGCCCCATCCCGTTCCCTGACGGACGACCTTCTCCCTGGAACAGGTAAGGTGATTGTCAACAGGGGAGGGGCGGTGGTTTGGGTGGGGGTGTTGTGTGTGCGTGTGTGCATGAATGTGTGTGTGCGTGTCTGAATGTTGAAGTGAGTGCATGTTTGGAAGTTAGTGTGAATGCGTGTGAGTATGCAAGAGTGAGTGCTGTGGTGAATGCCTGTTTGCGTGTGAGTATGCATGTTTGGATGGGTATGAGTATGCGTGCATGAATGCGTGTATGAAAGGTGTTGTCAATGCATGTATGAAAGGAGTTGTGAATGCGTGTATGAAAGGTGTGGTGAATGCGTGTATGAAAGGAGTTGTGAATGGATGCGTGTGAGTGGTTTTGTGCATGTAAGTGTAGGTGAATTGGTGTATGCGTGGTGCATGTCTGTGTGCTTGAACGCGGGGGTGGCGTGAGGTGGCATGTATGCAGGTGGGGTTGGGGCTGTGGGAGGGGGCTCTGGGTTTGGGGGAGCCGTCTACCGGTGACAAGGAATTCCTTCCTTGTCACCGCTAGACCTTCCATCATGGTTTTCGTGGGGGTGCTACAGCCGCGGAAACCAGGTCAGAAGGACGGCTCCTAATACTGCTGGTGGTCTTCTGTGGACCGCCGGGTCGGAGATGATCATCTCTGGCCCCGTGGTTCCGACCGCCATGGCAGTATGATCGGAGATGTGGCAGGCTGGCAGAGTCCAACCTACCACAATCATAATGTGGCCGTCTGTACTGCCAGTGCCTCGTGGTGAAGCCACCACCATGGCCCTGGTGGTCAGTAGACCCCCAGGGTCATAATGACCCCCGTAATGTTGAACATTAGATTGATACAGTTCATGGACATTTTTAAGTCGCTCATCTAGGTCAGTGTACGCTTAAAGGTGGAGTAGATGAATGCCGGAGGGTGCCCCGATAAGATAATGGGCCCGCCAGAATACCGCTGCGCGGTCAAAAGACCGCCGCGGGTATTCTGGGTTTCCCGCTGGGCTGGCGGGCGACCGCCAGAAGGCCGCCCGCCAACCCAGCGGGAAACACCCTTCCAGGAGGATGCCGGCTCCGAATGGAGCCGGCGGAGTGGAAGGGGTGCGACGGGTGCAGTTGCACCCGTCGCGATTCTCACTGTCTGCATGGCAGACACTGAAAATCTTTGTGGGGCCCTGTTACGGGGGCCCCTGCAGTGCCCATGCCATTGGCATGGGCACTGCAGGGGCCCCCAGGGGCCCCACGACACCCCATACCGCCATTCTCTTCCCGGCGGCCAAAACCGCCAGGAACAGGATGGCGGTATGGGGGTCGGAATCCCCATGGCGGCGCAGCAAGCTGCGCCGCCATGGAGGATTCCCCAGGGCAGCGGGAAACCGGCGGTACACCGCCGGTTTTCCGTTTCTGACCGCGGCTGTACCGCCGCTGTCAGAATGCCCATGGGAGCACCGCCAGCCTGTTGGCGGTGCTCCCACGGTCGTTGGCCCTGGCGGTTTGTACCGCCAGGGTCAGAATGACCCCCAATGTGTTTGTATCTACACCTGACAGACTGCTAGGGTGCAAGTCTGTTCATGGGCTCCTATCCTGACTGATTGAGTATCATCTGGCACCTTTTACTCATCTTCTGGCGGGTAAATTCCCACATTGTATGCCAGTGTTCTTATATCAATGTGAGCATTTCCATACCTTATGCTATATCAATCTTGCAAGTCGGATATCACTCCATCTGGTTTTGGCCCAAATATAAGCACCTTGTTTGTGGATTACAATACCATATAAGTTGTTGGTCAGTTTATGCAACAAGGTTGGTTTTCTAGCAGTCATGAGAAAATGCCCCATCCTGGGCCTACTAAATCCAGCATCAGTGGGTACTGCCTAACTAAAATCAAATACTGAACAATTCGCACTATATCCTCTGTTTGCACGTGCTGAAACATTGGAACTGACTTGCACATGTTTCTAATTGTATCATTGTTTTATGTTTCCATTCATTGTGCAAACTTGTATAACTTGTATACCATTTAGGAGTGTATGCCCCCTTTATCTTTTAAGTTTTGCTGGCACCTTTGCCACCTCTGTCGGAATTTGATCAGTGTGTGGGCCGGGTGCCAACACTAATTGGCTGTCCAACTGAGGTTTAACGTTGCACAATCTGTACTTGATGCTTCATTTGCACAGGTTGCATAATTTACACTATATGCACTATTTGCACGTATGAAACATTGGAATGGACCGGCACTTGTCTATAATTTTAGCACTGTTTTTACCTAGTTATATGCTTGTCGAGTATCACTGTGCTCTGAGCAAATCTGCCTAGTATTCAGGCTGCAGGTCACCTTCACATTTCAAGTTTTTTTGGCACCATTGGAATCCCTGAATGATTCTCATATTGTAAAGGTTATGTGCTGTTTGGTTGGATAAAGCTATCATCTCAGTTGTGCCAATCACCAATTACATGCCCATTAAACCGGGGTTGATGAGTGTTGTCTAAACAAGAACAATGCCAGCACATGCGTTCATTGGAGCCAACCTGTCGATGCTTGACAATTTTATTTTGAATGTATTTATTATATGTGTGTTTTATTGATGATTACGACTTTATGGACTAATAAACGAATATTACTACTACTACTCGTAGATTTCTATAATCATGGATACCAATCAGATGTTCATGTTTAGATGTGGCCTTTGACGTATAATTATTGCAAGTTACAAAGTTATATTTTATATTTAACTTTCATTAATTATGGATGATATAAAGAAGCCTTGAATGTATGAATTTGTTACCATTCTAAGATGGCTGCCGAATTACAGGTATTTACATTTCCTGTTTTAGTCCTTTTTTACAACTCATGATATGGTCTCAAGGATGGCCACTCAGAGATAACCTTGAAAGTAACTGATGGTTATATTTTGATTTTTGATCAAAACTTTACATAGAACAATGAAAGTTGGTGTATTGATTGGATGAAAGATACAAGTCCTGTATATAATGTGAATTTTATGCAATATTTGAAAACGGCTGCCATAAAATATGCATTTATATTCCCTATTGTAATCTTTCTTCACTGTTAATGGTATTGACACAAAAATGTAAGTGTATAATAATGACTGCCCCCTGAGCCCATGGGCAAGACTTTGGTAGCCGAAACGTGTAGGGGCAAGCAGCCGAATCAATGAAGCATGGTTCTGGCATTTTGGAGTGTATGATTAGTGTTTCCATTGAGAAACGTGTAAAGGTATTGAATGTTGCAGGTCCCCCCGACCGTGGCTGTAGCACCACCATGAAGGCTGAGTCTGACTCGGCTAGCCAAGTGATTTTGCATGTAGCCTTTAGGTCATTGTTATTACGGTGAGAGGAGAGAGACATCAGAAGAACACCTTTTTGGTTCAAGTGAGCTGGTACTTGGGGAGCAAATATCAGATTGTATTTAAAGATACAGCAAGCGATGACAGATGGATTGTTTGGTTGCAGTGAGCTGGTACTTTGGATGTAGATATCGGATTGTATTTAAAGGCACAACAAGAGATAACGGACAGATTGTTTGCAAGATTGATACTTTAAATTAAGTGGCATGTTTGAAACAAGCTTAGCCCGTATGAGATTTCTTATCCATCATATATATTTTGTTACATTTATGAATATTTGGCATCATATGACATCAATGTTTTTTTTTTTTATGTCTACAGATTCCCTTAATATGGGGTTTGTTATCTGCACTTGAAGAAAAGAACATTTTTTATTTACGTGAATAATTTACTTACCCGATATATGCTTACCATTACATTATAAAAGCATGCGTGGCAAAGACATATGCATGGTACAGACTTGCATGTTAAAGGCAATGTGTGGTAAAGCCATTGCGTGGTAAAGGCATGCGTTGTATCGTCATACATCCTTGAGAAGAATATGTTTGATTTAAGACAACCTAAAAGCTGACATTTTATTCTAACAACTGAATGGCACGCCGAAATATGAAACTAGAATATTTTCTTGGAAGGTAGAAGTTTCTCCAAATAACATTTCTTGTTCAAATTATGATGTTTTAAATATGGTTGTATGATGGATTGATGCATGCCTGAACCATGCATGCCTTAAGAACATGGTCACAACAACAACCTCATCTTTACCATGCATGCCTTTACCATGCATGCATTTACACCGAATTGTGTAGTAAAAGCATGTTTGGTACAGGAACATGTGTGGTAAATTGTCCCCGCCCTGCTCCCTTTCACCTGATACCATACTCTACACCCCCCACACCTTGAGCCCTAAAAGTAATTCTGCCTTGCCCAAAAAACTACCCCGACCCCCACACCCTGTCCTGAACCCTAAAACCTACCCCTGTCCTGTCGTAAAAACGACCCCAACCCACCACCCCCACCCTGAACCCTAAAACCTACCCTGCCTTGTCCTAAAAACTAAACCAACCCCACCACTACCACCCTGAACCCTGAAACCTACCACACCCTGTCATAAAAACTACCCCAGTCCTGCCTCCGCCCTGAAACCTAAAACCAACCCTACCCTGTCCTAAAAACTACCTCAACCCCCTGCCCCCACCCTGAACCCTAAAACCTATCCCGCGCTGTCCTAAAAACTACACCATCCCTTCCCTGAACCCTAAAACCTACCCAACTCTGTCCAAAAACTACATGACCCCCACCCCACCTTGAACCCTAAAACCTACCCACCCTGTTTTTAAAACTACCCCGCACCGCCCTCAACCCTAAAACCTACCCGGCCCTGCCTTAAAAACTACCTTGAACCCCCGCCCCCACCCTCAACCCTATAATCTACTCCACCCTGTCCTAATCCCCAGCCTCAGCCCCACTTACCTGGCCACCGCGTTCCTCTCCCACCTGTTCCCGCTGTGTGCCTGAACCACACATATGCATGGTGCCTTAACCACACATTTGCGTAAGTCAGGCACATGCGTGGTTCAGGTAAGTGTGGTAACACTTGCGTGGTTGTGGCCTGTGTGGTTACGGTCGCGTAGTAAAGGCCGTTTCCCCAGAAATATATGTTAAAATAGTGACAGATATAATACAGTGGAAACGTATTGAGCTACATTACATAAACAACTTAAGAGGCTCAAAATGAGCAATTTTAATGAATAGAACACCTGCACCATACTTTCCAGTCAGTGAGTCGAGTTCGTATTCAAGAACTGTCCATTCATTGAAAGAACATTTTGTGCACAACTCCAATATCACATCAACACCCACTATGTTCTGCATGTCTGCCAATCCCAATTAGGATAACATAAGCAACTCCCTTTTGACCACAGACAAAAATGACCCCTGCATCCTGCTATTGCTGGACCTTTCAGATGGCTCCAACACTATTGAGTATTCCATTCTCATTCACACCCTGAAGTTTCAAATGTGATTCACTGGCAACATCCTTCATGATTCACCTCCTACCTATCCAACTGACATCATTTCACTCACATGGCCGTCTGGGAGGACCATATAGATACCTATCCCCTGCGGAGTCCCTCAGGGTTCCATCTTGACCACTGTTATCTTCAATCTCTTGACAGAGTGCCTTGGGACTTTACTTACTTAAAACAGCATCAAACTTCACCAATACACTAAAGACACAATTGCTTTGAAAATCTCCTCTGTGCAAGATATCCAACTCCTGAAACACTGCCTGCACCTCATCCAGACCTGGATGTCCAACACCTACCTGAAGCTCAAACCCCGCAAGACAGAATTCCTACTATTTGCCAAGAAGAACAGGCAGCAATTAGTCTAAACGTGGCTCAAAGGCATGAATGCGGATGGATTCATACCCCAACTTTCACCAAATACCAAGTTACTCAGATTCACCCTGAACACACACATGATCTCAAGGAATTAGTAAGGAAATCAAGATGGACTGGAGCAGCGTTGTCTGCTGAAGAAAGTTAAACCCATTATGCCAAGAAAGTTGCTTACACATTCCTCAGCAAGCTGTGTACTTTTGTATCTGGATGGAGACAAATAGCTTTAACAAAGTCTCACCTCTACACTCGCTCTCATTAAGGGCATCCTACATGTCACAGCACACATCATCAAGGGCCTGAAGAAATATAACCACATCATCCCCAAATGACAGAACTCCACTGGCTCCCCTTACCAGCCTGGACCACCTTCAAAACCAAATGCATCATCAACAAAGCCATCACAAATGACACTATTGCCTCATTTTTGGCAGACAAGCCCACCACCTCTAATGGCTCTCAGCATACCAGCAGCCATGACATTGTCAGAATGGCAACAACAATGGCAAAAAAAGAAAAAAAAACACAGGCTTTTCCATGTATGTTTTCAGGAACTGGAACAGCATCCCTTTATCCATCATAAGTGAAACGACTATTCTCCAATTTAGGAAAGTGTTGAAGATTCACATCTGTAAAGATGATAACATAATGATGAAATATATATTAAATGTTCCTCTAGTGTCAACACCAGGGCAGTGCGCGCTCTATTGGCGACTAGAATGCAAAAACCCAGCACTCTCAAAACAACGTAATTTATGCGTTGTGCCGATATGTTGTTGTTTAACCTTTTGCATTGCAGAGTTCAATCCTGCAGACTTATTTTTAATGTGCTTACAAATGCTGTTCATTTGCAATGTATTGCTGTAGGCTTTCAGAGTGTGTTAGGGTGTGGTCCCTTTCCAGGGCCTTCTAGAGGCTTTCCCTGCAACATGACTGGGTGTGGTTGTGGGCTGGGCCAAGACTCTATAAAAAGGAGCCAGCCCAGCTCCAAGTGCTCACTATTCAGAGGTCCCGGTGCAGAGCAGCAGCTACTTCCTGAGCTCCTGTCCCGGTGGCCTATTTGATCTTCCAGACATCTGACTTTCATTCTTCATTTGGAGAACCTTGTTCTGGGCGGTAAGACGGTGGTTGGGCTGGCCTCCCGATGCCGTTATCGAGAACTCTCATGTTCTTGGGCCTAATTCTTTTATGATTTGACAGAGTACTTTGCGCCTGTAAAATATGCGCTTGAGTGTTTGTGACATTTGCAGGGTGACTTGCGAATCTGCAAGACGCGCGATTCGTTTCATGATAATTTAATCTAGTTAATTATTGCGTGCTACCATTTCATGACATTTACATGGTGGCTTAAGAATCGTCAAGACGCGCGATTCGTTTTATGGTGTTTTAACTTTGTTGTTCATTGCGCGCTACCATTTCTTGACATTTACATGGTGGCTTAAGAATCGGCAAGACGCGCGATTCGCTCTATGGTGTTTTAACTTTGTTGTTCATTGCGCGCTACCATTTCTTGACATTTACATGGTGGCTTAAGAATCGGCAAAAGACGCGTGATTCATTTCATTGTACTTTGATCTTGTTATTCATTGTGAGCTGTTATTTCTTGGCATTTACATCGTGGTTTACGAATCGGCAAGACACACGATTCTCTCATCAAGTTTAATTCATGTTGTTTATTGTATGCCACTATTCTAAGATATTTATCATGTAATATTCGACTTGACAAGTTATGTGATTTGTTTTTCCTGAATCCATATTGTGTTATTCATGGTGCACAATCCTTTTATGGTGTTTACTATATATATATCTATATAAATCTACAATATGTGCAATTTGTGTTGAAACAATTTAAGAGTACACAGAAGATCAGAGTGTCTAGATGCAATATTGTATGGTCCTAGTATGCATTCTCAAAAAAGGATTTATATGACTGGTTTAAAATTTAGGCAGAACGTTTTTCTGATTCTCATGTAAAGGAAAGTACTTGAATAAGAAAGTTTTCATTTAATCCATCTTGATTCCCTTACAGGTATCCGGTCATTTTAAACTTAATTCTTAGATTGTTCATGTTTTCAGAATGACTATGCTTAGAATCATAGTCTAGTATTGATTTCAGGAGATATAATTTTCATATTGTGTGTTCTAACCTTTTTCTTACTACAGGTCTCCTTCCCAGCTGTTTCCCTTCCTAATCCCCTCTTCCCCTCTTGAACTCTCTTAGCCTCTGTGATTTATCTATCAGAGTCTTGGAGCTGTTCAGTGGTGGACGTGTTGGGCACGTGCACAGACCCCCCGAGGATCTGGTGACTCTGACATCTAGGGAGTCACATTTCAAACAGCCTTCCTTATCAATAGTAAGAAAGAGGACATTTTCTGGTGAAAGCTTGTGAAGTTCTGTTTATTCTTCTTGGTGTCAATCAGCTCAATGTGTTTCAGCAGTAAATAAGCAGCCATCTTTATATTACAATAATAAATACCCAACTCATTAACAGTGACCATATCATTATCATGAAAGTGGAATAAAATAAATACTTATATTTCAAATATGCTCCACATGATTCAATGTGTAAACTTACATCAAGAAGAGTACATTAATCAGTATCACAAACACAGAGTAAATACTTTCTATTTCCCCAATTCAAAAAATAACGTACACAATCATTTAAAAACCTCCTTTTTTGTGTTGTTGATGGAGCATAATGTATATTAAAGTGTCAACATCATAATTAATGTGCTTGCAATCCCATGAGATAGAGTGCAAACACAATAGCAGTGAATTGCCCTTCTTATATTGCAACATATTTCAAACCTACAATATTGGGTTGTAATAAAATAACACGCAAGTGGGCTATTTATATCACATTGAAACACCAATAAAGGCAAAATGGCCAAACTCATGTAATTATCAATTGACCTAAGTCATCAGGACTGTTTCATATATTGCATTCCCTATAAACTAACATCTTGATTTTCTTCTAAACCATATACATTACAAAATAAAGAAACATCTCTGCCTGTAAGAATTAATAACATTTTTTATACAAAACAGGCTTAAGAATCACTTTAAACACTTGTACTACTCAACAAGAAAAAGACAGACCACAGACATTTAAAGGTGAACAAATATTTATTCTTCTGTGTTCAGGGCTGGCAGTTCTTAAAATCTAATTGTAAGATGTATCTAGACTCTAGTTTCCTAAAAGATCAGTTCTCTATTGCCACCACTCGCCAGTCTGGGAACACTGTCAGTAACTATGATCTCCATTATTAATAACTCTCACATGTTGTAAAATTCTTTAGTGAACCTAAAGAATAGTGCTACCAATATATACTTTTAGGCATGGACATCATAACTTATATAGAGCATATTCAGGTTTACACAACAATGATTTATATATTCTTCTCAGAGTATCAGAGAGAAAGGTGTCTTGTACTCTTTACATTCTGGCTAAACTTGCACATCTTGCATTTCTTACACCCCTTGGAAACCTATTCCCTCATGAGCCATTCATTCCTTAATATTTTGAACTGACTGTGTACTGATCTGTCCTTAATTGACATAACTTTCCTGTATGTTGTTTGTAGTTTCCAGTGTATTAGGTTGCATATAATCGGATCATCAGTTAGTAAATTCTAATGTTTCTTCATATTAGATCAGATCCTGTTGTTGGGTGCTATATGTTTTGTTATAAATCTTAATGATGTGATATACATAACCTTTTTTCCAAACAGTAACTCCACTCTTTTCCAATCATTTGCCTCCATACTTTATTTGTAAAAGAAAGAGTGCTGGTGCCCAAAGCTCTAATTAGAAACCTGTGGCAGTCACAATTAAATGTCAGTGCAACGAATATCAAGGTAAGTAGCGTTGAATACAACTCATGCCACTTTATTTGACTACGAGACAATCCTAGTCCCTTTATCTCACTCTTGCAGGTTCCTACCTTCTCTCTTCATGAGGTTTCCAACTTTCTCTTTCTCTTTTCCCCATTGTTTGTTTCCACTTTCTCTCAGGAAATGTCTAATGAGGAAAAATAAATGTCGTCCCCACAAAGTGTGCTAGCACCCCCCACCGGCAAACACTGGCTCAAATTAAGCACTGATTTGTCTTCTCTACTGACTGCTGTAATATATGCTGATCATTTTCTTCTCCTGCTCTTTCTCATAAGCACCAGGTTGCAACAAAACATCTTAGCCCTCAGAATTTCACTGCAGGGAATGTTACATTTGAGGTAATCTAGATCAAACCTTCTAGCATGAAGAAAGCCATATCCTGCAGTTTCTTCTCTCTATATGAAAGCTGCAGTCTTTCTATTGTTAAGCTGTATTTTTGCATCCAAAAAAGTGATCTCATCTTTGATTATTGTTGATATGGCCCACAAATTGAATTTATATTTATTCAGGTTGCTAACAAACTCCATAATCTCTATTTCAGTCTCTCTCCTGACAGTAAAGAGGTCATCTATGTATCTAAGTCTGAAGACCGCTACACTAAGGCAGTCATTACAACATTGGTGGTAAAAGCCGCTTACCGCCGTGCAGAAGACCGCCAACACACCACCGCGGCACGCGGAATTCCACCACAGCTATTATGACCCACATTTCGGAATCTGCCAAAATTCAGACACCCACACAAGTCCGCCACACCAAAGGTCAGTGATAAACTGGCAAAAACAAAACCTCCACCGTCATGCCAACAGAAATACGCCCACACTATCACGACACACGAATCCACGTGGCGGTCTTTCAACCGCGGTATTCCATTGGCGGTACACACCGCCGCGCTCAAAATACACACACATTTACAAAACACTACCACATTGGACAATTCAAAATACACACACCTGATACACATACACACACCACTCCCACACACCCAATACAATATAAAACACACACCCACAACACCCACAAACACCCACGACAAAAAAATCTGAAAGAAGGCCAGAGAGAGAGCACCAGGAAGAACAATAGCATCCACAGGCACACAACACCATCACCCACAGAACTTCCACGCACCTCACACAACACACCACTACATATCAGCACACATATCACCACACACTCCACCCCACACATCACCTACACTTCCCCATGGCATGGCAAAGACACCACAGGTCCTCGGAGGAGGAGCTCAGGGTCATGGTGGAGGAAATCATCCGGGTAGAGCCACAGCTATCCGGAGCACAGGTGCAGCACACCTCCACTGCAAGGAAGATGGAGCTATGGCGAAGAATAGTGGACAGGGTCAACGCAGTGGGACAGCACCCAAGAAATCGGGAGGACATCAGGAAGCGGTGGAACGACCTACGGGGGAAGGTGCGTTCCGTGGTCGCAAGACACCACCTGGCGGTTTAGCGGACTGGCGGCAGACCCCCACCTCCTCCCCCACAACTAACAACATGGGAGGAGCAGGTCTTGGAGATTCTGCATCCTGAGGGCCGCGCAGGAGTAGGTGGAGGAATGGACTCTGGTAAGTCAAATCTTAACTATTACAACCCCCACCCTACCTGCATGCTATCACATACCCCCACCCTCACCCCCCAGCACCCCAACTCCTCACATATGTCCCAACATCACAAACCACCCATCCCAACACCAAGCCCTGCATGCAACAACAAAGCATGGACACCCATCACTAAAGCATGCCCACTGCACATACTCATACACCCCCCTAAACCATCATCACACAAGGTCTCACACAGGAATGCAAACACTGGGGTACACGGTCACCCACCCATTGCACACCATGACACACTCAGATGTAATAACCATCCTTTTATAACCCTGCAGGACCCCTACCCAACGTCACCGGACAGGAGGGTCCACACATGTCCACACCGCCAACAGAAGAGGCCCACAGTGATGACAGCACCTCTGTCCAACTGGATCTAGATGACCAGCCCGGCCCATCGGGGACCTCGGGACAGTCGGTTCCCATCACCCAGTCACAGGCCACTACAGACCTTCCACCCTCTGGAAACACCAGCACAGCACCCACCCAGCGGGCCCATACCTCCGTCCCCAGGACACGTCAATCAGCAGTGTGTCCACCACTACAGGGAACCCAGGATAACCCACCACCCCAACAACAACAGGGACCTGGGGGCAGTGGTAGTGGGCACACGGTCCAGGGGACGGAGGCCCAGGAACACAGGGGAACTGGGAGGGCTGCTGTGCGACAGGGGGCGGACAGGCCAAGGGAACCCACTCTCCACGAGGCCCTCTCCTCCATCATGGGAGCATACCACCACTCCCAGGAGACGATGGCAACGGTACTGGCCAAGTTTCAGGAGACCCAGAGCCTGCAGGAGGAACAGTATATGGGCTTCAGGGAGGAACTCACAACCATCAGCTCCACCCTGGGAACCATCGTAGGGGTGCTGAAGGAACTTGTGAACAACAGGAGGGACACTGTGGCACTACAAGGGGCCCCTGACACTAGCATGGACGATGAACTGCCCACCACCTCCGGCGGTGCTAGTGGACAGGACGCCCCGCCACAGGACCACCACACCAGCACCCCACCCCCTGCAGAGGGTGAACCACACCGCAAACGGTCCCTGAGACCCAGGACAAATACAGAGCATGATGCCAAGATCCCCGCCAAGAAATGAGACCACCCTGATTGTCATCCTACTGTCCCACTTTGTCACCCTGTCCATACTGAAACTGCTCCAGCTCCACTTCCTATGCCCATATGGGCAATGCACCTGTGAGACTAATAGACTGGACTCTGCCATGGACATTCCTCCGCCATCACCCCTCACCATTTCACTACCCCTCCAATATTGAGCACCTAAATAAACACCCTTAAAGCACAAAACAGTCTGTCTGTTATTTCGAAATAGTGTATTAGCAATTACAGTGACAAAATGCTCTTTCAAGTGTAATGTCAACATACCTATGTCACACAGCTCTAGTCCATGAGGAATCTAAGCAGATGTCACACAGTGGGACCCACATCTGTGAAATAGTAAGGGAAAGTGACAACTCAGTGACCATACACTGGATGAAAA
Organism: Pleurodeles waltl; assembly: GCF_031143425.1. NCBI lineage: Eukaryota > Metazoa > Chordata > Amphibia > Caudata > Salamandridae > Pleurodeles > Pleurodeles waltl. The sequence goes on along the minus strand of NC_090437.1, from coordinate 619,628,518 downwards.
CGACACACAGTAGAGAGGTAGTAGTGTTAAAGTACATGTATTAGGCAGTTTTGTATTCTTACCTGTGTCTCACTGGAAATATTGCTGGATCACTGAGTCCCTGTTGTGCATGTCTTCTTCCCCTGCTTCCTCATCTTCACTGTCCACAGGCTCCACAGCTGCAACAACACCGCCATCTGGACCATCCTCCTGCAGAAAAGGCACCTGTCATCGCAAAGCCAAGTTATGAAGCATACAGCAGGCCACGATGATCTGGCACACTTTCTTTGGTGAGTAGAATAGGGATCCACCTGTCATATGGAGGCACCTGAACCTGGCCTTCAGGAGGCCGAAGGTCCGCTCAATCACCCTCCTAGTTCACCCATGGGCCTCATTGTAGCGTTCCTCTGCCCTTGTCCTGGGATTCCTCACTGGGGTCAGTAGCCATGACAGGTTGGGGTAACCAGAGTCACCTGCAAATGGTGAGGGACAACTGTTAGACACGCACTAACCTGGAGGGATATCCCAAGACCCAGACAACCATTCCCACTGACTTGCTTCCAGGTGCTCACCTAATAGCCACACACGGTGCCTCCGGAGTTCACCCATCACATAAGGGATGCTGCTATTCCGCAGGATGTAGGCGTCATGCACTGAGCCAGGGAACTTGGCATTCACATGGGAGATGTACTGGTCTGCCAAACATACCATCTGTACATTCATCGAATGATAACTCTTCCGGTTTCTGTACTCCTGTTCACTCCTGTGGGGGGGTACCAAAGCCACATGTGTCCCATCAATGGCACCTATGATGTTGGGGATGTGTCCCAGGGCATAGAAATCCCCTTTCACTGTAGGCAAATCCTCCACCTGAGGGAAAATGATGTAGCTCCGCATGTGTTTCAGAAGGGCAGACAACACTCTGGACAATACGTTGGAAAACATAGGCTGGGACATCCCTGATGCCATGGCCACTGTTGTTTGAAATGACCCACTTGCAAGGAAATGGAGCACTGACAGCACCTACACTTGAGGGGGGATTCCTGTGGGATGGGGGATTGCTGACATCAGGTCTGGCTCCAACTGGGTACACAGTTCCTGGATTGTGGCACGGTCAAGCCTGTATGTGATAATCAAATGTCGCTCCTCCATTTTCGACAGGTCCACCAACGGTCGGTACACCGGAGGATGCCGCCATCTCCTCACATATCCCAGCGGACGGTGCCTATGAAGGACAACAGCGAGCACAGAGTCAAACAACTCAGAGGTACGTACCCACAGTTTACACAGAACACCATTCATATACAAAAGGTGGCCTGTATGTGTGTTGAGTCTAGGAAAAGGTATGAGTGACGCAGTTGAAATTGAAGGCATGTGGGCCCCTGAAATGGCGGCTGCCTGACCTGTAAAGTGGGACAATGGGATGTGAGGTAACTGCGCTGGCGTTGTACACCGTCGTGGTAGGCGGTCGAAGACCGTGGCGCAATGCTGCATTGGTTAACATTGGACCCTATGGGTCCCAGGAGCCAATGGCGATGTACGCCGGCGGTGACGGTACGCACCGCCACGGACGTGACCGCCATTTTCTATCACTTTAATCACTCGATACCTGATCTTCGACAGGAGAGGACCTACACTGCAAGTGCTGCTCTGACCTCGGTCTGGAAGAGACAATGGCTCGAGTGTCTGGGGAAAGGGCCGCTGCCTTCACATCGGAGGAGTTGGAGAAACTCGAGGATGGGGTCCTCCCCCAGTACACGCTACTCTACGGTCCTCCAGACAAACAGGTAAGTACACAGGGAGCATGTTGTATGGGCTATGCCTGTGTGGAGAGGGCTGGATGTAAGAAGGAAGGGGGGAGAGTGCTTCGTGCATGAAAGACGGTGAATGCATGTGCCACATGGCAAGGGTAGGGATGGGGGCCAATCACTTCGACGGTGCAGTTGGTAATAACTACTCTTTTTCCCCTGTACATTTCATGTGGGTCAGCGCCCACCAGAAGAAAGATATTTGGCGTGCCATTGCCAAGGACGTCCGGACCCTGGGGGTCTACCACAGACGGAGCACCCACTGCCGGAAAAGATGGGAGGACATTCGCCGCTGGAGCAAGAAGACGGTGGAGGCTCAGCTGGGGATGGCCTCCCAACGTGGGAGGGGTGCCCGTCGCACCATGACCCCCCTGATGTTCAGGATCCTGGCGGTGGCCTACCCGGAGTTGGATGGGCGCTTGAGGGCATCACAGCAGCCACAAGGGGGTGAGTACACTCTCATTCTGCTGACTTTGCGCGCAGTGGAGGTGTCTGGGTGGGGGAGGTGGGCTGTGGGTTTCCCTAGGCCAGGGCGAGTTCCCTAGGCAAGGCCCCTCCATATGGCAGGCCATGTGGCACCCCAGCCCACCTCTGTAGAGTGCCAAGTACAGCTAGTCATGCCCCTGTGTCATCTATGTGTGCAGATGTCGTCCATAGCCTTGTAGGCCATTTCCCAGAAATTGAACAGTGGAGCCCAAGAGCGCGGCGTAGTGCAGGGGGCTTCTGTGTCTGTCGTGTTTGCCAACGGTAGCGGTAATGCATGCACTCAACAAGTCTTTCTTCTGTCTTCGCCCCCCTTTTTGTGGTATCCCTGTTCTTGTGTGCATTAGCATCATCAGGCGGAGGAGCAGTGGCAACGGAGCACGAGGGAGCTGCATCCCACATGGCTCTCGAGGGCGACACTACGGAGTGTGAATTCACCAGTGGGACGGAGGGCAAGGGGAGCTCCAAGGCGGGGACAGGAGCTGAGACCAGCGACACAGACTCGTCCTCTGATGGGAGCTCCCTTGTGGTGGCGGCAACAGCTGTGCCCACCGCATCTACAGGTACAGCCGCCACCCCCCCTACCAGCACCGCCCTCCCAGCAGCCCCTCAGCTTTTGCCCCGTGCCTGCTCACCCAGGAGGGTGGGCATCACCTTTGCCCCAGGCACCTCAGGCCCTGCCCCAGTCACCCCTGCTGCCCTCAGTGAGAAGGCCATTGACCTCCTCAGGTCCCTCACTGTTGGGCAGTCTACCATTTTGAATGCCATCCAGGGTGTAGAGAGGCAGTTGCAACAAACCAATGCATTCCTGGAGGGCATTCGTTCTGGTCAGGCGGCCCTTCACTGAGCTTTTCAGACTCTGGCCTCAGCACTGATGGCAGCCATTGTCCCCGTCTCTAGCCTCCCCCCTCCAACTTCCTCAACCCCGACCCAATCCCCTGTACCTCAGCCTATCCCAAGCACACCTACAGACCAACATGCACACACGTCAACACCCAAGGGAAGCTCAGGCAAACATAAGCACCACACATCCCACAGGCACTCACGCAAGCATCCCACACATGCAGACACACCAACATCCACTGCCTCCACTGTGTTCCCCTCCTCCTCGTCTCCCTCCTCCCTCCCAGTCCCGTCTACACTCACACCTGCATGCACTACCTCTTCAGCCACTACGTCCCTCTCCAACACACCCACCAGCACACCCGCACACGTGCAGTCACCACCCCACTACCATTCACACATCCCCTGTGTCCTCTCCCAGTGTGTCTGTGACGCCCCCTCCCAAAATACACAAACGCAGGCACACACCCTCCCAACAGTCATCCACCTCACGACAGCCTACAGCGCATGCACCTTCACCCAAAGTCACCAAACGTACACCTCCTACAGCCACCACCTCTTCCTCCACTCCCAAAGCCCCTCCAGCTACCCGTCCCAGTGTGTCCCAAAAACTTTTCCTGTCCAACCTTGACCTCTTTCGCACACCTCCCCCACCCCGTCCGTCTCATAGGTCCCGAACTAGCACCTCAGCCACAACATCTCCGGGACCAGTGGTGCCTGCAGTCACCAGAATGCGGAGTGCACCGGCCACCAGGGCAGCCAGCGTGGCACGGAGCCACAGCACAGACAGTCCCCCACCTGTGAAACATCAGAAGTTGGCCAGTGCTCGGCGGGAGAGGGGGAAGACTCCAGCCACCAAAGCCGCTCCCAGGGGTCCCGTTGGAAATGTGGAGTCAGCTGTGACACCTTCCAAGGTGGGGCAGGGCCACAAGAAACCCGACAAGTCTGGGAAGAGCAGCACGGCGGAGAAGACTGCCATCATCCCCGCTGCCCAGGAGGCCACTGCCAGCACTAGCCCAGCTGCCCAGGAGGCCACCGCCAGCACCAGCCCAGCTGCCCAGGAGGCCAGCACCAGCCCAGCTGGGCCATGAAGCACCGCCAGTAAAAGGCCCGCTGAGCCATGAAGGACCGCCAGCAAAAGGCCTGTTGGGCCATGAAGGACCGCCAGCAAAAGGCCCATTGGGCCATGAAGGACCGCCAGCAGCTGAGACCCTGCAATGGAGACCGCCATCTGAAGCACCGCTGAACAGGGCACCGCCATCTGAAGCACCGCTGAACAGGGCACCGCCATCTGTAGCACCTTGAAGCACCACTGAACAGGGCACCGCCATCTGTAGCACCGCTGAACAGGGCACCGCCATCTGAAGCACCGCTGAACAGGGCACCGCCATCTGAAGCACCGCTGAACAGGGCACCGCAACTGAGTCTGTCACGGGGTGAATGATGCACTCTGGGCACCATGCCCCCTCCAGAACCAGCGGAGACTGTCATCCACTACCTCTGTCCTTAACAGGATGAAGCACTCTGGGCACCATGCCCCCTCCAGAACCAGTGGAGACTGTCATCTACTACCTCTGTCCTTAACAGGATGTAGCACTCTGGGCACCATGCCCCCTCCAGAACCAGTGGAGACTGTCATCCACTACTTCTGTCCTCAACAGGATGAAGCACTCTGGGCACCATGCCCCCTCCAGAACCAGTGGAGACTGTCATCCACTTGTGAGACTGTGGCTTTGCACTCCCCAGGATTGAACAGTGGGTAGACTACCCACTGTATAGACTTGTGAGACTGTGGCTTAGCACTCCCCAGGATTGAACAGTGGGCAGACCACCCACTGTAGAGACTTGTGAGACTGTGGCTTTGCACTCCCCAGGATGGAACAGTGGACAGACCACCCACTGTAGAGACTTGTGAGACTGTGGCTTTGCACTCCCCAGGATGGAACAGTGGGCAGACCACCCACTGTAGAGACTTGTGAGACTGTGGCTTTGCACTCCCAGGATTGAACAGTGGGCAACGCACCCACTTTAGAGACTTGAGAGACTGTGGCTTTGCACTCGCCAGGATGTAACAGTGGGCATGTGGCCCCCTCGTGGATTTGGCGTCGTGCACTCAAGCGGCTGAGGTGCCCCCCCTTTCCCTCCCCCTGAGGTGCCTGTTTTCTTGGTATCTGATGCCCCTGCAGTGTTCTCTCCGTCATGGTCGGAGATCTTGTGTGGGCCTCGCCCATACCGCGTGGTCCCAGTGTTCCACGGACTATCTTAGTGCACTACCTGGACTACTATGCTTGGTATTTATTTTGTATATGGTGTATATATATATTTCTGCCTACTTGTTTTTAATATATTACAATGGTTACACTAATTTTCTATTGTCTTTGCATTCTTCTGGGGGGTTTGGGGGTGTAACTGTGATGTATTGATATACATTTGTGTGTGTTGTAGTGGGTGAGGGTGGGGGTGTTGCGTGTGGCATGTCCCTGTTTTTTCCCTCCCCCCTCCCCTGTGTCGTAGGTGCAGTACTCACCGTGGTCTTCGCCGCTGGCGTTCGTGCTCCTGGTAGAGGAGCAAGAAGACTATTGCAGGTAGAATTTGGAGTTCCGGGTCCATGGTGTCCTCGTTCCTCGTGGGGTGTGTAGAGGTGAGCGTTTACCCCTTCGAAATTCCTCTTTCTGCCGTGTTTTTATCCGCGGTGAATCCGCCCCGGAAAAGGTGGCGGATTGGCCTGTCATAATAGTTTGGGCGGTACATTGTCTCCCGCCTGTCTGTTGGCGGTGACCGCCGCGCTGTTTGTTTGTACCGCCGTGGCGGTCGGAGTGTTAAAGTGGCTGTCTTTGTTGGCGGTTTCCGGTCATAATTGCAATTTTTTTACCGCCGGCCTGTTGGCGGTTTTACCGCCGCTTTAACACCGTCTGCCAGGGTTGTAATGACCACCTAAATGTCACTGAGGATGTCCTCCTGACCACAGATGATGATGACTCCTGCCTCCTGATATTGATTGACCCCTCAGCTGCCTTCAACACAGTTGCCCAAGCCACCCTCAAATATACCCTGGAGTCTTGAATGGGATTCACCAGGAATGTCCTTCACTTGTTCTTCTACCCTTACAACATACACCAGTCTGTTCACATGTCCACTTCCATGTCCGAAAAGTTCTCTCTCTCATGTGGAGTCCCCACGGTTCCATGCTGTCCCCTATCATCTTTAAACTCCACACGGAGCAACCTGGGGCTCTTCCCACAGATAGCACTATCAAAATTCACCAATATGCCAATGATACACAATACTACTTGAAAGTCTCTTCTGCTTCAGACACCCAATGCCTCAAGCACAACCTGCACACCATTCAGAGCTACCATTGGTTACATGAAGCTCAGGCCAATCAAGACTGAATTCCTTCGATCTGCCAGGAGCAGCCAACAAGGAACAGTACCTGCACATCATCCAGACCGGGATGTCCAGTGCCTTCCCAGAACTCAATCCAGCCAAGACAGAATTCCACTTATTTACCAAGAACAACAAACAAGAATCAGTATAAAACAGGTTCAATGGCATAAACCTTGATGGCTATGAACCTTACCTTTCACTGTATGTCAAATCAATTTGGTTCACTCTGGAAACAAACTTTCCCTCATGGAACACATCACTAAAAAACAAAGACAGCCTAGTATCAGCTCTCTCTTCTAAAGGAAGGGCAATTGTTTCTTCCCAAAGTGAATTCAGAACTGCTGTTCAAGTTCTCACACTCTTGCGTATGGATTGTGGCAACACCCTGCTCCATGGACTCCCAGAGTCCATACCAGTACCCCATAAAGGCAGCCTATATGCTGCAGCAAGTCTCATCCAGGAACTGAAAAAATATGATCACATCACCCCCATCTTGATGGAACTCCATTTGCTCCACTTGCCAGTCCCCTCTATCTTCAAATCAAGCTGTATCATTTATTAAGCTCACCATCTGTGGTGGTTCTCCAGACACCTGTAGCCAGAAAAAAAACCAGACTGCAAACTAACAAGTGTAAAAAAACAAGAAAAAAAAACAGCAGTTCTATTCCATAGGCCATTCCTATTTAGGCACCCAGGATATGGAACAACATGCCTGTATTCCTCAGGACAGAACCAATACCGTTCCAAGTTCAGAAGGAACTGAAGGCGCACTTCTTTAAGAACACTACATCACAATGCATTATTCGTCCACTACCAGCTACCTCCGTTATCACTCAGTGATTGTATCCTCGTCTTTGACCATGTAAAGTCTTTTGACTAAGTATGCGCTGTAGAAATACCACATATATACAAACATAAATACATAAGACACAGAATGACCTTTTTTCCCACCAGGCCATATGTAAATTTGAATAGCTGGAGCGAAACGTGCCCATACCAATCCCTCATATTTGTCCATACAACATGTTATCAACCATAACTTTTGTTAGTGAAACAAGTGTACATCATCCTCAAAAGCAGAAAAGTATGTCTGTTTAACCCTAATGGTCTCATTTAAAGAAAGTGCATTCAAAATTCACAACATGTTATCAGTCAACTATCAACTGCACTTTCACTAACTGTTTCCCCATTGATGTGATCAGCCACATCTTTTATGAAAGTAATATAGGCTGCAAGTTTGAATTAAAACACAACATAACCTAGATTGCAACCATACACATACACACACACCCACACCAGTCTCTACCTATTATTTTGTCCTCTATGACCTTTCACACAGTACCACGCTGCCATTTATGCTGTAGACTGCACATACCATGCCACACTATTATGAAGTCCCCTGAACACATTCTATCTAACTCTACCTTCTACATACTGATGCATTCATAACACACTGTCACACATTGTCAAGCATGTGGTCCCGTGCCTTTGCAGACCCGGTGCAGTGCTTTGTCCAGTTTGCCACCTTCTGCTCCTGCACAAGCATTGTTGCACCCAGTGCAGTGCTTTGTCCAATTTGCCACCTTCTGCTCCTGCACAAGCATTGTTGCACTCTGCTGGTTATGCAGTTTTATAAACATGTAGTGCAACTCACGCCCAGTTAGGCATTTCTCTTCCCCTGCACACCTACAAGATATGTAGTCCTATTTGCACGCAAGGACACATTCTGCAATTTATAGACTGCCTTGCTTTCTGTGCACTGTGCAATGCTCTGCCAGATACATGTACTCCTGCACTCATGGTGCCACTCCGCGAGTTTTATTCTATTAAACATTGACAGTTATGTTTTCCCCCATCCATGCGCACACAGTTTAGCACTCTGTAAGTTATGAAGCTCCATGAACACATAGTTGCCATACTCCACAATGTTCTTCTGTAAGACTGATCTCAGGCAGCCTTATTTGAGCCAGAAGAACAGGCATTGTCCAGCAGAAGACAATGCAAATGCATGAAGAGTAGTTGAAGCCAGTCGGGTTGATCTGAGAGTTGGCGAGCACATTGAAACCAATTTCACCTTGGCAGAGTAGATCAGTGCCCTGGGGTTAGGAGAGATCTACCAGGACAGTTGGTTATAGGCCATGTACTGCTCAGGGTTCAGTGACAGCCCATGTGTGTACATGATGATCTTGGCCAATCCTTGCTCAGCAGCTGCCAATCCAAAGGCAGCTGGCAGCCCCTGCTGGACTGCAAGCTAAAACCAGCAGACCATACACATCATGTGAAAGAGTATGGCTCAAAGCATGGGGTTACTGGCAAGGGAGAGTGTTCTCTGTTTAGAGCCACTCTAGCATTCCACCCTATTTGTATTGGTTGCCTTCCTCAAACTCCCCAGGCCTCTGCTTAAAGCTCATGCTCCAATCCCCTTTGGTGCATGGACATGCTGATTCACCCTAGATAGCACCGATCAGCACTCTTCATTGTAGCCCTGGGTTACCTACTCTTTTCAGGGTCCACTCTTCACCTTCACATTTACCACCACAGCTTTAGGGTAGCTGGGGCGGGTCTGACTGCCCTTCACTCACACAGCCAGCAGATATTTGGTGTGGCACAAAGCATGCACTCCCATCATCTACAGCATCTATTGTCTGTAGTGCGTGGGGTGCTGCAGACAGCTATCTCAAGATGAAAACCATCACTACCTTTCACCCAAAACATAAGACACAGACAGTACTAATACACACCCATATACCTGCCACTGCCTAGCACATTTACATTTAACTGAAGTGTCACAGGTAAGCACACTCTGTACATAATACATAATGTTTCTACGCTTTTTGCCATCCATTCTTCCATTCATCAGCATCTGACTGACCATTTACACCTCTTCTAACAATTGTGTCCATTTTTATTTTTACTGTTCATTCTCATAAGCAGTATTAGTGATCACATAAGCACATTCTGCTGCCTTTGAGCACCTAGTAATGCATACTGGGACTGGGAGAAAACTTGGCTGATAAACTCTGATGGGTTGTGAGTGCAGTCTTCTCATCATGTTGATGCAACAGCTACCTGAGAAGAGATGTTTGCTAGCCAGGAGTCCATTTTCAGTGATCAGCACTCTATTTAATGCACTGTTTATCAACCACTGCATTGTCACTTTGTTTATTTAGCATGAACGCCCCATTCAATGTATGCTGGGCTGTGGATTAATGAGAGTGATGTTCCAATGCAGCTATGGCCGAAGAGGGCTGACCGACAGGTGACAAGCAAGTTCCACCTCTGTAGAACATGGATACTTAACTTTCCAGGCAGTGCAATAGAAGTAGTTCCGAGGTGGACTAATGCAACTGCTGGCCAATCACATACCAAGCAGGTGTGAAGATGTCCATCAAAAATGTGATGGGTTCAAGCTCCCTTTTCCCATACACTCCTGCTTTTACTGATATGTTGTTATGACATGCACTCCAGTGATGCCTAAAGCTAGACATTCTTAACTAGGAAGTCCCTTATAACCCAATAAAACTTTACCAGACATAACAACATGGAAGACCTTATAACCCAACTCACGTTTGTCCTAATAGGGTGCAGATGATACATAAAGGAATATACTACAATACAAAATTATATAGCTAAACATTTGTCCATAAGTAGAAAGGCAATTGGGGTAATGCAACCACATCATAAATCCCCAAATCTGGATGGAAACTATAGGTCACAGAATCAAAGCCTCACTTGGCTCATCTGAATTTGTATTTTTCTGTGGGGAATAAAATAGCAATTTGCTGTAATCTGCACTAGTGTCTCCAGCTACACCTGGTACTTTGATGTTGCAAGATGGAACAGCCAAGTACTACAAAAAACACCATTGCTGTTAGATGTTGGACTAAAAAATGGAAAAGGTTTCCTCAGCTGTGGGTGGATGTGGGCAAGAAGGCTAGGGCAGAGTCCAGGCATGATCAGAGCAATCTATGGTGAGGTTCAGCCTCACAAAACAACTATTGCTGCCAGCACTGTTTCTGGTAAAACAATAAACGTGGTTGTGTTGTGACCTATCTACTGTCTCTTTAACTGTACAGCATCATCAGATAGAAACCTAGGGTTTGTGGATCCCTGATGAGACAGTTAGAGGGTTGAATCCTATTCTGGAGGCTGTGTTTAATGCTATCAATGGAGGCATTAAAGGACTTAATTTGACAAGCATGGAGCATTTCTTAAGAAGTGGCAATGAGCTGTAACATCCACCTTGACTCTGGAAACCCAGCATGTATTTTGAACCAACAAAGTATTTGTTTCTAAAATTGTTGGGTTATGACGAGATTAAAACTCATTTGAACTCTGCAGAAGGAGAAAATTAGTGCAAAAAAACTGTGTGAAGACTGCATAAAGAATACATGTGAGTTTTTATTTATTTTCTGATATTTATCTTTATGTTTGTAACCAGGTTGCCATTATTTTTGGATGTTGCCAAGGAAGTGCATTGCTAGGACACAAAGGGGGTCATTACAACATTGGCAGTAAAAGGCTCTTACCGCCGTGCCGAAGACCGCCAATACACCGCTCCGGCGGCGGGAGACCGCCACAGTTATTATGACACACATCACGGAATCCGCCGAAATTCAGACACCCACACAAGTCCACCACACCAAAGGTCAGCGATAAATATGCGGAAACAAATCCTCCACCTCCACGCCAACAGAAACACGCCCATGCTATTATGACCCACGAATCCACGCGGCGGTCTTTCAACCGCGGTATTCCATTGGCGGTACACACCGCCGCGCTCAAAATACACACACCTCTCCAAAACACTGCCACATAGGACAATTCAAAATACACAAACCTGATACACATACAAACACCACTCCCACACATCCAATACAATATAAAACACACACTCACATCACCCACAAACCCTACAACCACAAATTAGAGACGAAGGCCAGAGAGAGACAGCACAGAATAGATAACACCATCACACAGAGGCACACTACACCATCACCCACACTACATCCACGCACAAAACACCACATACCACTACACCCACCACACTCATCAACACATACACCACCCCACACATCACACACACCACCCCATGTCACGCCAAAGACACTCCCGCTTCTCCGAGGAGGAGCTCAGGGTCATGGTGGAGGAAATCATCAGGGCAGAGCCACAGCTATTTGGCGCACAGGTACAGTACACATCCATAGCTAGGAAGATGGAGCTATGGCAAAGAATAGTCGACAGGGTCAACGCTGTGGGACAGCACCCAAGAAATAGGGAGGACATCAGGAAGAGGTGGAACGACCTACGGGGGAAGGTGCGTTCAACGGTATCCAGGCACCACATCGCGGTACAGCGGACTGGCGGCGGACCCCCACTTCCTCCCCCACAACTAACAACATGGGAGGAGCAAGTCTTGTCCATCTTGCATCCTGAGGGCCTCGGAGGAGTCGTCGGAGGAACGGACACTGGTAAGTCTAATCTTCACTATCATATCCCCCACCCTACCTGCATGCTATCACACACCCCAACCCTCACACCCTCCCCTATCACCCTAACTCCTCACTAATCTACCCATAACACCATCCACACATCCCAACCCCAAGACCTGCATGACACAACTAAGCATGGACACCCATCACTAAAGCATGCCCACTGCACAGACCCACAACACCCACCAACCATCACCACACAAGCCCCCACACAGGAATGCCTGCACTGGGGTTCACGCACACCCATCCATAGCACACCATGAAACACACACATGCAATAATCATGTTCTCATACCCCTGCAGGAACCCGAAGGACCGTCACCACACCAGAGGGTCCAGACAACACCACTCCACCCCCAGAAGAGGCCCACAGTGACGACAGCATCTCGTCCCTACTGGATCTTGATGACCAGCCCGGACCATCGCGGGCCTCAGGACAGTCGGTTCCCCTTGCCCAGCCACAGCCCAACTCCGAACTGCCACCCTCTGGGAACACCAGCACAGCACCCACCCAGCGGACCCATACCTCCCTACCCAGGACAGGTCAATCAGCGGTGTGTCCACCACTACAGGGCACCCAGGCTAACCCACCACCCCAACAACAACAGGGACCTGGGGGCAGTGGTTGTGGGCACACGGTCCAGGGGACGGAGGCACAGGAACACAGGGGAACTGGGAGGGCTGAGGTGCGACAGAGGGAGGACAGGCCAAGGGAACCCACTCTCCACGAGGCCCTCTCCTCCATCATGGGAGCATACCACCACTCCCAGGAGACGATGGCAACGGTCCTGGACAAGTTGCAGGAGACCCTGCGCCTGCAGGAGGAGCAGTATTTGGGGTTCAGGGAGGAGCTCAGGACCATCGGTTCCGCCCTGGGCACCATCGTAGGGGTGCTGACGGACATTCAAAAGACTTTGAGGGACACCGTGGCACTCCAAGGGGCCCCTGACACTAGCCAGGACGACGAACTGCCCACCACCTCCGCCGGCGCTAGTGGACAGGAGGCCCGGCCACAGGACCACCACACCAGCACCCCACCCCCTGCAGACGGACAACCACCACGCAAGCGGGCCCTGAGATCCAGGAACAGGACACAGCAAGATGGCAAGACCCCCGCCAGGAAATAAGACTACCTTGATTGTCCCCCCACTCTCCCACTTTGTTACCCTGTCCAGATTGGAACTGCCCCAGCTCCACTTCCAATGGCCAGATGTGCAATGTACCTGTGAGACTAATAGACTGGACTCTGCCATGGACATTATTCCACCATGACCTCTCCCCATTTCACAACCCCCCTACATTTTTATGCACTTCAATAAACACCATTGAAACCTCAATAATATTGGAGTCAGTCAATGATTGTGAACTTTGTATTGTCAATTACAGTGTTAAAAAAGGTTAGCCATTGGAAGGTCAACATACCTATGTCACACATCACAAGCCTTTCAAGGGTGCAAGCTGTTGACACGTAGGTCAACACATCAGTGAAACTGAAATGGAAGGGGACAACTCAGTTAACAAATAGGGAGTGAAATGTAGGTACAGGATAGAGATAGACGTGTGAGATGTAATATAATGTGAAACATGAAATTGTACTCACCTGTGTCTCATTGAAAATATTGCTGTATGACTGACTCCCTGTTGTCGTTTTCATCTTCATCAGCTTCATCCTCATCATTGTCCACAGGCTCCCCAGGCTCCCCCGCTGCAACAACACCGTCATCTGGATCATCCTCCTGCAGAAAAGGCACCTGGCGTCGCAATGCCAAGTTATGGAGCATGGAGCAGGCGATGATGATGTTGCACACCTTCTTCGGTGAGTAGAATAGGGACCCACCTGTCATATGGAGGCACCTGAACCTGGCCTTCAGGAGGCCGAAGGTCCGCTCGATTACCCTCCTAGTCCGCCCATGGGCCTCATTGTAGGGTTCCTCTGCCCTGGTCCTGGGATTCCTCACTGGGGTCAGTAGCCAGGACAGGTTGGGGTAACCAGAGTCCCCTAATAGCCATACACGGTGCCTATGGAATTCACCCATCATATCAGGGATGCTGCTATTCCGCAGGATGTAGGCGTCATGCACTGAGCCAGGGAACATTGCATTTACCTGCGAGATGTACTGGTCTGCCAAACAGACCATCTGGACATTCATCGAATGATAACTCTTCCGGTTCCTGTACACCTGTTCATTACTGCGAGGGGGGACCAGAGCTACATGGGTCCCATCAATGGCACCTATGACGTTGGGGATATGTCCGAGGGCATAGAAGTCACCTTTCACTGTAGGCAAATCCGCCACCTCAGGGAAAATGGTGTATCTCCTAACGTGTTTCAGCAGGGCAGCCAACACTGTTGTTGGAAAACATAGGCTGGGACATCCCTGATGCCATGGCCACTGTTGTCTGAAAAGACCCACTCGCTAAGAAATGGAGCACTGACAGCACCTGCACGTCAGGGGGTATTCCAGTCGGATGGCGGATTGGTGACATCAGGTCAGACTCCAACTGGGTACATAGTTCCCGGATTGTGGCACGGTCAAACCGGTAGGTCACGATGACATGTCGCTCTTCCATTGTCAACAGATCCACCAGCGGTCGGTACACCGGGGGATTCCGCCATCTTCCAATATGTCCCAACTGACGGTGCCTGAGAAGGACAACAGCGAAAAAACTGTCAGCATTCCTCCAGGTATGTACCCACAGTCATACACAAGACTACACAAGACAATTAACCCTTCCGGGAAAGGTTTTGAGTGTAGGCCTCGGTATGTGTGACGCAGTAGTCAATTAAGCCATGTGGGATCCTGAAATGGCGGCTGCCTGACCTCTAAAATGGGACAATGGAATTGTGGGGTAACTGCGCTGGCGTTGCACACCGTCGCGGTAGGCGGTCATAGAGCGCGGCGCAATGCTACATTGGTTGACATTGGACCCTTGGGGTCCCAGGAGCCAATGAACAGGTGCGCTGGCGGTGATGATGCGCACCGCCGCGGACGTCACCGCCGCGGACGTCACCACCATTTTCTATCTGTTCAATCACTAGATACCTGACCTTCGACAGGAGAGGACCTACACTGCAAGTGCTCCTGTGACCTCGGTCTGGAAGCAACGATGGCTGCTGCGTCTGGGGAAAGGGCCCCTGCCTTCACTGCACAGGAGTTGAAGAAACTTGTGGATGGGGTCCTCCCCCAGTACACGCTACTCTACGGTCCTCCAGACCAACAGGTTAGTACACAGGGAGCACGTTGTATGGGCTAGGCCGGGGTGGAGAGGGCTGGGTGGATGAGGGAAGGGGGCAGAGAACATAGAACAGTCATGCATGGGGATGAATGGGCCACAGGGATAGAGTTGGGAGGGGGTCAATTACAACGACGGTGCAGTAGGTAATGACTGTTCCTCTTTCCTTCTGCATGTCATGTAGGTCAACGCCCACCAGAAGAGGGACATTTGGCATGCCATCGCCAAGGAGGTCCAGACCCTGGGGGCCCACCAGAGACGGGGCACCCACTGCCGGAAGAGATGGGAGGACATTCGTCGCTGCAGCAAGAAGACGGCGGAGGCTCAGCTGGGGATGGCCTCCCAACGTGGGAGGGGTGCCCGTCGCACCATGACTCCCCTGATGTTCCGGATCCTGGCGGTGGCCTACCCGGAGTTGGATGGGCGCTTAAGGACATCACAGCAGACACAAGGGGGTGAGTTCAACCTCATGCAATGGACTTTGCGTGCTGTGGAGCTGTCTGGGTGGGGGTGGTGGGCTGTGGGTGTCCCTAGGCCAGGGCGAGTTAGGTAGGCAAGGCCCCTCCATTATGTAGGCCATGTGGCACTCTACCCCAGCTAAAAAAAAAGGCAAATTGATGTATAGTTGCCCCTTTGCCATCCATGTGGGCAGATGTCTACCATTGCCATGTAGGCCATTTCCCAGGAATTGCATGTGCAGAGGGCAGGAGCACGGCGTAATGCAGGGGGCTGCTGCGTTTGTCTTGTCTGCCAACGGTAGCGGTATGCCATGAACTAAAACTCTCTTTCTTCTGTCTCCACCCTTTTTCTGCTCTCCCTGTCCTTCTGTACATCAGCATCATCAGGCGGAGGTACAGTGGCACCGGAGCACGATGGAGCTGCATCCCACATGGCCATGGAGGGCCACACCACAGACTCTGATTTCACCAGTGGGACGGAGGGCGAGGGGAGTTTCACGTCGGCCACAGGATCACCAAACAGCGATACGGACTCGTCCCCCGATGGGAGCTCCCCTGTGGTGGCGGCACCATCTGTGCACCCCACTTCTACAGGTACAGCCGCCACCTCCCCTAACAGCACCGCCCTCCCAGCAGCCCCTCAGCGTTCGCCCCGTGCCCGCTCACCCAGGAGGGTGGGCATCACCTTCGCCCCAGGCACCTCAGGCCCTGCCCCTGTCACCCCTGCTGCCCTCAGTGAGGAGGCCATTGACCTCCTCAGGTCACTCACTGTTGGGCAGTCTACTATTGTGAATGCCATCCAGGGTGTAGAACGAGAGTTGAAACACGGTAATGCATTCCTGGAAGGCATTCATTCTGGTCAGGCTGTCCTTCAGCGAACCCTGCAATCTCTGGCCTCAGCACTGATGGCAGCCATTGTCCCTGTGTCCAGCCTCCCCCCTCCAACTTCCTCCACCCAGACCCAATCCCCTGTACCCCAGCCCATCCCAAGCACACCTACAGACCAGCATGCACACAAGTCAACACCCAAAAGTAGCTCAAGCAAACATAGGCACCACACTCACCACAAGCACTCACACAAGCATCAGACCCATACAGACACAGCAACATCCACTGTCTCTACTGTGTCCCCCTCCTCCTCTTCTCCCTCCTCCCTCCCAGTCTCGTCTACACACACAACTGCATGCACCACATCTACAGGCACTAGTACTCGCACCAGGACACCCAGCACCACAAGCCGCTCACCTGCACTCACCACCTCCACTGCCATATACACGTCCCCTGTGTCCTCTCCCAGAGTGTCTGTGACGCCCCCTCCCAAAGTACACAAACGCCGGCAATCACTCACCCAACATCCATCCACCTCACGACAGCCTCCAGTACCTGCACCTGCACCCAAAACACCTAAAGTGACAACTCCTACAACCACCTCCTCTTCCTCCACTCCCAGAGCCCCTCCAACTACCCATCCCAGTGTACGTCAGAAACTGTCCCTATGTCAAATTGACCTTTTTGCCCCCACCCCCCCCTCCAATTCATCAGTCCCGTCGTAGCGCCTCAGCCAAAATGCCTCCAGTACCAGTGGTGCGTGTTCCAGGTTTTTGGAGTGCCCCGTCCACCAGGGCAGGCAGTAGGACCCGGAGCCAAGGCACTGTCAGCCCACCCCCTGTGAAGGCTCTGAAATTGGAGATTGGACGACGGGACCGTGTCAAGACTCCTGGTGGTACAAACAGTGAAATGGGATCCAAGGCGATTGGTGAGTCATCTGTAACTCAAAAGAAGGTGGGGAAGGTCCAGAGGAAGTCTCCCCAACCTGTTGTGAGTGTCACGGCGGAGAAGTACGCCATCATTTCCGGCGGTCCAGACACAACCGCCAGCACCCTCGTTACTGGTCAGGAGACCACCGCCAGAGTCATAGCCCTGGAGGGCTCAAGTATCGTTATTGGTCAGGAGACCACCGCCAGAGTCATAGCCCAGGAGGGCTCAATATCGTTACTGGTCAGGAGACCACCGCCCGAGTCATAGCCCAGGAGGGCTCAAGTATCGTTACTGGTCAGGAGACCACCGCCAGGGTCATAGCCCAGGAGGGCTCAAGTATCGTTACTGGTCAGGAGACCACCGCCAGAGTCATAGCCTAGGAGGGCTCAAGTATCGTTACTGGTCAGGAGACCACCGCCAGGGTCATAGCCCAGGAGGGCTCAAGTATCGTTACTGGTCAGGAGACCACTGCCAGAGTGTGGTCAGGAGACCACCGCCAGAGTCATAGCCCAGGAGGGCTCAAGTATCGTTACTGGTCAGGAGACCACCGCAACCGCCGGAGTCACACCCCAGGAGGGTCCAGAATCTCACAGCCCCGCTGGGCAATGATGGAACGTCATGCCACACACCGATGTCAGTATCTGAACCGCCATCTTAGGCTACCGCTGAACAGTCCATAGGCAGCCATGGCAAAGCACCGCTGAACAAGGCCAAGACCGCCATGGTGAAGACCGCTGAACAGGGCAAAGACCGCCATGGCAAAGCACCGCTGAACAGTCCATAGGCAGCCATGGCAAAGCACCGCTGAACAAGGCCAAGACCGCCATGGTGAAGACCGCTGAACAGGGCAAAGACCGTGTGGGTATGAATAGTCCGGCACATCAGGCATCGTTCTCCCATGTGCAGCTGGGACAGTGACAGGACAGGTACTTTCACGGGGAGACTCATCCAGTCAGGGCACCAGTCCCCCTCCAGAACCAGTGGAGACCTGCATCTACCTGGGAGACTGTGGCTTTGCACTCCCCAGGATGGCACAGTGGGCAACCCACCCACTGTAGTGACTTGAGAGACTGTGGCTTTGCACTCCCCAGGATGGCACAGTGGGCAACCCACCCACTGTAGAGACTTGAGAGACTGTGGCTTTGCACTCCCCAGGATACATCAATGGGCATGGAGCCCCGTCGTGGATCTGGCTTCGCATTCATGTGGCTGAGGTGCCCCCCCTTCCCTTCCCCCTGAGGTGCCTGTAGTGTTTCTATCTGATGCCCCGGCAGTGTTCTCTCGGATTTTGGTCAGGTATCTATTGTGGGCGTCGCCCATGCATTTTTGGACTGTTGGTGCACGGACATTGTTGTGTACATATCTGCACTACTTCTTGTTTTGTACATTTATTTTTGACAGATTTCGTGATATATATCTGTATATTTTTTAATGAGTTGTATATTGGCTAAATACAAAGTTTGGGCACTATTCGCTTTGTCATTGCATTCTTCCGGGGGGGTTGTTGGTTGTTACTGTGATTTTTGTGACTGCATTGGTGTGTATGTTGTAATATGCAAGGGTGGGGGTGGGGGTGTTTGGTGGGTGTCCCTGTAACTTTTGCCTCCTCCCTCCCCCGTGTCGTAGGTGCAGTACTCACCGGTATGTTCTGCACCTACGTCGCTGTTGGTCGTAGATGAGCAGGAATGCAAGGGCAGGTAAGATTTGTAGTTCCGGGTCTATGGAGTCCTCGTTCCTCGTGGGATGTGTTGAGGTGAGCGTTTTCCCATTGCAAAAGCTGTTTCCTCCGTGTTTTTATCCACGGTGAATCCACCCCGGAAAAGGTGGCGGATTGGTGTGTTGTGATAGTGTGGGCGGTACATTGTCTTCCGCCTGTCTGTTGGCGGGGACCGCCGCGCTGTTTGTCTGTACCACCCTGGCGGGCGATGTGTTAAAGTGGCTGTCTTTGTTGGCGGTTTCCGCCAGGGTCGTAATTCCATTTTTTTGTCCGCCGGCCTGTTTGCGGTATTACCGCAGCTTTAACACCGTCCGCCAGGGTTGTAATGACCACCAAAGGCCCTTATTATGAACATGACGGTGTGGACCTCCATGCCGACGGTGGCGGAAAGTACCACCACCGGCATGGCGGTCCGGACCACCATATTCTGAACACAGGGAGACCACCACAGGTGGAAGTCCACTACTGCCAGGCTACCTCCGCCAGGCAGCCTGATATCGGAGTTCCTTATCCGACAGGGCAGCGCTGCAATCCCACTGGATAAAGAAGCTGTGTTCCCCCAGCCTTTCCCTGGCGGTTTCCCCTGCCAGGAAAAGGCTGGCAGAAGGGGTGCCCCCTCGCGCATGTCACTGCCCGATTTATGGGCAGTGATATGCGCTACGGGTGCTGCTGCACCTGCCGCACTGCTACATTGATGACAGTTCCATGTGGAGCTGTCGGCAATGTACAGGCCCAGCATTACGCTGGGCCGGCTGGTGTAAACACTGTTTCTGCCCGCTGGCCCAGCGGAATGTTCTTTACTGGGCTGGCTGGGTCTTCAACGTGCTGGCGGTCGATGTTCCGGACTTAGGGCCAGATGTAGCAAAGGTTTTTACCCATTCTGTGTCTATGGGAAAAAGTGTTCGTACATATGGCCCTTTATGAGGGCCATAGCCACATGAACTACAGTTCAATGACGCACGCAGGGAAAAGTGTCAAGTGTCACTCCAGCCTCATGAATTGAACGGAAACTGACGTGAGCAAGGAGAAGCGGTGTATGTGTCAACCAGCCACATGAGCTATTGGAATTTGATGCATGCAGAGAGGATTGCCACGCATCTATAGAGGTTTCGAGGGAGAGCTGTATGAACTCTATGAGCTGCGTGAGTCCTTAAAAGGAGTGGCATCAGCTGTGTGTTCTCTTTTACAGTACTTTTAAGCCAGCAGACACAAAACTGAACAATTTTAGCTGTATGCAAAGCAAAATCCAAATAAACTCACAAATTACTTGTTTATATCATGTCCTGTGGAACAGTATGGCAGATGCCACCCCAAACAGGAAGTGTTATGTGTGCAACAGGAAGTGAATTCCCAAACAACTGTTAGCCTGCACTGTCTCCCAGTCATCAAGAGAATCACCTTCAAACTCCTCACTGATGCTCACAAAGCACTGCACAACACCGGACCAGAATACTTCAACAGACGGCTCTCCTTCTACACCCCGACCCAGCATTTCCGCTCCACCGACCTCGTCCTCGCAACCATACAACGCGTCCGCAGAACTACAACCGGTGGTAGATCATTCTCCCACCTCGCCGCCAAAACGTGGAACACCCTTCCCACCCACCTGCTCCAGACCAAAGACCTCCTTACCTTCAGGAAACTTCTGAAGACCTGGCTGTTCGAGCAGTAGCAGCACCTCCTTCTCCCCCCCTCCTCAGTGCCTTGAGACCCTCACGGGTGAGTAGTGCGCTTTACAAATTCCTGATTGATTGATTGATTGATTGAAGGAGGAAAGTGTATATTGTTTCTTTAAAAACATTATCCCTGACGTGTGAATTTGGGGAGCTTGCTGAATCCTTAATTAGAGATCAACTGGTGCGTCGCACCATTAACCGTGGCTTACCATCAGGTGCTACTCCATGAAGATTCTAGACCTCTAACCTCCTTTGTCACTCCTTTGGATGCCTTCAGATTTATCAGGATGCCCTTTGGTTTAGCTTTATCAGCTGCTTGGCTACAGAGGGTGATGAAGAAGGTGTTAAAGGGTGTCAAATCAGTGATTTTTACAAAATGACACTCTTGTATATGGTGAAGATGATGTGAAACATGATGCCACACTCAGGGAATTTCTCACAAGATTGAAAAACAGTGACCTCACTCTGGTTAGGGAAAAATGCAGATTTAGGCCCTCATTCTGACCCTGGCGGTTTGTAACCGCCAGGGCAGAGGGCAGAGGAAGCACCGCCAACAGGCTGGCGGTGCTTCCGGGGCAATTCTGACCGCGGTGGTAAAGCCGCGGTCAGAAAAGGGGAACCGGCGGTTTCCCGACGGTTTTCCCCTGCCCCAGGGAATCCTCCATGGCGGCGCTGCATGCAGCGCCGCCATGGGGATTCCGACCCCCTTCCCGCCAGCCTGTTCCTGGCGGTTTACACCGCCAGGAAGAGGCTGGCGGGAACAGGTGTCGTGGGGCCCCTGGGGGCCCCTGCAGATTTGCAAAGCAGACACTGAAAATCGCGATGGGTGCCACTGCACCCGTCGCACCCCAGCAAATCCGCCGGCTCCATTCGGAGCCGGCTTCATCTTTGCTGGGGCTTTCCCGCTGGGCCGGCGGGCGATCTGCTTGAGATCGCCTGCCGGCCCAGCGGGAAAGTTGTGATCACCGCCGCGGTCATTTGACCGCAGTGCAGTGTTTGGGCGGTTTCCTTAGAGTGGGTGCTATTTCCTATTTGGGGCACACCACCTCTGGGGACAGAATCAGTCAGAATTGGAATTGGCAGAATCTATCACAGATGCACCTACTCCAAGTAATAAGGATCAAGTAAGATCTTTCCTAGGACTTGTGGAGTACTACTCGACATTTGGGGCTCATTTTGCGAGTGCAGTGCAGCCCTTGAGATTGCTGTTGAAAATGGGGATAACCTTTTATTATATAGAATATAATGGAACTTGTAATACGTCGGACGGGATATCCGTCACTTTTGGGATGGACTAATCCCCTCCGCCAAGGTCGTAATTAGGCCCAATGTGCGTAGGCATGTATGGAAGGTGGGAGATTTTTTTTGTGAAAAGGCCTATTTGGTGTCCAAAGGGAGAGTCTAAATTTATGGGACCCAAGGAAGATTATTGAAGTTAGAAGAAGTGCAGTTATATTGGAAGGGGGTGAGGTTTAGAGTATGCCACATTTAGTGCAATCCTTAAATGATAAACGTCCATGGTCTTCTCTTGTAAGGTCCTCTCAGGGAGAATCTAGTGATTCAAATACTGATGTTTGTGGTACTCAGAGGAGTGTGCATAACAGAAGACCACCTGTTAATTTCAAGCATTATTTGACTGAGTCTTTGTCTAATGAGATATGAATTTATGTATGTGCCCAGAATTACTTAACACTATGGCCCTCATTATAACCTTGGCGGTCGGTGATAAAGCGGCGGTAATACTGCCAACAGGCCGGCGGTATGAAAAATGGAATTATGACCATGGCGGAAACCGCCAACACAGACAGCCACTTTAACACTCCGACTGCCATGGTGGTAGCAACAAACACCGCTGGGGTAACTGCCAACAGCCAGGCAGAAAACAATGTACCACCCACAGCATTACAAAAAGCCAATCCTCCAGCTTTTCCGGGGCGGTACCAACGCCATCAAAAGCACGGCGGAAACAGTACACAGAAGGGAAACAACTCACTTCTGGACAATCAGGGAACAACCATGATGCCATGGAGCCAGAACTGCAGATCTTCCCCATGGTGGTATACCTCCTCCTACAAAAGCAACACGAACACCGGTGAAGACAACCACGGTGAGTACTGCACCTAGCACACAAAGGAGGGGGGAGGAAAAAGAGAGTGACACACACACTCAACATGCAACACCCTCACCCCAAACACCATACACACAAACAGATGCAACAGCATTACATATACATCCCGTACCCCTCAGGAATAACGCAAGGACAAAAGGAATTGATTAAATTGAGTGTTAAATAAATTTAGAAAAATACATCCTTAAAGCAGTAAACAGTATGTACAATATATACAAATGGAGGGACAATGCCCATTCCAAAATGTCAGTGGCCCACGGGCTATGACACATAGGCCAAGGCCACACTTGACTCCTGCCTCGGTACAGAGAGAACACTGCAGTGGCATCAGGTCGAAAACACACAGGCACCCCAGGGGGATGGGGAATGGGGGGCACCTCAGCCGGAAGATGGTACAATGCCACTGCTCCTGGAGGGGGCTACATGCCCTCTGCGATGTCCTGGGGAGTGCAAGCCCACAGTCTCTCAAGTGGGTGGTTTGCCCACAGCTTGGTCCTGGGGAGTGCAAAGCCACAGTCTCTCTAGTGGGTGGTCTGCCCACAGCTTGGTCCTGGGGAGTGCAAAGCCACAGTCTCTCAAGTGGGTGGTTTGCCCTCTGCTTGGTCCTGGGGAGGGCAGAGCCACAGTCTCACAAGTGGGTGGTTTGCCCACTGCTTGGTCCTGGGGAGTACAAAGCCACAGTCTCTCTAGTAGGTGGTCTGCCCACTGCTTGGTCCTGGGGAGTTCAAAGCCACAGTCTCTCTAGTGGGTGGTTTGCCCACTGGTTCTGGAGGGGGCCTTGTGCCCATTGTGCTTCATCCAGGCAAGGAGGGGGTGAGTGGATGCCTTCTTCCACTGGTTCTGGAGGGGGCCTTGTGCCCAGTGAGCTTCATCCAGGCAAGGAGGGGGTGAGTGGATGCCTTCATCCACTGTTTCTGGAGGGAGCCTTGTGCCCAGTGTGCTTCATCCAGGCAAGGAGGGGGTGAGTGGATGCCTTCTTCCACTGGTTCTGGAGGGTGCCTTGTGCCCAATGTGCTTCATCCAGGCAAGGAGGGGGTGAGTGGATAGCTTTTTCCACTGTTTCTGGAGGGGGCCTTGTGCCCAGTGTGCTTCATCCTGGATGGTGCAAGGCCACAGTCTCTCACCTGGGTGTCACACCTACAGGTGTTGCAGGGGCCAGGACGCACTACAGCCCATGTAGTCACGACTACACACTGCTCGCCGGCGGTGACGGCTGCTCAGTGGATGGCAGTTGCAGGGCTGGTGGCGGTGTTGTCAGTGGTTGGGGGAGGCTCCAGCCATTCCCCTGCAGCCTCGGACAGCTGCCCACTGGGGCTGCTGCTGCTGGCAGTGGTGTTGCTGGCAGTGCAGGTGGTGGTGCTGGTGGCGGTGCAGGTGGTGGTGCTGTCAGTGGTGGGGATAGGCTCCAGCCCTTCACTTGCAGCCTCAGACGGCTGCCCACTGGGGCTGCTGCTGCTGGCAGTGGTGCTGCTGGCGGTGCAGGTGGCGGTGCTGGCAGCAGTACAGGTAGCAGTGCTGTCAGTGGTGGGGGGAGGCTCCAGCCCTTCCCCTGCAGCCTCGGATGGCTAAAGTGCCATGGCTGGTGTTGTTTGCCCAGATGCTGCTCCAGCCCCAGGCACCAGAACCATCCTGCCTGCAGCATCAGTTCCTTTCACACTGGCCTTGGCAGCTGTTGTCCCCTTCCTGCCCTTGACAGATGGTGGTGCCTCCTTGCTTCTGCCAGCTGGTGTTCTCTTCCTCCTCTTGCTGGCTGGTGGTGCCTCCTTCCCTTTGCTGGCTGGTGGTGCCTCCTTCCCCTCGCTGGCTGATGGTGTCTCCTTCCCCTTGCTGGCTGGTGTCCCCTTCATGCCCTTGCTAGCTTGTGGCCCCTTCTTGCCCTTGGCAGGTGGTGCAGGCACACTGGCTGTGCTGACGGGTGCCTCCTTGGAGCCTCTCACACCGGCAGTAGCTGCAGAAACTAAAGTGGACATGGACTGGGTGGCTGAGGTGCTGGGCTGGGTTCTGGCAACCCTGGCCCAAAGTGAAGGACGGGGGGAAAGGGGCAGGGAATAGATCAAGGGTGGCGACGAAAAGCTTCTTAGGGACACTGGGGCAGGAAGAGGGTGAAGGTTTGGGAGTGGGGGAACAGGGAGTGGTTGTAGTAGGTGTCTGTCTGCTGTGTTTGGGTGTAGGTGCATGGGCTGGATGCTGTTGTGAGGTGGATGGCTGTTGGGTGTCTGAGTGCCTGCATTTGTGTACTTTGGGAGGAGGAGGCACAGACACAGTTGGAGAGGACACATGGGACGTGTGCATGGATGTGAGGGTGGTGACTGCTAGTGAGGGGCGTGTTGTGATAGGTGTGCTGGTGATGGAGGTAGTGGATGAGAATGTAGTGCATGAAGGTGAGAGTGGAGGAGCTACTGGGAGGGAGGTGGACGAGGAGGAGGAGGGAGACACAGTGAAGGCAGTGGATGTTGGTGTGTCTGCATCTGGATGGTGCTTGTAAGAGTGCCTGTGGGATGAAGTGTGGTGCTTGTGTTTGCCTGAGCCATTTCTGTCTGTTGATTTGGGTGCATTCAGGTCTGAAGGTGTGCTTGGGATAGGGTGGGGTTGAGGGGATTGGGACTGGGTAGAGGAAGTTGGAGGGGGAGGCTGGAGACAGGGACAATGGCTGCCATCATTGAGTTGGCCAGAGACTGAAATGCTCTCTGTTGGCCGCTACGCCAGAGTGAATGCCCTCCAGGTATGCATTTGTTTGTTGCAAATGCCCTGCTAGACCCTGGATGGCATTCAGCATGGTTGACTGCCCAACAGAGAGGGATCTCAGGAGGTCAATAGCCTCCTCACTGAGGGCAGCAAGGCTGACTGGGGCAGGGCCTGAGGTGCCTGGGCGAAGGAGATGCCCACCCTCCTGGGTGAGCAGGCACAAGAAACTCGCTGAGGGGCTGCTGGGAGGGCGGTGCTGGTACGGGGCATGGCGGCTGTACCTGTAGTTGGGGTGGGCACAGAGGTGTCTGTCACTGCCAGGGAGCTTCCATCAGAGAAGGTGTCGCTGTCAGTACTGTCCCCTCCTGTCTCCGTCGTGGTGCTCCCCTCGCCCTCCGTCCCACTGGTGCCCTCACCGTCAGTGGATTCGGCCTCCAGGCCCATGTGGGATGCAGCTCCCTCCGTCACCAGTACCTCTGCTCCACCGCCAGATGATGCTGATGCACATGCACACAAGGACAGGGTTACAAAACAAAAAGGGGGGGGGGGGAAGAGACAGAGGATACACTTGGTCCATGCCAGCAACAACACTACTGTTGGCATACACAACCCACAGGGATCAGCCCTATGCACTAGGCCATGCACTACCAGTTACAATGCAAGTCACCAGGTAATGGGGTACAATGCCTAAAGCCATTAGCTGCACACCTGAAACCCACAGGACCCTGCCCAGTGGTAGATGCCCACTAACATTATTGGGGTTGGAGTGCATCTGAGCTTGCCCATCATGGAACCTACCCTGCCATGTTCGCCCTGGCCTAGGGGCACCCACAGCCCACATCCCCCACCCAGGTAACACCTTAACGCGCACAAAGTCAGGATTCTGAATCTGTGCTCACCCCCTTGTGGCTGCTGTGATGCCTTCAACCGCCCATTCAACTCCGGATAGGCCACTGCCAGGATGTGGAACATCATAGGGGGTCAGGGTACGACGGGCACCGCTTCCTCGTTGGGAGGCGAGCCCCAGCTGGGCCTCCGCCGTCTTCCTTGCCCAGCGGCGCAGGTCCTCCCGTCGTTTGCGGCATTGGGTGCTCTGTCTGTCAAAGACCCCGAGGGTCCGTACCTCCTTGGCGATGGCACGCCAAATACGCTTTTTCAGATGGGCGCTGACCTGCAGAAAAAGATACAGCAGAAAAGGTATTATTCATACCGTCCGGACTGTTATACTCATGGCCCAACATATCCCTCCCATCCACTTATGCACATACAATGACCACCATACATGCAGCACTCTGCCCAGGACCCCTCAGCCCCTCCTACACGAGGCTTACACACACAGCACTCCATACATTCATGCCCCACTTATCGTCCTCAAAGTTTACTCACCTGTTGGTCTGGAGGACCATAATGTAAATGGTACTGGGGTAGGACCCGATCCACCAGTCTCTCCAACTCCTCCGAAGTGAAGGCAGGGGCCCTTTCCACAGACACTCGAGCCAGGGTCGCTTCCAGGCACAGGTCACAGCAGCACTTGCAGTGCAGGTCCTCTCCTGTTGAAGGTCAGGTAGCAAGTGAGTGAACAGATAGAAAATGGCGGTCACGTCCGCGGTGGTGCGTACCGTCACCGCCGGCATACATCACCATTGGCTCCTGAAACCCGTAGGCTCCAATGATAACCAATGCGGTGTTGCACGGCGGTCATCGACCACCTCCTGCAACGGCACACATCGCCAGCGGAATTACCTCATTTCCACTTGTCCCTCCTCACAGGTCAGGCGTCTGCCATTTCAGGGGGGCATAGGCCATGGCACCTAACTGTGTCACAGCAGACATAGGCACATCAACAGACCAACACATTCACATACTGTTTCTGTAAAAAAGAGAAAAGCATATTAATCTGAGTATATGTTTGAATATGACCATCTGCTCACCGTTTTTCACCCTAGAGTTCAACCACTGAGCATGAATAGGAGATGGCGACATACCCCCATGTACAGACCCCTGGTGGACCTGGCGACAATGGAGGACAGGCACATTATCCTAACCTACAGACATGATAGGGCCACAATCCAAGAGGTGTGTGCCCAATTGGAGCCAGACCTGATTTCAGCTATCCGCCACCCCACAGGTATCCCCCCTCTAGTGCAGGTCCTGTCAGTGCTCCATTTCTTGGCAAGTGGTTCCTTCCAAACGACAGTGGCCATGGCATCAGGGATGTCACAGCCTATGTTCTCAAACGTGCTGACCAGAGTGTTGTCTGCCCTGATGAAACACATGCGCAGCTACATCGTTTTCCCCCAGGTTTAGGATTTAGCCACAGTGAAGGTTGACTTCTATGCAATGGGACATATCTTCAACATCATTGGTGTTATTGATGGTACACATAGGGGGTTATTACAACTTTGGAGGAGGTGTCAATCCGTCCCAAAAGTGACGGTAAAGTGACGGATATACCACCAGCCGTATTACGAGTTCCATAGGATATAATGGACTCGTAATACGTCTGGTGGTATATCCGTCACTTTACCGTCACTTTTGGGACAGATTAACACCTCCTCCAAAGTTGTAATAACCCCCATATTGCCTCCCCCTCCACCCCCCCTGGAGAAATGAACAGGTGTTCAGAAATCGAAAGAGCTTTCACTCTCTGAATGTGCAGATGTTGTGTTTGGCGGACCAGTACATCTCCCATGTCAGTGCAAAGTATCCTGGCTCTGTGCATGATGCCTTTATCTTGAGGAATAGCAGCATCCCATATGTGATGTCTCAATTCCAGAGGCACAGGGTGTGGCTAATAGGTGAACCCATTGTCCCCACATAGTTGATGTAGGCATATGGGTGTGGGGTGAGTGTCTGGCTAACAGGTATCCCTCGATATTTGCTGGTTACCCCAACCTTTCATGGCTACTGACCCCAGTGAGGAATGCCAGGACAAGGGGAGAGGAACGTTACAATGAGGCACATGGGCAAACAAAGAGGATCATTGAGCGCACCTTTGGCCTCCTGAAGGCCAGATTCTGGTGCATCCATCTGACAGGTGGATCCATGTACTACTCACCAAAGAAGGTGTGCCAGATAATCGCTGCATGTTGCAGAACCTGGCCTTGAGATGCCAGATGCCTTTTCTGCAGGAGGATGAGGCTGGAGATGTTCGTGTGGCAGCGGTGGAGCCTGTGGACAGTGACGAAGAGGAGGCAGAGGAAGAGGATGTGGACAACAGAACTACTGTCATTCAACAGTACTTCCAGTGACACAAAGGTAAGACACTGTAACTTCACCTTCCATTGCAGTTTTGTGTTGGACATTGTACATGACAGCCTGATTTTCCTATTTCTATGGCCACTTACTGTACCCTTTGGCATCTCTATTTTCAGATATCTGTGCCCCACTTTGGCTCCTGGTGTGTTTACTGTTGCCCACTACAGGTCATACCTATGTATATGTAACTGTACATTGGAATTGCAATGTTTACAGCTTGTTAAAATAATACATATCTCAATTAATTGACAGACTCCATACTTCTATTAGTTCCAAGGTTGTTTATTTCTGTGATAATAAGTGTAGGAGGTATTGCAATGGGCTAAGTTGATGGTGGAGGAATGTCCAGGATAGAGTACAGTCTATTTGTATCACAGGTGCATTGTCCAAGGGGACATAGGAAGTGGAGCAATGGCAGTTCAAGGTGGACAGGGTGACAGAGTGGGACACAAGGGTGACATTCAGGGGAGTCTTATATCCTGGTGAGGGTCTTGGCAATGTTCTCTGGCTTCTGCCTGGATCGCAGGGACCTTTTGCGTGGTGGTGCTCCTTCTGCAGGGGGTGGGGTGCTGGTGGCCTGTTGTTCCAGTGGCGGGGCCTCCTGTCCACTAGCGCCAGCGGAGGTGGAGGGCTGTTTATCGGTGTGGCTAGTGTCAGGAGCCCGTTGGAGTGCCACTGCCTCCCTCATGGTGTTGGTCATGTCTGCCAGCACCCCTGCAATGGTACCCAGGGTGGTGTGGATGTCTCTCAGGTGCTCCCTGATCGCCAGGTACTGTCCCTCCTGCAGCTGCTGAGTCTCCTGCAGCTTGGCCAGTTTCTGGCCCATGGTCTCCTGGGAATGGTGGTATGCTCCCAGGATGTTGGTGAGTGACTCGTGGAGAGTTGGTTCCCTGGGCCTGTCCTCCTCCTGTCGCACAGCAGTCCTCCCAGCTTCCCTGTTGTCCTGTGCCTCAGTCCCCTGAACCGTGTGCCCACTGCCACTGACCCCAGGTCCCTGATGGTCCTGTGTTTGTGGGGTTGCCTGGGGTCCCTGTAGTGGTGGACACACTGCTGATTGACGTGTCCTGGGGACAGAGGGATGGGCCCACTGGGTGGGTGCTGTGGTGGTGTTTCCTGAGGGGGGAGGCTCTGTGGTGGTTTGGGAATGTGGCTGGGTCACCGACTGTCCAGAGGTCCCTGATGGGCCAGGTTGGTCATCCATAT
Source organism: Pleurodeles waltl (assembly GCF_031143425.1). Classification (NCBI taxonomy): domain Eukaryota; kingdom Metazoa; phylum Chordata; class Amphibia; order Caudata; family Salamandridae; genus Pleurodeles; species Pleurodeles waltl. The sequence continues at coordinate 619,598,409 of NC_090437.1, read as the reverse complement.
CCAGGCGTGCAGAGCTGCTGTCATCACTGTGGACCTCTTCTGGGGGGGTCTGGATGTTGCTGGCACCTTCTCTCCGGTGACGTTGTGTGGAGGTCCTGTGGGGATGTAAATACAGTGTTATTGTTTCTGCGTGTGACATCTTGTGCATAGGTATGGTTCCCTCTATGGTTGTTATTACCAAGGCAGCTTTGGATTGTGTGAGTTGTGATTTGGTTGGCTAAGTAATTGTCACTAGTGTGCATGCTGTGGTGATGGGTGTTCCTGCAGGTCTGTGATGGGGGTCCATGCATTGGTGTAGCATGCAGGGCTTGGTATTGGGGTGGATGGGTTGTGATGGTGAGGCATATGTGTGGTGGTGGAGTGATGGGAGTGAGGGTAAGGGTGGGTGTTTGTGATGGCAGGCAGGTGGGGGGGATAAAGTAGTAGAGATTTGACTTACCAGAGTCCAGTCCTCCTGTTACTCCTGCCAGGCCCTCAAGATGCATGATCACCAAGACTTGCTCCTCCCATGTTGTTAGTTGTGGGGGAGGAGGTGGGGGTCCACCGCCAGTCCTCTGTACAGCTATCTGGTGTCTTGCAACCACGGAACGCACCTTCCCCCATAGGTCGTTCCACCTCTTCCTGATGTCATCCCTTGTTCTTGGGTGCTGTCCCACGGCATTGACCCTGTCCATGACTCTCCACCATAGCTCCATCTTCCTAGCAACGGACGTCTGCTGTACCTGTGATCCGAATAGCTGTGGCTCTACCCGGATTATTAACTCCACCATGACCCTTAGGTCCTCCTCTGAAAACCTGGGGTGTCCTTGTGGTGCCATGGGTGTAGTGTGAGTGGTGTGTGTGAGGATGTGTGGGGTGATGTGTTGGGGTGAGTGCTGTGAGGTGCGTGGATGGTGTATGGATGATGGTGTTTTGTGGCTCTGATTCAGTGGGTGCTCCTGACTTGTCTCTCTCTCAGTTGTCAATTTTTTTGTGGCTCTGATTCAGTGGGTGCTCCTGAATTGTCTCTCTCTCAGTTGTCAATTTTTTTTTCGTAAAGGGTTGTGGATAGTGTGTGTGTTTTTTATTGGTGTGGGTGTGGTGTGTGTATCTATGTCAGGTCTGTGTATTTTGAATTGCCCAATGCGGTGTTGTTTTGTATGTTTGTGTGTATTTTGAGCGCGGCGTTCTGTACCACCAATGGTTTATCGCGGTTGAATGTCCGCCGCGGTGATTCGTGGGTCATAATGATGTGGTCGTATTTCTGTTGGCGTAACAGTGTGGGTTTTGGTACAGCCATTTTATCACTGACCTTTGGGCTGGCGGACTTGTGTGTGTGTCTGTATAGTGGCAGATTTCTATATGTGGGTCATAATACGCGTATTGGTATACCGCCGTGGTATGTTGGCGGCAGTCAGCATGGCGGTAAGCGGCACTTACTGCCAATGTCATAATGAGGGTCTATATATCCTGATTTGTAATCATTTACAGTGTCAATATCCTGTGTATTGAAGTCATATCCTACTTACCAAGATAATCCATCATAGTTATATTTTCATTAGTCTTGCAATGTTTTTCAGTTATTATTGGAATACATTATGTATTCTTCTTTAAGTGTTTTTCCCATTTTTCCCTGCTTATATTGTTCCAGGTTACCCCACATTTCATTTTGTTAGTGGCATTATGTTTTGCCTACCTATTATAAGGTATATATGTTTTCATATTTGAGGGGAAAGACGTGTTGTAACATATCTAATGTCACTTTAACTGTACAGCGTCATCAGATAGAATCCTGAGGTTTGTGGATTCCTAATGATGCAGTTTGAGGGATGGATCCTATTCTGAAGACTGTATTTAATGCTGGCTTGAGATGGGTACAGTAAAGGACTTAATTTTACAAGCATGGAACATTTCTAACAGGTTGTTTTAAATTCACCTCAGACTAAATAGAGAAAGCACATTAAAGAGCAAGACCCGCTCTACACTAAGTGGTTTATCAATGTAGGGACAGGCTTCTCCAGCTGGGGCTATTTGTCACCTGTCATCTTTTGTACTATAAACATTTTTGATTCTGGATGTGATGTCTACATTACCCCCCACAGATTCAGCGCTTTGTATATCTATTTCTATAGTAGAGCCAGCCTGGTATCAGGTGCTGTATGCATAAATTAACTTTTACATTTATATAACGTGTTGGCAGTGAGAGGTCAAAGATTGTATGGCTTGTCTCATCCCAGTGACACATTTGCTTTCCTGAATTGATACAAAAGTGCACATGTTCAAAGGGACATTAGTAGCACTTCCCAGCTGGTCTGTTATAATTTGAATGGGCGAGTAAAGTTACTGCTGCAGCACTTCTTTGCAAGAACATTAACAAAACTTCTCAGCAAGGCGCTTTCTTCACGTCTAAAATCACAGCATCAACACTTCTGAGCAGCATTGTGTCACATGACCATAACACCCATCAGATTTCTATCAGCCACCAGGCACTAAGGTATACCAGCTTGCCAATTCCAATGGAGAACATGGACAGATGTATCATGAACTGCACCCATAATGTAGATGGGAAATAGTCCATTTTAGGAACAGACAAATAAACTTGCCAGATGAACAGTGCAGATTTTCCCTGTGTCAGCATACATACAGGACATCAACTCTACTGCTATTAGAGGCTTTCATTTAAATTAAGCTAACATCTTATTAGCACATTAAACTATAAGTCACTTTACCCTTTATCTTTTTCAGTCTTCAACCATGCGTGGCCTGGAGTTGGCTACGGGGCATGGTCTGCCATATACAGCTTTTGGCTGTGTGTGGCATGGTTTTGGCCACAAGGCCTCTGAAGAGTCCAAACCCTGTGCCCAACCACCCCCATGGGCAGCCACTCCCAACATACACCCACTCCACATCTATAATAAATTTTATTTTGGTACTGAGAGGCTGTGCAACCTTCACTTTGTGTCATCAAAGATGTCATTTCAAATGTTGCAGTTGTTAGCAGTGCTGTCGTAGATCATGTCATGAGTGATGTAATATTAGCAGTTCATGGAGAGGCCTGAAGTATTGTTACTGTAGGGCACAAGTTATAGTTACTAGAGAAAACCATAACTAGTGAATTTTCATTTTTTTAAAGTTAAAAACATTATGTTGTCACTGACATTTTCAACTATTACTTTTATCTATAGCTTTTCAGTGAAGGTTTTTTGTAATATAAAAATTACAATGCCTAACTATAACGTCACTTTATCTTTTGGTCTTTCCAGTGAACGTCTAGCTTTTTTGTTAACAAAAAGTAACATTTTATTACCATACATAATGCCAACTCCCCATGGGCAGCCTCTGTCTGTGTTCAGGCCCTGCATCCAGCCCTTTGTAAACAGCCAACCTCAAGCCACGCACAGCCTGCTGGTATGCGGAGAACGCAGTTTCTCTTGCAGGTCCTGGATGCTTTCAGGCAGATTTTCTGAGTTTATCAAAGAGTCATAACATCAAAATATAAAAACTGAGCTTATAGGCTTTCTCAAGCGGAGAACATATAAATAAATATAAATCTTTCTCCATAAGTCACCAATATTTTTAATCTAAAGCATATTTCAGTTATTCACATAATGCAATGTTTAATAACAGTGATTAGAATAAAAACATTTAATAAAGTTTTAATAAACAAACATATGTGAGTCTTTCTTTTAACTTTTATTGCAGTTTTATTGCATTTTGTGGGCTGAAAATATTTAAAGAAAGACTAAGAGACATTTAAAAAAAAAAAAAAAAAATGTGTCTCTGAGTCTTTCTTTTAACATTTTTCAACCCACAAAATACAGTTATAAAAACAACCACAAGAGTGCCTTGGATTCTAGCTGAAGAACATAGGGCACTAGCTAGGAGTGCTTTAAAAATATGGTAAGCTCTCTTGGAGTCATTGTTTTAATGACCTAAAAAACTTAAAACATTTAAATATAGCTAGGGTGCCACTACTCTCCTTGCAGTTCCATCCCCCATCATTAAAAAGGCTTGGTTGTACCCCTCCTTATTGTAGGGACACAACCAAGCCCAAAACATTATTAAAAAAAAAGCCTTTGCAGAATATTATAGGGGTGCTCTTGAAAAAGCAGTGACTAATAAATGAGCGGCTCCTAGTACTCTTTTATTATTCATTTTGGTGTCCTGTTGACCACCTGGGCCATGCTTTTTTTTATTTATTATTGGAGAGGGGGTGCACAACCCCCCTCCATGAGCCTTTATGCCCTTGGGACGCCATTGCTCAAAGCCTTTTTTATTAACAGGAGGGAGTGCAACCCCCACTCCCCGATCCTTTACAACCCCAGAGCTTTTCATTTTTTTATTATAGGGAGTGTGGCCCACTCCACCCCTCCCCTAACCACTAGATCCCCATGGACCCCATCCAATGGGGCTTTTCTTTTTTTTACTAAGGGTAGGGCAGTACATACCGTCTCCCAGAGCCTTTATGACCCTGGAGGCCCCATCCCCAGTTCTCTTTTTTTATTATTAAGGGGAGGGAAAGGCACACCCCACGCTCTAAGAGACAAGGGCACAAATACACTATCCTCCAGGGTCTTTCCTTTTTTTAAATGGAGTTGCGCACAGCCATCCGCCCCAAGCTATTAGTGACCCCGGAGACCCTGTCCCCCAGGGTCGTAGATGGGGGCCCCAGTGCCCACCCAGGGCAGCAAAAAAACACTATGTTGGAGACTGTGGGGAGAGTCCTGCACGTGGGTTGGGTGCATGCGGGGAGCCCTACTGCCCTGCCAGCTCCCCGCATGGACCCATCCTGAGTGCATCAGAAGCTGACATTGCTTCTGCATGTCAGGAAAAGCTCTTTTTTCATGCTCCCACTGGGCAGGACAATCTACGTTTCCCTGCCTACAAGAAAGTGAGCAGGGAGGCAAACGTCTGCTCCTAGCCGGTGGGAAAAGCCTTAAAGCTCCCACTCGGTGGGAGCAGACATGTCTTCCATGCCCACCCTCCTGCAGGCACGGAAACTCTCTCCCGGGGTGGGCTCCCTGGGACACAGTCACTGAGCAGGCCCGGGGCCTTTTAAGGCTCACATATGGGGGCTGCTTGCCCTCTCCCTTTTTTAAACTATTGGCCGTAGGGGATAGGGTCCCGGGGGCCTTAACAGGCTCAGGGACAAGGAAGCGTGACCTGGGAGATGGTGTCCCTAAAGCTGAAAACAGCTCAAGGTGTGGGGCTGCATACACCTCTTCTCTTACTTTTACTTTGCAGGCCCCAGGATATGGAGTACCTGGGGCCCTAACAGACTCAGGGAGGGAGGATCACTTCCCCAATTAACAAAGTATGCCAATTCTTGGGCCGTGGGCCACCCCAGGTTATTTTAATGACATCCAAAATGGTAGAGTAATTTTTTTTCATGATCTCGCAAGAGTGCCGCAGAATCAGCAAAAACATCAATTTTTTATACCTCCCCTTACCCAAGGAGGGGCCCCTTTGCGACCTCCTTCCCACAAGGGCTAGCTGACCCTCTTGTGTTCTTTTTTTGAACTTGTTAAGGATAGGGGACTAAGGGCTTCATTTAGATTTCGGTGAACAGGCTACTCCATCACAACGGTGATGGATATCCTGTCCTCCAAATATGAATCCCATAGGAAATAAGACCTTAGTAGACCACCGTCCATCGAAGTCTAAATCAGGCCCTAAGTCCCTGAGTCCTGTATGCCCGTACAACATTTTCTTTTATTTTGCAGCCAGCCAATCAGAGCTCTCACTCCCACTGGAATGCACTTCCACAGGATCAAGGAGGCCCAAGGGGGAAAAGGAGAAAAAAAAACATGGTTATGTACAGTTATAGATACTAAACTTAGACTTAGTCTTGATCCTGCTCCCCATGGGAACAGTCCAGCCCGATCTGCCAAGCCAGGTCCTCCCTGGACTGGAAAAAAGCATCCTAGGACCGGTTTCAGGGTATCACCCCTCATCAGCCAGGCTAGCTTGAATCCAATGGTGCAGTGAGCACAGGATTCATGTCTGGGCATACCCTTCCTACTTAGGGGAACAAAAGCAAAAAGAACAGATGATGAACAGAATGCTAAACAATGCAAACATTCAACCCCAGTCACAAAGATCTGGGTTTAATCTACTGATTTTCTGCTCACCATGCCACCCCAGTTTGGATCCAGCCATTTGCAAATCAGACTTGACCTTGCCCAATCGAAACAGTCCAGCCCAAACTGCCAAGCCAGGTCCTTCCTGGACTGGAAACAAGCTACCTGGGACCCGTTTTGGAGGATCACCCCTCATCAGCCAGGCTAACCTGATTCCAGTGGCACAGTGAGCAGGGGACCCACATCTGGGCATACCCTTCCCACTTAGGATGACAAAAGCAAAAAGAACAGATGATGGATGGAATGCTGAAGTATGCAAACATTCAACCCCAGTCGTAAAGATCTGGGTTTAATCCATCGTTTTTTTGCCCACCACGCCACCCCAGTTTGGATGCAGACATATACAAATCATTCTTGACTCTGCTCCCCATGGGAACAGTCCAGCCCGAACTGCCAAGCCATGTTCTCCTAGGATACTTGTACCATGAGCCTCTATGTTTTAATGAACTGCTATACCTGCAATCAATCACTGCCAGCATTTCTCTGCAAAGCTGCCAAACTAATTAATAAATAGTGCATCACTTTCAATGGAAGATTACTAACACTTCTCTGGAGGAATGTGCTGCCTTTAATGTGGAGCACCAGTTATTCCCAGAGGGTTGCTGTAGATTTGTACCACCACATCACAGAAAATAATGTTTTAGTTTTAATGGAAGACTGTTGGCACATTTCTGTAGGACTGGCCTGCTGCTAATAGGGAGGTACTAGAACGTCATAAGAGAACTGCCATAATTCTAAAAAGTACCTATGTTACTCATGATTCCTGTACAGATGGCCTTCAACATTGTTACATTCCTGAAAAGATCACACCTCTTTTGTTAAATAACAGTACATCATGCACAAATCACCCTGAGGTCTCTCAGAGATAGGAAGAGAAGGGGGAAGTGAGACAAAACATGCCAAGGAAAGATCTGACAGCAATTTTGACTTCAAGAATAGATTGCTATTTCATATGTTGCTTCTTTAAGACTTCTGTATGAATTTAGCGTTTCTTAAAGCCAGTGCACGTTGCTCAGAATATAGGGTGTCATTACATCCCTGGCGGATGGTGTTAAAGGTGCGGTAATACCGCAAACAGGCCGGCGGACAAAAAAAGGGAATTATGACCGTGGCGGAAACCGGCAACATAGACAGCCACTTTAACACTCCGACCGCCATGGCGGTACAGACAAGCAGCGCGGCGGTCACCGCCAACAGACAAGCGGAAGACAATGTACCACCCACAGTATCACAACCCGCCAATCTGCCACCTTTTCCGGGGCGGATTCACCATGGATAAAAAAACTGCGGAAACAGCTTTTGCAATGGGAAAACGCTCACCTCAACACACTCCACGACGAAGGAGTACACCATGGAGCCGGAATTACAAATCCTACCTGCCCTTGTCTTCCTGCTCATTTACGAACACCAGCAACGGCGGCGGCGAAGACAACGGTGAGTACTGCACCTACGACATAGGGGAGGCAAAAGTCAGGGACACACACACGCAACACCCCCACCCCCACCCTCGCACATTATAACACACACAGCTATGCATGTCAAAACATCACAGTAACAACCCACAACCCCCCCGGAAGAATGCAAAAACCAAAGGAAATCAGTCGAAAAATTGTAATGTATCAAAATACAGTTACCAAATATATATACAGATATACATATACACATTCAAAAGTATATACATTACGAGAAGCAGTGCAGGCATGCACATATCAATGTCCGTGCACCACTGGTCCAAAAATGCATGGGCGAGGCCCACAATAGATATCTGTCCACAAACGGAGAGAACACTGCTGGGGCATCAGATCGAAATACAACAGGCACCTCAGGGGGAAAGGAAGGGGGGGGCACCTCAGCCGGATTACAGCACCACGCCAGATCCACGACGGGGCTCCATGCCCATTGATGTATCCTGGGGAGTGCAAAGCCACAGTCTCTCAAGTCTCTACAGTGGTTGGTTTGCCCACTGAACAATCCTGGGGAGTGCAAAGCCACAGTCTCTCAAGTCTCTACAGTGGTTGGTTTGCCCACTCAACAATCCTGGGGAGTGCAAAGCCACAGTCTCTCAAGTCTCTACAGTGGTTGGTTTGCCCACTGAACAATCCTGGGGAGTGCAAAGCCACAGTCTCTCAAGCGGACAACAGTCTCCACTGGTTCTGGAGGGGGAATGGTGCCCACACTGCATTTAGCTCCCCATGACGGTTCCTGTACCGTCACAGTCAGAGCTGTACATGGGATAACGATGCTTGATGTGGCGGTGTTTCCTTGTTCAGTGGTGCTTTGCCATGGCGGTCTCTGATCTGTTCAGCGGTTCTCTGCCCTGTTCAGCGGTCTTCACCATGGCGGTGATTCCCTTGTTCAGTGGTGCTTTGCCATGGCGGTCTCTTACCTGTGCATTGGTGTGTGGCATGACGGTCCCTCATTTTCCTGCGGGCTGTGGCAGCCGGGGCCCTCCAGGGCACTGACTCCGGCGGTGGTCTCCTGACCAGTGACGATACTCGTGCCCTCCTGGGCAATGACTCTGGCGGTGGTCTCCTGACCAGTGACGATACTCGTGCCCTCCTGGGCACTGACTCCGGCGGTGGTCTCCTGACCAGTGGCGATACTCCTGCCCTCCTGGGCAATGACTCCGGCGGTGGTCTCCTGACCAGTGACGATACTCGTGCCCTCCTGGGCAGTGACTCCGTGACGATACTTGTGCCCTCCTGGGCAATGACTCTGGCGGTGGTATCCTGACCAGTGACGATACGCGGTGGTCTCCTGACCTGTGACGATACTCGTGCCCTCCTGGGCAATGACTCTGGCGGTGGTCTCCTGACCAGTGACAATACTCGTGCCCTCCTGGGCAATGACTCCGGCGGTGGTCTCCTGACCAGTGACGATACTCCTGCCCTCCTGGGCAATGACTCCGACGGTGGTCTCCTGACCAGTGACGATACTCCTGCCCTCCTGGGCAATGACTCTGGCGGTGGTCTCCTGACCAGCAGTGGTCTCCTGACCAGTGACAATACTCTTGCCCTCCTGGGCAATGACTCCGGCGGTGGTCTCCTGACCAGTGACGACGGTGCTGGCGGTGGCGTCCTGGCCGCCGGGGAGGATGGCGCCCTTCTCCGCCGTGCTGCTCTCACCAGACTGTGCAGACTTCCTCTGGCCCTTAATCACCTTTGGTGGAGTCACAGCTGACTCTGCAATCCCCCTGGGACCCTTGTGAGCAGTTTTGCCGCCAGGAGTCTTCACCCTGTCCCGTCGGCCACTTTCCAATTTGAGATTCTTTACAGGGGGTGGACTGGCAGTGCTTTGGCTCCGTGTCACACTGCCTGCCCTGGTGGCCGGTGCACTCCACACACCTGTAACACGCACCACTGGTACTGAAGTCTTTTTGGCTGAGGTGCTACTACGGGACTTATGAATTGGAGGGGTGGGGATGGGGGCAAAGAGGTCAACGTTGCTGAGCGAGAGTTTATGACGAACACTGGGATGGATAGCTGGAGGGGGTCTGGGAGTGGAGGAAGAGGACGTGGTTGTGGGAGGTGTCACTTTAGGTGTTTTGGGTGCAGGTGCAGGTACTGGAGGCTGTTGTGAGGTGGATGGATGTTGTGTGTGTGGGTGCCCGCGTTTGTGTACTTTTGAAGGGGGCGTCACAGACACACTGGGAGAGGACACAGGGGATGTGTAAATGGGAGTGGGGGTGGTGAGTGCAGGTGAGCGGGGTGTGGTGCTGGGTGTTCTGGTGCGAGTTCTAGTGCCTGTAGATGTAGTGCATGCAGGTGAGAGTGTAGACGACACTGGGAGGGAGGAGGGAAACGACGAGGAGGGGCAGGGGATGTTGCTTTGTCTGTTTGTGTCTGATGCTTGTGTGAGTGCCTGTGGGATGTGTGGTGCCTATGTTTGCCTGAGCTACTTTTGTGTGTTGAGGTGTGTGCATGCTTGTCTGTTGGTGTGCTTGGGATAGGCTGGGGTACAGGGGATTGGGTCTGGGTGGAGGAAGTTGGAGGGGGGAGGCTAGACACAGGGATAATGGCTGCCATCAGTGCTGAGGCCAAAGATTGCAGGGTTTGATGAAGGGCAGCCTGACCAGAATGAATGCTCTCCAGGAATGCATTACCGTGTTGCAACTCCCTTTCTACACCCTGGATGGCATTCACAATGGTAGACTGCCCAACAGTGAGTGACCTGAGGAGGTCAATGGCCTCCTCACTGAGGGCAGCAGAGGTGACAGGGGCAGGGGCTGAGGTGCCTGGGGCGAAGGTGATGCCCACCCTCCTGGGTGAGTGGGCATGGGGCGAACACTGAGGGGCTGCTGGGAGGGCGGTGCTGGTAGGAGAGGTGGCGGCTGTACCTGTAGAAGTGTGGGGCACAGATGGTGCCACCACCACAAGGGAGCTCCCATCGGCGGACGAGTCCGTGTCCCTGGTTGGTGATCCGGTGCCCGACGTGAAGCTCCCCTCGCCCTCCGTCCCACTGGTGCATTCTGAGTCCGTGGTGTGGCCCTCCATGGCCATGTGGGATGCAGCTCCCTCGTGCTCCGGTGCCACTGTACCTCCGCCTGATGATGCTGATGCACAAAAGAACATGGAGAGCAGAAAAAGGGGGGGGACGACAGAAGAAAGACAGGTTGAGTGCATGGCATACTGCTACCGTTGGCGGACAATACAGACATAGCAGCCCCCTGCACTACGCCGTGCTCCTGGCCTCTACAGATGCAATTCCTGGGATATGGCCTACATCGCTATGGTGGACATCTGCACACCTGGATGCCACAGGGGCATGTATACCTGTACTTGGCACTCTACTGCGGTGGGGTGGCGTGGCACATGGCCTGCCTTACGGAGGGGCCTAGCCTATGGAAGTCGCCCTGGCCTAGGGAAACCCACAGCCCTACTCCCACACCTAGACCCCTCAACTGCGCGCAAAGTCCCCAGAATGATTGTGTACTCACCCCCTTGTGTCTGCTGTGATGCCCTCAAGCTCCCATCCAACTCCGGGTAGGCAGGATCCGGAACATCAGGGGGGTCATGGTGCGACGGGCATCCCTCCCACGTTGGGAGGCCATCCCCAGCTGAGCCTCCGCCGTCTTCTTGCTCCAGCGGCGAATGTCCTCCCATCTTTTACGGCAGTGGGTGCCCCGTCACTGGTGGACACCCAGGGTCCGGACGTCCTTGGCGATGGCACGCCAAATGTCCTTCTTCTGGTGGTCGCTGACCTACATGACATGCACAGGGGAAGAAGAGAAGTCATTAGCAAGAGCACCGTCGAAGTGAGTGGCCCCCATCCCTGCCCTTGCCATGTGGCACATGCATTCACAGTCCTTCATGTTCACTGCACTCTGCCCCCTTCCCTCTTACAACCAGCCCTCTCCACCCAGGCATAGCCCATACAACGTGCTCCCTGTGTACTTACCTGTTGGTCTGGAGGACCGTAGAGTAGTGTGTACTGGGGGAGGACCCTGTCCACGAGCTTCTCCAACTCCTGAGCAGTGAAGGCAGGGGCCCTTTCCCCAGATGCAGCAGCCATTGTCTCTTCCAGACCGAGGTCACAGCAGCACTTGCAGTGTAGGTCCTCTCCTGTCGAAGATCAGGTATCAAGTGATTGAACAGATAGAAAATGGCGGTCACTTCCGCGGCGGTGACGTCTGCGGCGGTGCGTCTCATCACCGCCGGCGCACTTCATCATTGGCTCCAGGGACCCATAGGGTCCAATGTTAACCAATGCAGCTTTGCACCGCGGTCTTCGACCGTCTACCGCAACGGTGTACAGCGCCAGCGCAGTTACCTCACATCCCACTGTCCCAGTTTAGAGGTCAGGCAGCCCCCATTTCAGGGGCCCACATGGCTTAATTTGCAACTGCGTCACACATACCTGGGCCTACACTCGACACCATTACAGGAAGATTTTTGTCTTTGGTGTCGTGTTCTGTGTCTCTGTGGGTACATACCTGGGATTTTGTTGACTCTGGGGTCGCTGTTGTCCTTCCTAGGCATCGTCAGCTTGGACATTTGAGAAGATGGCGGAATCCTCCGGTGTACCGACCGCTGGTGGACCTGTTGACAATGGAGGAGCGACATTTACTCATCACCTACAGGTTTGACCGTGCAACTATCCAGGAACTGTGTACCTAGTTGGAGCCTGACCTGATGTCACCAATCCGCCATCCCACAGGAATCCCCCCTCAAGTGCAGGTGCTGTCAGTGCTCCATTTCCTTGCAAGTGGATCGTTTCAGACAACAGTGGCCATGGCATCAGGGATGTCCCAGCCTAAGTTCTCAAACGTGTTGTCCAGAGTGTTGTCTGCCCTGCTGAAACACGTAAGGAGCTACATCGTTTTCCCTCAGGTGGAGGATTTACCAACAGTGAAAGGTGACTTCTATGCCCTTGGACATATCCCCAACATCATAGGTGCTATTGATGGGACCCATGTAGCTTTGGTCCCCCCCACAGGAGTGAACAGGTGTACAGGAACCGGAAGAGTTATCATTCCATGAATGTACAGATGGTATGTTTGGCAGACCAGTACATCTCCCAGGTGAATGCTATGTTCCCTGGCTCAGTGCATGACGCCTACATCCTGCGCAATAGCAGCATCCCTGATATGATGGGTGAACTCCATAGGCACCATGTATGGCTATTGGGGGACTCTGGTTATCCCAACCTGTCCTGGCTATTGACCCCAGTGAGGAATCCCAGGACCAGGGCAGAGGAACGCTACAATGAGGCCCATGGGCGGATTAGGAGGGTGATCGAACGCACCTTCGGCTTCCTGAAGGCCAGGTTCAGGTGCCTGCATATGACAGGTGGTTCCCTATTCTACTCACCAAGGAAGGTGTGCCAGATCATCATCGCCTGCTCGATGCTTCACAATCTTGCTTTGCGACGCCAGGTGCCTTTTCTGCAGGAGGATGGTCCAGATGGCGGTGTTGTGGCAGCTGTGGAGCCTGTGGACAGTGATGAGGAGGATGCTGAGGAAGAAGACATAGACAACAGGGAGTCAGTCATACAGCAATATTTCCAGTGACACTCAGGTGAGAACAGTTTTCTTTTTACCATTACATTCACTTTCACACTTCTACCTCTATCCTGTCTGTCAGTTCATAGCAGTATTTGGCCACTGAGTTGTACCTTTCCATTACGGTTTCACAGGTGTGGTTAGCAACGTGTGTCATCTGCTTGCATCCTTCAAGGACTTGTGACGTGTGACATAGGTATGTTGGCTATAAAATTGGAAAGCATGTTGACACTGTCATTGATTACACATATTTACCAAATCACAGACTGACTCCAGATTGTTTTGTGCTCCAAGGGTTTTTATTTCAGTGCTCACAAATGGATGGGGGTAGTGATATGGTGATGGGGGACGGTGGAGGAATGTCCATGGCAGAGTCCAGTCCATTAGTCACACAGGTGCACTGACCATATGGGCATAGGAAGTGGAGATGGGGCAGTTCCAATCGGGACAGGGTAACAAAGTGAGACAGAGGGAGGACAATCAGGGTGGCCTCATTTCCTGGCGGGGGTCTTGCCATCTTGCTCTGTCCTGTTCCAGGATCTCAGGGACCGCTTGTGGGGTGGTTGTCTGTCTGCAGGGGGTGGGGTGCTGGTGTGGTGGTCCTGTGGCGGGGCGTCCTGTCCACTAGCGCCGGTGGAGGTGGTGGGCAGTTCATCGTCCATGCTAGTGTCAGGGGCCCCTTGGAGTGCCACAGTGTCCCTCATGGTCTTTTGTATGTCCTTCAGCACCCCTACGATGGTGCCCAGGGCAGAGCTGATGGTTCTGAGCTCCTCCCTGAACCCCAAATACAGTTCGTCCTGCAGGCGCTGGGTCTCCTGAAACTTGGCCAGTACCGTCGCCATCGTCTCCTGGGAGTGGTGGTATGTTCCCATGATGGAGGAGAGGGCCTCGTGGAGGGTGGGTTCCCTTGGCCTGTCCGCCCCCTGTCGCACAGCAGCCCTCCCAGTTCCCCTGTGTTCCTGGGCCTCCGTCCCCTGGACCGTGTGCCCACTACCACTGCCCCCAGGTCCCTGTTGTTGTTGGGGTGGTGGGTTATCATGGGTTCCCTGTAGTGGTGGACACACCGCTGATTGACGTGTCCTGGGTAGGGAGGTATGGGCCCGCTGGGTGGGTGCTGTGCTGGTGTTACCAGAGGGTGGAAGGTCAGTGTTGGGCTGTGCCCGTGCAAGGAGAACCGACTGTCCCGAGGCCCACGATGGTCCGGGCTGGTCATCAGGATCCAGTAGGGCAGAGCTGCTGTCGTCACTGTGGGCCTCTTCTGTGGGTGGAGTGGAGTTGTCTGGACCCTCCGGTGTGGTGACGTTCCGTAGTGGTCCTGCAGGGATATAAGAGCATGATTAGTGCATGTGTGTGAGTAATGGTGTGCAATGGGTGGACGTTTGTGTACCCCAGTGCAAGCATTCCTGTGTGTGGGTTTGTGTGATGATGGTTAGGGGGTTGTTATGGATATGTGCAGTGAGCATGCTTTGGTGAGGGCTGACCATGCTTTGTTTTTGCATGCGGGGCTTGGTGTTGGGATGGGTGGTTTGTGTTATGAGTACATTAGTGAGGAGTTGTAGTGATAGGGGAGAGGGTGAGGGTGGGGGTGTGTGATAGCATGCAGGTAGGGTGGGGGATATAATAGTTGAGATTTAACTTACCAGTGTCCATTCCTCTACCGACTCCTCCGAGGCCCTCTGGATGCATGATGGTCAAGACTTGCTCCTCCCATGTTGTTAGTTGTGGGGGAGGAGGTGGGGGTCCGCCGCCAGTCCGCTGTACTGCGATGTTGTGCCTGGATACCACTGAACGCACCTTCCCCCGTAGGTCGTTCCACCTCTTCCTGATGTCCTCCCGATTTCTTGGATGCTGTCCCACAGCGTTGACCCTGTCCACTATTCTTTGCCATAGCTCCATCTTCCTGGCTATGGATGTGTGCTGCACCTGTGAGCCAAATAGCTGTGGCTCTACCCGTAGGATTTCCTCCACCATGACCCTGAGCTCCTCCTCAGAAAACCTGGGGTGTCTTTGGCGTGACATGAGGTGGTGTGGGTGATGTGTGGGGTGGTGTGAGTGTTGATGTGTGTAGTGATGTGTAGTGGTGTGTGGTGTAATGTGCGTGTAATGTTGTATGAATGATGGTGTTGTGTGCCTCTGTGTGGTGGGGTTCGCAGTTGCTGTGCTCTCTGTCTCTCTGGCCTTCGTCAACATTTCTGGTCGTAGGGGTTTGTGGGTGGTGTGGGTGTGTGTTTTATATTGTGTTGGGTGTGTGGGAGTGGTGTTTGTATGTGTATCAGGTGTGTGTATTTCGAATTGTCCAATGTGGCAGTGTTTTGGAGATGTGTGTGTATTTTGAGCGCGGCGGTGTGTACCGCCAATGGAATACCGCGGTTGAAAGACCGCCGCGTGGATTCATGTGTCGTGATAGCATGGGCGTGTTTCTGTTGGCATGATGGGGGAGGTTTTGTTTTCGCCAGTTTATCACTGACCTTTGGTGTGGCGGTCTTGTGTGGGTGTCTGAATTTCGGCGGATTCCGAGATGTGGGTCATAATAGCTGTGGTGGAATTCCTCGGCCGCAGCGGTGTTTTGGCGGTCTTCTGCACGGCGGTAAGCGCCTTTTACCGCCAATGTTGTAATGACCCCTGTAGTGTGTTTTTGTGGCAATTTGTCAGTGTTCTTGCCACATACATTTGAAGGAACTGAAAGTACTTCATAATAAGTGAGCAGCGCCTAAACAAACAACAGAATGGCATAGTTTTTGGCATTACATTTGAAAAGCACAGGCTGAAACTAAAGAAAATACCTGGTAGCATGACTGAGGGCAGAAGTCTGCCCCCCTTCAAGGTTTTATACTACACTAACAGACTTATTCCCTCATTATAACCCTGGCGTTTGTACCGCCAACAGGCTGGCGGTACTGGACACCACATTTTGACCGTGGCGGTACTGCCGTCGTAACACCACCGGAACCAGCGGTATACTGCCATGGCAGTCCCGGCGGTCGTAATCCACCAGGGCAGCACTCCAAGCAGCGCTGCCCTGAGGATTTGAACTCCCCTTACCGCCAGCCTGACCATGGCGGTAGACACCGCCATGGAAAGGCTGGCAGTAAGGGGTCTTGGGTGCCCCGGGGGGCCCCTGCACTACCAATACCCTTAGTATCTGCAGTGCAGGGGCCCCCAGGCATAGCCCCATTACGCATTTCACTGTCTGAATTTCGGGCAGTGAAATGCGCGATGGGTGCTACTGCATCTGCTGCACTTCAGCATTGCCGCCGGCTCTAATACAAGCCAGCAGCAATGTTGATGTGACCTTTCCACTGGGCCAGCAGACGGTAACACTGTTACTGTCCGCAGGGCCCAGCGGAAAAGTCTAAATAGGGAGCCAGACATACCGCCAGCAATGTAATGAGGGCCTTAGTGCAATAAGTGAAGTTCCAGAGACTATTCCTTTCCAAAATACCAGATTTAACTTATTCTCAATTTTATCAGAATTTAATTCTCACTTTTTTATCCCCATCCATTTACTGACCCCAAACATTAATTGTGAGAATTCAACTGCAGTGTTACCTAAATGAGAGACGATCTGGGGATCATCTGTGTAAACATAATATTGGGCCATGACAAAGGATGAGGTTGGCAAACAAAGCAACAAAATTTTTAAATAGGTAGGGTGAAATTGTAGACCCTTGAGATCGTCCTGAGGTGATGGAGACTGAGATAGGAATACCGTCAGATGAAGACAGGGCCTCTCAGACCAATCTCCTAAAGTCTGCTAAGTAGAAAGCCATTGTAAGCAATGTCAAAGGCTGCCAACAGATATAGTAATATTAAAGAGTTAACAAGCTTTTAATCAGCAGAGATGTGGTGATCATTTACGGGGGCATTCTTATGGGCTCAGGCGTAAGTCAACATAGGCGCCATCCAAAGTGTTGGTGTACTTAAAACTGAGGGCCCAACCCACAAATGGCAGTGGGAAAAGTAGAACGCCAGTAGTACAACTTCAAGTGCTACAAAACTTAGTTTACAAACCAATGGCTGTAGATCTCTATCTCTCCCACATTTTCTATACAGAGATTTCCGCAACATTGCAGAGATCTCTGCACATGTAAATATAGGATTTAGTAGTAAAGGTGTGAGGGACAAGGGGAAGTGCTTGCAAAAATTAGGTTGGGTAAGAGAATGTTAAAGAGGGTTTTAGTGAGGGACGTATTAATTCTGCAACAGTTCTCTTGCAAAAACATTGTAAAGCTACATGAAATTCATTCTGTGGACAGCGTGTCCCAATTTGTGTGCAAGTTCTGGAAGTCCATGTGTGATCTGATGGAAATCAATGCCAGACTCTTCTCCAGTCACCGTCCTCAAGCAAATGGCAAGAAGGAAAGAGTGAATCAGTGTGTCGATCCATTCTTTCGGTGTGAACTACTCCAAACAGATAGAGATTGTCTTAAATTTTATGGGTACCAGAATTTACTTAGAGCAATGCTATTCACATATCAACAGGTTAGTCATCCTTTTACTGTGCGAATATAAAACACCCTAGAATGTAGGTTTAGACCTGACAATACCTCACTCTAATTCAACAGTATCAGAATTTCAGAAACACTTAAGCAAAATCCAATACCATGTACAGGAAATCTAAAAACCACCAAGAACAAATACAAAGAGTAGGCTGATAAACATCGTTGCCCAAGCCGAGACTTTCTCCCGTCTGGTTATGTACTAAAAACTGTCCTTAAGAGGGTGGAACAAGTTTCAACAATAGAACACAGGCCCTTTCAAGATGCTTCAAACTATGGGCAAAGGGAGAGTAAAATTTGAGCTACCCAAGACATTTGCAGTATTCCACAACTTCTGTATCAAACCTGTTGCTGAGGGAGCTGACATTCCAGAAAAAAACATTACCCATTGTAGTAAACAATGACCCAGAGTTTGTGGTAAAATGCATTTTGGCCTAAAATAAAATTAGAAGCAGACTACGTTATCTTGCTTACTGGAATGGGTATGGACTGGAAAGCAGGACCAGGTAGCCTGCTGGCTATGTTCACACTTCAAGGCTGATTCAAACCTTCCACCAGAGAAATCACTCTAAGTCCAAACCTGATGGAGGAGTAGGGGGAGGGATGAATTGTCGGGTCTGTTGGTGTATCCCTAATGGTCTCATGGGTCAGGAAGACCAATTGTCAATCGACCTTCAAGCTCTTATGGGTCAAGAAGACCGATTGCCCATTGCTCCAACATCCAACTAATATCTGCAAAACTGCTGAGAACTGGCTCTTGCAGAATTTTCCCATCCTGCGAGAGCATTTGCCATCTATTTAAACCATTCCCAAGAAGATTTTCGTGCTTGTTATTTGGATTTCCTTAACTGCAGCATCCTCATGGTGGAGCTCTGCACTACCCAGATATTTTGCCCTGCTATTCCACCAAGCTGCAGGATTGGCAGTTTGCCAACTGTGTTTCCGCAACAGATAAACCAAGCAAACCGTATTGTAGATGTAGGTTTACTATCTGAAAGGCAAGAGGCAGGTGACTATGGCCCTCATTATGGGCGGTAAATCCCACTTACCCCCATGCTGACTGCCGCCAACATATCGCCGCCACGGCGGATATCCATTTACCATATTATGAAACACAAACCAATCTGTCACTATTCAGCCACACGCACAAATCCGCCACACCAAAGGTCAGTGATAAACTGGCAGTATCAAAACCCACACCGTTCCGCCAAAAGAACAACGCCTACCACATTATGACCCACGAATCACCACGGCAGACATTCAATGACGGTGAACCATTGGCGGTACATACAGCTGAGCTCAAAATACACACACACATACAAAACAACATTACATTGGTCAATTTAAATAACACACACCTGACACCCATACACACACCACAACCACACCACTATAAAACACACACCCACATTACCAACAACCCTTTACCATTACAAACAATTGCCATGAGATAGACACCACAACCACAGATAAGACCAGAGCCACACACCACTATCACCTATACACCACTCACGCACCTCACAACACACACCCCAACACATCACCCTACACACACTCACCCAATCTACTCACACAACACCCATGGCACCACAACGACACCCCAGATTCTCTGAGGAGGAGCTAAGGGTAATGGTGGAGGAAACCATCTGGGTAGAGCCGCAGCTATTTGGAGCACAGGTGCAGCAGATATTCATAGCTAGGACGATGGAGCTATGGCGGAGGATCGTGGACAGGGTCAACGCTGTGGGACAGCACCCAAGAACAAGGGATGACATCAGGAGAGGTGGAATGACCTATGGGGGAAGCAAGACACCAGCTCGCTGTACACTGGCGGTGGACCCCCACTTTCTCCCCCACAACTAACAACATGGGAGGAGTAAGTCTTAACAATCATGCATCCTGAGGGCCTGGCCGGAGTAGGAGGAAGACTGGACTCTGGTAAGTCAACTCCTTACTACTTTCACCCCCCTACCTGCATGCCATCACATACCCCCACCCTCACTCCCATTACTCCACCCCATCTCACACACCTCACATCACAACTCAATCATCCCAATGCCAAGCCCTGCATGCCATACCAATGCATGGACACCACTCACAGACCTGCATGGACACCTATCACTAAAGCATGCACACTAGAGAGAATCACCTAGCCCAAAACATACAAACTCACACAAGTGAAAGCTGCCAGGGCAAATACAAACAAAGAGGGCAAGCCACCCATGCACAATATGTCACACACAGAAACAATAACAGAAACAATAACATTTACATCCCCACAGGTATCCCAGCCAATGTCACCGGAGAAGAGGTGCCAGCAATGTCCAGCCCCCCCCCACAGAAGAGGCCCACAGTGATGACAGCAACTCTGGTTGCCTTGATCTGGATGACGAACCTGGCCCATCACGGACCTCCGGACAGTCGGTTACCCAGGCACAGTCACACACCACCACAGAGGCTCACCCCTCAGGAAACACCACCACAGCACCCACCCAGAGGACTCATACCTCTGTCCCCAGGACACTTCAATAAGCAGTGTGTCCACCTTTACATGGACCCCAGGGCACACCTCGCACCCAAGACAATCAGGGACCTGGGGTCAGTGGCAGTGGGCACACGGTTCAGGGGACAGAGGCACAGGACAACCGGGAAGCTGGCAGGACTGTTGTATGCCAGGGGGAGGACAGGCCCAGGGAACCGAACCTCCAGGAGGCCCTCACTGAGATCCTCGGAGCATACCAACATTGCCAGGATACACTGAGCCATATCCTGGACAACGTGCAGGAGAACAGGCGGTTGCAGGAGGGACAGTACCAAGGGATCAGGGAGGACTTGCAGGCCATTAACACCACCCTGGTCTCCATTGCAGCGGTGCTGGCAGACATGGCCAACATTATGAGAGAGGCAGTCTTACAACAGCGGGCCCCTGCCACTAGCCAGACTACTGAACAGCTTTCCACCTCCACTGCCGCTAGTGGACAGGAGGCCCCGCCACAGGACTCACAGGCCACCAGCACCCCTCCCCCTGCAGAAGGAGAACCACCCCGCAAACGTTCCCTGCAATCCAGGCAGAAGCTAGAGACTATTGCCAAGACCCCTGCCAGGAAGTTAGACTCTCCTGATTGTCACCCTTGTGTCCCGCTCTGTCACCCTGTTCACATTGAACTGCCATTGCTCCACTTCCTATGCCCCCTTGGACAATGCACCTGTGCTACATATAGATTGGAACAATACCCTGGTCTTTCCTCCATCATCAACCCATCCCATTGTACTTCCCCCTTTTCTACTTAGCAATGCAAAAAAAAAAAAGTATTGAGTATTTCAAATGATTTAAGTATGTATTTGTTTAACAAGGTTTAAACATTGCAATTCAACTGTACAGTAATGTTCACATAGGAGAGACCGGTAGTTGGCTGCAGTGAACACACCAGGAGCGATATTGGGGCACCAACATCTGCAAAAAGAGTTTACAAATGGTACAGGGAGTGGGCATAGCAGTGGGAATTCACAGCCTGCCAGTGACAATGTTAAAAAAAAATGACAATGAAATGTGAAGTTACATTGTCTTACCTGTGTGTCATTGGAAGTATTGTCTAATCACTGCAGTTCTGTTGTCCTCATCCCCATCCTCTGCCTCCTCATCTTCACTGTCCACAGAGTCCACTGCTGCCACACGGCCATCTCCAGCCTCCTCCTCCTGCAGAAAAGGCACATGGCATCTCAAGGCAAGATTATGCAACATGCAGCATGCCATGATTATCTGGCAGACCTTCTTGGGTGAGTAGCACAGGGATCCACCTGTTAGATGGAGGCACCGAAACCGGGCCTTCAAGATGCCAAAGGTACGTTCAATGATCCTTCTTGTTTGCCCATGTGCCTCATTGTACCGTTCCTCAGCCCTTGTCCTGGAATTCCTCACAGGGGTCAGTAGCCATGATATGTTGGAGTAACCAGAGTCACCTGCAAATATGTAGGGACAACATTTAGCCACACACTATCCCTTATGGCCCAAACCATACCCATACACCAACATCTACTGGGTGGTAACCAGGGCTCACCTATTAGCCACACCCTGTGCCTCTGTTGTTGGGCCATCACATTTGGGATGCTGCTATTCCTCATGATAAAGTCATCATGCACCGACCCAGGATACTTCGCATTGATGTGGGAGATGCACTGGTCCGCAAGGCACACCATCTGGACATTCATTGAGTGAAAGCTCTTTCCGTTTCTGAAGACCTGTTCATTTTGCCGTGGGGGACAAATGTAATATGTGTTCCATCAATCGCCCCAATGATGTTGGGGATATGTACCATTGCATAGAAGTCAGCCTTCACTGTGGCCAAATCCTCCACCTGGGGGAAAACAATGCAGCTGCACATGTGTTTAATCAGGACAGACAACACTCTTGTTAGCACTATTGAGAACATTGGCTGTGACACTCCTGCTGCCAAGCACACTGTCACTTGGAAAGAACCAGTTGCCAAGAAATGGAGCACAGGTAGGACTTGCACAAGAGGGGGGATCCCAGTGGGGTGACGGATAGCAGATATCAGGTCAGGCTCCAGTAGGGCAAACAGCTTTGTGATTGTGGCCCTGTCAAGTCTGTAGGTGAGGATAATGTGCCTGTCCACTATTGTTGCCAAGTCTACCAGGGGTCTGTACACAGGGGTATGTCTCCATCACCTATTCATCTGCACCAGTTGCAATGTATGAGGCAAAAGAATGTGGAGCCGGTCATAAACTGTACATTGTAGCCACAACAGTACAATGCATGATGTGAAATTGAGATGTATAAATGGCATTTGTCCTGTATGTAAAATTGTGAACTGTGATACAGTTATAATCCAGGGCCTGCCCCTCCCCCCTGAAATGGCATCCGCCTGTCCTGTGTGGATGGACAGGTGGAAGTGAGGTAATTCCGCTGACGTTGTGAGCTATTGCAGGGGGCGGTCGGGAACCGCCGTACAACGCCTCATTGGATAATATTGGCCCTTATGGGTTACAGTGGCCAATGGTGATGTACGCCGGCGGTGACGGTATGCACCGCTGAGGACGTCACCACCATTTTTTATCTGTTCACTCACTTGCTACCTGACCTTCAACAGGAGAGGACCGACACTGCATGTGCTGCTGTGACCTGTGTCTGGAACCTCCCATGGCCCGTGTGACTGGGGAAAGGGACCTGCCTTCACCTCAGCAGAGTTGGAGCGACTGGTGGATGGGGTCATACCACAGTACGGACTGCTGTATGGGCCTCCAGACCAACAGCTGAGTACACTGTGAGCATGATGCATCGGGCATGAATGCATGGAGTGGTGTGTGTGAAGGCCTCGTGTGGGGGGGGTTGGTGGATGTCCCCTGGGTGGTGTTCAGCTTGTGTGCTGGGCCATGTCTGTGCAAACTGGGATGGGAAGGGGTCTGGTGGGCCATGAGTGTAACAGGCAGGATGGACTGACTAATACCTTTTCCTGTGTGTATTTCCTCTGAAGGTCAGCGGCCATCAAAAAAAGGGTATATGGTGTGCCATCGCCATGGACCCTGGGGATCTACGGCAGGCGGAGCACCCACTGTCATAAACGGTGGGAGGACCGGAGACGCTGGGCACAAAAGATGGCGGAGGCCCAGCTGGGTATGGCCTCCCAACAAGGAAGGGGTGCCCGTCAAACCCTGACCCCCCTGATGGCCCGCATACTGGCTGTGGCCTATCCGGAGATGGATGGGCGCTTGAGGGCATCACAGCAGACACAAGGGGGTGAGTACAGTGCCCATCATTACAACTTACACCAGGTGGGGTGATATCTGGGTGCGGGGTGTGTGTCTGTCGGTGCCCCTAGACCATGCCTGACATTGTAGAGCAGGTCCCATGTTGGGCAGGGCTCTGATTTGATAATCCTCCTACCTAACTAGTAGGCATCCAGTACTGGGCAGGGCTGTGTGGGTCCCAGGTATGCTGCAGTTGGCAGTATGTGTCTCTCCCAATGCCCTGGTGACTAGCATTGTTACTGGTAGTGCATTGCATAGTGCATAGGGCTGTTCCCTGTGTGTGAGTGTGCTGTGTACGCCAACGGTGGTGTTGGTGCAGCCATTGACCAAGTGTTTTCTTTGTCTCCTCTCCATCTTTTTGTTTTGTCATCCTGTCCTTATGTGCATTAGCATCATCTGGCGGAGGAGCAAAGGCACTGGCGATGGAGGGAGCTGCATCCCACAGAACCCAGGAGGCAGAGTCCACCGACAGTGAGGGCATCAGTGGGATGGAGGGCGAGGGGAGCACCACGGCGGAGACTGGAGGGGACAGTTCGGACACAGATACCTCCTCCGATGGAAGCTCCCGGGTGGTGGCGGACACCTCTGTGCCCACCCCAGCTACAGGTAAAGCTGCCACCCCCGTACCAGCACCGCCCTCCCAACAGCCCCTCATCAAGTTGCATGTGCCTGCTCACCCAGGAGGGTAGACATCTCCTTCGCCCCAGGCACCTCAGGCCCTGCCCAAGTTAGCCCTGCTGTCCTGAGTGAGGAGGCTATTGACCTCCTGAGATCCATCTCTGTTGGGCAGTCAACCATTGTGAATGCCATCAAGGAGCTGGAAGCCCAAATGCAACAAACCAATGCATTTCTGGAGGGCATTCACACTGGCTTGGCACCCCAACAGAGATCAATCCAGGCGCTGGCCTCCCATCTGATAGCAGCCATTGTCCCTGTTTCCACCCTCCCTCCTTCAACTTCCTCTTCCCGGTCCCATTCCTCTTAACCCCAACCTATCCCAAGCACATAGGCAGACGAGCATGCACACAAGACAACACACAGGGTGGCACTGGCAAACACAAGCACCACACATCATCCCACAGGCATTCACACAAACACCATCCAGATGCAGACATACCAACATCCACTGCCTCGACTGTGTCCCCCTCCTTCTCCACCTCCCTCCCAGTTGCATCTACACTCACACCTGCGTGCACTACATCCTCATCCACTACCGCCATCACCAGCACACCTACCAGAACACACACCTCACTGGCAGATACCACCCCAACAGCCATGCACACGTCCCCTGTGTCCTCTCCCACTGTGTCTGTGTCCCACTCCCAAGGTACACAAGCGCAAGCACTCAGACACCCAACAGCCATCCACCTCACAACAGCATCCAGCCCATGCACCTGCACTCAAACACAGCAGACAGACACCTCCTACAACCACTCCCTCTTCCTCTTCCTCCACTCCCAAACCTTCTCCCTCTCCCCGCCCCAATGTTCCTAAGAGGTTTTTGCTCTTCACCACTGACCTCTTCCCTAGCCCTCCCCCTGTCCTTCACATCTGGCTAGGGTTGGTAAAACCCAGGCAAGCACCTCAGTCACCCAGTCCACGGCCCAGTGGTGTCCACAGCAACTCGTGGCGGGAAAAGATCCAGGCACCAGGCAGCCTCACGGAAAGGGTGCCTGCCCCAAGTGCTGGCCCGAAGGGCAAGGAGCCTTCACCAGCTGCTGCCAGAAAGGGCAAGGAGCCATCCCCAGCTGCTGCCAGGAAGAGCAAGGGGCCTGCACCAGCAGCTACCCTGAAGAGCAAGGAGCCATCCCCAGCTGCAGCCAGGAAGGGCACGGGGCCTGCAACAGCAGCTGCCCTGAAGAGCAAGGAACCATCCCCAGCTGTAGCCAGCAAAGGCAAGGGGCCTGCCCCAGCAGGCAGGAAGGACAAGGGGCCTGGTGCTGGGACTCAGTTGGTGCCCCCACCACCAACCATGGCGGTGCAGCCATGCAAGGCTGCAGGGGATGGGCTGGAGCTTCCCCCCACCACCACCAGCATCAGCAGCAGCACCACCTCTGAGCAGCCATCCGAGGCTGCAGGGGATGGGCTGGAGCCTCCCCCCACCACCACCACCACCAGCATCAGCAGCAGCACCACCACTGAGCAGCCATCCGAGGCTGAAAGCGATGGGCTGGAGCCTCCCCAGCATCAGCAGCAACACCACCGCTGAGCAGCCGTCCGAGGCTGCAGGGGATGGGCTGGAGCCTCCCCCCACCACCACCAGCATCAGCAGCAGCACCACCACTGAGCAGCCATCCGAGGCTGAAAGCAATGGGCTGGAGCCTCCCCACCATCAGCAGCAGCACCACCACTGAGCAGCCATCACCGCCGGCGGACAGTCTGTATTCCTGCATCAATGGGCTGTTGTGCGGCCTACCCCCTGCAAACCCGGTGGGTATGACACCCACCAGAGAGACTGTGACCTTGCATTCCCCAAGATCTGCATCACGGGGCTCGATGACCCCTCCAGAACCAGTGGGTCTTGCGCCCACTCACCCCATCCTCCCCAGGATGAAGATCGCAGGGCACGATGCCCCCTCCAGAACCAGTGGGGAAAACACCCACTCATCCCATCCTCCCCAGGATGAAGATCACAGGGCACGATGCCCCCTCCAGATCCAGTGGGGAAGGAAGCCACCCACTCACCCCATCCTCCCCAGGATGAAGATCACAGGGCACGATGCCTCCTTCAGGACCAGTGGGTATGGCACCCACTTGAGAGACTGTGGCCTTGCACTCCCCAGGACCAAGCAGTGGGGAAATCACCCACTTGAGAGACTGTGGCCTTGCACTCCCCAGGACCAAGCAGTGGACAAATCATCCACTTGAGAGACTGTGGCCTTGCACTCCCCCGGACCAAGCACAGGGCATGTTGCCCCCTCCAGGACCAATAGTGCTGTTCAATCTGCCGGCTGAGGTGCCCCCATTCCCCGTCCCCTGAGGTGCCTGCCTATTTTCGAACTGATGCCCCTGCAGTGTTCTCTCCGTGTTGTTGCAGGAGACAAGTGGGGCCTTGGACTTTGTCAGGTGGCCCTGTGGCCCACGCACATTGAGGACTGGGCAGTGTCTCTCGATTTGTACATATGTATATACTTTTAGATTGGATGTACGTATTTTTGATGTATTTATATTATTACACTCACTTTCATCTATTCATGTTGTCCTTGCATTATTCCTGGGGGGTACGGGGTATATATATATATATATATATATATATATATATATATATATATATATATATATATATATATATATATATATATATATATATATATGTTTTCTTACTGCATCTGATTGTGTGTATGGTGCTGGGGGTTGGGGTGGGTGTGTGTTGCAAGTGTGTGTCACTCTCTTTTTCCTCCCTCCCTCCCCTGTGTGCTAGGCGGCTGTACTCACCGTGGTCGTCTGCTGTACTCACCGTGGTCGTCTTCACTGTCGGTGGTGTTCGTGGTGGAGCAGGATGTAGAAGATCATAGGAAAGATCTGCAGCTCAGGCTCCATTGTGGCTGTTCCCTGAGTCTCCAGTGGTGAGTCCTTTCCCTTTTGTGCAGCGTTTCCGCCAGGCTTTTGATGTCGTTGGTACCGCCCCGGAAAAGGTGGCGGATTAGATTGTCATACGGTGGGCAGAACATTGACTTCTGCCTGGCTGTAGGCAACTACCGCCGTGGTGGCTGTTTGCTGGTGGCATGTGTGCTTGTTGGCTGGCAGTATGTGTGTACTGATTTGCTGGAGTTGTGTTTGTATGCAAGTTGGTTGATGACTGGATGAGTGGTGGTACGATTGATGTTTCAGTCCTATGGGCATATGAATGTGATGGGCCCTTGAATGGTGGTGTTTGTTGATGTGAGTGTTGTAGGGTCCATTACTGGTTGTGTGAATGGCTTTGTATGGTGTGCATGAAACATATGTGAATGGTCAGTATTGGGGTTGGTGCCTTGATGTGGCTTTACTGCTCACTATCAGAAAGTCATGGGTTCAATATTCTGAAACTGTTATCAGCATTTACTCTTTGAACCTATTACTCCTGGAAGCGCCAAAACCAATGCCAGTGAGGATGTACTTGAGTATTAACAATCCCAGACAATTTTGCAAACTGACACCTCAGAATCCAGGGTACTGTGACCTGTTAGGATCTCACTCTGATTTCTTACACACATTGCCTTGCCTGCTCCTTTGAGTGTTAAGCAAATCGTCAGGTTTCCGACAAAGGTGCTTCTATTAGCTCTGCCATCCAAAACCTTTACACTGATGGCCTGATGGAGTAGGGGCTGTCAAGGTTACAACATAAAAACAGCTGCCCTATTTAGATTTTCTGTTGGCACCACCAAGGAATGTCTGACTGCCGTGAAAAGAAAAAACAATACTAATGACCCCACACTCTGAGAGAAATCTTGAATGAAAACTTCTAGAGTGTATTTCGTTTTTTGAAAGCAACCCCGTCTTTGAGAGGTTGTTTTTGATTTAAAAAAATATTGAGGTGCAGCAACCTGAACATGGCAGCCACTCACCAAACTTTGATAAAAAAATATTGAGGTGCAGCCACCTGAAACATGGCAGCCACTCACCAAATTTCCAGTGCCTTCTTAGGGGCCACCATTATGGTGGCTCCTGTGAAGTCTCACAGATCACCGCAGGGCCAGTGGGAATCTCATAATATGGTGGACCTTAGTCTACTAGGGTGGTCAATATAATGTCATCCACCACCCTGGCAGATGGCCAGCTGTCCTTCACACCCTAAATTATTCTACGTATTTTTAACAAAACAATTATACTTCCTTTCAATATTAAATTCTACAATATTTTTATAGTCAATTTAGGATTTAAAAAAATCTTACTTGCAAAACAGAGGGAGTGGGACTTTAGGAAACAATGGAGCATACTCCTTACTTGTCTACTAAGTCCTATGTCAA
This sequence comes from Pleurodeles waltl, assembly GCF_031143425.1. Lineage (NCBI taxonomy): Eukaryota > Metazoa > Chordata > Amphibia > Caudata > Salamandridae > Pleurodeles > Pleurodeles waltl. Next base: position 619,570,076 of record NC_090437.1, on the reverse strand, counting down.
AAAGGTTCCTAGAGCTCAGTATTCATGAGAGCTCTGCAATCCATGATGAGGGAAAGAATATGAATGAAGGTGAATAGTCAGACACTCAAAATAAGAAAAAGTGACTGCTGATGACTCTTAGATGGATTATAATGACAACGCTCACTGGGTTGGGAGGATGGGAGAGGGAGTACGGGGTGGAAGAGACTGAACGCTAAACAATATTATCTGTTCTTTCCCCACAGATGGTAATGTCCATCTATGTGTTGTAAATTCAAAACAATTTATTGAAATTTAAATTTACCAGGTTTTCAGCAGTGATACTGGCCTAATGTGCTATCAAAGAAACAATATCACACTCATTCTCAAAAAATTACCTTGGGACAAATCCTGCAAAGTCTCCTATAAAGTCTTCCTTAGGGGCCTATTAAGCCTGGCCAATGTTACTGGTAACACATTGTGTGATGGAAGATCTCTCAGTAATGACCCTTTAGGGTTTTCCACCTTCCTAGTTGAGACAGGCCCTTGCTGAGACATTTTTGTACCGTCTTATGAAAGGTATGGCACCCTGCCTAGAAGGGGATGTATTGTAGCAGAATATTACAGAAGGCGTATTCTATTATTATGATGATGATACAACACATCCCATTTAAGTTAGGCACTGTATCAATGTCTCCATACCATGATGCAAGTAGCTCCATCCCAGCCTGTAATAATTCTCAAAACTGCAAGCAAATCTGTTAATTTCCAAAGTAGACTTTCATACCTTCTCTAGCCGAAGTGGTCTACTCAGAAAGGGATTTTAGAGTATGTAATGTACTTCTCCTGTAGTATTTTTTACATAATTTTACATTAATTTGTGAAGTACTCCGAAAATATGTAAAATGGGAATATTCAGGGAATATTCATATACAATGAATACAAAATAAAAGGACTGGGCCCTCTTTACACTTTTAGTAATAGGGAGTAGGATGTGTTTGGGGCTGATTCACAAAGGTTTCTAAGAGTACATAAACGAGTACTCGTATAGTACTAGTTATGGTAAATAAATGTGTTTGTGAATCAACTCCAGTGGTTAAGAGTGCTTCATAGCATGCAGGTCTACTTAGTAAAAGTATGGAATATCTTGTTAGCTTAAATGCATATCACAGGAAAAATGTGATTCTTATTGATACAAAGAAATGTACTATTCGGTTTGGATTACTGTAACGTGAAGAAATAGATTAAATACACAAGGGTGACTGAAAAAAATAATGAAGGGTAACAAATAGAAAGCACTGGTCAGGTATAGTACAGGGCAACCTGCCTTGACACGTAACTGCACCGCATTTTAGGTAGATAAGCACTTGTGATTAGGTATAAAGCCATCAATCAGAGTGCTAGACAGCCTATTACTAAAGTGGACTGACTCGTTAACCCATGCGGTAGGCTGTGACTGGTGGAAGCAAAATGTGAATGACAGCTCAACTGACAAATGGATGAAGACGACTGAGCCATAGTTACTTTATGTATATTGGTATGTATTTTTATTTATTATCTTTTATTCCAAGAGGTGGACAACACGCCTAAAGCTATCTCTATGCCAACACATTTTGCGAGCCGAGGTGGCTACTTGTGCTGCACCTCATGTTCTTTTGCATCTAGCGTTATTTTCTTAGTTTAAGGTGCATTTTGCACTAAGAAACTGTGGCGAAATGCTGGGAATAAGTTTGGGAAACATCCTACTCCGAGTGCATATTTAGCAAGTGGAAGCTGTTGCTCACACTTGCTATCACTGTACTGTCGTATTTACTGATATTTTTTAGCACAAAATACATCTTCGTGTCCATTTTGGAAGTGAGGGGAATTTGTGCGCTAACATAACAGTGCTAAATGCAGAATGACTGCTCTTCTTGTGTAATTCAGCATAATCTTACAGAATTTTCGAGTAATTCCGCAATATTACGCTACACAGAATTACACAGATTATGCCCACCCTACAAACCGTGCTTCGAAACTCCATGTTGTGCCAAATTTCTGTAAATTATCAGGAGGGAAACCCACAATGTAGTTCCACCCTTTCATAATATTGTCACGAGTGTGGATCATGTTCCCTCCCGTAAACCTACACGTGTGCTGCCCGCCTGATTTCCCTAAGGCTTGAATAACCACTGTATGCTATAGGTATGATCAACAACAGCCCTCGGCAGAGGAGCAGGGTACATGATGCTTCTTGTTTCCCCTACAAGTAAGCTTAGCCATATCACCTTCAGGAAACCCGACAAATCCCTGTTTTTGGTTGTACATAATTAAAAGAAGAGAAAATGGTGGGAGCCTGCACCAGCTGCCATTAATCAGGCACAGAGTCTGGCTGGGGCCAAGAGAGAGGCCTGCGGGTGGATTCTACCTAATGCTAAGGAAATACAACAAGACAGAGACAAATGCTTTCCAGCCCAACGGCACAGTAAACCTAACCCCTTCACGGTCCATATGAGGCATGTTCAAATTGATTTTGTCCGTTTACCTCCATAGCCCAACCATCTATTTCCCTTGAAGACTGACAGCTTTATGCGTTGCTACCGTGTTATCGTGGGCCCTCGGCCTTATCGTACTACTTCAGTCATTTACGTCCCGGCGTGCCGCCCAGCTCCCTCGCTCCACAGCATCATCGCTGCTTTTGAGCTATTTGACTTTTATAGGGTGCAAAATGCTTCGAGCATGTCACGGACACTTTTCTGTCAGTTGTCAGCACATTCCAAGGAAAAGTCTTAGATAAACTGGCCAATTCTTGGGAAATGCTTCTGGCAGGTGATGTCTCTGCCTTGTTCCTCCTCGTATTTCGCTTGCAAACATAGCATTCTTGCAAGGCTCTGGAATGCGGACCTAAGTACTGCGTTGTTGCACCTAAGAGAGGCGCAGTAACACAACAAATGGAGAAAGCAGTATATTACAAGCTGGACGGTATTGAAAATCTCATCGAAATCAGAAGAGAGGGTCGGGTGTGGTCAAGCTCAATGTTTTTTAGAGCCGAGCGGTCGAGTGCATGCCTCGCTTGCGAGATTCTTGTTTACAAAAAAGGTAATAGAGCCCGTCCATTGTTTACCATTTGTTGGCATCAGTGCCCTTCTTCTTTGCAGCCTTCTAATTGACCAGCACACTGCAAGTGTCACATCCGTTCCCGACAGAGGAGCAGGGTCCAAGCATAGATTGATTCAACTTAACCCCTTAGCTGCTGGGCCTTCCCCCACCCACCAGTGCTGAGACATTTTTTGGCTAGTATGCGCTTAGGCCCCCATAACTTTTTGTACACATAAGCTATCCACACCAAATTTACGTCCTTTTTTCCCAACATTCTTGGGATTGTAAGGAGATGCCGAGTTTGTGGGTTCCCCTTGGAGGAGACCAAGAAATTAGCTACAATGCAGCTAAAATGTGTGGGTTTTTTTTAAATGGGGAAAAGGTGCTTCAGAAGAAAGCTTCTGTTTTTTTCCTGCAAATGAAATCAACAAAGGGTTTGCAGTGCTAAAATCACCATCTTCCAAGCTTGCAGGAACAGGCAGTCTTGAATCAGAAAACCACATTTTTCAAAACAGTTTTGACATTTTACTGGGACATACCCCATTTTTACTGTTTTTTGTGCTTTCAGCCTCCTTCCAGTTAGTATCAGAAATGGGTGTGAATCCCAGACAGCTAAACATTTCAGAAAAGTAGACAGCATTCTGAATTCAACAAGGGGACATTTGTTTAGATCCTTCAAGGTTTCCCTACAGAAAATAACAGCTGAATTAAAATGATATTGAAATTGAGTTGAAAAAACAGCAATTTCTGTCCACCTTTTCTTCTGTAACTTTTTCCAGCTATGGCAGATTTTTTAAAGCAATATACCGTTACGTCTGCTGGACTCTTCTGGTTGCAGGACATATAGGGCTTGTAGGTTCATCAAAAACCCTAGGTACCCTGAGCCAATAAATGAGCTGCACCTTGCAATGGGTTTTCATTGTATACCGGGTATACAGCAATTCATTTAGTAAAATATAAAGAGTCAAAAATACGTATCAAGGAAACCTTTGTATTTCCAAAATTGGCACTGTAAAATGAGATTAAAAACAGTGGGTATTTGCACATCTCTGAATTTGGGGGTCCCCATTCTAGCATGTGAATTCCTGGGCATTTCTCAAAATGACTTCTTTCTTACACACTGCCTTACGTTTGGAAGGCAAAAATATAGAGAAAAACAATTGGCAATAACACTTGTTCTTCTATTCTGTGTTCCCCCAAGTCTCCCAATAAAAATGGTACCTAACTTGTGTGGATAGGCCTAGTGCCTGTGACAGGAAACGCCCCAAAACGCAACATGGACAGATCACATTTTTCCATTGAAAAATGATGTGCTATTTGCAAAGAGCCTAGCTGTGGAGTTTGGGCTGCAGCTCAGCCTGCACCTAGGGAAACCTACCAACCCTATACATTTATGGAAAGTAGACACCTAGGGGAATCCAGGATGGCGAAACATGTGGGGCTCTTACTGGGTCCTGTCACCCAGAATCCTTTGCAAACCTCAGAACTGGGATAAAAAACACTCTTTCCTCACATTTCGGTGCTGCAAAGTTCTGAAATCTGGGGGGAGCCACAAACTTCCTTCCACCCAGCATTCCCCCAAGTCTTCCGATAAAAATGGTGCCTCATTTGTGTGGGTAGGCATAGTGCCGTCAACAGGAAACAACCCAAGACACAACATGGACGCATCACATTTTTCCATTGAAAGATGATGTGTTTTTTGCAAAGTGCCTAGCTGTGGACTTTGGGCTCTAGCTCAGCCGGCACCTAGGGAAACCTACTAAACCTATTTATTTATGGAAAGTAGACACCTAGGGAAATCCAGAATGTGGTGACCTGTGGGGGTCTCCCCAGGTTCTGTCACTCAGAATCCTTTGCAAAGCTCAAAATTGGGCTAAAACAACACATTTGCTGCACATTTCAGCGAGGGAAAGTTCTGGAATCTGAGGGAAGACACAACATTTTTTTCCACCCAGCATTCCCCCAAGTCTCCCGATAAAAATGGTCCCTCACTTGTGTGGGTAGGCCTACTGCCAGTGTCAGGAATGGCTCACACAACGGTCAATGTTAGTCCATACATGAGGGCAATTGTTGACCCTGAGGTGATCCATTCCTGACACAGGCACTGGGTACAGGCACTCAAGTGGGGTAGCGTTTTTATCAGGACAGGTGGGGAAACACTGGGTGGTAGGAATTTTGTGGATCCCAGCAAATTCCTGTAGTTTGTATGACAGAAATGCTCCATTATTCAACATTTTGCCTTTGCAGGGTATTCTGGGTAAGAAAACTTTGGGGAATGCACACAAACCACACCTCTGTGGACTCCCCCGGGTGTCTAGTTTCCAGAAATGTCTGGGTTTGGTAGGTTTCTCTATATGGCCACCGAGCCCAGGACTGAAAATGCAGGTGCCTGCCTTACAAAACCAGGTTGTTTTGTGATAGATAATTTTGATGTCTCCACTACGATTTGGGCAGTGGAATTTAAGGCTGAACTAAATTGGGGAGCTCCCAAGAGAGCACTCTCTCTGTGCTTGCCACCACATGCACCTGCTCTCTGGTTTGGGCTAACCTGCTATTGTCCCGCTGCACAGACTGTGCTTGCGAAGGGACAGCAGTACTGCCCTCATCACCTCCCTCAGAATCACTGGAAGAGGAGTTGTCGGATGGGACTCCTCCGACTGAAAAATTACTCCCAGAGTCCGCGCCATTGTCCTGTCTCTGAGATGCTGTCTCAGTATCTCCTGTATCAGTCTCTGATCCTACGTCAGAGCTGTCCTCTATAACCCGAGTTAGGGCTTGAGCAGCAGTCATCCAACGAGACACCATCTCTGCTACTTGCTAAATTGTCGCTCTAAAACACTAGCCTAGGTCGACAGTCACAAAATTGCTGGTGGGTGTGTGTGTGATGCGTGCATCATTAAAGGTCACCTTACCTTCGCTTCTTCCCTCAATCAGCACTTTCTCTCAAGACACTCAAAAAAACAAAAAAGATACACTAGTCCTTCACCTTGTCACATGCCATTAGTCACAGTCTTTAGCGCCTCTGGTGCCCAGTCCTACAATCATTATTGTTGCTTCCACTCCCATGACCGCCTCCTCCGATTCCCTTATTACCACCCAGCAAAATTGCCCTTCGTCTCTCAATAGCCCTCCTCGCACATACATTTCATTTGTATTATGGCTTTAGTAATCCAATCAGCTATTTGCATAAAATACAGATTTGATCTTTGCAGTAGGGATATAAACCTTCTGTGCTACTTTATTGCATCAAAACTGCCTATAGACAAAAGTCAGATCCTTTTCTAGCAGAAACATAATCACAATAGTTAGCTTAACTTTTTTATTGCTGCCTAAAAGCTACAGTTGAAATGCGTCGGTTGGAGTATGGGCATTGCTTTGAAGACATGAGCTGTGAGACAACTGGTGGTGAATATATATATATATATATATATATATATATATATATATATATATATATATATATATATATATAACCATTATATGTATATGTAACGAGATCATTTTACATGTGGGTGTTGTTTCCCTGGGGGCCGAACGCAGCCACCAGGGAAACCACACACGCATTGACAAAAGTGATCTCCCTATATATATATATGTATATAAATATATATACATATATAAATATATATATATATATATATATGTATATAAACATATATATATATATATTTTAATAGCAGTATGGTATCCGGGGGGGGGGGGGGGGGGGGTGATCGTGGCCCCAAGGGAAACCATACAGCTATTTTAAAAAATTGCCCCATAGGGGGTCAGCCCTGCTCACGGGCGACTCCCTGACAGTTTCATTTAAAAAAAAAGGTTTTTAAAATGTTTAATTATTTTTTAATCCCTGGTGGGGCGCGATTGGGCTCCCCCTGGGGTAAACTAAAATTTTTTTCAGAGGGGGCCGACCGAACCAAGTTTAATCCGTGGTGTCTAGTGGGGTTTCCTGGCCGTGGATTGCAGCACGGCTACGATCCACAGCCAGGAAACCATTTCAGGAAGGGGAGAATCTTCCCTTTTAAATGAGGCGTTCCCGAACAGTGGGGTGGCCCTTTCGGGCCTGTTTTCCCCACCAGAGCAGAAAACACCCTTACCTGCTGCTTCCTGCTCCGGTGGGGAAAACGAAGTATGTCGTCACCGCACATCTCAGTGCGCTGACGTCACAAAGGAGGGGGGCGGGGGGAGACACAGAAGCTCTTTTGCGTCTTCCAAGGGGGTTCTAAATTAAAACAAATCCCCCCTAGCATCGGCCACTGGTCGTGACCCACTGACGCCCGGACCTATGGGGTTAATATGCTGCTCCCTCACAATAGAGGTAGTATTTTATTAACTTTTAGTGCCATGCAAACAGAAGGCATGTGACTGGTAAAAACATGCCCAACCTGACAAACAAAATTTCAAACATTTATTTTCTAAAGTTAACTTTCTTTTATTTCAACAAGTCTTCTTTTCCCACTTTGCACTCATGTTTTCTTTTGTTTTTGCTTGTGGTTGCGGTTCTCAAAGATGATTATTATCTTGGTCTAAATATTGAAAAACATAATTGTTTCATCATGTGTAATTTCTGAAATGCGGCTTTAATATATAATACATCTCAATCCACCTCACTCCAATCCATTCCACTCCAATCTACACCATTCCTCCCACATCACCCCATACCAGTCCACCCCACTCAATCAAACCCACTCCAAAACAATCCAGTCGACCCCACTCCAACCCAAACCACTCACTCCAATCCAATCCACTCCAATCCACCACATTCTAATCTGCCCCACTCCAATCCCAAAAAATCTGCCCACTCCAATCCAAAGCAATATGTACCACAGCAATCTAAATTAATCTGCCCACCTCAAATCTGCCCTACTCTAATCCAAAACAATTGGCCCCACTCCAATCTGCTCCACCCCAGCCCAAAACAATCTGCACCATCCCAATCCAAACCAATCTGCTCCAATCCAATCTGCCTCACTCCAGTCCAAAACAATCTGCCACACTCCAACCCAAGACAATCTGCCTTCAGTCTGAAACAAACTACCCTACTTCAATCTGTCCCACTTCAATCCAAAACAATCTGCCCCACTCAATCCAAATCAATCTGTCCCACTCCAATTTGCCCCACTCAAATCCACTGCACTCCAATCCAAAACAATCTCCCCCACTCCAATGCACCATATTCCAATCCAAAACAATCTGCCCCACTCCAATCTTCCCCACTCTAATCTGCCCACTCCAATCTGTCCCATTCCAATCTGCCCCACACCAATAATCCCATTGCAATCCAAATCAATCTGCCCCTCCCCAATCCAAAACAACCCGTCCCACAACAATCTGCTTCACTCCAGTCCAAAACAATGTGCCCCACTCACATTCACCACACTCCAGTCAAAAGCAATCTTCCCCACTCAAATCCTCCCCACTCCAATCAAATCCATCTCACTCCAATCTATTTCACCAAACTCCAGTCCAATCCACCCCACACCAATCCAATCCACCCCAATACAGCCAAATCTAATATACCTGACTCCAGTGCATCCCGCCCCACTCCAATCCACACCACCCCAATCTAGTCCACCCCACTCACTCCATTCCACTTTACTCCAGTCCATCCTCTGTAATCCAGCCTACTCCACTACAATCCATTCCACCCCATCCCAATCCAATCCACCTCACACCAATCCACCACACTCCAGTCCAATCCAGTCCACCTGAATCCAATCCACCCACACCATTCCAGTCTAACCACCCAATCCAATCTGCCCCATCCCACTGAAGCCAATCCACCCCACTCAGTCCAATCCACCTTACTCCAGTCCATCCACTGTAATCCAGTCTACTCCACTACAATCCATTCAACCCCACCCCAATCCAATCCACCCCACTCCAGTCCACCCCACTCCAGTCCACTACACTCCAGCCCATTCCACTCCAATCCAATCCAATCCAATCCACTCCACCCTAATCCAACCCAATCTCCACCCCAATCCAATCCACCTCACCCTCTCCAATCCCCAATCCAATCCCCCACCCCATTTCAATCCATCCCACTCCAATCTAATCCACCCCAACTGGTCATCCCCACTCCAGTCTACCCCACTCCAACCCACCCCAACCCACTCTACTCTAATCCACCCACTTTATGCCAGTTAAATCCACTCCAACCAGTTCACTCCATCCCACTCAATCCAATCCAACCAGCCCACTCCAATCCAATCCACCCCACTCCATTCCAACTCACACCAATTCAACCCAGTCCATCCGACTCAGTTCATTCCACCCACTCCAGTCCACCCTACTCTAATCCAAACCACTCCAGTCCAATCCACCCCACTCCAATCCACCCAGTTCCAATCCAATCCACTCCAATCCAATATACCCCACTCCAGTCCAATCCACCCCCTCCAGTCCTGTCCAATCCACCCCTCCAGGCCATTCCACCCCACTCCAGTCTAATCCACCCTATCCCACCCCACCCCACCCCCATTCACCCCACTCCAAACCACCCTACTTTAATCCAATCCACCCCACTCTAATCCAATCCACCCACCCCACCGAGTCCTATCACTCCAATCCAATCCAACCATCCCAAACCAATCTAATCCACCTCACTCCAATACACCCCAATCCAAAATCCACCTTAGCCCATTTCAATCCACCCCACTCCAATCCAATCCACCCCATCCAGTCCACCCACTCCAATCCACCCCACTCCACTCTACCGCAATTTAATCCACCCCAATCTACTCCTATCCAATCCACCATACTACCTCAATCTACTCATATCCACTCCACCCTATTCCACCCCACTCACCTCTATGCCACTCCCCTCCACTCTATGACAGTGCACTCTACAACACTCTGCCATTGAATTACTCCACTCTACGACACCTCTACTCAACTCTAAAACACTTTACTTCCCTTACCTCATTCTATGGCACTCTACTCCAACAAATCAACGTATATTTTGGTATTTATATACTGCAAACTAGCAGGGGAGCAACGGAGAGCAGTAGATTCTCCTGTCCCACCAAATTCGTTTAGAGGTGGGAGAGCCAGGATACTTATGGCAGAGCAGGGCTCCCGTTCCATCAGGTTCATTTATTTTTTGTTTTGCAGAACTAAACCCCCACTTCGGTACTTTTTCCACAAAACAAAAAAATGAGACTAGACAGCATTTCCTTTTGGCTGAGAGTGCTAACACTGCATAGATGAAAGCGCTTTTGACAGAACCGTTCCCACAGACATGGGGATGGTCTCAAAGCATGGTAGCCTGTCTTCTTCCTGAAAGTGGAAGGCTATCTTGATATTGTAAGCTGCCCACCATTCTGTAAATGATTCCCTAAGTGACTTGCCCAGTATCACATTATTTTTAGTCAAATGTCGAGCCTGGGCTTTGAACCTAGGTAAGCACGTTCCAAAGTCAGCAGCTTAACCACTAGATCCCACCTTGATTTATTTATTTATACTTCATATATCCAGCAGGGAAGATTTTGACCACAAATTAGGTACACAAGAGCAGAAATATGACACAAAGAGTGAGAATTAAGTTGGATAAGCCACATAAACTAAATGTGCAAACGAACTGTTTTATGAACAGAAACAGTGGATGGAGGATTTTGGCCAATTACACCTTTCCATTTGCACTCGTTTCTTATCCCTTTCCATTCCCCAATGTGGTAGATAGTTGTCTTTTTGGAATATCAGTAAAATACAAAACTATTGATTCTGCTTATCAGTGTTTGTAATTCACAATCATTTATTAACTTTTAGTGCACGTGTCATTCTTAGATGATAAACAAGTTCTATGAAGGAATCCCATTACTTTTAGGGCCAATTATGTTTAGGTCCGGTGTTAGCCAAGACCTTTTGATTTAAATAAAATTATGAATTATTAGTTCTATTAATTAAATTAATTATAATCTCTTAGAGTATGATAACAGTAAAGAGAATATCGTTTAAAAGAACCATCAGTTAAAACGCAATACAATGTGGATATGGATGTATATCCAACATTACTGTAAACAGGCAATAAGGGGGTGATTCTAACCCTGGCGGTCGGTGTTAAAGCGGCGGCCAACCCGCCAACAGGCTGGCGGTCCAAAAAATGGAATTCTGACCCTGGCGGGAACCGCCAACACAGCCCGCCAACTTAACACTCCGACCGCCGCGGCGGTACAGACAAACAGCGCGGCGGTCACCGCCAACAGGCAGGCGGCAGACAATGTACCGCCCACACTATCATAACTCACCAATCCGCCACCTTTTCCGGGGCGGGAGCACCGCCGATAAAAACACGGCGGAAACAGACTACGAACGGGAAAACGCTCACCAAAACACACTCCACGAGTACGGAGGACAGCATGGAACCCGAATTAAACATCCTACCTGCTCTCGTCTACCTTCTCATCTACCACGAGTACGAAGTCCGGCGCAGACGACAACGGTGAGTACTGCACCTACGACACACGGGAGGGGGAGGACGAAAGGTTACGGGCACACACATATGCGACCCCCCCCCCCCCAACTATGTACTCACCAATGCAGAGCACCAAGTCACAGTGACACCACCCAAACACCCCTGAAAAATGCTAGGACATAATCATATTTGGAATAAATATTTATGTACCAAAAAGCTCCAGAAAATTAGCGTACAACCATGAAAGATATCCACAACAAAACAAATGACATACACATCAGTGTATAACTGAAGTACCAAGTCCTGCACATCCTACGAATTCAGCATGTCCGTGGGCCAAAGTCTTGAGAAACAAGGGCAAAGCCCACACAGGAGACCTGAGTCCTTTGGAGAGAACACTGCAGGGGCATCAGATGTAAAAACTACAGGCACCTCAGGGGGAAGGGAACGGGGGGGCACCACAGCCACATGAGTCCACGACACCAGATCCACGAGGAGCCACCATGCCCACTGGACCATCCTGGGGAGTGCAAAGCCACAGTCTCTCAATGTCTCTACAGTGGGTGGGCTGCCCACTGGACCATCCTGGGGAGTGCAAAGCCACAGTCCATCAGGTGGATGACAGTCTCCACTGATCAAGGAGGAGGCATGGAGGGCACAGTGAACGATCAACGGTGCTTGAGACGGCGGTGCCCTGTTCAGCGGTGCTTGAGACGGCGGGGCCCAGCGGAGCGGTGCTTGAGAGGAAGGGCCCAGCGGAGCGGTGCTTGAGAAGAAGGGCCCAGCGGAGCGATGCTTGACAGGAAGGGCCCAGCGGAGCGGTGCTTGAGAAGAAGGGCCCAGCGGAGCGGTGCTTGAGAAGAAGGGCCCAGCGGAGCGGTGCTTGAGAAGAAGGGCCCAGCGGAGCGGTGCTTGAGAGGAAGGGCCCAGCGGAGCGGTGCTTGAGACGGCGGGGCCCAGCGGAGCGGTGCTTGAGAAGAAGGGCCCAGCGGAGCGGTGCTTGAGAAGAAGGGCCCAGCGGAGCGGTGCTTGAGAAGAAGGGCCCAGCGGAGTGGTGCTTGAGAGGAAGGGCCCAGCGGAGCGGTGCTTGAGACGGCGGGGCCCAGCGGAGCGATGCTTGACAGGAAGGGCCCAGCGGAGCGGTGCTTGAGAAGAAGGGCCCAGCGGAGCGGTGCTTGAGAGGAAGGGCCCAGCGGAGCGGTGCTTGAGACGGCGGGGCCCAGCGGAGCGGTGCTTGACAGGAAGGGCCCAGCGGAGCGGTGCTTGACAGGAAGGGCCCAGCGGAGTGGTGCTTGAGAAGAAGGGCCCAGCGGAGCGGTGCTTGAGAAGAAGGGCCCAGCGGAGCGGTGCTTGACAGGAAGGGCCCAGTGGAGCGGTGCTTGAGACAGCGGGGCCCAGCGGAGCGGTGCTTGAGAGGAAGGGCCCAGCGGAGCGGTGCTTGAGAGGAAGGGCCCAGCGGAGCGGTGCTTGAGAAGAAGGGCCCAGCGGAGCGGTGCTTGAGAGGAAGGGCCCAGCGGAGCGGTGCTTGAGACGGCGGGGCCCAGCGGAGCGGTGCTTGACAGGAAGGGCCCAGCGGAGCGGTGCTTGACAGGAAGGGCCCAGCGGAGCGGTGCTTGAGAAGAAGGGCCCAGCGGAGCGGTGCTTGAGAAGAAGGGCCCAGCGGAGCGGTGCTTGACAGGAAGGGCCCAGCGGAGCGGTGCTTGAGACGGCGGGGCCCAGCGGAGCGGTGCTTGAGAGGAAGGGCCCAGCGGAGCGGTGCTTGAGAGGAAGGGCCCAGCGGAGCGGTGCTTGAGAAGAAGGGCCCAGCGGAGCGGTGCTTGAGAGGAAGGGCCCAGCGGAGCGGTGCTTGAGAAGAAGGGCCCAGCGGAGCGGTGCTTGAGAGGAAGGGCCCAGCGGAGCGGTGCTTGAGAAGAAGGGCCCAGCGGAGCGGTGCTTGAGAGGAAGGGCCCAGCGGAGCGGTGCTTGAGACGGCGGTGCCCAGCGGAGCGGTGCTTGAGAGGAAGGGCCCAGCGGAGCGGTGCTTGAGACGGCGGTGCCCAGCGGAGCGGTGCTTGAGAGGAAGGGCCCAGCGGAGCGGTGCTTGAGAAGAAGGGCCCAGCGGAGCGGTGCTTGAGACGGCGGGGCCCTGTTCAGCGGTGCTCTTCTGCACCGCGGGCCCTGTTCAGCGGTGCCTATCTCCACGGCGGGGCCCTGTTCAGCGGTACTCTTCTGCACCGGGGGCCCTGTTCAGCAGTGCCTATCTCCACGGCGGGGCCCTGTTCAGCGGTACTCTTCTGCACCGCGGGCCCTGTTCAGCGGTGCCTATCTCCACGGCGGGGCCCTGTTCAGCGGTACTCTTCTGCACCGCGGGCCCTGTTCAGCGGTGCCTATCTCCACGGCGGGGCCCTGTTCAGCGGTACTCTTCTGCACCGCGGGCCCTGTTCAGCGGTGCCTATCTCCACGGCGGGGCCCTGTTCAGCGGTACTCTTCTGCACCGCGGGCCCTGTTCAGCGGTGCTCATCCAGCAGGTCAAGGGAGCCAGACCTGGCCTGGACTCCCTGTTCAGTCGCCCTGGGACCGTGACGTTTCTGGACCCTTCGGGGACGTCCTCCTGGCCTCCTTAGTGTCCTCCTTCCCAGCTGGGATGTGGCATGTGGGGTCCACCTTCTCCGCGCTCCTGCTGCCCTTCCGCTCCTTTGATGGGGCTCTCGGGCCCTTGCCTCCCCTAGATGGTGTGGGTGGTGAAGTGGCCGCACATTGCTCCTTGGGGGCAGCCCTGTCGGTCCTCGCACGGCGGTCCTTGTTTTGGCGGGTCCTCTTGCCGGGGGGGGGGGCTGGACGTGTCCTTGCTGCTGATCGATGTGTCACTGCTGGCAAAGGGTGGGCTCCAGAACCCAGGCACAACAGTGACACCCGAAGCTGGGCTGGTGGTGGCTGCGGTGCTCTTGGGACTCTTTGAAGATGGATGGGGGAGGTCATCGGGGGGAAAGAGGTTAAGGTTAGCCAGGAAAAGTTTTTTAGGGCCAAGGTAAAGGGTAGGAGAAGTGGAGATGGAAGTGGAGGTAGAGGAGGTGGTTGTAGGAGAGTCAGGTGTGCTGTCATTGGGTGAAGGTGCTGGTGCTGTAGGCTGTCGTGAGGTGGATGGCTGTTGGGTGGGTGGCTGCCTGCGTTTGTGTGTCTTGGAAGAGGGGGTGACAGACACAGTGGGAGAGGACACAGGGGATGTGTACATGGCAGTGGGGGTGGTGACTGCACGAGTGTGGACTGTACTGGAGGGTGAGGTGGTGATGGAAGCACTGGCTGATGTTGGGGTGCATGCAGGTGTGAGTGTAGACGTCACAGGGAGGGAGGAGGGAGACGAGGAGGAGGGGGACACAGGGGTGGCAGTGGCTGTTGGCATGTCTGCATCTGGGTGTTGCTCGGGTGAGTGTTTGCGGGATCTGTGGTGCTTGTGTTTGGATGAGCTGCTCTTGGGTGTTGAGGTGTGTGCAGGCTGGTCTGATGGTGTGGATGGGATAGGCTGAGGAACAGGAGACAGAGACAGGCTGGAGGCAGTCAGAAGAGGGAGGCTGGAAACAGGGACAATGGCTGCCGTCAGTGCTGAGGCCAGAGCAGTGAACACTCGTTGATGGGCAGCCTGACCCGAATGAATGCCCTCCAGGTACGCATTGCTCTGTTGCACCTCCCTTTGCACACCCTGGATGGCATTCAGAAGGGTCGTCTGCCCAACAATGAGCGTCCTTACCAGGTCAATGAGCTCCGCACTGAGGGCAGCAGGGGCAACAGGGGCAGGGGCTGAGGTGCCTGGGGCGAAGGAGATGCGCGCCTTCCTGGGCGAACCGGCACGGAGCGAAGACTGAGGGGCTGCTGGGAGGGCGGGGCTGGTGCGCTGGGTGGCGGCTGTACCTGTAGAGGCGGGGGCACGGATGTTGCCGCCACCCCTAGGGAGCTCCCATCCGAGGACGTGTCGCTTTCGCTGCTCTCACCAGCGGTCCCCGTCGTGGTGCTCCCCTCGCCCTCCGGATCACTGGTGCCCTCGGTGTCTGTTCCTGGGCCCACCGGGGCCTTGTGTCCTGCAGCTCCCTCGTGCTCCGATGCCAAATCTCCTCCGCCTGATGATGCTAATGCACACATGCACAAGAAGATGGAGAGAAAGGGTGGGGGGAGAAAAAAGAAGACCAGGTTGAGTGCATGCAATGTCAACACCGTTGGCGGAGAGGACAGACACAGGTGCCTAATGCACTAAGCCGCGCATTCGGGGTACACTACTCAGTACTACTGATTAAGACAACAGGCCAAGAGACGTCAAACGCGCACATGGGAGATGCTGGACCTTCAATGGCTGTACTTGTCACCCTACCGAGGTGGGGGCCGGGGGCACAGGGCCATGCCTAAGGGAGAGGACTACACTACAGAAAGCGCCCTGGCCTAATGTCACCCACAGCCCTCCTCCCCCACCCAGACGCCTCCACTGCGCAGAAAGATAGGAGAATGTGCTGATACTCACCCCCTTGTGTCTGCTGTGATGTCTTAAAGCGCCCATCCAATTCAGGGTAGGCCACCGCCAGGATCCAGGACATCAGGGGGGTCATGGTGCGACTGGCACCCCTCCTAGGTTGGGAGGCCATCCCCAGCAGTGTTTCTGCGGTCTTCCTTGTTCCGCGGCGGATGTCCTCCCACCTCTTGCGGCAGTGGGTGCCCCGTCTGTTGTGGACCCCCAAGGTCCGGACTTCCTTGGCGATGGCACGCCAAATCTCGATCTTCTGATGGGCGCTGACCTATTAGACATGTACAGGGTGGAAAGGAGGAAATCATCAATGGCCTGCATGTTAGATGTAATTGGCCCCCCCCCACCCACTTTGCCATATGGCACATGCTCTCATCTGTCGGGCGTTGCACTCCTCATTCGCCCCCCACCCCACCAACTTACATACACCCCAATCCACACAGGCATAGCCCATTCCATTAGCACCCGGTGTACTCACTTGTTGGTCTGGAGGACCGTAGAGTAGCGCATACTGGGGGAGGACCCCATCCACGAGCTTGTCCAATTCTTCAGACGTGAAGGCAGGGGCCCTTTCCCCAGTCGCAGCAGCCATTGTATCTTCCAGACCGAGGTCACAGCAGCACTTGCAGTATCGGTCCTCTCCTGTGGATGATCAGGTCTCGAGTGATTAAGCAGATAGAAAATGGCGGTCACGTCCGCGGCGGTGCGTACCGCGGCGGTGCGTACCGCGACCGCCGGCGCACTTCGTTATTGGCTCCTGAAACCCATAGGCTTCAATGTTAACCAATGCGGCTTTGCGCCGCGGTCTTCGACCGCCTACCGCCACGGTGTGCCCCGCCAGCGCAGTGACCTCACATCCCATTGTCCCACTTCACAGGTCAGGCAGCCGCCATTTCAAGGGCCCACATGGCTTAATTTTGACTGCGACACACAGGCCTAGGCCTTGCATTGCCACACATACACGCCTTTCAACCCATTGCCATTCTTTAACTGTGCAAGCTGTCTGTATGTACCTGTGGTTTGGCTGACTCTGTGCTCCATGTTGTCCTTCCTAGGCACCGTCCGCTGGGACTTGGGATGAGAAGGAGGAATCCTCGCGTGTACCGACCGCTGGTGGACCTGTCGACAATGGAAGAACGCCATATAATACTTCGATACCGACTTGACCGTGCCACTATCCATGAACTGTGTGCCCAGCTGGAGCCAGCCCTGATGTCCCCCATCCGCCAACCCACAGGGATTCCCCCTCTGGTGCAGGTTTTGTCAGTCCTCCATTTTTTGGCCAGTGGGTCATTCCAGACCACAGTGGCCATGTCATCTGGAATGTCTCAGCCTATGTTTTCTAAGATTTTGAGCAGAGTGTTGTCTGCCCTGATGAAACTCATGCAGAGCTACATCATTTTCCCCGAGGAGGGTGACTTGCCCACAGTGAAGGGTGATTTCTATGCCCTTGGACATATCCCCAACATCATTGGTGCCATTGATGGGACCCATGTGGCTTTGGTACCCCCAAAAGACGATGAGCAGGTGTACCGAAACAGAAAGAATTATCATTCGATGAATGTCCAGGTGGTCTGTTTGGCTGACCAGTACATCTCCCATGTAAATGCCAAGTTCCCAGGGTCAGTGCATGACGCGTATGTGATGCGAAATAGCAGCATCCCCTATGTGATGGAGCAGCTACAGAGACAACGTGTGTGGCTAATAGGTGACTCTGGTTACCCCAACCTGCCGTGGCTACTGACCCCAGTGAGGAATCCCCGGACAAGGGCAGAGGAACGCTACAATGAGGCCCATGGGCGTACAAGGAGGGTGATTGAGCGAACCTTTGGCCTCCTGAAGGCCAGGTTTAGGTGCCTGCATATGACTGGTGGATCCCTAATGTACTCACCAAAGAAGGTGTGCCATATCATCGTGGCGTGCTGTATGCTTCACAACCTGGCTTTGCGACGCCAGGTGCCTTTCCTGCAGGAGGATGGTCCAGATGGTGGTGTTGTAGAAGCCGTGGAGCCTGTGGAGAGTGAAGAGGAGGAAGACTCTGAGGACGACACAGACAATAGGGACAGAGTGATACAACAGTATTTCCAGTAACACCCAGGTAAGAATCACCCACGCCATTTCACAATTGCTTCTAGCCTCCTGCATCTGTACTTTCTGTAGTTCCCCACAGATGTTTTTTATTAATTTATGCCTTTCCCTTCCCTTCTCAGTGCTGTCTGACTCAGTACCTGACTTCTGCTTGGTTCGCCCATGAAATACAGCGTATTGACATTGGTATGTTGTCATGACTAATTGACAGAACAGAAATTGAACAGTAATATGTTATCCATTTGTTAATAATACAGCATGACTCAAAACAGGTTTGTGTGCAAAATGTGATTTATTTACAGTGCTAGATATCGGTACATGTGATTCTAAGGGTGATGGGTGGGGGTGGAGGAATATCCATGGCAGAGTCCAGTTCTCAGTCTCACAGGTGCATTGTTCTTTTGCCTGTGGAAGGATGGAGCATAGGCAGTTCATGGTTGGACAGGGTGGCAATGTGGGACAGTGGGAAGACTTGAGGGGGTATGTCCTGCTGGCGGGGGTCTTGACATCCTACTCTGTCTTTTTCTTTGGTCTCAGGCTCCTCTTACGGGGTGGTTGTTCTTCAGCAGGAGGTGGGGTTCTGGGGGGCTGTCGAGGTGTTGGGACCTCCTGTCCACTAGCGCCGGCGGAGGTGGTAGGCTGTTCCTGGTCCGGCCTAGTGACAGGGGCCCTGTGTGGTGCACCATGGTCCCGCAACGCGTCCTCTATCCTGTGGAGGGCCAGGACGATGGTCCCCATTGCGGTCCCGATGATTCTCAGCTCCTCCCTGAACCCCATGTAGCGTTCTTCCTGCTGTGCCTGGATCTCAGTGAACATGGCCAGTACCGTCGCCATCGTTTCTTGGGAGTGGTGGTATGCCCCCATGATGGTGGTGAGGGCCTCTTGGAGAGTGGGTTCCCTGGGCCTCTCCTCCCCCCCCTGTCGCACAGCAGCCCTCCGAGCTGCCCGGTTTCCCCCGGCCTCTGTCCCCTGGCCGGTGTGCCCGCTCCCACTGCCCCCAGGTCCCTGTTGTTGGGGTGTCGGGTTAGCCTGGGTGCCCTGTAGTGGCAGACACACCGCTGATTGAGCTGTCCTAGAGACAGAGGCATGGGCCCGCTGGGTGGGAGCTGTGCTGGTGTCGGCAGAGGGGGTCGGGTCTGGTGTGGCCTGTGTCTGGGTGAGGGGAACCGACTGCCCAGAGGTCCCCGATGGTCCGAGCTGGTCATCAGGTTCACTGTCGACAGAGCTGCTATCCTCAGTGTGGGCCTGTTCCGGTGGTGGGATGGACACTTCTGGACCCTCCTGGCTGGTGTGTTGTCGTTCGGGTCCTGCATGGGGTAAGAGAGTTTGGTTATTGTTTCTGTGTGTGCAATAGCATGCGTGTTGTGGGTGCCCTTGTCCCCCAGTGCAGGCATTCCCTGGAGGGAGGTGTTGTGAGTGTATTTAGTGGGGGGGAGGGGTTAGTGCAGTGGTCATGCTTAGGTGATGGGTGCCCATGGTTTGTGTTGGCATGCAGGAGTTGGTGTTGGGATGGGTGGGTTGTGCTGGTGAGACATTGTCAGGAAGGATGTGTGCTGGGGGGTTGGGGGTGAGGGTGGGGGTGTGGGTTGGCATGCTGGTGGGGTGGGGGGGATATAGTAGTTGAGATGGGACTTACCAGAGTCCATTCCTCCGGCTACTCCTGCGAGGCCCTGAGGATGCAGGATGGTCAAGACCTCTTGCTCCCACGATGTAAATTCGGGAGGGGTGGGTGGGGGTCCGCCGCCAGTCTTCTGGACCGCGATGTTGTGCCTGGAGACCATCGATCGGACCTTCCCCCGTAGGTCGTTCCATCTTTTGCGGATGTCCTCCCTATTCCTGGGATGCTGTCCCACCGCGTTGACCCTGTCCACGATCCGCTGCCATAGCTCCGCCTTCCTGGCTATACTGGTGTGCTGCACCTGCGAGCCGAAGAGCTGGGGTTCCACTCTTAGGATTTCCTCCACCATGACCCGGAGTTCTTGGTCCGAAAATCGTGGATGCCTTTGGGGTGCCATGGGGTGGTGTGGGTGAGGTGTGGGGTGGTGTATGTGATGAGGAGTGTGTTGGTGAGTGGTGCTTTGTGCTACTATGTGGTGTGTGTGATGGTGTAGTGTGCCTCAGTGTGTCTTGCTTTGGATTGTCTGCTGTGTCTCTCTCTCCTTCTCTCAGTAATTGGGGTCGCAGGGGTTTGTGGGTGATGTGGGTGTGTGTTTTATAGTTGGTTGATTGTGTGGGAGTGGTGTGTGTATGTGTATCAGGTGTGTGTTTTTCAAATTGTCCAATGTGGCTGTGTTTTGGTGATGTGTGTGTATTCTGACCGCGGCGGTGTGTAGCGCCAATGGAATACCGCGTTTGAATGACCGCCGTGTGGATTCGTGGGTCGTAATGGCATGGGCGTATTTCTGTTTGCGTGACGGTGGAGGTTTGGTCATCTCCAGTTTATCGCTGCCCGCCGATGTGGCGGGCTGCAGTGGAGGACGGATTTTTGGAGGTTTGGCCGTTGTGGGTCAGAATGACCGTGGCGGTTGACCGCGGCGGTGTTATGGCGGTCTTCTGACCGGCGGTATGGGCATTTTACCGCCGAGGTCAGAATCACCCCCTAAATCTTTCCAGAGATTCAACCCAGACAGTATTTGTATAATAAAAAAATGCAATGTACCTACTAATAAACAAAGATGCCTGCTGCATGTTTGCTAGCAAATAATCTCAACATTGCCTACTGACAGTCCTAACCAGTAGCATTTCATTGAACTAACTCATCTCACAAGGTCAAAACTTTGTGTCTATTAACTTATAGACAAATGTTACTTAGCAGTAGGATATGTGCAAAGCATCACAAAATGTAAAAATTAAAAGAGTTTAAAATCATCATGATGAATTAAAAAGTACAAGCGGCTAAAATGCCATATGCCAGCATGGGTTCCCGCCCGTCAGCCCAGTGGGAAAGGTGCAGGAGCATTGCCACCGGCTCATAACAGAGGAGGGGTATAGTTTGTACTGTCAGACCTTTCATGCAAAACAAAATTGCTGAGTGACAGGATCTGATTCCATTTAAATTGAAGATGTTTAGAGATAAATTTACAGCATCAAGAATAGGGTCAGCCCACTTCAGCCAGAACCTTACCTCTCTGTGATGTTTTTGCACAATGTGCACTTACACATAATAAATAGTTCCCTTGAAAAGCTTTATTAAAGCAACTCATAAATATTGGCAAAGCCAAAAGTAGGTAGCCAGCATTAGGCTTACTGGTTTTTCCAATGGTTGCTTTTAAACGTTGTATAGCACAAAATATTACCACAATCTGTTTGTGCACTTTCAAATGACTGCGCACATACACAATTCTGCCTGGAGACATTCATCTGGTGATCATTTTCTATCAGAATTCTCTGACCTGTGTCTCCTTGAATAGCACTTTGATGCCTACGAAATATTTTGCTTAAACGTGTCCTAGCTTCCTCTGACCAGATGCCACAAACGACCTTTAGTTCTTTTGTGGTGTGCTTGCTACTGTAGCACACCTTGTAATCCTCGTTTCACAGGCCTGTGTTGCTCGAGTGGACGAACAGAAATACTTATTAGTAAATGCCTAGACAAATTATGTGGACAACCATAACAACTATTCATACAAGAATACAAAGAGAAGCATTAGGTGATGCAATGCAATAGATCGTGGCATGACAACGAAATACTCATGTAAACATAAAAGAATCACTACATTCCCTCACTACAGTCAGTATTTTTATAAACACCTGTAACAGGCTAGCGCAGAAAGAAAACAAGTGGGTCTTTCATACTGGAGGTATGCAGTGACACAGATATGTTTATGTTGCTTCCTCTAAAGAACAATAATCTGCAAGGATTTTTCATTTTCATACATGTAGTGCCCGCATGTCACTTTTGAAAGGTAAAAGACTGTGCATGTGCCGTTTTATGTACTTGTGTACACACGCACTCCGGGCCTGATTACAAGTGTCTGAGCCTGGTGCAGGGGCGGCTCCTCCAGAGTGACAGAGGGACATCGTTCCCCTGGCTGAGCCAGCAGATGGAAAATAAAACAATAACTTGCTATCGCATTATTTTTCATCTACTGGCTCAGCTAGCAGCCTGTTCAGGGTGGTGTGGGGCTGGACCACGGGAAGTGGAAGGGGGAGGAGGGGAGAGTGCAATAAGTGCGCACTTAGGTTTATCCAACCCGGCTGTATGCACAGCCGGGCTGGAGAAACAGCACAGACCCCAGGGTTGTGTCTGAGCGGCAGTCCGAGCCACCCAGACCAATCCTGACCCTGCTTTCATGCTATGTTTAGCATGTAAGCAGCACCAGGTTTGCTGGGCAGCCTGTGTCGGTGTCCAAGCGAATGAGGGGACACCACAAGAGGAGCAAGGCGTCTGGAGTCAGCATGAGACGGTGGGGTGAGGGAAATGGTGTTTTCTTTTTTTTTCTTTTTTTTAAGTTGTTTCTCCCATCGTCCCCCGTCATCCCCCCTCTGCCCCCCCTTGACATACGCGGCGGTCGCCGCTGGCCTGAAGTTTGATGCAGTAATGCAGTACAGAACTTACTGGGTATTATAATTATCAGCAATTCTGAGTTTTGCCCTGCAAATGGGGCATAACATGCAGATTTTGGCCCTCATTCTGACCTTGGCGGGCGGCGGAGGCCGCCCGCCAAAGTCCCGCCGTCAGGTTACCGTTCCGCGGTCGAAAGACCGCGGCGGTAATTCTGACTTTCCCGCTGGGCTGGCGGGCGGTCGCCTTCAGGCCGCCCGCCAGCCCAGCGGAAAAGAGGCTTCCACGATGAAGCCGGCTCGGAATCGAGCCGGCGGAGTGGAAGCTGTGCGACGGGTGCAGTTGCACCCGTCGCGTATTTCACTGTCTGCGCAGCAGACAGTGAAATACATTTAGGGGCCCTCTTACGGGGGCCCCTGCAATGCCCATGCCAGTGGCATGGGCACTGCAGGGGCCCCCAGGGGCCCCGCGACCCCCCCTACCGCCATCCGGATCCCGGCGGTCGGACCGCCGGGATCTGGATGGCGGTAGGGGGGGTCGGAATCCCCTCGGCGGCGCAGCAAGCTGCGCCGCTTTGGAGGATTCAATGGGGCGGCGGTACACTGGCGGGAGCCCGCCAGTGTTGCCGGTCCGACCGCGGCTTTACCGCCGCGGTCAGAATCCCCATTGGAGCACCGCCGGCCTGTCGGCGGTGCTCCCGCGGTCCTCCGCCCTGGCGGTCTTTGACCGCCAGGGTCAGAATGACCGCCTTTGTCTCTTACTAACCCAAAATCCTCAAATTCTTTTGTAAACTGATTTTATTGAATTTTAATGACAAACAAATTAGTCACAGCAAGACCGGAATATTTTGTCAGTAAATGAGCAGGTACAGTATTATTCCAACAATTGGTAATTCATAGTTTGGAGATCAATATCCCCCCTCAACCGTTCCCAAATCAGAAAGTTAAAACGCTAATATATGGATTATGGCACATTTACTCTTGTATGTCCCAATGTGCATGGCAGTTTGACACTGGGGCTCAAATGGCATCGAATGTGGGTAAGAGGTATGGGCTGGCCAGGAAAGTCATGGTAGCTGTGGGGATCAAGGGGTAGGGGACCATGGGGTTGGCTCCCTGGGGTGGGAGGTCACCAAAGACATATCCCGCGAGGACAGAGCAGGGTTTTTCAATGACTCTACTAGTGCCCCCCAGGCTCGAACGGTGTCCAAAGTGCCAATTCCACATCAAGCCTCCCTCAGGAGGAGTGTCTCCTCGCAGTTTGCCCAGTTTTCTAATTCTATGTGCCAGGTCATCAGTTGGGGGCCCATCCGGTCCTTCCAGTGATGGGTGATCTCTCGTTTAGCCAATATTAGACTGAGGTCTTGGAATTTGCTGGTCATCTTCATCCTGGAGGTGTGGGGAAACCAGTGTAGTAAACAGTGGCCAGGGGATAGGGGATCCTCTTTGCCGTTATTTCTGCTGGTGATCCCCTCCCAATAGTCGGACAGCTGGGGGCACCACCAGATCATATCAATGAAGTTGGCGCCTACTTCTCTGCATCTGGGACATGAGGCATCTGTTACTCCGAAGTGCCTATTAATTCTATCTGGGGTGAGGTAGGCTCTATGGAGAATGGAGAAACTGATTAATTTAAAGCATGCATTTTTAGAGATTTTAAGGACATGCTCCAGAATGTTCTCCCATGCTGTATTAGGAATAGGGGTTCCCAAGTAATTTTCCCAGCATGCCCTTAGTGCTTCTAGTGAGTTTAGAGAATCTGTCTGCAGTGAGCGATATAGAAGACAGGTAATAAATTTAAAGGTATCAGCTGACAAAGCTATGTAGCCACAGCTCTGAAGCACTTTCGGTTAGCTACCTCTCGATTTCCAGTGGCGGTGTATATGCGCTACCACTGACCAATGTAGTAAAAAATGGCCATGGGGTCAATTAAAGTCTCCACTTAGGTCTTCAAAAGGGAGCAATAGGAAGTTGCTTTTGAGAACACCCACCATGGTAACCTCATCATCCGATCACTCCTGTAGCACCCTCCAGTCCCTACCATTGGGGGAGAATGTGTAACGTTCTAACTGGAATTTCCGGGGAATATGGAACCTGGGTGGCTGTTTTTCATAGGCAGCGGGTCCAACATTTCCGAATGACCATGAACTCTTTGCAGCTGGCATTTGGGGCAAGTCTAACCCAAAATAAGTTTTGTGTGAGGTCTTATATGGGTGGGACCATAGGGGTCTGTCTACCAGGCATCCACTGTTTGAACCACGGTAGCTGGGCCACTAAATAGTAGGATTCCAAGTCTGGGAATGCTAACCCTCCCTGTGCACCCCAGAGAAAGGATGTTATAATGGAGTTGAGCTCTGTGAAGAATGATCTTGGTTTCCAGAGGGGGAGTGTCGCAAAGAAGTACAGGAATCTGGATAGGACTATCAATTAGGATGACTATCTGACCTGCAACTGAGTGGGGGAGCGTATTCCGAAATTCCCAGTGCGTCTTCAACCTCCTATTTGCAATACTCAGGTTCCCTTCGAATATATCAATGTTTCTATGATAGACCTTAACACTCAGATAGGAGAGGCAGCGCAGCCCCGAGATGAGCTGGGCTAGAGTTTCAGCGGGTAGGGTTTCCCACATCACTGGAAGGGGTGGGTTTTCTGCCAGTTAACTTTTAGGCCCGAATAAATGCCAAAGTTCTCTTGCATCGCTCTGGCCCCGACCAGGGTTCCACAGGGTTGCTAAGGAAGAGTTGGAGGCCATCAGTTTAGAGCACGATCCTTTGGCTGGTGTGGTCCATCCGGAGCCAGCTATAAGGAGTACCAGATCGTGCCAAACTGACAAGGGGCTCCATGGCAGTCACAAAAAGCAAGGGTGAGAGCGGGCACCCTTTGTGGGTGCCTCTTTCAACTGCAAGTCCCGATGTTTTTGAAGCATTTTTTACCTGTTATAATTTGGCAGGTTTGACTTGCCGAAATTTAATTGAGGTTGCAAACTTTATCGCATCCGGTAATTACTTGGTACAAAAATCACAGCAGCCCTTATAATTGTGATTCCTGCACAAACAGGTGCTAGCATTGGAAATGCAATGTTAATGACCAGTCACATTCATGCCTATAGTGGTGTTCACTTTCTTTTCTGTTCATGTGAGACACTACAAAGCTCATTTCTTGCAGCCTGTCTTCATGAACCCACAGTTCCACGCTAGAAATACAGTGAAGTGTTTTTGTCTGTCTGATAGGTCCATACATGCATTCACTCACTGTGCTTTCATAGGGCATCACCTCACTGGCTACACCTAATTCCTCAACTTTCTCCATTTATGAAGGCTTAAGCACATAGGAACTGCTGGACCAATTCACAGCACATGCCTCTTATTATAATAATCATACCAGCAGAGAGGTCATCCCCCAAAGTGTTTATGTATATGGGATTTGGGATTTACAATTAAAGTGTATGTCTAGGGTTTCTTGGAGCTATTGAAAATGAATGCATAGAAAAGCAAAAAAATGGCTTATTAATGTGAATATAACCAATATACTTTACTGAATTTTGTCATCGATGTGTTGATGGTTTGTCAGTCTCCCTAAATTGCATAAGTGACCTGTAGTGTAACTCACAACAACCAACTAATGTAAACAGTTATACAGAACCTCTTGCTCTTTTTTTTCAGTAGACTATCAAGTACTGCAACATCAAGGTGGGATAAGAAGTGATAAAAGCACTTCGGGTCACTCATTCACAGCACCAAAATGCTTCCACCATTGACCTTGTGTGAAGTTTAAGTATGACTCCTGTAGTGTCTAACACCTTCCCAAGAATGGTTTTGATTGGAATGGGAATCATAAATATAACCCCTTTAGTGTTCAAACCCCTCCCCAAATTGATTTAGATTGTGTGCTTGTAGTGACTCTAACCTTTGTAGTGTCCAACACCTTCCCCAAATTTGTTTAGATTAGATAGGGAATATTAAATCAAATCCCTTTATTGTCCCAAAACGTTTCCCAAAACTAATTACATTAGAGTGGAAATAGCCCTTTTAGTGTCCAATATCTTTCTCAAAATGCATTGGAATGTGAATAGTAGATGTAACCCCTTTCGTATCCAACATTTAGCAAAATGCATTGTATTGTTTGTGTGTACTGTGTATTTTTTAAAGTAAACAACACATCATGGTTTTATAATTTAATTGATTTTGCTTTTCATATTTTATTTAATGTATATATTTACATTTATATTAAGACAATAATTTTATATTTAAAAACACAATTTCATTTTTATAGTGGAACAACATTTACTACACTGTTTTGTAAATTAAGACATATAAGGTCAGATGTATGAAAATATTTTGCACTCGCAAACGGTAAAATCGGCCGTTTGCGAGTGCAAAATAGTGGTCTGCAATGCATGAAAGGCATTCGCAGACCACAAAGTAGAAATCGCTAAAATTGCGATTTTTTGCGTTGCGACCTGGATTTTGCGAATCGCAATTTGCGATTCGCAAAATCCAGGTCGCAAGGCAATGCTGCAAAAAATCGCAAATTGCGATTTTTCGCAGAATGGCATTTTGCACATGCAAAATACCATGCTCTGCAACCAGATGGTAACCTGGTGCAAAATTAAAAAATGCAGTAAAACTGCATTTTTAAATTGAACATGTAAAGCACACATGCCCTTTTGGCATGTGTGTACCTAACATGTTAAAAAAAAAAAAATTGGGGTGCAGGAGAGGGGGCCTTAGGCCCCCAGCACCCTGACCTTTTGCATTTCCAAAATTGCGATTTCTGGTTCAGAAATCGCAATTTTGTAAATGCAAAAAATTCGCAGCCCATAGCTGCGAATGAGGCCGGTATCGCAATTTGCGATTCGGTAATAGCATTTGCGATTTTTAAGAAATCGCTATTACCGATTCGCAAATGTGATACATGGCCCTTTGCGAGTCGGTAATAGCGATTTCTTAAAAATCGCTATTACCGAATCGCAATGGGCTGTGATGGTACATCTCGCCCTTAGGGCCTAATTACGAGTCTGGCAGACATTAGACCGACGTACTCGCGGAGGCGGGCTGGACCTCCACAGCTTTGATGATCTGACTGACTTCTCAAAAAGAAATATTCCAGATTTTTAAAGAGCTCACTACTATTCCTATGCCTGCCCCCCGACGGAAGCTTCTGTTAGTCATAGTAACTCTCTAGCAGCTCATTTCCAGGACAAGGTTACGAAGATTTATACTGGTTTCTCGTTGTCCTCCTCCCAGAAGCCCTCTGATGAGCTGGCAGTGAATTCACTACTGGCTGGGCCTTCACTAACTACGTTCTTACCACTCACAGATGTGCTAACCCTTAAATTACTCAGTGCTATTAAATCTGGCTCCCCTCTGGATCCTGCCCCCCGTCCACCCTGATAAAAGTCGCAAACATTGTTATCTCCCCTCTGACTAGAATACTTAATAATTCCATTAGCTCGGGCCTCTTCCCTCAATCTCTTAAACACGCTATTGTAAAACCTCTTCTTAAAAAGCCTAAACTTGACCCCTCGGTCCTGGATAACTACAGACCCATTGCTCTTCTCCCTATTCTAGCCAAGATACTAGAGAAACATGTAAATCTACAACTGATGAGTTATTTGGAGAGTAATCTGCTCCTTCACCCCACCCAAATGGGTTTTAGAGCTCAACACAGCACTGAGTCTGGGCTTCTAACAGTGACCGAATCTGCCCGCCAACTATTAGACCAGGGAGGACATTCAGCCATTATTCTCCTGGATCTTAGTGCAGCGTTTGATACGGTTGACCATTCTCTTCTCTGCGACAGACTCTTCAAGGTAGGCGTGGGAGGCCCAGGGCTCTCTTGGTTTTCTTCCTTTCTCACAGGAAGAACCTTTCAAGTTTTGGACCGCTCTTTTTTGTCAGATATCATCCCTCTAACTTGTGAAGTCCCTCAGGGGTCCTCTTTAAGTCCAACTCTTTTTAATATCTATCTATCCTCCTTGGCTAAAGTAGTTACTCCCTACAATCTTTCAGTGGTCACCTACGCTGATGATACTCAATTAGTGGTTTCCCTCTCCAGTACTGGGAATGCTCCCTCCGTCAACTTATCTGGCTGTTTGAGAGACATCAGCGACTGGATGATTCAATCCAAACTCAAATTTAATGATGGCAAATCTGAATTGCTCCTTTTAGGCAATGGCTCTCCTTCCTCCCCTTTAACGTGTTATTCAGAGGCCTTTACCAGTCTCCCCTCTCCTAAAGGACAGGTAAAAAGCTTAGGTTTTGTATTGGACTCCCGTCTCACGATGGAACTACAAGCTAAGAAAATCTCCTCGGTCTGTTTTGGTCTTATTAGATCTCTTAGGAAGATCCTCAATCTTCTTCCCACCCTGTCCAGAAGGATTCTGGTCCAGGCACTGATTCTTTCTCGCCTGGACCATGGGAATTCCCTTTATCTTAGCTCCCCGGAATACGTGGTAAGTAGGCTGCAGATTGTGCAGAACACGGCAGCTAGGCTCCTTATGAACTACCCCAGACATCTTACTGCCAAGCCAGCTCTTATAGCACTCCATTGGCTGCCGGTCAAACAGCGCATACATTTTAAATCCATGTGCATCACTCACAGAGCCATACATAACAAAGGTCCTTTTTTTCTCAGAAAACACATTTCCATTCAAGCTCCTCTGAGACACCTCAGATCTTCTTCTGCCTGGCAGATCCATATACCCCGCGTCTATAGACTATGGGGTGGAAACTCCTTTATTATCAAGTCTGCCCATCTCTGGAATGCCTTACCTCTTGAGCTTTGCCATGAATCCTCTGAATCTCTTTTTAGGAAGAGACTGAAAAGCATTCTCTTTAGCCACTAGTCTGCCCTTCATGTTTTCTTCTGGATCTCTCTGTACCTTCAGCGCTGGGATGCCCTAGGGTAGCTACGCGCTTTATAAATTCATAAAACTAAACTGTCAAAATAAGAGTTTGGCGGTCAGACCTCCAGAAGACCGCCGTCTCTGCCAGGATCAGCGATCCCGGAAGGATGATGGCAGTCATGGTTGTAATCAGCCATGGCGGCACTGAAGACAACAAAGCTGTGCTGATTACAACCTTGTTCTCTGCCAGTCTTTTTGTGGTGGTCTGATTAAGTGCAGGGGGCCAAAGGAGGGCCTCTGCACTACCCATGCCAGTGCACGGGTCCCCCTGCCAAGCACTCTTGATATGCACACTGTCTGCTACCCTACGTGCGGCAGCATCACCACCAGCTCAATTATGAGCCGGGAACAATGCTGCTGCACCTTTCCCCCTGGAAGGTTTCCAACGGTCAGTCCCGTGGGGTAGTTGTAATGGGGCCGGTGGGGGGACTGCCAGCACCATGGCAGTCTCCTCATTGGGGGTTTAATTCATTATTTTGAAAATACACACTTGTTACACATAAAATGCTGTATTTTTCACAGCTTTAATACACTTTTTAGTACATAATACCTAGCACTATATAACATTAAGTTTAATGTTTTATAGCATTGTTTCAATAATACTTTGCATATTCCTTTATGTATCAATACATTTTTTGATATTTGTTGTACATTTGTATTGCATTCTTATATTTTTTTAAATATTTTTGAATAATTTTGAATTATATTTCTATTGTTTTCTCTAAGGGGATATTCTTTTTTAATTTCCATGTAGCAGCTATTTTATTTTGACAGCTACCTGTTTTTTGTAGTCTGTTACAGTCATTTTGAGGTGGATTTATTTGGTAGCGAGTCACAGTTACCTGCTGCTATTCAACAGACAGGGTAAGACCTTTTTAAAGTTTTATCTTTAGGGCTTAAGGGGTAGGGGAATCTGGTTAGATGTAGTTAGTGTGGTTATAGTCTTAGGGCCTGATTACGACTTTGGCAGTCTGACCGTCAGACCACCAAAGCAGCAGGGAGAAGGCCACCGTCAAGCCGACAGCCTCATCCCCCATCGTATTACGATATTTCCACTGGGCTGACTGGCATAAACGTTGTATTACGACGTAACCGACGTCACCGGTCATGAGCAGTGCAGGGGCCCCCCTTTGGTTCCTAGCACTGGATTTCTGCCAGCCTTTCCATGGCTGTGCAAAGGCCATGAAATGGCTAGTGGAAAGTGAAGTTGTAATCAGCACGGCGGTGCCCATGGCTGACCATGACTTTGACCGCCACCAACCCGTCCAGATCCATGATCCTGGCAGTAGCGACGGTCTCCTGGCGATCCAACAGGCCCTGAGTTTTCTTTTTGATATTTGTTTTGTGGTAGTTTGTGTTGCATTGTTTTGTAGTGTTATGTGTTAGCCCTAGGTATAGTTTGGTACTACTATTGTGTTATGTTAGATATTGTGATGTACTTCTTATGTTTGTATAGTTCTAATGTTATGTTTATGTTGTATTTGGGAATTGTGTTTTGCGAGGGTGGGTATGTTGTGCTTTCTCACAGGTTTACAGATTAGAGGGCATTATGTGGATCTGTATTTAATGCATTTTTTTGTTAATTGTAAACCAATGTTAGTTTTTAAATTTCCTTTGCATCTTTGGGTTTTCAGGAGTGGTTTCAATTTTTTTTTTTACCTTTAGTGAATTTACGTTGACTTTTTCATTTTTTAATTCTCTTTGAATTTAGTTTTTACGAGTTGTAAGAGTTGGACAGGGATGAATGTCTACAGCTACACAACTGTAAGCACAATATTTCTATTTATGTTTTGGTGGAAACATATTTTATTATATATATGTATTTTGCTCTAAGTGAAATGTAAACTTTTTATTTTCTATGTGTATGATTTAATTGCTGTCATGTTATGTTTATTTCTAATATTGTGCTTTTGAGTTGTTGATGTGTAGATTGTTAGTTATATATTAAAATCCTGTATTTCTATTCATCAGTCTTCTTTTCTATTGTATTACTATATTGTTTTCGACTGATCTTAAAAAACACATTGTTTAATATTTCTTTCAAAAAGGTTATGCTATGGTGGTGTTTTTATTTTGTTGAGCTTTATGGTTAATATGTAGGTGATTTATAACAGGGATTTTGCTATTATGTTTTAAGTATTCTACTTCTTTGTTATTAATAAAGGTTCTCACTTTACATTGTAGCATTTCATATATTTTACTGGTTTGTTTACTTATTTTATGTGCTTTTGGTTTATAGACTGCTCTGTCTTTAGTTGTTGGTATTGTTGTTCTTTCCATAGGACTTCTAGGAATGTGTATGTATTGGCTGGGTTTTCCTACTGTGGATGAAAGGCATCATGCGATCCTTCTACTGCATTGCATGTTTTTGGTTTGTTGAATCATGGTTCTGTTGTAGATTTTCTACCTTGGTATTTGGAATTTGGCTTGACATCTGTGTCTAAAGCGGTGCAGTCTGCCAACCCAAGTGTCTTCAAAATATTCCATTTGGGGACTTACATTTTTTTCATTTTGTTGGTAAAATAAGGTTCCTATACGCATGTTCTAGTGGTTAGCTACCTTTGTTTCAGGGACACGGACATATGCCAGTACAATTATCATTTTAATTTTTTTTTTAAAGGCAAACTATCTGCTTGTTGCATAATCTATACTTAGTACAGATTTTTGGAGATGCCTCAGCTAAGATGGAAATAGCAACCTTGTAGCTAATTGTGGGTATAGCTTAAATATTTTTTGTATCATTGACTGTTCAAAGTCCATTATAGTTTATGTGGAGAGTAGCTGCTGTTTTTATTTTGTTGTGATTTAATAGTTTGCAGTAAGTACTATGGGGCCGATTATGAGTTTGGCGGTCCCAACGCAGGACAACGCAAACTTGCAGGTAGGACGCCACTGCCATGGAGGTGGCGGTCCCCCCACCGTATTATAAAATTTTGCCGGTCTGGCTGACTGGTGGAAACCTTGAAATACAGAATTTGGAACAGTGCTACAAGATAGCATGAGGCTCCCTTAAAGAAGCCGAGTGCTATCTCGTAGCATAGAGGGAGTCGACCAGCACCCTCAGAATGTGCACTGTCTGCAAAGCAGACAGTGTGCATTCCAACAGTGTTGGGCAGGGGGGCCTCTGCACTGCCCATGCCATGATGGTGCTGGGCATTGGCAATGCAGGGGCTTGCCTGTTGCCCCAGGACTTGTTCTCTGCCAGCCTTTTTATGGTAGGGAAACCGCCATGAAAAGGATGGCAGAGAACAAGGTTGTAATCATCAGGGCAGTGTTAAGCTCAGCGCTGCAGTGGCTGATTACAACCAGGACTGCTGGGAGCCAGTCAGGATCTTGGATCCTGGCGGAGACGGCGGTCATTGGCGGGACCGCCCGCCCAACTCTTAACATGGAGGTCCGACCACTAGCGTGAGTCTGGTGGTCTTGTGACCGCAAGACTTGAATGCAGGCCCTATATGTTTGTTAGGCAGCAGTGCATACATAAGGGGTATGGTAGTGTTTTGATATTCACCATGTATGGTGTACAACTGTGTGAATGGTCTAGGGCAGTGGTTCTTAAACTTTGCCTTTTGACTTCTGTGGACCCCCACTTAATCATTCTTGGAAACTCCTCCCCGCCCCCACAATCATTATTTGAATCTGGGTTCTCCCACAGAGTGATTACTAAGCATTTATGATGATTTTAACTACAAAACAATACACAAAAAACACAGAACAAAGCATTTATCAAACAGATATACAAATTATGAAATATTTAATTAATTCACAAACAAATATACAAAAATCTCATTTTTTAATTACTAGGAAGGCTGGAGATTTTCAGAGTTCAATAGAGGCCACTGATTGTCCATACTATATATTTGATGCATTAGTACTGTTCCCACAAATCAATCTGAGAGTACTATCTTGATTTTAGCCTCAAATTATAAATTCCTTCACATTTACAGAACATTTTAAAATTCTTAATTGTCCATTTTGCTTCTTTATTTATATACCCCTTATTAATCTATTATAGTTATTTAATTTTCTGAGCAGATACGGACCACCTCAGTAAGCTTCGTGGACCTGCAGAGGTCCCCAGACCACACGTTAAGAACCATTGGTCTAGGGCACATTTTGAAAGTTTCATGCATCATCTATTTTTCACTCCGAGTTAAACGTAATAGATTATTTGCAGTAGTATAGATAATTATTCTTTTCTCATTATTATGGTTGTCATGCAGGAGGAAGGGTTTATTGTTAAGTTCAAGAATTTCAATGTTTTGTATCTTCTAAGATCAGCAGGGGTTTCACTGGTGGCTTTATTAGTATGTGCTGCTAGGCATTTTAAGATGGTATTGCTGGTAGCTGACCTGTTATATGTTCAGGCACTTTAGGTAGTATACCTTTAGTATTTTAGTAGTGGGCTCTTGAGAACCAACACTTACCTCTTGAAGTAAATGCCTTACTTCTGTTTTGTTTACATTTTGGGGTGGTCTCTCAAGTAAATAACAATATTGTTTTTGGTTGTAGCTCTACCATAACAAGCATTACAATGGCATTTCTTGCATTTCCAATTTACATTCTTGGGGCTTGTGCTCTCCTGATTGTAAGCGCATCCAATGAACAATTGTTTGCCTTTCTGTGATGTTATATATTTTGCTCTTTCAGCTATTTTGTGTGAAAATAATTTAATAATATTGTTAAATATTGTGCTATTAATGTAAATTTCTTTGCCAATGTAGAGACAACCTAATTTCAATTGTGTTATGCTTTATACTTACATTTGTGTTGTAGATTGTAGTTACAGATCTTTTCAGTTTTAAGCTGACCCTGTTGAGATGTGGGTCAGGTGGTTTTCTGCTGTAAGGAAAACATTTATTTTAGTAACATTTTAAACATTTAGGTTTGGTTTTCTTGTAGGAGTTGTGGGGTTTCAGTTTTCTTTTTACTATGGGGCTACTTGATGTTTAAATATATTGTTTTCATGTTGCTTACACTTAACTTGCCTTTGCCCCAGTGTTCAAGTGTGGAGATCAATTAATCACTGTGTAGTGCTTTAATTTTGCTGCAGTTGAAAATTAGCATCTAAAGAAAATAAAAACAGAACCTTTGATTAATCATTTATACATTTCCCTTGTTAAATTATGTTAAGTCACATTGAGATAGTTTGCATTTTTCAATGTAATTGTTAAGGTATTTGGTACTTGTGTTGCAGTTTTCCTCTTTGCTGTTGTTTTGTAAATTCGGCAGTGTCATTCTCTTGCATGTTTTGTATTTCTTCTGCGAGAACTAGTGGGTTTTTCGGTTCCTTTTACATTGTTTTGTTGATTAACTTAATATTTTCATTGGTTAGTTTGCTTTGTGGTACTTTTTATTGGTTAATTATTGTTTTGTTTTTCTTTTTTTCAGTTATTAACTTTTTGTTGGACACTAATTAGTGTTTCTGTAATGTGAAATGTATGTGTGTAGTTTAATGTCTTATTTTAAAGCTTACATTGTTTATACTATTTTATTATGTTTATTTTTTAATGGTTATTTAAAAGTAGTTATATATATATTTAATGTTCACTTTGATGTATTTAAATATATGAATAATAAATAATGTCTGTTCACGTGTACTTATTCGTATTCATTTGAACTTTATTTCTGTTTGTTCTATTGTATAAATAAAAATGTTTCTGTTAATTTGCTCTTTTTTGCTTATTGTTAGTGATATTATTGTAGTCAATAGTGTGTATTTCCACATTTTTGTTATTGTGCATACTTATTTAAAGGTTACAGTATTTGTTTAAAATAGATATTTTGTACAGTAATAATTTTGTCACTGATACTTGTGTTGTTGTTAGATAAGTATTGTGGGATGGTGACATTTTTGTAAACAATATTACTTTGAAGATATTTTTTGAGTCAGTTTTCCACAAAATTATGTGATGGATTTGTTTGTGACATAATATGTGAATTTCAATTTAATTGATGAACATCTTCCCACTTTTCAACCTTCCCACACATGGTTCATTTCAGTGTAATGTAAATCTACCAGTAAGTGTGCAGGTACAAACAATTAAGTTTGGGATTGTACCTAATTCTTCTATTAAAGAGGTGCGTTAAAATTGCATAGAGTGGCCTTACTCAGCCCTCTTATTATGGTTACACCCCTTGGAGCATTCGCCATTTCATACTTACTAACATTGCTCATCAGTAATATATGCAATAATTACTTAAATTGCTTAGCCTAGACACCCTGGGGCCAAATCACAAAGTTATTTATGTCTAGGTAAAGTATCATCACTGTCATATCACTTGATGTACT
Source organism: Pleurodeles waltl (assembly GCF_031143425.1). NCBI lineage: Eukaryota > Metazoa > Chordata > Amphibia > Caudata > Salamandridae > Pleurodeles > Pleurodeles waltl. The sequence continues at coordinate 619,534,351 of NC_090437.1, read as the reverse complement.
TTAGGAACTAGCCACATACATTTTAAACTGTCCATATCTAAGCAATCATACAAAAAATGTTCATACTTCTCTATATTCCAAATTATGGGGCCAATTCACAAAGGTGTAAGTGAAGTAGTGCTACAGGAGTATGATGTCAAACACTATTAAATGTATTTGTGAATTTGACCCTTGCAGTTTTCTCATGCGTAACTGAACGTTTTCTTGCTCTGTTAATCATGCTGAAATTGCACATGCTTAAATTGTTTTCAGGAGCCAGACCCTTTTATAATAGAAAATTAGGCACACACCTAGACTCAACTTTAGTGACTCATTGTATACATGTGAGTCTCAGGTCCAAAAAAGAAGGTAATGTCATGTCCACATGGAGTAACAGCTGATGAGAGGAAGCAGATGTCCTGCTAGCAGAACAAGTCATGGTCATTTTGGAACCTGAATGCAAAAAGAACATAAAGTCAGAGATTAGCTCTCCAGAAAAAGTAAAAAGTAAAAGTAAGAGTAAAAGAACTAGGGTAATAAAGAAAAGCAAATACACACACTGGTTGTAAGTGTTGATTATGTGTGTGCTGTCCTACAAAAGAAAAATCAACACTGGGCATAAGAAAAGTGATATAATACCCCAGAATCTCCTCTCTCATTTCAGAGAACTGTCAATAGATTGCACTCCTCTCTCTGTGTACTTGGTGGGAGCATGCAGTACACATGCTATGCTCAGATCCAGTTTCAGCATATCAAAGATCTCATGGCACTATGCAATATAACTGTTTGGGCACCTTCTAGTAAGTAAAGGCAGTCACAGGAGCAAGTAGGTTCTCATAGATTTCCACAAGTATCCAGTAATAACCAGTAAGACTGAGAACATTCTTAACTGATTCTGGGTTGTGGAAATCTCTCAGTCAAGGTCAGTTCTGGGTTATAAAATCTTGCTTTTCTACTTCCCACCAGAAGCCCTGCATGCACCACAGAAATCTGCATACTTGGAAGCAATTTGTTTTGGTTTACTGATGGAACTCACCAGGGTGATTAGACATTCATTCCAAAAGGAAAACTGTCTTGTCAGAACTTTCTTGCTCTTGTGGTGATCTATGCTGTGGTAAACACAACCTCTACTGGACTACAGTTTGAAAAATCGTTTACCAGGAGAAAGTCAAAATGGAGGGATCCCTTGAGGCAGCTTGAATTTTCCTGGATCTCCCCTCACCTTCAGACCAACCTTAACATAAAATTATCTGAAAGCACATCTATTTACTGGAATTGTAATGCCATTGTCTCCCTAATCACTTTGAATGCATCTCCAGCCCCTTGCGTTCTAATGCTCTCTATCCAGAAGTATCCCTGTTCTCAGTCTATTGTTTATTGTAAACCATTCTCATCCCAATAATATTCTTGAGTGTAGACATAAATAAAAAAAATAAGTAAATAAATAATAGGTTGGATATTTTGGATGGCTTACTAGGATTGTAGCATCCTTCCTGGTTCCTGGTCTGGGGGCCTCATTTCCTCATTAACATTTCCTTCATACCCTTTGTTAAAATGCCAATTACTTATAGGTTTCTCTCTAAGCTAGGCAGCCTATGAATTGCTGCTACCATGACTTTTGTTTGGCCAGACCCTCCTGGTTTCCTAGTCTCTTGCCAGCAGTCACTGCAAAGTTCTTCAAGTTATTAACATGTGAATCAGTGACAACACTTTTTCAGTAATAGATTAACAACACTTTAAAAATTGTCACTTTTTCACCTTGACCCATCTTTTCAAACTATTCCTAATCCCAAAGCCATTGAACCTCTCAACATAGATTTTTATCACTGAGCAGGGTTCAGCTGTAATGTATTTGTTTATTTTTCTACTGCTCCATTATGGCCTCATTGCCTTTAAGAGAAATCTTGCTCTGTGGTTAGCTGCCTTTTCATTGTCTAGCCATTTTCGCATCTCACAAGGAATTTCAAAACTTCACAAAAACAAAAGGACAACAGGACCAATAATGTAGATTGAAATAAGTTCCTTGTGAACATATAAATGTTGGTTGTCACATGACCTTTAGCTCTAGTGTAAGAATTCCTTGATTTAAGAGTGGTCACATGATGTGCTGAAATAGCCGGGGAGACTGTGCATGCTTTCAGCTTCAGTTTCTTCAGTTGTGAGGAAATAGTAAGTCCTTTCAACTAATCTCTGTTTTTTTTCTTTCCAGCTCCTCCATTGTTTATGTCCTTTCCTGTACATCATGACTCCTTGAGACAGAGATTCTTCTGTTTAAACTCACATGTGTTTTCTACTTTCTGTATTTGGAACTTGAATCTCTTGAGTTGAAGTGAATTGCTGCAGATTCTAGATATTCAATCAATCAGGATCGCTGGGTGAGGGGATAAATAGAGTGCAATTAACAAAGATTCACAACAGTGGAAGGTGCCTGAGTAGTTTGCTCCATCATGAGTCGTAAGAACTTCGGGCCTGGAAGATTTCCCTTTATCTTTGGACCTCAGCTAGGAGGACACCTTTGCTAACCCTCCCTACCTGTTATGCCTAGCACTAAAGGCAACTTCCAGGTCATCACAACATATGCATTCTCCGTTCAGACTCATCAGGCCCTATACATTAGCCATTCTACTGCACAATCTTGTCTGATAAGTTACTCTTTATTGCAATCTACAAATTACTTCTAAAATCTTGATCCACGATTCTTACTGGAATGCCACCAGTGATAAATCAGTTTTCTGGGCTCTAGGGTGTTGATGGTGATATATTAAAATGCCAATAAATGTGTATTGGTTGTCGCTGTCACTCCAGATAGTCCAGGTATTACAATAAAAATCAAAAGTGCCGAAACACAAATTTGAGTGTTGACTCTTCATGGATAGTGAGCACGAGTAGTCATGTCATTCTGCTGTTGCTTAGAAACTCATATAAATCCTCTCATGTTCAACATTTACCTCAGAAAATGTTCTTCCATCCAACTACATTAATGATACAATTATTGGCATTAAAACAGATACAGATACCATCTTCAACTCTGACTGAATAAACTGCACAACTGAAATAGACTGATGGATAAAACATAGCTACCTAAAGTTTATACCATATAAAAAAGATATAGGCCCTCATTATGTCAATGGCGGTAATGACCGCCAACCGCCGCGGCGCCAAAACACTGTCACCACGGCTACCTACCGTCCCCCATATTATTACCGTAGCCAGATTTCCACCAGAAGACTGGCGGAATTCCTGCTGCGGCCATGGCAGTGGGCGGCGGTAAGGTGGCACTGCTGCCTTCAGCAGTGCCAAGCCAGTAGACCACCGGGGACCTTATCAAGACCAATGATACGGCCTGCCGGTGTTCTGCTGGCGGACGCTGCTGCTGACAGCAGCGCCACGTTCCGTCTCCTGCCAGAGAACCCCTTGCAAGCAGGTAAGTCGGGTGCTCCTACAGGGAAGGGGGTGGGGTCATTGTATGTGTTTGTGTGTGTGTGTGTGGGGATGTGGGTGTATGTTTCGGTGGGTGTGTGGCGTGTGGAATGCGTGGGTGCATGAATGGGTGTCAGTGTGAGTGTACGTTGTGTTGTGTGAATGCGTGTGTGCTTGTATGTATGTCAGTAGGTGTGGATGTGTGTGTGAATGGATGTATGCATGCGTGGGTGAATGTGGGTATGAGTGTGTGTATGCGTATGTATGTTGGTGCATGAATGTGTGTATGTCGTGGGTGGTCGGAAGGGGGAAGTTGAGGGAGGACTCTGAGGAGGGGTGTGTGAGAGACCCCTATCAGTGACAGGGAAGAAATTCCCTGGCACTGATAGTGCCTACTGCCATGGTGTTCGTGGCGGTCAGGAAGCCATGAACACCATGGCGGTAGACATGGTCATAATCCCGTGGGTGGGACAGTGACTGCAGCCTGGCTGGAGACTGAAGTCTCCAGCCCGGCGGCTGTTACCGCCCTGGCGAACGGGGTGGTACATTGGCAGTTTGGCTTGTGCCAAACCGCCAGTGTCATATTTTGGGAAAGAGTACCGACAGCCTGTGGCAGTACTTTTTGCCAAAATACCGCCATCCGCCAGGGTCATAATGAGGGCCATAATGTCAACTGGCAACACTTCTCTTATACATTCATATCTTTCCTCGTCTTCTTCTCTGGGATGTGATCACCCCCCTACACTAGTAAAGACTACTAATCCATCATAAATATGAGTCCATTAAATGGTACTTCTATCATATTGTCAGAGGGAAAGGCAGAAATATGGCTTAGGAGGCTTTGATGTTTGATGAATTTTGGATTCTTATTATAATTCACAATACAGGGACAACACATTTTCACATATAGGCCCTCATTACAACCCTGGCGTTCGGTGTTAAAGCGGCTGTAAAACCGCCAACAGGCCGGCGGTAAAAAAAATGGAATCACGACCATGGCGGAAACCGCCAACATAGACAGCCACTTTAACACACCGACCGCCACGGCGGTACAAACAAACACCGCGGCGGTAACTGCAAACAGACAGGCGGAAGACAATGTACCGCCCACACTATTACAACAGGCCAATCCACCACCTTTTCCGGGGCGGATTCACCGCGAGCAAAAACACGGCAGAAACAGGACTTGGAAGGGAAAACACTCACCTCTACTCACCCCATGAGGAACCAGGATGCCATGGAGCCAGAACTCCATATTCTACCTGCCTTTGTCTTCCTGCTCCTCTACCAGGAGCACAAACGCCGGCAGCGAAGACCACTGTGAGTACTGCACCTCCGACACAGGGAAGGGAAAAGAGAGTGACACACACACGCAACACGCAACACCCCCACCCCCACCCTCACCCACTACAACACACACACAAATACATGTTGATACATTACAGTTACACCCTCCAACCCCCCCCAGAAGAATGCAAAGACAAAAGGAAATGATTGTAACGATTGTAATCAATTAAAATCCAGTACTCAAAAATATATATATACACTATTAACAAATATATACACCAAGAATTCAAGTCCATGTACTGCACATACATAGTCCGTGGACCACTGGGCCCAAAATGCATGGCCGAAGCCCACATAAGATACCCGATCAAAACGGAGAGAACACTGCAGGGTCATCAGATAGAAATACAACAGGCACCTCAGGGGGAAGGGAAGGGGAGGCACCTCAGCCGGATGAGTGCACGACTCCAGATCCACGAGGGGGCTCCATGCCCACTGCTTTATCCTGGGGAGTGCAATGCCACAGTCTCTCAAGTCTCTCCAGTGGGTGATTTGCCCACTGCTTTATCCTGAGGAGTGCAAAGCCACAGTCTCACAAGTCTCTCCAGTGGGTGGTTTGCCCACTGCTTTATCCTGGGGAATACAATGCCACAGTCTCTCAAGTCTCTCCAGTGGGTGGTTTGCCTACTGCTTTATCCTGGGGAGTGCAAAGCCACAGACTCACAAGTCTCTCAAGTGGGTGGTTTGCCCACTGCTTTCTCCTGGGGAGTGCAAAGCCACAGTCTCACAAGTCTCTCAAGTGGGTGGGTTGCCCACTGCTTTACCCTGGGGAGTGCAAAGCCACAGTCTCTCAAGTCTTTTAAGTGGTTGGGTTGCCCACTGCTTTATCCTGGGGAGTGCAAAGCCACAGTCTCTCAAGTGGATAACAGTCTCCACTGGTTCTGGAGGGGGCTTGGTGCCCAGAGTGCTTCATCCTGCCAAGGACAGAGGTAGTGGATGTGAATCTCCACTGGTTCTGGAGGGGGCTTGGTGCCCAGAGTGCTTCATCCTGCTCGTGGCGGCCTCAGTAGCAGCGGTGCTTGCGGCGCTCATTGGCCTGTGGTGCTGGTGGGTGGTTCAGTGAGCGTGTTGGTGGCGGCGGTGTCCTTGGCAGCGGTGCTGGTGGCGGCGGTGTCCTGGGAAGCGGTGCTGGTGGCGGCGGAGTCCTAGGAAGCGGTGCTGGTGGCGGCGGTGTCCTTGGCAGCGGTGCTGGTGGCGACGGTGTTCTGGGAAGTGGTGCTGATGGTGGCGGTGTCCTTGGCAGCGGTGCTGGTGGCGGCGGTGTCCTTGGCAGCGGTGCTTGTGGCGGCGGTGTCCTGGGAAGCGGTGCTGGTGGCGGCGGTGTCCTTGGCAGCGGTGCTGGTGGCGGCGGTGTCCTGGGAAGCAGTGCTGGTGGCGGCGGTGTCCTTGGCAGCGATGCTGGTGGCAGCGGGGTCCTTGGCAGCGGTGCTGGTGGCGGTCTTGTCCGCCGTGCAGGTTGGCAGCGACTTCCCTTTCTTTCTATGCCCCTTCCCCACCTTGGATGGTGACGCAGCTGTCTTCCCACTCCCGACTGTAGTCCTGGGAGAGCCCTTGGTGGCAGGTGTTTTGCCCTTCTCCCTCCGGGCAGTGGCCAACTTCTTAGGCTTCTGAGGTGGGGGACTGTCCGTGGTCTGGCTCCTTGGCACACTGGCTGCCCTGCTGCTTGGCGCACTCCAGAAGCCGGTTACTGCTGGCACCACTGTTCCCGCTGATGTGGTGGCTGAGGTGCTGGGTTGGGACCTGGAAAGGCGTGCCCTTCGGGACTGAAGGGGTGGGGGAGGTGAGGGGAAGAGGTCAAGGTTGGACAGGAAAAGTTTTTAGACACACTGGGACAGGTAGATGGAGGGGATTTGGGAATGGAGGAAGAGGAAGTGGTTGTAGGAGGTGTACGTTTGCTGAGTTTGGGTGAAGGTGCATGGGCTGGAGGCTGTAGTGAGGTGGATGGCTGTTGGGTGGGTGTGTTACTGCGTTTGTGTACCTTGGGAGGTGGGCTCACAGACACACTGGGAGAGGACACAGGGGATGTGTGAATGGTAGTGGGGGTGGTGAGTGCACGTGAGCGGTGTGTGGTGATGGGTGTGCTGGTGATGGACGTAGTGGCTGAAGATGTAGTGCATGCAGGTGTGAGTGGAGACGTGACAGAGAGGGAGACGAGGAGGAGGGGGACACAGTGGAGGCAGTGGATGTTGGTATGTCTGCATGGGTATGATGCTTGTGTGAGTGCCTGTGGGATGTGTGGTGCTTATGTTTGCCAGAGCTTCCCTTGTGTGTTGAGGTGTGTGCATGCTGGTCTGATTGTGTGCTTGGGATAGGCTGAGGTACAGGGGTTTGGGTCTGGGTGGAGGAAGTTGCAGGGGGGAGGCTGGACACAGGGACAATGGCTGCCATCAGTGCTGAGGCCAGAGTCTGAAAAGCTCGCTGTTGGGCTGCCTGACCAGAATGAATGCCCTCCAGGTATGCATTTGTCTGTTGCAACTGCCTCTCTACACCCTGGATGGCATTCAGAATGGTAGACTGCCCAACAGTGAGGGATCTGAGGAGGTCAATGGCCTCCTCACTGAGGGCAGCAGGGCTGACAGGGGCAGGGGCTGAGGTGCCTGGGGCGAAGGAGATGCCCGCCCTCCTGGGTGAGCGGGCACGGGGCCCACACTGAGTGGCTGCTGGGAGGGCAGTGCTGGTAGGAGGGTTGGCGGCTTTACCTGTAGATGCGGGGGGCGCAGAGGGGCCCACCACCGCAAGGGATCTCCCATCAGAGGAGGAGTCCGTGTCACTGGTCTCAGCTCCTGTCTCCTCCGTGGAGCTCCCCTCGCCCTCCGTCCCACTGGTGCCTTCAGATTCCGTTGTCTCGCCCTCCAGGGCCATGTGGGATGCTGCTCCCTCCTGCTCCGGTGCCACTGCTCCTCCACCTGATGATGCTATTGCACACAAGAACAGGGAGACCACAAAAAGGGGGGGAAAGACAGAAGAAAGACATGTTCAGTGCATGCAGTACCACTACTGTTCGCGGACACTACAGACGCAGAAGCCCTCTGCACTACGCCGTGCACTTAGAGTTCCCTAATTAATCACAGGGACATGGGGTACAAGGCCCATGCCCGATTGCTGCACACATGGAAGTCACACGAGCCTGACTAGGTGTAGTTGGCTCTGAACACTGGTGTGGTGGGGTGCCACATGGCCTGCCTTACGAAAGGACCTTGCCTACTAAAATCGCCCTGGCCTAGGGAAACTCACAGCCCACCTCCTCCACCCAGACACCTCCAATGCACGCTGATTCAGCTGAATGAGAGTGTACTCACCCCCTTATGGCTGCTTTGATGCTCTCAAGCACCCATCCAACTCCGGATATGCCACCACCAGGATCTGGAACATCAGGGTGGTCATGGTCCGAAGGGCACCCCTTCCACGTTGGGAGGCCATCCCCACCTGGGCCTCTGCCGTCTTCTTGCTCCAGCAGCGAATGTCCTCCCATCTTTTACGGCACTGGGTGCTCCGTCTGTGGTGGACCCCCAGGGTCCGGACTTCCTTGGCGATGGCACGCCAAATATCCTTCTTCTGGTGGGCGCTGACCTACAGGAATAGTACAGGGGAAAAGGAGAAGATATAACCGCCCGGACCGTCACAGTCATTGCCCCGCGTTCCTACCCTTGCCATGACGCACATGCACTCACCGTCATTTCATGCACGCCTCATTCTCCCCCCCCATCTTCCATCCACACCACTCCACATAGGCATTGCCCATACAGCATGCTCACAGTGTACTAACCTGTTTGTATGGAGGACCGTAGAGTAGTGTGTACTGGGGGAGGACCCCATCCACTAGTTTATCCAACTCCTCCGTGGTGAAGGCAGGGGCCCTTTCCCCAGACACATGAGCCATTGTCTCTTCCAGACTCTTGCAGTGTAGGTCCTCTCCTGTTGAAGATCAGGTATCAAGTGAGTTAACATATAGAAAATGGCAGTCACGTCCGCGGCGGTGCGCACCGTCACCGCCGGCGTAAGTCGTCATTGGCTCCTGGGACCCATAGGGTCCAATGTTAACCAGTGCAGGATTGCGCTGCAGTCTTCCACCGCCTACCGCGACGGTGTACAACGCCAGCGCAGTTACCTCATATCCCCTTGTCCCACATTACAGGTCAGGCAGCCATTTCAGGGGGCCACGTGGCATTATTTTTAAAAGCGTCACACATATCTAGGCCTTGCATACACACTAAGACAGGCACATAGCGGATTTAAAAATGTGTGCAATAAAGTTGTGTTTTCGTACCTCAGTGTTGGCTGACCCTCTGCTCGCTGTTCTCCTCCACGTCCGCTGGGGCAGGTGAGGAGATGGCGGCATCCTCCGGTGTACAGACCGCTGGTGGACCTGTCGACAATGGAAGAGTGATATGTAATTGTCACCTACAGACTGGACCATGCCACAATCCATGGTGTGCCCAGTTGGAGCCGGACTTGCTGTCAGACGACAGTGGCCATAGCATCAGGGATGTCCCAGCCAATGTTCTCCAATGTGTTGTCCAGAGTGTTGTCTGCCCTGCTGAAACACATGCGCAGCTACATCGTTTTCCTCAGGTGGAGGATTTGCCTACAGTGAAAGGTGACCTCTATGCCCTGAGACATATCCCCAACATCATTGGTGCCATTGACCCCAACTTGTCATGGCTACTGACCCCAGTGAGAAATCCAAGGACAAGGGCAGAGGAACGCTACAATGAGGCACATGGGTGAACTAGGAGGGTTATAGAGAGGGCCTTCGGCCTCCTGAAAGCCAGGTTCAGGTGCCTCCATATGACAGGTGGTTTCCTATTCTACTCACCAAAGAAGGTTTGCCAGATCATCGTGGCCTGCTGTATGCTGCACAACTTGGCTTTGCGACAACAGGTGCCTTTTCTGCAGGAGGATGGTCCTGAAGGAGGCCTTGTCGCAGCTGTGGAGCCTGTGGACAGTGAAGACGAGGAAGCAGAAGAAGAGGATATCGACAACAGAAACTGGAGAATACTTACAGTGAGACACAGGTAAGAAGACATCACTGCCTGCTACATCTGATACACTTGTTCTACCTCTCATCTGTCTGTAACTTTCACCCAGTGTATGGACCCTGAGTTGTCACTTTTCCTTTCGATTTCACAGATGTAGGTCCCACTGTGTGACATCTGCTTTGTTTCCTCATGCGAAAGCACAGACTGACTCCAGATAGTTTTGGGATTTTAGGGTGTTTATTTAAGTGCTAAATAGTGGAGGGGATTGTAAAATGGTCAGGGGTGATGGTGGAGGAACGTCCATGGCAAAGTCCAGTCTATTAGTCTCACAGGTGCATTGTCCAAGGGGGCATAGGAAGTGGAGCTGGGGCAGTTGATGGATGGACAGGGTGACAAAGTGGGACAAAAGGATGAAATTCAGGGTAGTCTCATTTCTTGGCGGGGGTCTTGGCATTGCTCTCTGTCTTTGTCCTGGATCTCATGGACCGCTTGCAGGGTGGTTCACCATCAGCAGGGGGTAGGGTGCTGGTGTCGTGGTCCTGTGGCGGTGCCTCCTGTCCACTAGCGCCGGCAGAGGTGGTGGGCAGTTCATCATCCAGGCTAGTGTCAGGGGCCCCTTGATGTGCCACAGTGTCCCTCCTGGTGTTGACGAGTTCCTTCAGCACCCCTAGAATGGTGCCCAGGGTGGTATTGATGAATTTAAGGGCCAGATGTAGCAAAGTTTTGCGAGTCGCAAATGGCCCAAATCGCAATTTGCGACACCGCAAAATCGGAAATGGGATGCAAAAATTCCATTTCCGTAGTGCAAATTGTGATGCGAGCCATTACCGACTGATTTTGTGACCCGCAAATAGGAAGTCGCAAATTGCGAGTCGCAAACCATATGAAAAAGCCACTTGCAAATTGAGACTAGTCGCAAAAAGCCCATTTTGCACACCCAAATTACTACTAAGTCAGAGCAGGTGGTAACCAGAACCAAAGTATAAAAGTACTCAAAATGGCTGAAATATATGTGATAGCAAGGAGGAGGAGAGTCCACGCCGCCCAGCAGTTGAGGAGGAGGAGCCAGAGACAGGAGAGGATATACAGAACCAGGCAGACACTTTTCCAACAAACTGAGGAGGAGATTTATGACAAATACAGACTCAGCAGTGCAGCAATATTAGAATTAATTGATCTACTCAATCCGCAGCTTCAACGCCGGACTGTGCGCGGCAGCGCCATCCCCACACATGTGCAAGTGCTATGCTCCCTGGACCTCTTGGCCTCGGGTAGCTATCAGGGGGTGATTGCATTGGCAGGTGGGGTATCCCAAAGTGCACTCTCACAGTTCCTCAGATGTTTCCTAGATGCATGTACCTACCCAGGAATGAGGCAGAAATTAACAGCACCAAGTTGGACTTCAACAGAATTGCCAACTTCCCTCATGTAATAGGGTGTGTGGACGGGACACATATACAAATTTGCCCTCCTGCAAATCTGGAATATCTGTTCCGCAATAGGAAATGTACCCACTCACTGAACATCCAGGTGGTATGTGACGCCCATAATGTGATCACTGACATTGTATCCAAATTTCCAGGGAGTACACATGACTCTTACATTTTCAGGCACAGTGGAATACACCAACACCTAGAACGTGGGGAGTTTGGAGATGGCTATCTATTAGGTATTGCTGAATACACCCTGAAGCCATACACACAGGTCACTGTAGATACCATCCATGCCCTGCTAACATTTCTTTTTTTTGCCAAACAAGTGACAGTGCATATGCGCTAAGACCACGGATACTTACCCCGTACCTAACACCTAACAATGAGAATGAGAGGCGATATAACAGTGCACATCGGCGGACCAGAAATGTCATAGAGAGGACCTTTCGACTGTTGAAGGCAAGATTCCGATGCCTCCACAGAAGTGGAGGTGCGCTCCAGTATGCCCCAATAACAGCATTCAAGATAGTTGGCGCATGCACAATACTACACAACATTGCCACGAGACGTGGACTACATCTCACCCCTGCAGACCCAGATTCAGAGGATGAGGAGCAAGAGCTACCACATCGGCAGCCTGGAGATAGAAGCATTGCAAATCAAGGCAGACAGAGACGGGACCACATTGCAACCCAATACTTTGGAAGATACGTGGCAACTGACACCACACTCACTAATGTCACACACAAAGAGCCCAGTTGTGTAGTGGAACAAACAAAACATTTTAATTAGTGAACCTAATGACGAAATAATATAACTGTCCATAAGGGGCTGCACATGTCTACCCTTAATGAGGACACATTAACTGCATGTGCCTCATGAGTCCTGCAATGTCCTTGCCTACATCCTCCTCCTGGTTCGCTCAGCATGGCTCGTCCCAGGTGGGTCAGCTGACCCCTGACGTGCACTTCCACTCCTCAGTACACGTGTGTCAGTGGCAGATACACTGCTGATAGTGGACCCCTCCTCACTGTCCTGAGGGGTCTCACCCGTGCCCCTTGCCACCTGCCTGGCCTCCAACATGTCCACTGCGTGGCTAATGCGGCCCAGTCCCCGTGCCACATCCCCTGCAAAGTGGCCAAGTTCCACCTGCAGACTCACGGTCCGTCTTGACAGGCCTGTAGTGTTCATGGCAAGACGGCCAATGGACGCTGCCATGCGGTCAAATCTGGTAACTAGGTGGCGCTCCCGGTGCCTTGCGCTGTCTCTCAGCCACCAGTTCCGTCACCAGTTGGTGGATTGACTGTGTAAGTTCGCTAATATTGTCATTTAGTCTTGTGAACTGTGTGGTCACATCAGCCAGGCCATGTGTCATATTATTTTCCAGTCTCTGCATTGCACCTGATATTATCCATAATTGCCTTGTTTGCAGGCGCTGACCGGAAAGGAGGGATGCCTCGACTGCAGACATTGATGCCTCCCCTATATCCTCCTGGGGCACTGCCTGGACTTGGACTCTGCGACGCGGTTGTGCTGCTGGCTCTGGATGTCTCACTGTGTGGCTGGAGCCAGGTGTCGTGTTTCCTTCCTCCATGTCCTGTACTTCTTCTGGAGGGGACTGTGGTGGTGTTGTGCTGGGCCCTGGAATGGCTGCTGCAGGCTCCTGCACTGCCTGTGGCCTGCTGTCTTCACCCTGGATGGTGTGGCTGGTGGGTGTCTTGTGGGAGACCTGTGGGACATAGGGAACACACTGTCAGTCTCTAACATCTGTTGTATGCCTCATAATAAATATTTGCCTATATGCTGACTACTGTACTACATTGCCCATAATGCACCATTCTGGTGGTTGCTAGTCTGGAATGGAGGTAGTCTGGTTGTGCATGCTGCTGTGTACTGGGAGAGTGTGGATATAGCATTTGTAGGTGTACATGCCTATTTCATGGTACTCACTTTTGGCTGTCCCTTGCGCTGACGTGTCTAATGCTCCCATTCCTGACACAGCCTCAGGCTCTAGTGTCTGCTCCACCAATTCCTCCATGGCTGTGGGTGGTGGGATGGCAGATGGGCCTCCTCCTGTGCCCCTCATTTCCCTGAGGCGCTCTGCCACCCTCTCCTTTGTCCTGTAGCGCAGGTCGTACCACCTTTTTTTTTATTTCATCAAGGGTTCGGTGGCTCACCCCAATGGCATTGATCCTCTCCTGGATTTGCAGCCAGATCCTCCTCTTCTCAGTGTCTGGGACACTCAGGGCTGCCTTGCCAAAAAGCTAGTCATGGTGCTGGCAGCATCCTTCTGTCAGCACCTCAAGTTCTTTTTCGGAGAACTTTAGTTTCCTCTTCCTTCCTGCACTGCCTGTGTCTTCCATGATAGCAGCAGCTCCTCTCTCCAGGTAGTTGTACAGCAGTTTGAAAAGGGTGTGGTCCTCCCTCCTCCCAGGTGTATTTGATGACTTCCTGGTTCTGATGTCATCAGCAAGAGCCAGGAAGTGTTTTTCCAACTGTTTTGCTGCACCTGCATGCAATTTGCAGGCCAGTCGCAAATTGCGACACCCGACTCGCAAATTGCAAGTTCGCTTTTAGCGAGGTCGCAAAAAGCGACCTCGCTAACAGCGGACTCGCAATCTGCAGTGCGACATCATTTGCGAGTCGCAATTTGATGTCGTTTTTTTTTCTTGGATCCCATTTTGCGAGTCGGAAATTGCGATTCGCATTGACTCGCAATCTCCGACTCGCAACATTTTTCCTACCGGCATCTGGCCCTAAGTTCCTCCCTGAACCCCAAATACTGTTCCTCCTGCTGCCGCTCGGTCTCCTGAAACTTGGCCAGTACCGTTGCCATCGTCTCCTGGGAATGGTGGTAGGCTCCCATGATGTTGGAGAGGGCCTCGTGGAGAGTGGGTTCCCTGGGCCTGTCCTCCCCCTGTCGCACAGCAGCCCTCCCAGTTCCCCTGTGTTCCTGGGCCTCTGTCCCCTGAACCGTGTGCCCACTGCCCCCAGGTCCCTGCTGTTGTTGGGGAGGTGGATTAGCCTGGGTTCCCTGTAGTGGTGGACACACTGCTGCTTGACGTGTCCTTGGGACAGAGGTATGGGCCCGCTGGGTGGGTGCTGTGCTGGTGTTTCCAGAGGGGGGAGACTCTGTTGTGGCTTGTGCCAGCGTGAGAGGAACCGACTGTCCTGAGGTCCCAGATGGGCCGGGCTGGTCATCTAGATCCAGTTGGACAGAGCTGCTGTCATCCCTGTGGGCCTCTTCTGTGGGGGGAGTGGACACGTCTGGAACCTCCTGTCCGGTGATGTTGGGTAGGGGTCCTGCAGGGGTGTAAAGGCATGATTATTGCATCTGTGTGTGCCATGGTGTGCAATGGGTGGGTGACCCTGTACCCCAGTGCTTGCAGTCTTGTCTAGGACCTTGTGTGCTAATTGTTTAGGGGTCTGTGTGGGTATGTGTAGTGGCCATGCATTGGTGATGGGTGTCCATGCATTGTTGTTGCATGCAGGGCTTGGTGTTGGGATGTGTGGTTTGTGATAGTGGGACATATGTGAAGAGTTGGAGTGATGGGGGTGAGGGTGACGATGGGGGCATGTGATAGCATGCAGGTAGGGTGGGGGATATGGTAGTTAAGATTTGACTTACCAGAGTCCATTCCTCCTGCTACTCCTGCGAGGCCCTCAGGATGCAGTATAGCCAAGACCTGCTCCTCCCATGTTGTTAGTGGTGGGGGAGAGGGTGGGGGTCTGCCGCCAGTCCTCTGAACCGCAAGGTGGTGTCTTGAGACCACGGAACGCACCTTCCCCCGTAGGTCGTTCCACCTCTTCCTGATGTCATCCCGTGTTCTTGGGTGCTGTCCCACTGCGTTGACCCTGTCCACGATTCTGCACCATAGCTCCATCTTCCTAGCTATGGTGGTGTGCTGCACCTGTGATCCGAATAGCTGTGGCTCTACCGGGATGATTTCCTCCACCATGACCCTGAGCTCCTCCTCAGAAAACCTGGGGTGTCCTTGCGGTGCCATGGGGTGGTGTGGGTGATGTGTGAGGTGGTGTGTGTTGTGATGTGTGGGGTGATGTTTAGAGGTGTGTGGGGTTTTGTGCGTGTATGTGTGATGGTGTTGTGTGCCTCT
Source organism: Pleurodeles waltl (assembly GCF_031143425.1). Classification (NCBI taxonomy): domain Eukaryota; kingdom Metazoa; phylum Chordata; class Amphibia; order Caudata; family Salamandridae; genus Pleurodeles; species Pleurodeles waltl. The sequence goes on along the minus strand of NC_090437.1, from coordinate 619,519,078 downwards.
GTATGATGGGTTGTCTTTGCTGTCTCTCTGGCCTTCGTCTAAATTTCTGGTCATAAGGGTTTGTGGGTGATGTGGGTGTGTGTTTTATATTGTATTGGGTGTGTGGGAGTGGTGTATGTATGTGTATCAGGTGTGTGTATTTGGAATTGTCCAATGTGGTAGTGTTTTGTAAATTTGTGTGTATTTTGAGTGCAGCGGTGTGTACCGCCAATGGAATACCGCGGTTGAAAGACCGCCGCGTGGATTCGTGGGTCGTGATAGTGTGGGCGTATTCCTGTTGGCGTGACGGTGTGGGTTTTGTTATCGCCAGTTTATCACTGACCTTTGGTGTGGCGGACTTGTGTGGGTGTCTCGATTTTGGCGGATTCCGAGCTGTGGGTCATAATATCTGTGGTGGAATTCAGCGGCCGCGGCGGTGTGTTGGCGGTCTTCTGCGCGGCGGTAAGCGGGATTTACCGCCAATGTTGTACTGAGGGCCATAGTCTTGTTTATTTTCTTCTTTAGTCTTTCATTATTAGTCCATTGTTTGTTGACTCCAGGTTAACACTCTTGTTTGGTCTTTTTCTTTCTGCAGGTATTCAGGTCAATGACCATCACCCTCAGGAGAAGGAGAGACAAAGCAGTGAGTATATATATCAGTTTTCTGCTTTCCTACCACCGCAGGTACACCCTACATGGTGTTGTTCATGCGTTAGGAGGAGTGTGTAGGCACTGTTTTTTTTTTGGCGGGGTCAAACCCACTCACTGATACTTTTCTTTGGAACACTGTCACCCTGAAGTGTACCCTTGAGGTTGTCACTGAGAGCTGAGATCATACGCAAGTGGACTAGACAACTCTCTCAATATCTTTGCTGCTCCTCGCACTAATGCAGAGCCAATAGAGATTGACAGCTCACCCAGGTCATGCACAAATAAGAAGCATGCTCTGTGATACAAAGCAAAACAAAGAAAAACAACCCCCCAAAAAAACTACAATAGCAACGGCTGTCCCCTTTCCCCACTCACCTCTATTGACACATCTCTCTGTTAGTTGTGGCGGGCATTCACGTGTTGTCCAATGTGGTCGGGCTCAACTGCCCTTTGGTCCACACCTCGGATTACTCCTCCTCGCGGTCGCTATTCCTGCTGTGGCTCTTCCGCTCAGTTTCTGGCTGCTGGTTCTCCGTCTTTGGTACGCTTTGAGGATTGCTGTCTGAGTTCTTCCTGATTCCTCTGTGTACTTCGTATGCAGCACTCCCCCTCCTCCTTATATCTCACATCCTGTTGCCCTATGTTCCTCCTCCAATGGGTAGCGTCCGGTAGGAGTGTGGTTCGTGGGTTGTCCTCCTGAAAACAGAAGTTTCTTGTTACTGCTGATGTCCGCAAGTCAGCTTTTCTTTTGTTCCATTAGTGACTGGTGTTTTTTTTCTTCAGGTTTGCAGTGTAACTCAGATGGAACGCCAGAGGCGAGATCGCAGATCACATCAGGCGCAGCGAAAAGTGATTTAGGGAATTCTTCACATACCTTCATCCATACTTTCTTCCTTGAAAGAAACAGTGAGCTGGGGTAACAGGACAGGAAGTCAGCATTACCCTGATCTTTCACTTTTCTCGTAGGGTAGTAAATCTATAGGGCTGCAGTGCTAGGAACCACCTAAGGATGCAAGGATTGTTACAGTTATTGCGAGACATCCATTCCAACAGGGCATGGTTGGCATAGAGAATAAACTTGCACCGTCCAGGTAGTATCTAAGAGCTTCTATAACCCACTTGATGGCAAGGGCTTCTTTTTCTATCATTGCGTATTTTTGTTCCTGTGGAAACAATTTACAGCTCATAGACAGAATCGGCCTTTCAGCCCTGTTTTCATCAGTTTGGGAGAGGACAGCCCCTAGACCTACTCCCAAAGCATCTGTTTGAAGGATGAATGTTTTTTGGAAATCTGGACTGCTCAATACAGGCTCAGTCAGAAGAGCTTCTTTCAGTGCTTAGAAGGCCCCATATGGTATTGGGACTGGGTTTTTTTTGGTTCCTTTTCGATGACCTTCCCCTTCTTTAGTAAATCTGATAGGGGTGTTGCTTTCATGGAAAGATGGGGAAGAAAACTCCTATAATAACCATTCAACCCCAAGAAGGCTCTGAGATCACATTTCAATTTTGTGAAAGAACATTTCTGGATAGCTTTAACATTTTCAGTTTTTGGCCTTATCAAACCCTGCCCCGGAAGGTAGCCTAAATAATTCACTATGGTTGCGACTTGGTGGCTTTTCTTGGCCTTTCCTAAATGTTGTTAATGATGTCCCCAAGAGAGACTGTAGATAACAATGTCATTGATATATTCGGCTGCATATGCCTTATGGGGTACCAATATGCTATTCATCATTCGTTGAAGCGTAGCTGGCACCCCATGGAGACAAAAAGGCAGGACAGTAAACTGGAAAAGACCCACAGGTGTACAAAAGGTGGTTTTCTCTTAATTAGCAGGCAAGAGTGGGACCTGCCAGTAACCCTTACAGAGATCTAACGTACTAATGTAAAAGGAATCTCCCAATTTCTCAATCATCTCATCCATTTGGGGCAAGGGATAGGAATCAAACTTAAAAATGTTATTCACTTCTCAGAAATCAATACAAAATCGTATAGACCCATCCAGTTTGGATACTAACGCAATGGGTGAGTTGCACTCATTTACAGAAGGTTTTATGACTCCCATCTCAAGCATTGTTTGGACTTCTTGTCTGATAGCATGTCATCATGCTTCTGGCAACCAGTAGGGCTTAAGGTGAACAATTTGTCCTGGCCAGGTGTGAATAGAGTGGGTGATAACATTAGGCCTGTGGTTGTGGAAAACACCGATAGTAATGAGGATATGTTTCTAAGGAGTTCTTGTTTCTTTTTGTTTTCTAGTGTGGGTAATATACTGTTGGTTATTGGGCAGCGTTTGCCTTCACAGGCTATATAAAGAACGTGACCCTCCCATTTTTTAACAGATTGATACAACATTTTATTAGCAGAAGAGTGCACCATTAGCAAAACTAAGTCACCCACATCATACTGTCTCATAGAGGTGTGTTTGTCATACTGGGTCTTTTGTACTTGTTGGTATACCTCTAGATTTTGACAATCTATCTCTTGAATTTGAGCTAGGCATGTTCTAAACTCGAGTACATATTCTAGCAATGGGTTAGAGCTGTCTTTCTCTTCTTCTTCTGTTTCTCTTGCCATGTCCAATACAGTAAGTGGCTTATGGTCAAAAATCGATTCAAAGGGAGAATACCCTGTACTACTTTGCTCCTTGCATCTGATTGTGAATAACGTCTGTGGTAACATTAGGTCCCATTTTCTATTTTCTAGGTCTAACATTTTTTTAAAGTGGTATTATGGTAGCATTTTAGCGCTCTACAAGGCCATCTGTTTGCGGTGATAGGCAGCAGCACCTATTTGTTTAATGCCAAGCTGTTCGCATATTTGTTTCATGAGCTTGGAAGTAAAAGGAGTACCTTGGTCTGTTCATATTTCTCGTGGGAAACCCACCCTAGAGAAGATGTCTATCATAGCCTTGGCTATAAGGTTGGTGGTGGGTCCACGCAAAGGTACAGCTTCCGGATATCAGGTTGCATAGTCAACAACCACCAATGCTTACCGATGATCATTTTTAGTAGGAAGCAAAGGGCCAATTATATCCATGCCTATTCTGAAAAAGGGTACTTCTATAATAGGTAGGGGACCTAGAGACACTTTCTTTGGTAAACTCAAATTATTTTTTGGACATATCAGACATTCCTTACATTACTTTCTGACCTGACTATATACTCCTGGCCAATAGAATCATTCTAATATAGCCTTCTCCATTTTTTCTGGGCCAAAGAGACCTCCTAGAAGGTGGCTGCGTGCTAGATAGAGTACCTTCTCTCTGAAAGGGTTAGGAACAAGCAACTGCTTTGTTCCCTCTTTATCATTCTTTCTATACAATAAAGCCTGCTGACAAAGAAAGTAAGGACCTACAACTAGGGGGTCCTTTTCGTCTCTAGCCCCTATCCATGCCTCCTGGAATTGGGGTTCTTCACTCTGAGCCGCCCGAAAGCTTCGATCTGCCTCCCATACATATTCTTCTTTTGGACAGGTAGGGCTTTTGATACCGTCTGTTTCTCTTTTCTCTGCTGGCTTCTGCTTTTGCAGACTTACAGATGGTGCCATTCTTCCTCTTCTTGAGAAACGGGGGTGGTCTTCAGCCAGGTCTTGTTCTCCTTCCATGAATCTTGCATCATCTTCTTTAAGTCTGGGTACTCGGTCCCCACAATCAGGAATTCCAGAAGTCAAGGTACAACTCCCACCTGGAGGGGTACCACGGGTCTGTCTCCTTTCTGTAGGATGACGTTGACGAGGGGGTAGATTTTCTTATCTCCATGAACACACTGTATAGTGACACATCCAGCTGTTGGGGAGCCCCCACCAGGAATGTCTTGGGGTCTTAAAACAGTTTGGTGGCAACCCGTATCCAAAAGGGCCAGGACATTATTCCCATTGATTTTCAAATGGCAGTGGTAAGGAGGCTTGTTGGTAGATGTGGTGTAAAATGATGACTTAACCACCCCTATGTCCGTGGGTTCCTCTTTCTGGGGACACCGTTGTGCGATGTGTCCCACTTCCTCACACTGGAAACATATGGGGTTCTGTAGTGGACTCTTGGGGCCTTGGCTAGGGGACAGAGACACCGTTTCAGGTTTCTTAGAAACTGGGTTTTTTCCACTTTCCTGTGGATGGGTATTCCTTTCTCTCCATCCCCCATCCTCATTTCCTTCATATGCATCTTGGGCCCTGCTGTAGGCACTAGCTGTCTCTACAGCCATCTCTTAGCTATGTTGGTGAACCCAACTGTCAAGCTTTGGCTTAGGCTTACCGTCCAGACCAGAGGGAGATGGAGTGCGACCTCAGTTTTTGCAGGTCCGGCTCTGGCCGAGGTAGGGGCGACCCTTTCCAGTAGCCACGGTGCTGTTGACTGTGTACGCCAATACAGTCCGTGCCTCCCAGAAGGAGTCCCTGAGGAAAAACCCCAAAGGGGAAAAAACCTCCAGATGGGGACTCCCTGGAAGAAAGGAAGACACAAAGAAAATCAAAGTCTTGAACCAGGTCAAACACAGGAAAAACAGGAAAAAACAAGAGAAAAAACTGAATATCAGAGAAAAAACAAGCAGGAGCGTAATCACCACAGAGCAGTGTTGCAATGCAGGGAGAAAGGAAATCAAGGACCTGATATACCCCTAAACAGAATGTGAGAAACAGGAAAAGGAAAGACCGCCATCTTGGATTGGGAAAAAAGTAATAGAACAGATAGGAAAGACGCCACAGGAAGAAGGGAACAGATGCATGCAGGGAACCAGAGAAGAGAAAAGTATGATGGGATAGCCATAAGATGGCTTCCCCCAGGAAGAGAAGGAGAAAAGAAGAAAGAAAAAACAAAAAAAACTACAGGTAAGAAAGAGGCTGGGGAGGGGGGCGCCCAAGGGCATAACTATAATCTGCATGCCATGCAAAATGCGTTGCGAGGACAGGAGCCCAGTTCCGGGCTACTGCCTCCGCCGCAGTGGCAAGGACAACATGCAGCCGGAAAAAAGGAGCGCGGCGGGCCCCACGGCACGTAAAATGGACCGCGGCCCCCGCCGCGACCCGACCGTGACGCGCGGCGTGACACCAACGTTGAATGGGTAAGTGCAATGAATTCAGATATTGTTCCAAATATATCTTTTCCATAATGACTTCTTTAGTGGCAACCATGCCGTTAAGCCACTGGTCAGCCATATCCTTGACATGATAATATAGAGTCCTAGTAGTTTCCTCAGGGCCCTCTTTAATTTGTTGTAATCGTACCCTATAGGTTTCATTATCCACCCCGAGCCACTCCAGGATATTCCTTTTGATCTCCAAATAGGGCTTAGTACCACAGGGGTTGGCTGCCTGATATGCTGTTTGTAGGTCTTCCATGAGAAGTGACCCCCAATACTGACCCCACTGGTCCACAGGCCAGGCGGCAGCCTGTGCCATTTGTGCCAAATTATTAAATCAGAAATCTGGGTCTATTTCCTCTGTGTATTTTTGTAGCACTATTGAAGGGAGGGAGATATGGCCATGGGTTGCCCAAGAAGGTTCACCAATTTCCCAAGGGAGGTTTCTTGGGATGGTGCCTCTTGGTCCAACCTTTGAGCTTGTCTTGATATCATTTTTTTCATTGTCTCCCCGTCTTTAGCAGCTGTCTCTAGAAACATTTCCATTATCCTTTTTAGCTTTTGTTGACCTTCCGCCATCTTGGTCCCCATAGCCTCCATTTCCTCAAATCCCACTTCTGACACCAGTTGTTGGAGGGAAGGGCGGAAATATGGCTTAGGAGGTTTTAGTCTTTGATGAATTTTGGTGTTTTATTATATTTCATGATACAGGGACAACACAATTTTTACATATACTCTTGTTTATTTTCTTTGTTAGTCCGTGTTAATTAGTCAGTTGTTTGTTGACTTCTGTTAACACTCTTGCGTGACCTTTTTCTTTCCACCACATGTATTTAGGTCAATGCCAACCAGCACCCTTGGGAGAAGGAGAGACAACGCAGTGAGGATATATATATTTGTTTTCTGCTTTCCTACCACCACCAGTACACCCCAGATGGTGTTGTTCATGCGTTAGGATGAGTGTGTAGGTGCAGGGTTCTTTTGGCAGGGTCAAACCCACTTGCTGATACTTTTAATAGAACACTGTCACCCTGAAGTGTACCCTTGAGGTTGTCACTGAGAGCTGAGATGGTATACAAGTGGATTAGACAGCCCTCTCAAAAGGTTTACTGCTCATAGCATTAATGTAGAGCCAATAGAGATTGACAGCTTACCCAAGTCATGCAGAGATAAGAAACTTGCTCTGTGATACAAACAAAAACAGAGAAAATACACCCAAAAAACAAATTATTTAAAAAAAACTACGATAGCAACGGCTGGCCCCTTCCCCACTCACCGTGATTGCCACATCTCTCCAAAAGTTGCAGCAGGCGTTTGTGTGTTGTCCAATGGGGTTGGGCTCCACCACTCTTCGGACCATGTCTTGGCTTCCTCCTCTTGGTCACCATTCTCCTGCTCTGTTTCTGGCTGCTGGTTCTCCGTTGTCAACACACTTCGCGTATTGCTCTTTGAGTTTTTCCTGATTTCTCCATGTTCTTCGTACCACATGCGCTCCCTCCTCCTTATATTTCACATCCTGTTGCCCTACGTTTCTCCTCCAATGGGCAGCATCCGGTAGGAGTGTGCTTCCTGGGTCGTCCTCCTGAAAACATAAGTCCCTCATTACTGTTGATGTCCGTGAGTCGACTTTTCTTTTGTTCCTTATGTGATTTGGTGCTTTCTTTTCCAGGTTTCCAGTGTAACTTGAATGGAAGGCCAGAGGTGGGATCTGAGGTCACATCAGGTACAGAGAAGGATGACTTGGTGAATTCTTCACACATATCAAAATTACTTAAAAGAAATACTTCTATCTTTCCTCTCAGTCCATGAAAGAACCATTGCAATTCTAGAAACAGTAATGGCCAGATTAGATTATGTATGAGTTGTCCCTTTTATTTATACTACAATTTGTTCCTTGAGCTCTCATGACCACCACTAGAAGACATGCCTGTGGGACTTTCCAATGTTGGTCTAAGCTCCCTGTCATTGTCCAATATTCCTGTACTGACATCTAGTCTCTTGGACAATATTCAGCAATTCTCTCCTATTTCAGAAGCGTATTTGGCATTGTGACAGCTTGGATGCTTTTCCTACTAAAGTCTACACCAATACTGAACACCAGCTTCCTAGAAAACACCCAGGACTTGACATGTATTACAGATCTAGCCTGGGCTTTGTCACAATCTGATTATTTTTCCTGACGGGGTCTGCACATCCAGGCATATCCTGCTTTCTGTGTAGTCTCCACCTTTTGAAGTCAAGGATTGGTGTAGTAATCAGCACTCTCATGGTTAACAAGTGCATACTAGGCTTGGGTGAAAATGTAATTACATCAGTGAAATTCATGTAAATCCCAATTTGTGTGTTATTGCAAAATGTGCGACATTTCTCAAAGTTTTGTGTTATCCAATTTTCTCTCAATATTTGCATGTTGGAGAACAGTTTGCACAGAAAATGACTTGCCAGGAGACATTTTCTGCTCAAACCAGTCTCCTGTTGGTATCTAGCAAGACTTCTTTTCAAGGTGAAGTGTGCATTCTCTGTTCAAAAGCCATACACAATACTGGCAAAACAAAAGTGTAATTTTGTGAAAAGTTAAAAAAAGATTTTATTTCACACATTCCTAGTGCTTACTTTATCATGCCTGATGCATGTAATCATTATTCAGCTCTTTTAAAGTCTCTGTTTAGTTCAATTCAGTATTTACTACTAGTGCAGCATTCCTGTTCAACTGGCCCTTTGTTTCTAGAGACTTCCTGACTCCTTTGTTACAGCTATTGTTAGTTTGGCTAAATATGCTCTGTTTAGCATTGGCTGGGTCCAAACTGGGGTGGCTTGGTGGTCAAAAGAACGATGGATTAAACCCAGATCTGTGACTGGGGGTGAGTGCATTGTTCAGCACTCCGTCCATTATCCTTTTGTGTTGCTAAAGTTGCCCTAAGTGGAAAGGGTATGCCCAGACATGGGTCTCTTGCTCACTGTGCCACTGGATTCAAGCTAGCCTGGCTGATGAAGCTTTCAAAAATGTCTTGTTCTACGTTGTTTAAGAATTTCACAACAAAAAATTAATACTGTGTGTAGTGCAACACATTACCTTCAGAAAGGTGATTCAGAAAGAAGCATGGTGTATTAATAAAATAAGATTTAAAAAACAAACCCTATAGTAGGTTGTAAATAGTGAGGCTTTACCCTTCACAAACAAGTTTAACTGTCAACCCATAGCAAGTGCTTATATTAATACTCCAAGGCCAAATATTGATGGTTTATAGGGGATTCGTTTCCTATATATGATTTTAGAGTTTTGTCTTTGCACCATTAGTATTTTCCTTCTTCCTGTGTCATTGGAGTGACATGTAAAAGAGGTCTGTGACCACAAGACAAAAAATGTATGGCAAAGTGCTACTTCAATTTTCTCAATATACTAGACTCATCAATGCCTGGATCCGATATTGCTGCTACATGAGGAAGGGCCATTGCTGTCCCTGTACAAAGAGAACAACTTTCTTTCTCCCTCTGAAAAGGAGAGATCACTCTTGCAGGAGTGATTATATCTGTAATATGTGATGGCTACAGCTGCTCCCCACCTTCTTTGCCTACCTGTGGTCATTATTGTGATTTGATAAAGAGGACATGGTGTTCCGTCTGAAACACCTGCAAGCTGGGGTAGCTAGGAAAGGGATGAGGTGGGAAGAGGCACACATTCGAAGAGAGATGGAGTAGCAGCCACAACTTCAGCTGTTGAATTGTGTCTGCAATAATTTTCATGATTTCCTTAATCACTTAGTCAAGCAGAGCAACTCCAGACACCATTGGCAGCCAAGCACATTAAGAACAATGGACAGAGCATGGGATGAGGGTGTGTATTTGTACAGCCCTCTTTATGAAGATAAATACACATTTCACCTAGACATGCCTGAATGTTGGACAATGGAACTTGCGTTCACCTATCTAATTTTCCTCTTTATAGCTTGAACCATCACCTTATTCTATCAAGGTGGCATACAAATGATTGTCCTCAAATGCATTCTGATCAATTGCTTTCTTAGGCTCTAAAACACAAAGCACTTGCAAAATTATTTTTTTTCTCTTTTTATACTTGATGCTCAAGAAAGTCTTTAATTCCAAAAGGGTACTATAAGCTTTGAATTGAGAAAATAAAAATACCATTCAGAAAAACAGCAAATGTAACAAAATGATTCTGACTAGAAATATAGGAAATATAAATTAGGTGGGCAAATTTTGCAAATTGTTTCAAGATTTCACATCACTCTATTTTGCATACTTTTCACCCATAACAAAGTGCTTCATGCAGAAAATATCTCATCCAAAGACTTTTTCTGCTCCAATCAGCCCCCCTCTGGTGTATCACATGATTTTTGTTATCAATTTGAAGCGTGAAAATTGTCTTGCATGCAAACTGTAATGTGAGCTATCATCAAATTCTATTTCACTCTAAAAGCAGTATTTCACAAGAAAAATGCATGATTTTGCTCATCTACCCCGGTCTGCTCATTACCCAGGATTTGTATCTCAAGTGACAAAGCTTGGGGTGAAGGAGAACAAAAAGTGCTTATGAAATCATTATATGATTTAGTTTATTTGACTATAGAAGACAGATAGGGCTTTGCATGCTCATTAGCAAGATTACAGTGCTTCCAAATTCCTTTCTCAAACGCAGTTGCACAGAAAAAATAAATTTTACATTAATTGACAAAATACCTATTCACAAGACACAAGAAATGAAGTGTGTGTGTGATCAACTTTCTAGGCCCTCATTATGAATGTGGCAGTAAAGACTGCTGCATTACAAGTAGGCCGGTTAGGCCGAAGCCAAATTGCTACAACTCCGCCCGGCCCACTGGTGCAGTCGCACCAACATGGTCAGCGGTGAGCTCCTCCGGGCCGTCTGCAGGCCTCAGACCGCTGGCCGTATTAGAAAGCAGCGTACCGCCAGGCTTATTGTGGCGGTCGCCCTGACACAAAAAGCCTGGCAGTAACACACCTGGCAATAGGAATCCACATTCCTGGCACCTCCATGCACCCCCCCACCTGTCCACACACTTGCAAACATCCCCCCACCCAACCACACATGTCCATACAAACACCCCCACCCTCTCTCACACTGACATACACCCCCCCCATTAGCACTCACACATACGCACCCCCTTCGCAGTCATTCACACCACCCCCACCCTCTGCATTCATGCACACCCCCACACCCTCCGCATTCATGCACACCCCAACCCCCTCCGTAAACAGGCAGAAATCCAAAGCAACTCAAAATATGGTGGTCTGTTGGCGGCAGTGGCTTCAGCGGTCTTGCAAAAAGACTGCCAAAGTCGTAATGAGGACCTTAGTCTGGGAGTGGAGCTTTCCGGTTCCCTGATGTCAGGTGTGAGGAGTTTTTCTTAGCTTCATTTTTGCATTCATGTACTTGTAGACCTGTGTCTCACTACTAAAAATCCAGCAAGAATTAAAATCACTGGATTAACTTCTCACATATGATTGCTATGTGTATATGTTTATGAAGATGTTCCTTGTATTATTTGCACTGCCTGGCCTGAACGTGTGTTCTGCATACATCTGGATTTTAACTGCTACCTGCAATGTCTGAGGTGAATGTGAATGGATGTGTAAGTATGCTCTCCTGCTGTCTATCCTATAGATTTCTTGGAGTGTGTGTGTGTGCATCCATGTAGCTGTTTGAGGCACAGGGAAGAAAATAAATGCTACTCAAGACATAGGGAGTCATTATGATTGTGGCAGTCTATAGACTGCCACACTCGGGGTGACGGTGTGGACCTCCGCCAATGCGGCAGTCTGACCACCACATTAAAACCCTGGCAATCAGACCACCAGGAAACCGCCAGCTCCGATCTTGGGTCCCGGCGGTCTGGAGGTGGTGGAGATCCTAAACTCTGCCCTGTCGATTACGACTTCATTCTCCACCAGCCTTTTAATGGCAGTAAAACTGAAAAGGCAGTAAAAATGAAAAGGCTGGCAGAGAACAGGTGCAGGGTGCCACAGGAGGGTCCCTGCACTGCCCATGCACTTGACATGGGCAGAGAAGGGGCCCCTCTGCTCAGCACCCTTGCAATGCAGGCTAAAGCACTGCCGCCAGCTTGATTTCGAACTGGTCACAATGCTGTAGACTGTTTCCCACTAGGCTGGTGGGCAGAAACTGAGGTTTACACCCTCCAGCCTAGCGGGAAACTCTTAATGGAGCCAGTGGGGAGGTAGCCTGAGTGGTGGCAACCTCACCGTCGGCAGTTCGGCGGACGGTGAAAGCTGTCCGCTAAATTTGTAATGATCCCCTGAGACTTGAAATGATGATCCTGCATTGATTGAACAAATAAATGTAGTTGAAAAGCAGAGACAATGGGCTAGATGTACAAACGTTTTGCAACTTGCAAATCGGTTGCAAATAGGTTAGCGACTGAAAATGTTTCGTTTCGGTATGTACAAATGCCATTTGCTAACCAAAAATAACGATGATAACAGTTTCCTAATTGCAATTTTTTGCATCTGATATCTGTGAGTCACAAATACACAATCGGTATTTGCGTCTCGCAAACCTTATGTGCGAGGCGGTCGCAAATAGCAACATCGCAAAAATGACTGCACTTGCAATTTTGCATTGATTCCTTTCTAGTGGTAACTGTGTGCAAACTATAAAAGCTGACCCAGAATGCATCGGGAATTTCCACAATGTCTGCTCTTCATGTGGTTGCGAGGAGGATGCAACTACTGGCTGCTCAGAGGTGTCAGGAGAGGATCTTTAGAACCAGGGTTACAATTTTCAAACACAGTAAGAAATCTTTGAAAATCATGCTATGTAGTTTGATTGGATTACTTAAACCACATCTTGAAAGCAGTACCCTGAGCAGCAGTTCCATCACCACTCATGTGTAGGAGTTGTGATCACTGCACCTTTTGGCCCCGGGCAGCTACTAGGGCGTGATTGTTGTTGCTGGTGGAGTGTCACAAACTGCGCTATTATGTTTTTTAGGAAGTTCCTAGATGCCATGCTCCTAAAAATCAATAGGTACATATCCTTACCCAGGAATGCAGAGGAAACTCAAATTACAAAAGTAAGCTTTTACAGGGTGGCCAAATTCCCCCATGTCTTATGGTGTGTAGCTGGAACAGTCATACATACGTGTCCTGCAGCCCATATTTAATACCTGTTTTGGAATAGGAAAAATACACATTCCCTCAACATACAAGTTGGCTATGATGCCCTTAATGTACTCACAGATATTGTGGTAAAATTCTCAGGGAGCTCCCATGGCGCATACATCTTCAGACACAGTGGAACACACCAGCGTCTGGAAAGAGGGGAGTTTGATGATGGCTAATGTGTAACAGGTAATGTGATACTGCAACACAACACATATGAATGAGACAGTGAAATCTTAGGTTCTTCAATTATCACACTTATGTTTTTTGTTCTGGGTGGCAGTGCATATGCATTATGGCCTTGGATACTGACCCCATACCTAGCCCCAGCAAACCAAAATAAAAAGCAATACAACATTGCCATCGACACATCAGATCAGTCATTGAGGGAATATTTGGCATGCTCAAATCCAGAGTTTGGTGCCTTCATAAGAGTGAATGTATACATCAGTATGTTCCCTTGACAGCCTGCATAATTGTGGCAACATGTGCCTTTTTGCACAACATAGTGACCTGATGCAGGATAGCCAACACTTTGGAGGACACATATTCTGAAACTGAGGATCCAGAACTCCTCCTTCAGCAGCCTGGAGGCCAGAGTACAGCACTGAAGGGGAGACACAGACAGGATCACATTGCAACAAGTTACTTTTCAAGGTAAGTTCTATGTAACACAACAGTCACTGAAATGATGAAAGCTGAGTTGATGCAGCAAACTAAAACAACCTTTATTGGCAGGCTACAATATCCATAGTTTGAGTTTTAAACTGTATGACAACAAGGTGGTCAGTCAAATACAAACAAATGTTGGTTACATCCCCAAAATAACTACAACAATACCAATATGACATAACAATATGATGTGTCCATCACTGCTTTCTGCATGTAAGTCCAACATGGCCTACCCCTGCTTGTTCTCCAGTAGGAGTACAGCTGCTGCTGCATCACAGAGCATGTGCATTACTGGTAGATGCCCAGCTAATGCCTGAGATGTCCTCACTACCATGAGGGGCATCTCCAACAACATCTGCTATATGAGTGTTTTGGAGCACCTCAACTGCAGAAGTGATCTGCCCTTGCCCCCTGGCAAACATCACTACTAAAGAGTCCCATTTCCAACCTCAGTGTAACTGTTCTCCTTGACAGGGTGGAAGTGGCATTGGTCACATGACCAATGGACCAGGTTAGGCTGTCCATTCTAGCCGCAGCACTGTGATTATGATGCCTTTGATAGCGAGGTCATTACCTATGTGCTGGCATAATTCCTGTATGGCAGTGGTGAGGGTGACCACATTGGTGTACATGTTTGCCAGTTGTGTCCCAATTGTATCAAATACAAATGATATCCATTGCTACATGTTCTACATCTTCCTGGTCATGATTTTCATCTGCTTGTGTTGCAAAAGTTGAATTTGGATCATGGACGCTCAAGACCTCCAAACAACTGTGCATTGGCTTCAGGTTCTACAGCGTGATGTGCCTCACGGTGCTGACTGCGCCCACACCCTTGAACACACTGTTGTTGTTGCCCCACACATGGTTGCTGGATGGGACTGGTTTGCAGAGGGACTTGTCATCCTGATGCCTGTGGGAACAGTGAGACAGTGCTACATTGGACTGATGTTGTGCTTGGGTGGCTGACAATGGGGATGGGTTCCTCAGCTTCCATATTTGCTTCCTCCACTTCCTTCACATAGGTGTCATCGGTATGTACCTCAGAGAGATCTGTGGACAAATGAGTATCTGTTTACTCTGTGATATGATGAGATTTAAATATGTATGTTTTGGTAGCAGTACATGTGCCTCCTGTGCTGACTTTGTGACTACATGTCCCATAAAACACTACAATGGTACTTTTTTAACAAACTTGGGGAACAACCATATGATGTATGCTGCAGTTCTATGTGAACTTGGACATAGTTGTGAGGTCTGAGATGTGACAAAATTAAAGAATACACACTTACTTTGTGAGTTTCCAGGTGCTGAGCTGTCAGTGTCCCAATCACCACAACAGCCTCAGGCTCTAGGGTGGTTTTAACCATGGTCTCTAGTACAGTGGGTGGTGGTACAGTTGGGGGCTACTTCCTGTTGCCTGGGATTCTGACAGTCGCATTGCTACCTTTTCCACAGCCAGGAAGTTTACAAATACACCTGGGAGGCGGGAGGACCACACCCTTTTTAACTGCTGAACTGCACACAGGAGAAACAGCAGCTGCAATGGAAGGAACTCCTAGGAAGAGAAAAATTAAATTCTCAGAGAAGGAGCTGGAGGTGCTGACAGATGAATGCTGTCAGCACTATGACAAATATTTTGGGAAGGCAGCCCTCAATGTGCCAGAAGCCACCAAAAGACAACTGTGGCAGGACATCCAGGAGAAAATCAACTCCCTGGGGGTGAGCCACAGGAGTGTTGACGAAATAAAAAAAAGGTGGTATGACCTCCGCTCCCGGACCAAGGAGAGGGTGGCTGAAAGGCTCCGGGAGATGAGAGGCACAGAAGGGGGACCATCTTCAGTACCACCACCCACACCCCTGGAAGAAAGGGTGGAGGAGACCCTGGAGCAGGAGGCATTATCAGGATTTGGAGACCTGGACACCTCAGAGCCCACCACATCAACCGGTGAGTACCATGTGATATGCCTGTACCCCTATCAATGCCATACCCCCACCCACCATGTAGACAGGGGCATGCTCAACCAAGATAGCTCCATTTCAGGGTAGCGAACACCAGAATGATGCATTATGGGAAATGTAGTCAAGTAGGCAGTTCATAGGCAATTGTTTATTAGGAAGTGTGCAACAGATAGTAGACACTGACAGTCTGTTCCCCATGTCCCACAGGTCTCCAACAAGACACCACCACAACCCACAGCAGCCAGCCCCATGAGGACAGCTCAGGAGCCGCCAGCACTCCCACCTGCACGGCCAACATCATCCCTGAAATGTCCACACCTGCTGCAACTGTGTCCCAGGAGGCTGCGCCAACAACAGGCAGGAGTGATACAGTTGAACACACAGGGCAGCCACCGCTGCGCAGGCGACACAGGTACAGGAGATCAGGGCTGCAGGCTGCGTCCGGCCGTCAACCTCCCAGCAACAGTGAGGCACAGCTGCTGCGTGGTCAGCGCCTGCAAAATAACATATTAGGGAGGATTAGTGGTGTGCTGCACCGCTTTGTCCGCAATAACGAGGCCAGCATGCAGCATTTTAACTCCAGAATCGACATGATTGCCACAAACACTGGGGACCTTGCCCTGTCCATGAGGGATCTGGCGGCAGGACTACTGGCCCAGGCCGAGGGTGGGTGGTGCAGGGACCGTCAGCTCCTACAAAGACTAGATAGGATGGCTACATCCATCGGCAGACTGGCTGTGAACACCACAGGCCTGTCGAGGAGGACAGTTGGCCTCCAGGCCGAAATGGGCCATTTTGCTAGAGATGTGGCTAGGGGCCTGGGACGTATCACACACATGATAGACTTAATGGAGGCACAGCACCTGTCCAGGGGCACAGGGGAAACACCCCAGGACAGTGAGGAGGGCTCTACAGTGAGCAGTGTCTCTGCCACTGACACTAGGGTGCTCCGGAGTACCAGGCAGAGCACAGCAGAAGCACCAGGGACCAGCCAGGCTGGCAGGAGCCGCAGAAGGACATAGACATTACCCTGGCCCTGTTGATGTGGCACATGACATCAATGTGCCCCATGCATGGTTTGCATTTACATGTCCATGAACAGTCATTATTTGTAAATAGTTCTATTTCTGCACAAATTAAATAGTTTTTTTGTTCCACTTAACAAATGGAGTTTTTGGTCAATAGGTGAGTATGGTTGGAGTTGACACGTACCTTCCAAAGTATTGTGTTGCGATGTGTTCCCGTCTCAGTCTGCCTTGATTAGCTATACTCCGATCCCCATGATGGCGATGTGGTTGCTCTTCATCAGGATCTGGGTCTGCAGGGGTGGGAGGTAGCCCACGTCAGGTGGCTATGTTGTGGAGGATGGCGCATGCGACCACAATTTTGAATGCTGTAATGGGGGTATACTGGAGGGCACCTCCACTGCGGTGGAGGCATCTGAATCTTGCTTTCAGGAGTCCAAAGGTGCGTTCGATAAGGTTCCTGGTCCTCTTATGTGCATTGTTGTATCGCCTCTCACATTCATTGCTGGGTGTTAAAAACGGAGTCATAAACCATGGCCTTAGAGCATATGCACTGTCACCTGTTGGGCACAAACATTACACTGTTAGAAAGTTCTGGTTGGTGTGCACAGTGACCTGTCTGTATGTCTGCAAGGTGTATGCAGCTCTACCTAGGAGGTATCCGTCTCCAAACTCCCCACGCTCCAGGCGTTGATGTATCCCACTGTGCCTAAATATGTAGGAGTCATGGGTACTGCCTGGAAACTTAGCTACAATGTCAGTGATGACATAATGGGCGTCACAAACAACCTGTATATTCAGTGAGTGGGTACACTTTCTGTTGCGGAAAAGATGTTCCAGGTTTGCAGGGGGGCATATTTGAATATGTGTCCCATCTACACATCCTATGACATAGGGGAAAGTTGGCAATGCGGTAAAAGTCCAGCTTGGTGCTGTTAATTTCTGCCTCATTCCTTAGTAGGTATATGAAGTGAGACATGTGTGTGAGTAAGGCATCTAGGAAGGCCCTGAGGAACCTTGACACTGCACTTTGAGATACCCCACCTGCCACAGCAATGACCCCCTGATAGCTCCCTGAGGCCAAGAGGTGCAGTGAGCATAGCACTTGCACATGCGTAGGGATGGCGCAGCCACGCAGTCTGGTGTTCTAGCTGTGGTTTCAGTATATCAATTAATTCTAGTATGGCAGCGCTGCTAAGGCGATATTTGTCATAGATCTCTTCCTCAGTTTGCTGAAAAAGAGTCTGCCTTGTTCTATATATCTTCTCCTGTCTGTGGCCCCTCCTCCTCCTCAGCTGGGCGGCGTGGACTCTCCTCCTCACTGCTATCAGGTATATCTCCGCCATCTTGAGTAACCCAGATGCCTTCTGGGTCTCCTTTTAAACTTTGGTTATGGTTACCACCTGCTCTGAGTTAGTGGTAAATTGCAAGTGCAAACTGGGCTTTTTGCGACTAGTCGCAATTTGCGAGTTGCAATTGCATAAGGTTTGCGACTCGCAAATTGCGACTTGCTATTTGCGGGTCACAAAATGGGGTTGCAAATTTTGCGAGTCGCTAATGGCTCACATCGCTTTTTGCAAGTCGGAAATGGGGTTTTTGCATCCCATTTCCGATTTTGCACAGTCGCAAATAGCGATTCGGGCCATATGCGACTCGCAAAACTTTGCTACATCTGGCCCTAGGTATTTATCATGCCGTCAAAGGATGGACTAATATCCATGTTTTATTTTATCATCCTCAGGAAAGAGCTCAAAGCCCTGGTCTTCAAGCCGTACTTGTCAAAGTGTTATCACAGATCTGTGTACCTGCATCTAAATGTCCCTCCCACTATAGGCCCAGAACTCAGCACCTAGCCATCTTCTCTTAGACTCCCTCTAAACCCACGTGATTCCCCATCCGGCCTCGTTATTCCACTTAACCCCCATCTGCACATATTTGTATAGCTTTTCATAATAGAACTGTGCTTCATAATATCTAAGGTTGTTCTATACAAATCTTCATATATAAACAAATTCATATATTATAAGTGACATAATCACAGTTTTTAAAAATGGATATTTACCAATATTTATGGATGGGATGTGTAATCTCAAACAGCATTTACAGTTCAATTAACATTTCAGGTTTTGAGTTTAAATGGTTCAGTCAGATGAAAAACCCATAAAACAATTACAGCATTCCAAAGAGATCAATGATAATAGGCAAAAAAGAACTCATTTAGGATTCAAATACAGTTATAAATTGATCGTTAACACACTGTATAAATATTTGCAAATTATTAACCTCATCATATTTATACACATGTTTGCCTATGAGAGTTTAACACATAGGTGGTCATTACAACCCTGGCGGACGGTGTTAAATCGGCGGTAATACCGCAAACAGGCCGGCGGAAAAAAAAGGGAATTATGACCGTGGCGGAAACTGCCAACATAGCCAGCCACTTTCACACTCTGACCGCCATGGCAGTGCAGACAAGCAGTGCGGCGGTCACCGCCAACAGACAGGCGGAAGACAAAGTACCGCCCACAGTATTACAACAGACCAATCCGCCACCTTTTCCGGGGCGGATTCACCGTGGATAAAAACACGGCAGAAACAGACATTTCAATGGGAAAACGCTCACCTGAACAAACTCCACGAGGAAGGAGGGCACCATGGAGCCGGAACTCCAAATACTCCCTGCGCTTGTCTTCCTGCTCCTCTACGAACATCAGCAACAGCGTCGCGAAGACAATGGTGAGTACTGCACCTATGACATAGGGGAGGGGGGAGGCAAAAGTCACGGACACACACATTCAACACCCCCACCCCCAACCCGAACACACACACCAATGCTTTTCCGAACATCACAGTAACAACCCCCAGCCCCCCCCCCGGAAGAATGCTAAGACAAAAGAAAATGAGTTCAACCATTGTAATGTATCAAAAAAAAGTTAGCTCATATATACATCAATATATACACATTCCAAATATATACATCACGATTAGTAGTACAGGTATGCACATTGCAATGTCCGTGGACCACTGGGCCCCAAATGCATGGGCGAGGCCCACACACGATACCTGTCCTGGAACGGAGAGAACACTGCAGGGGCATCAGATAGAAATACAACAGGCACCTCAGGGGGAAGGGAAGGAGGGGCACCTCAGCCAGATGACTGCACCACGCCAGATCCACGACGGGGCTTCATGCCCATTGATGTATCCTGGGGAGTGCAAAGCCACAGTCTCACAAGTCTTTTCAGTGGGTGGTTTGCCCACTGCTGTATCCTGGGGAGTGCAAAGCCACAGTCTCACAATTCTCTACAGTGGGTAGCTTGCCCACTGCTGTATCCTGGGGAGTGCAAAGCCACAGTCTCACAAGTCTCTACAGTGGGCGGCTTGCTCACTGTACCATCCTGGGGAGTGCAAAGCCAAAGTCTCACAAGTCTCTACAGTGGGTGGCTTGCCCACTGCTGTATCCTGGGGAGTGCAAAGCCACAGTCTCACAAGTCTCTACAGTGGGTGGCTTGCCCACTGTACCATCCTGGGGAGTGCAAAGCCAAAGTCTCACAAGTCTCTACAGTGGGTGGCTTGCCCACTGTACCATCCTGGGGAGTGCAAAGCCAAAGTCTCTCAAGTGGATAACAGTCTCCACTGGTTCTGGAGGGGGACTGGTGCCCAGAGTGCTTCATCCTGCCAAGGATAGATGGAGTGGATGCATTTCTCCACTGGTTCTGGAGGGGGACTGGTGCCCAGAGTGCATCACTCACCCCGTGACGGTGCCTGTTGTGTCACTGCCCCTGCCGCTCATGGGCTAGCGGTGCTTGAGTTGGCGGTGCTTGCCCTGTTCAGCGGTGCTTGCCATGGCGGTCTTTGCCCTGTTCAGCGGTGCTTGCCTTTGCCGTCTCTGACCTGTTCAGCGGTGCTTGCCCTGTTCAGCAGTGCTTGCCATGGCGGTGTTTGCCCTGTTCAGCGGTGCTTGCCTTTGCTGTCTCTGACCTGTTCAGCGGTCTTTGCCCTGTTCAGCGGTGCTTGCCTTTGCTGTCTCTGACCTGTTCAGCAGTGCTTGCCCTGTTCAGCGGTGCTTGCCATGGCGGTCTTTGCCCTGTTCAGCGGTGCTTGCCATGGCGGTCTTTGCCCTGTTCAGCGGTGCTTGCCTTTGCTGTCTCTGACCTGTTCAGTGGTGCTTGCCCTGTTCAGCGGTGCTTGCCATGGCGGTCTTTGCCCTGTTCAGCGGTGCTTGCCTTTGCTGTCTATGACCTGTTCAGCGGTGCTTGCCCTGTTCAGCGGTGCTTGCCATGGTCGGTCTTTGCCCTGTTCAGTGGTGCTTGCCATGGCGGTCTTTGCCCTGTTTAGCAGTGCTTGACTTTGCTGTCTCTGACCTGTGCTGCGGTGTGTGCCATGGCAGTCCCTCATTGCCCAGCGGGGCTGTGGCTGCCGGGGCCCTCCTGGGCACTGACTCCAGCGGTGGTCTCCTGACCAGTGACGATAGTGCTGCCCTCCTGGGCACTGACTCTGGCGGTGGTCTCCTGACCAGTGACGATAGTGCTGCCTTCCTGGGCACTGACTCTGGCGGTGGTCTCCTGACCAGTGACGATAGTGCTGCCCTCCTGGGCACTGACTCCGGCGGTGGTCTCCTGACCAGTGACGATGGGGCTGGTGGTGGCGTCTTGGGCAGCGGGGAGGATGGCGGCCTTCTCCGCCGTGCTGCTCTTCCCAGACTTTGGAGACTTCTTCTGCCCCTTCACCACCTTGGGAGGAGTCACAGCGGACTCAACACTCCCCCCGGGACCCTTGTGGGTGGCTTTGCCGGCAAGTGTCCTCACCCTCTCCCGTCGGGCACTGTCCAACTTCTGGTGCTTCACAGGGGGTAGACTGGCAGTGCTTTGGCTCCGTGTCACACTGGCTGCCCTGGTGCCCGGTGCACTCCACATACCTCGAACAGGCACCACTGGTACCGGAATCTTTTTGGCTGAGGAGCTACTACGGGACCTTTGAATTGGAGGGGGGGTGATGGGACAGAGGTCAAGGTTGCTCAGGAAAATTTTCTGACGAACACTGGGACGGGTAGCCGGAGGGGGTCTGGGAGTGGAGGAAGAGGAGGTGGTTGTAGGAGGTGTAACTTTTGGTGATTTGGGTGCAGGTGCATGTTCTGGAGGCTGTCGTGAGGTGGATGGATGTTGGGTGTGTGTGTGCCCGCGTTTGTGTACTTTGGGAGGGGGCGTCACAGACACACTGGGAGAGGACACAGGGGACGTGTAAATGGTAGTGGGGGTGGTGAGTGCAGGTGAGCGGGGTGTGGTGCTGGGTGTTCTGGTGCGAGTCCTAGTGGCTGTTGTGGTAGTGCATGCGGTGAGAGTGTAGACGACACTGGGAGGGAGGAGGGAGACGACGAGGAGGGCTACACAGTGGAGGCAGTGGATGTTGCTGTGTCTGTATGTGGGTGATGCTTGTGTGAGTGCCTGTGGGATGTGTGGTGCCTATGTTTGCCTGAGCTGCCCTTGTGTGGTGAGGTGTGTTCAGGCTGGTCTGATGGTGTGCTTGGGATAGGCTGGGGTACAGGGGATTGGGTCTGGGTGGAGGAAGTTGGAGGGGGGAGGCTAGACACAGGGGCAATGGCTGCCATCAGTGCTGAGGCCAGAGATTGCAGGGTTCGATGATGGGCAGCCTGACCAGAATGAATGCCCTCCAAGAATGCATTGGTGTGTTGCAACACCCTTTCTACACCCTGGATGGCATTCACAATGGTAGACTGCCCAACAGTGAGTGACCTGAGGAGGTCAATGGCCTCCCCACTGAGGGCAGCAGGGGTGACAGGGGCAGGGGCTGAGGTGCCTGGGGCGAAGGTGATGCCCACCCTCCTGGATGAGCGGGCACGGGCCGAAGGCTGAGGGGCTGCTGGGAGGGCAGTGCTGGTAGGGAGGGTGGTGGCTGTACCTGTAGAAGTGGGGGGCACAGATGGTGCCGCCACCACAAGGGAGCTCCCATCGGAGGACGAGTGCGTGTCACTGTTTGCTGATCTGCTGACTGCCGTGAAGCTCCCCTCGCCCTCCGTCCCACTGGTGTATTCGGAGTCTGTGGTGTGGCCCTCCATGGTCATGTGGGACGCAGCCCCCACGTGCTCCGGTGCCCCTGTACCTCCGCCTGATGATGTTGATGCACAAAAGAACAGGGAGAGAACAAAAAGGGGTGGGGAAACCAAAGAAAGACAGGTTGAGTGCATGGCTTACCGCTACCGTTGGCAGACAATACAGACACAGCAGCCCCCTGCACTACGCCGTGCTCTTGGCCTCTACAGATGCAGTTCCTGGGATATGGCCTACTTGCCTATGAGTGTCATCTGCCCACATAGATGACAGAGGGGCATGTATACTTGTTTTTGGCACTCTATAGAGGTGGGGTGGAGTGGCACATTGCCTGCATTACGGAGGGGCCTAGCCTACGGAACTCGCCCTGGCCTGGGGAAACCCACAGCCCTCCTCCCCCACCCAGACCCCTCCACTACACGCAAAGTCATGATAATGTGAGTGTACTCACCCCCTTGTGTCTGCTGTGATGCCCTCATGCGCCCATCCAACTCAGGGTAGGCCACCGCCAGGATCCGGAACATCAGGGGGGTCATGGTGCGACGGGCACCCTTCCCACGTTGGGAGGCCATCCTCAGCTGAGCCTCCGCTGTCTTCTTGCTCCAGTGGCGAATGTCCTCCCATCTTTTACGGCAGTGGGTGCTCCGTCTCTGGTGGACCCCCAGGGTCCGGACTTCCTTGGCGATGGCACGCCAAATATCCTTCTTCTGGTGGGCGCTGACCTACATGAAATGTACAGGGGAACAAGAGAAGTCATTAACAACTGCACCATCGAAGTGAGTGGCCCACATCCCTACCCTTGCCATGTGGCACATGCATTCACAGTCCTTCATGCTCGCATTACTCTGCCCCCTTCCTACTTACATCCAGCCCTCTCCAACCAGGCATAGCCCATACAACTTGCACCCTATATACTCACCTGTTGGTCTGGAGGACCGTAGAGTAGCGTGTACTGGGGGAGGACCCCGTCCACGAGCTTCTCCAACTCCTGTGCAGTGAAGGCAGGGGCCCTTTCCCCAGACGCACGTGCCATTGTCTCTTCCAGACCGAGGTCACAGCAGCACTTGCAGTGTAGGTCCTCTCCTGTCGAAGATCAGGTTTTGAGTGATTGAACAGATAGAAAATGGCGGTCACGTCCGCGGCGGTGACATCCGCGGCGGTGCGTATCATCACCGCCGGCGCACTTCGTCATTGGCTCCTGGGACCCATAGGGTCCAATATTAACCAATGCAGCATTGCGCCGCGGTCTTCGACCGCCTACCGCGACGGTGTAAACGCCAGCGCAGTTACCTCACATCCCATTGTCCCACTTTAGAGGTCAGGGATCCGCCATTTCAGGGACCCACATGGCTTCATTTACAACTGCATCACACATACCTAGGCCTGGACTCAACACACATAAAGGAAGATATTTGTATTTTGTGTCGTGTTCTGTGTAGCTGTGGGTACATACCTCTGAATTGGTTGACTCTGTGGTCGCTGTTGTCCTTCCTAGGCACCGTCAGCTGGGACATGTGAGGAGATGGCGGAATCCTCCGGTGTACCGACCGCTGGTGGACCTGTTGACAATGGAGGAGCGACATTTAATCATCACCTACAGGTTTGACCGTGCCACAATCCAGGAACTGTGTACCCAGTTGGAGCCAGATCTGATGTCACCAATCCGCCATCCCACAGGTATCCCCCCTCAAGTGCAGGTGCTGTCAGTACTCCATTTCCTAGCAAGTGGGTAATTTCAGACAACAGTGGCCATGGCATCAGGGATGTCCCAGCCTATGTTTTCGAATGTATTGTCCAGAGTGTTGTCTGCCCTGCTGAAACACGTGAGGAGCTACATCATTTTCCCTCAGGTGGAGGATTTGGCTACAGTGAAAGGTGACTTCTATGCCCTGGGACACATCCCCAACATCATAGGTGCCATTGATGGGACACATGTGGCGTTGGTCCCCCCCCACAGGAGTGAACAGGTGTACAGGAACCGGAAGAGTTATCATTCGATGAATGTACAGATGGTATGTTTGGCAGACCAGTACATCTCGCAGGTAAATGCTATGTTCCCTGGCTCAGTGCATGACGCCTACATCCTGCGGAATAGCAGCATCCCTTATGTGATGGGTCAACTCCAGAGGCACCGGGTGTGGCTATTAGGGGACTCTGGTTACCCCAACCTGTCATGGCTATTGATCCCAGTGAGGAATCCCAGGACCAGGGCAGAGGAACGCCACAATGAGGCCCATGGGCGGACTAGGAGGGTGATCGAACGCACCTTCGGCCTCCTGAAGGCCAGGTTCAGGTGCCTCCATATGACAGGTGGTTCCCTATTCTATTCACCAAGGAAGGTGTGCCAGATCATCATCGCCTGCTGTATGCTTCACAATCTTGCTTTGCGACGCCAGGTGCCTTTTCTGCAGGAGGATGGTCCAGATGACGGTGTTGTGGCAGCTGTGGAGCCTGTGGACAGTGATGAGGAGGAAGCAGAGGAAGAAGACATTGATAACAGGGACTCTGTCATACAGCAATATTTCCAGTGACACACAGGTGAGAACAATTTTTTTACTAATATATTTACTTTCACACTTCTACCTCTATCCTGTCTGTCAATTTGATGCAGTATTTGCTAACTGAGTGGTACATTTCCATTACGGTTTCACAGGTGTGGTTACCAACGTGTGTCATCTGCTTGTATCCTTCATGGGCTTGTGATGTATTACATAGGTATGTTGACATTACATTTTCAAACGGATTTTGTCATTGTCATAGATAATACACATTTTCTAAATCACAGACTGACTCCAGATTGTTTTGTGGTTCAAGGGTGTTTATTGAAGTGCTAATTATTGGAGGGGGTGGCAAAATGGTGATGGGTGATGGTGGAGGAATGTCCATGGCAGAGTCCAGTCTATTAGTCTCACAGGTGCACTGCCCATATGGGCATAGGAAGTGGAGCTGGGGCAGTTCCAAACTGGACAGGGTAACAAAGTGGGACAATGGGATGTCAATCAAGGTGGTCTCATTTCTTGGCGGGGGTCTTGCCATCGTGCTCTGTCTTGTTCCTGGATCTCAGGGACCGCTTGCAGGGTGGTTGTCTGTCTGCAGGGGGTGGGGTGCTGGTGTTGTGGTCCTGTGGCGGGGCGTCCTGTCCACTAGCGCCGGCGGAGGTGGTGGGCAATTCATCGTCCAGGCTAGTGTCAGGGGCCCCTTGGAGTGCTACGGTGTCCCTCATGGTCTTCTGTATGTCCTTCAGCACCCCTACGATGGTGCCCAGGGCGGATCTGATGGTTCTGAGCTCCTCCCTAAACCCCAAATACTGTTCGTCCTGCATGCGCTGGGTCTCCTGAAACTTGGCCAGGACCGTATCCATCGTCTCCTGGGAGTGGTGTTAGGCTCCCATGATGGAGGAGAGGGCCTCGTGGAGAGTGGGTTCCCTGGGCCTGTCCGCCCCCTGTCGCACAGCAGCCCTCCCAGTTCCCCTGTGTTCCTGTGCCTCCGTCCCCTGTACCGTGTACCCACTGCCACTGCCCCCAGGTCCCTGTTGTTGTTGGGGTGGTGGGTTATCCTGGGTTCCCTGTAGTGGTGGACACACAGCTGATTGACGTGTCCTGGGTACGGAGGTATGGGCCCGCTGGGTGGGTGCTGTGCTGGTGTTACCAGAGGGTGGAATGTCAGTGTTGGGCTGTGCCTGTGCGAGGGGAACCGACTGTCCCGAGGCCCACGATAGCCCGGGCTGGTCATCTGGATCCAGTTGGCCAGAGCTGCTGTCATCACTGTGGACCTCTTCTGTGGGTGGGGTGGAGATGTCTGGACCCTCCTGTCTGGTGGCGTTAGGTAGTGACCC
Source organism: Pleurodeles waltl (assembly GCF_031143425.1). Taxonomy (NCBI): domain Eukaryota; kingdom Metazoa; phylum Chordata; class Amphibia; order Caudata; family Salamandridae; genus Pleurodeles; species Pleurodeles waltl. The sequence continues at coordinate 619,492,653 of NC_090437.1, read as the reverse complement.
TGCTGGGGTGTAAAAGCATGATTATTGCATCTGTGTGTCTCATGGTGTGCAATGGGTGGGTGAGCGTGTACCCCTGTGCTAGCATTCCTGTGTGGGGGCTTGTGTGATGATGGTTGGGGGGTTGTTATGGGTATGTGCAGTGGCCTTGCTTTAGTGATGGGTGTCCATGCTTTGTTGTATCATGCAGTGCTTGGTGTTGGGATGTGTGGTTTGTGTTATTAGTACATTGGTGAGGAGTTGGAGTGATAGGGGAGGGGGTGAGGGTGGGGGCGTGTGATAGCATGCAGGTAGGGTGGGGGATATGATAGTTAAGATTAGACTTACCAGTGTCCATTCCTCCACCGACTCCTCCGAGGCCCTCTGGATGCATGATGGTCAAGACCTGCTCCTCCCATGTTGTTAGTTGTGGGGGAGGAGGTGGGGGTCCGCCGCCAGTCCGCTGAATCGCGATGTTGTGCCTGGAGACCACTGAACGCACCTTCCCCCGTAGGTCGTTCCACCTCTTCCGGATGTCCTCCTGATTTCTTGGGTGCTGTCCCACTGCGTTCACCCTGTCGACGATTCTCCGCCATAGCTCCGTCTTCCTAGCTATAGAGGTGTGCTGCACCTGTGATCCAAATAGCTGTGGCTCTACCCTTACGATTTCCTCCACCATGACCCTGAGCTCCTCCTCCGAAAACCTGGGGTGTCTTTGGCGTGCCATGGGGTGGTGTAGGTGATGTGTGTGGGGTGTATGTGGTGATGAGTGTGGTGATGTGTGGTGGTGTGTGGTATTTTGTGCGTGGATGTTGTGTGGGTGATGGTGTTGTGTGCCTCTGTGTGGTGGGGTTGCCTATTGCTGTGCTATCTTTCTGTCGCCTTTGTCTCTAATTTTTGGTCGTAGGGGTTTGTGGGTGATGTGGGTGTGTGTTTTATATTGTGTTTGGTGTGTGGGAGTGGTGTTTGTATGTGTATCAGGTGTGTGTATTTCGAATTGTCCAATGTGGCGGTGTTTTGGAGATGTGTGTGTATTTTGAGCGCGGCGGTGTGTACTGCCAATGGAATACCGCGGTTGAAAGACCGCCGCGTGGATTCGTGTGTCGGGATAGCATGGGCGTGTTTCTGTTGGCGTGACAGTGGAGGTTTTGTTTTTGCCAGTTTATCACTGACCTTTGGTGTGGCGGACTTGAGTGGGTGTCTGAGTTTCGGCGAAATCCGAGATGTGTGTCATAATAGCTGTGGCGGAATTCCGCGGCCGCAGCGGTGTATTGGCGGTCTTCTGCACGGCGGTATGCGGCTTTTACTGCCAATGTTGTAATGACCCCCATAGTTCTTTCTTTTGGATCTTATATTAACAAAAAAATGCAATTTGCTTACTAGTTTCAATGAGATCATCCTGGCATAGGCGTTATTGATATGCAGCTTTACTCCATTTTCTTTTCACATCACCATTTGGAAGAACTACTCTACATCTGACCTGAGGTGATCGGGTGCATGAAGGGTACATACTCTTGCGATAAGACTTGTACCCCTTGACCTTTTTATTGGCAAGACAGATATTGATGCTGGGCACTGATACTGTAAGCTCCAGATTCACGTTCTCATTTGGTGAGAAATGGTTAAAATAGTCAGCAACTCCTGGAGGGAAACTGGGTGAGGGTCGCTGGAGAGAGTAGCAATAGTGATTTGAAAACAGTATTTTCAACAGTAGTCAGGCAGTTCACTTCGGGCCATCAAAAGAGTTCTGCCCAGAAAAATGAACTACCAAGGTACTAGGCATTCTAAGCAGTTAAGGTGGCTGAAAACAACACTGTCATCGAACTTGTAGCTGAAAGACTGCAAGCCAGTGATTGTTGATCTGATGACGTTTCTAGATTTCTTCACTATTTGGCACACTTGAAAATGTGTCAAAGAATGAGATTCTGATGAACTTCAAATAACTGAAGACAACATTAACGTTAACCATCATCCGTCCTCCTCATCCCAGTTCTGACGAACATTAGGAGCCCGCCTCCAAGATTAAGGGGCTCATTACTAGTTTGGCAGTCCCAACACAGGTCTACCAAACTCGAGGAGAGGATGCCACCACCATGGCGGTGTCGCCCTATTACAAGGTTTCCGCAGGCCGGACCTGGCTGACTAGTGGAAACCTTGTGACCGCCAGCCTCGTAAAGTAACATGCTTACTGATTTGTTAAGCACCCTGGGACATAAGTCCCCTCTCTCCATCCATGTATATTGCATAAATCCTCTTCCTACCCTCCTATTGACCTATGTTTTTCGTGTATTCTGATAGATAAGCATTTCGTTTTTTTAGTTTATAATTGCTTATTGTTATGGTATGTGGTTCCCGTTTTGCTGAAAGGGTGGAGAATGCAGTGCTCCACCTTCCCAGCGCTCCCCACTCGTGCTGTGCTGCGGCAGAGAGGAAAAGCAGTGTGTCGGGTGGGCTGTCGAAAGCACCTGTTGATGGCACTCTCACACCGCTGGGCTGCCTATTATGTGTGACGCAGGGTTAAGGCTTCACATGTTGATCTGGAAACCAGGGGGGAGAGATTTAGTCACAGGGCAGTGGCACATACTGCTGCTATAGCCATGTATTCTTATTGTTCCTGCCAACATGGAGACAGCAGACATCTTGTGGAAGAAAGCCCTAGTGAAAACCGTAACAATCTCTGCAAGGGGAGGATGATTAAATCTTCCATATTTTCAAGCCTGCCCTTGAATCCATGATCAAAGAAGCTCTGAATTCAGCCTTAAATGAACCTCACAATAAGAAACATAGATGACGACTGAAACACAATTGCCAGGAGTAATTATGTGCAAAGCACTAGGGAGATGCTCATGCACATTAATGAGGCACTGGGGTTTGAAAAGAAGCCACAGAAGGAGCTTAATGCTCATTACAGTGGTTCTGCTGGGTATGTCCTCCCTCTTCATGATGTGATTAAGAAAACAATACTCAAAGAATAAAAGGATATCAATAAAAGTAACATCCCTCACTGTCTATATAGGAAGTACTCAAAGTAAATACTATTCTCTCTTGTCCGCAGTTGTCTTTATCATTGGCTAAAGATGGCTGAACACTAACAAATGTAGTGGATAGGAAAGTTGAAGGCATCCTAAAAAGAGCTTATACATTTTTAAATTTTACTTTAAGAGCAACCACGTATGCAACAAACGCACTCTAATTAATGCTTACGAATATTGAAACCTTGCATGACTGCCTTCAGGAGAAGCATTATCACCCCCTGATTTTGTCAAACATGTAATTGATGGCTCAATTTCTATATGATGTAACTTTTGATAATTTGTGGTTAGTAGCTCCTTAAGCAGGGGCAGCCATAGCAGGAAGGAGGCTACTCTGGATGAAGCTGTGGTCGTTGGATGCTCTGCAGGGTTACTTGATTGAGAAACTTTCCTTTTCAAGAGGAAAACTCTTTGGTGACAAGCTTAAGAAGAACTAAATCCCAAAACATTTTTAAATTGTTCCAAAGTAAAAAGACTTTCTTCTATAAAAAGCAGATACAGTCCCTTTCATGGCCCGAGGGGGAAGGGCATGTTTGCCCCTAAATTCTAGCTCCAGCCGCCTCAGTCACAAGATCAAAGGAAACAAATGACTATATTACAGTAGGAGGAAGACAGAGGTGGTCATTCTGAGTGGGGGTGTTGTGACCGTCACCAGGGTGGCGGTGCAGACCGCCATATAAGAAGTAAGACGGTGAACCCAACGCAACACAGACAACTGACTGCCAGTACGCCACTGCCGATGAGCAGCATCCGGTGGGGATAGGCAACTTCAGGCTGGTGTAAACCTATGTGCCACCCACCACATTCCGAGTCACCACACCACCAGGATGTCCGGGGTGGGCTGGCCGTGACAAAAATCCTGGCGGAAACAGAAAGTACAAAAGGAGACACCCACCTCCAAGCACAGAGACAGGTCCGCGGCCACCATGGCAAACAAACTGCTTGTTTTCCCAGTGTTGTATCTCGCCATACACCTTCAGGGCCAGTGACAACGACAAAGACGATAACCGTAAGTACGCCTAGCACAGAGTGGAGGAAATGGAAGCCATACGCACCCACACATAACACACATTCCCAGCACGGACAGCAAAGGCCACACACACACGCATACAAGCAGACCGTAACAGCACACACATCCACACACACACAGACACACACAAAATACGTAAAAGCCAATTACCCAATACACACACAAAGCCAAGCAGATACGTGCCAAACATACAGCACAATGCACACCAACACAGTCATTCACATCCATACACAAAACCCAATAACCACACAATGACAACTAGACCACCAACATCTCAATGCAGGCATAGACAGGCACATCGTGAAACCACACACACACACACACATAAATTGTCTGTAGCAATGACACACAATCAACAACAGTGAACACACATCCAAACAATTACACAGGTGACACGTCATGCACAAACAACATTCAACGAAATCCACACACGCAGCCCCATACACATGGACGCACACAACACCCCATACAATCCCACAAGCAAGCAGTCAGACACATAACAATATGCACATGGCACAACCTATCTACCAAGAGCATGCAACAAAACAGACACAACCCTTACACAGACCACACACACCGTTGCACACAGATGTCATACCGCCATGTAGAAGGAAACCAGGACAAGCATCTCAGCTTGCCAAGCACAGCAATGCGGGCGGATGTATTTAAAAAAATATATATGACAACAAACTATATACAAAATGTGCCAAATGACAAGTTCAATCTCTGGTAATGCAGGACACATTGTCCAGATATCATGGCCTCAACTTGACTCCTGACAGCATTAGGCCTCCACAGCATAGGGGCAACAATGGGACAGGCAGGCACCTCAGGCAGGTGGGCGAGGGGGTGGCTTTGATTTGGAAGGGGCATGTCTCAGTTTGGGCTTGGGAGGGGGAACTTTGGGTCTGGGACGGGTGGATTTTTGCAGGGTGGAGAGCAAGGGAAACACCAGAGGGGGCACCTGAGGAATGGGAGGTGGAAGGTCCTGGGAGGGGCTGGGGGACACGATGTTTAGGGGTAACATGGGGTGAGAGGGGAGTAGGGAAGAGGTCAAGGGTGGCAAGGAAGACTTTTTTAGGTACATGGAGGCAGTCACATGATTGAGTGTTGGGAGTGGAGGCAGAGGGAGTGCTCGTCTGACGTGTTGTGTGCTGTATGTGGATGCTGGTGTGTGAACTGTGTGCATGTCTGTGTTGGGTGAATGTTGGGTGGGTGAGAGGGTGCTTGTGCATTCATTGGGAGGAGGGGGTGGAGATGCAGGGAGAGGGAATGGGAGATGTGTGAGTGAATGTTTGGGTGGTGTGTTCAAGTGAGCTGGATGTGCTGCACATGGCAGAGAAGGTTGTTGTGGTGAGTGCGGATGTGGTGTGTGGGGTGGGTGTCTGTGAGCCTGCTGTTGTGGTGATTGAGGATATGACAGGAATGCTAGCATGACCAGTGTATGATGATGCAGTGCTGGCATTTGTGAGTGGAGATGTGACTGTAAGGGAGGAGGTGGTGGGAGAAGTGTCTGTTGTTGTGTATGCAGATGTGTGTTGTTTGTGTGCATGCCTGTGGTTTTGTTTGTGATGCTTATGTCTGTCTTTGCACACCTTGTCTGTAGTGGTTTTATGCTTGTCTGTATATGTGCCCTGTGTAAGGAGATGGGTTGTGGATTGGGAACAGGTAGCTGGAGGGGGACGGAAGCTGAAGGGACACTGGCTGCTGTCAACGAGGAGGCCAGAGCCTGAAACGATCTCTGTAGGCCAGACAAGGCACCCTGAATGCCTTCCTGTTTGGGACTGCTGCATCTGGGATGCCAGTCCCTGGATGGCATTCGCAATGGTTCTCTTCCCCACAGTGATGGACCTCAGAAGGTCAATAGCCTCCTCATTGAGGGCAGCAGGGCTGACTGGGGCAGTAGCAGAGGTGCCTGTGGCGAAGGAGACACCCACCCTCCTTGGTGAGTGGGCACGGGCAACTGGGTGGGGAGCTACAGGGAGGGCAGTGCTGGTAATGGGGTGGTGGACAATGATGGTGCTAGGGTGGACCCAGAAGGGTCAGCCATTGTCAAGGAGCCACCATCGAAGGAGGAATCTGTATCTGATGTGGTGGTTGCACCAGTCTCCCCTGTGGTGCTCCCCTCGCCCTCCGTCCCACTGGTCCCCTCAGCTTACCTGGCACCAGCCTCCTGGGTCCCATGGGCTGCTGCATCCCCACTTGCCAGTGCCCTTCCTCCTTCGCCATAAGATGCTAATGCACACATAGACAGAGGTGGAGAGAGAAGGAGGGTGGGAGAAGCAGAAAGGGAGGAATGGTGATAACCCACACATCCACTTCACATACAAACAATACATAAATTAGCCCCTGCCGGGTAAACAAGAGACCATTTTGCAATCAATAACAATAGAGTCATGAAAGCGATACCCAATCTTATCAGCGATCACCTCAACCCTGCAGCCTATACACCTGATTGAAAACTACTACATGCTTGTCAACTGCCTAATGACTGATCCAACAATTAAACTCAAGAACATACCCAACCACATGTCATCCATTACAGGATGAAACAAATATGAGCTCAGAGGAACTGTGTACACAAACTAACTGACAAGAATGTGTGTTGAACATGTGGTACAGAGGTCCACTGATGTTGCAATTGAAGCAATTGCAATGTTAACGAAACATACCTGTCATTACCCAAATACAGTGCCAATATGATCACCTTTTATACTACAGTACATGCAGAGATGGAGGATGCAGCCAGTGGCATGATAGAACTGAGCGACTCATACGTACAGTTGAATGTGTGTCACAGTACCACCACTTCTGTTCCTGCATGGCTCTACATAGCTAACATATCACACTCCTACATGATTGGTGTGACAACCAGGACTGTACACTCCCTAAATCTCATCTGACCACATAAATCCCAAGTTTAGTGAGGGTCAAAGCACTCAATCATGCAGAAGTCAACTAACAGTCTACACTTACCCCCTTGCGGCTGCTGTGCTGCCCTCAAGCGCCCATCCAACTCTGGGTAGGCCACCGCCAGTATGCGGGCCACTTGGTGGGGACAGGGTCCGACAGGGACCCCTTCCATGGTGGGAGGCCGCCCCCAGCTGGGCCTCTGCAGTCTTCCGGGAACAGAGTCTCAGGTCCTCCCACCACCTGCAGTGGGTGCTTCGCCGACTACAGACCCCCAGGGTCCGCACTTCCTTGGCGATCGCTCTCCTTAACCCTTTTTTCTGGTGGGCGCTGACCTGCATGGGAAACATTCCGAAAATGGGGGACATGCTGTGAATGATACCAATACAGCTGCAACCTTTGGTGACACACAACATACAAGGACCATGCACACACACACATCATGTGCATGCAAAACCCCAAATCAGTCATAACATGTCAATGTGCACACACATTCATCGTCAAACACCACCCGAAATGCGGGACAAAGGACATTGTACTGACCTGTTGCCCTGGAGCACCGTACAACTGCTCATACAGGGGTAGGACCCTTTCCACCAGTTTCCCTAGCTGCTCACTTGTGAAGGCTGGGCCCCTATCCCCTGCAGTGTGTGCCATCGTTGCTCCAAGAATCAGGACACAGCAGCACACGTAGTGTAGATCTTCCTTGCCAGAATGCCAGGCGTCAAGTGAGCTGGCCCATACAAAATGGCAGTTATGACCACAGCGGTCATGACCGTCAGCACTGGCAGTAATTGGAATTGGTCAAAGTTTCCCATACACGTCAATGTTATCCAATGAGGAGTTGTACGGCGGTTCCGACCGCCTTCCGCCATGATGACTGCCGCCAGCAGAATGAGGTCACTTCCATCTGTCCAATGCATGCAGGACAGGTGGATGCCATTTTAGTATGTTACATGACTATCCTGGGTTCACACTGCGTCATCACCTGCGTATCGTTACAAATTCATTTATTTTGGTTACACTTTGTGAATTATCACATATGTAGTGAGTGTCAGATGACATCACCACACTTGTCACTACATTTGTCAGTATTGACAATCCATATGGTGGAATACATGGAAGGTGTATGTTTACATGTCCTGTAGATGTCCATTATCACAGGGATTATGTGGCATTGTCTGGTTGGGAATGGAGTGTGGAGTAACTTCCCACAACATGACATCCAACTTACATGACCAATTATTTGTGATTGTCGTATGTCATACTTGGTGCTCAACATTGTGAGATGTTCCAAGATTGCTGTTTGTCTCCCTACCGAGATATCGCCAAAATGGAGTGATGAGGAATGCACCGTTTACCGGCCACTTGTAGATCTTGAAACCATGGAAGAGCACCACATCATCCTGACCTATCAACTTAACTGTTTGTGCATCAGGGAACTGATCGCCCAGTTGAAGGCAGACCTCCTGCCGGCTTTGTGAAATCCCCATGCCAACCCTCCAACAGTCCAGGTGTTGTCAGTCCTGCATTGTCTGGCGAGTAGCTCTTCTTATGTGACTGTGGGACAGGCTGCAGGGACGTCACAGCCCAAGTTCAGTAAGGTGTTGCAGGATGTGCTGGGTGCCCTAATCAAGCATGTGAATAGGTACATCAGGTTCCCACAACGTGCAGAATTGGCCATTGTCAAAGCAGCCTTCTACAATATATCAAATGTCCCACATAAAATAGGAGCCATTGATGGGACTCATATCGACTTGGTACCTCTGAGGGCCAATGAACAGGTCCACACGAACCAGAAGAGTACATTTTCACTCAATGTGCTAGTGGTGTGTCTTGCAGACGAGTACATAACACATGTAAACGCAAACTTCCCTGGATTAGTACATGATTCCTATGTCCTGAGGAACAGCAGTGTCCCTGCATTGATGTCAAAGCTACAGGGAGAAAGGGCCTGGCTCATAGGTATGTGTACTGCTCTCCATGTCAGACATTTGTATCTCTCCCTACACAGTCTGCACTCTGCCAAGCATTGTTACCTATAGTCATGACCCCTTTTCCACACAGGTGACTCCGGATATCCCAACCTGCCCTGGCTCCTGACAACTGTTAGACGTCCAAATAGAGGAGGGGAGAACAGGTACAATGAGGCACATGGCCGGATGAGGTGAGTGACTGAAAGGACTTTCGGCCTCTTGAAAGCTAGATTTCATTGCCTCCATGTGTCCAGTGGTGCCCTACAATACCGACCAGGGAAAGTCTGCAAGATCTTGCATGCTGGGTGCTCCATAATCTGGCCGTCAGAAGCCACATCCCACTGTTGGAGGAGGGGGACATTGATGCTGGAGCAGTGTTTAGGGCAAGTGACTCTGATGCTGAGGAGGAGGCAGACGAGGATGAGGCACATGACAACAGGACTGACCTGATTCATCACTACTTTCAATGATGAACAGGTATGTGTGATTTGTATGTCATCTGCACTTGCAATATGTATGTTTAATGCCAGTCTGTACCCGGATTTTGCAGGCATCAAGGTGTGTGTCGGGACTACAGCCTTACATCTTATTTTCCGACCCTGAAAGGTAGCTGACTTACCGTGAGGGGTAGTGTAAATGCATTGCTGCTAATGATGTGTGGAATGCTGGTGCCATTATGGAACATCCCTATGGTTGTACCAAAGGTTTTGAGTCCTCAGTTTGCCTGTTTGGCTTAATGTAAGGGGGTCTAATCAGTCTTGTCCTGCTGTGTAGGCATGTCATGCTGCATTGTCAGCTGCTGTGTGGAAACTACCTGTCTGACTACTCCGGGAGGTGGACCGATGTGACATCTTTCCTGTCCAACACATGTGTGTGAATGACAATGCAGGCCCTTACATATGTGGTATCATAGCTTCTGGGACAGTCATCCTGTGTTTATGTTCAACTACTGTTGATGTATGACTGTAGATTACATAACTTACAACATTGTGCCTAATTCAATTTAATTTTCCCTCTTCAGGTCACATCTCTGTTTGCAATCTGCTTACTGAATTGCATCAACATGTATATATTTGTTGCTTGTAAACAGAATTGCCACTACATACAATTAAGAGGCATGCACGATGACTTGTGATGATTGGTGTTTATTTAGTGTCTAAAGTCACAGTCCAGAGGAGTGGGGTAATGGTCTAGGAGAAGATCAGAGTGGGTGGTACAGCTGTTTGTTTCACAGGTCCTGTATCCATTTGCCTCTGCATAATGGGAACTTGGTATTGGACAGCCAACAGGGTGTAACAGTGGCACACAGGGGTTTACAGTTCAGAAGAGGGATCACTTCCTGGTGGGGGGATTAGTCTTTGCCTCAGGTCCTGCAGGATGTCTGGATGGCTGACCTCTTTTATGAGGGGTCCCTCAGCTCCAGGGGAAAGGTGCTGGTGGCCTGTGGGTCCTCCTGCTGGGCCTCCATTCCAGTAGCAGGTGCTGATGTTCAGGGCAGTGGTGTTGACTGACTACTGGATGGGGCCTGCTGTTGGGAGGAGGATGTCCGAAGGATGCTGTTCAGTTCCTTGAACTTCCCTAATATAGAGACCATGGTGGCATTGAGTGCCTGCCACTGCTGCATGGCCTCCTGGTGGTATTCCCCCTGCAGCCTTTGGGTGCCCTGCAAGGTGGTGAGAATCTGGCCTATCTTGTCCTGGGATTGCTGGTAGGCTCCAAGGACTCTGGAGACGGCCTCCTGGCCAGTCATGTCATGTAGGACCGACATTGTCTTTGGTTTGCACAGTTGACTCCTGCCCCTGTCCTGTGGGGCACACTGATGATTGATTTGACCTTGGAACACAGGTTTGGGAAGGAGAGCTCTGCTGTGTAATGGATGCCACAGGGGAGGTTGTTTCAGTTGTGGGCAGGATGAGGCTGATGTTGGTGGTGGACTGGCCACTCATGCCTGATGGGCCAGGTTTGTCAAACATATCCAGACATGCAGGTGATTCGTCCACTATTGCACATGCTTCCAGGCCTGGGCTTTCTGTCACTGGCCTCCTCTGCTGTGAGACAGTACTCAGAAGACCTGTGGAATGAGAGGTATTGTGTCACATGATGGTATTGTACAAGTGATACACATGGCTGTATGCCACCATTGACTGGATTTGCAGGGCAGTCATGGCATTGACAGTTATTCGACCACTGCTTGTGTTTCCATGAGTGGAATGTTGCAATGGTCCTATTTTGGGGAATAGTTTATATTTGTCTTGCTACTGTTATTGCCATGTACTGATATGCATTCCAAATACTTTTTGGTGATGGGGAGTGACATGGTTTAAAGTGCAAGTGCTGAGATGTGAAGTGGTTGAAGCAGTAATGCAAGGGTAGGGTATGTTGCATTATGGTAGTTGTAGTACTTGCTGCTGCAGTGTGGGCTATCGATGCACTAGGTGGGCCTGTGAGGGAATGGTGTCAGTAGCGAGCTGTGGCATGCAAGGTTGGCTATTGGGTACAGGGTGGGTTTGCTCATGTTAGGGTGGTGTGAGGGGGTGAGAGGGTGGTGGGGGTACATGCTGTGCTTAGGTACATGTTCGTCGGGGTGTGTAGTTGACTTACCAGTGTCCAGTCCATTAGGTATTCCTGCCAGCCCTTCTAGGTGTAGGATGGCCGAGACCTTTTCCTCCCACGTTGATAATTCTGTGGGAAGTGGTAGGAACCCACCACCAGTCCTCATGATGGTGATTTGGTGCCAGGAAGCCATGGCCAGTACCTTCCCCAGTATGTTGTTCCCCCTCTTCCTAATGTCCTCCCTTGTATGTGGATGGCTCTCCACAGAGTTCACCCTGATGACTATCCTCTGCCACAAGTCATTTGTCCGGGCAATGGGTGTCTGCTGGACCTGAGCTCCAAACAGTTGCGGCTCCATTTTGACGATTTCGTCGACCGTCACCCTAAGCTCCTCATCTGTGAATCTGAGGTTTTTTGCGGCACCATGGTTCGTTGGGTTATGGGTTGCGGGGGTGTTTTGTGCAGGGATGCTGGGTGTGCTGTTTGTTGGTATGAGTTAAGGTAATGGGATGTGCATGTGGTTTGTGATGTTTGTGTGCAGTGGTGTGTTGTGTGATGCGTGTTCAGTGTGATGGTGCTTGTGATATCTAGGTGCAGTGCCTTTTTTCAGTGTGCTCTTGCCTTGCTCTCACAAAGTTTCTGGGTGCTAAGGGTTCTGGGTATGTGTAGGGGTGTGTTTTATAGTGCTGTGGTCAAGTGTGTGTCTGTGTATCAGGTGTGGGGTTATGGTTTGTCCAATTTGGTGCAGTGTTCTGGTGGAGGTGCATTTTTTTCTGCTGCAGTTTGGACCACTAATAGAATACTCCCATGTTGATAGCGTGGTGCAGATTTGTGATTCGTTATTTGGGGGGGTGTTCTCGCCATGGCGGTGCTGGTGGTGCAGGCGACTCCTTCAGACCGTCGTATCAGCTGACAGTATTGTTTTTTGGGTGAATTTTAGGCAATGTTGTGTTGGTGACTAGTAATGCGGCAGTCTTCAGACTGCCATCACTGGTGGTCTTTCGGTGGTCGGTTACACAACAGTTTTCGATAAAGACCACCAAAGTCAGAATGACCACCTGAATTTGTTTGTTCCACAGTGGAACAATCTGAACATTCTGATGCACGGCTCATGAATATGTTCAATTATAAGGGACGGTTACCAGGTTCTTTCAGATTTCCACTTCTGAATTGGTGGTTCAAGGTTACACCATTACCAAAGGGCATCATAAAGTGAGTAGCTATGCTTCAGGGAGTAGCTTACGTTCTTTTCTATGAAAAAGGGCAATACTCTCAGTTTCTGTGAACCAGAGAGGCCATGGTTTTTATTCAATGCTGTTTTAGCACCCAAACAGGAGGGAAGATCACAACCAGTTCTGGAACTGAAGGCCCGAATAAAATATGTGCTAGTTGAGTCATTCAGGATGATTCATCTGCAAATGATATTTCCCCCTATGTACATCACCGAAATTCTTCACAAAGGTACTTGCACCAGTGGTGGCTGCTTTACAGTTAAAAGACATGTCTGTATTTCCTCACCTTGATGACTGGATTTTGTGTTCTTCTTCCATTTCTAAAGCTCACTAGAATGTGAAGACAGTATGCTTGACACTACAGCAATTACGTTTTCTAACAAACCATCAAAAATCAATGTTAGCTCCAAGTCAAGAAGTCATTTTAATTGGAGCCTTATTCAAGACACAAGAAGGGAAAGTGTTTCTTTCATGCACCAGAATCTTGATTCTTCAATGCCAACATTTACATCTTCTATAGCAACAGCAAACCCCTGCCAGAGCCTGGCTCAGGGCGCAGGGCTTAATGTCAGCAATAAGGGCAGTGGTACCCTTTTCAATTGGAGTCACTAGCCAACTAACTTCTGAATCACTGGACCCAGAGGTCACAGGATTACAATCAGTTGACTCCAGTGACACAGCAGGTTTCACAGAATCTGAAGAGGTGGTTGGTGAAGGAAGACTTTTTAAAGGGATCCCCCTTCCAATTACACACTCCACTCCTTCTGACTACCGATGGCAGCCTCTAGGGTTGAGGAGTGACAATGGATCAGTTGAAAGGGACAGTAGTCTAGGAAGTAGAGAGCCCTCTTGTCGAATTAGAGAAAGTTGTCTGCTGTTTAGGAGGCAAGGAAAGCATTCTAGACAATCTAGTGACCAGATATTACCTAAATCGCTAATGGAGTAAAAAATGCAAATATCTGAACAAAGTAGCTCGACAAATCTGTGCATGGGCAGAGCAAAATCCGACACCCCTAAAAACTGTCTATATTCAGGGGAAGATGAATTTTCAAAATGACAGCCTGTTACTCAAACTCCCTTTCTGAGGAACATTTCAGATACCTTGATAGCACTTCAGCCAAACTCATCTCAAATTTGGAACACCCTGGATAGATCTGTTTGAATCCCCTCAAAACACTCTCCTTCCAGTGTTCTGCAGGATATCATGTGCCATCAGGCTTGGTCAGTGGATGCACTGTCAGTCCCCTGCATCTGAGATTGCTGTATGCAACCCCCCCTCCACCCATTTCCCCTTCTTTTGAAGGTTGAAGATGTTGTAGAAGATTCAGGGAGAGCAGTTGACAGTAATACTGGTGGTTCTATTGTGGCCATGGTGCCCATACTTTCATCGTATTCTAGAGATGGCAATGGTGAATCATTATCAACTTCTATTGAATCCTACATCTCTTTCACATGTTATCAGGGACATATGCATCTACAGGCCTGAAAGGTGAGCGGAAAGGTCTAGAATTAGTGGGATGCTCTAAACAGGTAGCATCTGATATTCAGTCTTTGAGGAAACCCTCTACTATCTCATTGTATTATAAAAATTGGGGTGTGTTCCAAAAGTGGTGTTCGTACAGACAACAAGAGCACACCAGTATACCTCCTTTCAAAATCCTGGCATTCTTGAAAGATGGTTTCTTGAAAGGGTTAGCCCCTGCAACATTATCTATGCAGCAGTAAACGCTTTTAGAAGCTCAGTTAGTGATATCTCAAATATTTACCCCTTAGTTACGCATCTACTCAAGAATTTCAGACTTAGGAAATAGATAATCCATATCCATTTTAGGATTTATCAATTATCTTAAGAGGTCTTCAAGAAGGTAATTTAAAAGTTTATCTGGTTATCATCAAAAACATGTTTCTTTCTTGATTGCAATAACTTTGGCAAGGATGTTAGAGGAAATAGTCTTTTTAGCAACACAAAAGGATTTGTGCTGAAAGGATGTGTTGCTGAAATAGTCTCTTTAGTCATTATACATTCCTATTTTAGGTTCTTACCTAACAGGATAATTCTAAAAGTCCAATCAGCTTTCTGCCTCTTTCAGAAGATAATTCTTCCAATACTCGAGGTTGATGGTACGTCAGGTATTCCATCAACACTAGAGCTTTCATGGTCTAATTAGATTGAAGAAAGGAGTTCATGATTTAAAACTCACCACTAATTTCCTTTGGAGCTGCTAACAAAGGTAAAATTGTTTCTACTTCAATGTTGAGTTGTTGGGTATGATAGACAATAATCCAACCATACAATTAAGCGGAGGACGAAGTGCCACAAAATATTCAAGTGATTCCACAAGTGCAATTTCAGCTTCTTAGGCTAAAACTAGTCAGGCAACTTTAAAGGAGATCTATACGGCTGCAACATGATCAATTTCTTAAATGTTTATTCAATATTGCAAACTGGACTTGACTTGTTGAAATTTTGGTTCAGCAATAATCAGATCAGCAGTGAAGAAATTGTTAAAAATGCAAATTGTTTTTGGCTTTAAGGTTCACTGTTGGTGCAAACTCTGTTAGCTTGGTATAATCTCATTTTTGTCAGGACTAGGACAGGAAAAGCAGAGGATGGATAATGAAGATTAACATTAAGGGGGTAATTCTGACCCCGGCGGGCGGCGGGAGCCGGCCGCCTGGAGGGAGCCGCCATATGGCCGCTCCGCGGTCGAAAGACCGCGGCGGCCATTCTGGCTTTCCCGCTGGGCTGGCGGGCGACTGCCAGAAGACCGCCCACCAGCCCAGCGGGAAACCCCTCCCCACGAGGAAGCCGGCTCCGAATGGAGCCGGCGGAGTGGAGGATGTGCGACGGGTGCAGTGGCACCCGTCGCGAATTCCAGTGTTTGCAAAGCAGACACTGGAATTCAAAGTGGAGCCCTCTTACGCGGGCCCCACGACACCCCTCACCGCCATCGTGTTCCTGGCGGTCGGAACCGCCAGGAACAGGATGGCGGTGAGGGGGTCGGAATCCCCCATGGCGGCGCAGCGACCGCCGGTTTTCCTGGTCTGACCGCGGCCAAACCGCCGCGGTCAGAATGCCCTGCGGGGCACCGCCAGCCTGTTGGCGGTGCTCCCGCATCCCCGGCCCCGGCGGTCCTTGACCGCCGGGGTCGGAATGACCCCCTAAGTATGTTTTCCTTCTCAAGAGTTTCAGGTGAATCCAGCAGCATGCTTAGTAAATGGTCTTGCGTGCACGGGTATCTTTCTCACCTTTGGATGAAATGGCTGATCAGGGTAGGTTTGTAAGTCAGCAGTTGCCTGATGTAACTCTTTACAGCAGCATGTTATCTTTATTTCACCTCTAAGGTGTTCCACTTTTCAGTATATTCCTTATGATTTTCTCCCAGACCCTGAAGCCTTCTGTTACAGAAGTCCTCTCAGATATGGCCTTCGGGGGAATACTTCACAGAAAAGACAGTGAGTGCCTCACTGAACTCTTAAAAGCCTTGGCCAGGAAGAGAGTTACAGTAGTCTAGAGAAAACAAGAAAAAATGAGTTTATGGGCCTACAGGGGATAATGATCCTCTTTTATTACCTTTTCTATTTCTTTGAAATGGTCCTTTGCTACTATGTGAGCAGTTTCCTTAATTTATTCAGCCTTCTAGGAGCTGCCATCCTAGAACTGTGATTCTGTGCGGGTTAGGAGGAGCAGCGAGTCATGCAGCCTGTAGAGGTTTTTTTTGTGATGATGGCACCATTCTGATTGTGCTTCTCCCTTATTCAATGCCAACTTGCATCCTCTGGAGGTCCCTTGCAAGGCTTTCGGAGAGCCCCAGCTGCACTTTCAGGTAACTCTCAACTCATGTATGTACATTAAATACGTAGGCCCTATTGCATGAATGCATGTTCTGTTCCAGCTCAGTAGCCGCAGTGTCTAACAAAGAGCTGTATGAGGCAGCCATCTCTTCAGGTCTTTTGGAGTTGGGAGGAGAGTTTGCAGAGGGAAGTGCTGACTGGTATTACCATTTGTGTTATTTGCAGTGGGTGGGTAGAGCCAGATCAGCACAGGAGCATACTGCATTCAAACTCAGGCCTGCCCCCTCTATTTGCTAGCTTCAAATGTCTATTGGGAATTACAAGGACTGTGTCAAACACTACACAAACTTTGACCAGCATTCATCTGGCCTTCATTTGGTAAGAGTATATGAGGTATACAGGTGTCCACTGAGACTCATAACTATCTTGTCTTCAGAAGACTACTCAAGAGTTGGCTCTTTCCTTCATAACCACCATATTCAAACAGCAATGTATTGCATATGTCTGTGTTGATAAATATTTATAATCTGATTATGTGTATATTCTAGATATGTATAGTTCTTTAAGAAATATGTATATTTACTATTTCATAATAATAAATTATACACATACTCTTTAAGCCTGTTTAACAAATGTATATTTTACTCATGGTTAAATATATATATATATATATATATATATATATATATATATATATATATATATATATATATATATATTTACATATGTGTGTATGTGTGTGTGTGTGTGCATGTATGTATATATATATATATATATATATATATACATATATATATGTGTGTGTGTGTGTGTGTGTGTGTATGTGTGTATATACATATATATGTGTTTTTTATTCTATGCTTAACATGTTCATAGGTCATTGCATAGCTCCTAGATAAGTTGTTATATTAGATATTTATAAATCCCTGCTTTCTTTCACAATGAGCAAATGTTATCCTGACTATTTAACAGCAAGCATTTCACTATTGAAAAATTGAGGAAAGATAAATGAATGTTATGAAAGTACACTAAATAATTAACATCAAATATTACAAATCTTGAAAGTCTGTGTTTATACAATACAACTTTACTTCTCATATTGTTTTACCCTTTATTTTACTCCTTGCACATATATTCCCTTAATATGTATTTACATATCTATTTATTTATTACTCTTGTCCTACTGTACTAGAGAAATAAATATAAATGAATAAAATTAAGGCGGTCATTATGAACACAGCGGTAAACACCGCCGACCGCCGTGGCAGCGGTGAACAGAAGGCCGCCATTGGCAGTGAATGGAAACCTGCCATATAAGGATCTAAAATTCCCACCCCGCCAAAAATCACCAGACCACCAGTCCCCGCCACAACCTTGTCGGCAGGAATGCTGGACCTCCACACTCCAACACCGCCGAACACACACACATCCCGCCCTCCAAATACTGATGCACAAATCACCTTGGCCGTCAGTGGCAGTCGAACGACCATTGGCCGTGCCGACCGCCACGGGCGGCAAGTGGACTTAACAGCAAGAAGTGCACACATTGGATAAGCGTGAAATCCACACACCTGACACACAGTCATAACTCAATAAAACACTGCTAGACACACCCCACTATCCTTTGCAACGAAACCAGGCCAAAGAAGACGGAGAGCACCAGAAGCAGACACCGAACGCCACCATACACGAGACACACACCGACCCACAGAAGAGCACCCTCACCGCGGTACCAGCCCCGTCACCATTCACCACACTCACCATGTCACCCCCCAAATATCCACGCTTCACAGAAAGGGAGTTAAGGACCATGGTGGACGAGATCCTGAAGGTGGAGCCACAAATATTCGGGGCCTAGGTGCAGCACACACCCACCGCAAGGAAAATGGAGCTATGGCAGACCATTGTGAATAGGTTCAATGCAGTGGGACACCATCCACGCACCAGGGACGACATCCGGAAGAGATGGAACGACCTGCGGGGGAAGGTCAGGGGCATAGCATCAAGGCACCACATAGCAGTCCAGAAGACTGGGGGAGGACCACCACCAACACCACCTGAATACACCGACTGGGAGGAAAACGTACGGGCCATCCCGCACCCTGAGGGACTCACTGGAGGAATGGACTTGGGTAAGTCATCCACATTTACCCCATATACATCATACATTTAATGCATGCACCACCCCACCCCACCCACACCCACCAGGACCAATACCCCACCCAGCCAACAGCCACTGAATCCACCCCCGTATGCCCACAAACCCACTAACAGACCCACATCCCTCCCCCTGTGTACAGCCACCTACCCCTGCAAGGATCCACAATGGAACTACACCCCTTCATGCAACCCCACACCGAAGCAAAATGCAGTGTATACCAGAGAAAGGCACCCTGGATGGCCACAGAAATTAACACCAGCACAAAATAGCCCAGTCCTGTGCACCCCCAACGTTCATGCATTTGTAACAGACATGTCCATGTCCCCCAACAGGCACCACCACCCATGCCACCCTCACTGATGGGACAAGGAGTGCTAGTGCCCACCATGGAGACAGAGGCACCTCACAGGACCCTGGTGAAGGATCCCTGGACACTGATGAGCAGGCAGGCCCCTCACACAGTCCTGGACTGTCACCATGCAGCAGCCCCATCCACCCAGGATACCACTGACACCCCTACCACCCAGTCAAGAACAGCAGCCCAGGGCAAGCGTCCCCACACCAGTGTATCCAGGCCATAGACTGGTGGAACACAGGTACAGAGGCCACAGTCTCCCACTCCCAACATGCAAGAAGGCGAGGGCCCCAGTACACATGGTACTGCCAGACCTGTGCAGGGGACACAGGCACAGGGGGCTAGGGCAAGTGCTATGGCCTCAGTGGGCCAGGGGGGAGGCCACAGGATGGATGCAGCAGCCCAGGACGTGATATCTGAGGTATTGGGAGCCCACCAGCATACCCATGACAGGTTGGCACAGATAGTATCCACCTTGGAGCACAGTCGGAGGATGCAGCAGGAACACCACCAACAGGCCATGGAGCAGTGAAAACAGCACAATGCCACAATGGCCAGCATAGCAAGAGCACTGCTGCAGCTGGTACAAACCCAGTCTGAGACACACACAGGATAGGAGGCCCCCACTACAGCACCGGAGACTGACCTGGCAATTACACCATCATCAGAAACATCCCATGAACTACCCTCACAGGAAACCCAAGGGCCAACCATGTCATCCCCTCAAGATCAACAGCAGGCGCCCAAATGGACCCTCAGGCCAAGATATGGCACTGGAACCCCAGCAAAGAATAAGGCCCTCTTCAAGAAGTAACTCAGGAACAATCTGCACAGCAACCATCCCACTCAATCAATCACCACACATTGCTAATATACAATATGAACTAATGTAAGAAATGATGGACCCATCAATACTACCAACAAAGCAGCCACCATGTTGGCATTGAGGACACTAACCCCTTACGACTTGCTATCACTGTAAATAGCACTATTCACTCCCTGCCACCAATAGAACACATATCACACCTGTAACACTGTCCGCTGTGTTAAAATGTGAACAAAGTGAACTATGGATGCAACTGGCTGGGATAACCACTTTATTGTCAAATCGTTGCATGAAAGGACTCCTGTGTGCCTAAATGTGGGCCCAAAGTAAATCCACTAAATGTAAATCTGTACCATGCAGAACTGGATCCTGTTTCACATATCAGATTCAAAACCAGCCTATATGACTAGGCACACTGACAGTATGTGTCACAAACCCCAATGTCAGTCCTAAGTCCCACACAGTTACTGGAAGTTGAGTTGTATCAGTTGGGTCCTGGAATTTACATCTTCCCCTTCCTCATCATCACCATCACTCTCGTCCCCTCTTTGAGGTAGCTGGTCAGAACATACAGCACCCGCCACCTCCAAGAGGGGGATAGAATGTCTCACTGCCACGTTGTGCAGCATGCAGCAGGCCACCACTATTCTACACACCTTTTCAGGCCCATAGGCCAGGGAACCCCCAGAGATATGTAGACAACAAAATCTAGCCTTCAGGAGACCTATTGTGCGCTCTATCACACTCCTAATACGTCCATGGGCCTCATTGTAATTCCTCTCTGCATCCGTCCTAGGATTCGTCATTGGTGTCAGGATCCAACGCAGGTTGGGATAGCCAGAATCACCTAGAAAAAGGTGCAATACAGAGTAGTCATTGTCAAGCCCCTTAGTCAGACAGCCTGGCTGTCTGCTATGTGTCAGTTAGTAAAAGAAACACTTACCCATGATCCACCCTCAGTCCTCTTGTAGTTGTTCCATCTTCTGTGGCACACTACTGTTCCTCAGCACATAGGAATCATGGACTAAATCTGGGAACATGGCATTCACATGTGAGATGTACTGGTCTGCAGTACAGACCAATTGGATGTTCATGGAATGAAAGTTCTTTCTGTTTCTGTACACCTGCTCACTGACTCTTGGGGGTATGATCGGTATGTGGGTGCCATCAATGGCACCTATCACATGGGGTATGTTGACAAAGGCATAGAAATCAGACTTGATGGCAGGGAGGTCAGTACTTTGGGGAAATCTCACATAGGACTGCAGGTGTAGTACAAATGCATTTAGAAATCTGGTCAGTACCATGCTGAACATTGGCTGTGAAAATCCAGCACCCATGCCCACAGTCACTTGGAATGATCCAGTGACCAAGAAATGGAGTGCGGAGAGCACCTGCACTTCAGTAGGGATGGCATGCTGATTACGATTTCCCAGAGTTAGTGCAGGATCCAGTAATGCACAAAGGGCCAGATGTATCAAAGGGGTTTACCCATTCATGTGTATATGGGAAAATGCATTGGTACATATGGCCCTAAGTTCCTGAATTGTTGCACGGTGGGTCTGTAATTGATTATGATGTGACGCTCCACCATGGTCCTCATATCCACAAGTGGTCTGTACACCGATGGTGCCCTTCCTCGCCACAAAGGTCGGTACCTATGAGGGATATCAAAAAGGTGTGATGAACACATACATAGGCACACATTGTCATCAATTGTGCACTGCATACTTCATTGTAGTGCTTCAACAGTAACCAGTTCTTGACAGAACTACATCTACACCTCAATGAGGGAACAGTGTTTTTCATGTGTGTTATATTACGAAATGGTCACATGCATAGGTGCTTCAGTGGCAAGTAGGGCCTGCATTGTGCACAATTTTATTTATAGATGCGTAGTTACTGCCAAAATGCCTGCCCACTGTATTCCAGGCCTGTCGTTGTGGAAGTGACCTCATACCGCTAGCGGTTGACGTAACAGTGTAAGGCGGTGTTTACCGCCATTCGCACCGTCATTGGTTAACATGGATGCCAATGAGGAATCCTGGCATATCATCATCGCCGCCGGCAGTGACGGTGCACACCGCTGCGGTACGTACGCAAATTAGTTATCTATACTTCACTTGACTCCCTGATCTCATGCGGACAGGTACTCCACTGTTTGTACTGCTGTGGCCTGCCTATGGCCATGGATGTGGCTCGTGTTGCAGGGGAAAGGGCCCCAGCCGTCACCCAGAAGGAACTGGAGAGGCAGGTGGATGGGGTCCTGCCCCTGTACGCAAAACTCTATGGACGGCCAGAGGTACAGGTGAGTCTGGGTTTAGGGTGCACTGTTTGGGTGTAATGGATGGTTTTGTAAGGATTTTTGTGTGCACCTCTGAGCCTGCGCGGGCTATGGTGCATGGCATGCTGCGTGCGTATGTCCTGTAAGTCTGACAGTACTGTCCGTCCCATAGTGGACGAATAGCCAGCTGTACCTATCTTGCAAGTGCCTGATCTCTGTGTTCCATTTCTGTGTCACCCTTTTAGGTCAGTGCCCACCAGAAGAGGGCACTATGGCATGCCATCGCCAAGGATGTGCAGACCTTGGGGGTCTACAACTGGCAGAGCAACCACTGCAGGAAGAGGTGGGAGGACCTGCAGTGCTGGGCGCGAAAAATCTGTGAGGCCCAGCTGGGGAAGTCCTCCCAACGTGGAAGGGGTGCCCATCGGGCACTGACCCCCCTCATGCAACGTATCCTGGCGGTGGCGTACCCAGACCTGGATGGGCGCCTGAAGGCTGCACAGCAGTCACAAGGGGGTGAGTACTCATGTCACAAACGTCAGTCTGGAAGGATGTCTGTGTGTGCATTAGGGATCATGCTGCTTAGAGGCACGGACTCTGACTGTTGTCCATCTACATGATGGTCCACAAAGGGTGTAGGGGTGTCTTTGTCAGGTCTCCCACATGTCAGGTCCTTAGGTAGTTCAGGGGATGGGTGTAGAGCAGGGTTCTAGTCATGAGTCAGGGGCATGGCCATGGGCATACTGAACGGTGCTGCCTGTTGGGGGTGTCTTCTGGGTGGGTGTACGTCTCGCCACTATGTACCTCCATTCAGCTACTTGCAAGTGTCTCTCCTGTTTTGTCTCCCCATCCCTGTTCTCTTGTGTTGGTTTTGTACAGCAGCAACATTTGGCGAGGGAGCTGAGGCACCGGCAAGTGGGGAAGAAGCGGCCCACGGATCCTCGGAGGCAGAGACATCCGACGCCAAGGGGACCAGTGGGTGGGAGGGCAAGGGGAGTACCACGGGGGAGGCAACTACCACTGGAGATAGTGACCCCGATACCACCTCCGATGGGGGCTCCCCGGCGGTGGCGGACCCTAGTGGCCACGCCACTACAGTGACATCTTCCGCCACCCCCATTCCATCACAACCCTCCCTTCTGCTCCCCACTGAGTTGCCCGTGCCCGCTCACCCAGAAAGTGGGCATCTCCTTCACCCCAGGCACCTCCTCCCCTGCCCCAGTCAGCCCTGCTGCTCTCACAGAGGAGGCTATTGACCGTCTGAGAACCATCGCTGTAGGGCAGACAACCATTGTCAATGCCATCCAGGGGCTAGCATCAGAGGTGCAGCAGACAAATGCCTATCTTGATGGCATTCACAGTGCTGTGTCTGCCCTTCAGAGATCTTTTCAGGCTCTGGCCTCCTCTTGGACGGCAGCCAGTTTCCCTGGCCATTCCGTCCCCCCTCCAACCTCCTCTACCCCTTCCAGCACCCCACTCTCTTCACCCTCCAAAGCACACAATCTGACACGCAGTCAAACACATCAACTCACAAGAAGCATAGTTCAAAACACAGGCATCACACCTCCCACCACAAGCACTCACACAGCCAACATACACATGCACACACAACAACAACCACTTCCCCCAGTGTGCCACCTCTTCCTCCTCCCTGTCTGTCCCCTCTACATCCACACCCTCATGAACTGCACCTTCAGTCACTGTTGCTGCTCCTCTTACTGCACTCACCACAATAGCAGACATCTATACATGCACCCCAGACACCACACCTACACTCACCACAACTACTGTAGTTGACACATGCAGCACACTCACCAGACTTGCAGACACCCACACAACATACATCCACCCTGGCAGCCTGTCTTCTTCCACTGTGTCCACCCCCCCTCCTCTAAAACACACAAACGCACCAAGACACCCACCCATCACACATCCACCACACCACAGCATCCTGTCCAGTCACCTGCACCCACTACACGCATCCCTACACCACATACGTCCAGACCCTCTGCCTCCACTCCCACAAGCTCATCCAGGACCACACCAATTGCTCCGAAGAAACTTTTCCTCTCCTGTGCTGACCTCTTCCAACCCACTGGCCCATCCCATCTTGTCCCTAAGCGTGCACACCTCTTTGCCCTTTCCACTCCTTCCACTCCTTCCACTTCACACCCCACCCATGTCCGCCCCTCACATTCCTGTGCCCCTTCCCAAGAGAAGAAGAACCCCTGTGCAGAGCCAAGTCCATCTGGCTCCACCCACTCGAAAAAACCCTGCCAACCTTCAAAGGACAAACCCACATCCCCTCCACCTTCCAAGCGCAAGTCCAAGCCCCAGCCCTGTCGCAAATCCCCACCACCCTCTGCCCCCGTTCCGTGAGGTGCCTGAATGCCCCTTTGTTGCCCCAATAGGTGGAGTACCGTGCACTTTTGGGAGTCAGGTTGGGTCCGTTGTGGCTCATGGCACTTGTAGCGCTAAGTACTGGCCATTGGCCTTGTTGGAGTTGTTGGCTCTGTGAGCTTTAATAAATATTTCTGTGTGGCCTGTGTTTGGGCGGCACACTGTTGCACCCTGGTCTATTGTTTCATTGTTTGTGGGTGTGGGGCATTTGTATGTACTATGGTCAAGTTGGATTTGCCTTGTGTCAGGTAAGTACCTCTTGCTGTGGGGTGTATGGGTTGTGCTGCTGGGAAGGGTTGGGGGGCGTTGCAGGGTGGGTGAAGTGGGTGGGTATGTAACTGTGCCCTTTCCTCCCTTGTTTTGTAGGTTGCGGTACTTACCATTGTCGTCTTCGTCAGCAGTCTGGATCGTGGAGGTATATGGCAGGGAGCAGGGCTGGCATGATCTGCAGCTCTCTATCCATATCTGCTTCAGCACATTGTGTGGGCATCCGGTGAATGTTTCATTGGATTTGGTTCATTTCCGCATGGCTTTGCGGGGCAGTGGTTCCCGTCAGCCTATGGGCGTACTCTGCCGTCGTCGCCACTCCTCTACTGATGGTGGGTGGTTTTCTGGATGCCTGTGTTTCGATTGGTTCATTATTTGGCGGTCCGGACCGCTCCTCTTTTGGCAGTTTTTACTGCCACCGCCGGCTGCGCGGTACGGACCGCCGTGTTCATAATGACCACCTAAATCTATAAATAAAATTAAAAAATAATTACATTAAAAAATAAAAATAATATAAATTTTACTCTCTCGTAAGCTTTATTCTGTCTCCCCATCACCCTATGTCTCTCTCAATCTGTCCTCCATCCCCACTCTGGCTCATCCCAAACCCATCCTACTACTTTGATCTCCAAAATAACCCTGCCTAAGCTCTCAACCCTCAGTTCACTACTATGATCTCTGAAATTCTCCCTCATTTATCTCACCTTTGACTCATCCAAAACCCCTTCTGCTACTATGATCTCCCTAAACCCTTTTCACAGACTCTTTCCTCCTTCTGCTCTCCTTTACTCATCCCAAACCTCATCATTTTACTATATGCTCCCAATTAACGCTTCTGGATCCTTCCCTCCCCTATCCCTCTATTACTCTAGTCAATCTAACAAACTCACGTATCCTCTGCTCAAATTAACTCATACTAATACTAATACTGTACTCATAGTTCCCTGTACTAATCCACCACTAATTCCTCTTGGGTTCTGAGATACTGTGCTACTCACTGAAAAGCGCTTCAACGCCTAGTCAGGGGTGGTAAGCGCTATATAAATACAATTACAATTACAATTAAAATAATTCACATATTTTTACCTTTTATGCCCTGAAATGATGCCTTTGGAAACAACACAGCTGATTTAATTTTACTTTACCAATAGGAATTAATAACAATAGTGGGCAGTAGCCAGCCAAACAAGCATTTGCAATGCAATCGGTCTTGCATTTGTGAAAGTTAGAGCTCTTGGCGGTGAAAATGACAATGTTTTTTACTTTTGTTTTTTTGTATGCAGTGGAGTGATGAGGCAGATAAATCCTTGTGATCGGTTGGATTTATTGTAACTGGACCAAAGATGATACAATGAGCAAAGTTAAACGTCTTCCACTGTACACATCGACCAGGTATTGCAGTACCTTGAGGGATGGTGCATTTCCCCAACCGGGGGAAACAATGTTGTTCATAGAAAGACAAATAAGTGAAAGTAGCACTTCACTGGCAAACACTGTAAAGTGACACTAACGTGTGTGGTTGTGAATAAAACCAATCTGTCCTCTTTGTGACCAATCTATCTAGCTTTATTTTATTTTTTTGGTATTTTGAACCTTTTTGTCCCGAGGCTGTACTCTGAAATAGAAAGATACCAGAAAAAGACAACATTTGCAGCCAAAGTGTTTCTTTCTTTTTAGGATCCATTTCACAGGGGAATAAATAAAGGAAAGGAGAGGAAAGGGAGGGTAAGAGCTGTTTGTTGAAGTCATGGTTTTCAGCAAGTGAGGAGGAATAATACTGTCACCTAAGCATGGAATTGCATGTTGTGCTGTGAAAGAGGTGAGGGGCACTGGGGGGAGATGGCACAGAGAGATTAAGTGACTGCACTGCAAAGGAAGTGGTCATTTATATTAAATTAAAAGAAAAAAACAAGCAGAGACTTCGGAAGGGTGCTGGGGCAGTCAAGCAGTGTTGTGGGATGGGGAAGAGGTCAAGCTGCAAAGGGAGATAAAGAGACATCACAGCAAATGGCTGCAATTGTATTTTGTAAGTTTGCGCCGCTTTTGCGGAAAAAAATGACACAAATGCGGCGCTAAAGAAGTATAAATATGGGCCTTGGTGTGGTGCCAGCTCTCGTCTCCAGAGTGAGAGCTGGAAGTGTGACTTTGAGGTGGGAGGGGGCAGGAATGTGCAAAGCGTGGTGGGGTTTTCTATTTGGGAAGAGGTTGGTGGTTAGCTATTCCTGTTTCAAAGTTGTGAGGTTATCTCAAGGGTGGAGAGAGGGGCTGGCATGAGGACAGTTTTTTAACAAACATTTCTAATACATGTTTAATACATGTTGTATAGAGTGCCCCCATTACTCCTCTGACCCTGCATACATATTGGAAGCAGAGGCAAATGATATGGGGAAGAGTATAAACAACATAAAATTACCGATGGGAAAAATGTGAATAGTTGGAATGTTATTCACCTTGGAGTTCTGAGTGACATTTCTGTTATTCAGTGCCACATGGTCTGGCAAACAGCTCAGTAGACGGATAACAAAATGTATTGCACGCCTTAGTTATTTGCTTATTGGTCTCTGCATTATTCTCTATACGGCTTGCATTTTCCTCCTTTGACTGTTTTATCACAATCATCTTAATTTTCCTCTTCCCTTTAGGATCGACTGGACCGGACCACCATGATTGGCAGGCCCCTCAGATACTCTCAGATAAAAGAGGAAAGAGCCACATTCATGTTCCTTAATGTTAGCTATAGTATGGGGGTGGGTGGGAGTGATGTTGTCACTGACATGCCTTATCCGTGTTGTTGTGCATTCTTTTCTTTTCTTTCTATTGGTTACAAGTGGGGCATGCAACTCTCATTCCTGTCTCCTAAACAAGATGGAAAATCAACCACTTAGACGGGTGGCCCCTCTCCGGTCGAAACTTTCTCATCCCGACAGAAACCCCTTTCCTACCCACCAGTTAGTTCCAGTAGACGTCCATGTACCTGGGCTAGCCACGCTCCTCTGGTAGCATGGCGGAGTGATACGAGGAAACGGTGGCCTCCCGGTATACTACATCAACTCTTGTCTGGGTCCCAGGAGATCTCAGACGGAAGGCTGCAGCTTCTCAAATCATCCTGGCCCAGTTGGCTTTGTTCTGGGTCTATTTCCTCTGGCGTCTTACTCTGGTGCTTCTCTCTCCCATGCTCATTGGTACTCCTCGCTTCAGGGTTAGTCCTGCCTCCTATTTCAGGCCACCATTCATCAGGGGGCTGATCAGCGTCACACACGATACCACGCCCCTCCACCTCCTGTATCCCTGTAGAGGCTTTAAAGGGACAGGCATCCCAGGTAGTCTGCAAAAAAAACAGGTGCATCTCAGGGTACGGAAAGAGAAGGGAAGGGCCAGGGTAAAGCCCCATCAATACTGTCATCCTCATCACATTCATTTAGCAAGCTATAATTTAGGTCTCTTCTACAGAAGTCTTTTAGCTATCTGTTGTCGACAAGACCTGTTGTGGACAGTATCAAAGCTTACAGTGGGCTTTGAGACTGCCCATTTCTTACCACAGGGTTGCTTACTTGTTAGTCTAATTGCTTCTTATTCAATAGCTTTCCTTCCTCTTCATGTGTTCACCCTCGTCTGGGGCATAGCTTCTTCATCACTGTTTTGATTAGATGACTTGTATCTTTCTACTGTTTACATTCAGGGAACGACTTTCTTTATCTTTCAGTACTCTGAGAGATCACCGATCTTTTATTGCTCTTTCCCTTGTATGCTGCTTATGCTGTTTCCCCACTGAAATCCCATGCAATCTCCATGTAGCTCCACCATCCTCCTCCCAGCTTGTCTTCTGGATCTCCCACTCCTCACAATCCTGCACTCACTGAGTTATCTATGATGCTACCCACCCCATCCAGTTTTAGTGTTTTAATGTCTCTCTTTTTTAAATCTTAAACACCAGCACCCACCAGGGATGCTCACTGCTCCTCCACTGCTGTGACTGCTTTCATTTTAAACCCCCTTCAATTCTTCTCCTTTCACTCGCCTGGAATCTGCTGCCAAGTAGTTCCTTTTCACAAAACATGTAGAGCATCATGATGCATATGATTGTATACACTATAACACATGCATGTATGTGCATCATCTTGCATTTTTTAAACTTTTTTTCTTGCTATTGCTGTTTAGCATTGGCAATATTGGTTGTGTTAATAAGTATAATCATACCTTTAAAGTTAATTCTGATGATAATTCTATCAATAGTAATTGGTATTATTATGATATTATTATTATTATTATTATTGTTGTTGTTGTGTTGTTGTTGCTGTGTGTTGTTTTTATTGTTCTTGTTTTTGGTGCCACACTGCACATCTTGGGAGATACTACTGACCTGCTGATTATAAGCTCTAACACTATTAAAACAGTGTTCCTTGACTCTTTCATTTCTGATCATCCTCCTCCATAAATCCCTAGAACTGAACACTAAGGGCCTGATTACAACTTTGGAGGAGGGTGTTAATCCGTCCCAAATGTGACGGATATACCACCCGCCGTATTATGAGTCCATTATATCCTATGGAACTCGTAATACGGTGGCAGGATATCCGTCACATTTGGGACGTATTAACACCCTCCTCCAAAGTTGTATTCAGGCCCTTAGCCTCTGTAACACTATAACTATATCTAGCTTCTGGCACCAACTCCACCAGGGTGTTCTCTCTTACTATTAGCTCAGACTCTAACACTGAAACATCAAACTCCTCTCAGTACATCCTTATCCACCCATCAAGATAAGATTACTTCTTGATTTTCTCAGACACTGCCCACATTGCCTTCCACCTTCATACTCCAAGTTATTTATGTTTGTTATCTTATTTGTATAGCATTCATCACAAAATAAATTACCTTAAGGGGCTTACTGAGAACCTTTAAAAGGAAAACTGCCAAGACATATCCTACTAATGAACTTGCCTTTCACCAAAAAAGATGAGGCATTAGGCCTCTCTAAAGCTTAAATGGAAGGAGTTGTTAACCGATAACAGAACTCCTCCAGTTGCCTCTCCAGAGCAGGGGTGTTTTAGGGATTACCAACAATCTTTGTCCAGATAATCTTAATCTATCAGAACAGTATTTCCTGACTTTTATCATGAGATACATGATAGGAGGCTTTGGCCATGAATGGTCTTGTGGACAATGAAAACTATTTTTGAACTTGCTGCAAATGGAGCTATCTAATTCCTTCAGGAGTGCTCTCCCTCTTCTTCAAATGCAGATTCTGCTGGACAGCAGCATTCCACAAATCCTGAAGATGGGAAATGTGATATCTGAGAAGGCCTTCCAATAAGGCATTTTCCTAGACCATCTTTAGGTTTATGGAAGTCCCTACAGTCATTTTATGATGTTGTTTGTCAATATAAAGAACTGATATATTCAACTATCTATGACAAATGAACTGGACTTAACAATTGAAACAATATGTGCATTTAGGTTCAAAGGTGGATCCCAAATGGCCACCACGTTATTTGCCTACTTAGCAAAAGTTGGTGGCAGGCCAATTAGATCAGAAGGCTGAGGGAACATTCTGGAGTTCTTAGTGTTAATGTCATTACCCTTCAAGAGCATTTCTGTTTTTGTCCCACTATGTTTCAGCCTTCTGGAAACCATGTTGGCACTTCATACAGTCCTGATTCGAGGGGGTCCCACATACTCCTGTGGTTCTTTGTCTCACTCATATATTTGTTAGTCAGCAGTATAAGAATGATATTCTACGTTTTTCTCGTTCTGGATTTTAAAAAGGTTGCAGCATAAAAATATTAAAAACTTTGAGTAACAGTGGAACCCTTGTAGAACTCCAGTCTCTGTTAACTACTGTACTTCTTGACAAAAAGTATCTAAGCCAAGTTAAGGCTGAGTTAGAATCATATGTTTCTGAGATATGGCAAAGTTGGTGTTATGGTCAACAGTATTGAAGGAAGCCAACAAATCCAGAAGGTTGAAAAGATACATCACTTCTATATTTGCACCAACTAAGATGTTGTAAGTAGGTGTGACAAAATATCTTTCTAGTCTAATTTTATGCAGTGCTTAGTTTGTACCGGTGTACTCTGGTTCTTGGCAGTAGCAGCAGTTTGATAGTCTACAACATGGTGGCGCTGTCTGGTTCTTTTGAAAATAAGCACATCAACAGAGTACTTAACCATTTAATACACCAAAAAAATACTGCCACCACTCCCAGGTCATTTTTACAGCTTTGGGTGACCTGAAGTATTCTTAAGAGAGTTAGAGGATAGCACTGGTACTGGCTTTTGGCAGCACCTCCTGCAGCAGTGGGTAACACAAGTTGCAGTGGCTTCCTGAGAAATTGAGCACTTTGTTTATGGAAGCCTGCTGGTGATTTAGAAGATTTGATTTATTTAGATGCTGTTGTAAATGAAATCCCACCTCTTTCTCCAAAACCATGGATCGAAACACCAGGTCAGAAATGAGATGTAAATTATTGCCACTTTAGGACCAAGTGAGGCTTTCTTTATAAAAGCTGCCAGGATGGATTTTTTAACCCATTCAGGAATTGTCCCAAAACTTAATGACTGGTTAAAAAAATGGAGATACTGTGAAGAATACAATACCATATGGTCTATAACCAAAGCCAAAATTGTGTCATACTCCAGGCAAACTGGTTTCAGCTTTCCTAAGAGATGATTATTCTAGACTTTATGACTTGCTAAATGACAATTTAGACTGCTTTGAAGGGACGTCTTCTAAATACTTATTTATTGCCTAGTTACTAATATATGCTACATTGACTTTAAAGTGTTCTCATCTATAGCATCATGTCTATAAGGAAGGCAATAAAATTTTCAACTTTGCCCATTGAATGGGTCAGAAGTAGAAATAGGCATGATGGGTTCTTGAAGGCCAGGGTAGGATTTAAGAGACCTTTGTTCAGCTTCCCAACAATTTTATTGCATGCTGTCTATAACTGGAGAATCAGCAGAATGTTGGAATTCTGTTTGTTGCACAGTTCATTGTGAGTTCTAATTAGTTTCTGTTCCATTTTTTGATAGCTGCATTGTTTGTCTATGAATGTGTTCCTTAGTTTTACTTTACATTTGGATTATTCCAGGTGGACAGAGGGCAGCATTTCACAGCTCACTAGTAAAAGAACAGATGAAAATAGAACCTGATAGCTATTAACTCTGATAACCATAGTTCTATGGTGTACGATGGATCTCTGTTTAGTACTGTTAAAGTGTGGGCTTGTAATATGTCATGAAGTTTAGTAGCACATGTGTCATGTTCCTTGTCCAGCTAAGCATTACAGTCCAGTAAAAACAAAGTCCTTGAAAGTCTAATAATAGAGTTGTTAATACATCCTTAAATGGATCTAAAATTGATCTACTTCACCAGAAGGCATGCTAGCAAGGCCTTAAAAGAAAACTGACCTGATCCCTTCATGTAGGTCAGAAGAGTCTCTGAACAGCTAACAATAATATGGGGATCTCAGCTATGAGCTGTCAGACTTAGACAGTGATGACCGAATGGGAGCTGGTATTGCCTTGGTTCACCGAAACACACACTTTTGCAAGTAAATATAAACAGAAAATATCCATCTTCTCAGTGTGTTGAGGTTGAGATGACATATTCTTTGTGCTTGTATTCGGCATAATTTGTCAGCCTCCCTGGGATCACAACTGTTTAGCCAAACAACACAATTGACAAATGACAAATGATTTTCTCTAACAATGTTTTTTTTGGTGACCATAACTTATATTGTGTGACTGTTTAGACTGTGCCATCCCTCAGTTTGCCTCCTTTCTTAAGGATAATGACCTCAACCAACCTTGTGCTGAATCTATCCACATCAAACAAGATGATCCTGTTTGGCAGGATTAATCAGATCATCTCCCAGTCCAATTTCCTCTGTAATGTGCTAGAGGAAATCAAAAATATGGACATGGAAGAATGAGGCTGGCAAGCAGTCACTCATCTGTCCATCTCCCCATTCATGTTTATTCACCCTCTTCCAGTTTCAATGAAAATTAATCTGACTTCATTGATGATCTTGCTTTGGGCAGTAGGAAAAGAAGCTAGTCATGATTTCCCCAGTGTTAAGTGAAAGATCTGAATAAGGAAAGTAAATAATTAGAGTTAGTTAGCAGAAATGTCACCAAAGCATCCCCGTTTCCCTCTAGTAAAGTTAATATACTAGCAGAAAATTGATCAAGAAACAAATCCTCTGTGCCAAACCCCCATCATGATATCCAGGCCACTAACACAAAAGTCTCTTTTGCTCAACTGTCTACTAAGTGCATGGGATTTACAAAGTTCTTTCTAGAAGAACTGAGAGGCACTACATCTGAAACTATGGTCCCCACCATAGCCGGTTGTATGATGGAATCACGCATCACTGAACCACGCATGCTTTAAGAACGTGGTCTCAACAACAACCGTGTCTTTATCATGTATGCCTTTACCATGCATGACTTTACAACTAATTTCATTGTAAAAGCATGTTTGGTAAAGGAACATGTGTGGTAAATTGTCCCCCGCCCTGCACCCTTACCCCTGATACCATACTCTGCAATCCACCTAATCCTAAAAACTACCCCGCCCTGAACCCTAAAATCTACTCCACCCTGTCCTAAAAACGACCCCGCCCTTAACTCTGAACCCTAAAACTTCACCTCTCCTGTCCTAAAAATTAACCCGACCCCACCCTTAGCCCTAAAAGTAACCCTGCCCTGTCCTACAAACTACCCAACCCCCTGCCCCCGCCCTGAACACTACAACCTACCCTGCCTTCGTCACGATTCGCCTTTCCCTTACCACCTCTGTTGGATGTAGGTGGAGTACGGCTTCGGATCTTGTATGCCCTGGTCTGGCCAAGATAAGGAGGACCCTTCCGCTATCCACGGTGTCATTGGCAAGATGAAAGCCCAAGCAGTCTATGCCCTCCAGAAGGAGATCCAGAGGAAAAACCACCAGGGAAAAATGCTCCAGAAAGGAGCTCCAAAAAATCAGAAAAGACACAGTAGAACTCAGGACTCCAAAAACTGGAACATCAGGAAGCTGCAGGAAAAACCAAGTAGTAAGCTAACCACAGCAGGAACAGACATGAGCGAGGGCCACCAAACCAGAGTGTTGCAATGCAAAGAAGAAAGAAACTCAAGCCCCTTATATACCAGTAAAACAGGAAGTGAACAAACAGGAAAAAGAAAAACGCCATATTAAGTTGGAAAAGTATCATAGGACAAAATAGGAGAAACGCCATCTTGGAAAGGTACTAGTAAAAGGATAGAGCAGTGTATGCTGGAATAGACAAGCATTCTGGGACCAAGAAAGCATTCCCCCAATGACCAAAAGTGCCGACAGCCAAAAGCCAAGAAGGCCAAGGTCTGCTGCCCTACCCCGGGCCATCTGACCCCGCTGCAGCGCAAGAGTTGGACACTGAGGGCAAACAAACGTCCTGTGGCAGGCCCGATGTGCTGAAAAGCAGACCGCGGGACACAAATGGGTGCCGCAGGTGGATTACCAACCCACAGCATAACAGCCCAGTCCTAAAAAACTACCCCAACACTCCTCCCCCACCCTAAATCCTAAAACCTACCCACTGTGACCCTAAAACTACCTTGATCCACCCCGTCTCTGCCCTGAACCTTAAAGCCTACCCTGCCCTGTCCTAAAAACTACCCCAACCTCCCCCCAACCCAGCCCCCAACCCCACTTACCGCTCTCTCCTCTGCTCTCTGCTCCTTCCTGTTCTGCCCCCGGACAGATTCACCACTCTCTCTGCCTTCATCACGCATATGCGTAGTTAAGGCATGCATGGTAAAGGCAAGCGTGCTAAAGCCATGCGTGCTAAATGCATATGTGTGGTAATGGTAGCGTGGTAAATGCATTGCTTTGCATTGACCGTATTGTAAGTGATGCTTTCCCCATAGTTCAGCCTTCATCTTACAATTCAGATAAAAGCATTGGCCAATTGCCTAGTCTTTGATCTGAATTTACAAACATCCAGAGAAGCCTTAGCCACAGGCCATCCCTGTCACTCTCATTGAATCACTAAGCCACCAAGTCAGACCCCATTGGGTAAACAAGATAATTCTCTTTCTAGCCCAGGGTGAGATCCTGAGCTACCTAAATTTTGCAACGAAAAAATACTACCACTCTTGATGACCTCAACAAGTACCACCCCTTAAGTAGTTTCATTTTCCTATCTGTAGTTACTTTGACATCAGCAGCATTACAAAGGAAGAGTTTTATTCTGGGTAATACGCTACTAGATATTTAACAACTTGGCTTCAGGCCAGGGTACAGTACTAAGACCACCATGACTCAAACTGTAGATGATAATCTCTACATCCCTAATAAAGGACACTTCTCTCTTTAATTTACCCTTAATGAGTCTGTGACTTCTGGCAGACAAAGATATTCTTCTTAATACTCTAGAAAGTTACCTGGGCATTCGTTAGCAGGCACTCGGCTGGCCGTTTGCCTATTTGAACAACTCCTACCAACTAGTGAGTTCTGAGGACTTCTCTCTCACCCTGCTCAGTTGCCCCCTGACATCCTACAAGGAGTGATCCTTGGCCCACACTATTCAAACTGTACCTGGGCTCACTTTAGGAATAACTGCCTCATAGAGTCATTTTTTGCACGGGAACGCCTACCTTGCATCTCATTAAGGCAAGGTAGGTTTCCACTTCCAAAAAATGACTTTAACTCCATAAATTTGGTGCTAGACGGGTCTAGCACCAAAGTATAAATATGGAGTTCGTTTTGCATCGAATTTGAGTGAAAAAATTGACGCTAATTCAGTGCAAACAGAGTATAAATATGCACCTTAGCGTCAAAAAATGATGCTAATCTGGTTAGAGTCATTAATTTTGACTCTAACCTGCCTAACGTTTTTTTTTTAATGCTAGCCTACCCTTTGCACCTGCTTGCACCATTCCATAAATATGGTGCCCAGCTGGTGCTAAAAAATAGTGCAAGCTGGTGCAAAACTTTTTGGTGCAAAACTGCGTTAGTACAGTTTTGCACCAAAAAGTATAAATAACGCCCTGTATTCCTCCCTGTGGCCCTATGTTGATATGGGTAACAGGAATATAATCTACAATATGTTGTTTCTTCCTGATCACTCTCCAGTTATTTTAGTACACGCCTGCGCTCACCCATGACATTTATTGCCCCCCCCCCCACCCCCGAATGCAAGAATATCATTCTGTTTGCCCGTCTTAACATGTTTTCTCCTCGCTGTGCATGCATTTTAAAGACA
This sequence comes from Pleurodeles waltl, assembly GCF_031143425.1. Taxonomy (NCBI): domain Eukaryota; kingdom Metazoa; phylum Chordata; class Amphibia; order Caudata; family Salamandridae; genus Pleurodeles; species Pleurodeles waltl. The sequence goes on along the minus strand of NC_090437.1, from coordinate 619,456,608 downwards.
AATCCAGAGTCCTAAATATCGACAGGAATCTAATACAAGTAAATAGTATGGATACAGAGAGTAATATTTTCTTCAGGAGCTAAATCTCATAAAAGGGAAGTGTTGGCTGGTGTTTTAGTAGCGCTGATCTTGACTGAATAATAGTAATCTGCCATTTTGTGAGCATCAATAGTGGGACGATCTCCCACATCAATGAAAAAGAATTGAATGAATGAAATGCAATTAAATGGTTTATTTATAAAGCGCCCTGCTTACCCCCAACGGGGCATCCTGGCGCTTATCCACGAGTACAAGTACCATCACACCTCCACTGCTTCAAACAGGTTGGAAACATCAAGGCAGGGAAAGTAGCCAGGTCTTAAGACTCTTTCTGAAAGCAGCTTTGTTCACAACTTGTCACGGGGAAATCAAGTAAAAAAAAGCCCTTCAGTCACCCTTTTGCAACCAACAATCTACCACCAACAGAAGGGAACCTGGATAAAAAACTGAGGTCACCCAGGAGCCACGGGAGCCTCGTTCTACAAATTGCGTTACAAGCTGAATGCATTAAGCATGGCGATCAATCAACCATAAAACTATTAATGCGCAAAGAGAACAGATTTCTTACCGACTATTTCCCTGGGCTCAAAATTGCTAGTACTACATTTCTGTAACATAAAAACAGTTATTCAGAAAGAGAGAAGTAGTCTCTCTTTTTTTAAAGAAAATGCATTACCAAGAAGTAAGCTTCATTCTGCCGTGTTCATCTCGCAAAGAAATTCAGGCACCAAGTGAATACCTCACTGCTCTCTTTCTATTTTTGCTGGCGCACCATACTATGGGTTTCGGGAATTCTTGCTATCCCTGGCGTGAGGCTTTCTCTGGGTGCACAACCGAAGAAACAAGTGGAGCTGTTACCAAGTAAACTGCTGGATCTAACACTGTTTTTCACCCGGCTTCTCCTTTGGGCTACTTTTGTTGCATAGAGTGCATTTCATTAAAAAAATAATCCATACATTAAATGACTTAAAAATGTGCAAGATCACACGGATTAATCAAAAGTGGGACAGCCTGAAAAACAGGACAGGGTACATCAGCGTGGTGATTCCTGTGCTGGCTGGAACTAGAATCTGCTCAATGAACAGTTTACCTCACATGTCAATTCTACCCTGTCTGCCCATATTCCTATTTACAGTTATGTTGGTTTGTTGTTTAGTTGGAGAATGGCATGAGCTGGCAAAGGATGGGTGATTTAGCAATTGCTAGCAAAGTGAGTGTCCTAACATCTCTTTCATCACTGGGTAATGCCTCTAAATATATTGGATTTCTTAGTGAAATAGAGCATAAAAGAAGTAGAAGGGAGAAGATGTGGCTTGTCGATTACAAGTTCAGATCTTGGCCTCGGCTCAACATACTGTGATAATGGTCACATCATTTAGGGGGTCATTACGACCCTGGCGGTTGACAGAGAAGTGGCGATTTTACCGCCAACAGGCTGGCGGTAAAAAAACTGGAATTATGACCATGGCGGCTACCGCCATGGTCATCCGCCACTTCTCTGATCAGACCGCCATGGCGGAGACGACCGCTGGGCTGGAGACTTGGGTCTCCAGCCCGGCAGCCATCACAAGACCACCGGCGGTATCATGACCTGGCTTACCGCCATGGATTTCATGGGGTTTGGAACCACCATGAAATTCATGGCGGTAAGCACTATCAGTGCCACGGAATTCCTTCCCTGGCACTGATAGGGGTCTCCGCCACCCCCCACCCCCTCCTCCGAGTCTGTCCCCGACACCCCCCTGCCACCCCCCAAAGGTGGCAGGACCCCCCTCCCCATCCCTACCCCCGACATCACAACACAGACACACACCCGACACGCATGCAGGCACCACCAACACACATTCCCGCACACACACGAACAAACATGCCAACAGACACACACACAGTCACACACGCACACCCTCATCCAGACATACACGCACACATCCATACAGACATACATAGACAGACATGCACACATTTCCATGCACACTACACACCCGCATGCATACACGCACTCACACACCCCCTCTACATACTCACACTCACACCCCCATGCACCCACACATCACACAACACCCCCCCACCCCCCTCTCCTAACGGACGATCAACTTACCTTGTCCGTTGATCTTCCGGGAGGGGACAGGATCCATGGGGGCTGCTCCGCTGCCACCACACCGTCAACAGAACACCGCCACGCCGAATCACAGAACGTGATTCGGTGGGCGGTGTTCTGTTGACGTGGAGGTGGAGCAACCTCCACTTCCCCGCCGCCCGCCAGTATGGCTGCTGGCAGCCTTCCGTCTGGAAAAGGACGGAGGGCTGCCAGCAGTCATAATGCGCCGAGCGGAAAACCGCCACCACTGGCGGTCTTCAGCACAGCGGTCCCTCTGCAGTCTTGTGAAAAGACTGCCGAGGTCGAAATGACCCCCTTAATCTCCCCATACCTAAAAGACGTGTAACATCTGTTTAACGTGCAAAACGCTTTAATACCCAATGGGACGAGTTTGCTCTATATAAAACTGCAAAAAATAAATCAATACCAGACATTTGTCATTTCTACGTTCCTTTGAATTTCAGTTATTTGTATAGTGATCATTTGAATAGTGCACAGCACAAGTGAATTGTTTGTTTGCAAAATAAGGTATGAAAGGTCCGATTTCACTAATTGCAGAAGTGTTTTTGTATAGTGCCAGTGATATTGATCCCTCATTCATTCGCAACCATAAACTCACACAACAATGTTGTTTGTGCCTCCGGAGCAGAGAAAAATTCTATGGCCCAGATTTATGAAAGGCCTAGCACTAAATATAGCTACATTAGCCTCATTTTTTTACGCTAACGTGGCAATAGTGTGGCAAAAACGCTGCACCATATTTACAAAGTGACCCAATGCACCCATTGCGCCACTTTGTAAACCCTTGCGCCACATTATGCCTGCGCCAGGCATAATGTATGCAAGGGGGCATTTCCCCATTGGGGGCCCACAAAAATGGTGCAGTGGAATTGATGAGATTCCACTGCATCATTTTTAGCAGCATTTTAACGGGGGCACCATTATTTATAATAGGCCTCTATGAGCTTTGCAGGATTAGCACCAACATTTTTGGTGCTAATCCTGCAAAGAACACCAATGGCATAAAGAATTATGACACTATTGTCTCTAACCTGCGCCATGATGCGCCGTATGTTAAATACGGCGCATACGTAGTGGCGTTAAGGGGTGCAATGGACCGCAAGAAAAGTGGTGCTTCATGTTATGAAGCGCCACTTTTCTTAAATCTATGCCTGTATTGTTCTGGTAAAAGCAGCAAAAGTTGTGGGAATGTTTTGTAACCTCATGTAAATCACTGACGTCAGCTCTGGGAGACACATCTTCAGATGGCTGAATGCAGATTTTCTATATGGCCAGCCAGAGTAATACACACTGCAAAAAGTCCAGAGACAACATGCCAAAATATTGAAGAGTGCAAAGTACATGTCCTATAAGGCTAGCATAAATAACTCAAACTGGAATAAAAGTGAAACCGCATAATATCATAGAAAAAGTGAAATTCCAAAACAAATAGGGTGGAAATAATTTTTTAATAGAAGCACAGTTCTAAAACTACGTATATTTGTGATAGCCATTAAACATCTTAGTTCAAAGCCTAGTGTCTTTATGACAATGAGCATGGAATATATACATATCTTGTGAGCGTGTGGCCTCCTATATTAGGCTTAGGTGACACGTAATAGGTCAGTGACATCTTCTACCCTCAGAGGTCGAGTTGAATCTTTTGACTCAGACAGGAGTAACAAGTACATCAAATCAAACAATAAGAACCAATAGCAATAAACAACAACAATATGCAATAAAGAGTCAGTAATTTTCACACACCTTGAACTATGTGGCCACCAATTTAGTAAAGTTTAAACATTTATTGCCCTTATATTAATAATGCTAAAATCACATAGGTAATATGCAAAACCAAATGATAGCAATACAAAAACAACACAGGCTGTCCAAAACGTCTGAAGAATCTAAGTCTGACGTGCAATCACCATTAAACACTCCAAAATAATTCAACAGAATAACAACATGATCATTTGGGATATAGCAACATATTTCATTAATTGTGCAATGAAATCAATCATGATCAATAAATAAACATTTAATTAAATTATTGGGTTAGACATCCCTGCGTCCACTTCTAATTCGAAACGCATGTTTGGGGCTGGGCTTTGACACATGCAAAATTAAAATGAGGCAAAAATGAATTTGGAAAACATCTAAAATATGGTGCTAGCAAAAACGCTGTTGGACTTCTAAAGGAAAACCTACAAAGAAAACGAATGCGTATTGATTATACCTCTCCTAAAGAGCCAGCAGTTAGCAGAGTATTCGTCAGCAGAGCCCAGGAACAGCAGGTCTTTGACAATGGGCATCAGGAACATGAAAAGGGCAACAGTTCAGAAAAGTTGGACATAAGATATCTGAACTGTTAGAATCATAAACATATAAGCTATCTGAACTGAACTTAGCAGAATTTAATTCCTTAATTAAAGTCCCAAAAATTACTAGCTGGACTCCTATTGGACAAGACTATGATGTGTGATGATGAGCAATCAATTGAATTCTCCAATTTTAACTTTCTTCACATTTTCCTCAAGATAGGCTTAAATAGACACTCTTCTCTGGACTACAGTTTCCGCAGAATATTAACACTGTAGAAAACAGCGCAGAACATGACATTTTTACTAACATTGTTTCCTACCTGAAACTAAGACCCATTGTTAAAACTTTCAATAGTTATCACAAGGAAGTACAGAATGAACACAGTGAAAATGGCAGTAGGTTTCCACTGTGAGCTTGCAAGCGATAGCCAGTAGACAAAGGCCCTGATTTATACTGTTTTGCGCCTCATTAGCGTAATTTTTTAATGCAAAAGCGGCGTAAACTTACAAAATACAACTGTAAGTTTATGCGGCTTTTGCGTCAAAAAATGATGCTAATGCGGCAAAAAAAAAGTATAAATCAGGGCCAAAGTTTGCAAAAGAATTTCAATGAAGTCACCATAACATCTCAACACTGTGCTGTGAAAAAATACTTAAGCTTAGGCCTTTTTACTAATACATGAAGAATAAAACAGTTTTAATAATCAAACATACCAGTTTTATAATTAGCTTTTCATGACTCTTAATTAATACCATGCATTTCAAACACATTTAGTACATTATTAATCAGTCAATTATCATTTTAAATCATTCTCTGTATTCATCAATGTTAATTCTCTTTTGCCAGTACAAATGGTTGTAATTTCATCAACATATGTATTCAAAGTTATTTATTATTTCACACAGAACTCGGGTTGGTGGACACCATGTTAAACATGCATGTTTTAAATTTCTAGCTCAATTTTCTCTAATTAGGCCTTTTAGCACACATCATTTATATGATTTGTTTATTCATATTTTATTAATAATGTTTGCTCTCTAACAATCCTGACAGGGAAACGTCCTCAATCACGCGTTGTAAACAACACGGACGTTTCCCACGCAAGCATAACCACGCTTGCCTAAAAAATGCATGGATGTTTCTGTGCCTTAACCACGCATATGCTGAATGACCCACATGCGTGGTTAAGGCACAGAAACAGCTATGCTTTATTCAGGAGAGGACGTGGTGAGGATAAGTGGGGCAGGGGTGGAGGGTGGATTAAGGGATTGGGGTGGGTTGGGAGCGGGCTATTTTTTTTGGGGGGTTTGGGTATTTTTTTAAGGAATTAGGGTGGGGGTTGGGCTGCGGTGGTAGTGACGTAGTGAGGTGAGTGGGGCTGGGGCAGGGGTGGGGGTGGATTAAGGGATTGAGGTGGGTGGGGGACTGGGGGCTGGGGCATGCTATTTGTTTAAGGGGCAGGGTGGGGAGTTTGGGTATTTTTTGAAGGAATTAAGGTGGGGGTTGGTCTAGGGGCGGGAGTGATGCAGTAAGGGGAGTAGGACTGGGGCAGGGGTGGAGGTGGATTAAGGGATTGGGGTAGGTGGGGGGCTGAGGGTGGGCTTTTTTTAAGGGGTTTGGGTATTTTTTGTGGGGGAAGGTTTAAAGAAGGGTGGAGGGAGGAGGGAGGAGAGCAGAAGAGGAAGGATCGGGAGAGGACGAGGTGAGGTATATGGATTTGGGGCAGGGTTGGTGGGTAGTTTTTAGCAGTGCGGGCGAAATTAGTGCTTACAGTGGTTGGGGGTGCCGGGGTACTTTAGTTTTTAGGGGTGGGAAGTCAGGGTATTTTTTTTTACAGCTCAGGGTGGGTGGGGAGTTCAGGGTAATTAAGTTCTTAGGGGCTGTATTGGGGGGTGAGGATAGTTTATTAGTTTATCCTTTTAAGTGCTCAGGGCAGGTGGGGGGTCGGTCAGGGTAGTTTTTTTTTAGGGGTGTGGGAGTCTGATCGGTTTTTTTTTTAGGGTTCAGGGTGGGTGGGGGGGTCGGGGTAGTTTGTTTTTAGGGGTGGGGGAGTCAGGATAGTTTTTTTTTTTTAGGGCTCAGGGCAGGTGTTAGGGTAGTCTACTTTAATGGGGTGGGGGTCCGGCTAGTTTTTTTTTAGGCTTAGGGTGGGGGGGTTTGGGGGACTTTACTTCCTAGGGGTGAGGGTGGGGTGTGGGGGTAGATTTTTTATGGCAGGTGGGGGGTTGGCGTAGTTTAGGTATTAGGGTTGGGGTAGTTTTGGGCCTCAGGGCAGGTGGGGTGTGGTATGATAGAATCACGGATGCCATTTTGAATGCCATTTCCACACATTTACCTTTACTAGGCATGCTTCGTTCTAAAGGCATGCGTTGAAACAACACTGTTGTTGTTCCTACTGCTTTGTTAAGGCATGCGTGGTTCCAGCATGCATGGTTCCATCATACAACCATCTTGACAATGTCACTACCACGGATGTTGACCAGCTAATTAGCATTCAGAATGTTAGCGCCTCTTCCATTGTGTAGCATCAGACTACGGTTGCTCTGAGTATGAGAATAGCCATTTGTGCCCATCAAAAAATGGATCCTGCTTTCCTTTGTAGCATTAGTCTGTCAACCACAAGAAAGCGTGTGGTCTTTATGATCACTTGCTAGCGAGGGGCATTACTGTCATGCATAATTTGTATTTTGTGAGGGTGTGGCAGTGCATATCTTAATTTTTGGGTGCTGATTTACTATGCCTAAGTCCTTTATTGACCAATATTTTATAATGGTATAAACATGCTGATATTGAATTAATGACATCACTGTAAAAACTCTGACCCTTCTAATATATATATTTTGACCTGGTGTGTGTGTGTGGTTGATGGTTAATCTGCTGTGATATTTCATTGAGGGATACAGCATGCTGCAGCAGCATGAATGTACTGATTTCTGATATTTTCTGTGCTAACAAGGATGTAAAGACGAGAACACGGGGCATGGCGTACTGCACAGAAACTACATGGGGTGTTACCATGCTCAGTATCTCTCAAAGTCAATAATGGTGTATAGATTTTCAGTCCCCAGGTAAAACTGTGTTTTACTGCTTAGAATGTTCCCACCCATTGTAAAAAGCTAATTTTCAGGGTTCATGGCTGTTGCCTTATTGATGTAATAGCCCTATTGAAAGCTGTATGAGCATGTTGGTATTGCTCTGAAATATTGCAGTCTTGGTGTAGACCAGAATGGAGCACAGGCTAAGGAGTTCGCTCAAAAAAAGTGTAGTTCTTGGTGAAGCGCACAGTAGAAGGTGTTTGGCTAAGGGGCAGAGTGGACCTGAAAGTGTTCCACAGAGGAACAAAGTGCAGAAGAAGGTGTTCGGCTTGTGATAGTTGAACAGAACCAAATATTCTAGTGGGTAAAGGATAAAGCAGGAGAGCGTGCTTTGGCTAAAACAGATAACATCAGAAGGTGGTCTGACTGGACTAATGGTAAAGTTATTCATACTTCATTCTTCATAAAAGTGATTTATTTGGTCTCGAAAGACCATAAAAGCCAAAAGCATAAAATATACACTTCTCTTAATAATTCATTAATTAATATAAAATCATCACATTATCGTTTTATGTATACACAACCACGATTGAGGATCTTGCATCGGTCTTGATTTGCTCAGTAAAAATCTATTAAATACAATTTGAACACCATGATTAATAGATTACCGAAAAAGGTATCTAAAACACAGTAATCTTCTAAATAAGAAAACATGCTGCCATAAAATACCGCTCTGTCTAAATGTTGTCAAAAATATACTTGACAAATCAACTCCCGTTCATCATTAAATAAATAATGCTTTGCATGAGATGTTACCTTAAAAAATACTCACCACCCTTTCTGCGCCAAAGACAGTTTACTAACTTGTATGTATGCCCCTCGAATAACTCTACACTGTTGTTCATGTTACTATAGTTTCCAGAAACATTCTCATAGAGATTCTAGAGCTTAAGAAGTTCGCTAAAATACAGCTTATCTCAATAGAGGGTAGCATCTGAAGCGACATTGTAGTATGTGGGAAGATCTTAACAAAGGAATTAAGTAATGTTTTCTCTGTTTATCATACAGTTTATTAAAAAAAAACTACATGTATTGTACTTTGTGTAGACACCGAATCAAATGGACAGGCCCCTAGTGTTAAACTCCAATCATTCATGTTAGGGAAGGTTACCAGGCGATGAAACGTGTCTAGCCTTAACCAAGTAAGAATGAAACAGTGTCTGGGTTTCATTACACACATTAAGTAGGGCTGCATACCGTTCGTTGTGAAAATGAGTTGATTGCTCATAACACTATGTTTTTTCGCCTCTACAGTCTACCTCAGATCTTTTAGATGTTTGAGGGACAATAACCTCAGATCTTTTCTACTTACTGTCCCCAATAATTCCGGGTTTGCATAATATTCTTTGAGTCCCAAATATTCAAAAAAATACTTATGTACCTCAACCATGGAACTCTTAAAGAAAATCTCGAGACCATACTATCCTGTAAAACTGCCCTGTTCAGGCCTGCGTGTTCTGAGGTCCAAATTTTCTGCCATAGCAGAATGGGCTGTATCCTTATTAGGTCTACCAAATAAGGGGCCCCTAATTCTGCATGGCTGACAAATGTTGAAGCACCATTAATAAGTGTCTCAAAAAATTGTTTTCCACAGATTGAATCGAATTGCAGTTAGTATGCCCCCATACACCTGCCCCATAAGTAGCAGTCGGGATGCATTTAGCTTTATATATTTTTAACATGTTCTGTGGGGTGATTGTCCCTAACCGCTTGGAAAAATTCAGAAGAGCCGTAATCGTCTTAATAGTCTGTAGTTTCCTGATTTTTACGCTCCGAACCCAGGAGTTGTCTTAATTAAACATTATTCCCAAATAGGAGAATGTTGATGTAGTGTTGATTTTTCCTCCTTGCATGATAATGTCTCAAACCTTAAGTGGCTGTCTACCGCATTTCATTATGTAAGTTTTGGAGCGGTTGACGTTAAGGCCCAATTCTGTCATGTATGTTACACTAGTTGTTAAAAGTCGTTGGAGGGCAAGTGGAGACCGAGCCATGAGAACAGCGTCATCTGCGTAAAGTAAGGCTGGGAACGGGCGATGGCCAATTTGAGGAAGATCCTTACATTTACTTATTAATTCTACTTCCAACTTGTTAATATATATAGAGAATAGAAAGGGTGCTAGTACGCAACCTTGACGTACTCCTCTATGTATACCAAAGGCTCTAGTACATTCCCCTCCTATTCCATATCTCACACTCGCCCTGCTTCTTGAATACAATTCCCGTATGAACTGAATTAATGTCAGGTCGACCCCTAACTGGCTTAAGATTCTCCATAATTTGTAATTAACTACGCAGTTAAAGGCTAATGATAAGTCTATAAAGGCCAGATACAGATTACCTTCCCTGATCTTTGTGTATGTCCCAATTATAATGCTTAAGTTCAGCCCCTGTTCGACCGTGCCTATCCCTGTGCGATATCCATATTGTAATTCAGATAGAATGTTGCTTGTTTCAGCCCATTCTTGTAGTCTGTTTAAAATTATTCTCCCGGCTATTTTAGCTAGTGAATCAAGAAGTGAGATTGGTCTGTAGCATGCTGGATTGAGGTGATCGCCTTTCTTGAATATAGGGACAATGATGGACTCTAGCCAAGATGGTACAGGCACCAAGATGGAGCAGGCCCTCAATACTTGGGTCAGCAAGGGTCCCCATAGGTGTGTGTTGGCCTTATATAAATCCACCGGGATGCCATCAGGGCCCAGAGCTTTACCAGCTTTACTTGCATTGATGGCCTCAACTACTTCCTCTAAACTAAACGAAGGTGAAATGGTCAGGTGTGGATTCTTTTGGGTAGGGTTACTGATTAAGAAGCCAGATGGGTCTGTCTCAGAGACTAGGCCATATATCTCAGAAAAGTGACCAATCCATTCCCCCTCCGCTATGGCAATCTCTATTCTGGGTTCTTGTCTGACCCGTAACATTAGGGAGTTTATTATCTTCCAGAAAAGGATGTTATCATTTGTAAGACTAGCTTTATGAAGATATTCCCAGATTGTTTCTTTCAAGCTGTCTTTCCTTTTCTTGATTGCTGCCTTCTATTCCTGCCTCAGTGCACGTACCTCAATCATGCAGCTTGTTGGAGTACTTAAAGCCTTCTTTAGTCTTTTATGTGTTTTAGTACAGTCCGAATCAAACTAGCTTGTTTTGTCCCGCTGCCCCGACTTTCCCCTTTTTTTTAATGAGAGCTGTTTTCACACATTGAGTTATTGAGGAAAAAGCACTAATACATTTTTGGAGGTCTATGTCATCACTAAGACAGTCCGCGAATTCTGGCATGTGATCACTAATTAACTGCCTCAGAAGGCCCTGTGGTTCTATTTGAGACCATTGCAATGAATGCCCATTACGCGAGGCTAATTAAATATCATTAACCAAAACAGAATTATTCTTCTGGGACTGTATAGGGGATGTTAATGTAGTCCGTATACTCTGTGGGAAATGGTCACTGATTGCAATGTTGTGAATTAAGTAGTTGGCGAGACAATGTGTGAAATGGGTAGACATTAATACATAATCTATCACTGTATCCGCACCCCGACCGTTAAAAGTTTGCTTGAATTGTGGGTCATCAAAAAAAAAATTCATTTGTGAAGGACAGATCAAATTTGTGCGCCAATTTATTCTTGGCGTCACCTTGATGATTATGTCTAAAGTGAGCCCGAGGCTAAATATCTTCCTCATGCAAACCGCATATCTTTTCAGAGAGTTCCTTACAAAGATGAGTGTTAAAATCTCCACCCCAAATAATAAGGCTTTCGCTCCTAGAGTTTTCCCAGGCTTTCTCTAGTTCATCTCCCAACTGGGATAAAATTGTGGGAACCTCACCCAAAGGTGCATTATTGTAAAAATGAGCAACTACTAATTGGATCATCTTCTATAATTCGCCCACGATCACTTGATAGTATGCTTTGGAAGCTTGCATATTTAAGTTTGTTGAAGGGAGCTCATTCAAAATGTATGTACATTATCCCCCTTTAGGGCGTCTGTGTCCCAAGGGAACAGCCGGGGTATGGTATGTTCTGTACCCATTTATATATACGGGGCTCAAAAGCTAAGTTTCCTGCAGGCATAAAAAGGGAAAATCTCCGATAAAGTTCACCCATTCCACGTTGTTATGTTTGCTACTTAAGCGGGCACATTCCAAAAAAGTAAAACTGTTTCCAGTTTCTGTTGGTTCTGGTCCTGTGTGTTGAAAATGGGAGGGCTTATACCGCTTTGCACAATCGGAGAGATTATCCTAAGTGGGTCATCTTGCCTAGCCTGGCGATCTTTTATATTTATTGCAGGTGTCATCTTATTAGGTGTTTCTATCTTCTCCCTTCTCAGTCAATCTAGATCTTCGAGGGTTGATAGTGCTTGAAACCTGTTACTGTTGGAACAGGGATTGGGATTAATTCCATCAGTTGAATGGCCTGGCCAGACTCTAGAAAACGTTTGCCCAACAATGCTTTGATAAAAGTAACCCAGCAGTAATGCCATGATGGGTAACTTGCCCTGCCCCTAGTTTGTGGATGATTCTTTCTACTAATCCAGGAGTTTTAAAAGAGAGAGTCACAAAGTCTGCTGCCAATGGTTTCCAAGTGCTACCAATCCATTTGACTCTCCTCACCATTTTTCTGTCATCGAAAAGGGGCCCCACCATGCTGAGGTACATCCGAGAGCCTATCCAGTTCAGAGACTTATTTCTCTGAGCTGTCCATTTTTCCCGATGATGATTAGCCAAAACAGGGACATTTGCTAGGATGGCTACGTACGGTGTCACCTCCGGGGGGATATGTGAGAAGTCACTTGGTAGGTATGGTGATTCTGATGTTGTCCGACATATACACTCCTTCCTTGGAATTTTTGTAGCGGACTAGGGCACCCTCTCTGTCTCTGATGTCAACCCTCTAGTTGGAATCCCTACCTGAGGTTGCCTGGTGATTGCTACTTTTATCAGGGATTGTGAATTGTTTGTGTTTGAAGGTGAATGAGAAACAGTAAGAGCTTTCCCGGAAGGGTTTGGTTCCTCAGACTGTAGGGACCCCATGAGAACTAAACCAGTCTCAAGGTTACTCTCTACCTTTCTCAGTCGATCTGACAGAGAGTCCAATGAATGCCTAACTAATGATTTCAAGGCATTTATTGAGTCATGAATAGTAGAAAGAAGTTTTAAGGCAGAGTCTGCTGCTTTATTCAGGGTTTTCCTCCCGGCTGCTTTTTAAAAAACTGCCTTCCTTCCATATTGACCTGCTCATTCTTCTTCTTTGAGTTATTTATGGGGGGGTTGTCCGCCCTGCCTCTCATGGGCTTTCTTGGACGCTTAGGTAAAGGCGGGGAGTCATCTGAAACTGATATTGTATCCATCATATTTTTAACACATCCATTTTTTTACTATTGTTTTCCTGGTTCTCAGCTGTCTCCACACCTATGCCCGTCTCAATAGTGATATGGCCAACCTGTATTTCGGGAGTACTTGACGGGAGTGGAGTACAAATTTTTCTTCAAAGCTAAAAATTTGCTTGTCGATCACTCCCATCGCTCCCAAAATATATTTTAATATGGAAGTGCAGTCTTTTACGTTGGGGGAAAGATTTGACATTAAATGCTTTCTCTTGCCCCTGATAATAGAAGCTAGGGATTATCCTTTTAAAAGATATCGTTATGCGTCTCTGTTCCTTCACGGTTATACTAATTAGTTCCCCCACTGATAAATCCTATACTAAAAATGCTGCACATGAGCCTGTCACCAAATAGCTGCCTGGTTATTTTGGTGACAAGCAAGTAAATATCAATAAGGTGTGACTTGTGCTGTTGTCAATCTTGTTTTACCACTGATGCCATCGCGTAGTGCTCAGCCTTAGTAAAATTGAATTGTGTAAAGAGACACTCCCGCCTTACATTAAAATGTGAGCCTCCCTTCACAATTCCTTTGTCACGAATATTTAATGTTTAGGGGGGTGGCCCTGCCCGGCCTACTTCGGGCTCCGATGGGCATTGACGTGCCCGCCCTTGGCTGGGTGCGTTCTGCGCCGCGTAGGGAAAGGAAAGCTTTAACTGTACAGGGGGGTTAATGCTCCTCCCCCTATGACCACGCCTCCTGGCGCGTGTCGGATTGGTGGTTTCAGGTCACCAGGTGCAGAGTTCTCAGCGCGTCACTCGCCGCGTAGGGAAAGGAAAGCTTTAACTGTGCCTGGGGGTTAAGGCTCCTCCCCCTATGATCGCGCCTCCTGACGCGTGTTGGATTGGTGGTTTCAGGTCACCAGGTGCAGAGTTATCAGCGTGTAAAGTTATTTTCCCCAACTTAAAAGACCAGAAGAAGATGCTCACCTTGATCCTGGAACAACAGTAGAGAGTGTCCGGTCAGAAGGAGAGTGCATCACAGAACGTCTCTTTAACCAAGACACAAAGAGCTGTCATTTCCATTTTCCTTCACAGAAGAGAAGAAGTGCAACCACACAAGTGTCAGTGCTTATGCCTACAGTTTTATCCAGTCATTGCTCTGTTTGCCTTATAATGTACCCATATGCTGCATACGGCATTTTACTTGCAATATGGTTCAGTGGTATGACTACCTGACCGGGTTCTGGCCAGGAGTCAACTTGGCTCCACCAGCCTGCCCCGTGCCCCTGATCCTGCCGACTGCCACCTGAACAGCAGTTCGAGGCCCTCCTCCACCCGCAGGCACCGCCTGCGCCTCATCCCTGGTGCCTAGTGGTAGGCATTTCCTGGTTTGTCGCGTAAGTAATCCTTTTGTGTTTTTGTATTTTGTATTGCCGTTCTACTGCCGTTTTTTGCGTCATTTCTCTGATAGCCATCTATTTTTCTGACCCTTGTGATTCTCTGCGCTGCTCGCATAGCACGTTTCTGCCCCGTGCCCCCCCTGTAATTCTTTTGCTGCCTGCTCTCACCGCCCTTTTTTCCACCGGCTCCGACCGGTCACTTTCACCCCTGCTGCTGCGTCTCCTGCGGCCTGCCCCCTCGCACACCCATTGGCCCTCCCTCCCACCTCCCAGCTGCTCCATCCTCCCACCCCACCCTCTTAATGCCAGCCGCTGCACGGAGCCCCGTGTGACCACCTGACCGGGTTCTGGCCAGGAGTCCACTTGGCTCCACCAGCCTGCCCCCGTGCCCCTGATCCCGCCGACTGCCACCTGGACAGCATTTCGAGGCCTTCCTCCCCCGCATTCTCTGCCCTGCTCGCATAGCGTGCTTCTACCCCCTTGACCCCCTGTACTTCTTTTGCTCCCTGCTCTCACTGCCATTTTTTCCACCGGCTCCAGCCACTTTCACCCTGCCGCTGCGTCCCCTGCGGCCCGCCCCCCTTGCACACCCATTGGCCCTCCCTCCCGCCTCCCAGCTGCTCCATCTTATCGCCGGCCACTGCGCGGAGCCCCGTATGACAACCTGACTGGGTTCTGACCAGGAGTCCAATTGGCTCCACCAGCCTGCCCCCGTGCCCCTGATCCCACCGACTACCACCTGGACAGCAGTTTGAGGCACTCCTCCACCCGCAGGCACCCACCTGCGCCTCATCCCTGGTTCCTAGTGGTAGGCATTTCCTGGTTTGTTGTGTAAGTAATCTTTTTGTGTTTTTGTATTTTGTATTGCCGTTCTACTGTCGTTTTTTGCATCTTTTCTCTGATAGCCATCTATTTTTCTGACCCTTGTGATTCTCTGCGCTGCTCGCATAGCGCGTTTCTGCCCCCTTGCCCCCCGTACTTCTTTTGCTGCCTGCTCTCACCGCCCGTTTTTTTCCACCGGCTCCGGCCGGTCACTTTTACCCTGCTGCTGCGTCCTCTGCTGGCCCGCCCCCCCTCGCTCTCCCATTGGCCCTCCGTCCCGTCTCCCAGCTGCAAAACCCTCCTACCCCACCATGTTCATGGCGGCCGCGCGCAACAGGCATGCTGCTGGCACGCCGGAAGCGCGCCAGAGGCAAGCCCGTCTGCGACCGTCCGCGCCTGGACCGCGCCCAGCGCCGGTCCCTCTGGTCCCCCAACCCAGACCACCACAGACTACACTACTCAACAACCAAACTCCACTCCCTCAACCCAGGACTACCCCCCTCCTGCACCCAAGCCAACCCCAAACACACGCAGAGACCTTTCACCTGCTATGTTCGCCGGTTCTCCTGCACCCCCACAAACACCTGAAACACCCACACGCCCCACACCAACCCCAACGCTCCTCACAACACCACCAGACACCACAACATCAACACCAAAAATTCCCACACAGTCATCACCCACCCCAACAGACCCACTCCAACGCCAACAAGCCCCACAACCCTAACACACTCCACAACAACAGCACAACAACCCACAGCAACACCAACACACCCCACAACGCCACTAACACTCCCCACACCAACACCATCACGCACCACAACAACAGCCCCCGGACCACCTAAACTGCATACTCCTAAACACCCGCTCCATACACAAGCATGCCATCGAACTCAGGACCTTATCACATCACACTCACCAGACATTGCATCCTCACAGAAACTTGGATGAATCCCTCATCTGAGCCCGACATAGCCACAGCCACCCCAGAGGGCTACAAAATCCATCGTAGAGACCGTTTGAACAAACCAGGAGGGGGCATCGTCATTATACACAGAAACACCATTAAGGTCACCACCAACACACACAACACCCTAGACAGCGCAGAACACATGCACTTCCTAATTCACATAAACGACAACACCACCCTCAGAGGAACCCTCATCTACAGAGCACCAGGTCCTCGCCCCCCTTTCTGTGGCGCCATCGCTGACACCATCATCCCTCATGCCCTCACTTCCACAGACTACATCCTCCTTGGTGACTTTAACTTTCACGCCCTCACTTCCACAGACTACATCCTCCTTGGTGACTTTAACTTTCACCTGGAGAACCCCCACGACTACAACTCCACATCCCTTCTAGACAACCTCACAAACCTAGGACTCAAACAACTGGTCACATCACCCACCCACTCAGCAGGACACACACTAGACGCAATCTTCACCTCGAGCAACCACATAACCTGCACTCATACCACCGAACTCCACTGGACTGACCACCACTGCGTCCATTTCTCCTTCTCCAAACCCCCCACACACCAACACACCACACTCTCCGGCTTTTGGGACAAGATCCCCACAGAACTCCTGAACGCCCAACTCGCTCAGAACCCCCCAACACCAACGACCCCAATATTGTTGCCAATAACCTCACACAATGGATCACAAACTGCACAGACACACTTGCCCCTCTCAGAACAAACATCACCACCCGCAACACCAAGAACGCCCCCTGGTTCACCACTGAACTCCAAACCTCCAAGCGTGAATGCCGCAAAACAGAGAAAGTTTGGAGACAGGAACCCTCAACCACCAACATCTCCACCCTCAAAACCACCATACGCAAACATCACCAACTCATACGCACCACCAAAAAGGCATACTACAAGGAACACATAGACGGTAACTCACACAACAACAGGGAACTCTTTACCATCATCAAAGAGCTCTCCAAACCCAAAGCCAGCAACATCGACCCCACTCACACACAACACCTCTGCGACTCCCTCTCCAACCGCTTCCACCTCAAAATCATAGACATACACAACAGCTTCACACCACAGGGACTCGCCACCTCCACCACCAACATGATCAGCAACGACTCACCCCCCAACCTACTACACACCTGGGCCCCTACCAACGACGAAGAAACCGAACAAACAATGAATTCCATCCAATCAGGCTCCCCCTCGGACCCCTGCCCCCACCGCATTTTCAACAAAGCCAGTCCAACCATTGCCCCCAAGCTCTGCGCCGTAATCAACAGCTCTTTCGACGCCGCCACCTTCCCAGACTCCTGGAAGCACGCAGAAGTCACCGCTCTCCTTAAAAAGCCCTGATGACCTCACCAACTACCGCCCAATTTCGCTTCTCCCCTTTCCCGCCAAGGTCGCTGAAAAACTAGTGAAAACCTGCCTGTCTCACTTCCTAGAGGAAAGCAACACACTCAACACCTCCCAGTCTGGATTCCGCAAGAACCACAGCACTGAGACCGCCCTCATCGCATGTAATGATGACATCAGAACCAGAGTCGACAAGGGCGAGACCGTCGCACTCATCCTCCTGGACCTCTCTGCTGCCTTCGATACTGTCTGCCACCAAATACTCCGCACACGCCTCCACAACACAGGAATTCAACACAAGGCCCTAGACTGGCTTGCCTCCTCGCCAAAAGAACCCAGAAAGTCCACCTCCCCCCCTTCCATTCCACAGCCACCAAAATCATCTGCGGAGTCCCCCAAGGGTCCTCCCTCAGCCCCACCCTTTTCAACATTTACATGGCCCCACTCGCCAACATCCTCCGGCCACAAGGAATCACCATCATATCCTACGCAGACGACACCCAGCTCGTCATCTCCCTCACCCGAAACCCTACCACCGCCAAAACCAACCTCCACGACGGATTCCTTGACACCGCCAAATGGATGACAGCAAACCACCTCAAGCTAAACTCCAACAAACCGAAATCATCATCTTCGCCCACAACAAAACTATATGGGACGACTCCTGGTGGCCCACTGCCCTAGGATCCCCACCAACACCCGCCACCCACGGACGCAACCTCTGCATCATCTTGGACTCTTCCCTCTCAATGACCCAGCAAATCAACACCATCACCTCCTCCTGCTTCAACACCCTCCGCATGCTGCGAAAAACCTTCAAATGGAACATATGGACCAGAAAGACCGTCACCCATGCACTCATCAGCAGCAGGCTAAACTATGGAAACGCCCTCTTCGCTGGCACCACAGTCAAGCTCAAGCGAAAACTCCAGAGGATCCAGAACGCAGCCGCCCGCCTCATCCTGGACCTTCCACACCATGAACACATCTCCTCACACCTCAGATCCCTTCATTGGCTTCCGATTGACAAGAGGATCACCTTCAAAATCCTCATCCACGCACACAAATCCCTCCACAACACTGGACAAACCTACCTCAACAAAAGAGTGAACTTCCACACTCCCACTCGCCTCCCACGCTCCGCCGACCTCGCACTCGCCACAGTCCCCCACATCCAATGCGCCACCACCGGAGGCAGATCCTTCTCCTACCTCGCCTCCAAAACCTGGAATTCCCTCCCCACCAAGTTCTGCAAGACTCAGAACCTCCTGCTCTCCAGAAAACAGCTCAAGACATGGATTTTCAAACAGTAAATCGGCCTCCTCCCCTTCCCCTCTCCTCCTCCCACCTCTCCCCCAGCGCCTTTAGACCCTTACGGGTGAGTAGCGCGCTCTATAATTTTTTGATTGATTGATTGAGTGGTGCCTTAAAACTTCCATTACATATGTTTACCTTTAGTGCTGCACATGCAGACTTCCCTGTATTCAACCAAAAATAGGTGGGCTAGTGTACAGATGCACCAATCTCTAGGAGGACTGCATTAGATTCTTTCTTTGCCTACACCAGTTTTGATACTTCAGTTCCGCACCTCAACCTTGTTACCAATTGGACTCTTCATGCTGTCTAGAGGGAGCTTGATTGAGTATCAATTACAGTTTTTTGTATGTCACTTTAGTATCTTTATGCTAGTCATGCTAATCTCTTGTGTGCTCTCACCACAGATCATTAAGTCATCAGCAAAAGCGTGTTTACTTTTTGTTAAACAGAAACCACTTGTTAGCTACCAAGCTAGTCTCACAAATGCACTGCTATAACACAGCCCAATAACTGAATCAAATGAAACCTATTGATCCTTGATAGTTTTTCACAGTAATGCTAATGTTTTAACATTTTCTGAATTTAAACCGATAAAGTTCTGTGCTGTTATTGTCTCTCATTTTGTCAGCAATCATGTCTTGATAAATCTACAGTGCTCATCAAACATCACAGTGACCCAGTGAGTTTCAGATGCATTTCCTTCATTAGAGATTTAGCTTGATGTTACGTTAAAAACTCTTACTCATCAGTAGTTTTCATGGCTTTCTTACGTGCTGTGCTGCAGGTTCATGGATGGCTTTCATGTATGGCTGTGCCCCGCCATAACCAATGGATTAAAAATAACCTCTATCCCACAGCCTTAATGGTTCTGCATGTCCAATTTCCCTACATTCCTCCCTCTTCAGCTTCAGATACTGTTCTACAAACGTCTCTGACACACATACATTCATGTCCTGCATTCTGCATTTCCATTCTCCTGCCGTGTAATTGTTTTATTAATAATTTAATATTGGTTTTACAAACCATATAAAAATCTGAAGACAACAATTAATGTCAGTTAATCAAATATTACATGTAAACCAAAATGTATACAAGTTCTCAATCATATGCATTTTAAAAACTGCACAACTCTTTAGTTCGTTTTGCATTTTTATGGGTGAAACATGCAATTTATGGATGATTAAAGCATATTTTTTGCCTTGACACGGAGCTATTCCATGACATTTTGAGTAATGTAGTTGACCTTTCTTGGTCCATTGGCCAGCTTGGCAGATGCTTACAGAGCAGCTTTGACCGGACTGAAGTGAAGCTAGGGAACTCCATTGCTTGAATAATACACCAGGAAACATAATTTGGGTACAGTTGTGCGACCTTTTTTAGCAGTCGCAAATAGAGATTCGAACCATTGTGACCGCTAAAACGGCCTCCGGCATGTACAAACTATATTTTACGAATCTGTAACTTATTACCGACTCGCAAAATAGGGTTTGCGAGTCACTATTAGGAAGGGGCTCACCAAGGACCTAATAGGAATCCACAGGGGGATGTATGATTATTTTGCGACCTGAATGCCGTCCCAAAAGAATTGCAGTTTACCGCCTACTTCAAGTACGTGGTAAGCCAGCCGCAAACAGGAGTGGTCCTAAGGGGACCCCGTCCCCTTTGTGAATGGTAGTAAAAAAAAAATTAACAGAAGGTAGTGGTCCCACGGACCACTGCCCACACTTAAAAAAATGAAACATAAGCTGACAGTTGAGATGAGGAGAAACTCAGTTTTAATAACATTGAGCTTTCGATGGATGAGAGACATCATAGTCTGCATTTCTTTGAGAATCTGGGTAACAAGGGTGATGACATTAGGTGATGAAATTGTCATGTATATTTCCCTGACACCTGTAAAAATGCCACAAAGTATGAGAGTGCTCAAGAAAGAAGGTGGGAGGTTCAGGGCCAAACTGGCTTATAGAGCAAACAGGCAGAAAACTATGTGCTGGTCTCACAGGTCAGTTTGCAGGCTGCTCTTTTGGCTGTTTGTGGACCAATTTTATGGGTTTCTGGGCTGCTTTTTACTATTTATTTCTCTGATAGTAAAACATACATTGGGAGAAGCAACTTCGAATTCATGCAATACCTTGCAAGTCACTTATACAGCATGCCTTTACAAAACTACCCCAGTTTGCAAACAGGGGCCTTTTTTTTTAGCTTTATAGTTCACTAATGGGGCCACTTTTATATTGGTACCCAGCCTATTCACTGTACAAGTCTGACCCACAGAGGTTCCATGTGTGACCAGAGTAGGAAAGAGAATGGATCCTTGTGCATCCCCTTGAAGAAACCTATAAGGGATAGAGATAATTTGCTGTTTTTACACATTGACACCAACTTTCAAGCTAAAAAGTAAACCATTTAATGGCTGCATAGTTTACGCCCATTTTTTCCTTTAGGATTTTTAGTAGAGTATTAAAGTTTGCTGTGTCAATCAATCAATCAATTAGCCTTATTCAAGTATTAAATATGATCATAAAAGCAAATATATAAAAAAAACACACACAATTTTAAAACCATTAAAAATGTGCATTAAAAGCCTGACCGTGGTACATAACAGAATCAAAAGATCAAATGACTCCTAACATGACCAGCTCTTTTAAAAAATAAACTGACTCTAATGCAAATCAGTGGTGAGATCAGTAACTGTGGATGCAGAAGGGCAGGTCTACATCTGGTTATCCCTGAGCCCCTCAAAACTGAGTTTAGATAGTGTCTTGTAAAACAGCAGTAGAATCTACAGAAAAATGTAACAAACTCTGTGGTGAATCTTCGTTACATGGGCAAACTAGGATGGAAAAGGGTTCATATTGCCCAAGGGGGAAACAAAGCTGCCATCTAATATACCCAAGCCTAAATCTGGTTTGCAAGACCCCATCCCAAATGACGGTCACAAACTCCAAGGTTCAAGCCTAAGGGTGGCTTAGATTAATATATAATCCTTATTCTGGGTCTTGGTTCTCCTGCTTCCATTTCTCGCTGTCTCAATTCGAGAAACAATTGCTTTAAATGGGATCTACCACCCTTACACAGTCCTTCTGGTTGTGGAAGCAGTTCTGTCTACTTAGTAACTGACACATCCACTTGACATAGGCCAGCCACAGTATTTGAGGACCGGTGTTACATGCTAAACAGTCCTCAATGACATCCCTATTAAGTAGGCCTTGAGGATTTCTCCAAATAGAGCACCACAGTAGCAATGAGGCCAGATTAATGTAATCCTCAATATACTCCAAGCCAAGCTCTTCACACAAAATGAAGCTTGGGCTACTTGGTAGGAGGTCTTTTGTAGCCCCAAATGCCTGAGCCGTAGGTTAAAACCAAAAGGCATTTCCTTCTTTAAATTTCTAAAAAAGGGTCAAAAGGTTTTTTGTCAATAAAGGAAGCCAGGTTAGAAGGGAACCCAATTCAATTAAGAAAACACATTTTAGAACTGGATATACATGCCAGCCAAGAGTCCTGTGAATCAAAAGTAAGTCCAAGATAGGAAAATTCATTATATTGTGTTACCATCTATCGGCAAGGTCCACAGTTTGACATTCCTTGATCCATAGCCCATTACAAAGGTCTTGCTGGGGTACATGGCCAGCTTCAGGGAGGCCAATAGATCTTTATAGTCTTCTATTAGCAGTTTGTTTCAGGGCTTTAGACGTTCCAACAAGTAACACTACATTTCTGTTTAAGTTAGGGCAGGGATAGGGGTATTTGGGGAATACATGCCAGGGGAATACATGCCAGGTTTTGCTGTGTCAAACACCAACATTTGGCCTAAAAGTTTAGAATACAAGAGTCAACTTGGCAAAGAGAAGTATTGACTACTTGGAGAACTTCAGCCTCTCGGGGTGCACCCTTTCAAAAAACCTGATTGATACTCCACTAGAAGCTCCTCGTTGCCTGCAATTATTCATACTGTTTTTCCACACTACTTAACAAGAATTTTGTAAGAAATCTGTATGTTTCAAACTGGTGGGAAGTGATTCATATCCTCAGGGTCACAACAAGATTTTTTGAGGAATGGTTCCACTTGGTTTATTTTTAAGAAGCCCAAGACTGTTTCTTGAGCCATAGAGGAGTTGAGCAAGTTATTCTAACTAGGGGTTACAGTATAACTAATAACTTTGATGAGCGCAGGGTCAAATGAGAAGATGGTTGAGTTGTGAGTCCAGTATTCATAATTTTCATTGAAGTAACTTCTTCAAAAAAACAGACCATGAAGCTTTTGATTTCTGGGCAAATCCGAACTGAATTATATCAATTAGATCATGAGGCTGCATATGAGAAAAGGTTCGATTTTTCATTATATCTTCTTTCTTTCTGTTGTGAGGGATTCTTCCTCACAACCACCGAGTTTGTGTTATAAGTAACAATTTCAAAGAGTATTTTAGGATGTTTTTTAGTTTCTGACGTGTGGATTTTGGTCTGCATAATAGTCTTTTTGTGCTTTTTCCTTTCCCCTTGCTCTACTAATCTGTGGGACCTAAGGCATGCAACCCTCATTTCATTTGTTGTGTTGGTAAATAAGGCTTATACAAGGGTAGAGAGGTCTGAGCTGAACTGGAAGAGGAGCAGTGTGCCAGAGAGTGGTTGTAAATATTGAGAAGCACTTCCTTCTTCATTTTTCATGTTACAAACACTTTGTATTTTGGACGCTGCTACTGTAAGTCAGCACACTAGGGTACAACGGAGGCTGCCAGAACACCCTGGCATGGTGATTGCACAGGGCAGTGTAGTGGGCTATGTGTTGTGGGCAAAGTGTATGTTCTCTCGAAGTATGGCACCAATTGTTTCAGCAGGTGCAGCGGCTCCTGGATCAAGAGATTTGAACAGGCCTTTTTAGCTTAATTACAGCTGCCTTTTAGTCTGCCTGCAATCAGGGAACAAGGAGGGCATTTTCCTTGCTTGCACTAAGGCCCACGACAGCCTGGCTACACCACAATTCTTAAAGGCTGGTGTGGGTGCCACATACACTTCCATCTATCACAGGCAACACAGGTCTTGTGTCCCCTCTTTCCCAGCCTGGATAGAACATCTGCAGCCCACAAACTAGGAAGAGAACACACACAGCCAGGTCAGGAAGACCTCCAAAGCCTACACAGGGTAACATTTTGCCACCTCTATGTAGACCACCACCTGCTCCACCACTTTTCTGCCATAATGCCTCTCAAAGCTTCATACATATGTGAACATTTTACATGACATAAATACCAGTCGTATTACTTTACTGGTGAATATTATACTATGTCCCCTGCTATTAAAATCACTTTAAACTTTTGCATTTTAAAATACACCTCTTCGCTGTGGAGTGTAACAAGTTATTCTTTTGGAGGTAAATGACAGCAATACTGATGGTGGAGGTAATGATATTGCATTTTTAAATATGCTAATTCTTTATATAAAAAGGAAGGAGTAAAGAGGTGAAGATTGTACCTGCTAGAGTTACGGAAATGTTCCTGAGATCTCTAATCCAATTCTTGGTCTTCTTGGTTGGCCTGGAGTCAAGACTTTAGAGTATGGAAATGTTAAGTGGACGAGAAAGCAATGAGATCAGCCCACAGGGATTGGAACCTCTATTTTAAGCCATTCATGCAGTTAGGCTTGTAACGATGTTGGGTGAGGTTGCTATGAGGATAATTGAGAATAGTTGTGAGACTGCTGAGACTTTGTGAGATCACCAGTGCACATTGAAACTTCCCAAGGAAGATATTGCTGCCTGATGATATGGTTTTAAGGGGGTAATCTGGAAGCTGATGATATGGTTTTAAGGGGGTAATCTGGAAGCTGTTCAATGAAGGTTATGTTTACCCCAGGCAAGTGGTAAAAGTGTATGGTGTAGTGTGTTTAGGGCCCACATTTTTATCTCTTCTATTAAGAATGTGTTATATATCAGAGTGCAATTTATGTACTTTCTGTGTGTAACTGCAATACCCAACAGGGTTATTCTACCTGATTAATTAATAGAACATTAGTCTGGAATGCATGGGGGTAACTGATTCATCTCAGGCTGTACTATATGAAACCAGCCAAGCTCCTGTACATTCATTATTGCTAATGTGTTGCAATGATTATTGGAATCTAACCATGTTATCTCTAGCTGAGGACTGGATTAGTCAGATCTCACCAAATGAAGAAGTAGTATACATGTCAATTTTCTAAAGTAGTTTCAAACCATACATTTTAAAAACTTACAAGATAGTCACTTGACACTACCTTGATACAGCGAGAAAGAAAATCTTCTTATGCTGTTAAAAGATTAACCAGTAGATGAACCTCCTTCCATATTGCTGAGAGGAGTCTAATCCTGAGCAAAGATGTCCTGTAATATATTTTTTGGTATGACTGTATTCCGGAACCTTGCTAGTGTGATCTTTGCAATTTCAACAAGTAAACAGCAATGTTTTATTACAATTCTGAAATACTCACTATAATCCTTTATTGTCATTGGCTGAAATCAGAGACCTTTGGTGAAGCAATTTATTTGTTGTGTGCTTCCTTTATCAAAAAACGTATAATCAAATGTGGCTATTGTTTTAAAGCTGTGGAATCTAAGTCTTCCCAATGGGTTCAATGCTTAATCCTAATGTACATTTTAGATTTCTATTTTATATTTAATAGTTTTACAGTAAGAAAAGAGAGAAAAGATTTGGGTGCAAAATTAAAGAACACTAGAAACCAAACTATGCTCTTCTGTCATTAATATTTCTTCCTCTCTCATCAAGGAGGCTTTATTGCTTAAATGCTTTCCTTCCAGTCTTTCATTGGATTCATTACTATCATCCTTCTCAAACGCTAGGCTCTGATTCCTGCGTCCATTAATTACTACATTCCGGATCATATCACCCTAGATACAGGTGGAACACGATCAGCATAGGTAACAGATTTTTGGGGATTGGTCTGCTTTACATCTAAACCCAAAGCTGAATCAGAAGCCGAAATAGGAGCAGAAGTTCTCATTTTCTGGGGCATATCCTTGACCTTCTTTATGGGGTTTGTCACCCAGCAGAATGACTCCTTATTTATTTGTGTGTTTTTCATTTCTCTAACAGCTTTGAGCTGATGTTTTGTTTGAGGTACATTGACTTAAATGTCAATTAGAGGATTGATGTCCTCAGTGTAATCCTGTATCTGGTTTCCAAAAGGAGCACAGTAATTAGGTGCATTTAATGACACTAGACTGCAATCTTTATGAATAGAGAACAGGGTTTTAAATTGACCATAAGGGAAGGTCTCAGGCCAGAAAACCCAAGTCATATCATGTAGTTTACAAGCTGGGGATTCAAACACTTCCCGTATTCACTTAAAGTATTGCAGTAATCTAACTGAAGCTGCCTTATTGCCCGGTGCCATTCCCTTCAATAAGTTCTCGGGTAATGTATAGGGGCAAATGCTTGAAATGTGATCCAGCCTTCTACTTCCATCACTTTCCTCATGCTCCTCAAGCTCAGGATGCCTCAGAGAGTCTCTCCTATACCATAATGTTTCTAGAGCATCTAACTACTAATTCAAAACTCACCTTGGCCCATTAGCCCCTGACATGCAGTCTACATGCCACCTGCCTCCAGTTGTAGCAAGGTGCAGACTGCAGACTGAGGCACTGCTATGGTCAACCAGGGGCATCAGAGGTCAGACATTTATGAGACCAGAAGTGTGAAACTTTGCAAGTCAAATGAACTGTGGCTTATGGACCTGGATGCCAACTCCTGTAGTTCAGTGAACACAGTCCAGTGCATCACAGATGACACAGCAGAATGCTATTCTGCTGTAGGACCATGGTGTGTGTATGGATACTCATGCATGCAGTTGCCATCTTTGCCTAGCTACCATCCCAAATCCACCACTATCTTGCTTCCTGTATGACCTTGCATCTATTACCTGCACACATTTCTCACTGCTCCACGTACTGAATGTCCCACATTCTCCTATGCACCATGTCCTGTCTTTCTCTAATTGTCTACTATCTTACACCCTTCAGCCAATGTGCATTTACCACTTTCCTACACTCTTTAGTGTGCCACATCCTCCATCGTCCTGTATGCCTTTCAGTCGTGCATTATCCACTCTTCCTCATATCTGGTCCTCATTGTCTTGCACCCCTGCAAGTTCAGCATTACTACTTCCTGTCCTGATTCATCTTCCATCCCCAGTCTTCATATCCTGCAGTACCTACTGCCCAAAGACCAACTGTTATGTCCTATCCACTCCCTTGTAGTCCTTGTTGCTTCACACTATATTGTATAATCAACATCCTATATCCCCTTTGCCCTGTATGCAGAACCATGGCAATTTCCCACATGGAGGCAAAACAATAGATAGGATGTGGTTGTTACAAATATTTTTCTTATCCAACAATCACAAAGAAAGCATTCACTCATTTTCAGTTTTTCTGCCCAAAGTGCCATGTGTTGAGAAGAAAATGCTTAACGTATCCCATTGTAGAACAAAATAAGGCATGTGAGAAGTGTTCTACCTTTCTACCATTCTACAGACATATTAGGTGCCTGATTAAAGAAAAAGTAATACGTCTGCACCCCTAGAATTGTGTCTTCTTGCAGATTTACTCCTTTGAGGAATTCACCAATATTATCAATAGTATGCCTCAAAAACTTCACCAGCATAGATTTCCAGGTGTACTACTGGGCATGTGAATTGACTCACGATGCTGATTCCCATTTCCACTATGCTACGTTCTTTATAGTGGAGAAGTCTGCAAAAGTCTTATGGATAATCTATGCAAATACAAACATATTTTCTCCGATGGGAAAATATGTTTCCAGTGGATAAAGCCTTTCCCCCTGCACCCCCATCATTTATAGGTTGATACACTCCCCATGCCATCCTGTGGTAGTAGAGATACCGCATCTCTAAACTCATTTACACTTTGCATGAAACACCATTGTGGATTTTTGGCTGACATGAAAAGGCAAAATTTGGTTGTAAGCTTATGTTTGCAACCAAATTTACCATGGTATGTGAATTAGTCCCTGTGTGTTAAATTGCCAGTAACAGTATGTATGTTGCAGGGATGTAAGTTGTGGACTGAGATATGTTATTCTATGTGAATGCTGACTGTATTATCTCAGATCACGGTATATGTCAAATAAAGTAAGCGCTAAAAGTGCTAATTTAAGGCATGGACTCCGGCACAGTTTTGAACTGACAGATGTATTAAATAGTTGAGGGCTGGCTGGAGCAGTGGTATTGTCCACCTTAGACAGTGATAAATGAAGTTTTTCTCTGAGACATTTTAGGAAAGTGCTGCTTTTGGCTGCAAACGTAGCAGGATTTGTTGTTATGCCTCAAGTAATGAAAAGAAAAAAATACAATGATATAGTACAAGACAAAATAACAACACAACATAAACATAGCAGGGCACAACATAAGAAAAAAGTCAAAACAGAAAACAACATGACAATCGCAGTAAAAAACTACAACAATACCACAGCACAAAATAGAACACCACAAAAACAAAACAAAATATCAAACCAAAACAAAATGCAACACAACACAACAAAGATGCACATTTTTGTCACATATTATACTTACACATAACTGCATTCAGAATACAATGATATACGTTGTTTGCACCAAGTCCAGCTTACTGACAACAATCGGCATGAAATAGTGAAAGTTAAAAATATTTTGTGATCAAGACACATATTTGCTATTGGGTGAGAGAAAAAGTGAATGTGACCTCTTGATGAAATCTGCTGTCTCTTAGCTTTACACACTAAGGGGCATATTTACAAGCACCTAGAGCCACCGGAGCGTCACTATTTGTAATGCTCAAGTGGCGCTGTGCACTGCTCTCTACTTACAAGGCAGTGTGAAGCCACTTTTTGTGGCTTAAGACCACCTTGTAAATAGGGCCCCTTAACACACAGCACTTTGCGTGTAAGGGCATGCAATGGGTGTTAC
Organism: Pleurodeles waltl; assembly: GCF_031143425.1. Taxonomy (NCBI): domain Eukaryota; kingdom Metazoa; phylum Chordata; class Amphibia; order Caudata; family Salamandridae; genus Pleurodeles; species Pleurodeles waltl. The sequence goes on along the minus strand of NC_090437.1, from coordinate 619,427,889 downwards.
TGTGGGCATTCCACAGTAACACCCATTGCATTTTTACGCTGCTATAGATTTACGAGATTTCGTAAACCTGAGGCAGTGCCAAAATCTAACGATAAACCCAGGGGTGAGGTTAGCATGGTGCAACAAGGAGAAATGCTTTCATTTCTCCTTGCTTTTTGCTCTTTCTATATGTGCTGAAGCAACTCGTCATTAAAGATTGTTTTTGTGCAGGAAGGTGTCCCTTCCTTCACAAAAACAATCTGCCCTGCAATGCAGCCATCCTTGCACCTTGACGCAAGGGTAGCTGTGTTGGCGCTCAGCAGCTAATTTTGCGCTGCTGCAGGGAGAAACAAAGGGATGCACCATATTCTTAAAAAAATGGTGCATCCCTGCATTTTAGAAGTGACGCAGCGCAGCACTGCCAATTTTGGTGCAGCGGCCGTGCTGCGTTACTTCTAGTAAATATGCCCCTATGAGTCTACAGAGCAAGCTTCCCACTTTCTCAAACTCTTGCCAACACTGTAAATCTTCATGAAACAGCTAAAATCCACTCTCTAAAACACTGCATCTTCTCTTGCCCAGCCCACCCAGGTGCCCGTTCTCCACCAACCACACTCTCCCTATATGGGTGTATCCTCATTAAACATGGCCAGAAGTGGAGATCGTACACCCTGCCTGCTTTCTGTTCTGGTGCTATGTCAAGTGCACCACTGCCCCTCAATACTAGGCTTGCTCTGCATACGCCTAAAGCTTATATACTACATTTTAGCCAAAAGCTCAAATAAAATGTATAAATAATATGATCTTTATTGCTGTATTCTATTAATCAAGCATGAATATAATGATGCCCTGATGGAACATTCTGCTTGAATGTCAATTTACTTCCAGGAATGATGTATTTGCGTTTGTTTTTTCCCACCTGAAAACGATAAAATGTTGGCAAAACGCTCTCAGCAAACGGTAGCAGCTATTAATTATGATTATACAAAGGAGTCTTAATCTTAACCAATTTTGCACCTTGCAGAAACCTAGCTAGCATATCATAATACAAATGTTTTGTTGAAAGTAAAAACCCAGTACAATAGCCCAAAACATAAACAATTCAAACGGTTGGCTGACTCGTGCGTAATTAATATTACATTAACTTTGTATGCAAGGAGAAAGGGGATAAAACAAACTCGCTTTACAAATTCTCATAAGCCTCCGGTGAAAAGCTATACTTGCAAAAGTGGTCTCCCGCAAAACATAAACATGAAATCTTGAACGTTCATCTGTTCTGCTTCCACACAGGTGACGTGCATATTGCGCGGGAATAGTTTGGCAGCACAGTGCATGCATTAGGGACTGGTTAATTGGATTTATATGGCACTGCGGGAGGGAGTGTTTGTTCTCTTTGCCCAATAGATGGCTTGGCTGCTCTCAGTCACAGGGGCTTAGAGAATTATGTTCCCGGCCCCTAAAGAGCCATATCCTAAAGCAGCAGGTTTCTCGCCATGGTGCACATGTTCTAACATATCGTGCTGTTGCTCACCCATCACAGTGTTCAATCTGACAGAACACAGGCATTTACAATGGAATAAAATGTGCGCCATATGTATAATGAACATGTTTGTCTGGCTAAGCGCAGTAGACAAAGGCCTTCCGTGGCTCCCAACCTCCTGCTGGCAAATCCCTTTATCTGAACTCCAAGGAAAGACAGAGGGTGACCTTTCCCTTTGCCGCGCTCACAAGGAAAAGTCTTTAGCTGCTAAGTAGGATAAAAGCAAAGACACACACTTTGAAAACAATATGGAACCTGTGCAGGGGCATGTGTCTGCTTCGCTGCTCCGCAGACAGAGCTAACAACTGCACGGAGAAGTAGAGCTGGCTGAACTTTCAGAAACCGGCGGCCATCCAGCGCTAAGTTTGGCACGAGTACTAAAAACAGGGCAAATTTATTCTGTGTCGCGACTGAGGCCTGACGTGCATTTGTCATATGTCTGAAATAACTGCAAGTGGATTTGGAGCCCTGCCACAATTTATGGCATTCTCTACGCGATGTTTCAGGGATGACTGCGTCTCAAATAGTCAATAAGGTGTTGCATCCTACATTGCAAATTTACCACCACGGGAAACTGACAATGCCAACCTCAAATGGTTTCTGATTTGGTGTTTGAAATCTACTTTGCAAAGTCAAATGCACGTTTGTGTATTGCAAAATACGTATGTATGTCACATATGTAACTACCCCGCAGCATTAAAATCAACCACATTTTAGAGTATTTAAATGACTTAAGTGCGAGCCTTACAATTGTATTCAGTAGTTGTGTTGTACCACCGCCTCAGTAAGTACCTTCATTATAATAGGCTGCATCGCAAGTTGTTCAGTCACAGGTCATCTATTCATTCCTCTCTAACCCCTCTGTGGGTAATCCTACTCGCGTTCTCTTTTGAATATTAAAAACAAGTGTAAGTTTTGCATTTATCCTCTGCTGGTTTTCTTTCCTATATTGCTTCTGTTTTCTTTAGTCTCACACTGTTACTCCTCCTGCTCTTTAAAGCATGTTCCTGACAAATGTTTTATCTATGTTCCAGGGCTTTGGAGAGCTAATTGGTGAGATTTTCTCAACTGGTGGTCTACCTTGTTCTTCTCTGCATTTTCAGACATAAGGCACCATTTCCAAGCAGTGGTGTAACTTCAGGCATTCGTAAGTTACAATTTTGCATTAGTGTAAATTACATCTGTTTAGGTTGTTTAAGATACTTCTATACCCAGGAAGAACTTAAAGCTGGTGGACGAAACAAAGGTAATTATACTCCATTCACAAATAGTCATGGGTCTATAGTCATTATTACACCTAAATGTTTGTATGTTGCTCAATGCATGAAATATACACGTTTAGCTTTAGAAAATCTGAAAAAGATCTAAAAACTTCGGATTTTTTTTCCTTTTCTGTTTCAAATAGTTTCCCTAGCAAGCCCCTCTTCCCAGCTTCCCCATCCGCCATTGAAATCTATGGTAATAGTAGAATTATCCCACTCTGGTGTCAGAAGTTTATCATGGGTGTTTTATTTGTGACATATATGTGCAGAGGAGTCTGAAAAAAACACTTGCACTTGTTTTGTACCTTGCTATATCTACATAGGATATCCCTGACCACTCTCCTTATGTATTTATTGAACCTCTTACAAGTATGAAGGAGACTAAAAACAACCAACACATGCGATTATACCTCGTGAATAAAGAACTTTAGCACACAAATTACACCATATTGCCATTCATAAATCTTACACCTGGATACATTTGGCCCATAGGTAGATCCAAAAAGGTCCCCCCATCATTGGGGTGAGTTTTCTTAACCTATTCAGGCAGTCCAATTCTCCTTTTGTCAGTCAGTGAGAGAGAAAAAAAGTGATTGAGCCCCAACTCTCCAAGGAAAGCACAGCATCTCGGTCACAGATCAGACGCACAAAAACTTCAAAGGAAAACTTCAAAGGGAGGAAAAGGCGGCAGAAAAGGAGAGATAAAATGGTGCTTTGGAAAAAGAGGTGCGGGTTACCAAGAGAACATGGGAGTGCAGGATTATTTGTTAATGTTCTCGAGATAACACAGCACATTAGATTCTGTGTTAAGAAAGTTCAGTTAATTAGTCCACCTGTTGCCAGTATCTAACTTGCAGGCCTTAGTTTCCACTGTAGCTAAAAGTGATTCTGCCATTCATTCTTCTCACATTAAAACGAAAAACAGAAACGAAAGTATGACTGTAACGAAGGCTGCCTTCCTAACATTTTTGTTTCACATAGAAAGAAATGCAGGGCTATAAAAAAGACTTCCTTACTATCTGACCCTCACTTTACTTGGTCCTAGAGCAAGAAAAGCCTTTAACATAGATCTGCTTTCGTTTTTAGACTGAGCAGCAAACGGAACCAATATGTGCTCTCCATGAGGTTGTCAAACATACACTGATTAGTCTTAAAAACTCATTTATCTTACTTGGAGTGGCTTGCGGGGCTAATAGGGGGTGTGGTGGTGAGCGCAGGGAATTAATTGAATTTAAAAAATATTAAACTTAGCTTCATTGTAGCTGCCGTCACCACCACCGTGCTGCTCTTCTAATGCAGGCAGGATGCAGACACAGGCTCCCTGCCTGCCCTGCAGCTAATCCTGACACTGCTCAGAGCCGCATCAGGATTGGCTGAGAGTGCCCAGCCAGGGCACTCCCAGGCAGACTGGGAGCCTGTGCATGCTCTCTCCAGCCCAGCAACTGTGTTACTAGGCTGGAGAGAGCCTACGGCGCATGTGTGTGTGGCCAGCCCGGGATGGCTGGCCAAACACACATCTCACCTCACAGCTCGTCATAGCCTGTGGCCCGCCCATTTTAATAAAAAATGATAATTAACATAGTTTATTCGCTTTTTTTAGTAAAAAGGTTTGCAGCAGCTGCTGCTGGCGGGTGGTGGGAGCAATGCCTGGTTACTTCTCTGTCAAACATTTAGTTAGAAGCAAAAGCCAACAGGTTTTGCTTTAATGTAAAAACACTTTTTGTTTAATGCTTGTTTTATACTTCAATGTGTAAACAGCCTTACTATGTTTGCGATATCACTTTTAAACAAACTTACTGCTTTTGCTAATGCTGGGCTACCGTGGAAGCCATTTACTTCCAATTTTACAGGCTTGGAAGTATTTTGGCTTCCAAAAAAGAGTAATGACTCCCAAATTCTAGGCATGGAAATTCATGTCTTCCTCTTTAAATGCACTACCTGAAGCTCTGCCATCCCCCATCACTTAAGAGTCTGACTCACAAAGCCATTTATGTTTAACAACTACCTACAAAAGGATATCTGACAAGCATACATGGTTTTATTGTTATGTAGTTCTTTTCCACAATTGCATAGAAGTTGTGTGTTTGGATCAATGGGTGGTTTGCCTTACAAGTTTGTGATCACCCACATTGTAAACATTCACAGACTTCCATCAGATCTTTACCTAGCCTGCTGTTATGCAGGGCGGTCCTACAGATCAAGTAGGACTGTGTATCTGGTCAACATAAATCTCAGAGTATAGGGAATCAGTCTGATCAGTCTGTGTAAACCATCAGGAAATGTTGACACAGTTCCTAAGTAGATCACAGTGCCCCAAATGATCTCCTAAGCAAACTAGGGTACCATATGGGTTTTGCAACCTTGAACATGACTACTCAGATTTCGGTGTCACTCAGCGTACCTAAGATGAGACACAAGAAAGAAAACAACCTATTCTTGCATAAAAAACATGAGCTGCGATTATTAGGTAAATTAGACAAAGCATGGTAATCAGCATTAAAAAATGGTGCAAAAGAGAAACAGTTCAACCACGTTATTGCTATTGTGTTAGTATACTCTTATCTGTTACTATCTACATTGTTGAGAACATAGTGGGAGTACCCTCTGCCAGATCAATTAGGGTGGCGTGAACCCACTATACCAAGGTAAGATGTACTGGAAAGCCATTAAGCCAGTCTGGTGTGGTGCAGGCCATTGTTCTGTGTTGGTGGAGATCAGGATCAGGATCAGCATCAGAGTCAGCCAAGACGCATCTCAGACATTCTGTGCCATTTCCAGGATTATCCTAGTGAAAGTGCTCTTCTACTGAATTTTTAATACAAGCACCACTTGTGTCACACAGTGTCAGAGATGGAAGATTAATGTTGTGATATGTCTCCAATCATGTAGCTGTCTCCACAGGCAATAACAATACTTAAGGCATTGTGTTCTGTGTGCTAAGCCTTGGACGGTGTGTGCAGACTAGATGGCATCAACAATTATAAGAAACAAGCAACATGTACAGTGATTTTGCTGTACATTATTGCATGAGTGAAAAGCCATGTAAAAGGTTACCCCCCAGAAATGCTGTTAAAATGTGTATTTTAAAATGGAGGCACCAACAGGACCTATCATGTTTTACCAAACACCCCCCCCTTGGCCGTGAAAGGCAAGCATAAGCTAAAATAAGAATGTAAAAATAGACTAAAACTTATATATTAAACAATATATGAATACAATATGAAATGAACTTCAATAATAAAAACAAACAAAAGTCATATGAATTAAAAAGTATACTGATTAAAAACCAATGAAATTAATAAAAAACAAATTGATTAGAAACACCGAGCTGAATCAAAAACTACGAGGCTCCCGGCATACTTCCATGTCCAAAGTCAATGGGATCCAGGAAGGAGCCCACAACCGCAGACGACAGATCCACCATGGCCTAAGAAGCAAGTTCCAAAGAAAATATATGGTCAAATTCAGCCAACTCAGCCGATGCTGAAGTCAAGGCAGCCAATGGTCAAACCACTAGATTAGACCCAGATTCCAGGAATCCAGAAACCGAAGCATCCATTTCACGTACTTATCCAGCTGCAATGGTAGCCTCAAGGGACAACACTGAAGACAGGTCCTCAACGAACATACGTACAGATTTACATCAACAGATTGAACCAATTGTGTAGCCAGAAACAGGACCAGTGCACTCTTGAAAGGGCACAGCAGACAGTGGAACACAGGCTGCACACATTGCAACCACACAGGTCTAAACAACAAAGAACAGGTCATGTTCAATTTCTGGAGCAAAGGCACTCCAAAATACTGTATCATGCATTCACGACACAGGAGGACATGTGGCAGATTTATCACTATTCGGCCTCGTAATGGAACATCCATTGTGGAGCAGAAAACCAAACCAAAATAGAGATGACTAGGAATAAGAAAATCCATATGCCTCCAAAAACACTGGAAACCAAAGAGTGTAAAAAGGACAGCATCACTTTAAATGCAGTCTGGAATGTGTTCACAAACACAGACCCAATCGCTTTAAAAAAAGTGTACCACCATCACTGTATTCAATGCATTAATTATCCGGTTAACAAGTCCACCAAAATGCTGCATCAAGTTAGCGTGCAATACTTGGAGGTCAAATGTCTCTTTAGCAGATGTTAAAGAAATGTCCTTCTGAAACAATAAGGCTTTCAGTTTGCTCGGCTTATCAAAGTAAAATAGGGATGGAAGGACATATGGTAATTTCTCTAACTATGTGTGAGGGTGGATATAACACATTGCCACAGCAGGTCAGGGCCATGGAGACATGGAGACTGTTACCATTTATGGGACCCCTAATTTCATCCCACAGCAACCTTGCTTGTTCAGAACTAAATAACTGCCACTCAAGAGCAATTGGAACACTGGAAAAATCAAGTAGACTGGTGTGCCTTTCACTTTCAGATAACGTGGCAGATTTGCCATAGACAGATTACACATGACATGCAGTGTTACCTCTTTTCAAAGTAATGAGTGGCCAAAGTTTCATGTTTGTTTTCACTAAGGAAGACTTCAGTTTCCCCATGCACACACTTTAATCGAAAGGCAAAACCCACAACAAAACTGTTCCCCATAACTTCATATTTGCCTACCTGATAATGTTTCAAACAAGATGTAAATTGGAATTTAGAGATTGGTAAATATATAAAGCCATGGATTAGCCACACTGCTGAAGGCATTTCAGCTACTGAAAAGGGTAGGTTCTCTAAAAGCTCAATATTCAGCATGGTGTAAGTTACATCTTTTTTGCCGTAAGTCTCTGTATGCATGTTAATTTAAAGAACAAAAACAACTCTGTTGTGCTCAGATATTTGCACTGTACATAGTCTGATTTCAAAACCTGCAATGTCTAACTCAATTGCCTGATCGATCTCAACTGATTCTGTCCGTGTTGTAACAGAGACATGCCATTTCCTATGATATTGAAAGGAGATGACGCAATATTATTCAAAGAATAAATGTGAGTTGACAGTGTAGTCATATCATTGTCCATAACAGCCAAAGCTTTTTCAAAACTTTCTCTGTCAATCTGCCTTAATCGTTCAGCAGTGTCTTGCTAGGACATTTTCCAAATCTGATTATATATGTCATATAGGAAGCATTTGTGATGTGGTGTTCTAGGAACTAGCAAAAGATCTTGTAAATCCATGTAATCAGAAAGGAGAAATAGGTGTTCCTTTACTGAAGTTATCGTGGAATTTTGTAACCATTGGTGGCACAATTTCCTCATACTATAAGTTGTCATTACCCCTGAATATTGTGACTGCAAGTACTGGTGGTCTGGTCCGATAGCTTTAAAAACCAAAAGTGGAGTTTAACAAATGTGCATGACAACCATCAGTGTTGACTGGCCATACTAGCCACCAATCTGGACATGAAATTGAAGAATTATATGTACCAATCTGTATTGTGTCATTTGATGGCTCTTCTGTGTAGTTTGCTAAACGTGGCAATGGAGTGATTAGTAGGTGTATTCATCTTTTTAATTTTAGCCAGACCGATGCGAGTTGTTTGTTGCACTGTTTTGTACAGGAAAATCTTTGGTGAAATCAGGAAAATCATTTGTCATAGTATTAGACAAGCTCTAAACAAAGCATCTGTATCCTGTACTTACCAATGGTGTCCCCCAAATAAATATTAAATTAATATTATTTTTCCAATATTCATAACCCCTTAGGGTCGATTCAGATATGAATGGATCAGAATAAATCAATTTAGTTTGTGTGAGCTTGTTATTTTTCACTGGGGATGTTGTAAGTTTATAAGAACAGAAGTTGGGTTCAAGGGTTTGTGTCCAGAAAAATATGCAAACTTTTTCATATGTTTTAGAACTATCTACAAGTGGTTTTGGGCAATGGTCCCATTGTGTGTAAATAAAACCAGAATGGGGAGAGCTAGCTCTGTGTAAATAGTGGTGAGCATAATGATAATAACAAAACATTTCATCATAATTAGCAGAATTCAAATGCAAATCTTCAGTTTCAATTACAGAGTAGCTTTCCAATTAGGAGAGCATACGTCTCACTCTGGTCACATTGCGTATATCAGAGATAGCATCTGGAACGATGATGTCGTTCATAGAATTCTTAAAAGCATGTGGTATCTGTAAAGTTTCAGTAGGACCAAAAATATCAAATGAGACCTTATCACACAGAAGTCCATCAGAGATGGGAAATGCAGAGATGTTCACAAGGGACAGGCATCTTTGCATCCTATGCAAGGAAGAATAGGGATGCAATTCCTCAGTTACCAGTTCAGGAGCAGTACATTTCGGAGGGTAATGCCCATTTAAAAATAAGAAGAAAACTGCAACAAACCCAATCCAAATGAAGAGGAGAAACAGTGAAATAGCTATTCAAATGTAGAACCATGAGGAATCAGGTAAGTCTTGTCTTTTTTAGCCAAACAATAAAAGCATGTGCTCCATGCAAAGAAGTGTGCAAAGAATTTGAAGAAAAATCATCAATGTCGATAAAGTAACCAGCGGCAGTTTGTGCGAAAACAGGGACCTCAGGTGGTAAAGGAGAACTGGTAGTGTCTTCCGAAGGCGGTTGGCAATATAAAATTTGATTGTTAGAAGCAGCAGTTGAAGACTGTAAACTCACATCTGCAGTATGTCTTGTATTAGCAATAGCAACAGGAACTATCAGAATTTCAGAATCTGTAGTCCCCAGCCAAGGAGAAGCATAACTTGTGTTATTTAATTATTTTCAAGGGATCTCATGCTGAGTAGTTGGAGGAGGCAGGTAACTACTCAGAAACCTTTGTGGCCTACTGTGTAAGCCTGGCCACATGGTGTAACTTTATCAGATCTATTGAAACAAAACAGTTGCTTTTACAACCATCATGCAGAGGCAAAATCAAATTTCTTGTAACTTGAATGCCCAGGTCTGGCACCAGTGCTCTGTATGATGTCCCATGCTTAATTTTATTGCTAATCATCTCTCGGACTAGATTCCCAATCTTTGGAATACAGCGGGAAGATGCAGGTTGCTCCTTCACTTCATCAGTGGCAGAACGTTTGATAATTTCATGTGAACGCTCATCGCGGACGTCTTGTAATTTCCGTAAAACAGTAAAACATTCATTTAAGTCAAAAGGCGTATCTACAGCCACTGTGCTAGGATTATCAAGATCTGGAATGTACATCTGGATGCCGAAAAAGGACCTTGCAGGGGGTCTGGCCCCAAAAGATCTTCTAGGCAGATTATTTAAAACACTCTGGATTCAATACAAGTGAGGGATCCAACTATGATCTGAACCCAATACTCAAGCTGTTAAGGATTGTTTTAAATCATGGTTCTTCCTTTCTATTATCGAATTTCCCTCTGGATGATAGGGAGAGGAGTAAAGCATAGCAGCACCCAGGATTCCTATAGTATTCCTGTAAGCCTTAGAAGCAAATGCAAGACCCTGGTCCGAGTGGAATGTCGCAACTGCATATGTCAAACAAATCTTTAATAGTGTGTGCGTCAGTGGATCGCTATGGCCACACTCCGAGGAATAGAACAAGAGCCTACAACAACTATAATTCATTTAAATGCATTATCAGAATTTAAAGATCTGCAATAATCTAAATACATGCATTGTAGGAGTTTGTTTGAAACTTGTTGTCCTATTTACGAGCAATTTGCTTCACTCTTGCACCACGCAACTTGGGGCAAGAGTGATGCAAACCTTACATGCAATTTATGAAGCCATGCAAGGCCACTTTGTGTAGCCCTGACTGGTTCCAAAAATCTGGAGTAAGGCAAAGAGGTGCAAATCACTGCGTTGCTTTACTCTTCCATGGCTAGGCATTCCATGGGCCTTGCATGAGTGTTCCCAATCAACTCCAATGGTTTTTGGAGTTGCCCAATATTTACCAGAACTGATAGACCTGGGAATGCGCCAAAAGGTATGTCTTCTCAGGTGAGGTGTAATGAGAAGAAATAAAGATATTTTTTTACTCCCTCTTTCTATGTGTGCTGCAGAATGGAGGAATATGCCTCTCAGGATTGTTGTTGTGCAGGAAGGTGCTCTTTCCTGCACAAAAACAATCCTGCTTGCAGTGCAGGCACCCTTGCACCGGTTCCTGCATTGCAAGGGTTCAAAGGTGCCTGCATTGGTGCAAGGGTACCTGCATTGGCACTAGTCTGCCAAAAAGGGCACCAGCACAGGGGAAAAGGTAGGAATGCACTGTATTGCCTTAAATACAGCACATTCCAGTCATTTCCCTGTCAAGGTGACTTACTGCACTTCTTGACATTCTTGTTAATAGACCCCAAAGAGTGATGTCTGTGGTTGGCATGCAGTGATGGAACTTTTAATTTGTTGGCAAATGTAATTACTGCCTATACAGACCAAGTCACAAATAGCATTTCTGAAGTAGAGAAACTGTTGCTGCCACACTAGCATGTGCAGACACCAACCCCTCATGTGCAGCTATGATTAGCTTAAGCCTGCAGTCCTTGGGTATTACTCAATCACCCACCTCAAGAATACGGGCACAAGGAATGTTTTGGGCACTCAACGTATAGGAATATTTTGTTGGATATTTTTTAAGTAAAGGAGATCCACTGTGTGAAACAGTAACTGCAGCTATGATGTCATCATCTACCCTCCTATGAGAATGAGTAATCACAGTTACTACAACATTCTGGACCACTGCATTTTGCGGCTTCATCAGACAGTGAATTCCCTGCAATGTGTATTCCAACACGTTGGTGACGCAGTGTATGAGTTACATGAGCCTGTGGCAAGCAATCTTTAAGAAGCTCCACTTTATCCCAAAGTAGTTTATGCTTGATATTACTCCCTTTGGAGGCTCTAAATCCATTCAGGTACCAATAATGCAAGTTTTCTTTTCTAAGACTGGACAAAGTAATACAAATCGCACCCTATCAGTGTGGGAAATTCAGGAACCATATTCTCTAGTGCCAGAATCAGTGCTTTCATTTCAGCCAGTTGGACTGTGCAATCCCCTAGGGCCTGCCTAAACATTTTTACTGGATGGAATTCAGCATTTTTCATGACACCACAAAGTGCTGCTCAAGCAGTGGAGTATTATTGTTTGGTGCCAATCGCAGGTTGCACTGAACCATCAGTATAGATTATAAAGCCATACTGTTCAAGAGGTAAAATGTAACTCGGCACAGGGTATTCTTGTTCGTACTGAAGGAATTCTTGAGATGCTCAGATACCTGCAAATTCAAGTTTATCATTCACCTGCAGACCTACTGGAGGGTAACTTGACATGTGCTGTCATATCGCTCCATACCCACATGACCTTCTTTAAGACTCTGCCATTATTCGTGACAGGTAGGGTGGCTCTGCTCAAGATGTAGTAGGTAGTACTTCCCCATTCCTGGTACTATTTTGTGAATCTACCCCTATACATTCACGCCTCTTTTTTCCGCTCCTTAAAAGTAGTGATTAGAAATTTCATATGGAACACTTCTAGGTGCAGTGTAGCACTCATCAAGCTCTACCAACCCACCGACTGTGGAGGCTCAGCAGTCCCCAATCTGGAACAGTACTAGTTAGCGTCACAACTACAAAGGGAGGCAAAATGGCTTGCCCCCTCAAACCTAACTGATACTGCTACACTGCTCCCAGCCTGAAGCCATGCAAGTATATTCCAATTGTTTCACTACTGTACTAGACCACCACCACCCAAGCCTACACTCCTATTAGTATCCCATTGCTGCTTTAGGCATAGCCTATACCGCACGAGACAGGCCACACCATATGCACCAGCTTTAGCACCCCTACGCACTCTACGGGGTGGCATTTCACCACTGCCATGGAATTAACTACTTGGACTGAGGGGAGAATCCAATTGTTGAGAGAGCTATACAGAGGCGGAGAGCTCCTAACTTATGAATTGCTAATGGATGAAAGTGGCCTCCCCCTGGTCAATTTCTCCTGCATATGTCCCTAATTGAGGCATACTGATATTGTATACAGTGTTGTTGATATGTCTGTAATTGCCAAATCAAAATGTAGAAGACACCAATAAACAGATTTAAACATTGAAGGAATTCCTGGGTCTACAAAGTTGGGCTAAAGACAAAATCTACACATGTAGCTGTTAGGCCAGTGGCCCACTGTAGCTATCTCAGATGTAAGAGTTTTGCCTTAGGGATGCTTGTCTTGGTGACCGCCTCTAGAGCTTACAACAGTGATGTGTTTCACCTGAGCCAAGGGTCTTTCCTATTTTGACAGCTGTTAGAACTTCAGTCAATATGTTTTTCAGTAAATGCAAAACATATTTCAGCAGTGGAATATAAATGTGATTTATAAGCAATAGGCACTGTGTCTCCTTCATTGAATATGACATATGTATAGCCAGTGGATCCTGCAATGAACCTTATCACTAGATTTGTTGTGTTGACACAAGTGTGTAAGTGTCTGGATGCAAGCTTGTCAGTTTGCAATGATCTGAGTATTTGTGTGGGTTCTAATGTCCAATGTGAACTGGAAAAATCTGAACAAATTAAATGATATAAAGGTTTAACCTGCTGCGCATAATCTAGTATATATATTCTACCAAAATTTAGAAAGCCTAACAATGACTGTAGTTTCTTTGTAGTGCGTGGTGGTTGTAGAACAGCACCCTTCTCCAAGAAGTGCAGGCAAGGCTTTCCCTTCATTGGACACTTCGTATCTCAAAAACAGGAAAGAAAAGCAATTTTAGATTTAAAAAAATTTAATTTATAACTCTATTCGGCAAATCCTAACACTATGCAAACCACTCATGCTAACTGTTTGTTTAAGTCATCATCTGTCAGATGGATGTCATTTACATATGACAATTGCTTTTAGTTTCATGTAAAATTAACATTACTCAGGCAGCAAACAATCCAGGATTAGGCTTGGGCATAGAATGTTTCTCCGCCGGCGGAGTTTGTGGAATTCGGACACTTTGCTCTATGTGGACTAGCACAGAGTTCCTGAATTCTGCACTCAGGCATGGAGCAGAGTTCGTTCACAAGATTGGGTTTTGGTGCTCTCTCGTGAGCACCTCAATAATCCCAGGCCACTACCGAGAGTGTGTGAGACTTCACGTTTGCTCGCACTGCTTCTGGCCGAGCCAGCAGCTAAAACAGTGCTGCTCACAAGTGCGGACTCATTTCTGGAATAGACTTTCTACTACAGATGAAACTAAATCTAGTGAAAAAGAGAGTTTTGACTTTAAATCTAGTCAAAAAGAAAGTTTTGACTAGATTTTCTTCTTCAACGGACCTTGCAATTTGTTTTTCAGATTGAGAAGCCCAACTTTCTGTTAGGTCCTGTTCGTGTCCAGCAGGCTCCTCCTACTGCTTTGTCCATCTCCTGGTCACTTTTCACTTGGATTTTGAGGTAGAAGGATCACTCTCTTTGTCTCCTGGATATACCTTTGGATTTGAGGATTTTGTTTTTGTTGAATCACACAAGTACATTTAAAAAATATTGTATAAGGGTGTTATTTGTTTGCTTGGACATGCACCAGTATTTCTTTGTACTTTAATCATATTTTTACATTTTAAAGTGGTGGGTGGCCTGGAGTTTTAGTACAGGCCTAGTTATTATTTATTTTGCATTTCATTGATTTTTCACATTTTGTAAAGGAAACGTGTTGCACACCTCAGTACTTTTTCTACATGTTTGTTACATTTGCAGTATTATTTTAGAATGTGGCCTGGATTTCAAAAAGGCCATCTAGCCAGTAGGAGCCAGCAATAGTAGTCATCAGTGTATGAAATAAATGGTACAGTGGTATATGTGTTTAAAAAACTTTATTTAGGGCAGGGATGGCATTGGATTAATTAAAAATGTTGGCTATTGATACATTTCATGGATTTTTTTGCAAAAAGGATAATATTTGATGGTATAGGAGGACGTGGGTTGTTGTGAATGTTTTATAGCTCATTTGATTTAATCATGTTTTGAATTGCTAAATTACTGTTGGTCACGTTTCTTCAGTGCTACAGCCACTGCGCCTCCTTATGGCCTGTGTGTGTGTGTGTGTACGTTTATCATCGGCCATTTCTCTTTATTCTCCATGCAGTGTGGCCAGCACAGGGGCTATTTTCTGTACATAGACCTGCATGTGTTCTTTTTTCTCCACGCCTCCTTGTTTGCAGTTGTCTGACCATGTGGCTGGCGGCCATCTTGTCCATCCAGCCAGTATCCCTCTGCCATAGGCTTGCATGTGTTCTCTGTTCCCCATGCCTCTTTGTCCGCAGTTGTTGACTGACCATGTGGCTGGAAGCCATTTTGTCCATTCAGCCAGTGTCCCTTACCATAGGCTTGCATGTGTCCTTTGTTTGCCATGCCTCCTTGCTGTTGTTTTGTGACTATGTGGCTGACTGGCAGACATTTTGTCCCTTTGCCATCGGCTTGCCTGTGCCCTTTGTTTTCAATGCCTCCTTGCTGTTGTTGTTTGACCATGTGGCTTTCTGGCAGGCATTTTGTGAATCCAGCCAGTGTGTCTTTGCCATAGGGTTGCATGTGTCCTTTGTTTGCCATGCCTCCTTGCTCTTTGTTGTTGTTGTTTGATCATGTGGCTGGCTGTCAGCCATTTTGTCCATCCAGACAGTGTCCCTTACCATAGGCTTGCATGTGTCCTTTGTTTGCCATGCCTTCTTGCTCCTTGTTGTTGTTGTTTGACCATGTGACTGGCTGGCAGCCATTTTGTGCAAGCAGTGTGTCTCTAACATAGGCTTACATAGGAACATCATTAATTATTGATCATTTGTTTTTTAAGTTTCTATTTTAATTTTTTCTCTTTTTTCAATTTTTATTTCAATTTTAAATTTTTATTTAATTTCTTATTTCATTTTTTATTTTAAATTTTTAAAGTTCTTATTATTGTAATTGTTCTATTTTATTTTTTAAATCTTTTATAACTTTTTATGTTTTTTACTTTTTTATTTTTATTTTTGAATTTATATTTTAATTTTTTAAATTGTAATAGTTATATATATATATTTTTATATTTTTATTTGTATTTAAATCTGCATTTTGCCTTGATCCATCCATCCACCAAAGATGCACAGCTGCAATACAGCATGTGGTTTCTTTAGGTGTACTTCGATTTCCTCCAGAACACCCTGACTGTGGAGCACTGCTGATAAATCAACAGCATAATTCAGTTTATTAGTGATTATCACATTTCCCCTGGACCAACATGCCACCATAGGTTATTTAAAGGATTATTCCATTTACCCATGCACCTCTTTCTGACTACCCCAGGTGTGTCCTTTAAAACAGATGGATATAAAGCAAAGAGCTAGATCTGTCTGTTGTGCTGTCTGATTTGAAATATATTTTTGATGGTGTGGTTTGACTTTGTCTGTACTATTTCAGCCTGCAACAGTGTCACATATCAGTAACTGCATGTTTTCTTGCTTGGTTGTTTTTAGGTGCACAAGAGAAGAGAACCCCACATCACCCGCAGTGCTGCCAAAGAGCAGGCCTTGTTACTTCGGTACACCAAACTCTTTTGCTTTTGCATTTTAGTGCCACTGTCAACCTAGAGCTTAAGATGGCCCCAAAGAAAGTTGTTCCCAAGAAAGTGGCAGGTGAGAAGGAGATGCAGCTTTCTGCCAGTGACGTGCCAACCACAACCTTTTTCATGGCACGTGTGCTTTCCACAGTGACCTCTGGGGAGAAACCTAGGAGCAGCACCCCTGCATCAACAGCACCACCCCAGCTGAAGCTCAATACTATGTCTGTCAGTGAGGCAGCCACTGCATTCATTGGCAACACTGACGAGCAGTGATGTTGAATTGGATTTGTCCCTTTTGCAAAGTAGCACCCAATCATTTCAGGAAACAAAGCAAAGTGGACAACAGCCACAGTCAGCAATAGTCAGTGTTCCTGAATTTTGAGCAGAACAGGAGTTCGAGCTTTCTGTCAAGCAAGAACCTCCTGTTTTAGAATCAAGGGATCCAAACTCTCCAACAAAAAAAGGATGGGTACTACTACACCATCTTCTCCAAGCACCACTTCTGATGACGTCCTGGGAGATGCCAGGAGAGGGAAGGGAAAAGAAAAGTTTCAGAAAGCCTTAGAATCATGGAAGGGGGTGATGAGGAGGATGATGAAGAGCCAGTCATTGTGGGAGCTGGCACAGAGGAGTCCGACAATATTCAACCGTCTCCGAGGGAAGTGGCACAGGCAGCACCACCAGCTCCCATATTTGTAAGGCCCCAGGAGAGACCTCCACCAACCCGTACCTCGGTGGAAGTATGCACTGCAGAGAGGCAATTGACACACCCACCTACCTCCAGTTCTTCTTCAGGCATTGGCAGTGGCCCAATAAGAAAGTGCCTCTACCCAGTTTGTCATTTTTTTATGATTAGCCAAAAGCATGAGAACATTTGCCTCATGTGTGTTTGGCGAGGTACGCTCATATGAAAAAACATCACACAATCCGGTGGTAAGAGCACCTTAAGGAAATGGCTGAACATGGTCGCTGTGGTGAAGGTGAGGAGAACCAGGAAACATCATCTACAACTGGTTAAATCACAGTCGAAGGTGAGGAAGAAGAGAGTGACATCATCCTCACATGAAGCAGCCCAGTCCCCAGCAGTACACCAGATTCACTCCCCTCAGTGACCTCACAAGAAAACTCAGAGTCTGATGGAGAATGAGACACCATAACATATAGTAACTGCCCCTTGATGCACATTGAGTCTACCACCATCTACTACTTCTTGAAAGTCACCTGCATCAGTGGCCCCAGAAAAGAAGAAAATCCAGGCTACTGTTATAGGCATGTTTAGGCAGGAGGTGTCCTACGACCGCAACCACCCAATGGCATGTATGTACAATGGGAAGCTGGCAAAAATGTTAGCGCTGGACCTCCTCCCTTTTTCTCTTGTGGAAGAAGGGGGAATTCTTACAATTTGTGGCAGCCATATGCCCGAAATGGAAGGTTCCAAGTCAGACCTGTTTTGCCAGAGTTGCTGTTCCAGTGCTGTGTCACAATGTGCTGCAATTGGTATGACAAGCTTTGCAGCATTGTCCACAGTACCCACCTGACAACAGATACGTGGATTAGTTGTCAGGTGACTAATTGCGTACACATCACTGCACACTAGATCTCTTTTGTAGGGGTAAAACAAAAGCTACACACAGGCCTTGGTCCTGAAGAAACTTTTAAGAGCTTTCGGTGGCATCCGACAGTAGCAATGTTCACCATGGAGAAATCACACACAGCTGCAAACATCTTGGACAAATTTAATAGCAAGATGTCTGAATGGCTGCGACCCGAGATCTTTGAATTGAATTTGCTGCCACGGACAATGGCAGTAACATAGTCAAGGCCATGGTAGCTGGTGGGCATTTCAGGGTCTTGTGTTTGGTGAAATTCATCAACCTGGTTGTGAAAGACTTTCTTTAAAAAGAAGACACAGTCAGCAGCATACTGACCACCAGCAGATGCATCTGCACTAATTTCAGCCATTCTTTTAAAGCCCGTAAATAGTTGCAGATTATTCAGCATGATAAGAGAGTACCAGCTAAAGCTGATACAGAAGGTGCTAACACTTTGAAACTCAACTTATTATATGTTGCAACATCTGTTTGAGCAGTACAAAAATATCAGTGACTATGTTGTTCAAAGAGGAGGGGATGCAATTGAAAAAGCTATGACTATGGATGCAGACAAATGAGGACTATTCAAATGCCTCACACAGGTGCTGCTCTCTTTTGAGCTTTCACTTGAGAAGTTAGCACGGAGGACAGTACAATGGGCTAAGCTATCACGTTATTGCGTCTGCTCCAAGAGCAGCTGAAGAAGGTGTCTGAAAGGTTCGCATTCGGAGGTGGGAAAGAAAACCCAGAAGTACATGCCTTGGTTGAGAGCCTAAGCTATCGCTTGACTTGTAATGCAAGGCTGCAAGACTCCAAAAAGTACATCTATGCTACCCTACTTGAACCACACTACAAAAAAAATATTTCCACTGTCATTCCTTTTTCTCAAGAGGATGTTTCCCAGTACAAGATGTGGATTGTTGAGCAAGCAGGAGAACTGAAAGAAGAACGGCTGGAACTTAGAGTCCCACTTCGCAGTTCTGAAGTGCTGCCTTCAACTTCCAGAGAGGGCAGTCTTGTCTCACATCCACCAACCCCACAACAAGAAAAATGGCAATAACAGCAACAGAAGAATCAGACCCAACTGCTTCGCTGGCTTGGTTTCAGTGGCAAGTGGTAGCACCAATGAACATACAAAAAAGGTACACTGTTCCAAAAGTACTCGAATAACCTAGGGCACACTGAGGTGTCAGGAGCAAAACCCTCAAGCATCACAATGGATGACTGGCATCATCATTGGGAAATGCTCCTCGCCAGGCCGGCGCTGCAACGCCTGACGGGCTCCCCTGAAAGGGAAGCACTCAGCCGTTCTGTTCAGATATAAACTAATCAGACAGGAATGCCTATATTAAGGCACCAGCATACGCTCGGAGAGAATAAGATGTAAGACTAAAATTGGTTATTCATCCCGAAAAAAGAAGAAACATTCCTTTAATTTAATATACTCGGATGAAGACCAAGACTAAAATCAAAAAGGAAAGTAATAAACTGAGTATTGATGCTCAATTACTTTCAAAGAGCAACAAACTATCGGGGTCTGTAATAATCACAGTACCCTCAGAATAAGGTCGACATGTTTCGCGTCGTGTGGTCCTCAAGGATCCAATGACGCTTCATCAGGACCAAAAAAAGACAATTATTAAGGAAATTCTTCTCCAATTACAAAGGAAAGAGTGACGAAAATTAAATATATATACCGGTCACTTACATTTTTAAGTCAAACTCGCTACGTCACTATCAGGTCGCCCTAGGGGACAGAGAAGTATCAAAACAAAAAAAATATATTCATACAACTCATAATATCTATTGTGAATATCATGGTGTAATATGTGTTTATCATAAGGTTGATCAGGCAGTCTTAAAAGTAAAACATGGGCTTACCATCCCTTAATCAGGATAGGGCTCCTTGAGAGGCACGTTTCAGGAACTTGGAAACACGTAGCCTATTGGTAGATGTAAGTCATCAAAAAGCACACAAAAAAAACAAAAAAAAAACCATGTAATCCATGTTGTACACATAATACAAGTAGCACCCAGCACTCTGTAGTCAGTGCGTCGTATTATGAGGTAAGATTGGTGACAAAAGTAACCAAGCAATTATGTGCGTTAGAGTAGTGAGTATCAATCATTAACAATGAGCAAACCAACAGATTATAGTGCACGTCACCATAAGTGCAATATAATTAAGGGAAATAGCCATCATAGTGCCCACACTCGTGTAACCTGGAAGTGTACATTAGAAACGCTAGGTCGTTATGTCTGTTGCTTCAAATAATTAAGGCAAAATATCCATTTGCTATAATGAGTGGTATTAGTGTACCACTAAGCATTTTTGAGCTCGAAAGACGAGCTAAAGAGCGTTAATTATCGCGTAAGTAGCAGCCGCAGTACTCACATAAGTATTCCAGGTCCGTAACTGTGGACCTACCCTCCGTAAATTAGACCATAAGCAATTCAAATTGATGTAAAGGTAAAGAAAAGTACGGGATATTTGACCAAAAGTATGTAACACCCTGAGCTGCATGGGAAACCTCAACTGCCACACCAAATCATTCTGTATTTGTATAACAGCAAATTGTTAATAAAAATATATATTTTTAAAAATATAGGAAGAAGCTAACTGCAGGTGAAAACATGTTTGCCCTTTGAGATTCACATACTATGTAATTTGCTCTTTTGTCAATCCCTTTGACTCTTCTTCTGGCTAAACCACAGATAACACATTGAAATTCCTCTGCTTTCAGATCAGTTGTTGGAGGTGGGCGAGGGGTAGCCATCAATTTTCTAAGTGGGTGGATGTTGGGTTTGGTTGTCATCGTTTTCTCAGAAGACTCAGATTCCTGTGTGATTCACTGTTTTCTGCTATTTTTTGACAGAAAATTATTTTCAGTTTGAGGACCAGTTTTATCATCAGATCCGAGGGACTTCAATGGGAAGTACTTTTGCCCCTAGTCTTGCCTGTTTATACATGTATGACTTTGAAAAAAAGTTTATCCTTTCCTCTTTGAATGTTTACCAGGACAACATAAAGTTATGGCGTCGCTATATCGATGATATTCTTATCATCTGGCAAGGTCCTCTGTCCATGACTGATCATTTTACAACATGGATTAATACACTTGATCCTTTCTTGAAATTTACATCTACTGTTTCTGCCACACAGTTACCCTTTTTAGACCTAATGATTTCAATTGATAATGGTATACTGACCACGACAGTTTATCATAAACCTACTGATCGAAACTCACTTTTGTTATATGCAAGTCATCACCCAAAAGCCCTACGGGATAATCTTCCGGTGGGACAATTTCTACGACTCAAGCGGAACTGCAGTTCGTCCCTTGAATTTAACCATCAGGCTGACTCACTCCAAGAAAAACTCTTGGAACGATATTACCCTTCGAGAATAATTAATCAAGCACGGAATAGGGCGAAGAATAATAACAGGGAAGCACTATTAATGACTATCGACAAGAATCCTCAGACCAGGATAACGTGCGTCTCTACTTTCACACCCTTATCCAATTCTATCAAGAAATTGATTAACAAACGTTGGCCTATTTTGACTAGTATAGGTAATGACATTCCTAAACCTCTTTTTGCTTTCAAACGTACGTCCAATATTAAGGATATGGTTATACATACCCGTCCACAGCCCAAGCTTGATATTCAAAGACAGAAAACATTATGGGACCTACCGCCTGTTACGGGCCACCACCCTTGTGGTAATTGCAACGTCTGTACTCTAACTAAACATTTCACATCCATAGTTCTAAATCCCATAGGGACTTGGCATCTCAATAAACACACTAACTGTAACACTAAAAATTGTATCTATATGATCACATGCCCCTGTGATTTACGTTATATTGGCATGACATCAAGACCAGTAAAAATCTGCATTAACGAACACAGGAGTAATATTCGTTGCAATAGAATTACTACCAAACTCAGTGAACATTTTTTGGAGGCAAAACACACACCAGATGATATGTGGTGGGTAGTAATAGAGGCACCTAAAAACCACTCGTTTGACACTAGCCATCTTTTCAGAACAGAACAAAGATGGATTTTCAAACTAGGTACCTATATATATGGTCTGAACGATGACATACCTTGGACTTCACTGACCTGACTTGACTTTTATGCAGACATATTGGTTGTTCATTTCTCGATTGGTTACTGGAATAAATTTCATACACATATTTCTTGGTATATAATGTGGTATTGTTTACCCTGAGAATACCTTTAAATGAATCTTGTCCCATTATGAGCAACTGTACCCTTGCCAAGGAATAATAAGTTTGGCTCCAGATCTGATAACTATATACTGATGCACACTCTAACAGCTTGAAAACCTTTAATTTTATACATTTTCCACTTAGTCACCTTGTAGATCTGTGGAAATGCACTCTTGTTTGAAGGAGACACACATCCCCCGTTGTCTACCTCCGATTGAGGAGGAGAGATGTGTGTTATTATTTGGGCAGAGCGTGAGCAGGACACATCGGTGATCTAACTAGGACTGAATTTGTTAGTCCTTCGTTAGTCTTCACTTGGGGTTTCGGGAGTCCTTTCTCCCTCTCCATGATTCGAGACGCGCGGAACCCGTGGAAACACAGTTACTTCCGGGTCCGCGGCGTCCCTTTAAGCTCCGACGGCGCTCGCTCTGTACTTGTGCGAGACGCCGTTTACGGAGGGTAGGTCCACAGTTACGGACCTGGAATACTTATGTGAGTACTGCGGCTGCTACTTACGCGATAATTAACGCTCTTTAGCTCGTCTTTCGAGCTCAAAAATGCTTAGTGGTACACTAATACCACTCATTATAGCAAATGGATATTTTGCCTTAATTATTTGAAGCAACAGACATAACGACCTAGCGTTTCTAATGTACACTTCCAGGTTACACGAGTGTGGGCACTATGATGGCTATTTCCCTTAATTATATTGCACTTATGGTGACGTGCACTATAATCTGTTGGTTTGCTCATTGTTAATGATTGATACTCACTACTCTAACGTACATAATTGCTTGGTTACTTTTGTCACCAATCTTACCTCATAATACGACGCACTGACTACAGAGTGCTGGGTGCTACTTGTATTATGTGTACAACATGGATTACATGTTTTTTTTTTTTTTGTGCTTTTTGATGACTTACATCTACCAATAGGCTACGTGTTTCCAAGTCCCTGAAACGTGCCTCTCAAGGAGCCCTATCCTGATTAAGGGATGGTAAGCCCATGTTTTACTTTTAAGACTGCCTGATCAACCTTATGATAAACACATATTACACCATGATATTCACAATAGATATTATGAGTTGTATGAATATATTTTTTTTATTTTGATACTTCTCTGTCCCCTAGGGCGACCTGATAGTGACGTAGCGAGTTTGACTTAAAAATGTAAGTGACCGGTATATATATTTAATTTTCGTCACTCTTTCCTTTGTAATTGGAGAAGAATTTCCTTAATAATTGTCTTTTTTTGGTCCTGATAAAGCGTCATTGGATCCTTGAGGACCACACGACGCGAAACATGTCGACCTTATTCTGAGGGTACTGTGATTATTACAGACCCCGATAGTTTGTTGCTCTTTGAAAGTAATTGAGCATCAATACTCAGTTTATTACTTTCCTTTTTGATTTTAGTCTTGGTCTTCATCCGAGTATATTAAATTAAAGGAATGTTTCTTCTTTTTTCGGGATGAATAACCAATTTTAGTCTTACATCTTATTCTCTCCGAGCGTATGCTGGTGCCTTAATATAGGCATTCCTGTCTGATTAGTTTATATCTGAACAGAACGGCTGAGTGCTTCCCTTTCAGGGGAGCCCGTCAGGCGTTGCAGCGCCGGCCTGGCGAGGAGCATTTCCCAATGATGATGCCAGTCATCCATTGTGATGCTTGAGGGTTTTGCTCCTGACACCTCAGTGTGCCCTAGGTTATTCGAGTACTTTTGGAACAGTGTACCTTTTTTGTATATTACATTGTTGGGAGACTGTACACTGGACCACAAAAACTCCCGGTCCCTCTTCTTTGCCTTTAGCACCAATGAACATTCAGAGGATATTCCAGGAGTATCGGGATGAACTGAAATAGGTGTATGTGGATCAAAACCTATTAGTGTATTGGTAAGGGAAGATGCCCCAATGCGCAGAGCTCAAAAGGCTAGCAATAAAGTTTTGGGCTTGTCCTGTGGCCAGTGTGTCTGCTGAACATGTGTTCAGTGCAGCTGGTGCAGTTGTTACAGTGAGAAGGACCAGTCTCTTACCTCAAAACTTGGAGAAATTAGCCATTCTCAAAATGAACAAGCATTTTCTACCACCTGATTACACAGCTCCTGAAACATCACAGGAGGAAGAAGCGGAGGATTGGCCAGTCAAGTGTGTTAGCTGACCAACAACTAGGTGAACCACCGGAATCTGAGGACAAATTAGGTATGCCAGTGCCACCATAGAACTTTTAAATTATTTCTTGTTGAACTTCTGTTTTTCTTTCTTTGCAAAAAAATGCTAGTGGAACAATATGTTTGTGTCTGATTTATGCTGCCCCCACCATTTTATAGTCACATATATAAGCCCTGATTGGAGTTGGACCGTGTGCAGTGAAGAAGCCCCCACATACCCTTGGACATTGGAGACGATGACTGCCTCCCTCACATGCCATTGCCTATCTTATTTTTTTACATCACCTAGGGCTGCCCCAGATGATCATTGATTAAGAGATTGCCAGTGCCAATTCCAAATTACAATGTGTTGAGTTGATACAATCAAAGAGGAGATATTTTGCTCAACCAATGTGCTTGGATTGAAAGAGGTAACTACTACTAGTACTCTAAGTAACTATTGTTGTGCCAATGAGTGGAGAAATAGTGAGTGATTGTGAATTTGTGAGTGATGACTGATGTATGTGGTGGCTGACAGTGAAGGAGGTAGTTCAACAAACTTGTAAACTTGTTTCCGATGATTGTCAATGTTTGGGGATGGTGGGTGATCATTTTCCTGAAAATGATTGGCCTTTCAAACTTAGTGAAATTTACCTGCAGGACCCACTCCTTTTTTTCTGGTTCCTCAGAACAGACCAGCCACTTTAGTTAGCAAACACAAATCTACTCAAAAGACTCCAGTTCATTTTCTCTATTTGTTCTTAAATAGCTGTGCACTTCACAGGATTTACCTTGCTTGGTTTGGGACTGGGATGGAGTTATTCAGAATCTGGAGAGAGAGGATGGAAGGATGGCAAAGACTCTCAGGCCTAGTACTCACTCAGCTCTGTGAACTAGAGAGAGATGCGTTGATTTGGAAATGCTGCTAAGTATGTGTTTGCTGCATTGATGGTTCAAACGTAAACCTCCTCTTATATTCTTGCTCTGCCTTTGAGTCTTTTTGGTACACTCCAGACTCCTCATAAAGCTTACCTTGCTTCATTTTGTCCTCTCCTTTACTCTATAATACAGCTACTGTTTCTTTCAGTATGCAGGCCTTCTCCTAGTCCACTCCTCTCCTGCATGAACAAAACTTGGGGAAAAGTTCAAGACTCCAGCTTACCTTCCAGACAGGTTCAGACAGGCACCCAAGAGTGATGGGCATTCTAAGAAGAATGGAGATGCATTGCCCAATTTGGAAATATACAGTATCATTTTCCTTTTAACAATCATAATTTTTACAACTGTGTGGGTTAACTTCAATCTTCCAAAGTTTTTATTTTTGAAAACTAGAAGACATAACATTTAGTATATGCTATCTAGGGTCTCTCTGGGGCAGAAGGACTGTTTGTAATGCATTTAACTGAACTGTGTCATACTTATCCCTTTGTTTCCTTCCACAACAGATTGATGATGGTGAGCTGCACAGTGCCTCAATGAATATTGATGTGGTTTCTTTTGTGTAGTGTTTGTCTTTGTCACACCTTTACCCAAATCCCCTTTCCCATCCATTCATTGAGCATCTAACCCTCTCACCCCAGGCTGTGTGATTTATTGAGGTGTGACTTAATTTTATACCATGAATGAATCACACACTTGCTGGGGCAGATGTGGTGAAAGCAACACCAACTCACTACATGACCTTCTAACCTTCTATTATCTGGACAATATTCCACACCAGCCCCATCAACACAATCATTCATGTCTTATATGTGTGTTCTAAAAAAGCTTAAATTAGTCCAACCAATAACCATAAGAAATGAGATTTTATTATCATATCAGGACTTCTACTGTCATTGTGGTAGTCTGGTCTCAGTCTTCTTAAAGTTATAATAATATGATGACCCATTAACTATCTGTTTTCTTTCAATCGAGGTGACAGTGATGGATAAGTTCTGTCTTCCCTGGTAGCATGCTAGCCTGCTACTGCTACTACTTACCACCCCCTTAAGATGCCATCTTGGGAGAAATGCTGCAGAAAGAGGACTCCCTCGCTTCATCTATTCAGGTAAGAGAAGAACTATCGATTGAAGTTAACTTGTTTAGTTAATAATTAACTCCTACTAAAGAAGATGTTGTCTTACTTGTCTATGTGTATTTGTATCTAGGTTTTTGTAGGCAAAATAAGCAATGACAATCATCCACTAGTGGTCAATATAGTTGCAATGGGCAATAGAGTAAGGGTATAAGTAAATGGCATACACTTTTGTTAGCAGATTTAAAAACACAGGCTACACTAAAAGATAGTAGTGCAAACTAAAACACCAAAATAAACATTTGAGGCACAAATCAAGTAAAATAAAGTATCCCTTTATTTTAAAGAAATACAAAAACCCACCCTTTCCACTCACAACAGGCCCACCCCTTTACCCCAAACAAATAGTTCAGTCCCCACAAAAACCAATGAAAAGTCCTATATGCAAAGTTCATGCCCCATCCCAACTCCCTTCTCACCCTCTCCACCCACAGCAAGTGGCTCTCCCACCAAATCAAAAGAGGGCATCATTCACAGTCAGGTCTGGAGATCATTTAGGGTCGCTTCCATACATGCCACCCAGAGGTCCAGGTATGCAAGGTATTGCAGGATGAGGAGTTGGAAGATGCAGTCCTGACGTTGGGGCAGGGCAGCAGCGGTGGAACTGGGATGGGCTGATGCCAGCTGACGACTGCGATGATGGTGCCACTGGGAGATTGGACACGCTGGCTGCTGCTTGGAGGAAAGAGGGTGGGCGGCCATGACTGCTGCCTCAGCCTCTTCCTACTCCTCTGTTTGCATGCCCTCTAGTCTCTGCTAATGGAGTCGGGCTGCTCCTGGTGAGTTGGATGATGATGTCCACCAGGAGTAGCTATAACAGGAAAGAAAAGGGAAAATGACAAATTATAAACTGTGCTCTGTGCAAACAATTTTTTAAAAAGTAGAGTTGCACGGTAATAGTAAACTGCTGGTCCTTTAGGGCCATTGGAATTTGATGTGGTTGATTATGAAAAGTCACAAGACCATTACCATCATATGTCTCACTGTAGGTGACGAATGTCAAAAGGGTAACATTTTAAATGTCATGAATCCATTATTGAAGCCATGAAATAGTAAATTATACCTAAATGTGGCACATGCCAAAAGGAATTTTTAATTTTTGGGGGGTGACAGGGACAAAACTTTGGAAAGAATAAAGGACTGAAGTACTAGGAGGTAACAGAGTGGGCACTGGGGTGGAAGGGAGACACACTTTGTAAATGCTGCATTAGCTGAAGCAGATGCACACCTTACACAGATAACACTATTGTACACTTCCATGCTGCAGTTATATCATTGGTGACTCATGGGGAGGGAGGTTTGATTATGAATGAAAAGGTACATATCTGCATTGCTTCAACTACAGTGAGTTAAGGGAGAATACAGAAAACTTTGATAACCATACAAACCAAGTGAATTAGGTGAACAGCAGACATGTTCCTCTACACCACAGCTCCCTTATTTCTTGATTCAAGCAGTTACACATTCATATTTTCATTCGTCCATTCTTTTCACCCTTTGATACCCACCATTTGATTAAATCTTACACTCTCTCATCCAGTCTTTCACTGTTACAATCCAGCCATCCATATTTACCCACCCATCCATCCATAGACTCACCTATCCAGCACCCACCCTTTCAAATATCCTTCTTTCACCTATCCATCCATTTACCTTTGTATCATTCATTACATCCACTCATTCCTCACCCGAGCATCGACTTTTACCCATCCATCGTTCACACACTGAGGCATCCTTTAAACCTTTTCATCTATTTTTTCACCCACCCTTGCATCTCCAATCCCTCACCTACGCATCTTTTCCTTTCACCCACACATCCTTTTTTTTGTTTTCTTTCTTTTTTTTTTTTTTTAAGAGGATCAAATATTGTATTATTATAGCAACAAATACTACAAGTCTTGTGCAATGGAAAAAAAAAGCCTGGAAAGAAATTGTCAAAAAATAGCAGAAAACAGTGAATCACACAGGAATCTGAGTCTTCTGAGAAAACGATGACAACCAAACCCAACATCCACCCACTTAGAAAATTGATGGCTACCCCTCGCCCACCTCCAACAACTGATCTGAAAGCAGAGGAATTTCAATGTGTTATCTGTGGTTTAGCCAGAAGAAGAGTCAAAGGGATTGACAAAAGAGCAAATTACATAGTATGTGAATCTCAAAGGGCAAACATGTTTTCACCTGCAGTTAGCTTCTTCCTATATTTTTAAAAATATATATTTTTATTAACAATTTGCTGTTATACAAATACAGAATGATTTGGTGTGGCAGTTGAGGTTTCCCATGCAGCTCAGGGTGTTACATACTTTTGGTCAAATATCCCGTACTTTTCTTTACCTTTACATCAATTTGAATTGCTTATGGTCTAATTCTGAAGCCTCGTACATTTGCCTGTGCACCACATGAGAGCTATGCCATCAATCTGATTGTTGTACATCTAAAACAGTCTTTAACTAAAATTAAACAGGTTAATGGTGCAATGGAACTTGTATGGGCAGGTGGTTCCATTGTCTGAAGTCGGCCTCTTCTCCGTTACCCTGGAACAGGGTTGGCACTTTTCATGTTATCCATCCCTATTTTAATCCCAAGACGGTAACTCCCTCAAATAATGCCCGTTCCCTCTAACCCCACTCGGTCATTTCTGTTTCCCTTCTAGTGTCTTCTAGGTTCTAAACCCTGGATTTATCCTTCCCTACCCCAGGAGTTGTGTCACTGCCGACCTCTATCTTGGGCCTTTAGTTTTTATTTTTATGTCAGTCCCTCTGTGGTTGTGTCCATACCCCTCAGCATCCCTTCCCACTTTGTTAGTATCTCCTCCCATTCTGGAGCGATGGGGTCTGGCGGAGTCCACGCTCCTCCTCTCTCTTCAGTATCTGCAGTTCTGCTCTGGCCCACTTCTCTACTTCCCGTCTCCACTCCGTCAGTGATGAGCATCCGGGGGATTTCCACCCCAAGGTGATCAGTCTCCGGTATAAAACCAGAGCAAGGTTCAGAAAACGACCCCTCACCTTCCCACGTGGGAGTCCGGTTCCAAGACCCAACAGGCACACACTGGGAGATAGGGCCAAATCCCTTTCAAGCAGTCTAGAGAGGTCCACCAACATACTGCCCCAGCCCTGACGGAGGTCCAGGCAGCTCCACACCATGTGGTCAAAGTCTGCGTTCACGTCACTGCACCTGGGACATGCCCTGGGGACCCCCTGTACATTAAGGATAGGCGGTGTGCGGTGAGGTACGTCCTGTGCTTGTAATTATATTGAGTATATCTCAGTCTCGTGTTTCTCAATACTTCCTTTGGGTACGCTAGCACTCTACTCCAATCTGAGTCTGTTATTTCATTTTCCAAGGTTCTCTCCCACCTCTCCCATAAGGATTGCATTGGGTCAAGGGCTCCTTCCTGTTGGGCTCGGTACAGTCTTGTGATGCGGTGTGCATCATCCAACAATGTTAGGAGGAGGTGTAATATCTGATGGGTGGCAGGCTCTGCGTTCACTGTTTCCCAGTGTTCCCATAGATTATGTGTTAACTTTTGGTACAGAAGGAATTGTCCCGGATGGATTCCTCTATCATTCACTAGATCAGTAAAGGGCCTCAACACCCCATCCCAGAATAAGTCACCTATCGTCTCTACTCCCCCCCTTTTCCAAATCCCGAGCCCTGTACCCACCAAGCCATCCTCCCCTAGATCTAGTATTAGGGCGGTCAGTGGCAAGGCCGGAGAATAAGGGGATCCCACCAGCACTCATCTTGCACACCTCTTCCAGCACAAAATGGCTACTTTTGTCATCAGACTGTCCATTTGGCGTGCCACCTTCTCATTAATCAATTGCGCTATGACTCGGTCCGTACCTCTATCTTCCACTGTAATCCATCTATCCAGGTATCCCTTTCCAGCGAACCAACTGGCGACCCATTGCAGTTGGCATGACAGGTAGTAGGCCTCAAAATCTGGAACCCCCAGGCCTCCTGCTAAAGTTGGTCTACACAGGGTCGGAGTGCTGTACGTCTGCGGCTATCGTCCCAGATAAACTCCCTAAGTAGAGTATTTAACTCTCGCAACCACACTGAGGGAATCGATAATGGTAGGTTAGCAAAATAATAGAGGAGGCGGGGGAGCATGATCATTTAGATAAAGAAATTCTGGCCATGATGGATAGTTTTAATGAGCGCCAGAAACCGACTGAGGCCCTCAGGGAGCGGAGTGCCCTTCCAATCTTTCCATCTCTCAGATACCCAGTCTCATGGCATACCTGTATACCCAAATACTTAAAAGTGCGTGGAGCCCAAACTATGTCCCCAGGGCAGGAGGAGGATCGCCCATAAGTTTGTGTTAGGGGAAAAACTAATGTCTTGCTCCTGTTGAGGCATAGTCCTGAGAGTGCACCGAAATGGTCCAGCATCTGCATGGCCCAAGGTAGACCCGACTCTCCATCCACATCCTTTCACTCATATACAACTTCAACCATTCTTTCTTTTAACTGTCCATCCTTTGTTTGCTTTTCCATCACGCTATCATTTGTAGCATCCATTCATTATGAGCTTTGTCTGCTGATTTGCAGAGCGAAGAGGCCATTAAGAACTCAATCACCAATGCAGCTGCTAAACCAGGGGCTTCACAAGCAATGTCCTTGCAGTGAATATATTAGTAATTGTCAATGAGCAAAAGCAATATGACATACCAGTGCCTGTACCTGCTGCTGTCGGTTCTCCCCCTCCGACTGCTGCTGTGTCCGGTGCACTGGTGCTGCCGCTGGCCCCAGCACTGGTGGTCAGTGTAGCTGGAAAAAGTGTTACACAATTTAGTTCCAACAAAATAAATACAACCACAATATATCATTACAGTTCTATCTTCATCTATCATTCACTTTAAGCATTGTGTTGGTTGTTAGAAAAGCAAGGTAGACAAATCAACCGCAAATGTTTAATAATGAAGGGGCAAAGCCAAGTCACTGAAGTGGAACACTTTAGTCAATTCAGGAGAGCCTATGGTGAGGTCTTGTTGGCAAATACAATGAGCAAGGCAAAGAAACCCTTCACAAACATGCATAGAAAAGCTGACTTGGGCATGCAATCTTGTCAGTAGAGTACCTGTCCTAAAAATCTGTCCTCTTAGTAGTAAGTGCCAGTCTACAAGATATATAAGGGGAGAAGGGAAGGCTAAGCTTAGTAACAAAGAAGAAGAAAGTTAGTACATACAGGATTAAGTCAGGTACAGAAGAAACATGTAAAATAGATAAATGCAGGGATAACAAGAATTTAACAAAGCTTACATAGAATGAAAATAAGTACAACAAAAGGTAGACAACCACAGTAAAACTAAATGAAAAATTATTTGAAATGAGGAGAGGTGAAAAATATAATTAAGGAAACAATACTATAACAGGAAGACTTACTTGGGCCAGCAGATCTGTCAGCATCCGCACTGGTGAAGGCACTGGCACCCTCGCATCTTCCTGGACCAGCTGAAGATGTTGCCATCTTCTTCCCCTTGGTGCAAAGGTAAGAAATAAAGAAGAATATAAAAGAAAGATTAGTGGTGCAGTTAATCCCCCCAAAAATATTTTTCGACAAGCACAGGCAAACACAGTAATGTTATACTTTTCTAAATTAGATTTCCTAGTATGATTGACTCAACTCAAGTTGATCTATTACTTTTACTTTCCTAATTCCTACACCTAAGCCCTACTCCAAAATTTCCTACACGACTGGCCATATTTACAAACTTGTGACACAGGGCAGAACCGCAAGTCTTCTTGCAGTGCTGCCCTGCATCAAAAGGAGAGGGCAGGAATGTACCTTATCTACCACAGATATGGCACATTCCTGTCATTTTCCCCTGTGTTGGGGCACAATGGGCTGCCATGAGCCAATGCAGGAACCCCTGTACCAAACTGCAAAGTTGCGTGCGTTGAGGAGATGATTGTTTGTGTGCACGAAGGGACACCTTCTTGCAAAAATAAAACAACTATGAGAGGAGTTTTGCTGCTCTTTCTATGTGTGCTGCAGTTTGCAGCACACATAGAAAAAGGAAAAAACGAAGATAAATAAAGGTATTTCTCCTCATTGCATCTCCCTTACACCTCCCCTGGGGAAAAGTAGCCTTTTGACACATTCCCAGGTTTACAAAACCTTGTAAATCTGGAAATGTGTCATATGCCATGGGTGTTATGTGGGAACACCCACCGTAACACCCATGGCACGCTCCCTGGTGCATGGTGAGTCAACACAGCAACTTACACTGCGTTGACTCAGTCACCATTTGCAAGGCCATTAAGAACCACACAGGGTGGCTTTACGTGGCATTGTAATTATGGCCCTGCAGTTTGTGCCACCAGACAGTCACTAAACATCACTTCCGTTGGTGCAAAGGGCCTTGTAAATAAATATGGTCCTACATTTACAACTACGTACCACTGGCAATGCGTTCATATTGCAACAAATGGCCTTTGCTTCTCAACCACCTTTGATGGGGTGACTCAGCCTCCATTTTTTTCAATGCCCAGATGCATACATACTATGATGATATTATACCACTCATTCCTGGGGGATTACGATTGGGAGGTGCTTCATAAGCTACATAAAGAAAGGTACAGTGACGGGAATGCTAATTTACTGATATTACTTAGTACTACTACCACTATCTTATTCTTGGTGACAGGAAGAGTCTCTGTCTGAATGGCTTCTTAAATAATCAGCCCAAACACACACCTGGGAGTACAATTAGGAAGCGCCACCACTGACTCACCTTGTGAGCTCAAACTGGATCAGATAACAAATAAATGTAACCTTAACTTACATCTGAGAGTCAGCACTGCTATTAGCAAAAAAAATAACATTGTGGAACACCACAACAATAAATAAATATTAATCACCAAGCTCCAACACCTTGATGCCAAGCAGGTCGAGTAGGTCCTGTTGCTGTCGATTATTTCTGCCCAACGGTGCATCAACTTCTGCTGGGTGAGGTGGTCCCCAGTGTGCCAATGAACCAACCGGCACACCCTACCAGACAGCAGTTGATGCACCAGAAGGGTGTAAACACTCCCAGGCCTTCTGCCTGCTACCCGCATGGACAGGAGGTGGTGCTGCACATAAAATAAATAGTGCTGCCACCTCCCCCTTGCTAGTGACAGGCCGAGGCTGCACCCCTTGACGGCACTGCCACCCACAAGGTAAGAAGCTGTTTCTGCTACCCTGCTCTGCCATGGTGCTGGGTGGGGAGGGGTGAAGTAGAGGAGAAAAACAAGAGGACTAGGAAGAAAGGAAGAAATAAGGGGAACAAAACAAAAATTCAAAAAGCCATAAAAACACGAAAAAAGTAAAAAAGACATAAAATTACAAATTCAGAAAAAGAGATGGTAATGAAACAAACAAAAAGAGGGGTAGATTAATTAGGAGAGTGTAGTATTACAAAGATAAATAGGGACTGAAAAAACAGGCCCAGCACCATGAACAGAGTGAAAAACAAGATGGCCATTCACGTGCAATTTTTGACCCGAGTACATACTTCATGTTGCTTTGATGTCAAACACAACGTGAAGGGGTGCCACAGAGAACTCCACCCACTCGTGGAACTCCGCATAACGTGGCATAGGTTTTTTTAAACATTCTTGCATAGTTATGTACAGCGCGACTCTGCGCACTTCGCCCAGCCCTATCCAGGATGTTCTTATAACCCTGAGGAAGTCAACAAAACCGTGGCAATGAGCCTAGAATACTCAAGCTGTTAGAGCTCTGCTTTCATGTGCCTTTATTTTTACAGAAAAAAACACTGGAAATGCCCAAATTTGTTTTGTATTTTTTCACAGACTATGGACCAGATGTGTCATGATTTCCAATAGCTATTACCAAATTGCGTTTTTTTTGCGAATCACAATTAAGTAATTGCTATTGGAATGTATGAAACTCCAGGTGTTTCATATAGTGATTCTCAAGGGCTCGCAAATGGACCTACCTCATTAATATTCATGAGGTAGGTCGCAATTTGCGAGCTATTGAGATTGGCTACAATCACAGTAGCTCAGCAGACCACAATGTCTGTGATTGCTTTTACATAAAGCAATCTTTTTTTTTTCAAATGCAGCCCGTTTTCCTTAAAGGAAAACTGGATGCTTTTAAAAAAGAAAAATGAAAAGTTTTCATTTCATTTTTTATGAGTAAATATTTGTTACGTATGCATTCACAAAGAGGAAGGGGTCACTTGGGGACCACTTTACCTTTGCGAATGGGTTACCACCAATTTGCAATTGGTGGTAATTATGATTGTTTTGCGACCGCATTCATGGTGACAAAAAAATCATACTCACGTCTCTGATTCGGTATTAGAAAGGGACGCCCTTGACACACCCCTTCCTAATACCGAATCGGTATATAGTCACAAATCCAATTTGCTATTCGGTAACAAGTTACAGAATCTCAAATTGGACTTGATACATACCTAAATGCATTTTTGCGATCGCAAATGGCCTGTTTGATTCATCTGGCCCCATGTTGTTCATTAGAGCTGTACTGTGGGAGTTTTGAATTGTGAAAGACCGTGTTAGACTGCCTAATTGTCCGTAGTCTAAGATTGTATGATATGAATTAACAGGTTTCATGATAGGAAAAAGAGGGTTATTCAAAGGAGACACACAGGGTTCAATTACTCCCAAGTATTCTAATTGTGAGAGAATTTGTCTCAATGGAGCTTTTGCTTCATGTTTTTTAGGGTATTGTGGTTGCACCTGTGGACTAGAGCAAATAGGTATTATATGGCAGGGGGAACTTCTGTTCCAACCTACATGATTGTGGTAAAAAGCTGGGTCTTGTGCAAGAGCCCAGTCTTTGGCATACACCTGTTTAACTGCTTAAGGAACAAGAACAGCGAAGGAGAGCAGAATTATATCTTTTCCTTGTGGGACTTTCCTAACAGACTCTGGTGGCCAATCTACCTCAGCCAGGAGAATGTCATAAGTGTATGTTAATTTATCACAGAAGATCACTTTGATGGTGCGCAGTATAACGCCCTCAGTTTGAATGTCCAATTCATGTAGTCTGTCAGGAGGGCTCACCAGATTATCTGGTGTTTCAACTTGCACTAATTTACTAGTTGCTCTTGAAACCAGAAACTCTTGAAAGTTCTGGTGAACAATCACGACCTCTGCTGCACTGTCTAGCGGTTTCAATGCCCATGTCTTGTTCAGAAGGAATGTTCTCAGTATGTGTGGCATATTTAACAGAAAGCTACTTTTTTTTGTGGAAGTTTCTCTTCCTTTTTTATGATGATGTCAGATGAGCATTGTGAGTGTTTTGGTTTCATACAGTTTTCATGCCTGTGCTTTGATCGTCTTCCTCTCTCGGATACTTTTTCTGGTGCGTCCTGAAAGGAAGAAGAAGGATGTTTATCACTATACTGATACCTATCAGGCTGTTTGTGTGTATCACAGTAAGCAAATTGTAACACTTTTCAGTGGGCTCCGGTTGAGGAGATCCACCACATGTTTTTGTTTTATCTTAATTTTTTTTCTTTGCCCCAGCATTTTTTAGAGGACACTGGTGTTGTTTTGGAATTATCTTGCCCAGATTTCACTTTAAGCTGTGGATTATTAGGCCTGGCTCCCAAATTATCCCGACCTGTAAAAGTATCAGTGTCCCCAATAATGTTTGTGTCACCTTGCATTCTTGATCTTGTACAGGAACTTGTGCGAGTGATTAACGTCCTCCAGCGTTGCTGTTGTCCCTTTAATATAACATAATAATATAATTGAGGAAACAGTGGCAAAGTTGCCAATTAATTTCACCCACAAGGCAGAAGCAGCCCCTTATTCATTTTGAACCTGTTTTACCACAGCCCGAAAAACAGCTATTGATGGTGTACCATGTGCTATGGTACATACAGCAGCAAAGACGGTGCCCCAGGTGGCAAGTAGGTAGGCACGTAGTAAGAATCAAGTGGTAGGCACATAGGGCCTGATTACAAGTTTAGCAGAGGGGATTACTCCCGTCTGCCGTTTTACAAGTTCCATAGTATATAATTGTAATACAGCGGATGGGATATTCGTCACATTTGTGACGGAGTAATCCCCTCCGCCAAACTTGTAATCAGGCCCATAGTAAGAATCCTATGTTTATCATGGGGTCCTGTATGGGGAAACACTGGTTCAAGTTGGTGTGTTTTTTTATCAATGCAGAACAGAATCTCTTCCCATCTAGTGGGAACCTCAACCATAAATGTATTAATAGTGATGGAACTAATTGCAGGCACAGCTTACTGTGTCTTGACAGTTTGTACAGCCCTAAGTGGGACAGGTGTTATTATTTGCATAAAAAACTGAATTGCCAGCTATATAGTTGAAACAACCTGTTGTATAGAGTACAGACCTCATTTGCATTTAATGCTGCTAAATTTGGATATGGTGTGTAGCTGCCTAAGACAGACCAAGTCACCCCATCATTACTGAGGGGACCCAGTCTCAAGTTTTACATGCACTATGTAGAAAGGCTCCTTGGAACCAATTGTGATGTTCCTGATATGTTAATGGTATTTCTAAATGATGATATTGTCTGTATTGATTAGGTGCTGCCATCTCAGTGCATGTAGGAAATGTTTGTATATTTGTGTCTACTGCTGGAAAATGGAGCCATGAATGGAAAACTTCACATTTATAAGCTTTTTGGGCTTCTGCCATGAGGGTTACTCCTTCTCTACCCCCATTAGGGAGTCACTCTTGTGCCAAATATGTTGTGACAGAATGTCTGCAGTTAACCAGAATGTTAACTGCATTCACATTTTTAAAGAATAGGAGACAGAGAGGGAACACTATAGTTTGGTGATCCTTTTAAGTGACAGCTTAATTTTATACGTGGAAAACTTCAGGTCAAAATCAGTGGCAACCTATCACATCCAATTCACATACCTGTGATATATAAATATGTATGCAATTGGTCACCAACGCATTTTCTAATCCAGGATGTAAAAAGTTTTGGTCAATTTATATTTATCAGTCTGAGCATTATACAAAAAGCAACAAACAAAAAGGATATTATCCCAAATGTCCACTGCTCGTGACATCACTGAATAAACCTCAAATTGCATAATTTAACTGCTCAGATCACACACACCATCACCAGTGACTTTATCTGATATATCACCGTATAGGTAATTGCAATGTGTGATGTTAGGGAAGTGCAGAAAATAACCAAAGCCCACACTGTATACCTCTGAGAAAGGTGAAATATCCAACAGTCTGTACATAAAAAGGTTGACATCACAGAGTGTGCGTGAAGGATATAATTCTTCCATAACATGTACCAGGCACAAGTGGACTATGTGCACCCAGGTTACAGGGAGATGGTAGCTTAATCCAGTGCAGTGGACACTTAATACATTTAGCAAGGGGCGAGACCTCAGAGTGCCAATGAAACTGTGTAGTCATGGTTAGGTCTGATTTTCCATTGAATAGCTTTTTTTTTTGCTTTCTTAACTCTTCAAAAAAGGCCATCTAATTTAGGTTCAGCATGGCAAGTTTTGTGCAGGGCCATAGTGTGGCAATGAGTTGGGGTGTTGGGGGCACAAAAGGTTAATTAAAAAGAGACATTCCCCATTCTAACTTCAATAGGAATTTCTGATTCCCGCTACAGAAAAAATGGCTGAAACAAATTACATCAAACTTTGCAGGAAAGTAGATCTTTACTCAAGATAATGCCTTTGCATTGTTTGGTGTAAATCTGCTAGTAGCTTTTTAAAAAATAGTGTTAGAAAAGTGTCTCGGGAAGGTCCCAGATTCAAGTGACCGTGAACGGCCCACAAACCTAGGTTCACGGCCCACAAACCTAGGTTCACGGCCCATTCATTGATCGAAACTGAAAAAAAAATACTTGAATTTCATCGGATGAGGGAGTTTTTTTCCTGTCAAACAATTATGGTCCATGAACCGTATGCTGGGTTTCTGAACCTAAAGCTCTCTGATTCAGTTGCCACAACTGAAGGACCATTGTTATGGAGGCCATTACATGATTTAAGGCAGTGATTAATTTGAGCCTGAGGTTTCCAGTCTGCGGCACCAGCACTTATTTTTGAGGGACGGCCCTTATTTTTCTGTCTCAAGCATTTACTGCTAGCAAAAAACACATAGGAATGATGGGGGAAGAGAAAAACGAAAGAAGAGTCACAAAGGGACAAAAAGCAGAAAGCTGCAAGAGTGAGCTGAAGGGCCAGGGAGCGACTCTAAATGGATTAAAGAAGCCCGAGATGGCTTCAGGATTACACTGCCTCAGTATTTCATGCTTGCTGCATTTTTTAGAGGATAGCTGTGGGCACCAGCACATTTATATTTACAAATTAAGCACTGATTTAGGGACTTGTTCCCCACGACCTGAAAAATAAAAATTAAGATACCATAAGGGGCAGGAGGAGAAACTGGTGGTTTTCTGGTTCAGATGGGGGCCCCTTAAGGAACTCTGATTGAAACATAACAAAATAAAATACAGGATATTGCCATGGAGTTTGAAAACCCTGTTTGAGTTTGCGGCTCCAAGACTGCCCCTCTTAGGTACACCAACTCAGGCTAGGGATTGACTTAACCTGGCAAGTGGTCTTGGATGCTTGGTGGTCTTTTGGC
This sequence comes from Pleurodeles waltl, assembly GCF_031143425.1. Taxonomy (NCBI): domain Eukaryota; kingdom Metazoa; phylum Chordata; class Amphibia; order Caudata; family Salamandridae; genus Pleurodeles; species Pleurodeles waltl. The sequence continues at coordinate 619,388,943 of NC_090437.1, read as the reverse complement.
GTGGTTCACATATCCATTATAGGGTCCATTAACTCTGTGGGAAGTCCCACAAGGGTCCACGAGTCACAAACCCACAGTCAGGGCCCTCAAAGCTTTGGAAAAAATAAAAATACCCAAGGTCTGGCCACGAGTTAGTGTCAAAAAGTGGGTCTGGAGATGCTGTTTACTGCTTTATATGAATCAAACACAGTGGAGCCACACTCCAAACCCAATCGGGCTAGGTTTCTGTCAGGGAGTGAAAAGCTGACGATCATCATTGAATGTTGATGCTGTCTTGCCTGAGGCCTCATGCATGTGAACATGTAATGAGCAATATTCTGAAAGGAACTACAATTAGTATCAGGCATGATCTCTCATATATTCTGGAGTGACTGTGGCCACCTGGGTATAACCTCCTTCATGGCCCATGTCCTCTTTGCTAGCCAATTAAGATACAATGTTGCGCCAGCCTGGACTTTGCTACATGCCTCTCAGATATCCATGTCAAAACCTGTTGCTTCCTTTGGATTTGTATTGATTTATGTTGGGAATACAGAGAAGCAGTCAAAAAGTCAAATCCAACCAGATATAGATTTGTGAGTTCTCTGAGAAAAACAGAGACAAAAGACTACAATCTGGTTCTAGTAACAAAGGCCTGAGGAGTTCTATTCCTTACACCTCCAGTGAATATGGTAGGTGTTTGGGGCACCTTTTGGAGTGAAATTATATTTGCATTTCTGGTGGGAAAGAACGTTATTGGCACTGCATGTAAATACTCAGAACTTTCTGATTTTATGGGTAGTCCCAATGTACTCAATGACCACAATTGTCCCTTTCCTGGGCTCACCTATTTTTCCTGTGCTTTACTAAATCCATACCTGCAGAAAATCGTGTCACCTGGCTGGTGTTGTGCAGTCTTATGTTCCATCTGCAACCATAAATGCCAATACACTTTGATTTTATGAATCAAGATCACTCCTTTGTGGTCACAGCTGACACATTTTTGGTGCAAAAAGCTCTGCGGATAGGGCCCGAACACTGCAGATGGGAAGACAAGGTAAGCACCCAAATGTTATCAATGCTCATCATTTTTTAAGCTGCCTTCAAAAAAAAATACCATAGTTTACAAACAGATCAAATTCTTTTAACAAGTAAAAAGCAATCATTTCTGCTGCCCTCAATACCTAAAATACCAAAATGTAGTGATGTTATGCCTACAATTAGAAGAATAAACCTCCTAATTGGCATAGACGACATAAACAGATGTTCCAATTTCCTCTTCACCAGAAACTGATATTTACAAGCTCAGCTCCTCTGGGGTTTGTGGAACTTGCAGAGCCGTTGGTATGAAAATGATGCATTGAGCTGAGGGAAATGAAAATAACAGAGGATCATTATTGAAGGAAGTTAGGTACATCTTTAGCAGGGCCCAGATTGAATCTACTTAGAAGGAATGTACACTTAGCTTTTAATCATAGCAAGTACCGGAGCCCCGCAGAGCGTGTAGCATAGTAACATTCCTCCTGGCCGAGTGGGAGAGAAGACGCAGAGGAGTGTATTTGTCTCCAGGAAAAGTAAGGAGAGGGGAAGTGAGATAACAGTTAATAACTGCTAAACATGTGTCTTCCCTGTCATAAGATGGCTAAAAACAAACGTTAAAATATAAGAAACATATACACTCCTTATCGCTTGGACTGTAGAAGGTGGTGCAAATATGGCTTTTCACGACCATACGCCACCACAAATGGCTGCAACTCGGACACCAAATGTTTTGTGTATGGGCAGCTTTCTGTGTTTTTGTGGAAAGGAGTGAATTAAATGGTAGTAGTGGAGCGAGTAAAATAATCAAACAGGAAAGAAGGCTCCACACAACGTTCAGGATTGTCGGTCTAGGTCAATTGAACCCAGGCAGTTTGTGTGAGGATCTTAGTAAAATGTCTATTTTGCAGACCCAATTGCAGGTATTTTATTGTAGTTAGTAATTTAAATATATTTCCCACCATTCACTGGTAATGAGAACCAGCACTTCTGATTTATTACTCGCAAGTACTAGACTCTCTTCATGGCATAGGAGGGTACCGATACTCAGTGGGGAATGATTTTTTTTTTTTTTGCTACACGGTCATGTGAGCATAAGGCGGCAGTATAAAAATGCCCCACATGCTCAAATTTCAATCCGGGATCATTTTTTGTGATGGGTCACTGTGCGAGCATGGTGCTCGACGTCCCCCTTCGGGTTTGTTGTGGGTCAGGAAGAGAGACTCCTGCTAAAGAGAGCCGTTTACATTGGCTTTGCTTTCCCTCTTAACAAGGCAGCGCACCCATCTCCAGCAAGCTAGGAGGACCGAGGACCGCATTGTTCCAGCGTTGGGACGGTGTAATCTTGCAGCCAGCCAGAACCCAGAGCCGTCTTGAGGCAAGATAAAAATGGGCGCTGGCCCAGGGTCCCAGCCTTTCAAAGGGGTCCCCTGATACGGCAAGCTCTGTTCCAAAGAGTCTCTTGCACGGATGACCCAACAGAGAGTTTTAAATATCGTTTTCTGTTAATTTATTATTAATGTGGGTAATGTGAGGAATTCTACTACCAACATTTTAGCGAGAACTGTTGTGTTTATGTTTCATGCAACATCCATAAAAACGTTTCTTTTAGATGAAAACAGGCGTTCTTACATGAGAAATGGGAGAGAGTCAAACAGATTATTTGCAGTAATATTAGTGAGCTGCTGTGTTTCAGCATTGAAAACACAAGTCACTGTCCCTGAATATTAGAAGTAAAACACATTTACAATTTGATCCACTCTGCATGTGCATTCTCAGTGACCGGCTAAAGAAGAGGGCATGAAAGAACTGAATTGGACTGAACACGGGCCCTCAAAATACATTTTGCCAAGGACCCCAAAATCCTTAAAATGCCCCTTGCGGACCAAATTCCTCCAGCACTAGGACGCGTGAGCGTATAGCCCCGATCAATACCCAGGGAGTCAGGCTATGAGTGGGTTGTGTCCCTGCAGCCTTCCACCACTAGCCAGGACCAGAAGCCTCCTGCAGTGCAGCCCACAAACCTGCTCTAGCCAGGACCCAGAGAGCCACGGAAGGACGCTCTCTTGAAGCACCAACTTGATTGGACATTCCCAATACTATACTCACTCTCCTGTCTCTAAGGCAGTGGCCTCCCTTCCCGCTCTTTCCTCCCTTCATGCACTAAGCAAGAGACAGTGGCTCCAGTTTTCATAGAAAGCTATTTGTTTTGGCGGCAGAGAAATGGTGCTCTTGAATTTCTTTTAGTCTGCCCAGTTTTCTTGAGAATTAGCACGTTTTGCTTGTGCACCTGTGCTCACCCATCAACATAATGCAGAAAGTTATTTTTGGTGTCAAAGTTTAAAATTCTAGGGGGCGCTAGTGAGCCGGCGAGCAAGATGGCCGCGCTCTAGTGAGGCTTTCTCGGCCTGGTTAAACAATCCTACATAATCCTGCCCAAAGAAGATGCTGTGACACGTTAACAAATCCTCTGCGAATATTAGCCACAACATACACACAGGAGACCACAAAAGAAATTAGAAGCAGTGCTGGCAGACCCGGGCAGAAGACGTGGCGTCTGCGTGCCTCCACGGCCAGCTTGGGAGAGTGGAGCTAGGCATGTAGGTGTGTGGCCGTGGGCGGGCCAAGAGTCTGTGGTTTGCTGCCAGGGTGTGTCACCGGGGGGGCCACTGGAGCTGAGGCTGTTGAGAGGCGGCACAAGATGGGCCCGACTGCGGGGATCAGGCAGCGGAGGTGATTGAGTGGAAGGAAGGTGAGACTCCTGGAGTGGGGTCGAAGGTGATAAACCCTGCACTGCGGGCGGAAGCCGGAGCCCCGCAGCTGGGTCTGGCTGGTCGTCATCACACAAACAGTGCTGCAGGGCTTGACTGGCCTGAAGGTCGGAGAGGCTTCTATGACTCATCCTCGAGCAAGGTGGCATCTATAGCGGGCCAGACCAGCAGGTGGCAGGTGAGGACGTGCTGTGTTGGGCCCTGTGCGGCTGCGGGGCAGTGCAAGGGGGGCACGGAAAACCTAAGACCACATGGAGGCAGAGACGGAGGCTGCTAAGGGTGCCGCCCCCCCTGAAGACTCTGATAACGTGCGGGACCCAGAACTCATTGCTGAATAAGGCTGTAGGGCCCTCACACAACTGGGTATGAAAGAGCGCAGGACTGGGCACGGCACCCTCAAAATGTTAGCTTTGCAAGTAGGCCCTGAAAGGATAAAATAACAAGACGTTGAGGGGTGGTGGTTCATTCTCCCCCTCTCACCTTCCCCCCACTGATTCGTAGCAAAGATGGATGCGGGGTCCCGGTTTCCTCAGTGGCAGGAATGGGGGAATCTGATACCAAGCAAGCAAAAATTCAATTTGCAACTAAGAAAGCGCCCAGGCTGCAACCAGACACCATGAACAATGACACACCTGCACAGCCAACACTGGGTGTGAGACCTCCAAAATGGGAGAAATGAAAGACCCTGCTGCTCACAATGCAATCTAGCCTCTCTTCTATTGACACCAAGATGGACAACATGAATGACAGACAAGACTTGCTCACTAACAAGCTTAAGAGGACAGCCAGACGCATAACGGACGCTGAGCAGTGCATCTCAAACTTGGAAGACACAGTGCAAACAGGAAGGGAGCAATTACTGAAAATGAACAAAATCTTACTGATCATTGCAAACAAAAATGAAGACTTAGAAGCGAGGTCAAGAAGGAACAACTTATGCATACTGGGCGTACCGGAATCCACAGACTCTGGGCGCATGGGGCAGTACATGGAATGCCTGCTCACCACCCTATTTGGCACAGAGGCCTTTTCTAAAATACTAGTGGTGGAGAGAGCCCACAGGACCCTGATGGCAAGATGGCACCAGGGGCCCTGCCCCAGCCGATCATAGCGCAACTGCTAAATTATATGGACAGAGACACAATGCTACGACTGGGTCGGGAAATGCACCCCTTGAAATTTGAAGGCAATGAGATATCCATTTACCCAGATTTCACGATGGCAGTGCAGGAAGCTAGGAAAAAATATGCCGCTGTCAAGCAGAAACTAAAGCAGGTCAAGATTCCATACGCGATGCTCTATCCAGCTCGCCTCAAAATTACGCATAAGGGAAAGGACACAGTTTTTACAACGCCACAAAAGGTCAATAAAAACTTGAAGTGTGATCGTGAGAGAGAGTCGCTGCTGCGCAGCTGCACCTCCGGGGCGGGCCCGACCTCATCCCTGTCAGATCAGGACTAAACTTAAGGGACATTGGAGACACATACTGCATCAACAACAAGGAGAGGTTTGAGGATGGGGTGCAGGGGGAGGAACTGCACTTATGGATCCCCATCAGCCAATTACTGTCGCTTGTGAAGGAAATGGACGTAATACAACAAACTGGAGATCGTAGTTCACTGGCCTGAGGTGGCTTCCAATGGTCCTATACAGGCTGGCCAGGCACCCTCTCTTATTAGAGAGGTTCAGGTGCGGCCCTCTGAAGGCCCCCAATGGGAAATACCCTTACACACTTAGGGGGTGATGCTAACCCTGGCGGTCGGTGATAAAGCGGCGGCCAACCCGCCAACAGGCCGGCGGTCCAAAAAATGGAATTCTGACCCTGGCGGGAACCGCCAACACAGCCCGCCACATTAACACTCCGCCCGCCACGGCGGTACAAACAAACAGCGCGGCGGTCACCGCCACCAGACAGGCGGCAGACAATGTACCGCCCACACTATCACAACTCACCAATCCACCACCTTTTCCGGGGCGGGAGCACCGCCGATAAAAACACGGCGGAAACAGACTACGAACGGGAAAACGCGCACCTCTACGCACTCCACGAGGAAGGAGGACAGCATGGAACCCGAATTAAACATCCTACCTGCTCTCGTCTACCTGCTCATCTACCACGAGTACGAACGCCGGCGCAGACGACTACGGTGAGTACTGCACCTACGACACAGGGGAGGGGGGAGGACGAAAGGTTACGGCACACACATATGCGACCCCCACCCCCCCCAAACTATGTACACACCAATGCAGAGCAACAAGTCACAGTGACACCACCCAAACCCCGTGAAAAAAGCAAGGACATAATTAAATTGTGAATCGAAATTTATGGAAATAAAAAGCCACTGATAAGTCATGGTCAAATAGCAATAACAATTTAAAAAAATCAATTCAATATTTAGTGCATACGATAAACCGAGGCAATTAGTCCTGCACATCTAACGAAATTCCAAGTGTCCGTGGGCCAAAGTGTATCAACACAAGGGCAAAGCCCACACAGGAGACCTGAGTCCTTTGGAGAGAACACTGCAGGGGCATCTGATGACAAAACTACAGGCACCTCAGGGGGAAGGAAAGGGGGTGCACCACAGCCACATGAGTCCACGACGCCAGATCCACGAAGGGGCCACCATGCCCACTGTGCCATCCTGGGGAGTGCGAAGCCACAGTCTCTCAAGTCTCTACAGTGGGTGGCTTGCCCACTGTACCATCCTGGGGAGTGCAAAGCCACAGTCTCTCAAGTCTCTACAGTGGGTGGCTTGCTCACTGTGCCATCCTGGGGAGTGCAAAGCCACAGTCCATCAGGTGGATAACAGTCTCCACCGGTCAAGGACGAGGCATGGTGGGCACAGTGAACCGTGAACAGTAGCTCGAGACAGATCCGGCACTGTCATTGTGCCAGTGGTGCTTGACAGGAAGGGCCCAGCGGAGCGGTGCTTGAGACGGCGGGCCCAGCGGAGCGGTGCTTGACAGGAAGGGCCCAGCGGAGCGGTGCTTGACAGGAAGGGCCCAGCGGAGCGGTGCTTGACAGGAAGGGCCCAGCGGAGCGGTGCCTGAGACGGCGGGGCCCAGCGGAGCGGTGCTTGACAGGAAGGGCCCAGCGGAGCGGTGCTTGACAGGAAGGGCCCAGCGGAGCGGTGCTTGACAGGAAGGGCCCAGCGGAGCGGTGCTTGAGACGGCGGGGCTCAGCGGACCGGTGCTTGACAGGAAGGGCCCAGCGGAGCGGTGCTTGACAGGAAGGGCCCAGCGGAGCGGTGCTTGAGACGGCGGGGCTCAGCGGAGCGGTGCTTGACAGGAAGGGCCCAGCGGAGCGGTGCTTGATAGGAAGGGCCCAGCGGAGCTTTGCTTGACAGGAAGGGCCCAGCGGAGCGGTGCTTGAGACGGCGGGGCTCAGCGGAGCGGTGCTTGACTGGAAGGGCCCAGCGGAGCGGTGCTTGACAGGAAGGGCCCAGCGGAGCGGTGCTTGAGACGGCGGGGCTCAGCGGAGCGGTGCTTGACAGGAAGGGCCCAGGGGAGCGGTGCTTGAGACGGCGGGGCTCAGCGGAGCGGTGCTTGACAGGAAGGGCCCAGCGGAGCGGTGCTTGACAGGAAGGGCCCAGCGGAGCGGTGCTTGAGACGGCGGGGCCCAGCGGAGCGGTGCTTGAGACGGCGGGGCCCTGTTCAGCGGTGCTCTTTTGCACGACGGGGCCCGGTTCAGCGGTGCTCTTCTGCACGGCGGGGCCCTGTTCAGCGGTGCTCTTCTGCACGACGGGGCCCGGTTCAGCGGTGCTCTTCTGCACGGCGGGGCCCGGTTCAGCGGTGCTCTTCTGCACGGCGGGGCCCTGTTCAGCAGTGCTCTTCTGCACGGCGGGGCCCTGTTCAGCGGTGCTCTTCTGCACGGCGGGGCCCGGTTCAGCGGTGCTCTTCTGCACGGCAGGGCCCTGTTCAGCGGTGCTCTTCTGCACGGCGGGGCCCTGTTCAGCGGTGCTCTTCTGCACGGCGGGGCCCTGTTCAGCAGTGCTCTTCTGCACGGCGGGGCCCTGTTCAGCGGTGCTCTTCTGCACGGCGGGGCCCGGTTCAGCGGTGCTCTTCTGCACGGCGGGGCCCGGTTCAGCGGTGCTCTTCTGCACGGCGGGGCCCTGTTCAGCGGTGCTCTTCTGCACGGCGGGGCCCTGTTCAGCGGTGCTCTTCTGCACGGCGGGGCCCGGTTCAGTGGTGCTCTTCTGCGCGGCGGGGCCCTGTTCAGCAGTGCTTGTCCAGTAATTCTAGGGAGCCAGACCTGGCCTGGACTCCCTGCTCAGTCGCCCTCCGACCATGCAGTCGCAGGACCCTTCGGTGACGGAGTCCAGGGCCCTTTTGTGTCCTTCCTTACAGCCGGGATGGGGCTTGTGGGGCCCTCCTGCTCCGCGCTCCTGCTGGCTGACTTCTCCGCCCTGCTGCCCTTTCGCTCCTTAAAAGAGGCTCTCTGGCCCTTGCCTCCCCTGGATGTTGTGGCAGGTGAAGTGGCCGAACTCTGGTCCTTGGGGGCAGCCGTGTCAGTCCTCTCACGGCGGCCCTTGAGTTTCCGGGTCCTCTTGCCTGGGGGGGGCTGGCTGTCCCCTTGCTGCTGATAGAAGTATCACTGCTGCCAAAGGGTGGACTCCAGAACCCATGCACCACAGTGACACTCGAAGCTGGGCTGGCGGTGGCTGAGGTGCTCTTGGGACTCTTAGCAGATGGAGGGGGTGGGTCAGGGGAGGGAAAGAGGTTAAGATTGGAGAGGTAAACTTTTTTAGGACCAAGGTAAAGGGTGGGAGTAGTGGTGATGGGAGTGGAGGAAGAGGATGTGGTTGTAGGAGAGTCAGGTGTGCTGTCTTTGTGTGCAGGTGAATGTGACGTAGGCTGTCGTGAGGTGGATGGCTGTTGGGTGGGTGGCTGCCTGCGTTTGTGTGTCTTGGAAGAGGGGGTGACAGACACAGTGGGAGAGGACACAGGGGACGTGTAAATGGCAGTGAGGGTGGTGACTGCACGTGTGCGGACTGTACTGGAGGGTGTGCTGGTGATGGAAGTACTGGCTGATGGTGGTGTGCATGCAGGTGTGAGTGTAGACGTCACAGGGAGGAAGGAGGGAGACGAGGAGGAGGGGGACACAGAGGTGGTAGTGACTGTTGGCATGTCTGCATCTGGATGTTGCTTGGGTGAGTGTTTGTGGGATCTGTGGTGCTTGTGTCTGGATGAGCTGCCCTTGGGTGTTGAGGTGTGTGCAGGCTGGTCTGATGGTGTGGATGGGATAGGCAGAGGAACAGGAGACAGAGACAGGCTGGAGGCAGTTAGAAGAGGGAGGCTGGAAACAGGGACAATGGCTGCCGTCAGTGCTGAGGCCAGAGCATTGAACGATCGTTGATGGGCAGCCTGACCCGAATGAATGCCCTCCAGGTAGGCATTGCTCCGATGCACCTCCCTTTCTACCCCCTGGATGGCATTCAAAAGGGTAGTCTGCCCAACAATGATGGTCTGAAGGAGGTCAATGACCTCCTCACTGAGGGCAGCAGGGGTGACAGGGGCAGGGCCTGAGGTGCCTGGGGCGAAGGAGATGCCCGCCTTCTTGGGCGAGCGGGCACGGAGCGTAGGCTGAGGGGCTGCTGGGAGGGCGGGGCTGGTGCGCTGAGTGGCTGTACCTGTAGAGGCGGGGGGCCCGGATGTTGCCGCCACCGCTAGGGAGCTCCCATCCGAGGACGTGTCGGTGTCGCTGGTGTCACCACCGGTCCCCGTTGTGGTGCTCCCCTCGCCCTCCGGATCACTGGTGCCCTCGGTGTCTGTACCACGGCCCACCGGGGCCTTGTGACTTGCAGCTCCCTCGTGCTCCGATGCCAAATCTCCTCCGCCTGATGATGCTAATGCACACATGCACAAGATGATCAAGAAAAAGGGTGGGGGGAGAAATTATAAAACAGGTTGAGTGCATGCAATGTCAACACCGTTGGCGGAGAGGACAGACACAGGGGCCTCATGCACTACGCTGCGCAATCGGGGTATACTACTCAGTACTTGTGACCAGGCCTACAGGTCTATGCACAACAAATACACACATGGATGATGCAGGACCATGGATAGCTGTACTTGGCACCCTACAGAGGTGGGGGGCGGGGGCACAGGGCCATGCCTAAAGGAGAGGACTACACTACAGAAAACGCCCTTGCCTAATGTCACCCACAACCCTCCTCCCCCACCCAGACGCCTCCACTGCGCAGAAAGATAGCAGAATGTGCTGATACTCACCCCCTTGTGTCTGCTGTGATGTCCTCAAGCGCCCATCCAAATCAGGGTAGGCCACCGCCAGGATCCGGGACATCAGGGGGGTCAGGGTACGACTGGCACCCCTCCTAGGTTGGGAGGCCATCCCCAGCAGTGACTCGGCGGTCTTCCTGGTCCCGCGGCGGATGTCCTCCCACCTCTTGCGGCAGTGGGTGCCCCGTCTGACGTGGACCCCCAGGGCCCGGACTTCCTTGGCGATGGCACGCCAAATGTCGACTTTCTGATGGGCGCTGACCTATTTGACATGTACAGGGTGGGAAAGGAAAATTCATCATTTATCTGCATGTTAGATGTGATTGCCCCCCCCTCCCCAGATTTGCCATGTGGCACATGCTCTCATCTGTCGTGCGTTGCACTCCTCATTCGCTCCCCACCCCACCATCATACATCCACCCCACTCAACACAGGCATAGCCCATTCCATGTGCACCCAGTGTACTTACCTGTTGGTCTGGAGGACCGTAGAGTAACGCATACTGGGGGAGGACCCCATCCACTAGTTTCTCCAACTCTTCAGACGTGAAGGCAGGGGCCCTTTCCCCAGTCGCAGCAGCCATTGTATCTTCCAGACCGAGGTCACAGCAGCACTTGCAGTATAGGTCCTCTCCTGTGGATGATCAGGTCTCGAGTGATTAAGCAGATAGAAAATGGCGGTCAAGCCCGCGGCGGTGCGTACCGCGGCGGTGCGTACCGCGACCGCCGGCGCACCTCGTCATTGGCTCCAGAAACCCATAGGCTTCAATGTTAACCAATGCGGCTTCGTATAGCGGTCTTCGACCGCCTACCGCCACGGTGTGCCACGCCAGCGCATTGACCTCACATCCCATTGTCCCACTTCACAGGTCAGGCAGCCGCCATTTCAAGGGCCCACATGGCATAATTTGTACTGCGTCACACAGGCCTAGGCCTTGCATTGCCACACATACACGCCTTTCAATACATAGATAATCGTGTGCTATGCATGCTGTGGTGAACGTACCTGTGATTTGCTTGACTCTGTGCTCCATGTTGTCCTTCCTAGGCACCGTCCGCTGGGACTTGCGAGGAGAAGGATGAATCCTCGCGTGTACCGACCGCTGGTGGACCTGTCGACAATGGAAGAAAGCCATATCATACTACGATACCGACTTGACCGAGCCACTATACATGAACTGTGTGCCCAGCTGGAGCCAGCCCTGATGTCCCCCATCCGCCAACCCACAGGAATTCCCCTTCTAGTGCAGGTTCTGTCAGTCCTCCATTTTTTGGCAAGTGGCTCATTCCAGACAACAGTGGCCATGTCATCTGGAATGTCTCAGCCTATGTTTTCAAACATTTTGTCTAGAGTGTTGTCTGCCCTGACGAAACACATGCGGAGCTACATTGTATTCCCTGAGGAGGTTGATTTGGCCACTGTGAAGGGTGATTTTTATGCCCTTGGACATATCCCCAACATAATTGGTGCCATTGATGGGACCCATGTGGCTTTAGTACCCCCAAAAGACGATGAGCAGGTGTACAGAAACAGGAAAAGTTTCCATTCTATGAACGTCCAGGTGGTCTGTTTGGCTGACCAGTACATCTCCCATGTGAATGCCAAGTTCCCTGGGTCAGTGCATGACGCGTATGTGATGCGTAATAGCAGCATCCCTTATGTGATGGAACAGCTACAGAGACAACGTGTGTGGCTAATTGGTGACTCTGGTTACCCCAACCTGCCTTGGCTATTGACCCCAGTGAGGAATCCCCGGACCAGGGCAGAGGAACGGTAAAATGAGGCCCATGGGCGAACTAGGAGGATCATAGAAAGAACCTTTGGCCTCCTGAAGGCCAGGTTTAGGCGCCTGCATATGACAGGGGGATCCCTGATGTACTCACCAAAGAAGGTGTGCCAGATCATCGTGGCCTGCTGTATGCTTCACAATCTGGCATTGCGATGTCAGGTGCCTTTCCTGCAGGAGGATGGTCCAGATGGTGGTGTTGAAGCAGCTGTGGAGCCTGCGGAGAGTGAAGAGGAGGAAGACGAAGAGGACGACACAGACAACAGGGACAGAGTTATCCAACAGTATTTTCAGTAGCACACAGGTAAGAATCACCCACGCCATTTAACATTTACTGAAAGCCCCCTGCATCTTTACTTTGTGTATTTCCCCCCAGTTCTTTTAAACTGATGTTTGATTTTCCCTTCCTTTTTCAGTGCTGTATGACCCACTGCGTGACTTCTGCTTGGTTAGCCCATGGACTAATGCTTATTGACATCGGTATGTTGTCATCACAAAAATAACTGAACATTATTGATCAGTAATGTGTTATACATTTGTAAATAATACAGGCTGACTCCTGAATGATTTCAGTGCAATGAGTGATTTATTTTTAGTGCTAGATATTGGTACATGATATTAAAACGGTGATGGGTGAGGGTGGAGTTATGTCCATGGCAGAGTCCAGTTCTCAGTTTCACAGGTGCATTTTCCATATGCCTGTGGAAGGATGAAGCAGGGGCAGTCCAAGGTTGGACAGGGTGACAATGTGGGACAGTGGGATGACATCAGGGGGTATCTTATGCTGGCGGGGGTCTTGGCATCCTACTCTGTCTTCCTGTGAGATCTCAGGTTCCTCTTGCGGGGTGGTTGTTCTTCAGCAGGAGGTGGGGTTCTGGTGGCCCGTCGTTCTGTGGGGGCCTCCTGACCACTAGCGCCGGCGGAGGTGGTAGGCTGTTCCTGGCTAGTGACAGGGGCCCTTTGTGGTGCCACATGGTCCCGCAATGTGGTTTCTATCCGGTTGAGGGCCTGGACTATGGTCCCAATAGCGGTAGCGATGTTCCTGAGTTCATTGCTGAACACCATGTACCGTTCCTCCTGCTGTGCCTGGATCTCGGTGAACCTGGCCAGTACCGTCGCCATCGTCTCCTGGGAGTGATGGTATGCTCCCATGATGGTGGTGAGGGCCTCTTGGAGAGTCGGTTCCCTGGGCCTGTCCTCCCCCCCCTGTCGCACAGCAGCCCTCCCAGTTGCCCTGTTTCCCCGGGCCTCTGTCCCCTGGACGGTGTGCCCACTACCACTGCCCCCAGGTCCCTGTTGTTGTTGGGGTGTTGGGTCAGCCTGGGTGCCCTGTAGTGGCGGACACACCGCTGCTTGACGCGTCCTGGAGACAGAGGCATGGGCCCGCTGGGTGGGAGCTGTGCTGGTGTTCCCAGAGGGGGTTGGGTCTGCTGTGGCCTGTGTCTGTGTGTGGGGAACTGACTGTCCAGAGGTCCCCGATGGTCCGGGCTGGTCATCAGGTTCTAGGTTGACAGAGCTGCTGTCCTCGCTGGGGGCCTGTTCTGGGGGTGGGATGGACAAATCTGGACCCTCCGTGGCAGTGTGTTGGCGTTCGGGCCCTGCAGGGGTAAAGGAGTATGGTTATTGTTTCTGTGTGTGTCATGGCGTGCATTTTGAGTGCCCTTGTCCCCCAGTGCTGCCATTCCCTTGTGGGAGGTGTTGTGAGGGTGGTGGGGGGGGGGTGTATGGGTATGTACAATGGTCATGCTTTGGTGGTGGCTGTCTATGGTTTGTGTTGGCATTCAGGGGTTGGTGTTGTTTAGGGTGGGTTGTGCTGGTGAGACATTGGCAGGGAGGTTGTGTACTGGGGGGTTGAGATTGGGGGTGAGGGGGGGGGTTGGCATGCTGGTGGTTGGGGGGGGTGAAGTAGTTGAGATTCGACTTACCAGAGTCCATTCCTCCGTGTACTCCAGCGAGGCCATCAGGATGCAGGATGTTTACTACCTCTTGCTCCCATGCTGTGAATTGGGGTGGAGTGGGTGGGGGTCCGCCGCCAGTCTTCTGCACAGCGATGTTGTGTCGCAACACCATCGAGCGCACCTTCCCCCGTAGGTCGTTCCATCGCTTTCGGATATCTTCCCGATTTCTGGGATGCTGTCCCACAGCGTTGACCCTGTCTACGATCCTTTGCCATAGCTCAGCCTTCCTTGCTATAGTGGTGTGCTGCACCTGTGTGCCGAACAGCTGGGGCTCAACCCTTATAATTTCCTCCACCATGACCCTGAGTTCTTGGTCCGAGAACCTGGGGTGTCTTTGGGGTGCCATGGGGTGGTGTGGATGAGGTGTGGGGTGGTGTTTGTGGTGATGTGCGTGGTGATGTGTGGTGATGTGTGGTGATGTGTGCGTAAATGTGGTGTGGGTGATGAAGTTGGGTTCCTGTGTGTGTTGAGGTTTTCGATTGCTGTGCTCGCTCTCTCTATCTCTATCTCTATCACCTTCTCTCCGATTTCCAACTAGTGGGGGTTTGTGGGTGATGTGGGTGTGTGTTTTATAGTTGATTGGATGTGTGGGAGTGTTGTTTGTATGTGTCTCAGGTGTGTGTATTTCAAATTGTCCAATGTGGCTGTGTTTTGGAGCTGTGTGTGTCTTTTGAGCGCGGCGGTGTGTACTGCCAATGGAATACCGCGGTTGAAAGACCGCCGCGTGGATTCGTGGGTCAGAATGGCATGGGCATGTTTGTGTTGGCGTGACGGTGGAGGTTTGGTCATCTCCAGTTTTCCGCGGCCCGCTGATGAGGCGGCCTTCCTTGGATGTCGGGTTTTTGGCGGTTTCACAGTTGGTGGTCAGAATGACCGTGGCGGTTTACCGCGGCCGCGGCGGTAGAATGGCGGACTTCTGACCGGCGGTAAGGGCCTTTTACCGCCGAGGTCAGAATGACCCCCTTAGTGTATCAATGGTTAAAGCTGGTACTTCTGTATTGGGATTTGAAGGGGAGGGTCATACCTGACAGAACTGGGCAATCATTGTGAGGGAGGGAGGGAAGGATAGGTTCATTGTTATCCACTACTACACACCACGTAATCCAAGTACCCACGTAAGACATACGGAGCATCCTATGCGCACACACTGCACCAGAAGCTCCCCACTCCTGTTAACGTCAATAGAAGACAGACAGTAGAATGGAAACCAGGCCTCCCGGGTCGGCTCACACACTAAACTGCCTTACTTGGAATTTGCAGGGACTGGGAGACCCACGTAAGAGAAGACACATAATAGCATATTTAGAGAGACATAATACACATCTCGCACTGCTACTGGAGACTCATTTTGTGCCTGTCGCACAAGTCACATTTGCGACACGATGGGCCTCATATAGACAATATGCAACTTACTCCTCCTATTCCCGGGGCACAGCAATCCCAATATGCAAGGACACCCCATACCTCCAGCGGGGGCTAGAAATGACCCGCAGGGGAGATACACTGTCATCTGAGGCAGGCTAGCGCAGTGACCCATCAAATAGTAAACTGCTAAGCGCAGAACATTGATGACCCCTCATTCTTCAGCAATATCTGGAAGCAAGTGCTAGATATAGGATCGCAATATTTATTGTGGGGAGGGGATTTTAGCCTAGCCATGGACCCCCACATGGATAGAAGGCCTGGACCAGTGCTAAACCACTGCAAAGTGGCGGATCGCTTGCGCACTGACATAGCTGCCTACGACATGGTGGATTGCTGGCGCTGGCTGCACCCGCGTGACAAGGATGGTACATTTAACTCCACTGTATGCTCCAGTTGGTCTAGGCTGGATTACTGGTTAATGTTCCAGTCAATGGCACCCTGGATATGAGAGATCACACATTTGGCTCACACATACTCTGACCAATCACCGGTTAATCTCAAACTAGCACTGCCAGCTGTAGCGTCTACACTTGTCACCTGGAAGCTATTGGATGGCCAGTTCCGAAAGGAACTTAGGACAGAGAAGGTGCAGTTTTTCCTTAGGAACAAGGGCACGGTGCCTAAGGTGAGCACGATCTGGGAGGCCTTCAAGGTTACTCTGAGGGGTAGCTGCCTAGCAAAGAGAATGGGGTTCCTCCGTAATATATGGTCTGTACTCACATGCATGGGAACAGAAAGTAAGTCTTTGGAAGCTGCGATAGCGGTGGTACATACAGCAGACGGGGCACGGCGGCTGCGGGAGATGTTGACTGACTATCAGGAGACGACAGAGTGGGAGATCCTATTCAGGGGAAAATGTGCGCACGCGCGGTCCAATAGAGAGCGTGAAAGACCAGGCAAGCCCTAGCAAATGCCATTCGCACGACACACCCAGATAACACCATATTGGAGATCCATGATCCATCAGGCCATACACTTAGCGGCACCCCAGACATAGTCCAGACATTTTCGTATACTATAAATAATTGTACCCCTCCACTAGGACAAACCCCCCGGACACAGATAACTATCTAGAGAATGTAGCACTGGCTTGGCTGAGTGACTCACAGAGAGATTTTCTTGCAGCTAACATAGAGCAAGACGAGATACAAGAAGCAAATATGTTATTACAATCAGGCAAGGCTCCGGGACCTGACGGCCTACCAGCCTGATCTCTACAAAACATATGCACCCATTGTAGGAAAGTACCATCTTGCCTGGCATGTTACCCCCATTTTTCACTGTATATATGTTGTTTTAGTTGTATGTGTCACTGGGACCCTGGTAACCCAGGGCCCCAGTGCTCATAAGTGTGCCTGAATGTGTTACCTGTGTAGTGACTAACTGTCTCACTGAGGATCTGCTAATCAGAACCTCAGTGGTTATGCTCTCTCATTTCTTTCCAAATTGTCACTGACAGGCTAGTGACCATTTTTACCAATTTACATTGGCTTACTGGAACACCCTTATAATTCCCTAGTATATGGTACTGAGGTACCCAGGGTATTGGGGTTCCAGGAGATCCCTATGGGCTGCAGCATTTCTTTTGCCACCCATAGGGAGCTCTGACAAATCTTACACAGGCCTGCCACTGCAGCCTGAGTGAAATAACGTCCACGTTATTTCACAGCCATTTTACACTGCACTTAAGTAACTTATAAGTCACCTATATGTCTAACCTTTACCTGGTAAAGGTTAGGTGCAAAGTTACTTAGTGTGAGGGCACCCTGGCACTAGCCAAGGTGCCCCCACATTGTTCAGAGCCAATTCACTGAACTTTGTGAGTGCGGGGACACCATTACACGCGTGCACTACATATAGGTCACTACCTATATGTAGCTTCACCATGGTAACTCCGAATATGGCCATGTAACATGTCTATGATCATGGAATTGCCCCCTCTATGCCATCCTGGCATTGTTGGTACAATTCCATGATCCCAGTGGTCTGTAGCACAGACCCTGGTACTGCCATACTGCCCTTCCTGGGGTTTCTCTGCAGCTGCTGCTGCTGCCAACCCCTCAGACAGGCAGCTGCCCTCCTGGGGTCCAGCCAGGCCTGGCCCAGGATGGCAGAACAAAGAACTTCCTCTGAGAGAGGGTGTGACACCCTCTCCCTTTGGAAAATGCTGTGAAGGCAGGGGAGGAGTAGCCTCCCCCAGCCTCTGGAAATGCTTTGTTGGGCACAGATGTGCCCAATTCTGCATAAGCCAGTCTACACCGGTTCAGGGACCCCTTAGCCCCTGCTCTGGCGCGAAACTGGACAAAGGAAAGGGGAGTGACCACTCCCCTGACCTGCACCTCCCCTGGGAGGTGTCCAGAGCTCCTCCAGTGTGCTCCAGACCTCTGCCATCTTGGAAACAGAGGTGCTGCTGGCACACTGGACTGCTCTGAGTGGCCAGTGCCACCAGGTGACGTCAGAGACTCCTTGTGATAGGCTCCTTCAGGTGTTAGTAGCCTTTCCTCTCTCCTAGGTAGCCAAACCCTCTTTTCTGGCTATTTAGGGTCTCTGTCTCTGGGGAAACTTCAGATAACGAATGCATGAGCTCTGCCGAGTTCCTCTGCATCTCCCTCTTCACCTTCTGACAAGGAATCGACCGCTGACCGCGCTGGAAGCCTGCAAACCTGCAACATAGTAGCAAAGACGACTACTGCAACTCTGTAACGCTGATCCTGCCGCCTTCTCGACTGTTTTCCTGCTTGTGCATGCTGTGGGGGTAGTCTGCCTCCTCTCTGCACCAGAAGCTCCGAAGAAATCTCCCGTGGGTCGACGGAATCTTCCCCCTGCAACCGCAGGCACCAAAAAGCTGCATCTCCGGTCCCTTGGGTCTCCTCTCAGCACGACGAGCGAGGTCCCTCGAATCCAGCGACACCGTCCAAGTGACCCACACAGTCCAGTGACTCTTCAGCCCAAGTTTGGTGGAGGTAAGTCCTTGCCTCACCTCGCTGGGCTGCATTGCTGGGAACCGCGACTTTGCAAGCTTCTCCGGCCCCTGTGCACTTCCGGCGGAAATCCTGTGTGCACAGCCAAGCCTGGGTCCACGGCACTCTAACCTGCATTGCACGACTTTCTAAGTTGGTCTCCGGCGACGTGGGACTCCTTTGTGCAACTTCGGCGAGCACCATTTCACGCATCCTCGTAGTGCCTGTTTCTGGCACTTCTCCGAGTGCTACCTGCTTCAGTGAGGGCTCTTTGTCTTGCTCGACGTCCCCTCTCTCTGCAGGTCCAATTTGCGACCTTCTGGTCCCTCCTGGGCCCCAGCAGCGTCCAAAAACGCCAAACGCACGATTTGCGTGTAGCAAGGCTTGTTGGCGTCCATCCGGCGGGAAAACACTTCTGCACGACTCTCCAAGGCGTGGGGGATCCATCCTCCAAAGGGGAAGTCTCTAGCCCTTGTGGTTCCTGCAGTATTCACAGTTCTTCAGCCTAGAAAGAGCTTCTTTGCACCAACCGCTGGCATTTCTTGGGCATCTGCCCATCTCCGAGCTGCTTGTGACTTTTGGACTTGGTCCCCTTGTTCCACAGGTATCTTCAGACAGGAATCCATCGTTGTTGCATTGCTGATTTGTGTTTTCCTTGCATTCTCCCTCTAACACGACTATTTTGTCCTTAGGGGAACTTTAGTGCACTTTGCACTCACTTTTCAGGGTCTTGGGGAGGGTTATTTTGCTAACTCTCACTATTTTCTAATAGTCCCAGCGACCCTCTACAAGGTCACATAGGTTTGGGGTCCATTCGTGGTTCACATTCCACTTTTGGAGTATATGGTTTGTGTTGCCCCTATCCCTATGTTTCCCCATTGCATCCTATTGTAACTATACATTGTTTGCACTGTTTTCTAAGACTATACTGCATATTTTTGCTATTGTGTATATATATCTTGTGTATATTTCCTATCCTCTCACTGAGGGTACACTCTAAGATACTTTGGCATATTGTCATAAAAATAAAGTACCTTTATTTTTAGTATAACTGTGTATTGTGTTTTCTTATGATATTGTGCATATGACACTAAGTGGTACTGTAGTAGCTTCACACGTCTCCTAGTTCAGCCTGAGCTGCTTTGCTAAGCTACCATTATCTATCAGCCTAAGCTGCTAGACACCCTATACACTAATAAGGGATAACTGGGCCTGGTGCAAGGTGCAAGTACCCCTTGGTACTCACTACAAGCCAGTCCAGCCTCCTACATTGGTTGTGCAGCGGTGGGATAAGTGCTTTGAGACTGCTTACCACTCTTGTCATTGTACTTTTCATAAGAGAAAAATATACAAAACAAGGTCAGTGTATATACACATAGCCAAAAAGTTTTGCATTTCCTCTTTTCACTCTTTTCTAAGTGCTGAAAAGTACTTCTAAACTTTCAAAAAGTTCTTAAAAGTTTAAAAAGTTTTTTTTTCTGTCTTTCCAAAAAGTTCTGAAAACTTTTTTCTCTTTGTCTTTCACTTTAACTCTCTCTAAAAATGTCTGGCACAGGCCAAAAAGTTGAACTGTCCAAACTTGCATATGATCACCTTAGCTGGAAAGGAGCAAGGAGTCTCTGCATAGAGAGAGGTTTGAGTGTAGGGAAGAATCCTTCTTTAGAACTGTTAATTAATATGCTTAGAGTACAGGATAAGGCCATAAGTGCCCAATCTGTAGAAAAAGTAGCTAATGGTTCTCAATCTGATCCAGGGACTCCCCCAGGAAAAGGTTCAGGAAAGAAACTTCTCAGCCTGCCCATTACTAGACAGTCTAGCATAGTTGGTACAGAGGTTGAATCACACCATACTGATGGTGTGCTCTCACATTATACTGGTAGCCAAGCTGTTAGGGTGCCCTCTGTAAGGGACAGGTCTCCTTCTGTTCATTCCCATCATACCTCTGTATCTAGAAATGTCCCTCCCACCCACCCTGATGACAGATTGTTAGAAAGGGAGCTCAATAGATTGAGAGTGGAGCAAACCAGACTGAAGCTCAAGAAGCAACAGCTGGATTTGGATAGACAATCTTTAGAAATAGAGAGGGAAAGACAGAAGATGGGTTTAGATACCCATGGTGGCAGCAGCAGTATTCCCCATAGTCATCCTGCAAAAGAGCATGATTCCAGGAATCTGCATAAGATAGTTCCCCCTTACAAGGAGGGGGATGACATTAACAAGTGGTTTGCTGCACTTGAGAGGGCCTGTGCTGTACAGGATGTCCCTCAAAAGCAGTGGGCTGCTATCCTATGGCTATCATTTACTGGAAAAGGTAGGGATAGGCTCCTTACTGTAAAAGAAAATGATGCTAACAATTTCCAAGTTCTTAAGAATGCACTCCTGGATGGTTATGGCTTAACCACTGAACAGTACAGGATAAAGTTCAGAGATACCAAAAAGGAGTCTTCACAAGACTGGGTTGATTTCATTGACCAGGCAGTGAAGGCCTTGGAGGGGTGGTTACATGGCAGTAAAGTTACTGATTATGACAGCCTGTATAACTTGATCCTGAGAGAGCATATTCTTAATAATTGTGTGTCTGATTTGTTGCACCAGTACTTGGTGGACTCTGATCTGACCTCTCCCCAAGAATTGGGAAAGAAGGCAGACAAATGGGTCAGAACAAGAGTGAACAGAAAAGTTCATACAGGGGGTGACAAAGATGGCAACAAAAAGAAGGATGGTAAGTCTTCTGACAAGGGTGGGGACAAATCTAAAAATGAGTCTTCATCAGGCCCACAAAAACACTCTGGTGGGGGTGGTGGGCCCAAATCCTCCTTTAATCAGAACAAGGAAAAGAAACCATGGTGCTATTTATGTAAGATAAAAGGCCATTGGACAACAGATCCCAGTTGTCCAAAGAAAGGCACCACAGCTCCTACCACTACAACCCCTACTGCTACACCTAGTGTCCCTACTAATAGCAGTGGTGGTGGGAGCAAACCTACTAATAGCCAATCCAAGGGAGTAGCTGGGCTCACTTTTGGTAATTTAGTTGGGGTTGGTCTGATTAGGGAGACCACAGAGGCTACTTTAGTCTCTGAAGGGGCTATTCACTTAGCCACTTTGGTTGCTTGCCCCCATAACTTGGAGAAGTACAAGCAACTAACCCTAATAAATGGTGTTGAGGTCCAGGCCTACAGGGACACAGGTGCCAGTGTCACAATGGTGATTGAGAAACTGGTGCACCCTGAACAACACATACTTGGACACCAGTACCAAGTAACCGATGCTCACAACATAACACAAAGCCACCCCATGGCTGTTGTAAATCTCAACTGGGGGGGGGTATCTGGTCCAAAGAAAGTTGTGGTAGCTTCAGATTTACCTGTAGACTGTCTATTAGGGAACGATTTGGAGACATCAGCTTGGTCAGATGTGGAGTTGGAGGCCCATGCAGCAATGCTGGGCATCCCAGGGCATATTTTTGCTTTGACAAGGGCTCAGGCCAAAAAGCAAAAAGGACAGGGAAGCTTGGATCCTGGAACAATGGACCAAGTGCTCCCTAAAGCTAGGGCTAGTAGAAGCAAACCACTTCCTACTATCCCTCCCTCTACAGTGGATTCTACTTCTGAGGAAGAAGAATTCCCTCCCTGTGCAGAACCTACACCAGAGGAGCTGGAAGCAGATACTGCTGAGCTTTTGGGTGAAGGGGGGCCTGCCAGAGAGGAGCTGAGTGTGGCACAGCAAACCTGTCCCACATTAGAGGGTCTCAGACAGCAAGCTGTCAAACAGGCTAATGGGGATGTCAGTGACTCACACAGAGTTTACTGGGAGGACAACCTCTTGTACACTGAGCATAGGGATCCTAAACCTGGAGCTGCCAGGAGATTAGTGATTCCTCAGGAGTACAGAAAGTTCCTCCTAACACTGGCACATGACATTCCCTTAGCTGGGCACCTGGGTCAAATGAAAACTTGGGACAGATTGGTACCACTGTTTCATTGGCCTAGGATGTCTGAGGACACAAAAGAATTTTGTAAGTCCTGTGAAACCTGTCAAGCCAGTGGCAAGACAGGTGGCACTCCAAAGGCACCCCTTATCCCACTGCCTGTGGTTGGGGTTCCCTTTGAAAGGGTAGGGGTTGACATAGTTGGCCCCCTTGACCCTCCTACTGCTTCAGGCAATAGGTTTATCTTAGTGGTAGTGGACCAGGCCACAAGATATCCTGAAGCTATTCCTTTAAGGACCACTACAGCTCCTGCAGTGGCAAAGGCCCTCCTGGGAATATTTTCCAGGGTGGGCTTCCCAAAGGAAGTAGTATCAGACAGAGGAAGCAATTTCATGTCTGCATACTTAAAGGCCATGTGGAAGGAGTGTGGTGTAACTTACAAGTTCACAACACCCTATCATCCACAAACAAATGGACTGGTGGAGAGATTTAATAAAACTCTCAAAGGCATGATTATGGGACTCCCTGAAAAACTCCGCAGGAGATGGGATATCCTTCTACCATGCCTCCTTTTTGCCTACAGGGAGGTACACCAGAAAGGAGTGGGCTTCAGCCCCTTTGAACTTCTTTTTGGACACCCTGTTAGGGGTCCACTCACACTTGTAAAGGAGGGTTGGGAACAACCTTTAAAAGCTCCTAAGCAGGATATTGTGGATTATGTACTTGGCCTCAGATCAAGGATGGCTGAGTACATGAAAAAGGCCAGTAAAAACCTTCAGGCCAGCCAAGAGCTCCAGAAGCAATGGCATGATCAGAAGGCTGTTTTGGTTCAGTACCAACCAGGGCAGAAAGTGTGGGTCTTGGAGCCTGTGGCCCCAAGAGCACTCCAAGATAAATGGAGTGGACCCCACACAATTGTTGAAAAGAAGGGTGAAGTCACCTACTTGGTTGACTTAGGCACTGCCAGGAGTCCCCTTAGGGTGCTCCATGTCAACCGCCTGAAACCCTACTATGACAGGGCTGATCTCACCCTGCTCATGGCAACAGATGAGGGACAGGAAGAAGACAGTGATCCTCTACCTGATCTCTTCTCTTCCACAGAACAAGATGCTCTTGTGGAAGGTGTAGTTTTGGCTGATTGTCTTACTGCTGAGCAGAAAGATAATTGCATAAATCTCCTAGGACAATTTTCAGAACTCTTCTCCATTGTGCCAGGCACCACTTCTTGGTGTGAGCACACTATAAATACTGGAGACAGTTTACCTGTCAAAAGTAAGATCTATAGGCAGCCTGACCATGTCAGGGACTGCATAAAGCAAGAAGTTCAGAAGATGTTGGAACTAGGAGTGGTTGAGCACTCTGACAGTCCATGGGCTTCTCCTGTGGTACTGGTACCAAAACCCAATTCTAAAGATGGAAAGAAAGAAATGCGGTTTTGTGTAGACTATAGAGGTCTCAACTTGGTAACCAAAACTGATGCTCACCCTATACCCAGGGCAGATGAGCTCATAGATACACTGGCATCTGCCAAGTATCTAAGCACTTTTGATTTGACTGCAGGGTATTGGCAGATCAAAATGTCAGAAGATGCTAAACCTAAGACTGCATTTTCTACCATTGGAGGACATTACCAGTTTACTGTAATGCCTTTTGGTTTGAAAAATGCACCTGCCACTTTTCAGAGGTTGGTGAACACAGTCCTGCAAGGGCTGGAAGCTTTCAGTGCAGCATATTTGGATGATATAGCTGTCTTTAGCTCCAGCTGGGATGATCACCTGGTCCACCTTTGGAAAGTTTTGGAGGCCCTGCAAAAGGCAGGCCTCACTATCAAGGCTTCAAAGTGCCAGATAGGGCAGGGTAAGGTGGTTTATCTGGGACACCTTGTTGGTGGGGAACAGATTGCACCACTTCAGGGGAAAATCCAAACTATTATTGATTGGGTTCCCCCTACCACTCAGACTCAGGTGAGAGCCTTCCTAGGCCTCACTGGGTATTACAGGAGGTTCATTAAGAACTATGGCTCCATTGCAGCCCCTCTTAATGACCT
Organism: Pleurodeles waltl; assembly: GCF_031143425.1. Classification (NCBI taxonomy): domain Eukaryota; kingdom Metazoa; phylum Chordata; class Amphibia; order Caudata; family Salamandridae; genus Pleurodeles; species Pleurodeles waltl. Next base: position 619,364,805 of record NC_090437.1, on the reverse strand, counting down.
CACATCCAAGAAAATGCCTAAAAAGGTATTATGGACAGCAAACTGTCAGAAAGCTTTTGAGGAGCTGAAGCAGGCCATGTGCTCTGCACCTGTCCTGAAAAGCCCTTGTTACTCTAAAAAATTCTATGTCCAAACTGATGCATCTGAATTAGGAGTAGGGGCAGTCCTATCACAACTTAATTCTGAGGGCCAGGATCAACCTGTTGCTTTTATTAGTAGAAGGTTGACCCCTAGAGAAAAGCGTTGGTCTGCCATTGAGAGGGAGGCCTTTGCTGTGGTCTGGGCTCTGAAGAAGTTGAGGCCATACCTGTTTGGCACTCACTTCATTGTTCAGACAGACCACAAACCTCTACTTTGGCTAAAACAAATGAAAGGTGAAAATCCTAAATTGTTGAGGTGGTCCATATCCCTACAGGGAATGGACTATACAGTGGAACATAGACCTGGGAGTAGCCACTCCAATGCAGATGGACTCTCCAGATATTTCCACTTAGACAATGAAGACTCATCAGGTAATGGCTAGTCTTATTGTCCTTCGTTTGGGGGGGGGTTGTGTAGGAAAGTACCATCTTGCCTGGCATGTTACCCCCATTTTTCACTGTATATATGTTGTTTTAGTTGTATGTGTCACTGGGACCCTGGTAACCCAGGGCCCCAGTGCTCATAAGTGTGCCTGAATGTGTTACCTGTGTAGTGACTAACTGTCTCACTGAGGCTCTGCTAATCAGAACCTCAGTGGTTATGCTCTCTCATTTCTTTCCAAATTGTCACTGACAGGCTAGTGACCATTTTTACCAATTTACATTGGCTTACTGGAACACCCTTATAATTCCCTAGTATATGGTACTGAGGTACCCAGGGTATTGGGGTTCCAGGAGATCCCTATGGGCTGCAGCATTTCTTTTGCCACCCATAGGGAGCTCTGACAAATCTTACACAGGCCTGCCACTGCAGCCTGAGTGAAATAACGTCCACGTTATTTCACAGCCATTTTACACTGCACTTAAGTAACTTATAAGTCACCTATATGTCTAACCTTTACCTGGTAAAGGTTAGGTGCAAAGTTACTTAGTGTGAGGGCACCCTGGCACTAGCCAAGGTGCCCCCACATTGTTCAGAGCCAATTCACTGAACTTTGTGAGTGCGGGGACACCATTACACGCGTGCACTACATATAGGTCACTACCTATATGTAGCTTCACCATGGTAACTCCGAATATGGCCATGTAACATGTCTATGATCATGGAATTGCCCCCTCTATGCCATCCTGGCATTGTTGGTACAATTCCATGATCCCAGTGGTCTGTAGCACAGACCCTTTTACTGCCATACTGCCCTTCCTGGGGTTTCTCTGCAGCTGCTGCTGCTGCCAACCCCTCAGACAGGCAGCTGCCCTCCTGGGGTCCAGCCAGGCCTGGCCCAGGATGGCAGAACAAAGAACTTCCTCTGAGAGAGGGTGTGACACCCTCTCCCTTTGGAAAATGCTGTGAAGGCAGGGGAGGAGTAGCCTCCCCCAGCCTCTGGAAATGCTTTGTTGGGCACAGATGTGCCCAATTCTGCATAAGCCAGTCTACACCGGTTCAGGGACCCCTTAGCCCCTGCTCTGGCGCGAAACTGGACAAAGGAAAGGGGAGTGACCACTCCCCTGACCTGCACCTCCCCTGGGAGGTGTCCAGAGCTCCTCCAGTGTGCTCCAGACCTCTGCCATCTTGGAAACAGAGGTGCTGTTGGCACACTGGACTGCTCTGAGTGGCCAGTGCCACCAGGTGACGTCAGAGACTCCTTGTGATAGGCTCCTTCAGGTGTTAGTAGCCTTTCCTCTCTCCTAGGTAGCCAAACCCTCTTTTCTGGCTATTTAGGGTCTCTGTCTCTGGGGAAACTTCAGATAACGAATGCATGAGCTCAGCCGAGTTCCTCTGCATCTCCCTCTTCACCTTCTGACAAGGAATCGACCGCTGACCGCGCTGGAAGCCTGCAAACCTGCAACATAGTAGCAAAGACGACTACTGCAACTCTGTAACGCTGATCCTGCCGCCTTCTCGACTGTTTTCCTGCTTGTGCATGCTGTGGGGGTAGTCTGCCTCCTCTCTGCACCAGAAGCTCCGAAGAAATCTCCCGTGGGTCGACGGAATCTTCCCCCTGCAACCGCAGGCACCAAAAAGCTGCATCTCCGGTCCCTTGGGTCTCCTCTCAGCACGACGAGCGAGGTCCCTCGAATCCAGCGACACCGTCCAAGTGACCCACACAGTCCAGTGACTCTTCAGCCCAAGTTTGGTGGAGGTAAGTCCTTGCCTCACCTCGCTGGGCTGCATTGCTGGGAACCGCGACTTTGCAAGCTTCTCCGGCCCCTGTGCACTTCCGGCGGAAATCCTGTGTGCACAGCCAAGCCTGGGTCCACGGCACTCTAACCTGCATTGCACGACTTTCTAAGTTGGTCTCCGGCGACGTGGGACTCCTTTGTGCAACTTCGGCGAGCACCGTTTCACGCATCCTTGTAGTGCCTGTTTCTGGCACTTCTCCGGGTGCTACCTGCTTCAGTGAGGGCTCTTTGTCTTGCTCGACGTCCCCTCTCTCTGCAGGTCCAATTTGCGACCTTCTGGTCCCTCCTGGGCCCCAGCAGCGTCCAAAAACGCCAAACGCACGATTTGCGTGTAGCAAGGCTTGTTGGCGTCCATCCGGCGGGAAAACACTTCTGCACGACTTTCCAAGGCGTGGGGGATCCATCCTCCAAAGGGGAAGTCTCTAGCCCTTGTCGTTCCTGCAGTATTCACAGTTCTTCAGCCTAGAAAGAGCTTCTTTGCACCAACCGCTGGCATTTCTTGGGCATCTGCCCATCTCCGAGCTGCTTGTGACTTTTGGACTTGGTCCCCTTGTTCCACAGGTATCTTCAGACAGGAATCCATCGTTGTTGCATTGCTGATTTGTGTTTTCCTTGCATTCTCCCTCTAACACGACTATTTTGTCCTTAGGGGAACTTTAGTGCACTTTGCACTCACTTTTCAGGGTCTTGGGGAGGGTTATTTTGCTAACTCTCACTATTTTCTAATAGTCCCAGCGACCCTCTACAAGGTCACATAGGTTTGGGGTCCATTCGTGGTTCACATTCCACTTTTGGAGTATATGGTTTGTGTTGCCCCTATCCCTATGTTTCCCCATTGCATCCTATTGTAACTATACATTGTTTGCACTGTTTTCTAAGACTATACTGCATATTTTTGCTATTGTGTATATATATCTTGTGTATATTTCCTATCCTCTCACTGAGGGTACACTCTAAGATACTTTGGCATATTGTCATAAAAATAAAGTACCTTTATTTTTAGTATAACTGTGTATTGTGTTTTCTTATGATATTGTGCATATGACACTAAGTGGTACTGTAGTAGCTTCACACGTCTCCTAGTTCAGCCTGAGCTGCTTTGCTAAGCTACCATTATCTATCAGCCTAAGCTGCTAGACACCCTATACACTAATAAGGGATAACTGGGCCTGGTGCAAGGTGCAAGTACCCCTTGGTACTCACTACAAGCCAGTCCAGCCTCCTACACCCATACTAGTCCCATGGCTGCAAGAGGCTTACAATGAGGCTAAATGAGAAGGGATTCTTCCCCTCTATGAGAGAAGCCTTGATTATCACATTGCTAAAACCGAATAAAGCAGCTTCCAAATGTGAGTCATACCGCCCATTATCACTGGTCAATAGCGACAACAAGATTCTGGCGAAGGTACTGGCTAACCGGTTAAGCCTATTAATGAAGTTTCTTGTCAGGCCAGATCACTCGGGGTTCGTGTCCGGCAGGTCCACTTAACATAATCTGCATACACTCTTCACGCTGCAGCAGAGCATAGACCCTGAGCTCCGAGTAGAAGCAATATTCTTGGATGCCACAAAAGTCTTTGACTCCCTGGAATGGGATTACTTAATGGCCATACTGAGACGCAAGGGGTTCCCGCCTGCATATAGAGACTGGGTCTCACTATTATATACAAACCCGGGGGCAACTTTGCAGATCAACGGAGCCCACTCAGCACCCTTCCAGATAGCGAAGGGGAACCAGGTAGGGATGCCTGCTGTCGCCGCCGCTGTTTGCACTAGTGGTGGAGCCTCTGGCTACCAAGCTTTGTCAGCATCATAATCACCTGGCTGTCTGAACGTGTAGCAGACATATACTGGTCTCATTGTATGCAGACAATGAAACACTATACCCTAGAGAGCCAACGGAGAGTTTAGACCCTGTACTGCGTGAATTTGTAAGATTTGGTCAAATGTCCGGTATACACATAAACTGGGGGAAGTCGCACATTTTCCCTTTGACTGCAAACACACCCAGATTCAGGTCTGAGTTTCCCCTCCAATGGATAGACACAATCGTTTATTACTTAGGCATAGTGCTCACCCGAGAGAAGGAAGAATTAATGAGATCAAACTATGGGGCAGCGCTGGACAGTGTACAAATAAGCGTCACACGCTGGATTTCCCTACCCCTTTCAATGGCAGGCCGCATATTGCTACTGAAAATGGTTATCCTTCCCAAATTACTTTATTTATTTTTAAATATATTGTTTCCACTGACCAAAAACTTCTTTAAACTGTTAAGGACCCAAATGATTAGGTTGGCATGGGCGGGCAAGCAGCTGCATCTGAGATGGGAAGTCCTCGTTCAGCCATGCTCCAGAGGAGGCTTTGAAGCCCCCGATCTGGAGCTCCACTACATCTGCACGCAGGTGCACTTTGTGCATTACTGGTACAGGCCACCCCCCTACATGGCACACCAAGCGGTGGAGCAAGGGTACATGGCACTGATCCCCCAGTCTGCATACTTGGGACCAGACATGATGATCACAGCCTCCCGGCACTGTACGGTAGCAATCACGCAGAAAGCAAAAGCTAGCTAGCCAGGTTGAGAAACAAGTATTATACGCACCGGATTTGCCTTTGCTGGGTCAGGGTGCGGTCTCAGTTGTGAGCAAAACAGCAGGTACAAAACTACTTAAGAGGTTAAACATCCTCACATGGGGAGACCTATACGAGGATGCCCGGTTCCGTGAAAGCGATACACTTCCAAACTATATTCTGCAATCTCCTTTAGAGATTTAGTTTCTGTATATCCACCATAAGCGGAGCATTAGGGACATCACACCAGCCTTTCCACTAGAATCACCTGTGGTAAACCCATTTCATGCACTGCTGCAGGCAAATACACTGTGACACTCGGTCTCCACCCTCTACCGGCATGCGCAACAGGAGCAATCAATGATAAGTGGAGGGTCACGGGAGGGATGGGACGAAGAGCTACAGATACAGCTCTCGGACACCCATTGGGAAGACTGCTGTCAGCAGACTGGCAGGATTTCTGCCAGTAGCAGGCTAAGAATTATAAACTATAAATTCCTACATAGACTATACTACACACCCATTAAACTCCATAAATATGGACTTCGGCCTGACGCAAATTGTGCAAGATGTGGGATGGAAGATGCAGGATTCTTACACCTGGCCTGGCAGTGCCCCTCGATAATGCGGTACTGGGGGAAGCCGAACTAGCACTCATGATTTCCACACCCCTGGTTCTCACAAGCAGATAGCCCTGCTGGGATACACGGAAGAATTAAAGGGTACACACCGTAAATACACAAGTTTAGGTCTCTTACTGGCAAAACGGAGAGTAGCATGCAGATGGGGGAGAGGGTGGGCTAACAGACATGATATACTGTAAGGATCAGCTGCAGGTTTATGCAGAGTTGCAGCCCTCCCACCTCATGCCCTGCAGATATGTGGGAGCCATTACACACATACTCACTCCAATTCCCGGACGAGCCAATACGCGAATCACTTATAACTGGACGTTAGCAAAAAAAACAGTATAACTACGCAAGAACATATGTAATGGGAGAAAAGGGCAGAGGGGTGATGCGCATTGGTGATGGACTTACTGAGAAATATATGTGGATGCAACTATGCAAATCAGAAGCAAGATGTGAGTTGTGGTATGTTAAGTTATAAGACAGTTGATTTGAAAGGCCTGTTTTTGCTATCACTGTATTCATAGAAAAGTCAATAAATATATATATATTTTTTTAAAGTTGAAAATTCTATTCACCTGCATTTGAATGTGCAGCTGTTATTGATGGTCACAGCAGGTATCGGTGTATTTGTCCTACAAAACAATCTCTTGCTGACTACAAGGTGAGCTCTAGAATTACAAACACTCAAGGTTTAACAAATACATGTCTGAGTAGATCCTTAATAAGCAATGGATGCCCCTGGTTTTGTCATGTTGGGGCAGTCTACATTATTGTGAACCCTTACTTTGAGAAAGGGAATGACGGTGAAAATTTCCTGGGTGCTATGTGCTGTGTACATAACATAGTATGTGGTGACGCACCCCAACAGTGTCTGCCTCAAAGGTGATAAATAGATTTTCATTATACCACTGTCCAGAACTCATTCTCGCCCCCCCTTGGGTCTGTCTGTGTTTATATCTTTTGCTCTGCCCACTCCATCTGATTTTCCCTTACTCACTATGTGGTCATAATATTTTTACATAGTGCTTCATATCAGTGTTATTTCATTTCTAATCGCTCTTACTGGCTTTCGCACTCACTTTTCCACATTATTTTCCTTACTCTATTTCTCACTCTACCTTCTCATACTCTCTCTACTTCTCTCTCTCATTCTTTCCCTCGCTCCTTCTGTGTTTCCCCATCTCCTTCCCTTTTGCTGTCTCTTACTGACTCATTTTCTCTGTAATCCCTTGGGCTTGTGACCAAGAGTGGACTGGTGCCTTTAGTGTCTGACAAGAAGAGAGGACTGATGACCTCTGCGCAGGAATTGATAGCAAAGATAGCTCTCCGGGTCCTAGGTGAGTGGCTTATCTAGGTCAGCTTTTATCTGTGCATTCCTGGTAGTCTTGAATTTAAGGGAGGATTAACAGGGCTTCATGGACAGGAATATAATGCAGAAAATGGTTGGGACGAGCTAAACATCTATGGAGGGCTTGATATACTTCCAGCCCTTTGTGTTCTGCTTTCGGGACAGTCTGTTTGCACCCTTTGGAGGCTAGTACTTCGACCATAAAGTAGGGAAGAAAATTAATTCTGTACAGAGCCTATAATGAAAGTCTGTCTGCCGGACAATGTGCAGCACAACCTGGCATATTGATGGAGAAAACTGTCCATTAATCGTAAAAAAGTTTAGAAATTTCACTTGAGATCATTGCAGGTGATCCCTGTGTTTTTTCTGGAACCTGTTTACCTGGCATTCCAGAATTACCTTATCCCTACTTCGGTATTGATACTCCATGCCACCTCTAAGCCTATCCAGTGGAATTCTCCATTACTCATACCACTCCCTGTAGGCCTAGACTGCAGTTTACATTACCTGCTATCACGAGCAACAGAGTGAAGTTGGGAGCTTTTCCTTTCTGGCTTTCTCTAGGCTTTACATTGTGGATTGTAACAGTGGGGACGTGGATTATGGGGCAGAGACGTTTTAAGGCATGGGCAAAGTGAGATCTGGCCCAGGGCCTCAGCTTTTCAGGGGTGGGGGGCTGATAGAGCCAGCTCTGTTCTGCAGTGAGTTGCGCCTGGACAACCTTGAATAATTCTTTAAAATATTGTTTTAAATACAGTTTTCCTTTATTTTATTAATGTGGGGTGCTGCGAGAGAGCCCGTTAGAGACATTTTGCAGACAAATGTTGTGTTTATGTTTCATGCAACATCCATAAAAAAGTTATTTCAAATCAAAACAGAACCTCATATATGAGAACTTGGAGGGTGCCACAGAGATTATTTGCACTAATATTAGTGAGCTGCTACTGTGTTAAAATATTGAAAACACATGTCGCTATCCAGGATTACTAGATGTAAACACATTTAGAATTTGGACCAGTGTGTCTATGCACTGTCAATGACTTGGCCAAGGTGGTGCAACAATAGCCCCCACAGCCTCTGCAGTGCCGGGGGGGGGCGAGTTCCAGGAGGCCACCTCGTTCTCTGTGTACAGGCAGCCGGCCCTGGGACTAGGAGCTCCTGACTAGGAACGGAGCATGGAGGCCCCCTCAATCTATTTTGCAGAGGGGCCCCCAAGTCTCGTTACATCACTGCCTGGCTAAACAGGGCATGAAAGAGTTGACATTGGATCTTACATTCAAAACTGTTCCAAACAGGGGCCTCCAAGAGACGTTTGGCCCAGGGCCTCAGAATCCTTAAAATGTCCCTGTTATGGAGATTAAGAGAGAGAGCTCAATGAGATGAGTGAGAAATACACTGCACACAGTGTCCTGAAAGAGACAAAGGATTCAAGGAACTTTAAGGTTATTCACTGTTTCTACCAGGTAGAGAGGCATTCTTAGTGCCACCAGTGAAAAGAATGTGTGTTGAGTGGCAGTGTCTGGGCTTTTTGGCCTGTCAATTATGAGTATATTGACACTATTAGTTAACTAGAACTTTATCCAGGTTCATTACTCAGACTGCTTACAGTATCCATATAACTTTATACACCACTGCTGAAGGCTTTACCGGCTGTTAAAGGCCCAAATCAAGGTGAGGGCCTCTAATGAGGGAGAGGGAATTTAACAACTGGTATAGCAGAAGAAAGAAGGGATATAAGGCTATTGGAACATTTCATTCATTGAGGATAACATGTTCTCTACTAAAAAGAAAGAAACAAAAAGTAAATCATTGGAATGTTGGAACAGAACTATACCAGACATTTTTAGCCCTGAAACACTTCATTGTCTTTAATGGAGCTCTCAAAATTCTAATGTTCTAATTGAGAGTAATGTCTCGGTCAAATGTCTTTCATTTGTCATGCATACAGGCTCCATCTGCATATATGTGAAAAGAATGTTAAGCAAATCCATTTGTACATGCAAGGGCGATAAGAATATTCTACAGATTACAGAAATATATCGGTGATCATGCACACCAGAAATATCTTGATCCTGTTAGATGTTTGTCATCTAGACCTGCTGGTAGCCCTTCCTTCTAATCCCAACCTTAACTCCACACTTACCCCACACTTAATTTTGGTGAGTACCTATACATATTTTTCCCATTTAAAGTCCAGATTGAACCACTCTTGAATGCTTCCTAATAATCAAGCTACAGTTGGCAATTTGGTAGTTGATACATTAGTGTAGGCCATCAATGTTATAACTTGGCAATCAACAAATAAATGTTTTGATTTTTACTCAGAAATTGCATGCACAAACCAAAATGGCAAAGGTAGTTCAATCAGACAAGGAACTGAGAGTGTAATTGTTACAGTGGCACATTTCAAAACACTGCTAGCAGATGTCCAATGTCACAGCTCAGTTTACAGTATTTCATTATATTTTACAAGTGGACCAAAGCCTCTTCAACTGAAATATCTTGAGGAGAAAAGAGAAGGCATGCCTTTGTTACCCACAGAAGATAAGAAGGGAATGAAACAGAAGAGAACACACCTACACAGTGGGAAACAGCCTAGGTCATAACAAAACAAGAATTGGCAAAGTCAGTAGGCATCACCTGTGTGAAAGTTATTGCTTTGCCAATGCTTTTTAGCTATATTTTACAGCAGTGTGGCTGCCATTCAGCATGGCTAAAAGTTAGTGCATGGTGTAGAGTAGAGTGGCTTAGAGTGGTTCAGAGTGATGTGGAGTAGAGAAGCATGGAGTGGCTTATTGCAGAGTGGCTTATAGTGGTCTGGATTGGTGTAGATTGGAGTGGCATGGAGTTGAGTACAGTGATGTACAGTATAGTGATGCAGAGTAGAGTGGCATTGACTAGTGTGGCCTAGAGTAGAGTGGCATAAAGTGGAGTGGTGTAGAGTGGCATATAGTAGAGTGGAGTGACATATAGTGGGGTGGTGGGGAGTAGAGTGGCCTAAACTGTAGTGGCATAGAGTGGAGTGGCGTAGAATAGAGTGGTGTAGAGTGGAGAGGCATAGAGTGGAGTGGCGTAGAGTACAGTGGCATACAGTGAAGTGGAGTACAGCACAGTGGCATAGAGTAGAGTGGCCTAGTGTAAAGTAGCAGAGACTGGAGTAGCATAGAGTAGAGTGGCATGAGTAGAGTGGCATAGAGTGGAGTGGAATTGAGTGGAGTGGCATAGAATAGAGCGCATAAAGTAGAGTGGCACAGAGTAGAGTGGCACAGAGTAGAGAGGCACAGAGTAGTTTGAGTGGAGGGGAGTAGAGTGAAGTGGCATAGAGTAGAGGAGCGTAAAGTGCAGTGGTGTAGAATAAAGCACAGTGGCACTGTGCAGAGTGCCTTAGAGTGGAGTTGCATAGTAGGATTGACTGGAGTGGCGTGGAGTGGATTGGAGAGGCCAAGAGTGGAGTGACGTGGTGTATAGTGGATTGGAGTGCATTAGTATAGAGTGGAAAGGTATACAGTAGAGTGGCATAGAGTGGAGTGGCATACAGTGGAGTGCAGTGGAGTGGTGTGGAGTGAGATAGAGCACAGTGTAGAGTAAGACTGTCATAGAGTAGAGCAGTGTAGAGCAGATTGTTGTACATTGGACTGGTGTGGAGTAGAGTGGCATAGTGATGTGGAGGTGAGCAGAGTGGCATAGAATTTCACAGATTTGAATGAAGTGGCTTAGAGTAGAGTGGCGTGGATTTGAGTTGCATAGAGTTAAGGGACATAGAGGAGAATGACATAGGGTAGAGTGCCATAGAGTAGAGTGAAATTGTGTGCAGTGGAGTGTCATGGCGTACCATACACTAGAGTGGCATGGAGTAGAGAGGTGTGGAGTGACATTGAGTGAAGTGGCGTAGAGTGGAGTGTTGTTGCATAGAGAGGCGTTGAGTGGCATGGAGTGGCGTAGTGTAGAATGAAGTGGGGTAGAGTGCAGTGGTGTAGGTTGATGTAGAATGGAGTGGCATGGAGTAGAGTGGCATAGAGTGGAGTGACATAGAGTATAGTGGAGTGACATAGTGTGGCATGGAGTACCATAGAGTAAAAGGGTGGAGATTGACATGGTGTGGCATAAAGTGGCATACAGCAGATTGACATAGAGTACAGTGGAGTGCCATGTAGTAGAGTGCAGTAGAGTAGAGTGAAGTGGTATAGAGTTGAGTGAAGTGGTGTAGAGTAGAGTGGAGTGCCGTAGATAAGAGTGGCATAGAGTGGAGTAGTGTTCAGTGGCATAGAGTAGAGTGGCATAGAGTGGCAAAGAGTGGTGTAGAGTGGAGTGGCATAGAGTAAGGTGTGTAGAATAGAGTGGCACTGAGTACAGTGGAGTGGCATGGAGTGCAGTGGAGTACAGTAGAGAGGACTGGTGTACAGTAGAGTGGAGTGGCATACAGTACAGTGGAGAGCCATAGAGTAGAGTCATGTAGAGTGGAGTGGCATAGAGTAGAGATGTATAGAATAGAATGGTGTAGAGTGGCATGGAGTGGCAAAGAGTGGAGTGCCACAAAGTAGAGTGGCATACTGTGGAGTGGCATAGAGTAGAGTGAAGTGCTGTGAGGTAGCTTTGTATTGAGTAGAGTGTTTCAGAGTGGAATGGCAGCGAGTAAAGTAGCATATAATGGAGTGGCGTGGGGGTACAGTGGTGTAGAGTGGCCTGGAATGGTGTAGAGTGGAATGGAGTGGTGTAGAGTGTCATAGAGTGGTGTGGAGTAGAGTGACATAAAGGAGAGTGTCACAGATTGGAGTGGCGCAGAGTATATTGGTTGATAGTGGAGTGGCATAGATGATTATAGTGTAGATTGGTATAGGTTGAGGTGAGTTGAGTGTCATGGAGTATAGTGGAGTGGCATAGAGTGGTGTGGAGTAGAGTGTTTTAGAGTGGCCAGGAGTAGAATAGCGTTGCATAGAGTGGAGTGGTATATAGTGGAGGGGAGTAGTGTAGAGTGGAGTGGCAGAGAGTAGAGTCTCGTAGAGTCATTTAGTATAGAGTTGAATTGCGTAGAATTGAGTGGCATGGAGAAGAGTGATATGGAGTGGAGTGGAGTGGAGTAGAGAGGTGTGGCAACAGAGTAGAGTGGCCTGGGGTGACACAGAGTAGAATGAAGTTGCACAGAGTAGAGTGGAGTGGAGTGGCATAGAGTAGGTGGCATAAAGTGACGCAAAGTAAAGTGGAGTGGAGTGGCGTTGAGTGAATTGGAGTTGAGTAGAGTGTTGTAGAGTCACGTGGCATAGAGTAGAGTGATGTGGAATAGAGAAGCATTGAGTAGAATGGTGTAGAGTAAAGTGGTGTGGAGTGCCATGGAACTGCATACAGTTGAGTGGAGTGGCATAGAGGGGAATGGATTAGAGAAGAGCAGAGCGGCATAGAGTTAAGAGGTGTAGAGTTGAGTGGCATAGAGTACAGTGGAGTAGTGTGGAGTGGAGTGGCATACACTAGATTGGCGTAGAGTAGGGTGGCATGGAGTGGCATAAAGTGGAACAGAGTAGCATGGTGCAGAATAAAGTGATGTAGAGAAGAGTGATGTAGAGTGGAGTGGTGTAGAGTAGAGTTGTTTACAGTAGAGTGGTGTACTGTAGACTGGCATAGAATGGCATGGAGTAGCGTTGAGTAGTGTGGAGTGGCAAAGGGTAGCTTACAGTGGCATAGAGCAAAGTGGTGTGGAGTTGAGTGGTAAATAATAGAGTGCTGTAGAGTAGAGTGGCATGGAGTGGTATTATGTGGAGTGCTGTTGAGTGGCATGGACTAGACTGGTGTAGATCAGAGAGGTGTGCAGTGCAATAGATTGAAATTGCATAGAGTGGAGTGGTGTTGAGTAGTGTGGAGTGGAGTAGACTGATGTGGAGTAGCAAAGAGTGGAATGAGTGGTGTTGATTGAAGTGTCATAGAGTTGAGTGGCAAAAAGTAGAGAGGCATAGAGTGGAATGGCATAGAATAGAGTAGAATAGAATAAAGTAGAGTGGCATAGAGTGAAGTAGTGTAGGGTGGCTTGTAGTAGCGTAGAGTACAGTGGCATGGAGTGGCATAGAGTAGGGTGACAGAGTACAGTGGAGTGGCATGTAGCAGAGTGGCGTAGAGTAGAGTAGAGTAGAATAGCTTAGAATGAAGTGGCGTGAAGTAGAGTGGAGTGGCTAAGAGTAGAGTGGTGTGGCATAGAGTGGTGTTTAGTGGTAGAGTGGAGTGGTGTAGAATATAATTTTACAGAGCAGAATGGAGAGGCATGGAGTGGAGTGATGTAGAGTGGAGTGGTGTGCAGTGTTGTACAGTAGAGGGGAGTGGTTTATAGTAGAGTGGAGTAGCATACAGTAGAGTGGAGTGGCATAGAGTAGAGTGATGTAGAGTTGAGAGGTATACAGTGGCATAGAGTGGAGTAGCACAGAGTGGAGTGGCACAGAGTGCTGTAGAGTAGAGTAGCTTAGAGTATGTTTGAGAGGCGTAGAGTAGAGTGGTGTAGAGTGGAGTGGCATAGAGAAGAGAAGGATAGAGTAGCATGGTGTAGAGTGGTGTAAAGCAGAACAGTAGCATGGTGTAGAGTGGTGTAAAGCAGAACAGAGTGGTATAGAGTAGAGTGATGTAGAGTGGTGTGGAGTGGCATAGAATAGAGCGGAATGGCATCGTGTATAGTGGTGTAGAGTAGAGTGGTGTGCAGAAGAGTGGCATAGAGTGGCATAATGGAGAATGGCAAAGAGCAAAGAAGAGTGGTGTGGAGTAGAGTGGTGTAAATCAGGGTGTCATAGAGTGTAGTGGAGTAGAGTGGCGTGGAGTAAAGTGAAGTGGCATAGACTGCTGTGAAGTAGAGTGGTATAGAGTGGCCTGGAGTGGCATAGAGTGGAATGAAGTGCCACAGAATAGAGGGGAGTGGTGTGTAGTGTAGTGGATTGGTATAGACTGGAATTGTGTAGAGTAGAGTGGCATAGAGTGGAGTAGCATAGAATGGAGTGCAGTGGAGTGGTATAGAGTGAGATAGAGCACAGTGTAGAGTAAGACTGTCATAAAGACGAGTAACGTAGAGTAGATTGCTATACATTGGAGTCGTGTGGAGTAGAGTGGCATAGAGTGATGTAGAGGTGAGCAGAATCGATTAGAGTGGTGCCAAGTGGCATAGAATTGCACAGATTTGAATGAAGTGGCTTAGTGTAGAGTGGCGTACAGTAGAGCAGAGTGGCTTAGAGTAAAGTGGCATGGATTTGAGTAACATAGAGTCAAGTGGCATAGAGGAGAGTGGTGTGCAGAGGAGTGGCATAATGTAGAGTGGCAAATAACAGAGTAGAGTGGTGTAGAGTGCAGTAACATACAGTGGCATGGAGTTCAATGACTTAGAGTAGAGTGGCGTATAGTAGAGTGAAGTGTCATAGAGTGGATTGGCATACAGTGGAGTCGAGTGACAGAGAAGTAGAGTGGCGTAGAGTGGCCTGGAGTAGAGTAGAGTAGAGCAGCAGAGAGTGGAGTGGTATAGAGTAGAGTAGAGTGGGGAAGAGTAAAGTGGTGTTCATTTGAGTAGTGTAGAGCACAGTGGCATAGTGTAGAAAGCTGTAGAGTGCTATAGAGTGGCATTGTGTGGAGTGGAGTGGTGTGGAGTGGTGTAAACTAGAGTGGTGTAGGGCAGAGAGACATAGAGTGGTGTACAGTGGAGCAGAGTGACTTAGAGTTGTGGAATTGAGTAGAGTGGATTGGCATGTAGTAGACTGGTGTAGAGTACAGTAAAGTGCCATTGACTAGAGTGAAGTGGTGTAGAGTAGAGAGGAGTGATGTTGAGTAGAGTGGAGTGGAGTAGAGTGGCACAGAATAAAGTGGAGTGGCATAGAATACAGTGGCATGGAGTGACATGAAGTGGAATGTCATGGAATGGAGTGGCATACAGTAGAGTGGAGTGGCATAAAGTAGACTGATGTAGTGTACAGTGGCATGTCAGAGAATAGTCACGTAGAGAAGAGTGGTGGAGAGCAGAGTGGCATAGAATAGTATTGTATAGAGCAGAATGGCATAGAGTGATGTAGAGTAGAATGAAGAGTAGAGTAGAGTGGCATAGAGTGATATAGAGTAGGGTGGCATAGAGTGGCATGGAGTGGTGTAGAGGTAGAGTGGAATGATGTAGAGTAGAGTGGCATTGAGTAGAGTGGCATAGAGTAGAGTGAAGTGGTGTAGAGTGGAGTGACATTCAGTGGAGTGGCATAGAGTGGAGTGGCATGGAGTGGAGTGGTTTACAGTAGAGTGGAGTGTTGTAATGTAAAGCAGCATAAAGTATAATAACATGGCCTAAAGTAGAGTGGAATGGCACAAAGTAGAGTGGAGTGGCGTACAGTATAGTACAGTAGCATAGAGTAGAGTGATATAGAGTAGAGTAGTGTAGGAAGTTGGCTCTGTATATTCTATCTCAAAGTAAGAGATAGGCCCTCATTCTGACCTTGGCGGGCGGCGGAGGCCGCCCGCCAAAGTCCCGCCGTCAGATTACCGTTCCGCGGTCGAAAGACCGCGGCGGTAATTCTGACTTTCCCGCTGGGCTGGCGGGCGGTCGCCTTCAGACCGCCCGCCAGCCCAGCGGGAAAGAGGCTTCACGATGAAGCCGGCTCGGAATCGAGCCGGCGGAGTGGAAGCTGTGCGACGGGTGCAGTTGCACCCGTCGCGTATTTCACTGTCTGCGCAGCAGACAGTGAAATACATGTAGGGGCCCTCTTACGGGGGCCCCTGCAATGCCCATGCCAGTGGCATGGGCACTGCAGGGGCCCCCAGGGGCCCCGCGACCCCCCCTACCGCCATCCGGATCCCAGCGGTCGGACCGCCGGGATCTGGATGGCGGTAGGGGGGGTCGGAATCCCCGCGGCGGTGCAGCAAGCTGCTCCGCCGTGGAGGATTCAATGGGGCGGCGGTACACTGGCGGGAGCCCGCCAGTGGTGCCGGTCCGACCGCGGCTTTACCGCCGCGGTCGGAATCCCCATTGGAGCACCGCCGGCCTGTCGGCGGTGCTCCCGCGGTCCTCCGCCCTGGCGGTCAAAGACCGCCAGGGTCAGAATGAGGGCCATAGTGTGCACAGAGTCCAAGGGTTCCCCTTAGAGGTAAGATAGTGGGAAAATGAGATAATTCTAATGGTCTATTATGTGGTAGTGTGGTCGAGCAGCAGGCTTATCAGAGGGTAGTGTCAAGCATTTGTTGTACACACACAGGCCTAACTCCAGGCCAATAGTTTTTATTTAGAAACATATATTTTCTTAATTTATTTTTAGAACTACAAGTTCAAGATTTGAAGTAAATACATAAAATGCAAGGTCCTCCCCACAGGTAAGTTAGGAACTTTGAATTAGAGCAATAACATATACAGTTTTTATTAAAATGGCAATAAGCTATTTTAAAAGTGGACACACTGCAAAAATCAACAGTTCCTGGGGGAGGTAACCATTGGTTAGTTTTTCAGGAAAGTAAGGCACTTACAAGTCTAAGTTCCTGGGCATAGGCAGACCACTGTTAGGGTTTAAAGGCAACCCCAAAGTTACCACACCAGCAGCTCAGGGCTGGTGAGGTGCAGAAGTCAAAGAGGTGCCCAAAACACATATGCGCCTATGGAGAACAGGGGTGCTCCGGTTTCAGTCTGCCTACAGGTAAGTACTTGCGTCTTCAGAGGGCAGACCAGGGGGGTTTTGTAGAGCACTGGGGGGACACAAGTAGGCACACAAAACACACCCTCAGCGGCACAGGGGCGGCTGAGTCCAGTGTGCAAAGCAGGTCGGAGGTGAGAAGCACCTCCACCCAGTACAGGCATTGTTCCTGGCCACAGAGTGACAAAGGCACTCTCCCCATGTGGCCAGCAACTCATCTGGTTGTGGCAGGCTTGCAGAAACTGGTCAGCCTAGCACTAGGAGTCGGACTGGTATTCAGGGGGCATCTCTAAGATGCCCTCTGGGTGTATTTTACAATAAATTCCACACTGGCATCAGTGTGCATTTATTGTGCTGAGAAGTTTGATACCAAACTTCGCAGATTTCAGTGTAGCCATTATGGAACTGTGGAGTTTGTGTTTGACAAACTCCCAGACAATATACTCTTTATGGCTACCCTCCACTTACAATGTCTAAGGTTTTGCTTAGACACTGTAGGGGCATAGTGCTCTTGCACATATGCCCTCACCTGTGGTATAGTGCACCCTGCCTTAGGGCTGTAAGGCCTGCTAGAGGGGTGACGTACCTATGCCACAGGAGGTGTGAGGTTGGCATAGCACTCTGAGGGGAGTGCCATGTCGACTTAGTCATTTTCTCCCCACCAGCACACACAAGCTGTGAGGCAGTGTGCATGTGCTGAGTGATGGGTCCCCAGGGTGATAAAAGACATGCTACAGCCCTTAGAGACCTTCCCTTGCATCAGGGCCTTTGGTACCAGGGGTACCATTTACAAGGGACTTATCTAAGTGCCAGTGCTGTGCCAATTGTGGAAGCAAAGGTACAGTTTAGGGAAAGAACACTGGTGCTGGGGCCTGGTTAGCAGCGTCCCAGCACACTTTCATTCAAAACTGGCATGAGCAAAAGGCAAAAAGTCAGGGGGTAACCATGCCAAGGAGGCATTTCCTTACAAGTAGCATAGTGTGGAATGGTGTTGAGTTGCATAGACTAGAGTGGCATAGAGAAGAGTGGCGTAGAGAAATGTAGCATGGAGTGGCGTAGAGTGCTGTAGTGGAGCATGTGGAGTTAAATGGAATTGGCGTGGAGTGGTGTAGAGTATAATGGTGTAGAGTAGAATGGTGTAAAATGGAGTGGCATTGAGTGGAGTAGAGTAAAGTAGAGTGGTTTTGAGTGGAACAGAGTGGCATTTTGTAGAGTGGATTGGCACAGAGTAGAAAGGTATAGAGTACAGTGGAGTGGAGTGGTGTTGTTTGGAGTGGAGTGGCATAGAGTGGAGTGAAGTGGGTTTATTAGAGTGGAGTGGCGTAGAGTGATGTAGTTTAGAGTGGCTCAGAGTAAAGTTGATTGGAGTAGAGTAGAATGGTGTAGAGAAGAGTGGACTGGTATAGAGTAGAGTGAAGTGGCATGGAGTGGCATAGAGTGGTGCAGGGTAGAGGGTCATAGAGTAGAGAGTAGTGGAGTTCAGTGGTGTAGAGTAAAGTGAAGTGGCATAGAGTGAAGTGGATTGGCATAGAGTGGAGTAGCATAGAGTGGAATAGAGTAGACTGGACTGGCATAGAATGGCATGGAGTGGCATAGTATAGAATGGCCTGGAGTGGTGTAGAGTGCTGTAGAGCAGATTTGCATAGAGTAAAGTGGCATTGAGTAGAGTGGATTGACGTAGAGGGGATTATAGTGGATTGACATAGAGTAGAGTGGAAATGAGTAAAATGGCATAGAGTAGAGTGGTGTAGAGTAGAATACAGAAGAGTGGAGTAGAGTAGAGTGGCTTTAGGTGTTGTAGAGTAGCATACAGTAGAGTTGCATGGAGTGGTGTAAAATAGAGTAGAGTGGTGTAAAGTAGAGTGGAGTGGTGTAGAGTAGAGTAGTGCAGAGTAGAGTGGTGCAGAGTTGAGTGGAGTGGTGTAGGGTGGAGTGAAGTGGAATAGTGTGAGGTAGAATGGCATAGAGTGGAGTGGCTTACTGTAGAGTGGCGTGGCGCAGAGTAGAGTGACAGAGTAGAGATGAGAAGTGTGAAGTGCCATAGAGTAGAGTCATGAATGGTAGAGTTGAGAGGCATAGAGTAGAGTGGTGTAGGGTGGAGTGGAGTGGCGTAAAGAATAGTTGCATAGAGTGGAGTGGCACAGATTGGTGTAGAGTAAAAATGAAATAGAGTGGTGTAGAGTAGCAGTAGAGTGGAATGCCATAGACTAGAGTGGTTTAGTGTAGAGTGGTTTTCAGTGGAGATGTGTAAAACTGCATAGAGTAGAGTGGTGAAGAGTAGAGTAGAGTGGCATAGAGTGAGGTGGCGTTGAATGGAATGGATTGGCATAGAGTAGAGTGGAACGGTGTAGAGTAGAGTGAGGTGGTATGGAGAGGTGTACAGTGGAGTGCTGTAGTGTAGACTGGTGTAGAGTGGCACAGAGTGGTGTAGGATAGATTGGTGTGGAGTTGAGTGGTACAGAGTGGTGTACAGTGGCATAAAGTAGAGTGGCAAAGAGTGGAGTGGAGTGGCATAGAGTGGAGTGTCATAGAGTAGAGTGAAGTAGAATGACAGAGTAGAGTTGCATAGAGTACAATTAAGTGGTGCAGAGTAGAATAGAGTGGTGCAGAGTAGAGTGGAGTGGTGTAGAGTAGAGTGGCATAGAATAGAGTGGTGTGGTGTAAAGTGCAGGGGTGTAGATTGAAGTGGAGTGAAGTGGCATGGAATGGAAAGGCACAGAGTAGCATAGAGTGGTGCAAGGTAGCATGGTATAGAGTAGAGTGGCATTGGGTAGAGTGGTATAGAGTAGAGTGGTGTAGAGGGGTATTGAGCAGTGTAGAATACAGTAGCATAGAGTGGTGTAGAGTAAAGTGACATTGAGTTGATTACCCTAGAACAGAGTGGCATAGTAGAGTGGTGTAGAGTAAAGTGACATCAAGTTGAATAGCCTAGAGTAGAGTGGCATAGTGTAGAGAGCCATAGAGTGTTGTAGAGTGGCACTGTGTGGAATGGAGTGGAGTGGTATGGAGTGACATAAGGTAGAGAGGCATAGAGTGTTGTAAAATGGAGTAGAGTGGTGAAGTTGAGCAGATTAGAGTAGAATGGAATGGTGTGTAGTAGATTGGTGTAGAGTGGTGTAAACTAGAGTGAAGTGGTACACAGTAGAGAGGAGTGGTGTAAATGGAATGAAGTAGAGTAAAGTGGCTCAGAGTAAAGTGAAGTGGTGTGGAGTGGAATAGAGTGGCATAGAATGAAGTTGCATGAGTGGAGTACAGTAGAGTGGTGTGGTGTACAGTAGAATGGAGTGACATGAAGTATAGTGATGCAGATTAGAGTCGAGTGGTGTAGAGTGTAATAACATAGAGTAGTTTTACGTAGAGTAGAGTGGCATAGAATGGTGTAGTGTAGAGTGGCATAGAGTGTTGTAGTGTAGAGTGTCATGGAGTGGCATAATGATGCATAGTAAAGTGGCATACAGTGACATGTAGAGGAGTGAATTAGAGTGGCGTAGAGTAGGGTGAAAGGGCGTAGGGTACAGTGGAGTGGCATAGAGTGAAGTGGGGTGGAGTAGAGTGGCATAGAATAGAGTGGCATAGAGTGGTGTGGAGTGACATAGAGTGAGGTGGAGTGGCATAGATTGGCATAGAGTAGAGTGAAGTGGAATGGAGGAGAGGAAAGTGGCATAGCGAGTGGAGTGGCATAGCAAAACATGAAGTGGCATACTGTAGAGTGGATTGGCGTGGAGTGGAATAGAGTAGAGTGTCATGGAGTGGAGAGGTGTAGAGCGGAGTGGCCTAGAGTGGTGTGTAGTAGCATACGGTAGAGTGGAGTGATGTACAGTTGAGTGGCATAGGTTAGAGCAGATTAGAGTAGAGTGGCATGGAGTAGAGTGAAGTAGTGTAGAATGGAGTGGCATAGACTAGAGTGGCATGGAGTGGAGTGGCATACAATAGAAAGGCGTGGCATAGAGTAAAGTGGAGTTGTATAGAGCAAAGAGGCATAAAATAGAGTAGAGTGGCATGGAGCAGAGTGGAATGGCATAGAGTAGAGTGGATTGGTGTAGAGTAGAGATGCATAGAGAGGGGTAGTGAAGAGTGACATGGAGAAGAGTAGCACGGAGTGATGTAGAGTGCTGTGTTGAAGTATGTGGAGCAGAATGGAATTGGCATGGACTGGCACAGAATGGAGTGGCCATAGAGTAGGCATTGAGTAGAGTCACATAGATTGGAGTGGCATAGAGTGGATTAGAGCAGATTTGCATAGAGTAGAGTGACATAGATTACAGTAGAGTAGCATGGAGTGGCGTGGAGTGGAGTGGCATAGAGTAAAGTGAAGTGGGTTTGGTGGAGTAGAGTGGCACAGTTATAGTGGCATAGAGTAGAGAGAATGGCATAGAGCAGAGTGGAGTGGCTTAAAGTGGTGTGGAGTGCTGTAGAGTGGGTGATGTAGTGTAGAGTGGCATAGATACGCATAGAGTTGCGTCAAGTAGTGTAGAGTGGCATATTGTAAAGTAGAGTGGAATGCATGGAGTACAGTGGTGTAGAGTATAGTAAAGTGGCATAGAATAGAGTAACATATAGTTGGCATATAGTGAAGTGGCATAGAGTACAGAGGTGTAAAGTAGAGTGGCATAGAGTAGAGTGGAGTGGTGTAGAGTGGAGTGGGGTATAATTGAGTGGCGCAGAGTAGAGTGGCATGGAGTAGAGTGGAGTGACGCAGATTGGAGTGGTGTGAAGTAGAGTTGTGTGGTGTGGAGTGGCATAGCATGGAGTGACATGGATTGGAGTGGCATAGTGTAGAGTGGCATAGCGTGAAATGGAGTGGCACAGAGTACACTAGAGAGGTGTTGTATATAGTAGCATGGAGTGGTGTATGTAGAGTTGCATAGAATGGAGTAGCATAGAGTAGAGTGCCATAGAGTAATACAGTTGTGGGCATAAGTAACTAAAGCATCAATAGAGACTGCAGATAGGATGAAAGACACATAAATAAGAAACTGGAAGGTTGTTTTAAAAATAGGAATACACCCTGGATGTCCAGGAATATTACCAAAATACTTATAAATAAAGTTGTGTGTTACAAAAAGATGAGGAAGAAGAACGACAAGGAAAACACATGGACTTGGTCCATGCTCCATGGTGGAGCCAACACAAGAATGGTAGGGAAGTGTATGGGAGCTAAGCAGTCGAAAGATTGCAATTGAGAGTGACAACGAAAATACCTAATGGTATGATCTGGAAGGGTTCTCAACCCACTGAATTGTAAACAGTGTGTCACGGAGCACAGAGCATGCTTTGTGTAGGCGAGACCTGAAAATAGATGTTGATGAACAGTGTGCTCATAATATGGAGACAAAGAGAATTGTGTGAAGGAATGCTATTTATTGGAGCTGGGAAAACAATCTCTAAATCAAGAAGTGGAAATGACGGCATCACATAAAACTAAATATCAAAGCTCAAAAGATTTATGATTTCGTTAGAAGTATTTCAGGGGCAGTCAATTCAAAACACAGAGGCCCTCATTCTGACCCTGGCTGTCCTAAACCGCCAGGGCCGCGGGCAACGGAAGCACCGCCAACAGGCTGGCGGTGCTTCATTGCCCATTCTGACCGCGGCGGTAAAGCCGCGGTCAGAAAAAGGGATCCGGCGGTTTCCCGCCGGAATACCCCTGGCAGGGCTGAACCTCCATGGTGGCGCTGCTTGCTTGCAGATTCCGACCCCCTTCCCACCAGCCTGTTTCTGGCGGTTTTGACCACCAGGAACAGGATGGCGGAAAACGGGTGTCATGGGGCCCCTGGGGGCCCCTGCACTGCCCATGCCACTGGCATGGGCAGTGCAGGGGCCCCCTAACAGGGCCCCAGCATGATTTTCACTGTCTGCATAGCAGACAGTGAAAATCGCGACGGGTGCAACTGCACCCGTCGCACCCCTGCAACACCGCCGGCTCCATTCGGAGCCGGCCTCTGTGTTGCAGGGCTTTTCCCGCTGGGCCGGCGGGCACTCCTTTGGCGGGCACCAGCCGGCCCAGCGGGAAAGCCAGAATGGCCTCCGCGGTCTTTTGACCGCGGAGCGGCCAAATGGCGGTGACCGCATGGCGGGCGGCAGACCTCCAGAATGTTTAAATCTATTAGACCATTAAGGAACAAGAGATGAGATTCTGCACAGTGGCGTCCTTAACAAAGTCGTCCTGAAAAAGACGTATGAATGTTAATTATGTAATGGTAGCTGTAAAGCACATACCTAGCTAGAAAGCAAGGGGAAACTTTACAATATTGAGAAATACAATGGATAACCTAACCTCACTTTTCACTTCACTTTTTAAGACTTTGCAATATTGGGTAGTAATTTTTGCTTGAGGAAGGGTGACTTCAACCGGGACTGAACGTGTCAGATCTCAGAAGGGATGGAGTTCCTGATACTAGATTTGTAACGAGGAAAAGCCTGGCTTTTCAAATTTCGAGCAACTCGATGTTAATGCTGCTAGCTTTGTGGAGACCACATAAAATGGTGATCTTGCTTGCCACATACAATTGTATTGAAAGTGACGCAGCCAATCAGTTGTTTATGCCGAAAGCAAAGCAATCTGTTTAACCAGCAAAAGCTGGTGTTACAATATCATTAACTAGTGATTTTATATATTGATGATTGGTGCAGTTTGGAATAAATGTCAATAGTTCTTTTTTATATCAAAATTAAACTGGAAACTAACTAGTTGCCCAGATGATTCAACTGTCAATAGAAACAAAGTTAGGATCACAAACATTCTCTAAGAGGAATATAGAAAAAAAGGGGGAGAGTGCAGAAATGATAAGTAAAAAGTATGAAACATTGCAGACATTAAATAACTGTGTAGTATACTTGTTAAGAGCAGGAAACTGTACACATAATTAGAAATGAATTGGGAGCTTTATGTCAGAGTGAAAATAGTTAGAAGCAAAATGAAAGTTCTGTGAATGGAATTACTTACCATCAGCAAAAAGGAAGTTACAAAGGAAGCAAACAAGGCTGAATTATTTACAAATTACTGTTAGGTATGGTAAATTGAAGAGGAACAAGGGAAATGTAAAAAATAATTATAAGTAGGAGGCACATTTTGTTAGGAGAAATTAACAGAAAATGGTTGTGATGCATTTTATAGCATGGGGGGGTAGAGGTCCTTGGATGAAAACAGATGCTGCGTCCATTTATGTTCTAAAGTAGGAATGGAAATGCTCGAGGGCACTTGCGGTAATTGGCCTCTGCGGGACTAATTCCTTTGTACCCCTCCACCATGGGGGCTATTTTTTCAAAACATATTTTATTAGTTTTACACTACAAGAAAAGAATGAGAGCGGTACATTTGCAATAATATATGGAGAATATGAATGACTTCCATACTGTAATGGAAAGGGGAGGCTGAGCTCCAAGTGTCACATCATAGGCACAGAATTCCTAGAGGCATAGCAGCAACAACAAATGGTCACATATGTACTGTACCCCCACCCTCAAAAGAACAAAAGGACCGACCCCCCCTACCCACATCCCCAGCCTGCCATCACCGAGTCCACTCTAATGAAAAAGGCCACCTTCCCTATATGTTTTGCCAGACATGTAGATAAAGGGGGACCTGTTGTACAGGACTTAAGTCAATGCAAGTGGTAGTCCGTAAGGGTACGGGAAGAAGAGGAAAGTCGGCCCCCATCTCTGGCTAGTGGATAATGAGTAACACTGGGGTACTGTTGTAGTAGCTAGGGTGAATGCACACTGTTGCAGTCCTGTTTGTGTAAGGTTGTTTAAAAGTCCCTGCCACGTTCTGGCTGTTTCCATCGGTACCTTCCCTCACTTAGCATCTCGCATAAGGGCCATACTTTCATTCTCAGCCACCTTTCCATGTTGCTTCTCCATTTCAGTAATGTAGACTCTTTGGCATTTTTTCAGTTAAGTGCTATCAGTCGATGGGCAAGTATTAAAGCCAAATCGGTAAACTTAGTACTCACTTTGCGTTTGGTGGGCCTGGGGAACAATCTGAAAGACACAGCTAGGGGGACGGTGGTATATGCCGATCCATGATGTCACACAAGCATTCCATCAACTCAGTCCAGAAGGCACAGAGATGAGAGCAATCTCAGAGCATGTGTAAGAGTTCGACCCTCACTTTTCCACATCTGAGACACTTCGCCTGAGGGGAGTGAAAGTATTCGTTGATTTTACCAGGTGTGAAATATGTTCTGTGTAAAATAAGTGTAATTATTTTGGTCCAGTCACTATCTGTCAAAGGAGCCCCATTGTCAGTCGCCCATTTGTCTCTCAGGTAAAAAGGGGTGTGAGTGTGTCTCCATGCAGAGCATTGTAGAGGTTCATGACGCTCTTGTATTTGCCCAATGTCATGCAGATAGTGTGACAACTCATATGTGTTTTCGGGTGAGCCTGTCCTTCACACCACAGCCGACGAACCATTGGCATAATGAGCAGAATACCAAGAACTGTCCCACTGGCAGCTCGTATGCAAGCTGCAGCTCTTCAAATGTTGGTAGCTATCTTCCAACATAAAGGACACCAGTTTTTTCAATGCTACACTCCATCCAGTCTGTTAGTCGTGGTCGCGTGTCTACCGGCAAAAATATTACTAGCCAGCAAAGGGGTCATATTGTTAGACTTCTGGAGGCACCACAACCAGCAGTGTTTGTCCACCTTTTGTAGACACCCCTCATGGTTCTAAAGTTTCCTGGGATCTAAGAGCAGTTGGGACAACCTCAGTGCCCTGAATCTGATCCATCACCCATCATGTCACCCATTGTAGCTGCGCCCCTATGTGATAGGATTCAAAATCTGGGGACCAAAGGCCCCCATCTAAAACAGGGCATTGGAGTTTCACAAGTGCCACTTTACAGCGGCTCCTATGCCAGATGAGACCTATCAGTAATATACGCAGTTCCTATAACCTGCTCCTAGGAATAACTATGGAAAGAGTGGCAAAGAAATACAAGAGGTTAGGCAGAGCAACCATCATAGCCACCATGACTCCGCCGAGCACTAAGAGGGGCAATGTCTTCCAGAATGGTATGCTCAAGTGAAAAGCTATAGATCCTTTTCCAATATCCAGCTCGGTTCCATATAGTTGCACACCCAGGTAGTGAAAGGAAGATTGCTTCCATCTAAGATCCCAAATTCAAAATCCTCCACTCTTGTTGGACTCAGCAGGAAGACACAGGTTTTGCCCCAATTCACCAATCATCCAATCATTCATTCATCCAACAGGGTTTCCACCCCTGAATATCACTCTGCTAGTAATCTAGAAACAGTAGCATATCATCAGCATAAGGGTCTGTCAGTCCTGAATAATACAAACCCAGTGTCGTCAGCCCCATATAATACAAAACCAGTCGGGCCCTACACATCTATGGTTCCACCGCAATGGCAAAGATCAGCGGGAAAGAGGGCACCCCTGCAACCTGCCATGTCTACGTCATAGACAGCTGATATCAGTCCACCGGTTTTCACCAGAGCCACAGGGGAGATATATAGTAACTGCATCCAGTTAATGAAGCTGGAACCCAGACCCATTTTCCCCATCACAGCATAGAGATACTCCCAATCTAAGCTGTAAAAAGCTTCCTCTATGTTGACTGACATGACTGCTGCTTCAGGCTTCACTTTTTGAGCTGGCTGAAGAATTGCCGTGACCCATCAGATGTTAAGGGCCGTATTGTGTTCTGGGAAGAAACCTGTCTGATCTGGAAGGATGAGACAGTGCATACAGGGCAGCAGGAAAGTGACAAGATTTTGGCCCGAATTTTGTAATCAACATCTAACATCGATAGGGGTCTATAGGATGCCGCATCTGGGGCAGGACACTCTGATTTGTGGAGAGGCACAACTAATGCTTCACCAGAACTGGGAGAGAGCAACCGGGTGGTCTTTGTCATTTTATAGACTTCTAGTAGTCTGGGTGTGAAGAGATCGCTGTATATGCCATCGAACTCCTCTATGAGTCCGTCAGATCCTGACATCTTGTCCTGAGCCATTGCAGTAATGGAGCCGTATTTTCTTCAGTCATGATGTCTGCCCCCAGCATCTCTGTTGCCTTTGTGGTAAGATAGGGGAGCAGTAGGGGCACCAGATACGGGCCTGGAGGCATATGTGTGTCACGGCCTTCCTTAGAGTACAGAGTGGTGTAGTATGTCTGGAATATCTTCAGCTGTCATTATACCCTACCTGCCCGCTCATCCACCAGCTCCAGGATCGCAGCACCTTTCCCAGGTGGGTTTGCTAACCAGGCCAATAGTGTTCCCAATTTGTTGCATTCAACATGGGCCCTAACCATGTATTCCTTGTAGTAAAAGTATCCTAATTACTCAATCAGTTCTATGTGTAATTCTCAGGCTTCTGGGAGCGGCTGCTGTTTAGTGGGATCAGTGTGCCTTCTTGTTCTAACTGCCTGAGGAGTAGTTCCTGAGTAAGGACTTCCATAAGAAAAGTCCCCCCTGTGTGAGCTATACATTGGCCCCTTGTTTCCACCGGAAAGATGTCCCATTTCGTCAGCACTGAGGAGGCCATGCCCCACGGGGAGGTGGCCTTGCCAGTACTCTGTGGACATGCTCTAGGGCAAAAAAGTGGGGACAAGCCAACTGGTGCAACTGAGCAACTGAGTCCTTTAACCAGACCTCCAAAAATTTGATCATATCTAAGCCCTTTCTCCGCTCAGGAAAACCAATCAAGGAAATGTTACAGCATCTTGCCCTACCCTCTGCATTTTCAGCCTAGTGTTCCAGTATCCGAGGTTGTTTGGTGGCATCTGTTGTGTATTCATGGAGGGACTCCACCAATGTCTCTGTCCTCCAATCGATCGATCCACAGTGGTAAGGCGCTCCAATAATTTGGGCTGGTTATCTCAGAGGATACCCAAGTCCACCACCACAGGGTCCATCTTGAATTTCAAGCCTCCCTAGTATCAGTGATGGCAAGTAGATCCAGCATAGTGCAGGCTGAGCAGCAGGCACCCTGGTGCCACACTCTCTCTGGTCATCAATGGGGGGAGACTCTGCCGAGGGGCCCCCTCCACACCCAATATCTTCACATGGCACGACCTTTGACCCTGTCACCAGGCAGGTCGCTCCCCCCATCTGCCACGCAGCCCCCTGTGGGTTGAGCCTCCGTTGCCGCTTGGCTGCTCGCTCCCTTTTTTCTGTGCCCCTGCGCTTGGCTTCTGTGCCACTTTGTTTTTTCATTCTGTGCCCCTGTGTTTTGCTTTCTGTACCCCTGTGCTCTGTTGTCCCTCTCCCGCCGTTTTTTCCCCGGGTTTCTCCCTGGGTTTTTCCCACACCGCTGAGCCCCTGCTGCCCCGCCCCCTTCACTCCCATTGGCTGCCCCGCTCCCACCTCCCAGCTGCTCCTCCCTCCCTCTGCCCTCATATGGAGGCCGCGAAGCGGGTGCGCAGCGGACGCGCGCAGCGTGTGCGCCTAAGGGAAGCCCGTCTGCGCCTGTAGGCACGTGGACCGCACCCAGCACCAGAACCCCTGGAACCTGCACCCCGCAACGCCAGACTGCACTACGACGCAAGCACCCTCTACGCACTCAACACCAGACGAGACCACCCCTGCTACCGGGCCACCCCAAAACGCACCCAGGGGCCTTTCACCTGCCGGAACTGCAGATTCACCAGCATCCAACCCTCCACACCACCAGCCAGAGAACCCAACCACCTCCGCTGCATCCTCCTCAACACCCGCTCCGCTCGCAAGCACGCCATCAAACTTTGGGACCTCCTAGACTCCACCGCCCCCGACGTCACCTTCCTGACGGAGACCTGGCTGAACGCCACCTCAGCACCAGACATCGCCATAGCCATCCCACAGGGCTACAAAATCTCCCGCAGAGACCGCACCAACAGAGTGGGAGGAGGAATCGCCATCATCCACAAAGACTCCATCAAAATCTCAACGAACACCAATGACACCCTCACCACCGCCGAGCACATGCACTTCCAGATCCACACCGACCCCAACACCACCCTCAGAGGAACTCTCATCTACAGACCTCCCTGACCCCGCCCACAGTTCAGTGACACCATCGCCGACCTTATCAGCACCCACGCCCTCGCTTCCACGGACTACATCCTCCTCGGGGACCTGAACTTCCACCTCGAGAACAACAACAACGCCAACTCCACCTCCCTGATCAACAACCTCGCCAAACTCTGACTCAAACAGCTCGTAACGACACCCACTCACGCTGCTGGACACACGCTCAACCCCATCTTCTCCGCAAGCCCCCACGTCTCCTTCAACCACACCACCGAACCACACTGGATCGACCACAGATGCGTCCACTTCACCTTCAGAAAACCCACCACACACCACCGCACCCAACAGCTACCACGCCGCTGCTGGGGCAAGGTCACCGAGGACCAACTGACTACCGCCCTCGCCCTGAGACCACCCACCGACCCCACCGACCCAGACACCGCCACGACCAACCTCACACAGTGGATCAACAACTGCGCCAACATCCACTCTCAAGACCTCTACAACCAACCACACCAACAAGAAAGCCGCCTGGTTCACCGGGGACCTCCGGATCTCCAAGCACACCTGTCGGAAGCTGGAGAAGAAATGGCTCCACGACCGAACACCAGACAACCACACAGCCCTCAAGAGTGCCACCCGCAGACATCACCAACTCATCAGGACCGCCAAGAAGCCGCCTTCAAGGACCGCCTAGACAACAACGCACACAACACCAAAGAGCTCTTCAGCATCGTGAAAGAACTCTCCAACCCCAGCTCCATCACCAACGACATCCCGCCATCTCAAGACCTGTGCGACTCCCTGGCCACCTTCTTCCACCGCAAGATCACCGACATCCACGACAGCTTCAACCCCGACCCCCCCGCACCCACCACTGAGTCCACCACCCCTGCGACTACCACTCGCACCAGTCGCCTGACCGTCTGGTCCAGCGTCAGCGACGAAGACACCATCAAAACCATGAACTCCATCCACTCCGGATCCCCATCGGATCCCTGCCCTCACCACGTCTTCAACAAAGCCAGCGCAGCCATCGCGCCCCACCTCCGGAAAACAATCAACTGTTCCTTCGAGACAGCAACCTTCCCAGAAAGCTGGAAGCGCGCCGAGATCAACGCCCTTCTGAAGAAGCCCAAAGCGGACCCCAAGGACCTCAAGAACTTCTGGCCCATCTCCCTGCTCCCTTTCCCAGCAAAAGTGACCGAGAAGATTGTCAACAAACAGCTGACCCGCTACCTCGAAGTCAACAACATCCTGGACCCTTCCCAATCCGCTTTTCACAGTAACCACAGCACCGAGACTGCCCTCATCGCCGCCACTGACGACATCCGGACCCTGATGGACAAAGGAGAAACAGCCGCCCTCATCCTCCTGGACCTATCAGCAGCCTTTGACACGGTATGCCACCGCACCCTATCAGCACGCCTCCATGACGCCGGTATCCAAGAGAAGGCCCTGGCCTGGACCACATCCTTCCTCTCCGGCAGAACCCAGAGCGTCCGCCTCCCACCCTTCCGCTCCAAAACCACTGAGATCATCTGCGGCGTCCCACAGGGATCCTCCCTCAGCCCGACACTGTTCAATATCTACATGGCCCCCCTCGCCCACGTTGCACGAAAACACAACCTCAACATCATCTCCTACGCCGACGACACCCAGCTGATCATATCCCTCACCGAAGATCCCCACACCGCCAAAGCTAACCTCCACCGAGGAATGAAGGCCGTAGCCGACTGGATGAAGGTCAGCAGACTGAAGCTGAACTCAGACAAGATGGAGGTCCTCATTCTCGGACCCACCCCATCAGCCTGGGACGACTCTTGGTGGCCCACGTCACTAGGCACAGCCCCGGAACCCACAGACAACGCACGCAACCTGGGGGTCATCCTCGACTCCACTCTCTCCATGACCAGGCAAGTCAACGCCGTCTCCGTGTCCTGCTTCAACACCCTCCGTATGCTCCGCAGGATCTTCAAATGGATCCCCCTCGACACGAGAAAAACCATTACCCAGGCCCTCATCACCAACAGACTCGACTACGGGAACGCCCTCTACTCAGGAACTACAAACAAGCTCCTGAGACGACTCCAACGCTTCCAGAACGCCTCGGCCCGACTCAACCCCGATGTCCCCCGCCGCAGCCACATCACACTCCACCTGGGAGGCCAGCACTGGCTCCCCGTCAACAAAAGGATCACCTTCAAGCTCCTTATCCACGCACACAAAGCACTGCACAACACCGGACCCACCTACCTCAACAACCGACTCAGCTTCCACACCCCCACCCGAAGCCTCCGCTCAGCCAACCTCGCCCTCGCCACAGTCCCCCGCATCCGAAAAACCACTGCTGGCGGCAGATCCTTCTCCTACCTCGCCGCCAAGACCTGGAACACTCTCCCCACCATCCTACGACAGACCCAGGACCTGCTGGTCTTCAGAAGACTCCTCAAGACCTGGCTCTTCGACCAGTAGCACCCCCCCTCCCCAGCGCCTTGAGACCCTCGCGGGTATGTAGCGCGCTTTACAAATGCAGTGATTGATTGATTGATTGATTGATTGATGGCAGTACATGGTCAGTAAGTGCTTAGTGGTGCGAAGCAGTTTGGGGCTAAGGTGGCCAGACCACCCAAGGTTGAGTCTCAGGTCCAACTCCAAGCGTGAGCAACAAGGCATGGGGCCTCACAAGTTTCCTGGAGCCATAGCAAAACAGAGAAAGAATGCAGCCCATTAAGTGCCCACACTTGCTTTACATTAATGGGGTCTCAGGTTGAATCAGATCAAAAGCTGGGTTCCCAAATCAACAACCAGGTGTAGGCCCTACCACCTGGCACTATGTAGCCCTCCATAGGAGTATGTAGCATCCAAGAGTCACAAATGTAAGTGATTCCTGGATCTGCCAGCAAGAATGCAGCACATTAGTGTCTAGTAAGGTGGGTGGGTGGTGAGGATCTCAAGGCCAGCTACTTCTCAGCAGGATGATTCAGGTCCCAGGGCCCGGGTGAGTGGGGCCACCTCCAATGCCAACATCTCACTGTCACCACCACCGAAAGCTCACCTCCATTCCCTCTGTGTAGGGTTACCTCCTTTCAGGGCTAGCAAGTGTGGACAGTGTAAGAGGGCCCCTGCACATCAAGACCATCAACTCTAGGTCTCCTCGACTGCATCTAGTATCATCCTCCATGGTCACCACTCATACAGCTCCTTACGCACCACAGCACTCACCACAGTGTCGTTGAGGCCTCAAGGCCGCTCTTCCTTGCGGTGCAAAGTGACTGTCATATTAAAGCCTCCAGCCCACCAGCAACAGCTGAGGGTATCTGTCCTGGGGCTCCCGCCCGTGTGGCCTCGATCCAGTTGGCTGCACTCCAGTTTCACCTTGAAGGGTCTCACAGGGCACCAGAGCAAACGGCCAGCAGAAGCATTGGACTCGGCACCATGACAAGCTTAGAAGGAGTGGAATACCAGCAGGAGTATGGTATCACAGTGGGCATCCCCTAGAGCAGCTCATGTTTGAGCTGCCATTTTGATGGGCACAATACGCCGGTGGACTCTGGTCACAAAGTGGAGCACCCTAGAGGCTCCGGTGACAAGGCATCTCCGTAACAGGAAGGCAGGTGATGGGAACACCGTCCCGTTATGTAAAGACCAAAAGGGGACTATGTGGTGACAGGATGGTGGCGGATAGACACTGTACACTGGGGAACTACTGGTCTTTGCTGCTTACTTCATTGACACCAAGCCGAGCCCCTAACGTCAGTTGAACTATTATATGTAATTGGATGAAGAGCGCTGTTCATTTTTAATTGCCCTGGGCAGTGAAAATAGAGGCTTTTATACCCTTAAACTGTTTTTCATGTTTGTTTCAGCCTAAAGTGATGCTTTTACTTGGGGGTTGTTTCTTTCCCTTTCAGCTATTTCTGTTGCTCATAGTTTGACCAACCACCTCCCACCACAAATACAGGGCCTGAACCCTCGCCCCATTGGAAACCTTAAGTTCAGGACTTTGCTTCCTTCCTGTGCCCCTACCACCAAATTGTGATGACTGACTTTAAATACCCTCTTCTCTAGGGTGTCCAGCCCAGGTGTACAGGTAAAGGAAATAATATTAAATGATTATTTTCATTGTCATTTTCCTGTTTTGGCTGTAAGGGGCTAAGGTTTAGGAACAGAACCTCTGAATTGTTTTCACGTTTTTCCACCTCAACTCCGTTGTGTGTGCATAAGACAACATCTGTCTCCCATAGCTGTCCTTTAGCCTGGCCAAAAAGTGGTCTGCTTGCAAATAAGTGAACTCAATTTCTAAGGATTAGACCGTAGCATGCTTAAAAACATTTCTGATGACTTAATAGGGCAACCGAGGGCTCGACAAGTATCGCTGCAGGGTGGACGCTGTATATTAATTCCAGGTTGCCTAACAGAGCCTCCAGGGGTTAGGTTTCTGTGGTTCTTGGTTCAACTCAGCATAGCATTTACTGGTGGCTTAACAAACCATCTGGTGGTCCTGGAAGGACTGCACACATTATCTAATGGTGGTTCAACAGTGCATCCCAGATGTGCAAGCCATGGAACATGTTCTGAAAGAGAGTAAGGTTCAGCAGCAGCCAATTAGAATTTAGGAAGCTATTACATATCTATTTCAAAATATTAAGACTTAACTGACTCTCAGACAAAAAGTTGTACCAGTCTGTAAAGACAGCATGTGAAAAATTCCCTTGTGCAGACTTCATGAAGTGGTTTAAGCGTAAATTGCTACATTCAAACTTGCCAAAACTAGTATGTATCTCCGGGCCTCAGATATTACATCAAAATAGTTTAGATGTGACACCTCAACAAGCACTCTTCTCTGACTATGCACAACAACTGCCGTTGCAACACACTTGACCAACCTGTCAGCACTTTGGACCATGTCAAGAGGCAGGGGAATGGACATGAACGCATGATGACTAGTAAGGAGTGTACTTCTTGGCAAAAGCATTACATGGCCAATACCCGTGTATAAGCGTGTGCAACATCATCTGTGGGAGAATTAGGAAAATGAAAAGAGACATAAGCCAGCACAATGATTTTGGTGACACCTTTTGAGATCTGCAGGTCATGTGTTTGAAGACTGGCAATTCAAACTCTTCCATCCATCAGTTGGAGTTTCCTGAATTGAATACTGTGCAATTGGGTAATAGCAATGACTGTACATAAAAGTTATTTTGGGGATGGATTGAAGCAGGGCTGCATCTTTGTTCCAGTTCTATTTATATTCTTGCTTTCCCAGAGAATATGAAAATGGTAGGTTTCATCCATCTGCAGTGATGTCCAATTCAATCAGTCTCTGGCAGCATATGAATGGCACTTTAATATAAGTGAAAATTCCCAGAGAAGCTGCAGAAAAATGAAGGTACTGCAGCTGTGTGTAAAAGCATCAAATTGTAGATCAGCTATCATACGACAAAGTGTATGTAATTTGGGAGGAATACATCTAAACGTTTATGGAGCTTAGATTGATTGATGTTATTATTATGTGTAATTAATTAAAATCATTGCACCCAAAGTTCAAAATGCTTTTTCAGTAGAGTCTAGGGGCTGATCAAATGATAGAATGCACTTCCAAAGCCTTAAGCATTAGGTCCACTTTTGTGAAGATTCCGGTAAATCAGCAATTCAAATGTGTGTCCAAAGAGTTAAAAACAGGCAATAACAGCCTGTCTGCACAATTGAAACCCCCTGCTGTAAACTGGCACTCTTAGAAGGGCTCTCCTTTCAGTTAGAAGTTTGAGGGCAGATGCACAGAAAATTAACCAGATCTTCCACACCTGCCCTACTTATAGGAGTTAGGAGTTTTGGGCTGTAGCCAGGGCAAAGTATGACTAAGGGTGGGTAGGTGGCCATAATGGAACCCTATAAATTTTCTTTTTTAAGTGTGGAACCTAGCCTGCAGTCCAATAATGCAGAGGCCTGAAGGTTTTGTAGTGTTCTGCTTAGCTTCAAACTATGAGGGAATGAGGCTAAAGAATGGAAAGGATGCAGCACTCCTTGTCCGAGTAATGAATTTATTAAGGCACTTCCCAGGTCTCAAAGGAAAGTATGCAAAAATATTAACGTGAACATTTAACCTGAATGCTGCAAAACACACGCAGATACTAAAATAATCAGATCAGTTAAATATTAATAAGCAGAAATAGTGACATTTGTCGACAATGAACATGTATGCAGTGTATAGATATATATTTATGCATGCACACAGCAAAGCTAGATAATTAAGAATTAAAAATGCATCACCCTGGGGGTAGAAGCCAACGTCAAGCTGTAGAACCCTGGACAGCTGAGACAGGAGAAATATTCCCCAATGGGACTCTGATTTTCCGAGCAATGCTTCCACCCTCAGAAATTAGTTCCTTCTGCCTCAGCGCCAAGTTTCCCCACCTTATACACCTTAAACCCAAGAGGAGGATTCTGGTAACCTTCCCACTCCCTTCGAGGAAGTTGTGAAATTCAAGCACTGGCTGTACTTGGTCAATGTTGAAAACACACAAAAGAGTTGGCCAGATCCCATTGTGCATTTCCAAGACAGAGCCGTACCCTTCTCTGCTATAAACATTCTCATCCTTGTACGCTCTCATCATCGTTGCATCCCCCATGTTATGTTTCCTTCTCTGGTGAGAAAAGTGAAAACATGTTCAATGTAGAGAACGTGCTTTCACTTTTCTCACCAACATGTGTGGAAAAATACCTACGCCACTGATGTGAAGGCATTTGAAGCTAAGTTAAGCACAAAATGGATTCAGTGGTCAAGATGAACTTAGTGGTTAAATACAGATAGCATTACATCTAGTCATTTAATATAATTCGCTAATGGGATCTTCTCGCCAGTGCAGCCTTGTCTTCGATTGCCGAGAGCTTCTTCATGGAGTAATTGATCATTGTTTTAAAGACTGCTGGGAAGAAATTTAGGTCCCATAGTGACCTTTACCCCATGGTATTAATGGTAGAATCTAAGGGCCTGATTGCGACCTTGGCCGAGGGGATTACTCCATCACAAACGTGACGGAGATCCCACCCGCCATATTACAAGTTCCATTATATCTTATGGAATGTGTAAAATGGCGGTCCGGCTATCTGTCACGTTTGTGACGGAGTATCCCATCTGCCATGGTCGTAATCAGGCCCTAAATGTATCTAGGCTGGAGCATTCAGATTACTCAATATTTCTGACCATCAAGATCTTTTAAACATTTGTCTGCTGGCATCTTCAATTTCTGCCAGGTTTTGGAGGTAGGCCCCTTTCTAGACCTTGATTGTTTTATCAACCTGAACTGTAGCCAAATATGAGCAGGGGAGGTATTGGTGGGTAGACTAAAGATTTGTCTGTGGATATTTTAAATGAATGTGTAGAGAGCTGCTGCATCCTGTCTGTGAAGGGCCTTGCTGCCTTATGTTAGAGGTGGAAGTAGTTTAGCAGTGACAACCTTTGATAGAGGTTCAAAGCTAGGCCCAGCCACAGGGCTCATCAAGGCTTTGAAAACAACTGTTGAGCCACTGCCTTTTCGTATTAACTCCTACTATGGGGTAGAAAAGTGCATTTGTCATCAAACAGGATGTTTTGTACTCATTTACTCATTCAAGCTGTTGCTCAGATAGATACCTACATAATTTA
Source organism: Pleurodeles waltl (assembly GCF_031143425.1). NCBI lineage: Eukaryota > Metazoa > Chordata > Amphibia > Caudata > Salamandridae > Pleurodeles > Pleurodeles waltl. The sequence goes on along the minus strand of NC_090437.1, from coordinate 619,328,684 downwards.
TTCTGTTTCCCGTTTTTTATCACCAAGACCTTAGTATTTTTTGGATGATAGTCATATAGTTCTCTGTTTCAGGTCTCGGGAGCTCATCAATGAGGTCTGCAAGCAGGCTTAAGTTTGACTAAGGAGTATGATGTCCTCTGAGTATAACACTTGTCAGGCATGAATGCGTCCTACCTTGAGTGGGTGAGAATTAACTGCATCAAGTGTTTGTGCATAACAGCCAGAAATAGATAAAAAGGTATGGTGCAGAACACACCCTTATTTCAATCCCTGTCAGGTGTAGATCTTTCTTGAAAGGATAGGCCCAACTTCAATTTTTATTCTTACCACGTTTTTTGAGTAAAGAAGTTGTATTGCTTTTAATAAGGTGGACAGCATATTTCAATAGTACAATTTTGCTGAGAGAAGGTTGCGTCCGACACAGTTGAATGCAGAGTTGAAGTTGACATAACAGAGAGGAAGAGGTTTGTGGTTTAATTTCATCTTGGCCCTCATTATGACATTGGCGGTAAGTACCGCTTAACGCCAAGCCGACTGCTGCCAATATGTGATGAAATATGTGATGGATCGCTGAACATCAGTAGAGACCTTTTATATCTCCATGGAGGATATGAGACTAAATGAAACTAATGTAACAAGAATTAATATGGGTAGTACTATGTAGGGAATAGATATTATATACAGTATCTCTATTACAAATAGATCTTAGAAATGTTTTTCTGACTAACAAATTACTCTTGGTAAGATGTACTCAACATAGTCATCACATACATATTTTTCGCTTATAGGGGGACATGAACATTTAACTAATGGTATTGAATATACTGACATTCTGTACTTTACTAATCATTAACGGTAACATATACTTGTTTCTCTCATGATGCATATCTTATCCATGTATATGTGGATGTAGATATACTCTTGGTGGCATGAAATATTAATATCTTGCAATCTCTTTGGGATTAACCCATATTAGGTGACCGTTTGTGTTTTTTAGATGACCCGGCACATTGTATTGATTCCCTCTGATTGAGTTTATGCATAAATGTCTAATAGATATTGTTTTGCACGGTATTATGTGGCAAATGAGGATACATACGAGATTGCGTTTATATAAAAATTTTTATGTCAGTGGCTTTCATTTAGTTTTGTTGTTAATATGGGCAGATATTTCAAGACATTTACGATATGACACATACTGAAATGACTTATTCGAGATATTACTGTTGATATCAGTCAGTCAGTCAGTCAGTCAGTCAAAAATCTTTATTCGGCGTATTGCCATAAAAGTAAACGTACATGCATAAAATATCTATCACCATAAAAATACAATCCTTATTAGTTGATTAAAAAAAGGCCAATATCTTCAATCTACAATATTACAAAGTTAATTAAATAAAAACAAGAAATATCCCCTAGCCCTTCTCAATAAATAATAATAATGTACACATTTTAAAATTCTGAACAAGAAAATAAAATCACATATTAAAATTACATTTAACAAACAGTCACATCGACCAGTTCATAACGGTTCCTAATAAAAATAGCTGATTTAATGAAACTTAAAACTGAGCTGCACGTTTGTTTGGAAAAAAATCTTTGAATACCAATCAGTGCCTCCTTATAAGAAGGAGTCTGTAATTTGCGCAAAATTGGCAATATAAAGATTTTCCTAGGAGCTGAGTAAAGCAAACAAAATAAAACAAAGTGACAAGTGCTTTGTGTAGAGAAATTGTCACAAGGGCATGGCGGTAACGTTTTTTGCCACATACATTGCGTTGGGAAAGCCACTCTAAAATGAATCATGTTGAATCTAAAGAGTACAAGTAGAGAGTACAGAGAGGGAATCGGAAACCAGATGAAATATGGTTCTATCAAGTTTGAAGTTGAAATCTGTACATATAATTCAAATGTTTTCAATTTCTCAGCCACTTGATATCTAAGATTCATGGTATATTCTATGCATCGAGATTTAACAATTACCTTGGCATTTGCAGGCATAAGCTCAGGTTTAAGATACATAAACTCCAGGTCCAATTTCCAAAAAGAATAATGGATGAAATTGAGCCATGGAATTTTTTTGTGATTAGGTAGTAGGATACAATCTTTTACACAATCTTGCACTAGGCTAGCCGTGGGGTTTAGCCATACTTTTATCCATAGCAAAAGTGGGGCAACATCAATCAAGTCTTTAATGTGGCGAATTCCCAACTCCTCATGACATATGATGTTTGCTACGTTCTTAGATACTAGAAGGAGCAGATGGAGAAATGTATTCTCTACCTGTTGTAAAATGGTTGAGCTGATATATCCCCAAAGACCCCCCCCATAAATTGCAGCTGAAACACATTTGGATTTATAGAGCATAATGATCTGGTGAACTGGTCTGTGTCCTAGTCTACGGGCAAAGCGAAAAATGCTTCCACATTTCTTTCCATTTGTTGGACCTTTAAGTTCAAGTGGGGGTTCCACGACAATGAAGAGCTTAGGTATAAACCTAAGTAACAGAAATCCTTCACCTTTGTTAAAATATTTCCCCCCATAGTAAAGCGTCTTGTTCGCGTGTTTCTAGGACCACAGATCATAACATGTGACTTTTTAAAATTAATTTTCAGATCAAGCTCTTGTGTATACGTTAAAAAAAGATCCAAAAGAGTCTGTAAACCATTTGCTGCACGAGCAATTAAGACGGCATCGTCGTCATATAATAAAATCGGAAGTTGCCTAAAACCCATCCTAGGGAGATCCTTACCATTTTTTGCTAAATAACTATACAGACCATTAGTATATAACAGAAATAAAAAAGGTGCCAAAGTGCAGCCCTGTCTAACACCCCGTTTAGATGCAAGGGGATGGGACCTTTCGCCATGTTGACCAAACTGCACTGAGATAGTAAGATCAGTGTATAGTCGTTTAATCAAGTCCAACAGATCCTGCTCAACCCCCATTGTGTCCATAATTGCCCACAGTTTCTCTCCGTTCACCATATCAAATGTACTGGATAGATCAATAAAAGCTAAGTGAATAGATTCTCTTTTGGCAATGACATATTTGCTAAGGACGAGGTGCAAATTTAGGGCCTGATCCACTGTACCTAATCCAAGCATGAAGCCGTATTGAATTGGAGATAGGATTTTTGTCCTTGTCGCCCAATCCTCAAGCCGATTCAAGATAACACTTCCTAGAATCTTTTCCGTGGAGTCAATGAGTGAAATGGGTCTATAGCAGGTGGGATCAAGCCTGTTACCCTTTTTGAAAATCGGAACAATTATTGCCGTTAGCCATGAGGGAGGGAAAGAGCTTTTAGTGGCACATTTCAAAACATTTGTAATTAACTGGGCCCACATATCAGGTAAGGATTTAAATAAATCCACCGGAACCCCTTCTGGACCGGGGGCTTTCCCTAATTTCATTTTTTTTTATAGCTGTGGTTACCTCATGTATCTCAAATAATAACCCACTCTTATTTGGTTTTGGGGTAACCAATACCGGAGAGCCACAATCCTCCTTTCCATGATTAGGGTCATTTACAGATTGAAATAGTGTTGTAAAATGTTTCACCCAGACCCCCTCGGCTATCAGACAGTCATCCTCCTTATTATCTTGTTCTGAGAAATATGGGTGATTAACCACCTTCCAAAATTGTGCAGGGTCCCTCAATTCCATAGCTGCCATGAGATCTTCCCATGCTCTAGACCGTACTTTATTTTTCCTAACCTCAAGGACTAACTTGAATTGGCCCCTAGCCTTTTTGACTAAATCACGGCTAAATGAAATAGTTTTAATAGCTATTTTTAGATCTTTGTGGGCTGCCGTGCAGGCCGAATTAAACCAACGTTGGGGTTTTACACCTTTAATAGGCTTGGTGCACATTAATGCCCCAGAGATAGCACGACTTAAAGAATCATAAGCAGCTACAAGGTGGGCATACGTAGGTTGCAAGGATAAACATTTATCAATACAAGCTTTGTTTTGTGTTATAATGTCCTCATGAAAGGTTTTAATGTCTACTCTGTCCCACTTCATACGGAGGCCGAAATTTCTTTTAAAAACTACTTTCCCCTTACATTATATTCTGGGTAAAACTAACCGAGTTTTAAGGGCTAATTTTATACTCAAAGGATTGTGGTCACTGGCACAATGAGATATTATCTTAAAATCCAGAATTAGGTGGGAAAGTGAAGAACCAATAATAATAAAATCAATTATACTACCATTCATGCTCCCCGTATAGGTGGGTATCTTTCGTATCTGTCTAATTGTCGTATCCCTTGCATAAACAAGATCAAATTTGTAAATAAGGGTATTTAAATCTTCGCCTTGATTAGAGTGGATGAAGTGTGTAGATGACTCTCTGCCTTCTATAAAGGCGCCACATATGTGCGATAGTTCCTGATTGCATAACAGGACATTAAAATCTCCAACCCATATCATTTCAAACTCCCTGTCCTAGAGTTTTCCTAAAGGGTCTAGAAAATCTGTTAGCTCTTCAAGGCTTCCTAGCAAGGCATTACACAGGATATTATTATAAAAATTCAAGAGTAAAATGTCCTTACTCCCTTCCATTGATAATTGGACTACCATAAAAAAAGCAGAGGACCAAATCAAGGACACCTTGATTTTTGGAAGTTGTAAGGACATAAGTACCAAAAGTCCCCCACTTGCTCTACCCGCTGGAGATGGGAGTGCTGGCTGAAACACAGAATAATAGCCATCCAAATAAAAAGGGGCCATAGCCCAAGTTTCCTGAAGGCAAATAATATCATAAGTAGATACAAACTCCAACCATTCTGAGTTTCCAACCTTAGATCGGAGCCCTGCAATATTCCAACTAATTAAAGATAAAAATGTGTAGCTTTCCTGGGACCTATTCATTGGCTCTTTAATTGTAGCGACGTCTATTGTATTTTGAAATAAAATAACTGGCTCATCAGACCCTGTCGATAGTGGCGAAGACATATGCCCAACCTCCATTTCAGTTTCCTGCGGGGTACCAGTCATAAACCCCGTCCCATCCGCTTGTCAATCATTAGCACCAAGAGATGGCAGATTCTGATAACGAGCATAATATTGTCATATGTGGACATCACAGCATGGGTAATGTTTTTGGTGCTGCCTTTAATCTAATCATGAGTATAGAAACACTTTGTAAGATGGCGAACATCTTCCACTTATTAGTTTCAGACCGCGTCTTTTAGTTTGTGTTAAATACCGTAGGATGTGAACTGATTGAATAGATCTTGGTAAACGGGGTTGACAAGGACGTACATTGTTTTTTATTTTTTGGGTTTCCAAGACTTCAATATGTTTAGATGACTATTTATTTGAATTTCGAGTACGATGATACAGACATACTCAACTTCATATTCCCATGATCAAGTGTATATGTATTTGGTATCTACTTTTACTTACACTTTCTTTCGTGACAAAAATTTAAATATAGAAATTTTATATAATGGATGTTTGGAGGTTATTCACTCTAAAACATGCTGCTAATGATGCAAAATGGTTATTTGAATCATACTTCAAGATGGCGGTGATAGGGGTGTCTCTTTTACATGGTGTCTAGAATCACGTCATACGTATTTGACGCATGCGGATTGGGTAGACGGGATTTCAAAAGTTACTGTGAGCGGTCAAACTGAATGTTTGCTGGATATTTGCGGCAATGGTGTTACTAAGGAGTGTTTCCTGTTTGGTACATGACTGTTTATGAGCTTAAACAGGTAAGACGAGCGTGTCACAGAGGATAAAATATATACATGGGAAGTTATGACCTCTTGAGCGATATCATTAAGGATTAAGTTCTATACGAGATAAACGTGTTGTGCAGTGGCGTTTTTGGCTGATTGCTTAGTTGTACTGTACCTATAAATATTGAGTAATTATTTTGCTTAAAAATTTGTAGTATGTGAATATATTATATAGTTTATTCTTATGCTTGCAAAATCTGAGAGTTGGACAATTAAATAAATATGCATAGATAGATATCCTAATTGTTTATATTCGTCATTACGCCAATTGTATAATATGGTTATAGATTTACACGTGTTCTTTGACTTGATAGTAAAAATCTTATGGGGAGATAAGGTGAAAACCTTTTGATTGGGTTAATTCATGAAAGTACTAGTATTATAGGTGTTGTAGATTGATTGTAAGTATACATGTAGTTGACTCGAGATGTAAATTGGGGATGTAACCATCCACAATGACATGCTCTGGACCTTGACCAAATATGTAATGCTTTCTATGAGTAGTCTACATTTCAGTGGTGACATACTTTTGTTTTTCTTTAGTGAATGTCGTCTCTATATTATTTTGAAGTTCCTTGCTTAATTGACATGAGGTAACTACGTATTTGGGTGTTGTGTTGGTTTTGGATTGCTTTGAACAAATAAATACTAATATTGGGATATTTGGTATAATATTAATTCAAAGTTGTCTCTCTCCCTCTTTTCACTTTTCTACGTAATGTTTATTTATTTGTATTAATTTTTGTATTTTTTTTGGAAAAACTTTTTTGTTGAGCAATAAAATCAATAGATATGTAGTACGTGTATAGAAAATGTGGATATTTGATAAGGAAACGTCATCTTATATTGCCACTTTCCATCTGGTGGATATAACACAACTACCTAGGAATTTTCAAATGTAGGTGATACATTTCTTGGTGTGTTTTTCCTTTTCCTTTTCCGTTGCACAAGTATAGTGTCTCACTCACCTGCATGACTTATGCATGCCTCAATCATACACTAATCAATATTTTTTTCTTCATTAATGGGTCTATATTCAGTTTTATATTACAATACTAGTATTATTTTTCAGTAGCCCTGAAGAAGTCCTATGATAGGACGAAACACGTGTTGGATATTTTCATTAACGGTTTGAATTGTCAAACATTTCCTCTATCCCTGGATTGTGATTACAACATCCAACTGATATGGGCGGAAGACTGATTTTTCAACAGTGGACTACATGAGGCATTGGACTGAAAACAATTCTCAACGAGAATATACTGTTGATGGCTTTTTCTTCTTACTACATGATTTACGTTTTGGACCAACACACATAATTATTCAATCTATTGGTTTATGTTTTGGACTAATACTCACAACGCTTTGATTGACTAATTATAATATTTGATGTGGCAAGATTGTTTAAATAAATATATTTTATGTTCTGCATTGAGGATGATGTGGTTGTCAACATCAGGACAGTGCGTGCTCTATGGGTGACAAAAATTAAAAAACCGAGTCTTTATGCAAGAGCATAATTCATGCATTGTGTTTATATGCAGTATGTTAATCTTTTGCATTGCAGAGTTTTACCTTGAAAAACACCATTAATGACAGTGGTATAAGAACAAATAAGTAAGTTGTTTCAAATTAAAATTTGTTTGTTGAGGATCTAGAATTTTTGTGGATATATCAATAATTATATTAAGACATTTGGAATTGGTTTTAATGATGGACTATATTAAGGAGATTTTTGTATTGAACATATACATGATCAAAAAAGTGTTCTTGTAATTAACAATTGCTTGCATATGTGTGCCTCACTTTTTTCTATATAATCACACACACAAGTCCGCCAGCCCAAAGGTCAGTGATAAACTGGCGGAAGCATAACCCACAACATTATGCCAACAGAACTACGCCCTCAATATTATGACCCACGAATCACAGCGGCGGACATTCAACCGTGGTAAACCATTGGCTGTACATACCGCCGCGCTCAAAATACACACACACATACAAAACAACACTACATTGGACAATTCAAACTACACACACCTGACACCCATATACACACCACACCCACACCACTATAAAACACGCACACACATTACCCACAACCCTTTACGACTAACAAAAATTGACAACTGAGAGAGAGACACACGAAGAGCACCCACAGAACCAGAGCCACAGAAGACCATCATCCATACACCATCCACGCACCTCACAGCACACATCCCAACACATCATCCCACACACCCTCACACACACCAGTCACACTACACCCATGGCAACACAAAGACACCCCAGGTTCTCAGAGGAGGAGCTAAGGGTCATGGAGGAGGAAATCATCCAGGGAGAGCCACAGCTATTCGGATCACAGGTTCAGCAGACATCCATTGCTAGGAAGATGGAGCTATGGTGGAGAATCGTGGACAGGGTCAACGTCGTGGGGCAACATCCCAGAACAAGGGATGACATCAGGAAGAGGTGGAACGACCTATGGGAGAAGGTGCGTTCCATGGTTTCAAGACACCAGATAGCTGAACAGAGGACTGGCGGTGGATCCCCTCCTCCTCCCCCACAACTAACAACATGGGAGGAGCTAGTTTGGCAATACTGCATCCTGAGGGTCTGGCAGGAGTACAGGAGGACTGGACCCTGGTAAGTCAACTCTTTACTACTATCACCCCCCCACCTGCATGCCATCACATACCCCCACTCTTACCCTCACCCCCATCACTTCCACCACCTCACATATAACTCACCATCAGAACCCCCCCATCCCAATACCAAGCACTGCATGCAACAACAATGCATGGACACCCCTCACAGACCTGCATGGACACCCATCACAAAAGCTTGCACATTAGGGAGAATCACCTAGCAAACATAATCACTACTCACACAAGGCAAAGCTGACAGGGCAATCACAACCATACAGGGCAACGCACCCATGCACAAGATGTCACACGTAGAAGCTATTACACTGCATTTACATCCCCACAGGTCCCCCACCCAACATCAGCGTAAGAGGAGGTGCCAGCAACTTCCAGGGGATCAGGGAGGACCTGAAAGACATCTACACCACCCTGGACACGATTGCAGGGGTGCTGGCAGACATGGCCAACACCATGAGGGAGGCAGTGGCACACCACTGGGCCCCTGACACTAGCCACACTGATGAACAGCCCTCCACCTCCACTGCTGCTAGTGGACAGGAGGCCCCACCACAGGAACAACAGGCCACCAGCACCCCTCCCCCTGCAGAAGGAGAACCACCCCGCAAACAGTTCCTGCGATCCATGCAGAATCCAGAGAACATTGCCATGACCCCTGCAGGAAATAAGACTCTCCTGATTATCACCATTGTGTCCCACTCTGTCACCCTGTCCACCTTGAGCTGCCATTGCTCCACTTCCTATGCCCCCATGGACAATGCACCTGTGATACAAATAGACTGGATTCTATCCTGGACGTACCTCCATCACCCCCCAGCCCATTGTACATCCCCCTCTATATCTTAGCACTTAAATAAACACCCTTTGAAAAAATATAAGTATGGAGTATGTCAAATGATTTAACTATGTATTTGTTTAACAAGGTTTAAACACTGCAATACAACTGAACAGTAATGTATACATAGGTATGACCTGTAGTTGGCTGTGGTCAACACACCAGGTGCCAGAGTGGGCCACAGATATCTGAAAATAGAGATGCCAAAGGGTACAGTAAGCGGCCATAGAACTGGGAGAATCCGCCTGCTATGTACAATGTCAAATACAAAACTGTCAATGCAAAGTGAAGTTACAATGTCTTACCTGTGTGTCACTGGAAGTACTGTCGTAGCTGTTCTGTTCTCCTCATCCTCATCCTCTGCCTATTCATCTTCACTGTCCACAGGGTCCACTGCTGCCACATGCCCATCTCCAGCCTCATCCTCCTGCAGAAAAGGTACCTGGCGTCTTAAGGCAAGGTTATGCAACATGCAGCATACCACGATTATCTGGCACACCTTCTTGGGTGAGTAGCACAGGGATGCACCTGTTAGATGCAGGCACCGAAACCTGGCTTTCAGGAGGCCGAATGTCCTCTCTATTATTATTCTTGTTTGCCCATGTGTCTCATTTTAATGTTCCTCTGCCCTTGTCCTGGCATTCCTCACTGGGGTTAGTAGCCATGAGAGGTTGGGGTAACCAGAGTCACCTGCAAGTATCGAGGGACACCTGTTCTGTTAGACACACACTAACGCTTAGGGCCCACACCATACCCATACACCACCATCCACTGGCTGGGAACCAGGGCTCACCTATTAGCCACACCCGTTGCCTCTGGAGTTGTGCCATCACATATGGGATGCTGCTATTCCTTAAGATATTGGCATCATGCACAGAGCCAGGATACTTTGCATTGACATGGGAGATGTACTGGTCCGCCAGGCACACTATCTGCACATTCATCGAATGAAAGTTCTTTCGATTTCTGAACACCTGTTAGTTTTTCCGGGGGGGGAGGGGAAATGCAACATGTGTACCATCAATTGCCCCAATAATGTTGGGGATATGTCCCATTGCATACACGTCAGCTTTCACTGTGGCCAAATCCTCCACCTGGGGGAAAACTATGTAGCTGCGCATGTTTTTAATCAGGGCAGACAACACTCTGGTTAGCACTATTGATAACATTGGCTGTGACATTCCTGCTGCCAAGACCACTGTCACTTGGAATGAGCCAGTTGCCAGGAAATGGAGCACATATAGGACTTGCACAAGAGGGGGATCCTGGTTGGGTACCCGATAGCAGCTATCAGGTCAGACTCCAATTCGGCACACAGCTCTGTGATTGAGGCCCTGTCAAGTCTATAGGTGAGGATAATGTGCCTGTCCTCCATTGTTGACAAGTCCACCAGCGGTCTGTACATGGGGGATGTCTCCATCTCCTATTCATCCACAGCGGTTGTAATCTAGGGGGAAAAACAGCTGGTCAGTATTCCACATTTCCAAACACTACAGTGCATTGCATGTTGTGAGAGTAACAGCATGTTGTTGGATAGGCCCAAATGGTGCCTATGTGTACTGTCACGAAGTTAGGTGCCATGGCCTGTCCCCCCCCCCTTGAAATGGTGTCCACCTGTCCTATTTGGAGGGACAGGTGGAAATGAGGTAATTCCGCTGACGTTGTGCGCCGTTGCGGGAGGCGGTTGAGTACCGCCGTGCAACTCCTCATTGGTTATCATTGTGCCCTATGGGTTACAGTGGCCAATGGTGATGAATGGCCGTGGTGACGGCACGCACCGCCGCGGATGTGACCGCTATTTTCTATTTGTTCACTCACTTGCTACCTGACCTTCAACAGGAGAGGACCTACACTGCAAGTGCTGCTGTGACCTGTGGCTGGAATCGACCATGGCTCGTGTCACTGGGGAAAGGGCCCCTGCCTTCACCGCTGTGGAGTTGGAGAAACTGGTGGATGGGGTCCTACCCCAGTACCGAATGCTGTATGGGCCTCCAGACCAACAAGTGAGTACACTGTGAGCGCTGTGCATGGGACATGAATGCATGGAGTGATGTGTGTGAGGGCCTCGTGTAGGGGGTGTTGGTGGAAGGGTTCCGGGCAACGTGCTGCATGTATGGTGGGCAATGTCTGTGTGTAAGGAGATGGGAGGGCTATGGTGGGCCATGAGTGTAACAGGCTGGACGGTATGACTAATACCTTTTTCTATGTATCTTTTTCTGCAGGTCAGCACCATCAGAAAAAGGGTACATGGCATGCCATCGCCAGGCACCTGTGGACCCTGGGGGTCTATGGCAGGAAGAGCATCCACTGTCGCAAACGGTGGGAGGACCTGAGACGCTGGGCAAGGAAGACAGCAGAGGCCTAACTGGGGATGGTTTCCCAACGAGGAAGGGATGCCCGTCCAACCCTGATCCCCTGATGGCCAGCATACTGGCGGTGGCTCATCCGGACCTAGATGGGCACTTGAGGGCATCACAGCAGCCACAAGGGAGTGAGTGCAGTTTCACAATATACTACTTGCGCGTGGTGGGGTGGACTCCGAGTGGTTGATGTGGGCCCGTGGGTGGCACTAGGCCAGGTTGAAGATTGCAGGGTAGGTTCCATGTTGGTCAGGGGCTGATGAACACCACCTCCTAACAAGCTAGTAGGCATCCACTACTGGGCAGGGGTCTGTGAGTGTCGGGTATGCTGCTATTGGCGTTAGGTATTCCTGTCCATGGCCGGTGACTAGCATTGTGACTGGTAGTCAATTGCCTAGTGCGTAGGGCTGTTCCCTGTGTGTGTGTGTGTCTTGTACGCCAACAGTGGTGTTGTTGCTGCCATTGACCAAGTGTATCCTTTGTCTATCCCCCCTTTTTCTTTTGTCATCCTGTTCTTATGTGCATCAGCATCATCTGGTGGAGGAGCAGAGTCACCGGCGACGGAAGGAGCTGCATCCCACATGGCCATGGATGCCGAATCCACCATCAGTGAGGGTACCAGTGGGATGGAGAACGAGCACCACGGCGGAGACAGGTGGAGACAGTTCTGACAGTGATACCTCCTCCGATGGAAGCTCCCTGGTGGTGGCGGGCACCTCTGTGGCCACCCCAACTACTGGTACAGCCGCCACCCCCCATACCGGCACCGCCCTCCCAGCAGCCCCTCAGCGTGTTTCCCGTGCCTGGTCACCTAGGAGGGTGGGCATCTCCTTCGCCCCAGGCACCTCAGGCCCTACCCCAGTTAACCCTGCTGCCCTGAGTGAGGAGGCTATTGACCTCCTGCGATCTATCTCTGTTGGGCAGTCAACCAGAGTGAATGCCATCCAGGGGCTGGCAAGCCATTTGCAACAAACAAATGCATTCCTGGAGGGAATTCACTCTGGCATGGCGGCCCAACAGAGATCAATCCAGGATCTGGCCTCCTCCCTGACGCAGCCATTGTCCCTGTCTCTAGCCTCCGCCCTCCAACTTCCTCTACCCAGTCCCATTCCCCTCAACCCCAACCTATTCCAAGCACACAGTCAGACCAGCATGCACCCAAGACTACACACAGGAGTGGCTCAGGCAAACACAAGCATCACACATCATCCTACAGGCACTCACACAAACACCATCCAGATGCAGACATACCAGCCTCAACTGCCTCCACTGTGTCCCCATCCTCCTCTGCGTCCACCACCCTCCCAGTAGTGTTTCCCCTCGCACCTGCATGCACTACATCCTCATCCACTACCCCATCACCATCACGCCTATCACTACACACCCCTCACTGGCAGTCACCAGCCCCACGTCCATGCACATGTCCCCTGTGTCCTCTCTCACTGTGTCTGTGCCCCTTCCTCCTAAAGTACACAAGCGCAAGCACTCAGACACCCAACAGCCATCCACCTCACAATAGCATCTAGCCCATGCACCTGCACCCAAACACAGCAGACAGACACCTCCAACAACCACTCCCTTTTCCTACACTCCCAAACCATCACCCTCTTCCCGCCCCAGTGTCCCTAAGAAGCTTTCCCTCTCTGCCGTTGGCCTCTTCCCTCCCCCTACCCCCGTCCTTCACATCGGGCCAGGATGGTCAGAACCCAGGTTAGCACCTCAGCCACCTAGTCCATGGCCACAGTAGTGTCGGCAGCTACTGCAGGTGGGAGAGGCTCCAGGAAACAAACCATCAGCACTGACAGTGTGCCTGCACCAGCTGCCAAGGGGAAGGTCAAGGAGGCACCACCAGCTGCCAAGGAGAAGGGCAAGGAGGCACCACCAGCTGCCAAAGGGAAGGGCAAGGAGGCACCACCAGCTGCCAAGGAGAAGGGCAAGGAGGCACCACCAGCTACCAAGGGGAAGGACAAGGATGCACCACCAGCTGCCACGGGGAAGGACAAGGAAGCACCACCAGCTGCCAAGGGGAAGGGCAAGGATGCACCACCAGCTGCCAAGGGGAAGGACAAGGAGGCACCACCAGGTGCCAAGGGGAAGGGCAATGAGGCACTACCAGCTGCCAAGGTGAAGGGCAAGGAGGAACCCCCAGCTGCCAAGGGGAAGGGCAAAGGGCCTGCACCTGCAGGCAGGAAGGACAGGAGGCCTGGTGCTGGGACTGATTCTGAGCCCCCACCACCAACCATGGTGGTTCAGCCGTCCGAGGCTGCAGGAGAAGGGCTGGAGCCTCCCCCACCACTGGCATCCCCGACACCAGCACCGCCACCAGCACCACCATCAGCACCGCCACCAGCACCACTGCCAGCAGCAGCCCCAGTGGGCAGCCATCCGAGGCTGCAGGGGATGGGCTGGAGTTTCCCCCCACCTCTGCCAGCATCGCCACCAGCACCACTGCCAGCAGCAGCAGCCCCAGTGGGCAGCTGTCCGAGGCTGTAGGGGATGGGCTGGAGCCTCCCCCCACCACTGCCAGCACTGCCACCAGCATCACTGCCAGCAGCAGCAGCCCCAGTGGGCAGCCATCCGAGGCTGCGGGGGATGGGCTGGAGCCTCCCCCCACCACTGCAAGCACCGCCACCAGCACCACTGCCAGCATCACCAGTCCAAGGCTGCAGGGGAAGGGTTGGAGCCTCCCCATACTACTGCCAGCACTGCCACCAGCACCGCCACAAGCATCGCCACCAGCACCACTGCCAGCAGCAGCAGCCCCAGTGGGCAGCCGTCCGAGGCTGCAGGGGATGGGCTGGAGCCTCCCCCACCACTGCCAGACCCGACACCAGCACTGCGACTGCCACCACTGAGCAGCCGTCACCACCGGAGAGCAGTGTGTAGTCGTGCCTCCATTGGCTATAGTGCGTCCTGGAGCCTGCAAATTCTGTAGGTGTGACACCCAGGTGAGTGACTGTGACCTTTCACTCCCCAAGTGCTGCATCAGAAGGCACGAGGCCCCCTCCAGAACCAGTGGAAAAAGCCATTGACTCACCCACTCATTGCCAAGATGAAACACACTGGGCACAATGTCCCCTCCAGAACCAGTGGAAGAAGCCATCCACTCACCCTCTCCTTGCCAGGATGAAGCACATTGGGCGCAAGGCCCCCTCCGGAACCACAGGAAGAAGCCATCCACTCACCCCGTCCTTGCCAATATGAAGCACACTAGGCACAAGTCCTCCTCCAGAACCAGTGGAAGAAGCCATCCACTCACCCCTTCCTTGCCAGGATAATGCACACTGGGCACAAGGCCCCCTCCAGAACCAGTGGGAGAAGCCATCCACTCACCCCTCCTTGCAAGGATGAAGCACACTGGGCACAAGGCCCCCTCCAGAACCAGTGTCAAACCACCCACTAGAGAGACTGTAGCGTTGTACTCCCCAGGACCAAGCAGTGGGCAAACTACCCACTAGAGAGACTGTGGCTTTTCACTCCCCAGGACCAAGCAGTGGGCAAACCACTCACTAGAGAGACTGTGGCTTTGCACTCCCCAGGACCAAGCAGTGGGCAAACCACCCACCAGAGAGACTGTGGCCTTGCACTCCCCAGGACCAAGCAGTGGGCAAACCACTCACCTGAGAGACTGTGGCTTTGCACTCCCCAGGCCCAAGCAGTGGGCAAACCACCCACTAGAGAGACTGTGGCCTTCCACTCCCCAGGACATCGCACAGGGCATGTAGCCCCTTCCAGGACCAGTGGTGTTGTACCATCTTCTGTCTGAGGTGCCCCCCGTTCCCCATCCCTCTGAGGTGCCTGTGTATTTTTGACCTGATCCCCCTGAAGTGTTTTCTCCGTGTTGATGCAGGAGTCAAGTGGGGCCTTGGGCTATGTGATGTGGCCCTGTGGCCCACGGACATTGAGGACTGGGCAGTGTCCCTCCATTTGTATATATGTATATACTGTTTTGATTTTGCATCACGATTTGCTTGTATTTTCTCTTATTACACTCACTTTAATCACTTCCTTTTGTCCTTGCATTATTCCTGAGGGGTACAGGGTGTGTATGTAATGTTACTGCATCTGTTTGTGTGTATGGTGTTGGGGTGGGGGTGGGGGTGTTGTGAGTTGAGTGTGTGTGTCACTCTCTTTATCCTCCCCCTCCCTTGTGTGCTAGGCGGCAGTACTCAGTGGTCGTCTTTGCCAGCGTTGCTGTTCGTAGTGAATGAGGTGGTATACAATCATGGGGAAGATGTGCAACTTGGGCTCCATGGCGACGTGGTTCTTCCTTGAGTCTCCAGAGGTGAGTCCTTTGACGTCTGTGCAGTGTTTCTGCTGTGCTTTTGATGTCGTTGGTACTGCCCCGGAAAAAGTGGCGGATAGGCCTGTTGTAATACGGTGGGCGGTTCATTGTCCTCCGCCTGGATGTTGGCGGTTACCACTGCGGTGCTTGTTGCTATCGCCGTGGCAGTCGGTGTGTTAAAGTGGCTGTCTGTCTGAGCGGTTTCCGCAGTGGTCATAGTTCCATTTCTTTTACTGCCAGCCTGTTGGTGGTATTACCGCCGCTTTATCACCGACCGCCAGGGTTGTAATGAGGGCCCTTGTCTATTAAAGGGAACAGTGCCAAGACATTCCTTGTAATCTGAGTGCCACAACTGAAACCAGTTTGGTTTAGTTGTAGGACTTATTTATCCTTTGTCCATTTTGTTTGTTCCATTAATAGTAGCCTGGCAAAGTACTTGGCCTCATTGTCAAGGAGGGCATGTAGAGGAATGTACGGTACAAGAGTGGAGCTTGAAGAAGGTATATTCTCAGAAATGGGATCACCCACAACCAAAAGAGTCCAGCCAGCACATCATCCAAGACAAAACCGACTCAGATGGAATATGCCCTGACTGTTCTCTACATGTGCAGACAATTCAAACCAAAATACATAGATCACAAAGAGAGCGCATGCAGACATGCTAAACTCAAAGTGAATTTACTTAGGCCCATATTTATACTTTTTTAGCCCCCAATTTGCGTCATTTTTTTACACAAAAGCGGTGCAAAATTACAAAAAGAATTGTATGTTGTAAGTTTGTGCTACTTTTGCGTCAAAAAGTGATGCAAATGTGGCGCAAAAAAAGTATAAATATGGGCCTTAGTTACCTAACTGTATTCCACATCACCTCCCCCCTAAATGATTGAAAATAGAAAATCTTTTGAAAACAAGTTAATATAATACAAAATCTTTGAACTTTTCCAGCACCTTCACCTCAAGTGATCCAGCAGGTCATCTGTTCTCTTGATTTCCAAAGCGGAAATAGTCGGATAGTCTGTAAGTAATTCCAGATTAGAATGAGTCTGTTAATCCTGTACCTGTGTAGGTTGTATCCACATTGCCCAATCAGACTCCATAATGTAACCTTTTTTTATGAAGTAAAATATTAGCCTTTTGAGATAGTTTGACCAATTGTCTTTTGTTCCACTACCCTATACCTTCAAGCAAAATAGCACTTTTGCAAACATTATGCACTTTCACAGATGCAGAAAAAATTTACTCTCCTTTCCTGACCTCAACCGGGCTTCTTATCAATACCCAATCGCCTAATGCTATGTCATAATCATGTACATTATGGCCCTCATTACGACTTTGGCAGTCTTCCATGAAGACCGCCAGAGTCGGGGGCGCTAGGTGACCCCGTGTGCTGACGGTCTTCCGACCACCATATCACGGGTACTGCCGGATTTCCTCCACACTTTGGGAGGAAATCCAGCAGTAGTCTTGTTGGCAGGTGGAGGCGCCCACCTTGCAACTGCCTTGCCTCATTGCTCAAACACATGTTTGCTGCATCTGACAGCACAGAAGTCATTCCAGCTGTCCCAATAGTACCCAGACATGTGCCGGTAGCACCACCACCCTGCACATTGATAAAACTTTCACATAAGGCAGCCACCATTTCATCATGCAGTCAGGATGCCCCTTGGGTGCAGGGAACAATGATCTGAACAGATGCTGGGGGAATAGCAGGCTGGTCTTGTATTATTGGTAACATGCCCCTACCCAGACAAACTAAACTGGTGTAGTGTTGAACCACACATCTTGATGCTGAACAGAAATGTGTCACTACAGAAAATATGTACCACAGACAGCAAACAGTAGGTCACAACAGTCACAGGCTGAGCCCACAACTACTCTGACACAAACATGTGAGACACATCGGAACGGGGAAATAAACAAACACATATAACACATATGTTATGACTGTCAACATAATGGTGTATAATTCCACATTGACGGGCGGGGGCTCAATCAATCAATTAATCAGGAATTTGTAAAGCGCACTACTCACCCATGAGGGTCTCAAGGCACTGAGGAGGGGAGGGGTGAAGGGGGGGATGGTGCTGCTTCTGCTCGAACAGCCAGGTCTTGAGAAGTTTCCTGAAGGTGAGGAGGTCTTTGGTCTGGCGCAGGTGGGTGGGAAGAGTGTTCCACGTTTTGGCGGTGTGGTGCGAGAATGATCTACCGCCGCTGGGATGATTACAAGGGCGAGGTCGGCGGAGCGGAGATGATTGGTTGGTATGTAGAAGGAGAGTTGTCTGTTTAGGTATTCTGGTCCGGTGTTGTGCAGTGCTTTGTGAGCGTGGGTGAGGAGTTTGAAGGTGATTCTCTTGTTGACTGGGAGCCAGTGCAGGTTTTTCAGGTGGTCTGTAATATGGCAGTGACGGGGCATGTCCAGGATGAGGCGTGCAGAGGAGTTCTGGATGCGATGCAGCCTCTTCTGGAGTTTGGCCGTGGTTCCTGCATAGAGGGCATTGCCGTAGTCCAGTTTGCTACTTATAATGGCTTGAGTGACTGTTTTTCTGGTTTCAATGGGTATCCATGGTCCATGGGGAAGTCCGGTGTTGGTAAGACTGCCAGTACTGTATACCCTTGCGGTTGGCATAATGAGTCACACATTGGCATGGCAGGTGGAAATCCATCTGGTCATGGTAGCTCTGTGGGGTACTTAGCACAACATTGTTGATGGATCAAATAGAGTCAGTGTCAGTTTGGGGGTGCATTGGGTGTGACAGGACATGCTGCACTTGGCCATGCAAATCAGGCAGTGGAAAGGGCAAAGGGCCAGGGCATGGGACCCCCTGCACTGCTCATGCCAGGTGCATGGACTGTGCAGGGGCACCCAGGGGCACACCACACCACATCCCCACCAACCTTTGCATGCTGGTTTCACCGCCATGCAATGGCTGGTGAAAATGCAGAAACAGACCTGGAGGGTAGCGCTGAATACTGGTCTGGTGTCACAGGACAAGTGCTATTGCTAGTCTGTAAGCTGTTAGAGACCTGCCAGTGCCAGGCCATTGGCCCATGGGACATTCTCCATTGACAACAGTTGCCACTACCACTTGTGCTGTTGGGCATGGTCAAATAGACAATGGCTGTCAGGTGCCCCTTGGACTGCCGCACTTGAAATGAGGGACCATTAAGACTACCTGCAGAATCACCATCAAACTAGCTTCAGGCCCTGACCTAAGTTCAACTCCTGTCAACTGGCTATGTCCATAGACTCCTTTACCATCAGGCACTGTCACATACATATTGATGTACACAGCAGAAATGTTATACTCATGCTGGCCATCCCTGGGTCTACCCCTGAGCTAGTGTTAAATTAGCTGCACTTCCACCATGCTGCATCTCATGTATCATAGTGTCCTGGCAATGCCATCCCTAGGGTGGTGCAAGGTCTCAGCACCGCATAGGTTTATGTGAAACATGTAAGACTGGGACAGGGGAAAATTGCCATGTGTGGTGCTGTGGTATGAGCACAGCAACACCAATTGCAAGGCCTCACCATGCAACTGGAGGCATAGGGAGGGTTGACAATGACAAGATGGTGTCAAGCCACAAAACTGATCTACATCACACCTAGAAGATATGACACAGCCAATTGCACCAACTGGGCTTCCCTTTACGTGACACGCAGGTGGGGCATAGGGCTCATAGACTGCAACCATGATGTACAGGAACAATGCTTGGGAACTAAGATGATAATGAGCCTCCAATAGAAAGTCAGTGACGTAACATATCAAGTGACACAATACAGAAACACTGATTTTACACAATCTCATTGCAGAGGATGATGGCTGTCCTGTGGATCTGCCTATCCTGGAGTACCCCAATGACCTGGATGACCAGCTGACAACTATCAGCCAAGAGACCCTCCAAGAAGTCCTCGTATCCCTCCAGACACCACCTCCAGTCACAAGGAGGAGTATTAATGTAGCAACCATCCCAGAAGCCCCACCCAACACCCCTATTGTATGAGCTACCAGTACTGACACAGCTGAGGACTCAGAGGACCCAGGGACCAGCTTTGGGGAGACAGTGGTAGGAGTCCAGCAGGATCTGGCCAAGGAGGTGTGGGTGGGGATGCAAACTATTGCAGCCAGCCTAGAGGGTATGCGCATGTACCTCGTTACAGTCACTGAACAGACTGCAGCCAAACGAGGCTCACACTCCCCAGTGCTTGGAGTCCAGCAGTGTCTGAGGTGCATTGCTGCTGCCATGAGGGAGAGGCCACAACAACTGCCCTCCCAAACTAGCAGCAGCGGGATTGAGGATAAGTTGGATTCCGTGCACCGGGAAGTGCCCTCCCTCAGGGCAGACACGGCTGCCTACCACAGGGATTTTGCTGCTATCCTCCAAAATCAGCAGCTCCTCCTCGCTGCAGTGATACCATATGTAGTTCCACAGATGGCAGCTGCCGGTAATTGGGAGTCCCCATCTCCAACTACTGAAGTGTGTGTGGCCCCCTCTATCTCCCCACCACCACCATTAGGGGCAGAGGAGACACCACACACTTCAGAGGATGAAGATGTGGAACAGATCGTCTTCACCAACAGAAGTTCCCGCTAGCACCAGCCCATGCCACATGGGCAGTGTTTTCCTTTGTCCTGTGCTTGACATCATGCCAGTGTTAGCACAGTTGGAGATATGCACTCTTCACCGACACACTGTTGACCTGTCTGCTATGGACTGCAATTGTCTTTCACTTTTCAATTGACAATTCATGTTCCTCTGCACTGAAAGACACTTTACCCAAGCATGTCCCATGACATGTCCCTCAACCCTGGACTTGTGTGGTGTCACAATTGTATGGATTTCACTAATGAGGTCACAGACCTGGGCAATGTAATTATTGCACTACGACACTTGCAAATAAACACCACCTACACAAACAGCATGTCTTTGTGTATTGTGACACATCTACTACACTTTGGAATTGTGATGTGTATAACATATCTTTAGTCACAGAGTGTCAGTACAAGTGTTCAGGAATATGGAGGCACATATCTATTCACAAGGTTCATACATGATGAACGACAATGCCAGTCTCATCCCCTACAGGCAATTCTCAGAGTATGTAAAAAATGTAGAACACAGTCTGCTTCACCCACTACATCTGGCAGGAATGGCTGTAAAACAGGTCTCGGGCAATATCATCAGCTGGGAGTACCAGTAGAACACATTGATGTGAAACTGAGGTACTTGACCTCATTTGTACTTGCCACTGGTCAGTTTAGCAGAATAGATATTAAATGTAGGCTGTTGTCAGATGTGCCACAGTGCCCAACATTGCCAGCTGGATTACCACACCTACCTGTCCAATACAAAGTTAACATAGACACCTTGAGTGGTGGGTACACTGGACGCCAGAGTAAGTGTGTTGTAGCTGCTAATTTGGCAGCTCAGTTGTAAACAGGTGATGAACATGTCAATAGAAGGATTTGGAGGCAGGACGGAATCCCTAGGCCAACACACAATATTCAGTGTGCACTCATGGGAAGAACCTGAGACACAAGCATATGACACATGAATTAAGGTAGTACCCAAAGATTTTTAATACAATGAAACACATCTGATAAGAATGAAGAAAACCTATCCTAACCTATTCTATTCTAACCATACTTAACTAACAACTAACCCTAACTACCCTATGCTAAACATACCTAACACATTTAACAACACACACTAAACATTACCCCCCCACCCCACTTATGTTACGAGACACATGAAGAACAACATATACTAAACTACACATATACTAACTATATCTAAACAAATGTATATTTTTTGGACTTTATTTTTATTTAATTTTTAAACTCATAAATACCCCAACAGTACCCGCCATACAAAGTAACATGTAAAAAGTAGAAACCCCACCCCAAGCCCCCTTATCCTAACTAAACTACATACTTACTCTAACCTAACACTAACCCTCTAAAACCCACTATAAAACGTTAATACAAATGAGGAGGGAGGGGACAGAACTGGGGGTGAGATTTCCAAAGCCAACCACAGCTTTGCCCTCTTGAGTTTTTTTTTTAATGTACTTTGGTCTTTTTGTATTTGCTGCCACCTCCTTCTCCAAACTGTCTAACCTTTTCAAAACTAGTGTCACATCCCTCTGCAGATCTTAGAGCATTTTCTGGTCCATGGCAGCAGGTGGTGTGGGCTGTGGAACTGACGTGGAATGTGTCGCAGCTGGGGCTGTAGTTGTGGTGGCAGCTGTGCCCCCCTGCACAGCTGTGGCGCTTGGTCTCTTCTGTGTGGCCACTGCCAGTGTGGGGCACCCTTGGGTGAATGCCCGCTATTCCCCAGTTGATCTCTCCATGTAATAGCTGTGTGTCATACTCCTGAACCCAAATTCCACTGCCAGGCTATGTCTATAGCATACTTCCCTCTTCTGGAATGCTCACAGTTCCTCATTGCTCATATTGGCAGCTGTTAAATTGAGACAGTCAACCACCTGTGTCAGCATTGTGTGGAGTATGTACAGATTATTGGCTTACACTCTACATCTAATTACACATGACCTCCAACTCACATTCTGGAAAAAACAATGGCCCTGATATATGCAACGACAATGCTGCCTTAGCATCATCACATTGACACCAAAAGCAATGCACAACAAGATTAGGAACCAAACCAAATGAGGTATGCATTGCTTTTGTGCTAAATGTAATGATGCAGAGGCATCGTAAACTTCACATAGATCAGGCCCAAATGTCCTCATCATCTGTGTCAGTTTTCAACCATACATCACCAGTAACTTGAATATGTTATTGGGAGGATAAGATGCAGTTGGTAACCATAAGGGGTCAGTGCTGCTAGGTACACATGCAAGCCTGATCAATATGAATGTCACTTACACTATGAGCATTACATCTACCTACAGATTTGCTATTCCCATCCCCCTGTGCCTAAGGGGGATGACCATGCAATCCATCATCTCAACTGTCCTGGTCATCCACCAAGGCATGCCCACTCACGGAGTCAGGGAGTGGACCATATGTTAGGAGGATTATCAACTAGGAAGCTGATATCCATAGGTCTATCACATAGATATACATGTGTCCAGGTGTAGACACCTATCAAAACCTGATCTGCCAATACAATTCCTTACACCCCCATATCCATGCCAGCACACGTCTGGCCTCGACCTGCATGTACGCCTATTACATTCGACATAAGTGTTACGTACATGGAGTGCAAAATATAGAGCGCCATGATGGGGGACAATTGCCCACCCAGTCCTCCATATTCATTACAATGCAGGAATGCACCGAATTGCGTTCAAAATGGTGCATCCCTGTGTTGTGAGAATGACGGAGTGCCCCAGTGCCAATATTCTTACAGCGTTGCACTTCTTAGTCACATATGGCCCTACATGTGGCTTTCATCACCTTGTTTACTCGATGCTGCCCATTGAGTACCACAAGCCTTACAAGATATGACCCTCTGTTCGTGCATGGGGAACCTTTAAATGGGACACAGTGTCACCATCCAGCATACTTTGATTTCTGATTATCTGATCATTTGACAGCTTATCACATCTAGCATTGTGTGTAACACACATGACTCACTCACACCAAACCCTGGATTACGTCACAGGACACACATTATCACACTTACTGGATACATCTGGGTCCTCAAATCTTGCCACTTCGCCGATGGTGTAGGGGGCAGGTTCACCTGCAAGATATGAATGGAAAACCATGATTAGCGTCATATCACTGTCACTGCTAGTGGACAACAAATTACAGTGTGTACTAATTTAGAGGAGTGAGCTAGTTATCCTACTGTAAAACAATGCAACAGACACACCACTACAAACACATGATTATACTGACACTCAGCTGGGTGAGAGCCACACATCTGCACACTTACACTGGGCCTGAGACTCATGTTTTGCTACACTGTCAGTGAGACCGGATCCTCTGGGATTGCACCTGTTCCCAATACGTCCACCTCTTGGCAGCTCCAAACTCTACTAGCTAACATAGCACAGAGTTAAAGAATGGCCAAGTGGGGGATGGGGTTTTTGGTTGGGAACAGCGGGGAAGGAGACCTGTGGAAGCAAGAGTTAAGAACACAATAGCAAGGTTATTCACATTAATCTTCATGAACTTTGTTTTAATTATCTATATTCTAATAACATGAGAGATCAAGAACTTTTCAATAACGTGACCTTTTTAACTCTGGATACCTGGAAATAAAAGAAGGATTACGCAGACTTTCATATGAGCGTTTTCAAAATAACATCTCCTTATAATCATATACTCTGAACATTGAACTCTCTCAAGTAAGTCCTTAGAATAGCAATGACATCATAACAAGAATCAATGAGTACATTTGTTCCCAAAGAATTGAATGCTATAGGATTCATGAATGATACTGTAGAAGAGGTAAACTGACTGAACATGTTTTGTCTAGAAGGATCACACTCTGTTTGGTCTGAGTTTCAAGATTCAATTGCCCAGAAATTATTGCGCACTTTATTGCCAGACTGCGCATCAAGACTCAAATACCTGAAATGATCGCGCACTCTGCCGATCTGAACTGCAAGGGTTAATTGGCAAGAATTAATCGCTCACACTGTTGACGATTCAACCATCAAGATTCAAATGCATCGAAATGATCGCGCACGCTGCCGATCCGAACTGCAAGGGTTAATTGCCAAGAATCAATTGCGCACACTGTAAATCACAAGGTCAAAACTCAAAAGCTTCTAGAACCGGAGTCGGGGGCCTACCCCGACCTCCGCCTTACCGCCCTGCTTGAAGATCAGCAAAATAATGGGGACAGGGCCAGGTAAATACCTAAGTAGGCCTCCGGAACAGGAGTTCAGGGAAATGCTGCTGCTGTGCACCGGGACCTCTGAATAGTGAGCATGTGGAGCTGGGCTGGGTCCCTTAAATAACCCAAGCCCCGCCTACATGCCACACCCAGCCAGGCTGCAGGAAAGGCATCTAGAAAGGCTCAGAATAGGGACCACATCCTAACCACACCCTGTATTCCTGCAGCAAAGCCTTGAAAATGAACAATACATTACAAACAGCATTAATGACATTTCAAAATAAATACCTGCAAATGCAAAAGGATTATATAGAATATCAACACATAATGCATGAATTATTACATTGCATAAGGTTTGTAATTTTGCATTATGCTGCCCGTAGAGCGCGTACTGTCCTGGTGTTGACATACACCCTGCAACAACCATATGTGGGCAATCTATAGAAGATGGAACTCCATGGTATAAGGGGGAGCTGTGTAACAAATACATGACCCCTAACCTGGTGCTTTGCAAGACAAGTGACTCAGGTATTCAAGCTTGTCCTTCAAGGCACCCAGAGGCACTTTGTGATGGACATGCAGCGCAATAATTAGTCTGCAATGATCATGGGTTGAGTAATCCATGACTGATGTGGCAAAGTTGTCTGATGGTATCAAATGCCCCATTTACATTGCCCCCTAAGGCGGGTAAGCCCCCTTTGCTAACATAATGGCAGGGATAATGTGTGTGAAATTATGACAAAATAGCGCTATACATTGCATTGCCCTAGTTTGTTGACACAATCCAGGTAAATATGGTAGGCTGACGGTGTGTTGGCGTATCACACATGACACTATGCTGGGGCACAGGTGTCGCCATTGCCCCTGAAATGTGTGTCTTAGTGATGGTTGTGCCTGACTCAGCAGACATCTGACCTACATTGGTATAATGGTAGGACATGTGTACTCCATGTCTAGACTTGCGCAGTTACACCTGATTCTGGTTGCATACAACCTGTCCACAAGCATTGCATGCAGCACTCCAACACATCTGCTACTGTCATTCAAGAGAGGTGAACAGTAAATAGTATGCCAATGGGAGACTTACCAACAGGGCCACTGATCTCCACACCAAGATGATCAAGCAGATCCGGCTCCCTTGCCACCAGATCTGCCCAGTGATGCTTCAGCTGGTGCTCATTTCTGGTGCTCAGAAATATCCTCTTCAGGTGGTTGAGCACCTTTGCCCACTGCAGCAACCTCGCCTCAGTCCGGTAACCTTGTATGATCCCACCCCCCATCTCCAATATCAACAGCAGGTAGTGGGCTACCAGCCACACAAAGCCACCTAACTCTTCCTCTCCCATCCTCATCAACCTCCTCATACCAGACATATTATTACAGTACAGGTTAACCACAAGGATTTGAAAAATGAAATGAATATAAAGGAAACTTAAGCCCAATAACTAATCCCAACTATCCCAATTTAACAATTATCCTGGACAGACACCCCACAGTACAAGTACAATTATGCACAAAAACACACAAATTTACAGACACTGGGATAAAGTACAGACAATAATTGAAAAAACAGGAGGGACACCACAATATGCAGGGAAATCACACCACCAACTCCAGAACACAACCACACAGTCAAAAGAGGCACGGACTGCAAACAGAAAGTGAAAGTACACCCACTGTACCATGCTTGCAAACAGGATTTCCTATTGCATCACTTCCTGTCCCTGTGCATCACGTTTTCTGTTATGCATCTATTTATATGATGCATGTGATATTTGCGTGGGTATTTTAGACGCATGATGTACGTGCGTCGTTTTTATTGATGCATTACCTTTATGCATCAAATTCACTGAAAATCAGCATTGAGAACAGTGTGAAGGTGGAATTCACGCTAAGGGCCCATGTGTCATATACTTTGCGTTTGCAGATGTTTTAGATGCATTTGCTTACATTTTGTTGACTTAGTTCCTGATTGAGTTTTTTTGTTCCATTGTCTATGGATGCACCTTGTATCAACATGCAAATTACATGGGCTGTGCTGCAGTGTAGCATATTGTGTATAGCCACATGTGGTAGTCCATGCAATAATGTGATGAGGGTGTGATTGGTCTGTTACACAGATGTGTGTGTTACAGAGTCAACAGCATGCAAATAGTTGCACATCGTGCATATGTACTGTATGTATGTGCGACAACAGTGTATCCACATATGTATGGCAGTCAGTACAATGCAATAGTTGTGGTTTGTGATTGTGAATTGTGTTTTCTTATGTGATGTGTGAAGTTGTCTTACAGAGCATAATATTCAACATGACGTACATAGCTCAGGCATTGTTGATCATGGCTGAACAATGCTACCTAGGAAATGTCACCCAACAACTGTCTCTGAATGTAGATTTGGCGTGCCATCATCCAGAACCCAGATTCCACTGCCAGGATTCTTGTGTGTGGCCTACACATATGTCTGACATGTGTACATCTTTGGTACATACTGTGTATGACACACTCTGCCTAAATTCCACCCAGATTATGTTTTGACCACAAATGTTTGATTAAACTCATCACATTTAGCAATTGTTGTTTTTGTAGTGTGGTGGACCTGCAGCCCTAGCTGCATATGTTCTCATCCATATTGATGTGCATTCCACAGACGTGTCTGTGCAAAGTGTGAGGTCATGTATATCCTGTGTCAGGATTGGGCCCCATGGCAGTGGCAGGACTGATTACCATGAACGTACTACGCAGGCCTAACTTCTTACACTGCTTGTCATACCTGGGCTAACTATGATGACCATTGTTACCAATGATGCCCCCCTTGTCACACATGCTCCATGCAGCCATTGCAACTCTCACACTGAGGTGTGACAGTGTTCTGTTCCAACATTACTGTCTTACTGACATCCACTCCTTGCATACCTCCTATTTGGACATGTTGTAGCTGTGTGTGATGAGCTATTGATGAACAAGTTGGCAATGTGGATGTAATTCATATGTTGTGGTCCATAGATTGTGTCCTTCAGTTGTCACATACCAGTGATGAGGCTATTAGTGATGTGTGTGATGGTAGCAGTACAATCTTACGCATCACATACGATGTTGCAACAGTACTTTTCAGATTAGTATTTGTAATATGCTCCCTGAGGTTAGACTCATAATCCAATATATGTTGTGGAGATTTAAGATACCAAAGCAGGATTGTTTCAATAAGTGAGGTGTTTATTTACAATATGTACAAGGCGAGTTAAGTGATTTTTAAGTGAAGAAGTCATCAACTATGTGCTGTCTGCGGCATATCCCAGCAGCTGTGTTGTGCTGTTCCCCCTCATTTTCTTCACCACCATCCTCCTCCTCCTTCTCCTCAGGCAGGTCATCAACCTGCTCATACAAGGGGGGAGTTCATCTGCACACATATGTTGTGTAGGATAGCACATGTCATCATGCTCTTGCAGACAATGTGTGGGGCAGGCACCTGAATCCTGACTTGGGATGCCAAATGTCCTCTCCACATTATTCCATGTCATCCGATGCCCCTCATTATATGCACGCTCTGCTGATGTGTTTGAGTTGGCAAATGGGGTCATAATCCATGGCTGTATGCCATAACCCTCATCTGCTACAAACAATTAAAGGAGTAAGTTTTGTTAAGGCTTACAACAGGTTTGTCATGTAGCATGGCAGTTGATATTTTGAGCTGGTTATATCTCATATGTGTTTGTGGTATGGTATGACTTCCTGGCCTTGTATGAGGTCTTCTCAGCACTGTGTTGTTGGACATGACAATCTTGAGTTTGGCTCAAGGACCTGGGACATATAATTTGGATTCCTAACTGATTGTCAATATGTATGTACCATGCGTTGTATAGTGCCCCTTTGTATCAGTGTGCTATCACTAGAGGGGACATGACACATCCTCATAACACAATGGGGTCAGATGTGGTGGCAACATGGTAGCACTACAGAGCCTGGACATCCATCCATTTTGACATGTGTTATTTCAGATGATGTGCAACATTTAGGCCCATTGAACTGAATAAGTAACAATGCAAAACACGTCTCCAACATTGGCAGTACTGTCCTGCAACATTGTGACTACGCAAGAATGTCCCATGTGTGACATGTTACTAGGCAATCCTTTGTTGTCTTCTGCTCCAGTAGCTAATATGCAGCTGTGCACCTACACTACCAACCTTGCACCAGGGTACTTGGCTAGCTCCCCCGTGGAGGTGGATGTATCTGTGCAGGAAGGGGCACCGCCCTATGCATATGCCGTTTTGATGGCCAATTAGCTCTTTCTGTGTGTGCAGCAGTATGCAGCACGCATTAGTGGCACATTCATATGAGTTCAAAGCACAGTCTACTTCCTTATTGCAAACTGCAAACAACACCCCTTGGGTGGTGTTTGATGTTGGCACTGCCTCAGGTTTTAGGTGACACCTACATATGAGTCAGCATCATCATGCTGTGTATCTTTTGGTGACTGACCTGCATCAGCACACATTGCACGCCCTTTCCACACTACATACTGCATGGGAGGGTGGCCGATTTACAATGTGGCTTCGAGTCACAAAAAAGTGATCATCTGCCAAGTTGTACATACAGTGCAGGCCATGACAATGGCTCTGGGGGCTGTGACATAGGTCCCTTGGTGATCCTGAGTGGCAGCTAATGTTTGTGGAAGTCATCAGGAGTCCAAGGGTTTATATCCCAGTGTCTCTCCCGTCTTCCAACAAATGATTCAGCATTTATACTGTCAACACATGCACAGTGCAGGCTATGGCGTGATCATGAACAGATCCCAGTTGGCAATGGGGGATAGTTTGTGTAAAGAAATGGCTCCCTGTTGCAGTTACCCCCCACTTTTTGCCTGATACTGATGCTGACTTGACTGAGAAGTGTGCTGGGACCCTGCTAACCAGGCCCCAGCACCAGTGTTCTTTCACCTAAAATGTGCTTTTGATTCCACAATTGGCACACCCTGGCATCCAGGTAAGTCCCTTGTAACTGGTACCCCTGGTACCAAGGGCCCTGATGCCAGGGAAGGTCTCTAAGGGCTGCAGCATATCTTATGCCACCCTGGGGACCCCTCACTCAGCACAGACACACTGGCCCTCATTCTGACCTTGGTGGTCGGCGGAGAGGCGGCGGTCGGACCGCGAACAGACCGGCGGTCAAAAAAATGGCATTCTGACCGCGGCGGGCACCGCCGCGATCGACCGCCACTTCCCCACTCCGACAGCCACGGCGGTCATGACCGACGGGCTGGAGTCTGCGCACTCCGGTCCGGCGGTCGACCCAAGACCGCCAACGGTATCATGACCCTGCTTACCGCCGCGGTTTCTGGCGGTCGGGAACCGCCATGCGAACCATGGCGGTAGGCACTATCGGGGCCAGGGAATTCCTTCCCTGGCACTGATAGGGGTCTCCCCCACCCCCCACTGCCCCCCCGAGTCCTCCCCCCACACCCTCCACCCCCCTGCCACCCCCCAGAGGTGGTACGAACCCCCTCCCCACCCCCACCCCGACATGCACATACACGCACCCCGACATGCACACACCCCCAACATGCACATATACACACCCCCTACACACACACATACACAACGGGGACACATACCCGCACACATACATGCCGACATGCGCACCCGCCGAACTACACACATTGCCCATAGGCACAGCAGCACTCCCCGCCCGCATGCACGCACTCACACACCCCCTCTACACACTCACACGCACACCCCCATGCACGCACACATCACACAACACCCCCCCACCCCCTCCCCTCACGGACGATCAACTTACCTTGTGCGTTGGTCCTCCGGGAGGCGACAGGACCCATGGGGAGGTGACCACCAACAGAAGACCGCCAACAGAAGACCGCCACACAGAAATGTGGGTCGTAATTCTGTGGGCGGTGTTCTGCTGGCGTGGCGGTGGAGGTTGACCAGTCTCCACCTTCCCGCCGACCGCCAGTGTGGCTGCTGGCGGTTTTCCGGCGGAACGCTCCCAGTGGTCGGAATGCGCACAGCGGCATACCGCCGCGGTCGGCGGTCTTCACCGCGGCGGTAACTCGGCGGTCTTGCGAAAAGACCGCCAAGGTCAGAATTACCCCCACTGTTTGCCAGCTTGTGTGTGCTGGTGAGAACAAAACGAGTAAGTCGACATGGCACTCCCCTCAGGGTGCCATGCCAACCTCCCACTGCCTGTGGCATAGGTAAGTCACCCCTCTAGTAGGCCTTACAGCCCTAAGGCAAGGTGCACTATACCACAGGTGAGGGCATATGTGCATGAACACTATGCCCCTACAGTGTCTAAGGAAAACCTTAGACATTGTAAGTGCAGGGTAGCCATAAGAGTATATGGGCTGGGAGTCTGTCAAAAACGAACTCCACAGCTCCATAATGGCTACACTGAATACTGGGAAGTTTGGTATCAAACTTCTCAGAATAATAAACCCACACTGATGCCAGTGTTGGATTTATTAAAAAATGCACACAGAGAGCATCTTAGAGATGCCCCCTATATTTTACCCAATTGTTCAGTGTAGGCTGACTGGTTCCAGCAGCCTGCCACAACCGAGACATGTTGCTGGCCCCATGGGGAGAGTGCCTTTGTCACTCTGAGGCCAGTAACAAAGCCTGCACTGGGTGGAGATGCTAACACCTCCCCAAGGCAGGAGCTGTAACACCTGGCGGTGAGCCTCAAAGGCTCACCCCTTTGTCACAGCACCGCAGGACACTCCAGCTTAGTGGAGTTGCCCGCCCCCTCCGGCCACGGCCCCCACTTTTGGCGGCAAGGCTGGAGGAAACAAAGAAAACAACAAGGAGGAGTCACTGGCCAGTCAGGACAGCCCCTAAGGTGTCCTGAGCTGAGGTGACTCTAACTTTTAGAAATCCTCCATCTGGCAGATGGAGGATTCCCCCAATAGGATTAGGGATGTGACCCCCTCCCCTTGGGGGGAGGCACAAAGAGGGTGTACTCACCCTCAGGGCTAGTAGCCATTGGCTACTAACCCCCCAGACCTAAACACGCCCTTAAATTTAGTATTTAAGGGCTCCCCTGAACCTAAGAATTTAGATTCCTGCAACTACAAGAAGAAGGACTGCTGAGCTGAAAAACCCCTGCAGAGGAAGAACAGAAGACACCAACTGCTTTGGCCCCAGACTTACCGGCCTGTCTCCTGCCTTCCAAAGAACCCTGCTCCAGCGACGCTTTCCAAGGGACCAGCGACCTCTGAATCCTCTGAGGACTGCCCTGCTTCGAAAAAGACAAGAAACTCCCGAGGACAGCGGCACTGCTCCAAAAGAACTGCAACTTTGTTACAAGGAGCAGATTTAAAGACCCCTGCAACTGCCCGCAAGAAGCGTGAGACTTGCAACACTGCACCCGGCGACCCCGACTCGACTGGTGGAGAACAACCAACTCAGGGAGGACCCTCCGGCGACTCTACGACTGTGAGTAACCAAAGTTGTCCCCCCTGAGCCCCCACAGCGACGCCTGCAGAGGGAATCCCCAGGTTCCCCCTGACCGCAACTGTCTGAACTCCATTTCCCGACGGCTGGAAAAGACCCTGCACCCGCAGCCCCCAGCCCCTAAAGAAACGGAACTTCTGTGCAGGAGTGACCCCCAGGAGGCCCTCTCCCTTGCCCAGGTGGTGGCTACCCCGAGGAGCCCCCCCCCCTTGCCTGCCTGCATCGCTGAATAGACCCCTTGGTCTCCCATTGAAACCTGAAGGAAACCCGACGCGTGTTTGCACACTGCACCCGGCCGCCCCCGCGCTGCTGAGGGTGTACTTTCTGTGCTACTTCGTGTCCCCCCCGGTGCCCTACAAAACCCCCCCCTGGTCTGCCCTCCGAAGACGCGGGTACTTACCTGCTGGCAGACTGGAACCGGGGCACCCCCTTCTCTCCATTCAAGCCTATGTGTTTTGGGCACCTCTTTGACCTTTGCACCTGACCGGCCCTGAGCTGCTGGTGTGATAACTTTGGGGTTGCTCTGAACCCCCAACGGTGGGCTACCTTGGACCAAAAACTGAAACCTGTAAGTGACTTACTTACCTGTTAAAACTAACAATAACTTACCTCCCCCAGGAACTGTGAAAATTGCAGTGTCCACTTTTAAAACAGCTTATTGTGTTTTATGTAAAAAGTATACATGCTAAAGTAATGATTCAAAGTTCCTAGAGTACTTACCTGCAATACCTTTCAAATGAGATATTACATGTAAAATTTGAACCTGTGGTTCTTAAAATAAACTAAGAAAATATATTTTTCTATAACAAAACCTATTGGCTGGATTTGTCTCTGAGTGTGTGTTCCTCATTTATTGCCTGTGTGTATGTACAACAAATGCTTAACACTACTCCTTTGATAAGCCTACTGCTCGACCACACTACCACAAAATAGAGCATTAGTATTATCTCTTTTTACCACTATTTTACCTCTAAGGGGAACCCTTGGACTCTGTGCATGCTATTCCTTACTTTGAAATAGCACATACAGAGCCAACTTCCTACATTGGTGGATCAGCGGTGGGGTACAAGACTTTGCATTAGCTGGACTACTCAGCCAATACCTGATCACACGACAAATTCCAAAAATTGTCATTAGAAATTGATTTTTGCAATTTGAAATTTTTCTAAATTCTTTAAAGTCCTGCTAGGGCCTTGTGTTAGTCCCTGTTAGCATTGCTTTTAGAGTTTAAAAGTTTGGTAAAAGTTTGAATTAGATTCTAGAACCAGTTTTAGTTTCTTAAAAAGTATTCCAACTTTTAGAAGAATAATGTCTAGTACAGATATGAATGTGGTGGAACTCGACACCACACCTTACCTCCATCTCCAGATGAAAGAGCTAAGGTCACTCTGTACAATAAGAAAAATAACAATGGGCTCCAGACCTTCCAAACTACAGCTCCAGGAGCTGTTGGCAGAGTATGATAGAGCCAACCCCTCTGTGGATGGCAACACAGAGGATGATGATAGTGACTTGGAGGGTGATTCCCCCCCACCAGTCCTATCTAGGGAGAACAGGACTTCTCAAGCCCTGACTCCAACAATAATAGTCAGAGATGCTGGCTCCCTCACAGGAGGGACCAGCACCTCTGAAATCACTGAGGATAACTCCAGTGAAGAGGACATCCAGTTAGCCAGGATGGCCAAAAGATTGGCTTTGGAAAGACAGATCCTAGCCATAGAAAGGGAAAGACAAGAGATGGGCCTAGGACCCATCAATGGTGGCAGCAACATAAATAGGGTCATAGATTCTCCTGACATGTTGAAAATCCCCAAAGGGATTGTAACAAAATATGAAGATGGTGATGACATCACCAAATGGTTCACAGCTTTTGAGAGGGCTTGTGTAACCAGAAAAGTGAACAAATCTCACTGGGGTGCTCTCCTTTGGGAAATGTTCACTGGAAAGTGTGGGGATAGACTCCTCACACTCTCTGGAAAAGATGCAGAATCTTATGACCTCATGAAGGGTACCCTGATTGAGGGCTTTGGATTCTCCACTGAGGAGTATAGAATTAGATTCAGGGGGGCTCACAAATCCTCGAGCCAGACCTGGGTTGATTTTGTAGACTACTCAGTGAAAACACTGGATGGTTGGGTAACTGGAAATGAAGTGCATGACTATGTTGGGCTTTATAATTTGTTTATGAAAGAACACATTTTAAGTAACTGCTTCAATGAAAAGTTGCATCAGTATCTGGTAGACCTAGGTCCAATTTCTCCCCAAGAATTGGGAAAGAAGGCAGACCACTGGGTCAAGACTAGGGTAACCAAAACTTCCACTGGGGTTGACCAAAAGAAAGGGGTTACAAAGACTCCCCAGGAGAAAGTGGGTGGCACTAGAAACAAAGAAAAAGAGTCCTCTGTAGGCCCCCAAAAACCCGAACAGGTGGGTGGGCCCCAAGACACAACCCAAAACAACGGTGGGTACCAGGGTAAGAACTGGGATGCCACTAAGGCATGGTGCCATAACTGTAAACAGACAGGGCACCACACCAAGGACACGTCTTGTCCCAAAAACAAACCCCCTAGCAAAATCCCGGGGTGACCAGTGTAGCCATTGGGGATGACTCCTCAGATGAGGAGGTCTTCATAGCCTTCAACTGGAAAAAGGGCCCCACAGGTGAGTTGGAGATTCCAGAGGGAAGTAGACACTTCCACCACCTACTGGTGAATGGAATCCCAGCCACTGCCCTGAGAGACACTTGTGCCAGTCACACTATTGTGCATGACAGGCTGGTGTTCTCAAACCAGTACATCCCAGGTGAGGCTGCCAGAGTAAGAGTTAGCCCAGACAGGGTCACTTGCAGGCCAGTGGCTTTTGTGCCCATAGAAGTGGGTGGGACTTTTAGCTGGAGAAGGGTGGTAGTCAGTACAGACCTCCCCCTTGATTGTCTCCTTGGAAATGACTACCCAGAGGTTAGTCAGAGCCCAAGAGAGGAACTGGTCCAGTGCCAGTCCTCTCCCAAGGATTCTGGAGTGCCTGCCTCTGCAGTAAATGCAAGTAGGCCCCAGAAGAAAAAGAAAAGGAAACAGAGTAGGAAAGGTGGACAACCTTTAGCCAAGGTTCCAGCAAGCCAAGGAGATTCTGCTCCAGTAGGGGAGAACCCCAAAAGTGGCTCTGATAAAGTCCAACCTGACCCAAAAGAAGTCCTGGCTAGTCAGGCAACTTTTAAGTCTGAGTGGGTGGCCCCTCAGCTAACAGAAGAAAGAGTGGAAGAAGGGTGTTTACTACAAGATGTGGTAACCCCCCACTCCAATACAGCAGACAGGCACCCTGAACCCAAAGAAGCCTGTAACTTAGCCCCTTCCCTTGTAGGTGAAGAGCTAAAGGTGTGGTTCTGGGCACTGACAGCTGTCAGTGGCCTCTGCTGGGTGTTAGCCTTTATGGCTGCACTATCCTTGGCATGGTGGTCAGACCCCATGCCAAATAGCAAATTAGGCCCCCTGACCCTGTTGGTCATGGTGGGGTTACTCCAGCTCTGGGTAACCTCTTTGGGTAAGCTAGGGGTGACCCTGGCTAAAATAAGATTAGCAGAGGTAGATACCTCTAACCCCAAAATAGAGAGAATGGGTGAAGACATTAAAAGCACAGACAAGAGGCAGTTCAGATTAGGTCCTATCACTGTGGAAGTGGGTCAGTTCCCCAGAGGGAATGACCTGGACAGGAGGATGTAAGGCAGAGTAGGCCCTGCAACAAACCAGCCTATTTCCTCTACTCTTCCTCGCCTGACAGACTAGGAAGACTCTCCCAGCTTTGGCTGAGTCTCCTGACCTGTGGGCTGGGGGGGGGGCTTGTGTAAAGAAATGGCTCCCTGTTGCAGTTACCCCCACTTTTTGCCTGATACTGATGCTGACTTGACTGAGAAGTGTGCTGGGACCCTGCTAACCAGGCCCCAGCACCAGTGTTCTTTCACCTAAAATGTGCTTTTGATTCCACAATTGGCACACCCTGGCATCCAGGTAAGTCCCTTGTAACTGGTACCCGTGGTACCAAGGGCCCTGATGCCAGGGAAGGTCTCTAAGGGCTGCAGCATATCTTATGCCACCCTGGGGACCCCTCACTCAGCACAGACACACTGCTTGCCAGCTTGTGTGTGCTGGTGAGAACAAAACGAGTAAGTCGACATGGCACTCCCCTCAGGGTGCCATGCCAACCTCCCACTGCCTGTGGCATAGGTAAGTCACCCCTCTAGTAGGCCTTACAGCCCTAAGGCAGGGTGCACTATACCACAGGTGAGGGCATATGTGCATGAACACTATGCCCCTACAGTGTCTAAGCAAAACCTTAGACATTGTAAGTGCAGGGTAGCCATAAGAGTATATGGGCTGGGAGTCTGTCAAAAACGAACTCCACAGCTCCATAATGGCTACACTGAATACTGAGAAGTTTGGTATCAAACTTCTCAGAATAATAAACCCACACTGATGCCAGTGTTGGATTTATTAAAAAATGCACACAGAGAGCATCTTAGAGATGCCCCCTATATTTTACCCAATTGTTCAGTGTAGGCTGACTGGTTCCAGCAGCCTGCCACAACCGAGACATGTTGCTGGCCCCATGGGGAGAGTGCCTTTGTCACTCTGAGGCCAGTAACAAAGCCTGCACTGGGTGGAGATGCTAACACCTCCCCCAGGCAGGAGCTGTAACACCTGGCGGTGAGCCTCAAAGGCTCACCCCTTTGTCACAGCACCGCAGGACACTCCAGCTTAGTGGAGTTGCCCGCCCCCTCCGGCCACGGCCCCCACTTTTGGCGGCAAGGCTGGAGGAAACAAAGAAAACAACAAGGAGGAGTCACTGGCCAGTCAGGACAGCCCCTAAGGTGTCCTGAGCTGAGGTGACTCTAACTTTTAGAAATCCTCCATCTTGCAGATGGAGGATTCCCCCAATAGGATTAGGGATGTGACCCCCTCCCCTTGGGGGGAGGCACAAAGAGGGTGTACTCACCCTCAGGGCTAGTAGCCATTGGCTACTAACCCCCCAGACCTAAACACGCCCTTAAATTTAGTATTTAAGGGCTCCCCTGAACCTAAGAATTTAGATTCCTGCAACTACAAGAAGAAGGACTGCTGAGCTGAAAAACCCCTGCAGAGGAAGAACAGAAGACACCAACTGCCTTGGCCCCAGACTTACCGGCCTGTCTCCTGCCTTCCAAAGAACCCTGCTCCAGCGACGCTTTCCAAGGGACCAGCGACCTCTGAATCCTCTGAGGACTGCCCTGCTTCGAAAAAGACAAGAAACTCCCGAGGACAGCGGCACTGCTCCAAAAGAACTGCAACTTTGTTACAAGGAGCAGATTTAAAGACCCCTGCAACTCCCCGCAAGAAGCGTGAGACTTGCAACACTGCACCCGGCGACCCCGACTCGACTGGTGGAGAACAACCAACTCAGGGAGGACCCTCCGGCGACTCTACGACTGTGAGTAACCAAAGTTGTCCCCCCTGAGCCCCCACAGCGACGCCTGCAGAGGGAATCCCCAGGTTCCCCCTGACCGCGACTGTCTGAACTCCATTTCCCGACGGCTGGAAAAGACCCTGCACCCGCATCCCCCAGCCCCTAAAGAAACGGAACTTCTGTGCAGGAGTGACCCCCAGGAGGCCCTCTCCCTTGCCCAGGTGGTGGCTACCCCGAGGAGCCCCCCCCTTGCCTGCCTGCATCGCTGAAGAGACCCCTTGGTCTCCCATTGAAACCTGAAGGAAACCCGACGCGTGTTTGCACACTGCACCCGGCCGCCCCCGCGCTGCTGAGGGTGTACTTTCTGGGCTACTTTGTGTCCCCCCCGGTGCCCTACAAAACCCCCCCTGGTCTGCCCTCCGAAGACGCGGGTACTTACCTGCTGGCAGACTGGAACCGGGGCACCCCCTTCTCTCCATTCAAGCCTATGTGTTTTGGGCACCTCTTTGACCTTTGCACCTGACCGGCCCTGAGCTGCTGGTGTGATAACTTTGGGGTTGCTCTGAACCCCCAACGGTGGGCTACCTTGGACCAAAAACTGAAACCTGTAAGTGACTTACTTACCTGTTAAAACTAACAATAACTTACCTCCCCCAGGAACTGTGAAAATTGCACTGTGTCCACTTTTAAAACAGCTTATTGTGTTTTATGTAAAAAGTATACATGCTAAAGTAATGATTCAAAGTTCCTAGAGTACTTACCTGCAATACCTTTCAAATGAGATATTACATGTAAAATTTGAACCTGTGGTTCTTAAAATAAACTAAGAAAAGATATTTTTCTATAACAAAACCTATTGGCTGGATTTATCTCTGAGTGTGTGTTCCTCATTTATTGCCTGTGTGTATGTACAACAAATGCTTAACACTACTCCTTTGATAAGCCTACTGCTCGACCACACTACCACAAAATAGAGCATTAGTATTATCTCTTTTTACCACTATTTTACCTCTAAGGGGAACCCTTGGACTCTGTGCATGCTATTCCTTACTTTGAAATAGCACATACAGAGCCAACTTCCTACAGTTTGTAAATATATCCCTTGCATGAGCCATGCCACAGTGTTTTCAATTCCCTCAATTATGCTGTCAGACCATCTTAACCTTTATAGATTAGTGGACTCCTGTTTACCAGGTAGGTTATTGATAAATTTATGGGTAGGATAGTTAATGACTAGTTCAATAACTTGTGAGCGATGGTGACTATCCAGTTTTCCTTCAACCTAAAATGGGTAAAGAGGAACATAGATGTCATGGTGAAGTCAGTAGTGGAATATAATGTTCACAAGTGATCAGACCATGCTCTGGGACAATCAGCCTTGAATCTCCTGTTTAGCACTCTCAGGCCATGTGCTTCCATTTCTTTTCCCTCAAATTCACTCTTAATATCTCTTCATCTTCATATAATTCCTGCCTGACTTGGACTGTACCAACAGAGGTCCTGTTGGATTTTGATTTTGTCATTAAGTGTTTGGCATCAGCTTCATGTTAAAGTCTCCAGATACTAAGATACTCAGTTGTGGTTCATTGTGGATGCTTTTTGTGAGGAGGTTGATTAAGTCTGATGAGTGGCCGTTCCTTGATCTGCTGTGTGGATGAATAAATACATTGACAAGCATAAAAGGGGTGTGTGACTCTGAGTCCACGTCTCAGACCTTTAGCACATGTTCATCATTGTTAGCCACTTGTTCAGTCTCCATTTTTACGGGCGAACGCAAAGCGCTCTGTACCGTGTTGTAATCGCTCTTTGGGCTTCAAACCACACCCATGTTACATCAGTGTCTTTCATTGGTTCGTGGGCTTGCCTTTTAAAATCTGCTTGCTTTCATTAGTGAAAGACATGCATAAATCATGCCTTTTCTGGAGTTTAGCCCTCCTCGAGCACAGCGACCAAGTACTGAAAACATACGAGGTTCGCTGTTTTCTGTCCAGTTTCTGGACTACTTTTTCTCTTTTTTCAAAGCACAATCTCCCTGGGCAGAATTTGAGCGCTTTGCATTACATCGACCCTGTTACATAGTTAATTGCACTTTTGCTGGTTATGAAGATAAGTACACTTTTGCCAGTTACATGGATAATTGCACTTTTGCTGATAGGTTTCACTGCGAGCGAACTTTTATTTCTGTTTGTGTGTCTGCTTTGCACTGATGGCGATAGTCAGCTCGCTTATGTGAAACTTTAACTTTTCAGTTTATATGGAAAGGAAAGTCCAATTAGTTATGTGAAACTGTTTTATTTTCATTTTCAATTTATGGGACAGGAAAAGTCTGGTTATTGCTCTAGCTCAAGCAAACGCGAGACCGGTTGCATTGCAAATGCTTTTTAAAGATGAAGCTACATAGAGTGCTAAACCCTCCTGCCCCCCGTAGCTAAAGTGATAGACCTGAAAAATCACTGGAATGCCAAGACAAATCAATTATGCATCCTGACCTGTGCCCTAATCAATGTGAGATCCTTAAGTCAGAACAGAGTCCACATATATTACCTAATAATATAAGACTCCAAACTGTACATTCTCTTCCTCATGGAAACCTGACTGGGAGTTGATGCTTTGCTGATAACGCATGAGGTATATTGAACCGTATTAAAAAATCGGTGGTATGGGGGCACACTGTTTGACTGGGAATGGAGTGGGCTGCTGCTCGTCCGATCTCCTTGTTCTTATGGGCCTTAAAGCCTGTTTCTGCTCACCTTTGCGGCTCCACCAACACCCAGCCGCATGTACCAATTCACCAATGGGCCAGGACCCACTGTGAGCTGACAATTGCTGCCTAGTTCCCTCTCAGCAGGAACAGCACTGGCCCGCTTGTCCCTGTGTTGGGGCTTAGGCACCATTTTGCGCTGGTGGCATGGCGTGACCAGTAAGGCTCCGGAGTGTACAGAACAATGAACCTGAAAGAGCAGAGGCGTGTCCAGTAACCAAAGCTGCCAAATTGTACCCTCCTCCATGCCTCAGCAGATGACTTGGGGTGTGCTAAGCACTACAGTGGTGCAGCCTGATGGACCACCAAGAGTGGTGTGCTCCATCTTGGCTGCAGTGAGGTTCCAGTTCGTAGTCCTGCTCACTGGCCTCACATAGCGGTCTCCAGAAGTGACCTCCAGGTTGCCTCCCCACATCTGCGCAGATTGATGCTAACGAAGCTAGCACCCTGCCTGTGGATGCGGTGATGTGGTTGTTTTGGGCTGCAGTTGAATGTGACAACAGCCTAGAGTGCAGAAGGAGCAGCCTGCGGGGGCCCGAGGACTGAGATGCTGTTGAGCTGCGGAGCTGGGTAGTGGCGGGCCTAGGGGGTCGTGAGACGTAGATGCTTCTGGAAGCTTCCGGGGGCCCACCCATGACTTCCTGCCTCACTACATTTCATGACCCTGGTGAGCCCTGGCAGAGATATAGAAGGGACCTTAGCACCTTGGCCACACTCTGGAGCTCCGCCACAGACTAGGCCTGACTGATGTGAACTAATGGCCTACCTCATCCCCGACAGTGTAGAAGAAGCCAACTGTGCCACTGTCTGTGGCACCAGCCTCTGGGAACCTGTCTGACCACCTCCCTGCATGACTTATCAAGTTACCTACCTGAACCCCTTTGTGATCCTCTTTCTGGATGTTACCTCCTTGGTGTTCTGCAGGGCTACTGCAGTGGGATTGGATGGGACTCATGCTTGGGGGCTGTTACAGTAATTACAGTAGTATTGACTACAAGAGCTGTATTCACTATCTTACCGTTGTGGGTACAAGAGTGGATGACCTAGAGTGAATGATGGATTCGCATGCGGATGACCAAGAAATGCTGTGGCGACTGATGACCACCATAGAGAAACCACAGTTTGAACTACAGGCCAAACAGGAGGACCTCGAGAACCACAGCCTCCACAACTGCCTGTGCATTAAGGGGGTTCCCTGGGGTGCTGATGAGGGAACATTATGACACTCACAAGAGACCTGCTGCAGGCAATCTGGGGAGGGCTGGAGGACCAAACCGTGATCCTGTTAGGGCACAGCACATTGCAGCAATGGCTGGCTGCCCCAACGGCTTCCCTTGATAAGGCACACAGCATTACAGCAATGGCTGGCTGCCCTGATGGCACCTCTGATATTCTTACCAGAGTCCACTTCTTCCAAAACAAGGAAACCATTTTGAGGGAAGCATGTGCGGTAGTAGACACTATCTTCCGAAGACACAGAGTACAAATCTTCTAGGACCTTTCTTCGTTGATTCTTAAAAAGAGGCAAGATTTAAAGTCTATCATGGATAAGCTACGTGACCAGGGTATTAAATACCAATGTGCTTACGCATTTGGGCTACTCTTTCAGTGGAATGGCAAACAGAGAATGGTGAGGTCTCTGATGGAGGCCAAACGTATGCTGGGCCTGCCTCAGGGGTCACACGAATGGGACCCCTCGTCCCCCACCTGAGAGACCCAATGGATGACACCCTGTCAAACAAACTGTGTGTGGCTATGACCCAGACCGCACTCCAAAGCTAGAGCCCTTCACAAAGCTAAGTAACACATTATATCACACCTGTACAACATGAAACAGAAATCCTCCTAACCTCCCACCGGTAAAGCATGATCACCAATGCAACTTCTTTATTTTTTCTGATTCTTACCACTTTTTTATTTCTATTCACAGATTTCTGCCCTAACCCTGCCATCCTGTTCTCCTCCCCCTTCTGGGGCTTTTCTTCATTGAGGGTGGTTCCTCTGCAGAGACTGGTGAGTCCTTCCATCCATCCATTAAGGAAGTGGTCCACCATGTTCGGCCCTGTTGGCCCCTTCAATTTATTGACGCTTAGAACGTTCCTGTTAAGCCTCCTAGTATGCACCTCATTGGAACTGGGGATCGAACATAGTATTGCTATGACCTGTTTTGGCTGAAGCTGTAGGGGACTGTAGGGGGCACCCCTGATGCAGTCCCTTTTCTTCACTCCTCTGCCGGGTGGCCTAGCACTGTGTCTTGACCCACCATTTCCTGACTCTGAACTGAGAAGTGGGTCTGAGATTACTCACTGAATGGACTTGGGACACTTCCCCTCTCCCGGCCCACCTCTCCTCATTCTGAGAAGCTAGGTAAGTTTCACCCTCTGATCCTTGCACTGACCTGTTGGGGCCTGCCTGTTGAGATTGGACCCCTTTCTCAACGAGACTTGTCTGCCCAATGCCCCTCTTGTCTTCACGCCTCCCAACTGCAGGGGTCATGGTTCAAGCAGAAGCACCACAAACCTGATCTGAGCCGGGTGCAGCCTGGACCATCTGTAACTGCTAGGCTCCTCCTATCTGGAGTTAGCCAGCCCACCTCAGAACCACACTCATTTACTAAGGGGCAAATCTACGAGTGACAGCGCAGTCATCTCCCTCTGGTCTATATCCTCCTCTTCAGACATGAGCAGCAAGAGCGAGCCACCCTCAAGGGCCCTTGGGACCCCCATCACCCTTCTTATCACACAGGACTACAAGAAGAAATTCCTAGACAACATTTACCTTCAGATTGGCTCACTCAAAATTGACTACAAGAGCTGTATTCACTATCTTACCGTTGTGGGTACAAGAGTGGATGACCTAGAGTGAATGATGGATTCGCATGCTGATGACCAAGAAATGCTGTGGCGACTGATGACCACCCTAGAGAAACCACCGATTAAACTACAGGCCAAACAGGAGGACCTCGAGAACCACAGCCTCCACAACTGCATGTGCATTAAGGGGGTTCCGTGGGGTGCTGATGAGGGAACATTAAGACACTCACAAGAGACCTGCTGCAGGCAATCTGGGGAGGGGTGGAGGACCAAACCCTGATCCTGTTAGGGCACAGCACATTGCAGCAATGGCTGGCTGCCCCGACGGCTCCCCTTGAGAAGGCACACAGCATTACAGCAATGGCTGGCTGCCCTGATGGCACCTCTGATATTCTTACCAGAGTCCACTT
Source organism: Pleurodeles waltl (assembly GCF_031143425.1). NCBI lineage: Eukaryota > Metazoa > Chordata > Amphibia > Caudata > Salamandridae > Pleurodeles > Pleurodeles waltl. Next base: position 619,285,083 of record NC_090437.1, on the reverse strand, counting down.
CTTCCAAAACAAGGAAACCATTTTGAGGGCAGCATGTGCGGTAGTAGACATCATCTTCCGAGGACACAGAGTACAAATCTTCTAGGGCCTTTCTTTGTTGATTCTTAAAAAGAGGCAAGACTTAAAGTCTATCATGGATAGGCTACGTGACCAGGGTATTAAATACCAATGTGCTTACGCATTTGGGCTACTCTTTCAGTGGAATGGCAAACAGAGAATGGTGAGGTCTCTGATGGAGGCCAAACGTATGCTGGGCCTGCCTCAGGGGTCACACGAATGGGACCCCTCGTCCCCCACCTGAGAGACCCAATGGATGACGCCCTGTCAGACAAACTGTGTGTGGCTATGACCCAGACCGCACTCCAAAGCTAGAGCCCTTCACAAAGCTAAGTAACACACTATATCACACCTGCACAACATGAAACAGAAATCCTCCTAACCTCCCATCGGTAACGCATGATCACCAATGCGACTTCTTTATTTTTTCTGATTCTTACCACTTTTATATTTCTATTCACAGATTTCTGCCCTAACACTGCCATCCTGTTCTCCTCCCCCTTCCGGGGCTTTTCTTCATTGAGGGTGGTTCCTCTGTAGAGACTGGTGAGTCCTTCCATCCATCCATTAATGGAGTGGTCCACCATGTTGGGCCCTGTTGGCCCCTTCAATTTATTGACGCTTAGAACCTTCCTGTTAAGCCTCCTAGTATGCACCTCATTGGAACTGGGGATCGAACATACTATTGCTATGACCTGTTTTGGCCGAAGCTGTTATTCTGCTACAATGCCTGCTCCTCGTAAGTCATGAGGACCCTGACCAACGTGAAGCTCCTGTTCTGAAATCTCCAAGGGCTCAACTCCCCCAGTAAGCATATGTAAAGATAGCAGTATCTTCTCCAGCAAGATCCTGACATAATTTCCCTACAAGAGACACATCTGCTTAGGGATGACTGTCACCAAATGGCCCATCCCAGAAACCCTTTCCAACACTGAGCATACACTAACTGTAAAAGACTAGGCATTTCTATCCTATTTAATTAAACAAAGCTTTTATTTTAAACAGATCAATGTTTCTAGGGCCCCAAGCAGATGGTTCCTGACACTGACGGTCAAGAGGGGGAGAGGACCAGTCTAACCTACCTTAATCTATATGACACTAAACAAGCAGATGGCATATTTTTGGGAAGGTGCTCAAAGACCAACTAGGCACTGCTAAGGGGGAACTCATAGTGGGGGGACATTTTAACCTAGTATGGGACCCTGAGCTCTACAGGAACACAGCGCATTTTCAGGGTACCATGTCCAGACAGCTTAGAGGGAGCGGTTGGACTCTGAACAGGTTGCTGCATGGCGCTACCTACAATAAGACATGAGAGACTACTTTTATTCTCATGTACACCTTTCCTACTCCCATATTGACTATATATTCATTGCCCGCTCCCTCATTTGAGGCCTTGACTACACACGGATATCTGACATCTCCATTTCAGACCAGGCTCACATTGAACTGACAGGGGTGCAACGCACGAACGTGCCACACAGCCTCCCCGCTGGTACCTCTTTCTCAACTCCTACGTGGCCCAGTGGATACGGCCTCTATCAAAGAGGTCATCACCTAATATTTCGTGCTCAATGCCCTCCCATACACCCCCCATATACCTTGGGACAGTTTTAAGACAACTATACAGGATATCATCTCTTCCATCTCTATTGCAAGAGCTCAAGAGGTGCACTTGTTGGAAGCTAACCTCACCAAAAAGATCCCCTTCTTGGAATGTACAGACAAGTAACACCCCTTGGCGTGTACCAAATGGCAGCTGGCTGTGCTGCAGGGCCAACTAAAGGTGCAACAGGTCAACAAAGCCAAACGGTCTCTTCTGGCACTTAAACAAATTTACTATGATGGGGGAGACAAGGTGGGCACCCTCCTTGCCCAGTGATTGCACACCTATATGCTTGATTCTATATCTCCAAAATCCACACAGAGGATTCTGGTTGTGATATTTGAGAGTCTGCCAATCAAGAGACCTTTCAGACGTATCAACACCTCTACACTAGCAATAGGGAAGACCTGTTCAGGACTTGGAGGCATCGTTCCCAGCAGCAGAGCTCTGCAGAACTCTTAAGAAGCTCTCCGTAGGGAAATCTCCAGGCCCAGATGGCTTGCGACTACTTTCTATTAGGTGTTCTTCTCCCAAATGAAAGATGATTTGCTTTGGCTCTATAACTCTTTTATTCACACCACTGGGCTCATGCCAACGATGTCTGCTGCTGAAATCACACTCATTCCCAAGCCTGGCAAAGACCATACCCTCTCTTCAGCGTACTGACTGATAGCTTTGTTGAATACCAATGCTAAAATTTACACTAAAATGTTGGCAAACCGATTCGAGTCCCTTCTGCCTGGTCTGATAGACCCTGACCAAGTTGGTTTCAATAAGTACTGACAAGGTCACAATAATATCAGACATCTTGCCAATATAGTGGAAAAGACCCTTAAGCACAAAATCTCTGCCTTTCTTCTTTCTCTGAATACAGAGAAGGCATTTGATAGGGTGAGCTGGATCTTTTTTGCACACAATTCTCCATAAGATTAATCTGAGTCCCAACATGATTAGCAAATTATGGCCTACTATGCAGCGCATCCTGATAGCACGCAACTCTGACATCTCACCTGAGCTCCTCCAGGCTCCTTCCTGAGCTGGGAAAGGAGCGAATGCAGGATCTTACTGGACCATTTCCAGGGACTGACAATTAAATCATTTGAACAATGTAAAACTGGCTTCAATATCCCTGACACACTACAACACCAATACTTGCAACTGAGTCATTGGGCATTGTCCCCCCCAAGACTTTAAGGGTCACTCGGGCCTTCACAACCTTTGAAACCTTGGTTTGCAACTTCAAAGGGTCACAAGGCCTTATTTCCAAAACAACAGTCCTGCTTGTTCCCTAGCCACCATTCCAAGATGAAATGGGAGCTTGATAGTATCCAGGACATTTCACAGAAACACTGGGAACTTCTGTGGCGTGAAGTCCCCAAAACCGACAGAAGCATCTCCCACCAAGAAACGGCATACAAGCTTATGCTACAATGGTATTACACCCCTGCACACCCACATTCTATCTGCTCTGTATCCACAGTAATTTGCTGGAGGTGCAGAACACAGGACGGAGATTTTCAATACATATGGTAGTCCTGCCCCTCTCATCATAATATACTTGAAAGAAATCCTGGGTCACATCAAAAACACCCTGTGGTACCCGATCTCAGCAGACTATTGCACAGTTATTCTAGGAGCACACTCTGTAACACGCGAGGCAATGACCCACGCAGATTGGTACCTCATATAGCATATGATGATAGCAGCAAAACAGCTCATAGCCTTAGCTTGGAAATCCCCCCATCAGTCCTCCTATCACGGCCTGGTTCACACAGCTTTGGCACACTTTAGCCATGGAGCAATTGTACCATAAACTCTCACTCTCAGAAAATAAATTTACATGCCTCTGGCAGCCCTTAATTGACTACATGTCCCGGATAGAATACCTCTGTTTCATTCTGCTGAGACTTCATGCTATTCACTTGTTTAAGTAAATGCTTGGTGTGGTAGCACAACAGCCTGATGAGCTGTGCCATGGTAGTCTCATGCGGCCCTGACGGTACTTCCCCCTGCCCCTCAGTGTGGCCAAAGTGCGCTCTTCACAGCACAGCTGGAGACTTGTTTGTTAAGTTCCACTTTATTCCCTAACAAAGTTGGGCCTGTTGGCCTCTTTATTCCCATGTCCGGATGCTGCTGGGCAGAGTCCTACAGCCTTTCTTCCACAACCCCCACCTATAGTGGTTCCCCTCCCTTGAGCAGGATAAAGGGTGGTATGGAATGGGCTAAGCCCCCCTGATTATTAGTCAGGTGATACAGACATTGGGTTTCCTTTAACTCTTCCTGGCTGCTTACACCATGGTGCCATCATACATTCTCTCTAGTCAACCTCTTCCTCCACCGGATAGCTACTAGTATATTATATTAACTCTTTGTTTGTATTACATTCTATGTTTGTAAAATAAGCTTTTGCCTTGGCACCTGTAGCTCATGCTATCCTTATATATGGCTGCATTTTTTTATGAAAACTTAATAAACCCATTTGGAAAAAAGAAAATAGGCATTACAAGAAAATTGGAAAAAGTTGATCATAACACTTTACCAACCACCATCATAAAAGGACACAGATCCTTATTAATGCAGTGTTCACCCAATGTAACTTAGTCCACTATAATACAGCTCGTTTACCGATCACCCCCTCATAACAATGCCTATCAGGGTGTCCTTCTGGATTCTAACACAGACATTATCATTGATTGGGAACATTAATCCATTTTGGGTGACTTCAGCACCACAACCCTTACCTCTAACTGTGAAACTCTTGATCTCCAACAGCTAGTCACTGGCCATGCTCTAAATGCAATCACAGCCCTCAAGGCACTGATTTCAGCAACAAGTAGCTTCCCCACAACCTAGAGTGTTCATCACATCATTAACTTCAACCAGAACCTTTCCATCTCATCCACCACCTTTTTTACACAAACACTTACCAGACCATGGGAAAAATTAGCGTGGGTACCTTTTGGAGAGAGCTACCTGCTAAATAACTGGTGGACCCATGGTGACAGTGTTAGTGCGTCTGACCTTATTTGGTTTCTTATTGTTAGATTATAAGGTGACGCGTTAGAAGTTCGATAGATCTTTTGACTAAGCTTAGAGTAGTTCCTACCATAAGACCCAATCCTAAAACAAACCAATGGCAATACCAATCCATAACATCAATAATCTTGGGAGTCAATAATTTCCATGCACAATGACCCCTTGGCATGAATAACCACACCTTTTTAGTTAGAATGTTTATTTCCTTATATTAACAATGCTAGTATCACGCAACTTAGCCTCAAAATCAAATGATAAACAGAAACAATACTGAAATCATCAATAAAGAATCATAATGTAATCAAAGCTTGGACCACTACACATTCTAAAGTTACAGTACATAGCAATGGCAAGAATAACTGTGCAAACGAAATGGCATACATTTAGATTCAGCAAAGAAAAGACATCAACTGTTGTTAATCTTTAGCAAGCATCATCAGTGAGTATCCTAACTAACCTTCTGATTAGAATAGCATGTTTGGGCTTCATGCAAAACAATTTAATCAACAGAAATTTGGAAAACATCTAACTATAGCTCTATCAAAATTAGCGGTTGGTACCTAAGGACAAAAGCAAATAGACATAATAATCAGTAACATCGTCTTTTACCTTGCCTCAGTATGGTTCAGCAAACGGTAACAGTCTTCACCAATTGGACATCTTGTTCAGTCAGTAAAATATCGGAATTCAGCAATGAAGTTCAAGAAAGAGCTGTCTCAAGAATAGACAAAATAGAATGTCTCTTCTAGACAACAAAGTTTAGGAAAGTTAAGCACATCTCGTCTCAGGACGGTCAAGAAGGATAATGCAGAATGGCCCCTCTCCTCTCGGAGCAGTCTGGCTAAGTTACATTCCATAAAAACTATTTCCCACGTTGCTATTGTTCAAGGAATCGTACATTTACGTTTAGTCCAATGAAAATAGAGCCCCAAATCAAAGAATTTACTGAACCCAGTGTTCACATGTCGATGATTGGCTCCTCTTCTGTTTCCGTCGTCGTACTTGTCAGGTAACAATACTGTATTGGCTTATACTTGAGTCATTGCTTCCATTGTCGCTCCTGGGAACCATACCTTTACACACATGAAGTTATACATAGTATCCACAGCTAGTACAACATTTTCTAGCGAGCAGTTCTCATGGGAAACAATTTCAGCTACTAGAATTTGGTAAACGCAGTGGAAAATCACAATTTAATTCTTCAAGCAGCCATCTTATGTTTCGTTTAAGCAATGCAACTTGACATGAGGCCATATAACTAGGTACTAGACCTCGCTAAATTGACGCCTATGATTAATAAAGCAAATACATAATACATAACCATTAATATGACATATTACTACATTCATCCAAATATAAACTCAACATTTTACATTATAATCTGTTTGTAAGTATACTTCGTGATTATTGTTGGTCACTCAAGTAGGCACATTTTCACACTTGTGTATTAATTTTCTACGTTAACTCATTTTCCATGCAGATTCAACATTCAGAATAGATGAATATTTATCAGTAAAATTTTAGCATTGGCAATAGTTAAATAATTCTATCATAGTCTTTCGGAGTGAATCCCGAAGTGAATCCCCGCCAGGTCTCATGAAATCAATAACACCGTTGGAAGGCAGGCTGGCTTAATGTGGATGTAAATTTACAAACATCAGAACCCAGATACACACAACACTGCAGAAAAACTACAACAGGGTCCATCATCTGTTAATCAGAATTCAGACACTACTGCCACTCCTGTTGATCCCCACTTATGAAAATGCTCGATTGTGTGGGTGATGCTTCTCGGTACAAAGTTGCAAGCTTTAGAACATGCTCATTAACCAAATGATTATCAATAACCAACTTGAGTTCAGAAGGCTTTGAAGACATCCATGCTTTCTGTATTATAATACCAACTAGACTAAACTCAGAAGGACCACTGGTCATATTATGCAAGTTGCAGTTTTATATTTCACTCTGTAATGCTTCCCTCTAAAAAGATACATGCAACATAGTTCTCATCTGCAGGCCTATGTGTAGTGATACTTTATGTACCACATTTATGCCATACCTCCAAAACACATGCACCTTGCCTAGTGTATTACCCAGACACCTAACTATAACAAAAGCATATTCACACATGCATTCCAAAGGGATACTCACGAACCCAATGCAGATCGAAGCACTCCACGACCTCACCTGGGTTTTGGATGTTTATACAAAAGAAACAAAATGGAGTACATGGCTGACCAGAAAGCCCCATGTGTCTTGCAAGGGAAATGAAAGTTCTGTACAAATACAAATAGAATGTAATGCAATCTATTTGCAGAGGTCTGTCTTGCTGATACAAAAAGGTACTCAACTGAATTGGAAGAGCAGAAGCTGATAATGGTAGCACACAAAACTTAAAGGAATATGATTTTTATATTAAATTGATAAAATGTGAATGCTACGTACAAGAAGGAGAATGTCTAGGATATGTGCTATCTTCTGGGATAGTAGCAAAGGATCAACGCAACATGCAGCCAGTACAACCTTTTGTACAACTTAATAATCTGAAATATATCCTGTCTGGAGCTGCAGTTTTGCACAGGAGGTTCATGTCTAGATAGTCAACTTTGGTGGCTCCTTCGACTAGACTGTAAAGAAGAGAATGTTGAATTAGAACAAAAACAGAGTAGGTGCTACATGAAGATCACCTCAGGTATCTGTCATGCAGTAACAGCCTAAATGATCACATATTAGAGTCAGAGTGCAAGGACATGGCTTACAAATAGACCTTGTTGCTATGGGGAAACTGATCAACAAAATGTAATTTTGGTTGAGTTTTCAAAATTCCACGCACATTAGCTTCATTTGAGGTGAATAACATTGGCTTTTGAAGAGCTGAAAGCTGCTTTATAGCAAGCGCCACTGCAACAGTAACCAAATTGTTCTCTTCTATCTTCTCCCACATCTGCCTCCTTCACACTTCGTCTCCTTTTCACTCTTTTGCTTTATTCTTTTCCTCTTCCTTTCTCTGGGCCTGAATCACAAAGGTAAACTTAGACCAAAAGTCTAAGTTTAGACTAAAAGTCTAACTTCACTTGTAGTAACGTTAGACTTTTGGTCTAAGTTTAGACTTTTCGTCTAAACTTAGACTGTTGGTAGAAGTTTACCTTTGTGAATCGGGCCCATTCTTTCTACTCACTTTTTATTTTTCACTCTACCCTCTGTCTTTTTCTTACATCCCAATCCTTTCTTCCTCTTCCCCTATACTCCCTCTCTCACTTTTTTCTTATACTATCTTCTCTCTCTCTTGCCTACTCTTGTCTTTATCTACTTTGAAATTACATACTGTTTTCAGTTACTTCTGTCTCTTCACTCTGCTACTGCTTTCCTTACCTACTTTCTCAATTGTTCTCTCTCAGTTTCCTTCCTTCTTGTCAAGTTCTGCACTTATCCCTCATCACAATGTCTCCTATAAAATTGCCTCCCTCCTTTTTCCTCTCCTTCATTGCCCTCACCCTTCTCCCAATTTCTAGCAATCTCCTCTGCCCCTGCTTTCATTCTCTCATTCTTCTCTCGCTTCCCTTTCTCATTATTCCTGTCCACATTTTTACTCACTCACTCAACTTCTTTCAATTTTCTTTTCCCTACTCTCCTTTTCTCACTTCTTTTCTCTTTCTCTTTCTGTTTCATCCCCTCACTTTCTCAGTGTCCATCCGCCTTTCCTTTATGTATAAGTTAAATGACATTGTCAAGAAATGCTGAGATGTGCTGGTACTGGCTCTACATTAGCACTGCACTGAAGCACTGATAAATTGTCTCTTCAAAAATACAACAGTGCTGTTTCCTAACATTATAAATGAGAACAAGCATTTGCCATGCAATCGGTCTCGGGTTTGCTTGAGTTAGAGCTTTAGCGTTGTAAATTCCTAACTGGACTTTTCCTGCCACATAAATTGAAAATGAAAAGTAAAACAGTTGACATAAGCGAGCCAATTCAAAGCGCCACGGCCACCATGAGCATGAGTGCGAAGGAGAGACACAAAAGGAAAAAGAAGTTTGCTCGCAGTCAAACGTATTGGCAAAAGTGCAGTTATCCATGTAACAGTGTCGATGGCCAAGGCAGAAACTAAACTGCCCCAAGCAGGGACAAACGTAAAGCATTTACCAATGATAACAAAGGATGTTTGAAAGGCAAGCCTATGAACAAGTGATAGTGATGAACGTGCGGTGGGTGTGGTTAAAAGCCCACAAATAGATTACAACACGTCAGAGCGCTTGCGCGCTCGACCTTAAAAAGAGCATTGGAGTTAGCAAAATATAGGCATACAATCTATGGAATGAAAATATCTGAACACAAGTATTTTTTTCCCCCGGGCCTGTGTAGGTGGAAGGGCATAAGAAATATGCAGACATAGCTACCAACTAAGGGCCAAGTTTACTGGAGCATTTTGTGGCTGAAATCCCTACGATTCAGAAATTCACAGGATTTTCAACTGCAAAATGACATTTTAGTGTATTCTAAACACCATTTATGATTCGGGAAAAACTCTTCCCAAAACACAAATGGTATTTCACCACTCTTTCCCAACTGCAATTAGGAATTGGCATGAAAGGAATGCACCTTCTTAATTACAAATTAGTATGAGATGTATCAATTGATTGCCATCGCTATTGCTCTTGTAAATAATTGAATCGTTATTAACTCCAAAAAGGAAGTGATATTAGGTCAAAGGATAAGCTGCCCCCATTGAACTTAACCTTAGAGAACCATGTCAAATGACCTGGGGAGGAGCAGGCAGTGGCCAAGGAGACCACGGCCGGCTCCTTCTGATATATTCTCAGCCAGGGTTCTTGTAAGCAACATCAGGTTCTTTAACGAAAAGAGGCTGCTCCAAGAAATATAGACTGTCTGGTTTCCCGTTAGTGCAGGGATGGTGGTTTTCTGCTTCTTGAAAGCTACCATCCCTGTGACAATTGCGAGGGGTTGCAAATGAGATCTGTTTCATTAATTATTTAGACAGATCATTCTGCTACCCCCTACAATTGGGCATTTTGCTATGCGACCTATACATAGATAGGTAGCATCATAACAAAAGACTGGTCTCAAAAAGTCGATGCTTAATTTTCGATTGCTATTTGCAATCGGCCTTTTACAACATCTGGAAGTAAGTACAGAATAGACAGAGCTAGAGAGCAAGTAGAGCCTGTCGTATTGCAGCAGACAGGAAAATTAGCAAACCCAGAGGGGTGTTACTCATACCAGCTGCGCATCAAATGTGTATATTCATCCAGTTTAATTTTTTATGTATATAAAAACACTTAAAATGTCTAAATGTAAGGCACACTTCAGCTACTGTAATAGTTGTCAGCAACATTTTACTTTGTGCTTTTTTATTTAAACCATGTTCTAATTTATTTGTTACACACTCTTCATATTTTAGTTTTATTTTGCAGCAAATGCACAAAATGTCTTTCTTCTGACAGCATTAAAAGTAGATATGTTTTGTGGAACTAAAGGCAGAAGAAGTAACTTTAACAGTTAATTTGCCACAAATTCTACATTTTTACCTAGTTTTACTCTATACACCCGGGATCTGGAAGAACAACCCTAAATTCATCAGGACCACCCCAGCGCTGCTTCGATTAGGAAAGAGTTGACCACTCTTAATTTTATGAAGAGTACTACATCAAAATGAATTGACCCTCCAAAGCTCAGCTTCCTCTCCTAGTACTTACCAACTTTAACATTGTCTTTGACCGTGTATAGTGTTCCGCTGCATTTTGGCTAGGTTTGCGCTATAGAAATATCATATGCACACTTCCATGCATTTGTACACGAATAGTTGTTTGTGATTGAAATTGGACAGTATGAATGAAAGCTTTTTATTATAACTTTTTATAGCTAGATCCAATCACTGAATAAATAGATTGTTATTATGTTGACACTTGATTGTTTCCCATAGCTTTTATGCTTTAAAATGTCTTTCTAAAGCATCCTGTCCTGGAGTGGCGTTACAGAGGTTATTTCAGTTCTAGATTATTTCTAATTAAGATAATGACTATATAGGCGTACACGTATTTCATGTTTTTTCATAGTAGATTATGAAATACATTTCAAATATGTAAGTGCTTAGGCTACATCATATCTCTGAAACACAACTTTGAATGAAAGAACAACTGTTGTATAGAAAGTTTTATTACATTCATGTTCTTTGAGAAATTCACTGTAGAGGGGCAAGGTTTTAACTTTAAAGGCCACCAGATAGTGTTGTGGAGTGAGAGATCCATTAGGACTGTAAAACATTGCAAGTCCTCAAAAGGAGACTCAGAATATCATGGCCAATCCCTAGGAATGGTTAGGAAGGGTGGTGGGCTGCAGCCTTCTTGCAAGGGAGGAGTAGAATTGGTTCTATGCATTATGGCCTATTTCCCCGATGGCAAGAGACCTTTCTTTGCATGGAAGATAACTGATGCCACTGGAGGGAAGCAGAATCAACCCAAGACTGGTGCACAGTTGTTGAGTCCCAGAATGCCAGGTCCTGCAGCAACACATACATTTCAGGCAAACACCCGGCACGAAGACATAGCTGCAGAGCAGGCTATTTCAAAGGATCCCTGCATGTGTACATGTGTAAGAAGCCACCAGGTTGCAGAAATGGTGGGTACTGTCTTGATGGCGATCGTGGCCACTGACTATGGGTATGAGGAGGGCAACATAATCTTGTGAGAAGCTTGTATTTAGGCACACATTCTTCTGGGTGACTGGCACATACACCTGCTGATAGGATGATGCTATTTTAGAAAGAGGCAATAAACCATGAACCATTGGTTCATGAAATTTCCTACAAGAGCTCTGCGGCCATTTTGTGATCAGGCAAAAAGAACCATTGGTGGCTCACATGACTAACTACCTTTGATTTATGGAGGACTACCAACCTCAATCACTGCATAGCAGACTCTTAAAAAAAGTATTAGAAATTCTGCAAATGTGCAGCATAGATTATCCAATTAAAGTTTTACCAAAAACAGTCGAAGAAGGCAAAGCAGAAAATCAGCAGGCATTCAGAATCCAGGATTGCAAGTTAGGAAAGCATGACGAGAAGTATGACTGAATTCTGGCTCCCCACCTTATAAATAAGTACACAGGAGGTAAGAAGGAAAAGGGTGAACACGTAAAAAGAACGGAAAACGGATTGAGATGTGACCAATTAAACTCCACTCAAGGCATGGGTCCACAAATGTTGCAAGCACAGACCACCATTAGAGAAGGTCTGCAAATCCTCATTCGCATGGCGAGAGAGCAGCCAACTTCTCTTAATGCTCCCAATGGCAGGAGGATCAGACTTGCTGCCCCATCTCACCAAAGCCAAAATACGAGTACATTTTCTTGGTGTACCTAAACAGAAGAACTTTGTATAATCACCGATCAGACAAAGAGGTGAGAGCGGCCATTCAAGCTCAACTGCATGTTTGGAAGGCCTACATTTCAAAATTGATTTGGTAATGGAGGTGGAATTGCACCATGGTTTGTGAATGCTTGACCACGATCAATTTGTCAGTCTCATTTTCGTTGATGGCATCTCAAAGCCGTTTTAAAAACGTTTTAACATATACCTTGCTTTCTTAGTCAGAGAGACTACTGTTGGGCACTTGCTGTAGCACATAGGAACACTTCTAATCTCAGTGTGAGCTATACAGATTCTGCAAATATGAACATTAATATATCACCAAACAATCAAACAGTCCCCACTGCAGTGGAGACCAGAGACATGCCCTTGGACCACCAACTGATTTAACAAACCTAGGCAGGCAGGATTCGTCAGGCTTTCGTGCAGATCGCGATACACAATCTCTTCCCATACTGTGCGTACTTAGGCAAACAAGTACGCCGTAAATATGCATGGATTAGTTGAGACAAGTGAGGCTATTCAAGACATGCAGAAGACCGGAAGCTGATATAATAGACGTTAAATCCATTGAGCACGAGAGGAACGGATACACGAAAAACCTTACTGATAGCAAAGCATGTTTATGCTTAAGACGCGTGTTGCTATGAAAACACACAAAGTGTGCAAAAAATATGAAGAGAGCTAATAGCTATTTAAGCAAAACACTTGAAAAGCTGAAACCTCCCACACCCTGCCTGCATTCCTCACAGTCCTTCAATAAGTACAGCCAGGCTGGCCTTGGAATGCTCCACACACTGGATAACAGCAATCTTTATTATAGGACACTTCGACTTATTTCATAATGATTTTCTTCCGGTCGACCAGCTGCGGTTGCTCAAGGCAGATTAACCAGAGCGGTACTGACTAGCCCTTGTGCAGGATGCCGGCTTATGACTTAATTACACAGGATATCGGCAGAAATAATGTCAGCCTTCTGCATAGAAATATTTACGGCTTGGTCTAAATGTCAAGACTTTGTGGCATGCGTTCCCAAGTATTCAGCGGTTCTGGCATAAGAGAAGAGGGCAGCCATTTGCCTTCGCCGGCCATTTCAAGTGAACTATCACTCAGTTGTCTCTGACAGGCATGTAGTCTGAATGAAATCATAAAAGGGAACTTCACACCATGAGAAACGATGCAGTTTTCAAAATGTCTCCTGGAAAATGTGCGTCTGTCTTGTCTTTTTGCTGTGACTGATCTCAAGAGTCACGTGTACCTCAAGAATGTTCAGTTTTCTTCATTGTTGCCTATGGATTTAGGTGGTGGGCATCGGCACTCGTTAGGCTAAACCCTGTGAATGAAAGCATTCCACCAGTTTTTAAGTCGAGCATAGCAGCGTGCAAGCGCTGCTTTCCGGACTTGTTGGTATGTATCTGGGCTTTTAACAACGACCACATCACGCCCTTCACTACCACTCGTTCGTCGGCTTGCCCTTCAAAATGATATTGGTAAATGGCTTGAGTATGTCCCTCCTTGGGGAGGTTTTGTTACCGCCTTGGCCATGCCCCTGTTACAAGGCTAATTGCACCTCTGTCGATAAGTTTGACTGCAAGCAAACTTCTTTTTCCTTTTGCGTGTCTCTTCATGATGATGCTCATGACTGCTGTGGCACTGTGAATCGGCACACTTATGTGAAACTGTTTTAACTTTCAATTTATTTTCAAGAAAAGTCAGTTTAGTAGTTTATAACACTAATGTCTCTAACTTGAACAAATACGAGACCCGTTGCATTGCAAATGCTTGTTTACCATTGGCTGACATTGTTTTGCTTTTTATTTTTTGCCTTTGTTTTAGGCTGTCCAGGTTCAGTTTGGCACTCACAAGGAGCAAAGCCTTTTACACTACCTCTCCTTGTAGTCTTCCATTTGTGCTCCTTTCTGTAGAAAGGCCTGCAAATTTTGTTCTTATCTTATCACATATGTTGTGCATTCAAAAACAGAGGTCAAATAACAGGCTCTGTCTTCCAAGAGAGTTTGGTGTTTTTATTCTCTGACTTCAAATTGAGAGGATTTATGTGACAATCTTGCTGGATAGTGGGGGGTAGGAAAGAGTTTTTTTCTAGCACACAGCAGCATTTAAGTGAACTGTGCAAGTATTTAAGAATATATCAGCATTAGCAAAGCACAAATTAAGCATTTTTTAAATTAATTCAGAAGTGTGTTGGAAACAAATACTTTAAAATGATCAAAACAAATCAGTACACTAACTGTTGCCATTCCACACATTATTGTTTGTGGTTTTTACGAAAACTGTTTGTCTGTGCAAATGTAATAGTGATTTCAATTGAAAATGTATTGTCTGTAATGACAGTGTGCTACCACACCATGCAAACCCCACTGTCAGCCACCCCACTCTGTGCCACTCCACTCTACACCACTCAGATTTACACCACACTACTGCACTCTAGCCCACTCCGCACCACTCGCTCTATGCTACTTCAGTCTATGCCACTGCACTCTATGCCTCTGTACTCTACTATGCACCACTCTTCTTCATGCCAATGCACTCTACGCCACTCTATACTACTGCACTCTAGACCACTTGACTCTACTCTGCACAACTTCACTCTACACCATTCCATTCTACAACACTGCACTGTAAGCCACTGCACTCTATGCTAATACACTCCATGCCAATGCACTCCACTTGTATCACTCCACTCTACGCCCCAGCACTCTATGCTAATCCACTGTATGCCACTCTAATCTACTCAGTACCACTGCACTCTATACCACTCTATATTATTACAATATGCCACTCTACTCTATGCAATTGCACCCTACCCTGCACAACTCCACTCTACACCACTGCACTCTACCCTGCACCACTCTACTCTGACAGTTCACTCTGTCCTGCACCACTCAATTCTACATCACTGCACACTATGCCACTCCACACCACTGCTCTCTACGGCACTCTACTCTGCAACACTCCAGTCTATGATACTCTACACCACTGAACTCTGCCATACGCCACTGCACTCTATGCCATTTTACTCTGCACCACTCTATACCACTGCACTCTATTCTATGGCACTCTACACCACTGCACTCTATGCCAATGTACACTGTGTCACTCCACTGTGCACCACTGCATTCAATGCCACTTCGGTCCAATATTCATCACTCTATTCTATATCACTGTTTTCTACAATGCTGCATTGTATGTGGCTGAATTCCATGCTGCTGTACTCCATGCCACTACATTGTACTTCACTACACTCTGCAACACTCTCCCCAATGCACTCTACATCAGTCCACTCTACTGTACCTATTCCACTCCGCTGCACTCTACTACACTGCACTATGTAGTTCTATAACACTGTACTCTAAGCCACTGAACTGTATATCACTTCACTCTACTCTGCATCACTTCACTCTACGCCACTGCACTCTGCAGCACTCCACTGTGCACCACTGCACTCTGCAGCATTCCACTGTACACCACTACTCTATATGCCACTGCACTGTACATCATTATACTCTACTCTGTGCCACTCTACGCCACTCTTTTCTGCACCACTCTGTGTCACTGCACTTTTGCCACTCTACTCTGCACCACTGCACTCTATGCCCCTGTACTCTATGCAACTCTAATTTACACCGCTCCACTCTACACTACTCCACTCTATGCCACCGCACTCTGCACCACTGCACTCTACTATGCAACACTCCAGTGTATACACTGCATTGTACACCACTAAATCTTATACAGCTGCTCTCTTCGTCAGTGCACTCTACATCACTATACTCTGCAACACTCTATGTCAATGGACTCTACACCAGTCCAGTTTACTATACGCCACTCCACTGTATTCCACTCTACATAACTCTACTGCTTAATTTGAGCAGGTGGTTTCTGATGCTCGGAACCAGCGCATTATTATCAACACTGGCTCTTATAAAAGCTTGCCACATGTTGGCACGGTTTGTCTAATTTTGTGAGGAGCACAACAACAATAATTATTAATAGTGAAATATACTTTTAAATCACTAATACCTGCCACACAAAGTTGTAAGAATAGTTTGGGTGGCATGCATTAGTCATTTTCAATGTATATTTAAAGTCTAACTTGTCACACTTGTATAAGTGTGATGATTAGTTGTGATGGTGCTGTCACTGAGAGCACTAGTAGAGGCAATGGGTGGTACAGACTGCAGTGGCCTTCTGACAAGGGCCCTAGCACTTAGTTTTTTTACAAATTAAGTACTGCACTTCAGTACACAACACTCTTTGCCATTCCACTCTACAACACTCCACACTACTCTCCTTCATACCACTAACTTTAAGCCATGCTGAATAGCAGCCACGCTGGTGTGCAACATGTCTATAACACATTGGCAAAGCCAATAGCTCTTTGTATGGGTGAGATCTATTTGCTTTGCCAATGCTTGTTTTTGAAAATCAGAACTTCTGTTTTTATCAGCAGAATTTGATGCAGAGCAAGAGAGGGAAAAGCAAAAAAGGATGAAAAAAGAGATGAAAATAAAGGCACCTTTTACCACCATATTATGAAAGCAGGTTTCTAGAGAAGTTTATGTGTGACAATGTTTGTGCATATTTGTTGTGTGCCATTGTGATGTATTATGTTGTTTTTTTGTGCTGTTTTGCTTTATGCTGAACCAATGCAACGAGATGTTGTGTTGTACTATGGTTGTTGTGTTCGTGTTTTGACTATTTTTGTCACATTCAAGCAGACTTGAGAGAAACTACATGGTTCCCACCAAGAATAGATTTCACGCCCTTTCCTTAGAAGAAGTCGATTGACTGGTAACAGTTCAAGGAGTGGGTAGGACTAGGTATATTCCTAAGTGCACCATACCTGATCTATCGAAGGGTGGTGATGGTTCAGTGGGGGGGGTCCAGGAGTTGAAAAGATGGTTACGGGAATATTAGTAACACAGAATTTTAGGGATGAATCTCTAATAGATGGAGTGCCTGCTCAAATGACCTCTCTTACATCAACTTTCACATCTCACATAAAGAGTAATATTCCCCCACCAACAATGAACGCAACACAACATGCACTTCTGGGACAGGGCATAAATACATTGAGAGATCATATTTTATTTTGGAACGTTGCGGGCTTGCGCACTAAAATTGAGAATAAGGATTGGCTAGATTTCATCGGACCTTTCTCCTGTGTGTGCTTACAAGAAACTTGGTCAGTGGACCCAATCCACATAAATGGGTTTAGGACATTTCACGCCCCTGCAGTTCCTGGTTCACGGGGTAGGGCGAAAGGTGGATTGTGTACTTTTATCTCTAATAAGTTTGATTTAATAAGGCACATCAGTTTAATTTCTAATACGTTTTACTAACTGATCAAATGCGAATTAAAAAATAAAGCCCAATTGGTGATTATTAATTTTTATAATAATGCCCCCCAATCAAGATTCTTATCTATACTTACGCTATTGCAGGATGACCTGGATTGCGTATGTGAGTCTACACATAAAGAGACTTTTATTGTTTGGGGGGGTGATTTTAATGTACACCTGTGCCCTCAAACTGATGTGAAATTTTGTTCTTCTGGCACAGGAGGGAATGAAGATTCACTTCATTTTATACATAATCACCATGGTAATTTGCTGAATGATGTATTATTCAAATTTGACCTTCTTTTATGTAATAGCCTAAACGATAGTAATTTTCAGCTAATACCAACTTTTAATGGAAGATGCGCTAATACTGTAATTGATTTTATACTAGTGTCTAATAATTTTGTTTTTTGTATATTTGAGTACAGAATTCATGATATCGCCTTTAGTGATCATTACCCTCAAAGTTTAAGCCTCATGTTGCCCCAGCCTACAAAAAAATATGAGGGTCCAGTAGAGAAGGTAGTGAACATTGAACTGGGTGCAAGAAATGGTAATACTATTCGGTGGTCACAGATTGAACCTATAGATTTTACGACCCAGCTGCTGAGCAAATTCACTAATGAGTTTGAAATTTGCCTATCAGATAACATCAGACCACAGGATTGTATTAAAGCATTCACCCCAATCACTACTGGAATCAAACAGTCTCTCACTGTAAGTTGGGGTAAATCTCGATCTCGGGGAGAAAATAGATGGTTTGATAGCGAATGTACACAAGCCCACAAGAGACTTAAACAGCACTGACATAGCCAAAACCCCGATAAACATGGAACTACTCTCCTTAGGAAAGAGTATTACAAGACCATACAAAATAGGAAACAGACCCTAAAAAACGAGGCCTGGCACTCTCTTCACGAAGCAAGTCTCCAGAACGATAATGTTAAATTCTGGAGGATTGTGAATTCCCCCCTTCTGTATGATGGAATGTCACCAACTATTGAATTAGCCATCACGGAAGAGGAGTGGGTCACCTATTTCTTTGGAATATACTCCTCAAACAACTTAGCCTCGGACTCAAACGCTGATAGACTGGATTTTCATTGCATTACCCCACCATTTAGCTTAAATGAGGTTACCAATGCTATTAACGCGAGTGAGAGTGGGAAAGCTCCAGGCCCGGATGGGGTTCCAATTGACATCTATAAGTCCAATGTTTTGCTATGGGGTCCACTATTGACACAGGTCTTGCAAGCCTGCTGCGCAACAGCCCTTATTCCAACCTGGGCAGAGTCCATCGTTGTCCCAATATTTAAAAAAGGAGATCGCCATAATCCTGCATGCTATCACCCAATCTCATTGCTTGATACTCTTGCAAAGATTGCTGGACGGAAGCCAAAAATATTCTCTCAGACCTACAATATGGCTTCAGGGCCGGGATAGGGACTATGGAACAGGCCTTGAATTTAGATTTTATAATCGGTAAATATACGAAGGCTAAGTCAGGAGCCTTATATCTTATATTCGTGGACCTGACCTCTGCCTTCGACTGTGTGATCCATAGCAAACTTTGGTCTATTTTATTGGATCTGGGGTAGATATCACCATAGTTCACTTCATTAGGGAACTATATACTGGAGCTAATACTAGGGTACGTTACGGGTCTCAGGGGGAATGCACCTCCGTTTTCCCTAGAAAACGGGGGGTACACCAAGGTTGTGTTTTAGCTCCTCTACTGTTTGCTTTATATATTAATAAATTAGAGGAGGTACTATCCACTGCTTGCAGAGACTTCCCACAAGTTGGCCCCCGCAAGATTCCAGCACTTTTATATGAAGATGATGCTGTCCTGATGGCACTTACCCCAGTAGCCTTGCAGCGATTATTAACAACCTTCGATAATTACATGGAATACTAAGGCCTCAGAATTAATTATTCTAAAACATTTTCAATGACATTTGGCAAAAAAAACTGCAAAAAAAACCCAACTCATGTTAAAAGGCCTGAAAATAGATGACACAGAAACATTCTCATATTTAGGCGTCATGTTTGACAACAAAGGTTCCTGGCAGCAAGCTATGAGGTCTAGAAAATTATTATTTATGAAAACTATCACAGCTGTCAAAAATCTTTCTAAAAAGGTTGGTAGGGTTATCCCCAAAGACATGATGGAAATTTACAATGCAAAATATGTTTCTGTTGCACTATATGGGGCAGGCCTTTGGGGATATAGGAACTGTAATGCCCTACAGCTAGTTGAAAATGATTTTTTAAAGTGTATCCTAAGTGTTCCAAAATCTACCTCAACCTTGTGTGCCAAACAGAAATGGGGGTAACATACATTACAGATCTAATAAATATGCAACCTATTATACTTTGGCACAAAGTTTGGACCTCTGACTCTGCTAGGTTGAATAGGGCCATTATAGAAGATGTTCAATTACTAACTTACTTGTTGCAAATTCCATGGTTGAACTATATAAAGAACTTTTTAACGGACCTGGGCCACCCTGAGCTTTATTATACTCCAGAGAAAATGGAATCAATTTCTAGGAAAAATTTGAAAGCCATCTGCCTTGCTCATCTGGCGGATTTGAGGTGGACCACTGAGGCAAAGAAATCTAGTGTAAGGAGGAATCTTCTGCTGCAGCAAGTTGATGGCATGGAACCATATCTAAAATATGTACTGAACCCGAGACATCGTTATGTCCTTACACGCCTAAGATTAGAGAATTTTCATCGTCTTGTCACTTTCCCGCACACCAATGACTGGACTTTAGCTCTGGAAAAATGCCCCTGTGATTTAGTGTCTGATCAAAGCAACATGCACATTGTCTTTTTTTGTAAATTTTATTCTGAGCTGAGGAAAGTGTTCGTGATTCCTCTTTTAAATTCAATGCATTTTAAACAATGTCACCCAGCTTTTATATACTTGCTTTCTCTCCCATCAATTATGATTTGTAATGGATTAGCTTTATATTTATGTGCAATAATTAAGGCCAGATCTCATTATTAGGTAACCCAGTGAAGCCTTTAACTCCTGTAATCTTTTAAGTCAAATTTTTATTTTCCTTCTAACCACACCGTTCTAACGATTTTAAACTGTTTTTTAAGAATTAATATATGAACTTGTCTTTTGTAGTGAACCTATCATATGAAACCAATTGTTGTACGGTTTGATCTATCTTATATTTCTCTTTTTTTCTCTCTATATGATTGTTGATTGGTGCTAATTGTATGTACTACCTGCTTTTATGATTGCAAGATACAATCGAATAAAGGCCCTCATTCTGACCTTGGCGGGCGGCGGAGGCCGCCCGCCAAAGTCCCGCCGTCAGGTTACCGTTCCGCGGTCGAAAGACCGCGGCGGTAATTCTGACTTTCCCGCTGGGCTGGCGGGCGGTCGCCTTCAGACCGCCAGCCAGCCCAGCGGGAAAGAGGCTTCCACGATGAAGCCGGCTCGGAATCGAGCCGGCGGAGTGGAAGCTGTGCGACGGGTGCAGTTGCACCCGTCGCGTATTTCACTGTCTGCGCAGCAGACAGTGAAATACATGTAGGGGCCCTCTTACGGGGGCCCCTGTAATGCCCATGCCAGTGGCATGGGCCCTGCAGGGGCCCCCAGGGGCCCCGCGACCCCCCCTACCGCCATCTGGATCTCGGCGGTCCGACCGCCGGGATCTGGATGGCGGTAGGGGGGGTCGGAATCCCCGCGGCGGTGCAGCAAGCTGCGCCGCCGCGGAGGATTCAATGGGGCCGCGGTACACTGGCGGGACCCCGCCAGTGGTGCTGGTCCGACCGCGGCTTTACCGCCGCGGTCGGAATCCCCATTGGAGCACCGCCGGCCTGTCGGCGGTGCTCCCGCGGTCCTCCGCCCTGGCGGTCAAAGACCGCCAGGGTCAGACTGACCATCAAAGTGATTTATGATGGTGATGACTATTTTTGTCTGTTGTTTCCTATTATTGCCTTTTTAATTGTGAAGTTATGTTGCTTTGTGTTGCTATTGTGTTATGTTCTGTCATTTACTTTAGAGACGTCAACAAATGCTGCTACATTTCCAGCCAAATGAAACATATGCTTTTAAATTTCCTGTGCTAAGCAGCCATGCACTATCTAATGTGGTAAAATGGCGCTGCTTCAGCTCTTCAACTATTTTGTACACCAGTCAGCCTAAAATTGTGGCATCGATGTGTCTTAAATAAGCACTTTTCCTGCTCACTATATGGGATACAGTCATAAAGTGTAGGATGATAGAAGAAAGGTGCATGATGTGGAATCAAGATGAGGGAGCTTTGGTATTTGGCAGCCCTGGCATTCAGCAGCTTGTGCCAGCAACTTACTCATTAGAGAAACTTTGGGCTCCTGACCTGTTCTTATGTTTTTTAATTTACAAATCAAGCACTGCTTGTGTGGCATACAAACACCTGGTACGCTTATTTGTTGCACTAAAATAAGGGACACTTTTTGCATCTTCACCCTGCAATGCGGCCGCATTTGCTGCATGCAACAGTCACTTAGGACACACTCACAAACTTTCTACTGTACTATTCCTTTTTTCATTAGATTGATGCCACATAACATATGTTATTATATCTGCACTGTAATGTATACACTTTATTTCCATTTTCCACTGTAGCTAACCAAAATTAAAGTTTTCAGAAATCATATTTTTTTAAAACAAAGATCCTTGTGAAATTATGCAAAATTACCCGTACATTTGTGTAATATACTTCGGGTAAGTGAAAAGTAAATATGAGGCAAAAAAGAGAAATTAATCAGGAATTTCACAAAGCATTTTTTCAATGTACATTTTCTATGCAATTCTAATTCTACAGTAAAAGGTAAGAACATTGTGAATTCTATTTATTACGTTCTGCCTGTGTCAGTCGTTTTTTCTACTTTCTACGCTCTTATGTCCCAAGACCTCGGAAAAATGAAAATTATACCCAAATGATCACATCAGTACAACTCTCTGCAGTGACACCAGTATGGCCATGGCAGAATGCCGAGATATAACTCGTTTGTGTGACATCCCACATCTATAAATAAATAAATTATAACACAAATAAAGCTAAGGTTTTCTGAACGGTTTTCTGTACTTAACCAAACTCCGCACGTTTGCGCTCAACATACCCCTTCGGATTAGAATAATACTTCCAGGCCTCAAACAGAAAGAAAACCACAAAATCCATATGCTGTCACAGTTGTTAAGGCAGAATTTGTAATGAGTTTTACTGATGTATATTTACGTATTTTGAGTGCTGAATTTGTGTAGAAAATGTACAAAGTTAGAGAAAAATAATGCACGCATTTGAAAGTGCGCCCACCTGAGTGGCCGTCAATGTTCACAAAGTGTACTTATTAATAAGAAATATTGAGCTTATGTTTGATTAATGTAATAGTATGTCATATTAAGGGTTATGCATTATGTATTAGCTTTATTAATTGTAGGACTTAACTTAGCGAGGTCTTGGCCTAGATGCATGGCCTCATGTCAAGCTGCATTTCTTATGCATTTTATCAAGTAGATGCTTAGAGAATTAAATTATGATTTTCCACTGTACTGTCCATGTGCTCTTAGCTGAAGTCCATTCTCATGAGAAACTGCCTGCTAGTAGATAATGTACTTCTAGTGCAACAATGTTTAATGTAATGTGTGTAAGACTGACTTTCCTAGGAAAAGACAATTCACTGACTGGAGTATAAGCTGCAACAATATTGTTACCTGATGAGAGAGACGAAGAAAGGTGGCAATAATCGACATGTGAACCATGGACTAGTAACATTTGTAGATTGTTGATTTGCTGATCCAAACTGAGGAGAGGTATACTGACTATGATGTTGATTGCTATGTCTATTTGCTTTTGTTTCTAGCTACCAACTTCTATTTTGGTAGAGCCATAGTTAGATGTTTTCCAAATTTGTGTGACCATGGAGTTTTGCATGAAGCCCAGACATGCATGGAGTTTTGCATGAAGCCCAGACATGCAATGCTAATCTGACGTTAGTTAGGGTTCTCAGGGATGAAGTTTGCTACATGTAATAACAGCTGATGTATTTTCTTTGCTGAATCTAATTGTATGTAATATCGATTGCGCCGTTATTCCTGTTAATAATTTGTACTGCAACTTTAGAATGTGTAGTAGCTCAAGCTTTGGTTAGATTGCGATTCTTTTGCTGCTTTGGACATATAGGGCCTCGCCCTCCAAAACACCACGCCGCGGTCAAAAGACCGCGGCGGGTATTACAAGTTTTCCCCTGGGCTGGCGGGCGGTTGCTGAAAAACCGCCCGCCAGCCCAGGGGAAAACGACCTTCCCACGAGGATGCCGGCTCGTAATCGAGCCGGCGGAGTGGGAAGGTGCGACGGGTGCAGTGGCACCCGTCGCGTATTTCAGTGTCTGCAAGGCAGACACTGAAATACTTTGCGGGGCCCTCTTACGGGGGCCCCTGCCGTGCCCATGCCATTGGCATGGGCACGGCAGGGGCCCCCAGGGGCCCCGCGACCCCCCCTACCGCAATCCTGTTCATGGCGGCTTTCCCGCCATGAACAGGATGGCGGTAGGGGGGGTCAGAATCCTCATGGCTGCGGAGCGCGCTCCGCAGCCATGGAGGATTCACACGAGCAGCGGAAAGTCAGTGGGAGACCGCTGACTTTCCGCTTCTGACCGCGGCTGAACCGCCGCGGTCAGAATGCTCGTTGGAGCACCGCCAGCCTGTTGGCGGTGCTCCCGTGGTCGGTGGCCCTGGCGGCCACCGGCCGCCAGGGTCAGAATGACCCTCATAGTTTTGTTTCTGTCTGTTTATCAATTGATTTTGAGATTAAGCTATGTGACATTAGCATTGTTAATACAGGGAAATAAACATTCTAACTTTTACATAAAGGGGTGGTTATTCATGACTGCAAGGTTAGTCACATTAGTCAATTAGTTCCAAAACAGGCGAGGATCAAGAACGAGGGGTCATAATCCAAATTTTTATAGTAATATGAATGAAATGCAAAATATTCAACCCATGCAGCAGGTCTAAATGCCACGTGTACAAATGACACAGTTGCAACCAATGCAATGGTACCTGGACAGCAAATTCAAATACGTCAATCCCCAATGGAACAGCAGCATGGGATGCTTCCTCAACAGGTCACAGGTCAGAGATCTAACCCGAGTAATAACACAGTTCACCAATTCCCGTTATACAGTGAGAATGGAATAAACAATGATTGGGTAAGCAAGAGTTCGGATGAAGAGGAATGTGTGCTTGCAGCGTCTTTAGAAGTATATCAGAGAGGCCCCTATGTGAAGGGAAAAGTCATGGGTCACAGAGTTTTATTTTTTGACACAGGAGCTACACAATCTACAGTGAGAACTGCAGAAGTTCCAGGCTTGCCCCTTTCAGGAAAGACAGTCCAGATTGTGGGAGAAGTGAATCAGTATTTGAGCAACCCAATTACAGAACCAGTTCAGGTTAAACATGGCAACTTTAAAGAATTGCACAAATTCATAGTCTGTGATTTAAATCCAGTATCCCTACTGGGAAGAGACTTGTTGTGTAAAACAGGTGCCTGATTACTTGCTCAAATGACAGAATAGAGATACAGATGAATAGTGAAGATGAGGATGACCCAGCTCTAGAGAAAAAGTCTGAGATGATAAATGAGGAGTACCCCTGATTAATTTATTTCCAGTGTTCACAGAGAAGGAGCTTTCTCCTGATTTGCAGGGGATGGTTAAAGAGAAAGTGTGGGATCTGACAGGGAAAGAATTAGGTCTGATAAAGGGAGTTGCACCAGTTAAAGTTCCTGTAAAGCCGAACGCAATTTTTCCTTAGATGCCCCAGTACCACATGCCACAGGATACCCATATGATATCCTCATGAAGGCTCAACTCACCCGTTAAGGTCTCAAGGCGCTCAGGGGGGAGTGTAGCGTATACCGGTGAGGTGTTTTTAAAAAGCCATGAAGGTTGCTCAAATAATTGCAGGATTTGTAAAACAAGGGGTCATGAAAGAGATGTTGAGCAGCCCATGTAATTAACTGATAATGGGATTGAAAAAGCCCTGTGGGAAAGTTCGGATTGTCCAGGATTTGAGATAAATAAATCACATTGTGATCAGATGTTGCCCTGTGGTGCCAAATCCAACTGTGATTCTGTTTCAGATTCCATGTGATGCTGAGTGGTTCACTGTCATAGACTTGTCACAAGCCTTCTTTTCTGTGCCTCTTTATGAGGACAACCAATTTCTCTTTTGTTTCAAATTTTTAGACAGAGTTTAATGTTGGTGTTGAATTCCTCAAGGGTTTTCAGAATCACCTTCCATATTCAACCAGATCTTGCAAAAGAATCTGGCGTCACTGGAATTGCCTTTACAGTCGACTTTGGTACAGTACATCGACAACTTAATTGCGTTTAAAACAAGGGACGAGTGCAAGAATGACACGATTGCCTTACTGAACCATTTGGGAAAGAACGGTCATAATGGTGGTCATTACAACCCTGGCAGACGGTGTTAAAGCGGCGGTAAGACCGCCAACAGGCCGGCGGACAAAAAAAGAGAATTATGACCCTGGCGGGAGCCGCCAACAAAGACAGCCACTTTAACACACCTCCCGCCACGGCGGTACAGACAAGCAGCGCGGCGGTCACCGCCAACAGACAGGCGGAGGACAATGTACCGCCCATAGTATCACAACCCGCCAATCCGCCACCTTTTCCGGGGCGGATTCACCGTGGATAAAAACACTGCGGAAACAGCTTTGGCAATGGGAAAACGCTCACCTCAACACATCCCACGAGGACTCCATGGACCCGGAAATCCAAATACTCCCTGCCCTTGTCTTTCTGCTCCTCTACGACCATCATCTACGTAGGTGCCGCAGACAACGGTGAGTACTGCACCTACGACATGGGGGAGGGGGGAGGGGGGAGGCAAAAGTTAGGGGGACACCCACCAAACACCCCCACCCCCAACCTCGCATTATACAACATACACACCAAAGCATTCACAAATATCACAGTAACAACCTACAATCCCGCCGGAAGAATGAAAAGACAAAGCGAAATTCGGGCAAACACTGTAATGTGGCAATATACATGTCATACAAAAATATACAGATATATATGAAAATCAGTCATAATTATATACAGTACGAGAAGTAGTGCAGATATGTACACAACAATGTCCGTGCACCAACAGTCCAAAAATGCATGGGCGAGGCCCACAAAGGATACCTGACCACAATCGGAGAGAACACTGCCGGGGCATCAGATAGAAATACTACAGGCACCTCAGGGGGAAGGGAAGGGGGGGCACCTCAGCCGAATGACTGCAAAGCCGGATCCACGACGGGGCTCCATGCCCATTTATGTATCCTGGGGAGTGCAAAGCCACAGTCTCTCAAGTCCTTCCAGTGGGTGGCTTGCCCACTGTGCCATCCTGGGGAGAGCAAAGCCACAGTCTCTAAAGTCTTTCCAGTGGGTGGCTTGCCCACTGTGCCATCCTGGGGAGTGCAAAGCTACAGTCTCTCAAGTCTTTCCAGTGGGTGGCTTGCCCACTGTGCCATCCTGGGGAGTGCAACGCCACAGTCTCTCAAGTCTCTCCAGTGGGTGGTTTGCCCACTGTGCCATCCTGGGGAGTGCAAAGCCACAGTCTCTTCAGTAGATGCAGGTCTCCACTGGTACTGGGGGGGGACTGGTGCCCAGACTGGATGAGTCTCCCCGTGAAAGTTCCTGTCCTGTCACTGTCCCAGCTGCACATGGGATAAGGATGCCTGATGTGGCGGTCTAATCATTCCTACCTGGTGCTTGCCCTGTTCAGCGGTGCTTCGACATGGCGGTTCAGGACTGTTCAGCGGTGCTGTGCCTTGGCAGTCTTTGCCCTGTTCAGCGGTGCTTCGACATGGCGGTTCAGGACTGTTCAGCGGTGCTTCGACATGGCGGTTCAGGACTGTTCAGCGGTGCTGTGCCTTGGCGGTCTTTGCCCTGTTCAGCGGTGCTTCGACATGGCGGTTCAGGACTGTTCAGCGGTGCTTCGACATGGCGGTTCAGGACTGTTCAGCGGTGCTTTGCCATGGCGGTCTTTGCCCTGTTCAGCGGTGCTTCGACATGGCGGTTCAGGACTGTTCAGCGGTGCTTCAACATGGCGGTTCAGGACTGTTCAGCGGTGCTTTGCCATGGCGGTCTTTGCCCTGTTCACTGGTGCTTCGACATGGCGGTTCTGGTACGGACATTGGTGTGTGGCATGACGTTCCATCATAGCCCAACTGGGCTGTGGCAGCCGGGGCCCTCCTGTGCTGTGACTCCGGCGGTGGTCTCCTGACCAGTGACGATACTTGTGCCCTCCTGGGCAATGACTCTGGCGGTGGTCTCCTGACCAGTGACGATACTTGTGCCCTCCTGGGCTGTGACTCTGGCGGTGGTCTCCTGACCAGTGACGATACTTGTGCCCTCCTGGGCAGTGACTCTGGCGGTGGTCTCCTGACCAGTGACGATACTTGTGCCCTCCTGGGCTGTGACTCTGGCGGTGGTCTCCTGACCAGTGACGATACTTGTGCCCTCCTGGGCTGTGACTCTGACGGTGGTCTCCTGATCAGTGACGATACTTGTGCCCTCCTGGGCAGTGACTCTGGCGGTGGTCTCCTGACCAGTGACGATACTTGTGCCCTCCTGGGCAATGACTCTGGCGGTGGTCTCCTGACCAGTGACGATACTTGTGCCCTCCTGGGCAATGACTCTGGCGGTGGTCTCCTGACCAGTGACGATACTTGTGCCCTCCTGGGCATTGACTCTGGCGGTGGTCTCTGGACCAGTGACGACGGTGCTGGCAGTTGTGTCTAGACCGCCGGAAATGATGGCGCACTTCTCTGCCGTGACACTCACAACAGGCTGGGCAGACTTCCTCTGGCCCTTCCCCACCTTTGGTGGAGTCACAGCTGACTCTCCAATCCCCTTGGAACCCATGTGAGTTGGTTTCCCACCAGGATTCTTCACACGGTCCCATCGTCCACTCTCCAATTTTAGAGCCTTTACAGGGGGTGGGCTGCCAGTGCCTTGGCTCCGGGTCCTACTGCCTGCCCTGGTGGACGGAGCACTCCACAAACCTTGAACAGGCACCACTGGTATTGGAGGCTTTTTGGCTGAGGCGCTACAATAGGACTGATGAATTGGAGGGGTGGGGGGGCAAAAAGGTCAACTTTACAGAGGGACAGTTTCTGACGAACACTGGGATGGGTAGTTGGAGGGGGCCTGGGAGTGGAGGAAGAGGAGGTGGTTGTAGGAGGTGTCACTTTAGGTGTTTTGGGTGCAGGTGCAGGTACTGGAGGCTCTCGTGAGGTGGATGGATGTTGGGTGAGTGATTGCCGGCGTTTGTGTACTTTGGGAGGGGGCGTCACAGACACACTGGGAGAGGACACAGGGGACGTGTAAATGGGAGTAGATGTGGTGAGTGCAGGTGAGCGGGGTGTGGTACTGGGTGTTCTGGTGCGAGTCCTGGTGCCTGTAGATGTAGTGCATGCAGGTGAGAGTGTAGACGAGACTGGGAGGGAGGAGGGAGACGATGAGGAGGGGGACACAGTGGAGGCAGTGGATGTTGCTGTGTCTGTATGTGGGTGATGCTTGTGTGAGTGCCTGTGGGATGTGTGGTGCCTATGTTTGCTTGAGCTACCTGTGTGTGCCGACTTGTGTGCATGCTGGTCTGTAGGTGTGCTTGGGATGGGCTGGGGTACAGGAGATTGGGTCTGGGTGGAGGAGGTTGGAGGGGGTAGGCTAGACACAGGGACAATGGCTGCCATCAGTGCTGAGGCCAGAGTTTGCAGGGTTCGCAGAAGGACATCCTGACCAGAGTGAATGCCCTCCAGGAATGCATTCCCGTGTTGCAACTCTCGTTCTACACCCTGGATGGCATTCACAATGGTAGACTGCCCAACAGTGAGTGACCTGAGGAGGTCAATGGCCTCCTCACTGAGGGCAGCAGGGGTGACTGGGGCAGGGGCTGAGGGGCTGGTGGGAGGGCGGTGCTGGTAGGGGAGGTGGCGGCTGTACCTGAAGAAGTCGGGCGCACAGATGGTGCCGCCACCACAAGGGAGCCCCCATCGGCGTACGAGTCCGTGTCGCTGCTTGGTGATTCGGTGGCCGACGTGAAGCTCCCCTCGCCCTCCGTCCCACTGGTGCATTCAGAGTCCGTGGTCTGGCCCTCCATGGCCATGTGGGATGCAGCTCCCTCGTGCTCCGGTGCCACTGTACCTCTGCCTGATGATGCTGATGTACAAAAGGACAGGGAGAGCACAAAAAGGGGGGGAGACAGAAGAAAGAGAGTTTTAGTGCATGGCATACCGCTACCGTTGGCAGACAAGACAGACACAGCAGCCCCCTGCATTACGCCGTGCTCCTGCCCTCTGCACATGCAATTCCTGGGATATGGCCTACATGGCAATGGTGGACATCTGCGCACATGGATGCCACAGGGGCAACTATACCTCGACTTGGCACTCTGCTAAGGTGGGGTAGAGTGCCACATGGCCTACATTACGGAGGGGCCTTGCCTACCGAACTCGCCCTGGCCTTGGGACACCCACAGCCCACCTCCCACACCCAGACACCTCCACTGCACGCAAAGTCCACTGAATGAGAGTGTACTCACCCCCATGTGTCTGCTGTGATGCCCTCAAGCGCCCATCCAACTCCGGGTAGGCCACCGCCAGGATCCCGAACATCAGGGGGGTCATGGTGCGACGGCCACCCCTCCCACGTTGGGAGGCCATCCCCAGCTGAGCCTCCGCCGTCTTCTTGCTTCAGTGGCGAATGTCCTCCCATCTCTTACGGCACTGGGTACCCCGTCTCTGGTGGGCCCCCAGGGTCCGGACCTCCTTGGCGATGGCACGCCAAATGTCCCTCTTCTGGTGGGCGCTGACCTACATGACATGCACAAGGAAAGAGGAACAGTCATTAACAGCTGCATCGTCGCTGTGACTAGCCCCCCTCCCTACTCTGGCCATGTGGCCCATTCATTCCCATACATTAATGTACTATGAACTCTGCCCCCTTCCCTCTTCCAACCAGCCCTCTCCACCCAGGCCTAGCCCATCCCACGTGCTCCCTGTGTACTAACCTGTTGGTCTGGAGGACCGTAGAGTAGTGTGTACTGGGGGAGGACCCCGTCTACCAGTTTCTCCAAGTCCTGTGCAGTGAAGGCAGGGGCCCTTTCCCCAGACGCAGCAGCCATCGTCGCATCCAGACCGAGGTCACAGCAGCACTAGCAGTGTAGGTCCTCTCCTGTCGAAGGTCAGGTATCTAGTGATTGAACAGATAGAAAATGGCGGTGACGTCCGCGGCGGTGACGTCCGCGGCGGTGCGCATCATCACCGCCGGCGCACCTGTTCATTGGCCCCTGGAACCCATAGGGTCCAAAGTTAACCAATGCAGCATTGCGCCGCGGTCTACGACCGCCTACCGCGACGGTGTGCAACGCCAGCGCTGTTACCCCACAATCCCATTGTCCCAGTTTGGAGGTCAGGCAGCCGCCATTTCAGGGGCCCACATGGCTTAATTTACCTCTGCGTCACACATAGCTAGGCCTACACTCAACACACATAAAGGAAGGGTTCTGTGAGTGGTGTAGTCTTGTGTGTAACTGTGGGTACATACCTGGAGGAATAATGACTGATTTTTCGCTGTTGTCCTTCGTAGGCACCGTCAGCTGGGACAGTTGAGAAGATGGCGGAATCCTCCGGTGTACCGACCCCTGGTGGACCTGTTGACAATGGAAGAGCGACATGTCATCGTGACCTACAGGTTTGACCGTGCCACAATCCAGGAACTATGTACCCAGTTGGAGCCAGACCTGATGTCACCAATCCGCCATCCGACTGGAATCCCCCCTGACGTGCAGGTGCTGTCAGTGCTCCATTTCCTTGCAAGTGGGTCTTTTCAGACAACAGTGGCCATGGCATCAGGGATGTCCCAGCCTATGTTTTCCAACGTGTTGTCCAGAGTGCTGTCTGCGCTGCTGAAACACGTACGGATATACATAATTTTTCCTGAGGTGGCAGATTTGCCTACAGTTAAAGGTGACTTCTATGCCCTTGGACATATCCCCAACATCATAGGTGCCATTGATGGCACCCATGTAGCTCTGGTCCCCCCTCACAGGAGTGAACAGGTGTATAGGAACAGGAAGAGTTATCATTCTATGAATGTCCAGATGGTCTGTTTGGCAGACCAGTACATCTCGCAGGTAAATGCTATGTTCCCTGGCTCAGTGCATGACGCCTACATCCTGCGAAATAGCAGCATCCCTGATATGATGGGTCAACTCCAGAGGCACCGTGTATGGCTATTGGGGGACTCTGGTTACCCCAACCTTTCCCGGCTATTGACCCCAGTGAGGAATCCCATAACCAGGGCAGAGGAACGCTACAATGAGGCCCATGGGCGGACTAGGAGGGTGATCAAACGCACCTTCGGCCTCCTGGAGGCTAGGTTCAGGTGCCTCCATATGACAGGTGGATCCCTATTCTACTCACCGAAGAAGGTGTGCGAGATCATCATCGCCTGCTCCATGCTCCATAATTTGGCTGTGCGACGCCAGGTGCCTTTTCTGCAGGAGGATGATCCAGATGACGGTGTTGTTGCAGCTGTGGACCCTGTGGAGCCTGTGGACAGTGATGAGCAGGAACCTGAGGAAGAAGACAATGACAACAGGGAGTCAGTCATACAGCAATATTTCTAGTGACACACAGGTGAGAACATTTGCATGTTTAACATTACATTGACTTTCACACGTCTACCTCTATCCGATTTGTCGATTTCAAACACTATTTGGTAACTGAGTTGTACCTTTCCATTAAGGTTTCACAGGTGTGGTTACCAACGTGTCATCTGCTTGCATCCTTCAAGGACTTGTGATGTGTGACATAGGTATGTTAGCCTTACAATGGGAAACGCATTATGACACTGTCATTGATAATACATAATTAGTAAATCACAGACTGACTCAAGATTGTTTTGTGTTTCAAGGGTGTTTATTGAAGTGCTCAGAAATGTGAGGGGGTTGTAAAAAGAGGATGGGTGATGGCGTAGGAATGTCCATGGCAGAGTCCAGTCTATTAGTCTCACAGATGCACTGCCCATCTGGGCATAGGAAGTGGAGCTGGGGCAGTTTAAGTATGGACAGGGTAACAAGGTGGTAGTGTGGGAGGACAAACAGGGTGGTCTCATTTCTTGGCGGGGTCTTGCCATCTTGCTCTGTCCTGTTCCTGGATCTCAGGGACCGCTTGCGTGGTGGTTGTCCGTCTGCAGGGGGTGGGGTGCTGGTGTGTTGGTCCTGTGGCGGGGCGTCCTGTCCACTAGCGCCGGCGGAGGTGGTGGGCAGTTCATCGTCCTGGCTAGTGTCAGGGGCCCCTTGGAGTGCCACGGTGTCCCTCATGGTGTTCTGTATGTCCTTCAGCACCCCTACGATGGTGCCCAAGGCGGAGCTGATGGTCCTGAGCTCCTCCCTGAACCCCAAATACTGTTCCTCCTGCAGGTGCAGGGTCTCCTGAAACTTGGCCAGGACCGTCGCCATCGTCTCCTGGGAGTGGTGGTATGCTCCCATGATGGAGGAGAGGGCCTCGTGGAGAGTGGGTTCCCTTGGCCTGTCCGCCCCCTGTCGCACAGCAGACCTCCCAGTTCCCCTGTGTTCCTGGGCCTCGTCCCCTGGACCGTGTGCCCACTACCACTGCCCCCAGGTCCCTGTTGTTGTTGGGGCGGTGGGTTATCCTGGGTTCCCTGTAGTGGTGGACACACCGCTGATTGACCTGTCCTGGGTAGGGAGGTTTGGGCCTGCTGGGTGGGTGCTGTGCTGGTGTTACCAGAGGGTGGAAGGTCAGTGTTGGGCTGTGCCTGTGCAAGGGGAACCGACTGTCCCGAGGCCCACGATGGTCCGGGCTGGTCATCAGGATCCAGTAGGGCAGAGCTGCTATCATCACTGTGGGCCTCTTCTGGGGGTGGAGTGGTGTTGTCTGGACCCTCTGGTGTGGTGACGGTCCTTCGGGTTCCTGCAGGGGCATAAGGGCATGATTATTGCATGTGTGTGCAATGGGTGGGTGTCTGTGTACCCCAGTGCAAGCATTCCAGTGTGTGGGCTTGTGTGATGATGGTTAGGGGGTTGTTCTGGGTATGTGCAGTGAGCATGCTTTAGTGCTGGGTGTCCATGCTTTGTTGTGTCATGCAGGGCTTGGTGTTGGGATGTGTGGTTTGTGTTCTTAGTACATTAGTGAGGAGTTGGAGTGATAGGGGAGGGTGTGAGGGTGGGGTGTGTGAGAGCATGCAGTGGGGGATCTGATAGTTAAGATTTGACTTACCAGTGTCCCATCCTCCACCGACTCCTCCGAGCCCTCTGGATGCATGATGGTCAAGACTTGCTCCTCCCATGTTGTTAGTTGTGGGGGAGGAGGTGGGGGTTCGCCGCCAGTCCGCTGCACCGCGATGTTGTGCCTGGAGACCGTTGAACGCACCTTCCCCCGTAGGTCATTCCACCTCTTCCTGATGTCCTCCCTATTTCTTGGGTGCTGTCCCACGGCGTTGACCCTGTCCACTATTCTGCACCATAGCTCCATCTTCCTGGCTATTGATGTGTGCTGTACCTGTGAGCCAAATAGCTGTGGCTCTACCCGGATGATTTCCTCCACCATGACCCTGAGCTCCTCCTCGGAGAAGCGGGGGTGTCTTTGGCGTGACATGGGGTGGTGTGGGTGATGTGTGGGGTGGTGTATGTGGTGATGAGTGTGGTGATGTGTAGTGGTGTGTGGTGTTTTGTGCGTGGATGTAGTGTGGGTGATGGTGTTGTGTGCCTCTGTGTGATGGGGTTGTCTATTCTGTGGTCTCTCTCTGGCCTTCGTTCGTGATTTTTCGGTCGTAGGGGTTTGTGGGTGATGTGGGTGTGTGTTTTATATTGTATTGGGTGTGTGGGAGTGGTGTTTGTATGTGTATCAGGTGTGTGTATTTTGAATTGTCCAATGTGGTGGTGTTTTGGAGATGTGTGTGTATTTTGAGCGCGGCGGTGTGTACCGCCAATTGAATACTGCGGTTGAAAGACCGCCGCGTGGATTCGTGTGTCGTGATAGTGTGGGCGTATTTCTGTTGCCGTGGAGGTGGAGGTTTTGTTTTCGCCAGTTTATCACTGACCTTTGGTGTGGCGGACTTGTGTGGGTGTCTGAATCTCGGCGGATTCCGAGCTGTGGGTCATAATGGCTGTGGCGGAATTCCACGGCCGCGGCGGGGTATTGGTGGTCTTCTGCACGGCGGTAAGCAGCATTTACCGCCAATGTTGTAATGACCCTCTATGTGTGTACTCAGATTCCTTCATCAGTCGAAGAAGGAGTTTTTTATCATAGTTTGCCTCTAACTTATGGGATAAGTTGTAGCCTGTTACTAACCAAATTCTATAACCAGGAGTAAATTCAGTATTACTACACCAATCATGATGTCATGTTTTCGTTTGTCCCCATAATTAGGTCCCTGAGTAGAATAGCCAAGAATAATGACATAGCATTAGTGAGGGGTTTATTTGAGCCTACATTAACTTTTGGCACAGTTTACACTCACAGAAATAATCTGGCATGCTTGCTTACACCTTTAGAAAAGAGCTTCTTAGATCACACAGATGACAGAAGAAAGGCATTGAAGGAGATGTTAGAAAAGGGCCTGGATAAATGGACTTTTAGGAATGATTATGCTTATAGTGCAATCAAAACACAAGGGAAATTAGCTTTAGATGCACAACTCGTAGGGAAGCTTTGTGTATGTAGGCCTAAGTCTAGCACTGACACTTTGTTCGTGGGAATGAGTGAATGTAGACATGTGTTTTTATTTCAGGGTGAATGGACATTTATGTTGAATGGACAGGATCCAGCAATTCCTGGCATTTATTACATCTGTGGGCTTAATGCTTATTACTGTCTTACAAGAGGATGGTATGGTACATGTTATTTGGGGATATTTTTCCCAAAGATTTTCCAACTGGATGACTTAAAGAGATTACCAAAATTGACTGAGTTACATCACATTAGAGAAAGGAGAGCGTCTCCTTCTGGTGTAGTGGGAGTTATATTTGGAGCCATGATTACTTCAGTAGGAGTTGTTCTGCATTCGATAAAGATTCGAAAGTTGTCTACTATTGAGGATAACATGTTGACAAATTTTTCAGGAGCCATGATCCTGATAGATAATGAATTAGCTGCGGAAAGAGTATGACTCCTCAGAACCGCCTTGGGTTAGACATTCTTTTAGCAAAGGATGGTGGAGTTTACAAAATTCTTAATTCGAAGCACTGCTGTTCATTCATTCATTATAATAGTAAAGAAATTAGAAGCTTACATACAAATCTGACTGATGAGAGTGCTGATTTCAAAGAGCTGAAAGAGCCAGGTGTTTGGGAGAAAGTTGGCAAAGGATTTGCTTCAGTGGAAAATTGGCTCAGCAACATTGGGAGAGGGAAGAAATGAAAAGAGAAAAATTGTTTAGGGGAAACTCAAAAAGGGAACGAAGGTGCGAGGGGATAGAGATGACAACATTTTAGCTAATGCAAATATTTGTGTGGGGAGATTTGGTGTGATTACATATTTAGTCATCAGAGGAGAAATTGTTAACGCAGAATTTTTTATGAGTTTTCCTAATAAATATTCATGTATTTTGAGTGTGGAATTTGGGTAGAAAATGTACTAACTTAGAGAAAAAAAATGCACGCATTTGAATGTGTGGCCACAAGAGTGGCCGTCACTGTTCACAAAGTGTACCTATTAATAGCTTGTTGATATGAAATATTGAGCTTATGTTTGATTAATGTAGTAAAATGTCATATTAAGGGTTATGCATTATGTATTAGCTTTATCGTAGGCCTTAACTTAGCGAGGTCTTGGCCTAGTTGCATGGCCTCATGTCAAGTTGCATTTCTTAGGCATTCCACTGTACTGTTCATGTGCTCGTAGCTGAAGTCCTTTCTCATGGGAAACTGCTTGCTATAAGATGATGTTCTTGCTAGTACAACAATGTTTAATGTAATGTGTGAAAGACTGACTTTCACAGGAAAAGACAATGAATTCACTGACTGAATTATAAGCTGCAACAATATTGTTACCTGATGAGCACGAATGACGAGAACGGAAGAAAGGAGCCAATCATCGACATGTGAACCATGTGCTAGTAAAATTTGTAGATTTGAAGTTTTAGTTTCATTGGACTAAGTATGAACATGCGATCCCCAGACCAATTAGGATTTGGGAAGTAGTTTTAGGAAATCGGACTGCATGAAAAGAAGCCACCATTTGCCCATTTGTGTATCTTGCCGTAAGGCCATTATTTTCTTGATCATCTTGAGAAGAGACGTGCTTAACTTTACTGCTTAGAGAGACTTTGCCTTTTTGAACTTTGATTCTGAATCCTGATGCCTTGCTGACCAGACTGATGTCTTGATGATGAAGACTGTCACAGCCTGCTGATCCAAACTGAGAACAGGTATACTGACTATGACATTGATTGCTATGTCTATTTGTTTTTGTTTCTAGGTACCAACCGCTATTTTAGTAGAGCCATAGTTAGATGTTTTCCAAATTTGTGTGACTAAAGTGTTTTGCATGAAGCCCAAACATGCAATGCTAATCTGACGTTAGTTAGTTGCTACATGTAATAATAGCTGATGTATTTTCTTTGCTTAATCTAAATGTATGTAATATCGTTTGTGCAGGTATTCTTGCTGTTAATTTGTACTGTAACGTGTAGTAGTTCAAGCTTTGATTAGACTGTGATTCTTTTGCCGCTTTGGACAGCCAGTGTTGTTTCTGTCTGTTTATCAATTGATTTTCAGCTTAAGCTACGTGACGTTAGCATTGTTAATACAGGGAAATAAACATTCTAACTTTTACATAAAGGGTTGGTTATTCATGACTGCAAGGTCATGGTGTGTGACAATTACTGACTCCTATTGATTGATAATGTCATTGATTATTATTGGTTATTGATCTGTATTTGTACGGGATATATGGTGTGAAAACCACAAAGCGAGTCAATAGGCTCATCGACCTAATGCGCTAACACTATCCAACAATCAAGGAATGAAGCCTCACAAAGGGAGCAGGATCCTGTGTGCAGGTTTGAAGATTCTACCCAGGTGACTGACCACAGGGCACACCGGTGTAAAAAGGAGTCCAGTTGTGTATGGACAAGGCTTGATCCAAGCCATCCATTCTTGAGGAGTAATGCCTTCTGAGCAACCAGACTTTTCTCTCCACACGATAACCTCATCTGCAATAAAATCATGAATCGTACAATGAGTCTATGAAAAGGAGTGCATAGGTTGTTGCCCCTTAATTGCAGCCACTCCATAAATTAAGACAGCAACCATGTTTTCATGCATATGCACAATGAGTTGTAGTCACTTCTGATGTAAAATGACTGCCTCCTCGAAGAATCACTTTCAGCGAGTTTTCATGACTTCCACAGCCATGTGGCAGCCATGATCCGACAAGGAAACTAATGGTCACTGTTTTTGTCACAGCTTTGGCTATTGAATGGTCTGCAAACCAGACACAAAGCCTGGTGATATCAAATTCTCATCCATCAGGTGTTAAAGCAGCACCTGGTTGTTATGACAGAAAATCCACGTGTTTTTAGTGCCAGAATAGCTCATGACTTAAAATCTATGTCCTTCAATTGAAGTATGAATTTTTCGAAGCTTGAATCTCAATGGGGTGCCAAGGCATTGAAAATGGGGATCAAGTGCTTGTGTTTCGTAACCTCTGTCAGGAGTACTGATAAAGATACAAATCAATACACCTGTCCCCCCCAATATTATAATGGATTAAAGCCCTATCGGAGAATAAATTTGCTCCAAAGGGGTGAGGGCTCTGCTGGCATATGTAGGAAAGTGCCCTTTTTGACATGGTCTGCCCCACGGTTTTGTCACTGGTACTGAAGTTTTTTGACTGAAGCTGCACTTGGTTCCTGCTAACCAGGTGTCAAGTGCGAGTGCTCAAAGTAAAATGGTCTAATTCTGTACAAATGGCACACATTTTAGCACCCCTATAAGTCTCTAGTCAATGGTATCCCTAGTATGTAGGACTTGGGTACTAAAAAGGGTCTCTAAGGACTGCAGCATGTATTATGACACCCTAAGGAACCCCTCTACAAATTGCATGCAGACTGCCACTGCAGGCTGCATGACATGGTGCAAACCATGTGTGAAAACACCACATGGCACACTCATTGTGTGCCACGCCAAGGTCACTGAATATAGTATATGTTACTCACTCCTACAGCAGGCCTTAGAGCCCCAAGGCAAGGTGCATCATATTTTAGGTGAGGAAATATCTGCATGAGCAGATATGCCCCTGTGATGTTTAGTAAGATTGCGATTGAACAGGGAATCCATCAAAAGTTATGTACTGGGCACTGGTCATTGCGAGTTACCCAGCTACATAATGTCTTCACTGAAACATATGGTGCTTGGTATCAAACACCATGTCTTAATAAACCAATACTGAGGCCAAAATAAGATTTATTATGACATGCACCCAGAGGTCACCTTAGAGGTGCCCTTTGAAAATCTACTTGTCTTCTAGTGTACTGGTTGACTGGTATCAACCAACCTGCCACCACAGACAAGTTTCTGACCCCCTGGAGGTGAGAGTTGGCACTCTCAGAGGCCAGAAACAATGCCTACTCTGGAGGCAGGTGTTATCACCTACTCCAGCAGGATGGCGAGTAAATCAGCATATCTGGACTGGAGGCTTCAAAGTCTTTGCCACCCTTCCAAGTGTGACCGTGGTGTCCCCCAGATCTGGGGAATGCCACTCCTTGCCCTGAGGCCCATTTGGCTCCAGGACAGGTGGGAGATTAGCTACACAGTAGGTGTGTTGCACCTCTAGGTTAGTCACACCCCTAAGGTGGGCTGCCTGATGTGCTCCACAAAAGAACGGTTCCACCATCTTGTTTTTGGTGGAATTAGGTACTCTGGGACAGGGTTATACCCACTCCCAGAGTAGTGGTCATCTAGGGGGTGTAGACACCCCAGGAGTAAGTAGCCCATTGGCTACTACCCACACTCCCCTTAACACCCCTAAATGCAATATTTAGGTAGCCCCCTGACACCAGGAACTTAGATTTGCTTGACTACAAGAAGAATAAGGACAAAGAAGAGACAACCAGAACAGTAACTGTGGACTAGCTGTGAATTTTGGCGCCAAACCCTGCCTACCTGCTCCTGTCCTGACAATTGCAAAGACCCGACTCATCCTGTAGTTGCGTGTCCTCCCCCAGCCTTGGAGGCCTGGCAGCACTTCACCAACCAGCCACCATCTCCCTTGATGTGGAGGAGCTACTTCCCTGCATCAGCAGGCATCAACCACAACTGCCCAGTTTCCCATTTTACTGACCAACAGATCCACTGGGAGGGGCCAGCTCCATGCCAGAAGTCATCTTGCTGTGTTTCTTTCCCCTCTTCTGCAGTTACCTCAATACCTGTGAGAGCCTCAAACTTGCTAACCTATGCACCCGAGCCCTTCAGTCAGAGTCCATCAAAATCGATGGTGTCTCTGTGGTCCTGAGACCCTCAAGAGCCGAGCCCCCTTTGGGTTCTTCCGGACTGGTCACTCAGTCCCCACTTGCAACTTTTTCCTACAGGTACTTTTTCCACTGACTTTAATATGTAGCTTTCAAGGCTACCACTGCTGGAAGCCCCTTTGCACCAGACAGACCAGGGCAAGTAAACCCGAACTGTTGGTGCTTCCTTGGGCCTTGGCACCTACTTACCTTAAGTCCTGAAGAACAGTCCTGTAAGTTGTTTGCAAATGACCACATGCAGTTTATGTTTTCCCCATAGGGTAACATTACCACATTCGAGGCTCATGCCTCAAGTCTGACAACTGTATTTTCTGTGCCTTTAATATCGTTAACTCAGAAAGTAATTACATAATCATGGAGATTTTGGTGTGTAGATTAATACAAAAATCTAGGTTATTTTTTCTAAATTGTCTCTAATTGAGTTTCTTCTTGAGTGTTTGCCTCTTTTATTGAATTTGAGTGTTCAACAAATACTTAACACTACCCTCTGATAACTCTGAACTGCTCGCACACACTATCACAAAGAGAGCATTTGGTATTAATAATTTAAGACCTGTTAGCCAATAAGGGTCGACTGGACTATCTGCATGGTGTTCCCCTACATTGGTACGCTACATAGATAACCAGCTTACTACAGCATACACAATAGGACAACCTTTATTCCCTCTTGAACTGCGAGACTAATCAGTTCATGCAGGCTAACTTCATCTCGCTCCATAGCGATTTTAGTGGGATAGAATTACATAAGCAATGTCAGAAGTCAGAGCATTCTTGACTTCCTAAAAATACCTTCAGCTCTTCTACTTCCCACACCAGTTGGAATTTTATTTTAAGGAGTGGCTGTGTCGGTGATGATAAGCCTGGGATGAAATACCCACAACATGTGCAGTTTCCAGAAACCTGAAGACCACTAGAAGTTTGCAGCTGATGCTGCCTTGTTGCTGTCTTACAACCTGTAATTATTATTTTTTTTTATTTAGTTTTTGCTGCAAATGCCAGAATAATTAAATAATATAATATAATTACAAGGTCTAGATTTGCCTGAAGCTAGACACTATTGCCTATGTCCAAAGACCACTGCACACAGTAAAAATTAAATAGCAGTGTCCTTAGTGGACATAGGACCAAACATTGATTTCTAGAACTCATTTAATCAGCGACGGATGCAGGGCTGGGTGAAGAGATGGTTGTCTGTTAGTCCCCTTGCCATTGACTCAGCTGTTTACAGGTCTTCAGGCATGCAAAACATTAAACACCCTCCCAAAAGAGAGCTTCTTAGAAGAATGAAGTACCCCATAGAAATGTCACAGTGGGGAAATATCCTCCTAAATCACATTTATTTGAATTATCTATGTGGTACCATGTGACAATCTTCCTGCCTGTAGGTCCTCACAAATACAACTAGCAATAGCCCTATCCAGGCCTATTGAAAAGAAAACTTCCTAATCTACACAGTGAGACCTACAGACCTTGTCAAGATAATCACAGTAAATAAAAAGGGACCTGCCTTTGACATTACATTTACATTTGTCAAACTAGACTCACAGATTTTAATACAATTGAACCATTAACCAAACCCTACCCTAAAGGGACCAAAAACAACTTTCAGATAGATTTAAAGCATTTAAACAGTAACAATCAGTCCTTCACATGAGAGACTAACATAACAGGCCTTTGTTGAGACTCATTGCCTAACAACCTCTCACAGCTAAATAGTGTCAAACACTCTATCCTGTTGCAAAAATATTGTTGGACATAAATATTGTGTCAAAAACATAGTGATGTCAAGAATATCATGGGCCTGCTTATCACAGGTAAGAATATTGTTTTTGAAGTGTTTGATATTGTTTTATAATATGCTTGCATTTAATAGTATTTGTTAATTATTTTGTTTAATTACTTTTTGTATTAAAAGCAATTATTTTTTTAATGTGAATTAAGTATACTTTTTTAATATAGTTTATTTTATTCCTAATTTGGTAATATAATTAAAGATTTTTTTTACTTTATTTGATTTGTTTATGTATTGGCAGGTTGCTGTAATGTACTGCATCCGTGCTCCAGGGAGGGACAAACACAAAAGAGTAAGGAAGCCTATGGAAGCTGTTGAATAAGAAGCAAGCAAATGAGAGTGACAATGAAGCCAACCAATGGTAATTGATAGGCGACCTGTAAGTCCCATGTAAGGTAACAAAAGGTCTTGCAAGAGACAGCACATGCGCTGTCATAGGCAAGGCCTAAAACTGAACTAAAATTGTTAAACAGTACTGTGATTCATCATGGCACATTGCTCTAAAAACTCGCCTGCTGCTACAAAAGGGCTGCAATAGTTCAGGCTGGTACAGTGTAAATACTACAGTGCCTGATCATGGTACACCATTCTAAAAGAATCACCCGCGATAAAAGCAGGGCTGAAGTGCTAAAGAATAAGCGATTATTGAAAAAGCTTATCACAAAACAGGAAGGTCTGAAAACATTACCCAAAGCTAAAACAGTGATATAACAGTACAGGACAAGCAGTGATCAGCACAGTACAGCGCTTTGTCACAGCACAGTGCTCTAAACGCTCAGCCATGACCAAAGCTTGACAGCAGCAGTGCTCAGTTCAATGCCTAACACAATGTCTTGCACATGGTAGAGGCAAGACTCTGTTATCTTTTTTCAGACCGGAAGAGGCCTTCTGACCTGCAATCTGCTGATAGACAATAAAGTCCACAGTCCCCAGGGAAGGAACATGAACGCCTTCACTTTACACTGTAGCTCTCACTCTGTATTCTTCTTTTCTTATCGTGTGTGGCTCTTGGCAGCTAAAGCTGTCTCTAGCCAGACCTAAAAAATTCTGCACTCATGAGGAAACAAATTCTGCCTCCAAAATCGCCCCTCCAATATCAACCCCGTTATTTATAAAGGAAAGTAAATATGTATACTTCACAACTGATATACTGTCCATAAAGTAAATCAGGGCATGTTTTTGATGTATATATTACGTTCAATATATGACAAAAATAGAGTCCTCCAGGTAGCCTCCAAAATGATTGAGTGCATTTAGATAATACTGCTCAAATTGGCAGTGAGTGACCAGTGCAAAAACATCATTTTTCAGTGGCAGTCCAAATCAGATGTTGCAAATGTTGGCGCAATACTGCTCCACCACCAGTGCAATATATGAAATCTGGAAATGCTGGCACACAATTGCACCACCTTTGTAATTTGGCCCATAGTGTAACCTGCAGCTCAAGGATTCGAATTCCATCATGGCCAACTCAGCATATTTTGTCATTCAGAGGTCGATAAATTGGTTATAATTAGGTTCGGTGGTACAACTCGGATTTACAGTGCTTTAAAGTGGTGCAACTGAGGTAGTGCTATGTACAAAAGCTAGATGCTATTATTTTTATTATGGTTACATACAGTCGTCA
Source organism: Pleurodeles waltl (assembly GCF_031143425.1). Classification (NCBI taxonomy): domain Eukaryota; kingdom Metazoa; phylum Chordata; class Amphibia; order Caudata; family Salamandridae; genus Pleurodeles; species Pleurodeles waltl. The sequence goes on along the minus strand of NC_090437.1, from coordinate 619,241,636 downwards.
TAGACACAGGAAGCTATGCGGTAGCTGCATTTCTTTTTCATAAATACAATTTAATACAATTACAGTGGTGGATGGATGCACATTTGAATTTTTGGGATTCACTCAATACATATCAGAATAATAAATCGAACAAACCTCTCTGGTTTGAAAATCAGTGTCTTGTACTACACATAAATGGGAGTACAAAAAAACAACGAAGCGGTGCAGGAATGTACAGCCAAACTTTAAGAAACATTCTCTATTTGGTGCTTGACAAACATGGGCTTTAGAAGTGTCCGCTGTGAAAACGTTAGCCTGGCAAGCTCTTTGCAAAGATGCACATATTGAGTTGGACACCCGGGACATCCACATCTGCATAGAAAATGATTCAGAGGGCCAACTTAAAATCATACATTGCCAACCCCTTCCTTGTTGCATCAGAAAAAGCTTCATCTGTCTAAACACAGCGAAAATAAATCATAACTAAACTCTAAAAGGTACCAATCTAGTTATCTTCTTTCAAACACATTTTTCACTCCTCAAATCAGTGCCTTAATTAAGAGTGTAAATGTACAACTCTCTGTCTTCCACAAAATGTGTCCGCTCCAGCAAACATCTTATGAGATTAATCTCACAAATGTCTTATCATGAGAAGAAATGGCGGCAGTGATGTAATAAAACCATTCCAATCTTATACAAATACCACAAAGACTTGAAAATCAGGCCACCAGAGTGAGCCTTTACCTGCTGAGATATGACCAAATTAAACCAGCCCTGAAAGCTTACCATCAGCTCCTGTTGTGGAAAAAACACATTTCTAAGTTAATACCAGAATACACATTCATTTACATGAGCTGAGGTAGTGCCTTAACCGATGACGAAAATGTGTCACCAGGCTCCTCCTGAGACTCAAAACAAAGCCATTATTTATAAAAATCTTCATGGTCAGGGGTTACCTGGTCCCCATAAGATGAGGTCTGTATGATGTCTTTATGGCTTAACAGCTGAGCAATATAACTTAAGCAAAGCTTCTTGCAATTAGAAACAGTTCCACCTTCCCAAAACACCATAAGTAAAACACTTGATAGGTCAGTCCTGTACAGTGATATATGGTTAGCTATGTGTGTGAACAGAGTATGTCTCAAAGCAGAAACAGTTAGTTTGATTTCTTCCAGGGTCAACACAGGATATTCTTGGTGTTGAGGAAAGGATCTCTGGTGAAGTTTAGATCTGCACACAAGCATGTTTTTATTTTGTTTTTTCTCATCTCGGCCACTGTCATGCTTTTCAGTTAACTTCCACACAAGAGTGTTCATTAAAAACATAAGAGCACCGGAGCAACCCAATAATGCCTTGAGAGCTACAGTAACAGTATCAACTGTTATAAAGGCCAACAAAAGGATCATTCAGTACATTTAATTGGGTTATTGAAATCCATGTAGGTAACTTGATTACACATATAAATCTGAAGCTTTGTTTTTCAGAGCTTAGGTTTACCTGCAGATACATCTTTGTGGCGAGATGACTTGGGTTCTCCTGTACTACCTAAAGAAATGGTTTAAAAAACCAACTATCTTTTAAGCCCCAGGTGAGAAATATCACAGCTGCATGCTTTCTCCTCTTAAAATCTTTAAAGACGACTTCAGTATTTCTATCTGACCTCTGTAGCAAAATTATAATTCATGCTATGATCAAGACTAAGCTAGAGTACACAAATTCACTGTACCTAGGGTCACCAAAAGGAATTCTCAATAAACTACAACTAGTCCAAAATGATGCTGCCCATCTTATTTTGAAATGTCATAAAAGACAATCCTCTAGGCAAAGCATGAAGACCCTACACTGGGTCCCCATCAAACAGAGGATACTGTTCAAAACTCTCATCATCACCTACAGGGACTTACATCTTTCTGGCTCTCTCTGTCTACAAAGGAGATTTAAAAAATGTATCCCTAGCAGGTCTCTACGTTTCTCCAAGCAGGGCTTAGTATATGTCCCTAAGAGACACAAGGAGTGGCTGGAGGGTGCTCCTTTGCTTATTTCACAGCAAAAAACTGGAACCTTCTCCTTAAGGAAGAATATGAACAGAGTACCGTTAATAAGGTCAAAATATGAGTAGATTACATACTGTTTAGTAATCTGATTCTGGAGGTTGATGGATTACAATTAATTGATTCTATGTGTGAAAAAGGAGGTAAGGGGGAAGTTAGTGAAAATATAAGCTGTATGTTGTCCTCTCTTTCCCATAAACAGAATATGCTTAACTTACAGTAGTGCAGGAACATTCAATTGGAAATAATCGCTTTGGAACACAATGCCAAAAAGGTGTTATCAAAACTACAGACAAAAAATGTCAATCATTGAAAAAAGGTAAATAGCTGTGGTATACAACCTCTATTCCCAACGAGGACTCAGCATTAGAAGGTATTTAATTGATAAATTGGCACAGCGGGGAGACTCATGCATCTGAAGTTATTTTTTCTGTGAGCAAAGTAGTTCTATGGGTATTGTGAACACAATTTTTCCTTCGCAGGAATCAAATGCACAACAAGGATGATGGACCTTTGGACCCAGAAAGATGTGTGGTGAACCATCAACAATACACCACTCCAACAATTTAGACACCATGACCAATTTGGCCACGGAAGGAATACACCAGTCAGGAATAGAAATAAAAATAAAAGATTTATTACAAACACAAGCTCGAAGTCATGTAGACAATGTGCAAAACCAAATTATAGAGATACATAATCACCAAGGGTTTCCCAAGGCGACAAAATAAATTCAAACAAACTAACATTAATAAAACTAAACATTCAAGAATAATAATACATAAAGTCAATAATAATATCTGTGACACACGTATTACATGATGCTCAGAATTTACAATACTTAATCAATTCAAATTTAGCAAAGTCAATAATTCTTGGCTGGGCACTGGGCACAGGTCAACCCTACAGGAACACATGCAGGCAAAATACAAATAATACCAAAAGGACAAAAGTAGTTTGGAAAAATATAATCTTGGACCACAGAATATTTACTAAATTAGGCAAAAGATAGGTAAAAAGAGAAAGCGTCAGCATATCAGAAGCTCAGTCATGAGTCTTCTGAAAGGGTGCAAATAAAGGATTACTAAATTTAAAAAGGGCATTTCAAGAGTAAGGGCAAATGGCAGAGAAAAACATACCTCTCCAAGGAATACAGCATTCAGGGAATCTTCATCAGCAAGACATCAGGACCAGCACGCATAAGGACAATATCTGCAAGCCACAAAAGTCTGTGCAGGACTGTTCAGCAAAATGCTGCAGACTGATTAAAGTTCAAAAGTCCATTGATATAACAATTCACAAGAAATATTCTGATTTGTCAAAGTGTCAGTTCACATTACGTTAAATAGGCATCATCCAATCATATTTCATCACCAGACTCCAGGTTACAACAGTTTGACAATTTCCCAAGTCTGGCATGAGAACATCTCTTTTCCATGTGACTCCAAGAGGTTTGAAACAAATGTATACAACCTCAGTCAATTTTCTTGCAATGAAAAGTTTCCAGGGACAAATGGGTATATCTCTTCACATTTAAACAATTAACTTATTACAAAAGGAATTTGCTTCCCATGGGAATGAAATCTGAAAGAAGACTTCACGTTATGAAAAAATTATTCAATACTTATACATGACTGCAAAATACAAGCTCTTCAGGCCTAACTTATGCTAACACAAGAAAAAACATATAATGTACTTAATTCATAAGTTTTAGTAAACCACATATAATATGCAAACTTATAAATTCAACATTAATAATATTTAATCAGTATAAATAATATATTTCATTCAAAACGAACAACATTTTTTTATAGAATTCCATTAAGTATAACAGACAATTGCACTTCTTTCACTTGCACATATTTTCAAACTCATTATTCTTTCATTAATCACAGGAAATTCAATGCCATTTCTAGATGCACTGTTAGTTTAGAGTCTAAATTACATTTTAACATCAGTTTTAACTTTCTAGGATGTGATTTAATTCAAAAAGCACCTAAGTCAAACTTTGGAATACAAGCAATTTTCATAAATGAAAACTTGTCAGAGTCTGATGGCTTTTGTGACAGGAGGAACAGCACTACAATTTACGCTCGCTCTATTAGTATATAAAAAATGTTTTAGTGCATAGAAAGCAAGTGCGTCCTGGTAGTGCATGGAAAAAAGGCTAGAATGAGACTTCATTGTAAACAGCAGCCATATTGGAATGCACCCGTTTTTAAAAAAGTTAGCTTACTATTAACAGAGGTCAGCTACAGGGATTAAAATGGCAAAACCAGCAGAAAGCAAGTATTGCAGTGAAATTGTTGACAATTGGTGTCAAATTTGACTCCAGAAATTATTGTGGCCAAAGTAACAGAACTTTTTACTCTTTTGTTCAAGGAGGGATTTTTTCCCTCTAAATGGATGCAAGAGTCTCTACTCCCTCTAATAAAAAAACCTAACCTCAATGCCTTGGGTCCTAGCAGCTACAGGCCAATGTCTAGACTACCATTTTCTGCTACAATAATAGAAAAAAATCATGAATAAACAGTTTACTAATCACATTGAAAATAATCATATTCTAGATCCTACACAATTTGGATTGTAATCAAGACACAGCACTGAGACAGTGCTTATTAAATCCACAGAGGAAGAAAGAATGCTACTTTACCAAGGGGGGAGAGCAGCGCTCATTTTACTTAACCTATAGGCAGCATTTGATACAATCACAAGTTGCTGCTGCATCGCCTTTTCCAGTTAGGGATCAAAGGATCAGCTTGGGATCTGCTTAGCTCCTTTCTTATGGGCCGAGAACAATTGGTGGCCCTCAGCAAATTTACTTCACCTTCCTTTTCTCTTACATGCGGGGTCCCCCCGGGATCTTCAATGAGCCCAACACTGTTTAATATTTATATGACCTCCCTGGCCAATTTTATTAAGATCCTTTGGCTTTTCTCTCATGTCCTATGCTGACGATACTCAAATTGTAGTCTCACTCACCAATAACGACACAAAAACAGGACCCAAATTCCTTGACTGCATGTTAGCGGTCAGTGACTGGATGAATAAAAATTGTTTGAAGCTGAACTCAGGGAGGATGGAGGTTCTCCTATGTAGCAACCAAACCTCCTTCTAGCCTGCAGCCTGATGGCCACGGGATTTGGTCCCACTCTTGGCTCTATGTTAGGAAAATCCAGAACCTGGGGTTTTAATTGATGAAAAAAGAACATATACAGATCATATACATTCATTTGTTTCCTCTGCCTTTTATGTTCTAAGAACAATTTCAAAATGCTTCCCTTCATTCCAACCGACCTGCAGAAAACAGTTGTCAGTTCCGTGGTTCTTGCAAAACTCGACTACTGTAATGGCCTATATCTTTACATGCAGCAACAATTAGTGAACAGATTACAAATGGTACAGAATGCTGAGGCAAGACTGCTCCACGGTCCTTACAATCAGCCTCATCAAAAAACCTTGTTATCCCCAGATTTAAGAAAGCCTCCTGGGGAGGCAAAAGTTTTACTTTGGGAGCCATCAAAGCCTGGAACTCTTACTTCTCAGTATAACATCTGTGCCAAATCTCCTTAAGGCCTTAAAAACCTGGCTTTTCAAAGATTAGAATTGGTCCTCAATTTAATGGGACATCAGAGCTAGCACCAAGACACCCATGGCTAATCAAGCGCTTTACAAGTACCTATAACATAACATAACATAACATAACATATCATAACATAACATAACATGACATAACATACTCACTAGTCCTACATACCACAATGCTGCACAGTCCAACGGCACAGGTAAAAGCTCCCAACAACATAATCTCCCTTGCCTGTTAATAGTCATGTTGAGACACTATGACCCCTCTATCGCCCACTACTGAATTGGAAGAAATTGATGTTAGGCTGCTAGGGTACGCTTGAAGCACAACAGACCACCATCCACGAGGGAATGTGCTATCAAGTAACCTACTAGGAGGTCTAGCATCCATAGATGATGTGCAGAATGAGGTTAGAGTTGTTCAAGGGCTATAAGGAGAGCTTGGAACCTCACCACCTAAGCCTTCCATGGCTGGTCTGACCTGGCCAACCTGCTCTGCATTTCCTCTCCCTCCTGTCCACTCTCACACTTGCTCTTGTTTTTTCCACTAAACGTATTTGTTTATCATACCTGTACTCTGTTTTCTGTTACTATTCTTTGTTTTTAAAAAAAGAACCCACGTTTTTACCTGAAAGATTCAATGTTTTATTTGCACAAATTATATTTTTTCATTAACATTTCAGATTGAATTGGGAAGCAGAATAATATTCTATGTGCACTTGCTTTTTGTTGTCGTTACTGGCATTAGGGCCAATAGGTTCATGGTCAAGGATGAGGATTTACCCATGAGCTACACAGGACAGAGAAAAAATAGGCAGTCAAGTGAAGTTGCCCAAGGTGGCCTGGGCAAAAATATTGAGGATGCCTGAGACATTCTATGCCAGAGGTTGGACCTGCTCTGCTCTGTTTTCATCCAACTTGAATACAGCTATCAAAGTCTCAGAGTTTAAGAGTTTCTGTTTTCTAACTGCTTATCCCATTTGATATTCACCTACACTGGCACACACACGCCCACACTCATGCACACACACAAACACAGCGGCAAGGAAAACTGTGAATGTACTGTTGAATTTTAGAAAATTGATGCTTGTACTGTTTATGCTTGGTCTCTGACCGGAGACTTCACATTTGTAATATATATCCCCCGCTGCATTTGCTCAAAGTGCCAGACTGTTGTCTCTCTCTCTCTGGCCTTCTCTGGACTCACTGGCAGGCGCTCCCCTTGCTTTATCAAAGTGCATTTTTTGTGTTTCATAGTTTGATTCATGCTACTTTTAAATACCCTTTGTAGGCAGTCAGTCAAGAATCCTTTATCCAGCTATCATTTGTCCTAAAAGTGTAGTACGACAAGTGCGACTGAAAATATAGGACATACTTAAAAACCCTTTGTAATTTTCTTACCTCTGAGCTCTTATCTTTGAGCTTACACTGTTAGCGCATCTAACCTTAATAAGTAAACTTACAAGGGGACGCGAATAGGTTGATGAACCTTTTGACTCGCAATTAAGATGTTCTTACCATAGCTCCAGTACATAATCAATAACCAATACACAATATCAATTAATCAACAACAATCAATAACAGTAGTAATCAATGGAGTGAGTAATTGTCACGCACCATGACCTTTCAGTCATGAATAACCACACTCTTTAGTAAAAGTTAGAATATTTATTTCCCTATAGTAACAATGCTAAGGTCAAGTAGATCAATCTCAAAATCAAAAGAAACACATAAAGAAACAAGACTGGCTGTCCAAAGCGGTGGGAGAAACGTAATCTAATCAAAGCTTAAACTACAATACATTCTAAGGTTATGATACAAATTAATAACAAAGTCAACTACGTCAGAGTGATTACATACATTCGAGTTCAGCAGAGAAATTCATCAAGCATTATTCCCTATTAGCACAATTTCATTAGTGAGGATCCTTAACTAACATCAGATTAGCATCAGCATGTTAGGCTTCATGCTAAACAATTTAGCAACATCAATTTGGAAAACATCTAACTATGGCTGTATCAAAACAGTGCAGTTTGTACCTAGAAAGGAAAAGCAAATATGCATAATAATCAACAGTCTAATTCATAATACCTATCCTCAATGTGGATCAGCAAGAAGAGTCAGTCTTCGTCCTCAGGACATCAGTCGATCAGCAAGGAAATCAGGATTCAGCATCAAAGTTCAGAAAACGCAAAGTCTTTAAGCATTTAAGTTAAGCACGTCTCTTGTCAGGATGCAGAATGGGCAAGAATGAACTATCCCTTTCCCGTGCAGTTCTGTTAAATTAAAACTAGTAAAACTACTTCCCAAATCCCCATTGGTCAATTAATCGCATGTTCACACTTTGTCCAATAAAACTAAAACTCCAAATCTATGAATTCTACTACTACTCCATTCACATGTTGTTGATCCTGCAATTTCCTCATCATCCGGCTTGCAGGTAACAATATTGTTGCAACTTCTACTCCAGTCAGTATCTCCACTGTTCTCCTCCTGAGAAAGTCAGTTTCACACACATTACACTGAAAATGTTACATTAGCAAGAGCAGCATCTTCTAGCAGTCGGTTCTCATGAGAACCTTTAGTTATGAGCACATTTAAACAAAGCAAATGGAAAATCACAGTTTAACTCTCTAGGACAGCCATTCATCAAAAGTTAAGAAATACAGCTTTGACATAAGGCCTGGAAAATAGGCCAGTACCTTTGCTAAGGTAAGCCCTACAATTAATAAAGCTAGGACATAATGCATTACCCTTAATATGACATATTACTACATTAGTTAAACATATATTCAACATTTCACAATATTAAACTATTAATAAGTATACTTTGTGAACACTGGCGGTCACCCATCGTAATCACATTTTCAAATGCGTGCATTATTTTTTCTACGTTATTATTAACTACACAAATCCTTTATTCAGAATACATGATCACTCATTAATCATTTTTATTAATACACCTGCGCTAGCAACACCCCTATCGTTTCACTTGCTACCTGCCTTTTAATGCTAACCTTTCCATCTCCAGAGTCGATGTGCTGCCCTGCTGATTTCTGAGCCAATCAGGCTAGCTCTGAGTCAACGTGCTAACACACCCATCTCCAAGCCTGAATGTAAACCATTCAACTTTGAACAGTACATGTTAACTCGTCTGTTTGTGGGCCTGTTCACTATCCCTCTACTTCATATTTAAAGTGCCACTGCTAACCCACTCTCTCCTGAGTTGCTTACTAACCTCCTCTCCATTACCTGAGACTCTGCTAATTGTCAGTCTCTTCATCCTGTAACCCTGCCATTCTCTGAGATGTGGAAGTTGTTTCCTCCAAGGCTTTTCTTTCTCCATTTGGCTCTACCGAGCTTAAAGTCTTTGCTGAAACACAAATTTATTTTTGGCTTTTTTAAATAAATCAATAGACTAGTAAGGCATCTGGGAGAGGTAAGGTGTGTGGCTTTACAGATGACGCAGAGGGTGTTTAGTTTAACTTGTTGACTGATGGACAGAGATTTTAATTTGGCCCACCAGGAAGAAATGTATTTGTGTATTTTTTAGGACAAATGTGTTTCTTATTGCTCTGTTTTGGACCATTCACAATTCTGTCATGGTCTTCGAAAAGCATTTTCTCATAGTACCTGAGAGGGTGTATCTTGCAATGATTATGTTTGCGGTTCAGCAACTTCTTTATAATTTTTGAAAAAGTTATTTTTCATGAGTTTGTCGCTGTTTCAAAGACAACTTAGTAGTAGCTTTTTTGGCTATGTGAATTTCTTTTTTGTAAGTAGAGTCTGCATAGTTGTTTATTAGTTCTAGAGTTGGGTTTTTGCCATCTGCGTTTACAGGTACGTCCTTTTTGTTTCAACACTTGTAGTTTGAGAACCAAGGGTTATGAGGATTTTTGCGTTCTGTAGGTTTTCTTTTTTTCATCGGTCTGAACTTTATTCTTTAGTTTTTTTATAACCTTGGCAAGCACCATGTGTATGTCGTCTTGGATGAAATATTTCTGTCAATTTCCAAAATAGTAAAATCAGACTCAATCACTGTTAAGGTTGCATCCACATAACAAGGCTGCTAAACAAAAATATGTATCTGTCTGCCTAAAAAAACATAACCAAATCCCAGCAAAATGTTTATCATCATCATTATTATTATTGTTAATAAAAATAATATTATACAGAAGGGGGCTTTGGTACAACCTCCTTTAGTTACTGGTATGTTGGAGTGTCAATCTGATTACTGTGCAGCCCACAGGGTTGCAAACATGGGGTTGTGCAATAGGTCAGTCCTTTCCAGACAATTTGGTGGGAGTGGAACCCAGCGTAGGCCAACCTGATAACGCGTCCAGCCCTTATAAATTACTTGTACCTGGACACGCTGGAGGTCGGTGAACCTTTTAGCCGAGTTGGGCTCTCCTCATCCTAGAATAGTCGGATCGCTTAAACCAATAATCAATAACTATTGTAATCAATACCCAATACTCTATTTCTAGATCAGAATAACACATTAGGAATCAATAACAGTCGGTATTTTGACGCAACATGACCTTTCAGTCATGAATAACCACACCAGTTTATTAAAAGTTAATGAGTTTATTTCCCTATATTAACAAAGCTATGATATATGTATACGAACATTACTAGCTGTCCATAACGACGAAAGAAGCGCAATCTACGCAAAATCTGAATTATAATACACTCGGTTATAGCAATGCAAATCACTAATATGAGTAACTGAATTTGACTAATTGCATACATCGGTCAGCATAACAAGAATTCAATTCAACATGGTGCGTCAAGTGAATACCTCGACTAACCTCTAATTAGCATTGGCATGTGGGGCTTCATGCAAAACGAATTTAGTCAACACAAATTTGGAAAACTTCTAGCTTGGGCTCTATCAAAATAGCAGTTGGTACCTAAAAGGAAAAACACAATGCATAATACAATTAACCTTTCATAATTACCAAATACAATCAGCATACAAGGAAAGTCTTCGTCCTTCAGGTACCGGTTCGATCAGCATGGGGCAGATTTCAAAGGGGCAGAGTTAAGGGCAAGTTTCCTTGCGGCAGCAAGGAGAATGGGGCAAAGTTACTGCATGGGCAAGACGGGGCAAATTAAATTTAAAGTCTCTAGGGTGAGAATTCTTAAAGTCTCTTTCTCTGCGACAGAGAAAAGGGCATCAAGATGTCGTCCAAGATGGCGTCTGGCATTTGGCTTCAAAGATGGCATCAAGTAAAAATGGCTGACTTCTCTTTGTCCGGTGGGTTTAAGTAAGAAACATTCCAAATACTTCAGGGTCTTCCATTGGAGGGTTCATAGGGTGGCTTCAAATTGACCAATGAATAGTGTCTTTCTCCTAGTACTCATTTATGCATACATTGTCCTTGGAGCCTTGGAACACAAGTTGCAACAAAGTTTGCCAATTATTTCGGTATCAGTGCTTTTATTGTCCGCACCTGCAGGAGCTGATCTTGTATCAAAGGGGATGAAACTGGCCTAGCACGAAACCTTGGAGATAAGTGTATTAGTAATCTCTACTGGAAAAATACAGAATAATGTATTTTTGTTCATCAAAGTGAAAACCACGCAGTTAAATTTGAGACCAGGCGACTAGGCCAAAGTCTCTACTAAATTTAAGCTAAGCATAAAACAGTTTCAACAAGAAAATCATAGAACACATTTGCAATTATGACGGATTACTACATTTGTCAATTCTTCATGATTAATTAAGCTCATTTATAATAATGGCGAACTACTCCGAGGGCACAATTTCCCACGTACATTATTTTCTTTACTAAAATCACACTACATTATACGATTTTGGTTACATGATATATGAATATATGTTAGTCCTTCTTTTCTGAGTCATCAATCCCTCCTCTGATGACTAATTATGTCATCACATCAGACCTTCCCACAAATTTTATTCCATTAAAATTCTGTTTTAGTAATTTGGCACTTCAGTCAATTCCCTCTTTCTTTTGGTTCCCTTTGATTTTTCTCTGTATATTTCTACTATTTTGTTTTGTATTTTCTCTTCTCTTCTTCTTTTGTTCCTTGTTTTCAATATTTTAATAGCTTTCCATATTCCCCAAATACCTAATAAACAAATTAATACTATTAATATTCCTTTTACTGTTTTCAGTAATAATCCATTCCAAATGTTGCTGAGCCAATTTCCCACAGAAGCAAATCCTTTTCCAATCTTCTCCCATACTCCTGGTTCTTTCAGTTCTTTCAAATCTGCACTCTCGTTAGTTAAATTTGTAAGCATGTTTCTAATTTGCCCGCTGTTGTTCGGAATATAAGTACAACAGTGACGTGTACCAAGCATTTTGCAAACGCTGCCATCGTTTGCTAAAAGAATGTCTAAGGCAAGCCGATTTTGAAGAGACATAGCTCTTTCTGCAGCAAGTTCAGCATCCATCAGGATTATAGCTCCTGAGAATTTTGTCAGCATGTTATCCACAATAGTAGACAACTTTCGTATTTTAATTGAATTCAATATGACTCCCACTAAAGGAATCATTGCTCCAAATATATATCCTACCACACCAGAAGCTGTCTCCCTTTTCTGAACATGATGTGATTCAGACAGCTTTGGGAATTTCTTTAAGTCGTCCAATTGATAAACCTTTGGGAACACTATTCCCAAATAACATCTCCCATACCATCCTTTAGGAAGACGATAATAGGCGTTAAGTCCACAAATATAATATACCCCTTGAATAACTGGGTCTTGTCCATTCAGCATGAACGTCCATTTGGGTTGAAACAAAAACGTATGTTTACATTCACTCGTTCCCACAAAAACTGTGTCATAATATGATTTATGTCTATGTACACAGAACCTCCCTACGTGTAATGCATCTAAAGCTATTTTCCATTGTGTCTTTATCGCGGCAAAAGCATAATTATCTACAGATGTCCTCTTGTGTAATTCCCTTTCTAATTTCTCTTTCCCTGCTTTCCTCCTATCGTCAGTGTGATCTAAAAAGCTTTTCTCCATCGATGAAAGCAAGCATGTAGGGTTTTCTCTGTGTGCGTAAGCTGTGTGAAAAGGTGATAATGGCTCAAAGAAACCCCTCATTAATTTTATATAATAATCTCTTACTACTTTACTCAGGTACTCTATTATAGGGATATATGCGAATACAACATCCTGACTGGAATAAAAATAGTGAATATACTCCTGACCATAAAATCTGGTCATTATTAAACTACATGTAATTCCATACGTAAGAGGCATGCTATGATATGTCACCCCTTCCATTACTGAGGTAGGTATTTGTGTGCATACATAACAATCTTTCGCATCCATTGTCTCAACATACTCACTCAACAAGCGATAGAAAACGTTGGACGAAAGTTCCTTCTTATCATGCATATGTCTTTCGTCTTGTTCGAGTTTCTTCAAAGGAGTTAGTTCAGTAATAGGTTTAGAAGTAGAAGCATCATTCGCGTCTCTCTCATTCTTTCCATGCATTCCAAAAACTATTGCTATAATGATTAGTACACATGCAGTTATTAGACTTATACACATGTATTTACAACACTTCATTTTATGTCCCTGTGTAGTGTAGCCTGTCATGATCTATATAGAATCAGAAAGTTGAAGACACTTTATCAAATCAGATTTGCAGATAAATATATATAAAGCTGAACGAGTTCAATGTTCACACGGTTCTTTTAGCAGCATTAGTCTCTTATCGTTTTAGCAGCTTTGTCTCAAAATCAGTTTCAAAGTCAATCAAGTTAGCAATGTCTCATCCGGTTCAAAGGTCAATCAGGTTATCAATGTCTTATTTGGTAAGGTTCATGGAATTTCACTTCTCAAGTGCCAAAGTGACGTTCTGCTTCTTCGTTCTCAAGACTGAGAGATAGGAATTTGTCTGACCAATCGTTAGTGGCTATGTATGCCCACTCCGGACCAGAATATTTTCTGCTCAGTATTCTTTTCCTTTTCAATTTTGCATCTCTTTTTGATTCTTTCTCGCTGGTACTTTCTTCCTTGGCCGGGTCTTTCTCTTCACTTGGTGTTGTTATTGCGACAGACACTTCTTTTCTTTTCTCTTTCAACTTTGGCCCTTCACTTTCGTTTAATATTTCCCTAGTTCTTAATTTCACTGGCGATATGCTTTGTCTCCGTTTCGCACTGTTTTCACCTGATGGACCTGCAACCGGTTCTGGAAGATTTTGAACAGTTTCACTCTGTCCTGCCTTGTCTTCTCCCCGTAGGAGGTCAATCAGGTTTTCCTTTCCTTTTCCTGTATCGTCTGCTTCTGGGAAAGCCCTCCTCTGATCAGGTTCTCCTGCTCTTTCACCTGTCTCAGGCTCTTTGTCACCTTCAGGACCTTCGTCACTTCCTGAGGCTTCTCCTTGGTCCTCCTCAAATGAATCAGTTGTTTCTTCCTCAGAAAATATCTCTCCTTCCTCTATTTCTGCTTGTTCGCCTCCAGGTTCTCTTTGTTCTGTCTCGGTGCCCGGTACTCTTTTGTCAGTCACTGGTGATTTCAGTGCTTCAACTTCCTCTTCTGTGGGGCACGTCACCCTTTTCGTGTGGCTGGCGTGAATCCAGTTGGGAACTCCCGCACACTTCAAAGCGGTGGTAGTTGTCAGAATCACTTGGAAAGGTCCTTTCCAACGGGGTTCCAGACATGACTTCCTCACGTGCTTCTTTATCACGACCCAGTCACCTGCTTTCAGGGCGTGTCCTGGACCTTGGATCGGTGGCAAGGTGGTTACCTCCACCTGGTGAGAAAAAGAGCGCACCACATCAGCTAGACCTTTGCAGTAGTCCAACACCATATCATCTGTAATATTCAAAAGAGCATTTGCAGGAACCGCTGGAAGCCTCATGGCTCTGCCCATGAGGATCTCATGTGGGGACAGTCCAGTCTTTCTATCAGGGGTGTTTCTCATTGACATTAACACCAAGGGCAATGCATCAGGCCATTTCAAGTTTGCTGATGCACATATTTTCGCCATCCTCGATTTCAATGTGCCATTCATTTGCTCCACTAGTCCTGATGCTTCAGGGTGGTAGCTACAATGCAATTTTTGCTCAATGTTCAGTGCTGCACACAGTAATTTTATTACTTCGTTATTGAAGTGACTTCCCCTATCTGATTCTAAGGAGATCGGGAATCCGAAACGTGGTATTGGTTCTCTCAAGAGTAGTTTTGCAACTGTACGGCTGTCATTTCTACGTGTGGGGTATGCTTCAATCCAGTGACTAAAAATACACACAATCACCAACACATACTTCAAGCCTCCATGCACAGGCATCTCAATAAAATCCATTTGCATCCTGCTGAATGGACCACCTGCTCTTCCAATGTGGCTCAAATTTACTACTGTTCCCTTCCCTGCGTTCATTTGTTGGCAAATGACGCAACGATGGCAAACTGCTTCAGCAACTTGACGGAATTTGGGATTAAACCAATCAATTTTGAATAGCCTAACCATGGCATCCCTTCCAAGATGGGCTTGTCCATGATACAGTCTGGCCAACTGCGTCAAAAGACTGTTTGGTAGAACCAATCTCCCTTCACTTGAAACCCACAAATCATCTGGTTTCTTTACGCATTGTAATTTGCTCCATGAGAGTTTCTCATCTTCACTAACATCGTTCTGTAGGGATTTCAATTCATCGATTGTATCTACAACCTTTAGAGCAAAAGCTTCACTTGGTTCAACTTCTGGCTCATTAATCAAGTTCCATTCGTCTCTGAGCAATATACAGTTCAATGCGCAAAACCTTGCGACTTGATCCGCATACCCATTTCCCAAAGAAACATAGTCTTGTGATTTTGAGTTTGCGCTGCATTTTACCACTGCTACTTCTCCTGGTAACTGGATGGCATGTAACAATTCTCTTATTCTTTCGCCATTTTTCACTTGTGATCCTGAAGAGGTCATGAAGCCTCTTTGTGACCACAACTGCCCAAAGTCATGTACTATTCCAAATCCGTACTGACTGTCAGTGTAAATGGTGACTTTTATTAATGCGGAAAGTTGGCAAGCTCTAGTAAGTGCTACCAGTTCCGCTACTTGTGCAGAGTAAACTCCTTGAAGCCAAGATGCTTCCAGAACACCTACTATTGTACATACAGCATATCCTGCTTTCAATATTCCTAGTGCATCTCTTAAACATGAACCATCAACAAAAATAACTTGATTGTTTTCTTCCAATCGGGTGTCTTTGATGTCAGGTCTTGGTTTTGTACAAAATTCAGTCACCTGAAGACAGTCGTGCTCGATGTCTTCAGCGTTCCCAATTTCAACATTTTCACTGGGAAACAAGGTTGCTGGATTCATCGTAGTGCACCTTTTCAGCAGCACATTAGGTGAACCCAAAATTATTGTCTTGTACCTTATAAGCCTAGCACCGGTCATGTGCTGTGTTCGGGAACGTGTCAAAAGTATCTCGACTGAGTGAGGGACCATGACTGTTAAAGGATGTCCAATCACTATTCCTTCACTCTGATTTAGACTGATACCAACTGCTGCTACGGCACGCAAGCACCCTGGCAGTGCTGCTGCGACTGGATACAAAGTAGCTGAAAAATATGCTACTGGTCTGTTTACGCCACCATGGGCTTGAGTCAAGACAGACAAGGAACATGCATCACGTTCATGACAAAACAATGTAAAAGGTTTTGGTAATCAGGCATACCTAAAGCTGGAGCCCTGCACATGCATTCCTTTAATTCAATAAAAGCATCCATCTCATCTCTTTTCAGCACTATTTCATCCAGCGTATCTTTCTGGGTCAGTTTCAGTAAAGGTTTTGTTAGAGTTGAGAAATTAGGAATCCATTGGCGACAGTAGCTCACCATTCCCAACAACTTTCTCACCTCTCTTCTCGTCTTCCGTTGACTCATTTGAAGTACGCTTGTTATTCTCTCTTTCATAATTCTTCTCGACCCTTTCTCTATTTGGTGACCCAAATATTTCACTTTCTTCTGGCAGATCTGTAATTTTGAAGGGGAAACTTTGGGGGTCAATCTGACCCCGGCCGGCGGCGGAAGCCGCCGGCCTGGCTGGAACCGCCAGAATACCGCTGCGCGGTCAAAAGACCGCCGCGGGTATTCTGGGTTTCCCGCTGGGCTGGCGGGCGACCGCCAGAAGGCCGCCCGCCAGCCCAGCGGGAAACACCCTTCCATGAGGATGCCAGCTCCGAATGGAGCCGGCGGAGTGGAAGGGGTGCGACGGGTGCAGTTGCACCCGTCGCGATTTTCAGTGATCTTGGTGGGGCCCTGTTATGGGGGCCCCTGCAGTGCCCATGCCATTGGCATGGGCACTGCAGGGGCCCCCAGGGGCCCCATGACACCCCATACCGCCATCCTGTGCCTGGCGGCCAAAACCACCAGGAACAGGATGGCGGTATGGGGGTCGGAATCCCCATGGCGGCGCAGCAAGCTGCGCCGCCATGGAGGATTCCCGAGGGCAGTGGAAAACCGGCGGTACACCGCCGGTTTTCCGTTTCTGACCGCGGCTGTACCGCCGCGGTCAGAATGCCCAAGGGAGCACCGCAAGCCTGTTGGCGGTGCTCCCGCGGTCGTTGGCCCTGGCTGATTTTACCGCCAGGGTCAGAATGACCCCCTTTGTGTCCGTTCCTTCCCAAATGGTTCAATAGGGCAATGGTGTCAGCTGTACAGTCATTTTCTGTCTTGGACGCGATGAGCAAATCGTCAATATACTGTACCAAGGTTGATTCAAATGGTAATTCCAATGATTCTTTCTTTAGAATCTGATTGAAAATTGATGGTGACTCTGAAAACCCTTGAGGAATTCGACACCAACTGTAGACCCTGGCCAAAAATTTGAAACAAAAGAGAAATTGGCTGTCCTCATGAAGAGGCACAGAAAAGAAAGCTTGTGATAAGTCGATGACTGAGAACCACTCAGCATCACAGGGAATTTTAAACATTATCACAGCTGGATTTGGTACTACGGGACAACATTTGACTATTATGTCATTTATTTTCCTCAAATCCTGAACAATCCAGACCTTTCCACTCGGTTTTATTAGTCCCATGATTGGTGAATTACATGGACTACTTAACACTTCTTTCAGTACTCCCTGTTTCACAAACTCATCCATAAGTTGGGCGACTTTCATGAGGGTGTCTTGCGGCATGTGGTATTGTGGTGTCTGGGGAAAATTTACATTGGGTTTTACAGTCACTTTCACTGGTTCTACTCCTTTGACCAATCCTAGTTCTTTCAACTGTTTCCTGTAACTCAGCAGGAATATCTGCTTCAGTGAGCATTGGATAAAAAGTAATCAGGGGATACTCTTCATCAACAGTTTCCACTTCTTCTCCTCCTAAACTGTCCTCTTCTTCCTCCTCACTGTTTGTCTGAATTTTAATTCCATCATTTGAACACATAATTGAGCATCCCAATTTACACAATAAGTCTCTCCCTAATAGTGATATCGGGCTTGAGTCACACACCACAACTTTATGTGACCCTTGATAGTTACCAATTCTGACTTGCACTGGATCTGTGATTGGGTTTGTCAGGTACCTATCTGCTACTCCCACTACTTGAACTGTTCTCCCTGAAAGTGGCAAATTTGGTACTTCGATGCTTCTAACTGTAGAACGTGTAGCTCCGGTGTCAACCAAGAACGAAACACGGTGACCCATAACTCTTCCTTCCACATATGGACCCTTTTGGTCAACTTCCAAGGATGCTGCAAGCATACAATTTCCCTCCTCATCTGAACTTTCACTCTCCCACGCATCGTTTATTCCATTCTCACTGTGTAACGGGAATTGATGTACTGTGTCATTTTGGTTCATCCCTTGACCCGCGACCTGTTGAGGAAGCATTACTTGTTGCTGATTCATTGGTGCTAAGGGTATTTGCATTTGCTGATTAGGTACCATAGGAAACTGCTGTTGCATTGGCTGCAACTGTGCCATTTGTGCACGGGGCATTTGCACCTGCTGCGGTTGTATGGGTTGTAAACCCTGCATCTGATTTATATTATTTTGAAAATTTGGATTTGGACCTCTCAATTTCAGTCCTCTCTTATTCTGAAACGCATTGACATCATTGTTTTGCTGACCTACACCTTCCTGCACCATCATTGGGAACTCCCGTTTCCAATGCCCGACGATTCCGCACTTGTGACATGGCATCACCTTCTTCATTGCCTGTATACCATTTGGAATCATAACAGTATTTAAATCAGGACCATTATTCACAAAACCTCCTCGGCCTCTGCCTCTCATTTGTGGCTGAAACATAGCATTTCCCTGCTGTTGCTGCTGTGGCAACTGTTGCTGAAAACCTTGTAAACCTTGAAAACCTGTCTGAGCTGCTCTAAGCTGCATTACCATCACTTTTTCTTTCAACCTTTTCTGCTTTGTCTCAATCTCATCACTGCAGTATTTTGCGTAGTTCAACACTTCGTCGATCGATTTTGACTGCCAACAAATCAAATGCATTTTAATCATCTGACTGATCTCGGGTCTCAACCCTTCCACAAATCTGAACACAAAATGGAGCATGTCCTTTGCCTCAATCATTTCCGTGCCACTGTAATTTTTAAACGCTTTCAACAATCTCTCATAGTACGCATGTATTGACTCTTTAACTTCTTGTGCCGTTCTGTCAATCCTCTGCCAATCCACATTTTTCGACGCAACCTTTGTTTTCAAGTGCTCAATCACCTTATGGTATAAACTCATTACCGTAGGTGATGGTGCACCTGTGTCCCTATCTCTTTCTGGTTCCCTTGTCAGCCAACCTACAGCCCTTTTACAGTCTTCCCACAAATCTGCCGGAACTACGATTTCGAATAAAGTATTTAGGTCTTCCCAAAGACATTTTGCGAGTTTCACAAATCTATCTGTTTGTTGATACCATTCAATCGGTTTCTCTCTTAATTTAGGGAAATCATCCGTAAAGGATTGAATATCGCACCTGTGCCACGGTACATGTACAAGTTTTCCCCCTGCTGTTTCTCTCATTGGCAACATGGTTATCAGGTCGTCATTCTGTTGTGCCTTTTCATTCCGATCTGGGGTATTTTCTTTCTTTTTGTCCTTTTTCTTAACCCATCTACTTTCCCACTTGTCTAAACATCTCCAGATCTGCACGCTCTGCAGTATCTCCTTAAGGTGTGTTTTCATCCCTGCAGATCTCATGTGTTCAAAATCTTTTGTCTCAAAGTCTAGCCTGTAACTTCTGCTCAAGTGTTTAGTCTTACCTATATCGATCTTGTTTCTATCTGCAATTTCTTGTTACTTCTTATGTACCCTGCTTACTTCTCTTGTAATCCTAGGGCACATGTATCTCAGCTCTTCTTCTGTGTATGATTCTAACCTGTTCAGACCCATCGTTCCCTCTACTAGTTCATCTGCTTCCATGCCCAATCTTATTTTATTCAGGTATTCTTCTCCCTTCCCGCTGGGTGTACTCTGTGGGGAGTTCAGACTGTTGAACCATTGTGTTAACTGTTGTGCGTTCAGTCCCATCAATGTAGCATTTACATCAACTGCTACTCAGGGTTGCTGTAACGTTTCAGTTTTTGAAGTTAGCGGTACTATTAGTGGTGGATTTGACCTTACCACAGTTGACGGAGCACAAATTGGAATTGGACTAAATTCCGACAAAGACCCAGATCCATTTGGCAGTGTTCCTACCGGAGTCGTTTCAGGAGTGTTTTCTATGCATCTTCTCCCTGTCTCACTTTGTGTCATTACCCCTTGATCGCATACATTTGGGTTTGCCTGTATATACAATGGCGCTGGTGGACCTACAGTGATAGGCAAAGATATTGCATCTGGATTCTGTCTGTTCCCCGAATTCTGTGGCATGTTAATCCCCACATTGTGGTTCATCATTGCTGGCATACCTAACTGGCTCTCTGTTACTCGGGTTTACCTCGGCACTTCTTGTACCTGCTTTTGAGGCATCAAAATTTGTGTTGATTCGGCTTGAATCAATGTCGGTCTTTGATAATTCTGTCCTCCCTGCGCCATTACATCAGAAGTCATTCCCAGATTGTGCTCATCACAGCAGCGCCTTTGAACCTGCGACTGATAATTATCAACAGGATTCAATTTAGGCATGTCAGGATATATCCTCTGAATTTGTGGTATTTGTGGTGCAAAGGGCATATCGGAACTGCTCTGCCTCTGTGATATTCTCAAATTCGGTGTCACATTACCTTGTATTGGTTCTGGAGGGGCAGTACTAATGCTTGAGCCTTTTTCGCTTTCCACATATGGTGGCGGGCGATCATTTAGCAATTGTATAATGAACTCCTCATCGACTGACTCGTCTGACCTTTTCGAATTTCTGTTGTTTTCTCTATCTCTGGACTGACTCCTGTTTGTTTTATAGGTAGCTTTCCTTCCTTCCGTCTCTGCTTCGTCAGTAATTGCTGGAAACAATTTAATTCCCTGCAATACGTCTGATCTCCAAACCTTTTGTGTGCTATCCCACCTAGCATTCGCTAGTGTCTTTTCTACTTTTCTTATTCTTGTCTCCAATTTCTTTTGTTGTTGGTTTTTAGCTATTAGCTCCCAAATTGCTAATGCCTCAAACTGTGGTGGTCTTGGAGGTACTTTCATGTCGTATAGCGCAAATCTTAGATTCTCCAAAACCCTTAGATTAAATGACCCATGGATAGGGAACGCTACACTTCCATGTTTTTCTGTCAATTTGCACCATTGCTTTAACCAAAGACATGGTGCGACACCCTTTTCTTCAATCACGATGTAAGCTGGTGTACCCTCAGGCGGTGTTTCTTCTTCTATATTTGCTTTAATATATACATCTCCCCTCAAGACACTCTTAAATGCTTTGAGGAATTTCATCTTTCCGTCTTTTATTTTTCTAAAATATGTAATCAATAAGTGACTTTAATTCCCGGAATACTCTTCGCTTGCCTTTTCCCCACCAATTGCGCTTCACGGACTGCGTCCAATCCGTGCGTGACCCTTCTCACCAACCAACCTATCCCAGCGCGGCTCCTAGTGACGTCACACTCACACACTGCGGCTGACAAAGTCCCGCGGCTTGTCCTCCTTCATTCAGTTTCACTCAAAACTAATTTCCACAATATATCGCGAGCACTAACCAAAAAGAAGAAAACAAATCTGTCGGTTTACTACAGGAAGGGTAATACAATCGCTTCAGAAACCTTAGGGATTTTTCACTAGCCTCAGCAGTTATTCCATCTTTCTCGGTTTCCCGCTCTCGCAAGCAAAATTTGACCCGCAAACTTTACTCTCAACTGATCAATG
Organism: Pleurodeles waltl; assembly: GCF_031143425.1. Classification (NCBI taxonomy): domain Eukaryota; kingdom Metazoa; phylum Chordata; class Amphibia; order Caudata; family Salamandridae; genus Pleurodeles; species Pleurodeles waltl. The sequence goes on along the minus strand of NC_090437.1, from coordinate 619,219,747 downwards.
AACTATTCTAGTGCACCTTAGAATTCGTCAAATCTCAAAGTCTAAATTTTTCTTTCATTCCTCAATATTCATACTGACTCGTTGACCACGCCCGATCAACCTATTAAACCGAACAGATTACAACATCAATCAAGTGTCTCATACACTTTTCAACATACTCCGGAGTCTCTTGACCTCGCAGGGCCCGTCTCAACATCAACAAACATGTGGACAATTTTTCCTGCACAAAGCGCTACACACATGTGAAGTTCAACGACTTCCCTACTCTCACACTTTGGAGTAACATTCCTCTAAAATCTTTTAATTGGAGTTCGTAACCCCCTAAAATCCTCACAAACTTCTCAATTAATCTGCGGCAATAAGCTGTGCAAGCGCAAAACCCTAACTTCTCTCATACCGTCACTAGAAACGCTGGAAACATTCTCACACCTTCATTTCCTCCATTCGCAAGCTCTGAGATTCCGGGAAAGTCATTGGGGATTTAGGGCATCATCATCTCTCCAACTTGTTTTGTCAAAGAAAATTCTAACTTGACTCCATCTATTGTTCGGATGGGGTCCCAAAGGGCGAAACCATCAATCTCTGCTACCATTTACTGATAACACGTCCAGCCCTTATAAATTACTTGTACCTGGACACGCTGGAGGTCGGTGAACCTTTTAGCCGAGTTGGGCTCTCCTCATCCTAGAATAGTCGGATTGCTTAAACCAATAATCAATAACTATTGTAATCAATACCCAATACTCTATTTCTAGATCAGAATAACACATTAGGAATCAATAACAGTCGGTATTTTGACGCAACATGACCTTTCAGTCATGAATAACCACACCAGTTTATTAAAAGTTAATGAGTTTATTTCCCTATATTAACAAAGCTAAAACAATATATATGAGTCTCAAAATCAAATGATATATGTATACGAACATTACTAGCTGTCCATAACGACGAAAGAAGCGCAATCTACGCAAAATCTGAATTATAATACACTCGGTTATAGCAATGCAAATCACTAATATGAGTAACTGAATTTGACTAATTGCATACATCGGTCAGCATAACAAGATTTCAATTCAACATGGTGCGTCAAGTGAATACCTCGACTAACCTTTAATTAGCATGGGCATGTGGGGCTTCAGGCAAAACGAATTTAGTCAACACAAATTTGAAAAACTTCTAGCTTGGGCTCTATCAAAATAGCAGTTGGTACCTAAAAGGAAAAACACAATGCATAATACAATTATCCTTTCATAATTACCAAATACAATCAGCATACAAGGAAAGTCTTCATTCTTCAGGTACCGGTTCGATCAGCATGGGGCAGATTTCAAAGGGGCAGAGTTAAGGGCAAGTTTCCATGCGGCAGCAAGGAGAATGGGGCAAAGTTACTGCATGGGCAAGACGGGGCAAATTAAATTTAAAGTCTCTAGGGTTAGAATTCTTAAAGACTCTTTCTCTGCGACAGAGAAAAGGGCATCAAGATGTCGTCCAAGATGGCATCTGGCATTTGGCTTCAAAGATGGTATCAAGGAAAAATGGCTGACTTCTCTTTGTCCGGTGGGTTTAAGTAAGAAACATTCCAAATACTTCAGGGTCTTCCATTGGAGGGTTCATAGGGTGGCTTCAAATTGACCAATGAATAGTGTCTTTCTCCTAGTACTCATTTATGCATACATTGTCCTTGGAGCCTTGGAACACAAGTTGCAACAAAGTTTGCCAATTATTTCGGTGCTTTTATTGTCCGCACCTGCAGGAGCTGACCTTGTATCAAAGGGGATGAAACCGGCCTAGCACGAAACCTTGGAGATAAGTGTATTAGTCATCTCTACTGGAAAAATACAGAATAATGTCTTTTTGTTCATCAAAGTGAAAACCACGCAGTTAAAATTGAGACCAGGCGACTAGGTCAAAGCCTCTACTAAATTTAAGCTAAGCATAAAACAGTTTCAACAAGAAAATCATAGATCACATTTGCAATTATGACGGATTACTACATTTGTCAATTCTTCATGATTAATTAAGCTCATTTATAATAATGGCGAACTACTCCGAGGGCACAATTTCCCACGTACATTATTTTCTTTACTAAAATCACACTATATTATACGATTTTGGTTACATGATATATGAATATATGTTGGTCCTTCTTTTCTGCGTCATCAAACCCACATGATATCCATTCAGTAAATAAAGTGCCACCGATGTTGAGTGATGCCACTGTGTCTCTGCCCTGCAGCCTAGTAGTGTCTGGCAAGAATTGTGCATGGTCATTTACGAAGTGGCAACCCACTTTTGTGTGTCTCATACCTGCTACTGGCAATTTTAAATGGACATTCGGCACTCGTGCTGGGTTAAAAAACATCCTCTACGCCGTGACTCTCCTCAGTCATAACATGGGGCTACTTGCTCCTCCAGGAGGGAAATAGTCCAATAGTGTCCTTGCTGCTGCTACTGAGAGGTGGGGAGCCAAGGAAGATACTTTTTGTGTTCATACTCCAACTTGCTCTAAAGTCTCCCACTCTGCAACTGAGAACAAAGAATGGGAACAACGTCACACACTCCTCAGTCAGTTTGGCCAATAATTATTTAGTGGGTTGTGTTTCAGCAGCCCTTGCTTCTTTCTCAATTGTCGCCGATTTGGAAGCTGAAGGCAAAATAGCAAGGGGTGTTGAGATACTGAAAAATAAATAAACAGAACTGGAACTGGTGACTACTGCGTTTCACTCTGGCGGTTTGTGTCAACAATATTTTCACTCCTGTAGCAGACAGACTGCACCCAGGTGTCATGTGACGTTTCAGCAGCTGTATATGGGAGTAGTGTTGTTCCTCGCCAATCACCACTAATCATTTTAAGCAACAGAAAATCCAATCAGCTGTGGCCTATTGGCATTGGCAATGCTTGTTTCGTTCCTTGTCAAACAGCTGCAATCCCAGCTGAAATCTGCAAGTGTTATTTTTTCGAAATTGTGCATTTGTGTCAAGCATGAATAACGTTGAGCTGCCTCGAGAGACCTCAATAGCCACATTGCAAGAGCAAATGGAATTCTATTATTTATAATTGCAAGGGCTTATTCATGAACATTAAAAAAAATATTAATTTGCTGTACATGGATGTGATAACTTTTACATTATAGTGTTACTTATGTTCAGAAACGAGCTAACTGACTATGTGTCCATGTTTGTCATTAATCGGGCATTAGGAGAACTCATGAAGGCACCTCAATCTAAAGAAGTACTGCATTGGAACAAAAATGCAGAATTTGTCCTTTCTGATGGATTCTGGATTAAAGTCCAAGCAATGAGTTATGAGGTACACCAAGTACAATTACTGATATAGTAACACAAGCCTCTTTCAAATTTACCCTTTCTCCAGATTTAGTACATCTTAATGTCATATTCCAGAAGATGGGAGGCAAAAGGGAATCACATTGGTATTTTTCTCATACGAGTTAAATTGTGTCTTCTCAGTGCATCAGTCACTTAGTTACCGATTATTCGCTATATTGACTTGAGAGGGACATCTAGTAGAAACCTGAGGTACTACACCCAATGTGCTGACATCAGAGAAGGTGATAGTAACAACCGAATTTTCTGAATACTTTCTAATAACTTCTGAGCGAACTCTAGTAATGATCTGAGGTGTCATGAGCATAAACACTGTGAGATCATTTAGAGTTTGGAAGGACAAGGGAGCAGTCATTAACCAGCAGTTCCTATGCCTAGACAAACTCATGATTTCCTTACCCCAATTTATAGGGAGAACTACCTCAGTCGCTCTACAACAAAAAAATCTCCTTTTTTGCAGCCTGCCAGCCTCATGTATGCTGGCTGCACTGCATCGGAAGGCCAATTGTTTGAAAGGTGGACCTTCCAAGACTTTTCCTTTGTGACCGCGACCCTAGTAATAGGCGCACAATTGTTGTGCAAATAAAAATAAAACAAAACGTACGCACAGGAACACAACTTACTACATATCAGGGTTATTGTTGATTTGTTTTGCAGAAGTAAACAACTTTTTGGGGAGTTTGTGTCTACAAAATTAAAAATAAGACAGAGAGGCCTCTAACATACGATGAGCAGCAGCATTTCAGTTTTGCTAAAAATGCTGCTATGGAACAATAGAAGCACTTTTGGAAAAACAATCCCTGAAGTCATAGCAAGGCTGTCTTTCTCCCATTAGAATAGGGACTCCGCTGACCCACTGATCTGGCAGGCCACCCACCATATTCGAAATGAATCCCATGGTATTTACATATGAAAATGGTTAACTATACATTAGTAACTCTGCCACTTTGCCTAAATGATTGAATGACTCCCTTGAAATTTAAGTATGAAAATGGCCTTCTGTAAATTAGTAAATCTAACATTTTGCCTATATGTTGGACTGTATCAGTAGGTAATGGTGTGAACATGGTAAATGTACCGACGACTAGTGTGTGAAAATCTCAATATGTACTAGTAATTACTGAGTAATAGTGCAAATCTGAACATGCACTAAAATTTTTGAGTTTTGGTGCAAATCAAATGTGAAATATTAAGTGATGCTGCATTTAAGGCCTCACAAAAGATTTCGTAGTCCACATCAGAACAGGATTTCAGGATGAACAAATGATGCTACAAACTGAAGACACACTAAATATTACTGTGCCATGGGGCAAATTTACAGATGCACAAATTTATAATTAATAAATAGTGGAGCAAACCAAAACATGCAGGTGGATTAATGACTGAGGTCACTTATTTGAACAAGCATTATTGAATGAACTTGCATAATCGTGGTAATTCCTGACTATATATATATATATATATATATATATTTTTTTTTTATATATATATATATATATTACGATTTTTAATGGATTGGAGGGTTGGGGTGTCCTCGATGATGATGAATATGCCTTCCTTAGGAATGATCATCCCCGAGTTCCAGCTTTTTATGTGTTACCAAAAGTACACAAAAACACCACTAACCCTCCGGGACATCCCAGTGTCTCTTCTAATGAAGGCTTCCTGCAGAATACGGCTATGTACATAGCCTATTTTTTATCCCCACTAGTGAAGGCCTTACCTTCATGTTGTAGAGACAATGGTGATTTTCTTACTAAGATTGACGATATCAACGGTCTAGATCATTGAGCTTTCTGGAACATAATTGCATACTCTTAAGCATGATACGTATTTGCCTCAGGGAAAATAGATTTATTCCTGATGGAACACTTTACCGCCAGAAGGTTGGGACCACAATGGGCACCTGCTTCACCATCAGCTTTGCGAATCTCATGATGGGCTGGTGGGAGGAGCAGGTAGCCTGGGCTGAGGACAATTTAGAGTACATGCAACATGTTTTGATTTGGACCAGGTATATTGATGATTGTTTTTATTGTGGAATGGTCTGTCACAGAAAGCACAGTCCATTGTGCAGAAACTGAATAGTAATACCTATAATCTTAGGTTCACCACCACCATTAATGATAGGGAGATTAACTTCCTAGATGTGAGATTGTGGGTGGCAAGGGAAAAGTACAGATTACTATCCATTGTAAGATCACTGCTGGCAACAGCATTTTGCATTAAAAGAGTCATCATCCCTGAGCCTTAAAGAATAGCATCCCCTATGTGGCGTTATTGTGGTTTAAAAGGGCTTGTAGCACTGATGAGGAGCTGAAAAATCAATTAGTGCAGTTGAGAAGTAGGCTTCGGGACAGGGGATATAGATCCAAGATTCTTGATGTGTCTGAAAAGAAGGTGAGCCCCTTAATATGAGATCAACTGCTTTATCCCAATAGAAGACCAAAGAAAAAGGACACTGGAATATGTTTTATTACTACTTTCAGTGCCTCCACGGATAAAATTAGGGATTTGATGTGCAAATATTAAGACATTTTGAAAAAAGCCTTTGTTATTTGTCTGGAACTGCCCATTCAACCAGCAATTACCTACAGAAAGGGAAGGACTTCTGGGGATTCCCTAACACATAGTTACCATATGGGAACATGTGCTAGTATCATCTGGTTACCAAAATGCAATGGATACTTTAGATGTGCCCATTGCAAGGCGCGTAAACATACAACCAATACCACGGAGTTTCAAACATTTGAGGGATACAAGGGTAAAGTTACCAAAAGTTTAACCTGTGCCTCATATTTTTATGTATATGCCCCTGTCATCTCCCATATCTGGGGAGCACTATTTTTCCTTTGCAAAAGCGCATTTTGGAACTCCACTTATCCAGTGGCTAGACATTTTTTTCAAAGACGTGATAAGAATGTTTCACTCTTAGGATTTTTTACTATTGACCAAGTGGATAAAAGCATATGAGTTGGTGACAGGGTTAAACAATTGAGGAGATTGGAGCCCAGATATATCCTTAACTCACACGCTGAATTCCCTTTCTAATTAAATAAGGACGAGAAGATGGAAGTGCACATATGTTAATGGATTTGTATACACTGTGTAGAGACATGGGGCCAGATGTAGGCAGATATGATTTTGCGAGTCGCAAAATCAGATGTAGAATGGTATCCATGACACCATCTGCGAATTGCAAGGGGGTCGCAAAGACCCATCTCATTAATATTAATGAGGTGGGTAGCAATTTGCAACCCCCTTGCGATTCCCTGCACTCACAGGGATGGTGGCCTGCTGGAGACAGCAGACCTCCATGTCTGTGACTGCTTTTTTCATAAAGCAGTTTTTTTTTGTATTGCAGCTCGTTTTCCTTAAAGAAAAGCGAGTTGCAATACAAAAGAAAAAATGAAACCATTTGGTTTCATTTTTTCAGAGTAGGCAGTGGTCCATTGGACCACTGCCTGCTCTGAAAAAGTATTTTTGGCGACATTCACAAAGGGGAATGGGTCCCATGGGACCCCTTCCCTTTAGCGATTGAGTTAGCACCCACTTCACATGGGTGCTAACTGCGAATTGCTTTGCGACCGCGTTCGCGGTCACAAAGCAATTCTGCATCGCGTTGCGAATCGCAAATATGAAGGGAACACCCCTTCCTATTTGCGAGTCCCATTCCCATTTTGCGAGTCAGTACCGACTCGCAAAATGGGAATGTGCATCGCGATGCCCGTTATGCATGGCGCAAACTGCGAATTTCGCAGTGTGCGCCATGCAAAACTGTTGCAACATCTGGCCCATGGTTAGCTGTTTGCATTTACCTGATTGTTGAGACATTTGCTTCTGGGGAAATGGGTCTAGTGGGATCCATAATATGTTTCCATTTAGTTATTTCCGATATAAAGTAAATGTATGAAATGCCAATTGCTAATGGTTTTTGTACTGTTAAGTTCCCCCTACGTATTCATATTATTTCTTATTATTGTTATTAGTTTCATCCAAGGAGTGACATGGATGCTGCCATTTTAAAAGCACTGGTCTGTGAGTTCATCATCCAGGGGCTACACACATTGTGTGGGGTGTGCATAGGGGATTTTCTAAGTGTTATTTACAAAGTTTGAAATTGTGAAATACATACTTTCCCAATCTCTGACAACCTTTCCCCTGTACAAGTATTTGAGTGAGTTTGGGTTCATGAAAATGACAACTCTGACACTTGATATTTATATATTTTTTCGATTTATCTATTGATTATTAGTTTAATTTCGAATGTATTAACAGTGAAATATTTGAAGTTTGATTATTGCATTTGCGTCAATGTGATCAACGATGAAAGTAATTTTCTGATCCAAGTGAACTGCAGTACACATACTTTTATAGTCTGTTTTTAGTGATTATTATTGTTGTATGATATTTACTTTCTGAAGGAAATGGACCACATTCACCTTGAAAAAGGTTGTGGTCAGCCTAAACAGGTCGAGAGTGGCTGGGTCAGTGTTCCTGAATCAAATTCGTACTGATTCACTACTCCTGGAGTGCCCGCGTTGTTTCTGCTTTGGTGGCATAAAAGTGGATTGTAAATATATCTATCTATATATATCTATACATATATCTATCTATATCTATATCTATATCTATATCTATCTATCTATCTATCTATCTATCTATCTATCTATATATAGAGATTATATATCTATATATATATCTATATATATATATATATATATATATATACTTCACTGAAAAGACCAAAGGTTGAACTAGTGTTGTACTCCGATGAAAATATTCAGTTAAAACATACATTTTTTACTCATAAAACACACTTAATATACCACTTATAGTTAAAGTCAGTATAACTTGTACCCTAAAGTAACTATAAGTCACCAAAGCTATGCACAGTTTGGTCACTGATGATGTAATTTCAAATGTTGCAGCGATGTTATCAATAATGATACAGAACATGTCATAAGTGATATAGGCCCACATTATGACATTGGCGGTAAGCTCCGCTTACCATCATGCCGACTGACACCAACATACCACCGCCGCAGAGGTTTACCGCTATCCATATTATGACCCACACATAGCAATCCGTCACTATACAGACACACACACAAGTCCGCCAGCCCAAAGGTCATTGATAAACTTGCGGTACCAAAACCCACACCGTTACGCCAACAGAACTACACCCACAATATTATGACCGATGAATCACCGCCACGGACATTCAACTGCGGTAAACCATTGGTGGTACATACCGCCACGCTCAAAATACACACAACCGAACAAAACAACACTACATTGGACAATTCAAACTACACACACCTGACACACATACACACACCACAACCACACACCCACAACACTATAAAACATACACCCACACTACCCACAACCCCTTATGACTCAAAAATATTGCCAACTGAGAGAGACAGACCAACAGCACCCACTGAATCTGAGCCACAAAACACCATCACCCATACACCATCCACGTACCTCACAGCATACACCCCAACACATCACTCCACACACCCTCACACACACCACTCACACTACACCCATGGCACCACAATGACACCCCAGATTCTCAGAGGAGGAGCTAAGGGTCATGGTGGAGGAAATCATCCGGGTAGAGCCACAGCTATTCGGATCACAGGTGCAGCAGACATCCATTGCCAGGAAGATGGAGCTCTAAAGGAGGATTGTGGACAGGGTCAAAACACTGAGACAGCACCCAAGAACAAGGGATGACATCAGGAAGAGGTGGAAAGACCAACGTGGGAAGCTGCATTCTGTGGTAGCAGGACACCAGATAGCAGTACAGAGGACTGGCGGTGGACCCCCACCTCCTCCCCCACAACTAACTACATGGGAGTAGCAGGAGGACTGGACTTTGGTGAGTCAACTCTTTACTACTTTCACCCCCCCCACCTGCATGCCATCACATACCCCCACCCTTACCCTCACTCCCATCACTCCACCACCTCCACACACCCCACCATCACAACCCACCCATCACAATACCAAGCCCTGCATGCACCACCAATGCATGGACATCACTCACAGCCCTGAAGGACACCCATCGCCAAAGCATGCACACCTGAGACAATCACCTAGCCCACCAAATCACCACACACACAAGCCTAACCTGCTAGGGCAACAACAACCATGGAGGGCAACACACCCATGCACAAGATGGCACACGCAGAATCAATAACACTGCATTTACATCCCCACAGATTCCCCACACAACGTCACTGGAGAGGAGGTGCCAGCAACATCCAGTCCCCCCCAGAAGAGGCCCACAGTGATGACAGCAGCTCTGCATGCCTGCATCAGGATGACCAACCTGGCCCATGAGGGACCTCTGGAAATTCAGTTACCCAGGCAAAGTCCCATACCACCACAGAGCCTTCCCCTTCAGGAAACACCACCACAGCACCCACCCAGCGGGCCTATACCACTGTCCCCAGGACATGTCAATCAGCAGTGTGTCCACCACTACAGGGACCCCAAGCCACCCCACAAACACAGGACGATCAGGGACCTGGGGTCAGTGGCAGTGGGCACACGGGTCAGGGGACAGCGGCACAGGACAGCTGGGAAGCTGGGAGGACTGCTGTGTGACAGGGGGAGGACAGGCCCAGGGAACCGACTCTCCACGAGGCAATCACCAACATCTTGGAGCATACCACCATTCCCAGGAGACAATGGGCCAGATACTGGCCAAGTTGCAGGAGACCCAGCGGCTGCAGGAGGGACAGTACCTGGGGATCAGGGAGAACCTGAGAGACATCCAAACCACTCTGGTCACCATTGCAGGGGTGCTGGCAGACATGGCCAACACCATGAAGGAGGCAGTGGCACACCAATGGGCTCCTGACATTAGCCAAACTGATGAACAGTCTTCCACCTCTACTGACGCTAGTGGACAGGAGGCCCCGCCACAGAAACAACAGGCCATCAGCACCCCTCCCCCTGCAGAAGGAGAACTACCATGCAAACGGTCCCTGCGATCCAGGCAGAAGCCAGAGAATATTGCCAAGACCCCCACCAGGAAATAAGACTCTCCTGAATGTCACCCTTGTGTCCCACTCTGTCACCCTGTCCACCTTGAACTGCCATTGCTCTACTTCCTATTCCCCCTTGGACAGGGCACCTGGGATACTAATAGACTGGAACTTTACCCTGGACTCTCGTCCACCACCACCCGAGCCCATTGCAATACCCCATCCACTTATTAGCACATAAATAAACACCCTTGTAAAAAATACAAGTATGGAGTCTGTCAAATGATTGAACTATGTATTCGTTTAACAAGCTGTAAGCATTGCAATTCCACTGTACAGTAATGTATACATAGGTATGACCTGTAGTTGGCTGCAGTCAACCCACCAGGAGCCAGAGTGGGGCAAAGATATCTGAAAATAGACATGCCAAAGGGTACAGTAAGTGGCCATAGTAGTGGGAATATCAGCCTGCCAGTGACAATATCCAATACAAAACTGTCAATGGAAGGTGAAGTTACAGTGTCTTACCTGTGTGTCACTGGAAGTACTGTCGTATGATTTCTGTTCTATTGTCCTCATCCTCTGCCTCCTCTTCGTCACTGTCCACAGGGTCTACTGCTGCCACACGCCCATCTCCAGCCTCCTCCTCCTGCAGAAAAGGCACCTGGCGACGTAAGGCAAGGTTGTGCAACATACAACATGCCACGATGATCTGGCAGACCTTCTTGGGTGAGTAGCACAGGGAACCACCAGTTAGATGGAGACACCGAAACCTGGCATTCAGGAGGCCAAATGTCCTCTCTATTATTCTTCTGGTTCTCCCATGTGCCTCATTGTAACGTTCCTCTGCCCTTGTTCTGGGATTCTTCTCTGGGGTCAGTAGCCATGAGAGGTTGGGATAACCAGAGTCACCTGCAAATATCGAGGGATACCTGTTAGCCAAACACAGATCTTTACAGCCAACCTCATACCCATACACCAACATATACTGGGTGGGAACCATGGGCTCACCTATTAGCCACACCCGGTACCTCTGGAGTTGAGCCATCACATATGGGATGTTGTTATTCCTCAGTATAAAGGCATCATGCACAGACCCAGGATACTTTGGAGATGTATACATGGATACATGATACATCAGGAGATGTACTGGTCCGCCAGGCACACTAGCTGAACATTCATCGAATGAAAGCTATTTCGATTTCTGAACACCTGTTCATTTCTCCTGGGAGAGACAAATATAATATGTGTACCATCAATTGCCCCAATAATATTGGGGATATGTCTCATTGCATAGAAGTCAGCTTTCACTGTGGACAAATCCTCCACCTGAGGAAAACAATGTAGCTGTGGATGTGTTACACTCTTGTTAGCATTATTGAGAACAATGGCTGTGACATTCCTGCTGCCAAGCCCACTGTCACTTGGAAAGAACCAGTTGCCAAGAAATGGAGCACAGATATCACCTGTACAAGAGGGGGAATCCCAGTGGGATGACGGAAATCAGATACCAGGTCTGGCTCCAATTGGGCACACAACTCTTTGTGGCCCTGTCAAGTCTGTAGGTGAGGATAATGTGCCTGTCCTCCATTGTTACCAAGTTTCTCTAGGGGTCTGTATGGGGGGGTGTCTCCATCTCCTATTCATCTGCAGCGGTTGCAATCTAGGGGGCAAAACGATGAGCATCTGGTCAGTATTCCACATTTCCAAAATGTACACTGCATTGCATGTTGTGACTGAAACAGTATGTTGTTGGATAGGCCCAAATGTGTACTGTGACGCAGTTAGGTGCCATGGCCTCCCCCCCCCCGAAATTGCATCCGCCTGTCCTGTGTGGATGGACAGGTGGAAATGAGGTAATGCCGCTGATGTTGTGTGCCGTTGCGGGAGGCGGCATCATTGGTTGTCTATGGGCACTATGGGTTAAAGTGGGCAATGGTGATGTACGCCAGCAGTGACGGTACACACCACCGTGGATGTGACCGCCGTTTTCTATCGGTTCTCTCACTTGCTACCTGACATTCAACAGGAGAGGACCTACACTGCAAGTGTTGTTCTGACCTGTGTCTGGAACCGACCATGGCTCGAGTCACTAGCGAAAGGGCCCCTGCCTTCACCGCTGCGGAGTTGGAGAGACTGGTGGATGGGGTCCTACCCCTGTACCGAGTGCTGTATGGGCCTCCAGACCAACAGGTGAGTACACTGGGAGCACAATGCACGTGGCATGAATGCATGGAGTGCTGTGCTTAAGGGCCTCGTATAAGGGGGGGTGGAAGGGTCCTGGGCAGTGTGCTGCATGTATGGTGGGCACAGTCTGTGCGTAAGGGGATGTGAGGGATATGGTGGGCCATGAGTGTAACAGGCCGGACGGTATGGCTGATACCTTTTTCTATGTTTATTTCTCTGCAGGTCAGCGCCCATCAGAAAAAGGGTATATGGCGTGCCATCACCAAGGACGTGCGGACCCTGGGGGTCTCCGGCGTGCAGAGCACCCACTGTCACAAACGGTGGGAGGACCTGAGATGCTGGGAACGGAAGGCGGTGGAGGCCCAGCTGGAGATGGCCTTCCAATGAGGAAGGGGTGCACGTCGAACCCTGACCCCCCTGATGTCCCGCATACTGGCGGTGGCCTATCTGGAGCTGGATGGGTGATTGAGGGCATCACAGCAGCCGGGGAGGTGAGTACAGTTTCCCAATATACAACTTGCACGTGGTGGGGTGGTCTCCAGGTGGGGGATGTGGGCCTGTGGATACCCCTAGGCCAGGCAGGACATTGCATGGTAGATCCCATGTTGGGCAGGGTTCTGATGTGAAATTCCTCCAACCAAGCTAGTAGGCCTCCACTGATTGGTAGGGGTCTGTGGGTCTCAGGTATGCTGCTAGTGGCCTTAGGTATGCCTGTCCTAGGGCTGGTGACCAGCATTGGGACTTTTAGTGCATTGCATAGTGCGTAGGCCTGTTCCCTGCATGAGTGTGCTGTGTACGTCAACGGTGGTGTAGGTGCAGCCACTGACCAATTGTATCCTTTGCAGCCCCCCCTTTTTGTTTTGTCACCCTGTCCTTGTGTGCATTAGCATAATCTGGCGGAGGAGCAGAGGCACCGGCGATAGAGGGAGCTGCATCCCACAGGGCCTAGGAGGCCGAATCCACTGACGGTGAGGGCACCAGTGGGACAGAGGGTTGTGGAGAAGTGTGGCTCAATGGTTAGAGTGGCAGACCCTGATGCAGAAATCTGGCCCAGGACCAGGGTTCAATTCCCGCCTCGGCGGGTCTTGGGCTCAATTTCCTCTGACCTGATAATTCTCGCATCGGTGCCTAATCTAATTCATGGGTCCCACTGTGTAACTCTGGGCAATAGCTTGCTTAATCTCCACAACAGCCCCAACAGCGCTGGGATGCCTGGCTTCACCTTGGAGGTTGCCCAGGAGTGGGCACCTCACAGGGAAAAGCCAGGAAGGGTTCCACAGCGGTATGCGTACAGCACCTTGAGACCCTAACGGGTGAGTAGTGCGCTATACAAGTACGAAGTTTACAGGGGAGCACCACGACGGAGACAGTAGGGGACAGTTCGGACAGTCTCCCTACTCCGATGGAAACTCCCTGGTGGTGGCAGACACCTCTGTGCCCACCCCAACTACAGGTACAGCCGCCACCCCCGTACCAGCACTACCCTCCCAGCAGCCACCTCAGTGAGTTTCCCGTGCCCGCTCTCCCAGGAGGGTGGGCATCTTCTTCACCCCAGGCACCTCTGGCCCAGCCCCAGTTAGCCCTGCTGCCCTGAGTGAGGAGGCTATTGACCTCCTGCGATCCATCTCAGTTGGGCAGTCAACCATAGTGAATGCCATCCAGGGGCCTGGCAGCCCATTTGCAACAAACAAATGCATTCCTGGAGGGCATTCACTCTGGCATGGCGGCCCAACAGAGATCAATCCAGGCTCTGGCCTCCTCCCTGATGGCAGCCATTGTCCCTGTCTCTAGCCTCCCCCTCCAACTTCCTTTCCCCAGTCCCATTCCCCAGAACCCCAACCTATCCCAAGCACACATTCAGACCAGCAGGCACCCAAGACAACACACAGGAGAGGCTCAGGCAAACACAAGCACCACACCTCATCCCACAGGCATTCACACAAACACCATCCAGATTCAGACACACCAACATCCAATGCCTCCACTGTGTCCTCCTCATCGTCCACCATCCTCCCAGTAGTGTCTCCACTCATACGTGCATGCACTACATCCTCATCCACTACCCCCATCACCATCACACCTATCACTACACACCCCGCACTGGCAGTCACCACCCCCACATCCATGTACACGCCCCCTGTGTCCTCTCCCACTGTGTCTGTCCCCCTCCTCCCAAAGTACACAAACGCAAGCACTCAGGCACCCAACAGCCATCCACCTCACTACAGCATCCAGCTCATGCATCTGCACCCAAACACAGCAAACTGACACCGCCCACGACCACTCCCTCTTCCTCCACTCCCAGACCTCCACCCTCTTCCCACCCTAGTGTCCCTAAAACGTTTTTCCTCTCCGCTGTTGACCTCTTCCCTACCTCTCCCCCCTGTGCTTCACGTCAGGCCAGGGTGTTCAGAACCCAGGCTAGCACCTCAGCCACCCAGTCCACGGCCACAGTAGTGTCGGCAGCTCCTGCAGGTGGGAGAGGCTCCAAGGAACCAGCCATAACCACTGGCAGTGTTCCTGCACCAGCTGCCAAAGGGAAGGACAAGGAGGCGCCACCAGCTGTGAAGGACAAGGGCAAGGAGGCACCACCAGCTGTGAAGGGCAAGGGTAAGGAGGCACGACCAGCTGTGAAGGGCAAGGGCAAGGGGGCACCACCAGCTGTGAAGGGCAAGGAGGCACCACCAGCTGCAAAGGTGAAGGACAAAGAGACACCACAAGCTGGGAAGGGCAAGGGGCTTCCCCCGCAGGCAGGAAGGTCAGGAGGCCTGGTGCAGGGACAGAATCTGAGCCCCCATCACCAACCATGGTGATTCAGTGTCCAAGGCTGCAGGGTGTAATGAAGATGTAGTCCAAAGATTAGATTGATGGTTCTTTATTTGAAGTACCTTATCCACAACACAGCAAAGTAGCTACTCATCAACAGCTCTCCTTCAACAGAATCCTCACCGCTTCACATTCCAACCTGACATCATAGATGACATCAGAGCTACTACTTAGAATTCCTTCCCCAGCTCTATCCTCACTGCATAACCTACCACACATCTTTCCTCTCAACAATTAAAACAATCAACACAACAAAACAAGAAAAATAAAAATAAGTTAATGAAAGAAACAAAAGAACTAAGAGAAAATACTAGAATGAAAATTACGACATCACTTTTTCTTAGAAATAACAATACGATTAAGATTCCATACTCTCCCATCATCGACCTTAACAGCATTCCTAAAAAGCTTTCTTACTTTAAAAGGACCTAAGAATTTGCTTGCATTTTTACGCAGTAGTGGTTGTTTTACTAAAATTTCATCACCAACTTTCACATCAATCACACATGTGTTATTTCTGTCGTCAAAATATTATTTCCTTTTCTGAACACACTTCCTTTCATGTTCTTCTTTCTCCTTCTCGTCATACCACGATACTCCCTCATTCTTATCCCAAAACACCCATCCCGGTGCTAATAAAGTATTAGCTTTCCTTCCTCTAAACAATTCGAAAGGAAATTTACCTGTAGTGGTATGAGGGGTAACCCTGTATGCTTGCAGAAAACTTTTCAGACCATCCTTCCAATTTCTATTCGCTGCTATCTCTAACTGTATACACTCTTTCACACTTTTGTTAAACCTTTCAACTGTTCCATTCCCTTGAGGATGATATAGGGAACATCTCTTGTGTTTTATACCCCTCTCTTTAAGATACTTTTCCATCTCACATGACACAAATTGGGGACCATTATCCGTCACCAAAGCATTAGGAAATCCTTCACGACTAAAGATCTCACTCAAAAAATCCAATATTCTCCGAGTCTCTAAACTACTACTGATACACAATTCAGCCCACCTGGAGAATTGATCTAACACAACCAGAATATGATTACATCCACCTTTCATATGTATGGGTCCAACAATATCAACTGCAATAACATCCCAAGGTCTCTGCGAAGTTTCTCGAACTTCCATAGGTGGTACTCTGACTTTATATATCTTATCACTGTTGCAACAATCAATACACTCTCTGGTCTTTCTCTTAATCATTATGGGGGTGATTCTTACCATGGCGGGTGGCGGAGGCCGCCCGCCAAAATACCCCCGCCAGAACACTGCACGCGGTCGTCAGACCGCTGCAGTGATTCTGGGTTTTCCACTGGGCTGGCGGGCGACCGCCAAAAGGCCGCCCGCCAGCCCAGTGGAAAACAACCTTCCCACGAGGACGCCGGCTCCGAATGGAGTCGGCGGAGTGGGAAGGTGCGACGGGTGCAGTTGCACCCGTCGCGAATTTCAGTGTCTGCTGAGCAGACACTGAAATTCTTTGTGGGGCCCTCTTACGGGGGCCCCTGCAGTGCCCATGCCATTGGCATGGGCACTGCAGGGGCCCCCAGGGGCCCCACGACACCCCATACCGTCATCCTGTTCCTGGCGGCAGAGCCGCCAGGAACAGGATGGTGGTATGGGGTGTCAGAATCCCCATGGCGGCACAGCGAGCTGCGCCGCCATGGAGGATTCTTTTGGGCAGCGGAAAACCGGCGGGAGACCGCCGGTTTTCCACTTCTGACCGCGGCCAAACCGCCGCGGTCAGAATGCCCTGCGGGGCACCGCCAGCCTGTTGGCGGTGCTCCCGCCAACCCTGGCCCCGGCGGTCCATGACCGCCGGGGTCAGAATGACCCCCTATGTCCATGCCTGGCCACCAATAATTGAGACGAATTCTCGCTTTTGTTTTACTCATTCCTTGATGCCCCTCATGTCCCAACTCCATAATTTTTTCCCTCAAACTTGAAGGAACCACTAGTCATGACCCACGCAAAAGAACGCTATCTTCCACTGAGAGTTCCTCTTTTATTTTCCAGAAACTTTCCAATCCCTTTTCACTTTTAGTATTTTTGTTCCAACCCTCACTGAGACAATCACACACATTCTGCAGAGTAGGATCTTCTCCTACCGCCTTAATCCATTCATCACGTCCAATTATACCTTCAGTCACACTACAAACACTTACTACATCATCCCTTATCTTACCCTCACAATCTTCTGTTTCTGTACTGAGTCTTGACAAACAATCCGCTATCCTGTTAGTTGAACCCGGAACATAACGCACTTCAAAAGCAAATTCCTGCAAACCAACTACCCACCTACTAATTCTGCTGGAAATGGTATCGAGACCCTTTTTCGAAAACACTTCTACGAGGGGTTTGTGATCAGTGAAAATCCGAAATGACCTCCCCCATAGAAATCTTTTAAGTTTGTTGATCGCCCAATAAACACACAAAGCTTCCTTCTCTATAGTAGAATAGTTGATCTCTGCACCTCTTAAAGTTCCAGAACAATAAACAATGGGCTCATGTACACCCGCTTTAGTTTCCTGTAACAGGACCGCCCCAAGACCTTTCATGCTGGCATCAGTCATTACCACACTATCTTTACTAGGATCAAAAGATTTTAAACCCTGTGCATTAGATAACTCTCTCTTGATATTTTCAAATTCTGCTTTACAAGCATCACTCCACACATAGTCACACCCTTTCTTAAGCAAGTTACGCATGTGTACAGTTTTGGATGCTAAATTTGGGAGAAATTTTGCATGAAATTCAATCATCCCAAGAAAGGACAGAAGTTCTTCTTTCTTTTCCGGATCTCTCAGCTTAAGAACATTCTCCACAAGATCTTTCTTAGGATGTACACCACGCGAAGAAATATTGTGGCCCAAATAGTCAATCTCCGTTCTGCCAAAAGAGCATTTGTTAAGTTTTAAAGTTAGACCATGTTCTCTCAATATGGTTAGAACTCTCCGGACTCTCATTTCATGTTCTTCCTCTGATTGACCATGTATCAGAATGTCATCCTGAAAGAACTTAACTCCTGGCTCAGACCCGAACAATTTGTGCATGACACGTTGAAATACTGCTGCTGCAGATACAAGACCGAAAGGCATCCTAGACACAAATGAAAAGTCTTGAGGAAACTGGATATATTTTGTCCTGTTAATATTATGGAAACGATATTTTTGAACAGGTAGACTAAACACCAGAAGATTTTAACACGTACTTGAATAATTCGGAAATATCTTCCCACGCGTTAACCACATAAAGAAAAAAAAATACTTTGTACAAAGCAGAGTCACAAAATTTAAATTGAAAAACGGTGCCAGAGAAGGTCAAAGTTGGTTGAAAGGAGAGAATCACCATGGATATAATTTCCAGTTTGAAGTCCAATTTTAAAAGGAAACGAGGAAGCCAAGTGAGATAGAAATTTCATAAATAAAGTCCTTACATCTTGGTGTTAAGGTACTTCAATCCAGGTCACCTCCGTCGCCAAATGTAATGAAGATGTAGTCCAAAGATTAGATTGATGGTTCTTTATTTGAAGTACCTTATCCACAACACAGCAAAGTAGCTTCTCATCAACAGCTCTCCTTCAACAGAATCCTCACCGCTTCACATTCCAACCTGACATCATAGATGACATCAGAGCTACTACTTAGAATTCCTTCCCCAGCTCTATCCTCACTGCATAACCTACCACACAGGGGAAGGGCTGGAGCCTCCCCCCACCACGGGCATTCCCGCCACCAGCACCACCACCAGCATCACTGCCTGCAGCAGTGCCAGCAGCAGCAGCCCCAGTGGGCAGCTGTCCGAGGCTGCAGGGGACGGGCAGGAGCCTCCCCCACCACTGCCAGCACCACCACCAGCCCAAGTGTGCAGATGTCCGAGGCTGCAAGGGACGGGCAGGAGCCTCCCCCCACCACTGGCATCCCCGACACCAGCCTTGCCACTGCCACCACTGAGCAGCCATTACCACCAGAGGGCAGTGTGTAGTCCTGCCTCCATGGACTGTAGTGCGTCCTGGCCCCCGAAAATCCTGTGGGTGTGTCACCCAGGTGAGAGACTGTGACCTTGCAATCCCCATGTGCTGCATCACAGGGCACAAATCCCCCTCCAGAACCAGTGGAGGAAGCCGTCCACTCACCCCCTCTTTGCCAGAATGAAGCACATTGGGCACAAAGCCCCCTCCAGAACCAGTGGAAGAAGCCATACACACACACCCTCCTTGCCAGGATGAAGCACAGTGGGCTCAAGGCCCCCTCCAGAACCAGTGTAAGAAGCCATCCAAACACTCTCTCCTTGCCAGGATGAAGCACAGTGGGCACAAAACCCCCTCCAGAACCAGTGAAAGAAGACATCTACTCACCCCATCCTCCACAGGATGAGGTATACTGGGCACAAAGCTCCCTCCAGAACCGGTGGGCAAACCACCCACTAGAGAGACTGTGGCTTTGCACTCCCCAGGACCAAGCAGTGGGCAGACAACCCACTAGAGAGACTGTGGCTTTGCACTCCCCAGGACCAAGCAGTGGGCAGACCACCCACTAGAGAGACTGTGGCTTTGCACTCCCCAGGACCAAGCAGTGGGCAGACCACCCACTAGAGAGACTGTGGCTTTGCACTCCCCAGGACCAAGCAGTGGGCAGACCTCCCACTTGAGAGACTGTGGCTTTGCACTCCCCAGGACAGTGTGATGGGCATGTAGCCCCCTCCATGACCAGTGGTGTTGTTCCATCTTCCGGCTGAGGTGCCCCCAGTTCACCATCCCCCTGCGGTGCCTGTGTATTTTCGACCTGATGCCCCTGCAGTGTTTTCTCTGTGTTGATGCAGGAGTCAAGTGGGGCCTTGACCTAAGTGATGTGGCCCTGTGGCCCACGGACATTGTAGACTGGGCAGTGTCCCTCCATTTGAATATATGTATATACTGTTTTGATTTTGATGGACATATTTATAGTATTTTATCTTATTACACTCACTTTAATCAATTCCTTTTGTCCTTGCATTATTCCTGAGGAGTACGGGGTGGATATGTAGTGTTTGTGCATCTGTTTGTGTGTATGGTGTTGGGGTTGTGGGTGGGGGTGTTGTGTGTGTGTGTCATTCTCTTTTTCCTACCCTCTCCCTTGTGTGCTAGGTGGCAGTAATCACCCTGGTCGTCTTCGCCGGCATTGGTATTCATGGTGAAGAAGGAGATAGACGATCATGGGGAACACCTGCAACTCGGGCTCCATGGTGGCGTGGTTCTTCCTTGAGTCTCCAGAGGTGAGTTGTTTCCCTTCTGTGCACTGTTTCCGCCGAGCTTTTGATGTCGTTGGCACCGCCCCGGAAAAGGTGGTGGGTAGGCCGATTGTAATAGTGTGGGCAGTACATTGTCTTCTGTCTGGATGTTGGCGGTTACCGCCGTGGTGCTTTTTGCTACCGCCATGGTGTTCGGTGTGTTAAAGCGGCTGTCTATGACTGCCAGGGGTGTAATGAGGGCCATAGTCTGAAGGGTAATTAACTGCGCATGCAAAGGGCCCAAGTTGTGGTCACATTATGGCATTGGTATGCCTACACTTTCCTGGGCATGAAACCACACTGTCCAAGGGTGGGGTTCCCAGTGCAGTATAAACTATCATGGCCAGGTTATGGGGTTCATGGGGGAATACCAATAGAGGGAGGTGCTAGGCACCCTCCCCTTATGTAAGTAGTTTGGTCCCAGGAAAATGGATCCCTGGGACCCTATGAGGGCTTGGGAGGGGGCCTCATGCCCATCCCCATCATTAAGAGTAATAAGCACCGGGAATGGTGTCCCCGGGGCTGAATAGAGGCAAAGGGATGGAGGCTGCATGCCCCCATCCCCTTTAATGTGAATTCTGCCCAGGTGAATGGTTCCCCATAGCCAGCAATGTCTTGGGATGGGGGGCCCATGCAGGCTCCCTCCTCAAATATTATACAATGAACACCCCCTGACCCTGGACAGTGTTCTTTTCTTTATGCCACAATCCTGCATAAGTCCAGGGGGTTTGCAACTTTAAAAAAATATATATATATTGGCCCTGGGAGGAGAGTCTTCAACTGTTTCCTAAATTGCAGCAGCGTTAGAGCAGTCCTGACGGATACAGGAACGTTGTTCTAGATCCAGGGTGCATAGCTGGAGATGGCCTATGGAAAAGGTCTGCTGCCTTGTTTTTTTAATTGCTTACACTTCATAGTTTGTTTTTGTCCTGGCTGCAGGTGTGCCATGAACCTCTAGAGATCATGAGCTTTCCAGGGAGATAAGTGGAGGTGTTTAGTCATCATGGCTTTATATGTAATGCAGCTGGTTTTAAAGATGGTGTGGGCCGGAAAGAGAAGCCAAATGAGTTCCCACATGATGGGGTTAATGTGATCAAATTTCTTTAGGCCAAGATGAGACATAATGCAGTGTGTAGATGCCTCTAAGGATGCCTTTTTCGGTGTTAGCACCCTGATTTATCTCTGTTCAGCTTGACCTACCCCGCCAATAGCAGTAGTCTTGTTTTCAGCCTCATTTTTTGCTCATGTTAAATGAATTGATCTGGAGCCTATTTTCATTTTTGTTTATATCTATTTAGATAACAGCCATTGTGTCCTGTACCTATTATTTTAATGGTAACGCCCTGAGAAAGGTGGCTTCCGCTCAGTGCGGCAAATCCACCAAAACGCGCATCAACGTTAATACTGTGATTAGAAGAGCTCACGGAGGACTGTAAAGTGCCATTATTGGAAAACAGGCGCCCATATCCGAGTGCAAGGCACCATGAATCGATTGCAATGCGTTAATACTGGATGAGGAGGTGCCAATATTGGACTACAAATTCTCATAACGAGACCACTACACAATGATTATTTACTTTTATTTCTAACAAATTATGCAATTCTATTTGAGGAGCAGATGGTGCCCAATGTAAATCTGGAATTCGTTTATGTTACCTTCTGAATGAGATTTTTCTATATTATGTCATTGACACCCAATCTGTGGGTATTTGTTTAATCAATGAGTTAGACAGTCTTATGATAAAATGCATTGGAACGCTGGGACTATTATAGGTTCACCTGATTTTCTTTGATTGTGTTTGAGAGTATGTATAAGGTGTGTTTGGCCAGCTCAACCTGTGCCTCTGATTTTTATGTATATGCCCCTGTCGTCTCCTATATTTGGGGAGCACTATTTTTCTATTTTTCCTATATCTGGGGAGCTCTATTTTTCCTTTGGGTATGACAGACCCGGGGCACATGAGTGAGTAATTATTTTTAGTTGAACATGTTTGTGTCAAAATAAGTGTATATACAAAATACTTAGAGAACTATCCATAAAATAAAAATGCATTTTTGGGACAATTTTTTTTCCGTTATTGGTTTTTGGCTCCATTTTTTCATGTACATTGTAGTATTTTGAGCAAGATATATTCAAGGTAAAATTGTTTAGGAGAGGCGGTACTTTTCTGTGTGTAATGTTCTATTTCCCCTGGTAACTGCTCTCCATATCTGTACAGGGGCCTTTTTCGTTTTGGACAGATGCCTTTAAGGAGTGCCAGTGTGCATTCTGGAAGGCCATGGTGTAGATAATTACCACCATCCAGATGCCAGAGTGCAAAGGCTTAAACAGCATTTTTGTACTCACTTTCTGGAAGAAATGGCTTGACTTTCATTAGAAGAGAGAGTCAGTACCAGGCCATTCTTGTTTTTTTTTAGCTATGTGCTCATTGAGGGTGAGGTTGGTGTCCAGGGTGAATGTAAGTGACTTGGCACTAAGTGAAATTTGGTGATAGAAGCTGTCAAGGCTCATGTCATTGAGCCAGATATGTACTGTATCTTGTTTGTTGTTCTTGGCAAAACACACACATTTTGATGTGGATGGATATTCTGTCTCAGTTGGTGAAGCTTTAATTAGGTGCTGGACATCCAAGTGTAGATGATGTGCTAGCAGTGTTTGAGGTTTTGAATGTCTGAAGCAGAGGAGACTTCCAAGTAGTCTTAAGTATCATAGGCATACTGGTGGCTCTTGATGCTATAATTAGTAAAGCACCAAGCGGTTTAATGTAAAAATTGAATATGCCAGGAGACAGAATGGAATCCTGGAGGACTCCATAGGTGATAGGTATCTTTTGTGACCTATAGATGCCCATGTGAACAAACTGGTGTCAATTGGAAAAGTAGGATGAGAATCAGTGAAGGACATTTCCGGTGAATCCCATTTGAGACTCGTAGTGCGTATGAGGTACGCGTGATCAACTGTGTAAAAGGTAGCAGGGATATATGGCCAGTCTTGATAGCTTCTATGAAGATACCTTGAGTGAGGAAGGCATTGACAGTTGTAAGCAGTGATAAGACAGCATCCCCACAGAGAGCTTTGATAAAGTATGATGTTAAGACATCATCTTCATAGGAGGTAGCTTTGAGGAAGTTGAGTATGCCAGTAAGACCTGGGAGAGATAGGCTTTGGAGGTGATTATTGAAGGATTCTATGGGAAAGGGTGGGTCTAAAAGATGATACAGGCTTGGTGTCATCAGTGTGCTGTCAGATATTCTGTATTTTTTCACTTAAAAGGAGGTTAAAGCTTTGCACTTTTCTGTATAGTGAGGAATAGATGGGTTTAGCAGGGGTAGATGCAGTGATTGATTGTCTTGAACAGCATTCTGCTTTTGTTGGTGGCTTCATTGATGGTGTTGGTCAAGTACTTTGCTACTGCTGAAGTGATAAGCTGTCTGCATCCTGCACGAAGGGACTTCAGCATCAAGAGGTCCTCAGGAGTTCTGTTTTCCTTTCATTTTCTTTCCTTTCTGTGCATGGATCATTTATTGTCAGCAAGGTCTTTAGTGTACCAGGGTGCTGATTTAAAGATTTGGTCTTGTCTTTTGTGTTTACCTTGGTTTTTTGTTAAGATGCTGACCAGAAAGATAAGGTTGGGAAATTGACTGGTCTAGTCCAGTGATAAGGGTAGTTTGCACTGGATTGCTGGTGATGTTGAGAATATATGATTAAGGACATAGCCTTTGACGTATGTTGTTGTGTGACATACTGTACCACATTGAATGTATTGATGAGGTTGAAGAAGGTGTCTCTTGTATATTTTGAGCATGTGCTGACTTTGAGGCTGAAATCACTCAAGAGGGTGGCGCGGACATGCCGTTCTGGCGATGTGATGGAGGAGATCTGATAATTTATCAATGAAGTCCTTGTTCTGCCCTAGAGACCTGTAAACGAGATGGAAAGCGGAGGTCTGAGTCACAGAAAGTGGGAAATGGCATGTCAGCAGCTCCATGAATCTAAGTGGTGTCTTGTTTGCCTGGGGTGTCGGACCAGGAGGCTATATCATGTCAGGGCTGTTAACATTATACAGCATGAAGGACCAAAGTATGTGTCAGGTTATCTAAGTTATGCACTCTTTTCATCTGAAGAACCCTCCTTAGACATCTGAATCATCCACCCCATCAATGATATCCCAAATCAACAATACAATAAGCACAACCAGAATGTCACTTCTGTGCCTTAAAACATCAAACTCTTCTAATCACTGATGGACGTTTGCTTTGTGGTCCAAATCTTGTAATTCCCTACAATGATTATAGGAATACAACTCTCAAGTTATATCTTCACTTTTCCTTCTCAAGGCAGCCATCTATTCAGCAGCTCGCTAGGCTAAGACCATATCACCGCAGTAGTAAGAGCACTGGATTGGATGCCAATTGAGGACAGAATCAAGTTCAAATTATCATACACAATGTTTAATGCTTTCATCTTCAAACCCAAAGATTGAGCAGAATATTGTCAGGAGGAAACAAACATCTAAGAAGCTAAGACATCAAGAGACATGAATCCAAAACCTGAAAACTCTTTCTGTTTGTTCACAGTCCTTTTGTAGAGCATCTCTAACCCACTGGAACTCTATCCTAGCAGATATAATATGTCAGAAAGACCTCCTAACCTCCTGCAAGAAACAAAATCCTTTCTATTTAACTGCTGTGTGGAGTAAGTCCTAAATTGACAATCTTCATACCTGTTTCCACTCCCTATATCTTCCATAGGCCAAATGTATGAATTACAGGTTGTAAAAAATGGGTCACAATTTGCAACTTGTTGTGTTGTGACAAGTAAATGATTTTACAGACAATCCTCTGAACTAATAGGTCAGTGCATACAATTCATATTCAGGGTGGGTCATATTCTGGCTTTCATTATGAATGTAAATGAGCTAGACTGTAAAGTGTGACTTACTCTAATTGGTGGCCATCACAGGGATGGATTGTGGCCTGCTAGGAACAAATGACCACCAAGTCCATGATCACCTCGAAATAAAGAAAAAACATTTAAAAAATGCAGCTGAAACAGTGCTGTATTTAAAAAAAAAAAAAAGGTTTTTCTAATTTCAAAGTTTGTTTGAGAGTTGGCAGTAGTCCCCTGGGTCACTGCCTAATCCCCAACATTCTGTTTAACATTCACAAAGGCAAAGTGTACCATAAGGACCCTTTCCACTTTGCAGACGGCTTAGCCCTCCATCTCCAAAGTCGGTAATTTTTCAATATTTTGTGACTTAGTTTCTGTCACAAAACACTAATACATGTCATACCGATTTTATATTTGAAAATGACGTATACAACACGGCCTTTCCAAATACAGAATTGGTATTGGTGGTCACTATGTTATTTTAGGAGTATAAAAATGTTAATAACTCCAAAAATGGGATTGGTACATTAGAAAAAACATTTTTGCACCAGAAACGCTGATTGTAAAAATGCTATGTACTTCTGAGCCTTAGCCCTGCACAATATTTCTATTCTCGTTCCTTTCCTCTGTTCGCCATTCCCTCTTTTTTCCCTTTGTGTTACTACCCCCATTACTGTACTCTGTTCAGCTCCCCCTCCAATTGACTATGTTTACTCTTACCTGTCCAGCCCCTCTTCTCTCCACATGTATCTTCCACCACCCCTAATTTCTATGATGTTCATTGCTAATCAGTTATTGTTCTGTTCCTGCTACTGCTTCAGTTTAATTTGTGACTTTTGCCTCCCTTGTTGGGTTACACTCTAAGGTGCATTGACATCCCCCGCGATAGAGTGGTGCTATGGAAAAATGTAAAGTAAATAAGTCAATGATTCTTCAGCACTCCCAGAAGGATTTTCTCTTTTAATATAAGTTTAATTCCTGTGCATCCATTTTGGACTGCAAATTCATAATTTAGCAATAGAAATTGGAGAAAGATAATCATTGTAGGTGTTAAACTTGACACCTAATCGACAATCCAGATTGTGGAGATGCTTATTTTAGATTTTGAACAGTGCTGGCTCTAGACAGTGATGAGCCCATTAATACACCACACAACAGTGCGAATGCTCAAAAGATTACATTTTGGACATCGAGATGTTTAAAAAAGGATAAAGCCGTGACATTACTGATCTAACTGGCAGCTGTAATATAGGGATGTGAGAGCGAGGTATGGAGCACTAACTCTAAATCAACTCTCTGCACTGCAAGTGCCTCTGTTATATTAGTTTACCAAGTACATTTTTTTGTTAAACTGGAGCTATCTGCAGACTGATATACAACGTTTATTAGCTTGCCAAAGAAAAACATAAGCAAAATAGCTTTCAGCAAGTTAACTGCATAAGGAAGCTATGTCTGAATGCAAAAAGAAAAGGCATTTAAAAAAAATCTTTATCAAGTCCTCTAAATACCCAGTGTCGGTACCTTATGGCAGGTCTCATCAGCCTCCTGTATGATACAAGGGGTTTTGAATTGTGTTAGCAATATCTAGCAAGGACACGTAGTTAAGACGAATCCCATCTAAACAGCAGGGTTTTCCTTGCTATTCTTCCAAGAAATGTGTGGCATTAACAGCCTTTTAGTGGATTCCTGTGCAGATTAAAATGATTCACATGTCTGAACAGAATCTAGGGATCCTGGCATTCACTGCTTCCTGAGACTCTGTAGACCCCCATGAAAATATATATGTAAAACAGAACATACTGTTTCCCTTCAGGAAATACACCGCCTATACTGATATTGCAGATGTTGTGCTGACTGCTGTTTCCCCTCCAGCGCTTGGCTGAAGATCTGCTTCCAAGTAATCAGAGACGGTACTGTCATCTCATTTCCCTCCAGACAAGATATTATGAGAAAGCCAGCTTGCCGAAGCCTGTTTCCTTGTGCTTTTCATAAGGAGAGGTTAATCCTGGTGAAACATTGCCCCAATCTCCCCATGATAGCCGAGTTATTATTTCAACATAAACCTGCCACAAAACAGGGTTGAACTCCTGATATTTCAAAATAAAAAAAGTATTTCCAAGACGTGTGAAATTAATAGTGACTCGAAGGTAAGCATAGAAAAGAACACAAGTTAAAAGTATACATTCCAGTACACCTTTTCTTTAGACGTGGAGAGTAAAATGGCAGCACCCCTGTGAGAAAATTCGGTAATCCCAAATAAAGTGTATGAAAAAAGTCAAAGAATCCATGATTCATGGATTTTGTCAAAATGTGACAGGTATCCCGTTTGCGGTATTACAAGTATCACATAGTTTGCTTGCTACTCATTTAGGCAGAGCTTCAGTGTCCCACATACATTAGGATATGCAATAAGATACAATGAACTTGTAATACTGCGATCGCGAAATCAGTCACGTTTGTGACGGAATAACCTGTCCCGTAAACTATAAATCATGCACTTAGTTGTCCAGTAAGCATAGCAAATACATATACAGATAAATATACAACGAATAATATGCCACATTCCATACCACCGGAATTCTCACTCAAGATATTTAAAGTGAGGCACACTCCATGCCGATTGTGTTCCTGTGCCTTTTTGTACTAGATAGATGGTTCAGAAAGGCATGGGGTGTGAACTCAAAAGCTGAACTGTCAGAATGGTGGAAGCAAATAACCCAGCCAATGGAGTATCCTTACTTCCAATATAATGGTCTGTTGGCAGAATTTAGTTATGGATGGATCATAGTTTGGCAATGGCAGAGACTACTCTATCTCCGCTGTGGCAAAATGTCTCCAATAGTCCAGTGGAGTAAGGGCCATCGGAGAAGTGGCTATATGTCTGTCTGCCCAATTTAGATGGGTGGACATATGGCCTTTTTATTACTGCCAGTCATCACCAAAAATCCCTGGTGGTGGGACAGTAAAAAAACAAAAAATGCCTCTACCCTGCCATGGGAAATGACTCGCAAGCTTATGTGGGCATTGTTTTTTTATTTTCAAGAACAAAAGCCGACTTTGGGGTTTTGTTCTTAAAAAGAAAGTTTGAAACTTTACTGTATGGCTCCATCAGTTTGAAAGGAGCCATATTGCAAAGTTACAAAACATTGGCAGGAACCGCCCTGATGGTGGTTCCTGTCAACGGGTGAAATGTCTGTGGGTCTGATGGATTTTCCAAAATTTGGAAGCTGGGTACTCTGTCAGGGTGACAGAGTAATTTGCTCCATCGCTGGATGAAGTACATTCTGTCCACTGACATCAAAGTCAGCCCCTTAGTGCGTCAGACACTGAGAATGGTCACCTAGTTAACAATAAGCACTATTTCTGTTTTTATAACATTCTAATTGGCAGCAGGGTACTAGATAGTGAATCAAAAAACATACCCATGACCTCTGCAGATTACTAGACCAAGTATAGGTCAAAGTATCTGTGGACACAGAAACGTGGTCTCTGTCCACCTATAGTTCAAAGAAACATTTTGCTTACAATTATGCTGAACAGATTTTAGCCGATCCCTCAACCCACTTAAGAGGAAGTTTTGAAAGTTTTGTTTCAGCTACTTATAAATTGCAGGGTATGTCAGTGACATACATTTTTGGAACACAAAACTACACAGTGGGTTCTGACAACTTTAAAGATTTCCTTACTTGTAGAACAGCTACATTCGGTCATGATAGACCCGGACATCTCCTGAATAAAGAGAAGGGAAGATTTTCATGACTAAGCCGCCAGCAGTAAGTATTCAAGTATGCTGAAAGCCACTTTGCAGTATTGATTAAACAGAGAATGCAATGAAAGGAGCTGGCAGTATGGTGGCCTATCAGGATGATAGCCTTTATGGCGCTCTCTGTTGACTTCAACACAGAAAGACAATGCAGCAAATGCCTTGGTGCTAAATCAACTCCCTCCTTATCCCTATATCTCCATTTATTGACTTCTTTCAGTATTTTTCATTTGGTGAAGATGTTTTCTTCTGTGCCCAGGAGAGTTGCCACATGCCTGACAACTGCTTATACTATGTAATAGGGAAGGTCATCGGTGTGGTGGTGACGGTATCTATATTATGTTCAATTATTTTCCTGTTTGGCATATTGAGTGCCAGTGTGCCAGTATAGCCATAAGATGAGTGGCTGGTGTGTTTTTTCTAGAACATTAGTGTTACCTTTCTCTCCTTTCATACCACCCTCTAATCATCGTCATCATCATGTAAGTGCTGTGTTGTATATTTCTGACTATAGAGTATTGAGCTCTGCTCCATTTTGTACCATATTTCATGGCTACATTGTGTTTTTCCTCTTTGCATTGAAAGTTGACAATGTGTCTTAATTTCCCATATTTTTAGGTTAGGGAGTCCATTGGTTTGGTTTGTGTTGTTTAACAATAAAGGCGTGTATGACTCAGTCTATATCCTGAATAAGCTAGATTTTTTTAGGTTTTGATTCCTTAGTGATACAACTGTTTGGCTTAAATATTCATGACTGTATTACATAAAGTACACCAGCTGTTGCAACACGTGTGTATGCTAGTTTTCTGTGCCCCTTGGGCACTTTGGTATTACAAAAGAGTCACAGAGGCTTGCCCAACCATTCCTGTAAATTATATTGGGCCGGCTTGACTCTAGGGGAGCATTCTCTCAATAGCATGGGGCACAAGGAATCACTTTACCTCAACTCATGTGCCATATTATGTGCCATATTATGGATGTGGGCACAGAGGCAAAAAAACACCCGGAGGCACACTAACTGTGGGCCACAAAAAGGCGCACACACTCAATGCACCACCCACAAGAACGACCACTGCTAGGGGGCAAAGGGATCCCATGGAACCAACACAAACAACCCCCTACAGGCAAGTCCAGTTGCTCACTTCATTCACCTGTGGGGGAATTCCTGCCCCCTTTTAAAAACAGGCAGATGCTGGCTGCACTGTGAAAGACGGATTGGCTGCTTCAAACATCTAGTCCACCTTTCGCTACTGCTCTGCCCCCAGGGGACATTTATTCTTTATTTCTTTAAATGTGTTGAGGGTAAGTAGGAGTGAAATTGTTCCTCTTCATTCCAGAAAAAAAACTTGATTTAATTTTAAAGCTGTCAGCCACTCTCTTTTTGGAAGTAAACTCCACCCACATAGGATTGCCCTACAGCCTCTCATCATGCTGCTTCATTTAGACCAAAGAGGTCTAAATCTGAGCTCTATGGCCTGGCTTCACAGTTTCAGTGGGCAGTCAGGTGACTGGCTGTTTCCTCTAATATGAAGGGACAAACTCTCCAAAGGGGACAAAATACATCAGAGCACCCCCACAATACTGAAAGCAGAGAATTGTGTTGGAGCTAGTGTTTTAGGAAGATGAGAATGACTGTAGCATATGTTCCCAAACTAGCATTGCATAGCCTGACAGATGCAACAGTAACCATGAAAGTTGCAGCTGTGGCACTGTGGACGACAGTGGGAATAGACAAAGTGGAGGAGTTATATGTCAACAACACACTAAAATCATTTGATGAAATTGTGGAAGCATACAAAGTCCGAATGAGCTCCTTCCTATTATATGTATCATTGACTAGATTACTCTTAGACATGTGGGAATGAGGTGATGCAGCACTCATGGTACATAACACATTAACGAGACAACTAATGATAGAAGGTGGACAGCAACAAATGAAATTAATACAATATAGCTTAGTCAATGAAATGAAGAAGGATATCTGCAAATTGAGAGGAAAACGACAATGAGACAAGTCGCTGCGTTCCATGGG
This sequence comes from Pleurodeles waltl, assembly GCF_031143425.1. NCBI lineage: Eukaryota > Metazoa > Chordata > Amphibia > Caudata > Salamandridae > Pleurodeles > Pleurodeles waltl. Next base: position 619,188,425 of record NC_090437.1, on the reverse strand, counting down.
CACTGAGGTGTGTTTTCCTATGCAACACCCATAGGCTGTGATGCATTCCCAGATTTACAAGGATGTGTAACCTGAGAATGTGTCAAAACCATGCGCCTCCACAGGGGTGGTATGACGAGGAGAAATATCTTTATTTATTCTCTTTTTTTGTCTTTCAATGTGTGCTGCACTCTGCAGCACACAGTGAAAGAGGAAAAAGCCTTCATGGATTGTTTTTGGGCAGGAAGGTACCCCTTTCTGCACAAAAACTATCCATCCTACAATACAGATACCCTTGTACCATGGTGAAGGGTGCCTGCCTTGGGGCTGGACACCAAATTGTGTGCTGGCTGATATAAATATGGTGCATTACTTCCCGTTTAAAAAGACTTGGGGTGCTGCCCTATACCAAATATTTGAGAATATGCCCCTGAGCCACAGTGACCAATGCCCTGGATAAATTAATTGTCAAGCTAGGGCTTTTACATCCTAGATTCTGCCTCTTAGGGTTAATGCGTAGGACATAGAAACATATGGTTTCTAGGCTTGCACTTTTACTGGCCAAATGCTAAATTGCCAAACCCTGTTAGTCGAGAATGGCTCCTGCTCACACTGGATGGATGGAAGATATATTGAAATGGGCAAAAATTAAAAAATATCACAATGAAAAGTATGGCAATTGGGCAGCAAGCCCCTGGCAGCGAATATCAGGCATGGAATTATTGGCTGGAAGTAGTGTTAGCAACAACAAATTACCTAAGCACTCCCCCAGACACAAGCCATATGACTCTACATGACATAAGAAAATAATGCACATTCCCAACACTATGATACAATGATGGTGAGGGGACAATTGGAGATAGCGACACTAAGAGGGTAAGGCACTGCAACTTCACTGGGGGATTTCCTCTAGCTCCATTCATATTGATCCTCCTTTTAACGGACAGTAGTTGCATCCCCCCTCTCCTATGAGCAAAACAGAACTCAAACTGTTGAGTTGAACAGATATAGATACACAAGACTAGTGATGCTAGCAACATTGCATTGCTGTCATCTAAGCATGACTGGATGTGATGTTGCTTAAATGACAATAAAAAGATTTTAAAACATCATGCGTTGGTGCCTGACATCCCAGTGCTTATGTTCTTTTCCTGGCTGTCTTGGAGGTGTTGGTCTGGGGAACTACAAATTTCATGGGGCTCGGTTGTGGCCATAGTGACTGGATGCTGCAAGTGCTTTCAGGTTTCCATAAAGCTGGGGATGCATCATTGGTGCCTTCTGGAGAGGTGGAACTCTCCATTCCTCACCATCAGCAGATATCTCAACTAATTATCATGTTGCCCTTTTAAAGGCTCCTGGTAAAGTGTGTAGATGTCTTCCTCTTGTATGTAGCTGTATAACTTTCAATCTCATTCAAGCTCATGATAGTGATGGGGGTGGAAGGTGATGACACATCAGCTCTGCCTGTTGTCGTACCCCAGTCAAGAGAAGTACCTGCAGCCAGTGATGCCGCAATCACAGGTTCATGTCTTTTTGCAGCTATAGCCAAGGGTTTAAGGGCTGCTGTGGGAGTGGGCTTTGTAGATCATAAAGTGTCAGCAGTTGTAAGTGTGGTAGTGGTAACTGTAGTAGGCTGAGTGGATGGTAATTTTTCAACATCAAATCCGTCGTGGTCATCTTTATCTGCAAGAGGAGATAAACACGAATATGTACCACATGTAGCTACATTACCCTCACCTGTGAAAACAATTGCTATTGTGGAAAATGCACTCCTAGGAAACCAGAAGCAGTGCATCTTTAACTTATTACTCAGGGGGGCTAAGAATGTGGCATTCGCCTGTCCATCATCAAAATGAGGATAGTCATTCATGCACGTATCATCTCATATGAAGAGGTATTTCCAATGTTTTCCACCCCTTTTAGCCCATTCGGGGATTTACTCAGATTCAGGTTCTCCAGGGAGTGCCTATTCAACAATAACATTAATGTTCCTGGGTGAGGTAAAGTAGATACATGCGCCATAAATCAGTGTTCACCTCCTCTTGCAGATAAAACTGACCATGATGGATCTGATGCATACACACACAGTTCAGATTAATTACACTGTTGGCTATTTGCACATTGAGCATCAGTTTTTCAAATTGTAACGACTTCAATTATATTGTACAGCCTACAGGTACAACTCCACCATTTTGTAACAGAAGGTAAAACTAGATAAGTAGATGTGCATGTAGTAATCATATACTTACTTTTATGATATAGTGGTAGATGATGTAGTGGATGCAATATCATACAAGCCTGAAAACACCATTAATCAAGTGCTAACCTCTGAGCACTTGTTTTGCCATGCAGCACCAAATGTGTACCTACAACTTTTTTTTCTTCCTGGCTCTGTGCACATTAGTAGACATAAAAACCAAGGCCAAGGCACTAAAAAAGCATGGGGCCTGATTTAGAGTTTGGTGGAGGGGTTACTCCATCACAACTGTGACGGACACCCTGTCCGACGTATTACAATTCCATTATATCCTATTGAACTTGCAATATGGCGGGCGGGATATCCGTCACATTTGTGACAGAGTAACTTCTCCAACAAACTCTAAATCAGGCCCCAAGTTTTTTAACACTCGCATTACATGTTTAACATAGACCCGGATGCATAGTGTGTATCTGGTAAGTTCCAGTTCCGCCATTTGTGATTCTTAATAAGTGTGTAATTAATCATTCTTAGTTGTGGACTTTGGAATGAGGGATGACTCACTACAACATAACATAAATACGAAACGTTTTTATCTGAGGAACATTTTGCTAGAACAATGGCAAGTTCAAAGACCAGATAGGCAAATTTGCAAACATCTAGAAATACTTCCTGACAGTGTTATGTAGCATTTTAGAAAATTGTATCAAATCACCAATCTAATTAAATCACCAATATAACCGTCAAACCGCTAAGCTAGTTCCTATTTAACACACCATTCATTTTTAGGGCCGAGCCTGCGTTGCATGCACTCGCGCATGCGTATCGCAGCGAGACTCTTTAGTTACTAGAAAAGGGCTCGGAGCCCTGTCGACGTCACGTCAGTGTGTTTCATTGGTTCGTTGGCTTGCCTAGTAAAATGTGCTTGCTTTCATTAGTGGAAGGCATGCACACGTCATGCCTTTTCCGGTGGTTAGCCCTCCTCGAGCGCAGCGACCAAGTACAGAAAACATGCGAGGCTCGCTGTTTTCTGTCGGATCGTGGACTACTTTTTCTCTATTTTCCTAGCGCGATTTCGCTTGGCAGAAGTCGAGCGCTTTACACAGTTAATTTTACTTTTTCGGTTACGTACATAAAAGTACTTTTGCCGATAAATGAAAAGTCGGGTTAGGAGTTTACAACGCGATCAGCTCTAGCATGAGCAAACGCGAGACCCGTTGCATTGCAAATGCTTGTTTGATATTGTTCCATGTTGGTGTTAATCTAGATGTGTACATTTCAGCGCGATGCATTCAGTCGCCAGACTTTCTGCATTGCTCTCATCGCCCAGAAGGTTTATGGCATCCATCGTCTTCTCCTGCCAGGCCATTAGATGTACTTCAAGGGCTGATTCTTATCAAGTGGTTAGAGTCTCCTTGTGTTGGCGGGTAACATTCTCCCTGAAGCCCATCTGTTTTTTAATGTCTTAACCTTAAACCTCTTTGTGATAAGTTGAGACAGGTTTGGCTTGGTTTGTGACTACCTGCGTTTAGTATAGCCTTCCCTATGAGGTGCTAAAATATCAAGACAGACACATCATTACAGGGGAATAGAAGCGCATCCTAAAAGTTTTGTTTGGGTGGTTGTATGACACTACTTCACACACTGCTACATCGTGAGTCACTACTTAACCACTACTTCACATATTTGCATGTTTTCTAAATCAGTTTTGAAATTAATTGGATAGAAAATGTGTTTTAAAAATGTTTTATGCTAACAGGTGTTAAAATAAATTACACGTTAAATGTAAGCTCTAAAATATATTTGTTAATTATTTCAGACAGAATAGTAGTCACTATTGAATTCTGAAGTAAAACATATTCTAACATAAAACTCTGACTTTTTTAAACAGCCACATAAGAATAAACTCATGTGGGGACCACGAACGAGTGCAGATGCAGCTCCTACCTTATCCTACTTCGGGAGTGCTTTAGGACCGCCTACAGCATTTCTAAAGATAAGACACCCTTAACATGAATTAAAACATTTATTAATGATGCACAACATTTATATTAAACTACAGCAAAAATAGTAATAAACTTACTATTGTATTGTGTGTCTAATAGGCTTTTATGAGAGTGTCCAACACCAATCAGCATTGTTTTCGAAGAAACAGAAAAACACCTCTTATAATTCTTACCTGCTACTATGAATCACACCACCGTACCACATGGGATACTTTTATTCTCAAGAGAGACATTATGACCCAAAAGCACAGTGGGTGCATGTTTAATAATAGAAGCAAATGCTCCAGGATTACTGTAATTCTGAAGATTTTGTAAAAGAGTATACAGACCACAACACACATCATAAACTGTGGAAAATGAGGATGAAATACAGAACTTGAATAAGATATCAGGCACATCCAGTGAGTCCATTGGTGCAATTAAAAAAACACAGATCCAAAATATACCACACCATGTAGCTTGCAAAATACATATCATACAAAACTTGAAATATACCATAAACTGCAAAAGACAAAAGAATATCCTGCCCAACCTCAAACCTACTTATAAACTAACATTCCTAACACTAGCTTCCAATTCTTTTAACGTCGCTTGACTGTCAAGCAAAACCAAATTTTCATGATTGGTGAAACTGTTAGGCCCAGATTTAAGAAGTTTTACCGCCACATTAGCATCATTTCTTTGACACTAATGTGGTGTTAGGCTTCAAAAATTGCTGCACCAGATTTACAAAGTGGCGCAATGCATGCACTGCACCACTTTGTAACTCCTTGTGCCACATTATGCCTGTGCCAGGCATATTGTATGCAAGGGGGCGTTCCCCCATTAGGGGGTCGCAAAAATGGCGCAAAGAAATCTAAAATATTTATTTGCGCCATTTTTTGCAGCATTTTTAACGCCTGCTCTGAGCGGGCACTAAAAGGAGGCACACCATTTATTAAAATGGGCTTCTATGTACTTTGAAGGACTAGCATCAACTTTTTTGATGCTAATCCTGCAAAGCACCAAACTAGCATCAAAATGTTTTATGCTAGTTCCCTAACTACGGCCATGGTGCGCCGTACCTTAAATACGGCGCACACATGGTGGCGTTGGGGGTGCGCTAAAGGGTGCAAGGAAAGTGGTGCTGCATTGGATGCAGAGCCACTTTACTTGAATCTGCTCCTTGAAAGTTTCCCTGTACATTCACACAACGCTAATCCAAATCAACATACCAATAATTTATAGTTTGCTACAAGATAAAAGAACGGAAGCATACAAGGAATTAATGAATTGGGCAAATCAGAAAAAGAGCAAAGGTAAATACAAAAAAATGATAACGGATTTCAAGTTCCAAATTATATTATATCCAAAATCACAAACACAAGCGTATTTTTTTTCATTTCATGCAAGGAATCTGGCGCAATGTTGAGTAACGCCCAGGTTCATGAGTACATTTCCGATTGCACATTCCAGCATGAATTAAAAAACATAACATCATTAATTTTAGTTCTGTCCGAGCAAATACATGACTTTCTAGCAATTTGACTCAATTTGAATATTATGGACAAAATGAGGAAGAACTGAGTGGAGCTATAAAATATTTTGAAGACATATAAATCAGCCATCTCAACAGATTGGGTAGTTGGAAGATATCATGATTCCAAATTCGATGGTGGAATTGCTACTTGACCTGATAACAGGGTAGGTGAATGTCAAACAATGTTATACAATGTCCTAGAGTCTAAACAATAAAAACAAAGAAAATTAACTTCACAAAATGCAGAAAATGTGATACCATGATTGCAATTACGTTGCAGGACTAACACATACATACTGCTAAAATGTAATAGAAAACATATCAATACTAACAAAAGCTAAATCTTACTGTTACAACCGGTTACATTAAATACTTACCTCATCAACCCTAACAATAATACCAACAGTTCCCTTAACAAGGTATCCATACAATCTTATAATTTTGCTGGCTTTGTTTCTTGATTCTCCGTTAATACAACCATCCTAATCCAGAAGAAATATTTATTTACAGATTGAGAAATTGCAATGCCGAAAAAGCTTGAAAAATTATGGGAGCATGTGGAGTACACTATGAAACTGATCATTAATAAACACACACACATGCACACATATTTTCTCCTCTTCGGTTGGTGGCCGCCACTGTGCACCTGAACAGAGGGCGTGTCATCTGTACGCAGAGGCAGCCAAAATTTGTCCGTAGGAAATGCATTTTTTGATTTGCTGATGTCTTTGGTGCTGTTTGATGAAACATCACAACTCTTTCCCAAAACAATGTTTTACCCCAGCTCTTAACTGGAACATTTTGGGTTGGGGGATCCATCAAGCAGGGCCTGAGAAAAAGCGAGCACCCCAAAACACATTTGCCAAATTTTTCCTTAGATACGTTAGACACAGCTACAGCCCAAATAGCTGCGCAGATTTACACCAAATTTGGCAGAAAGCTCGATCTTGGTCCAGAAAGGGCGCTTTTTGTGATGTGGTGTAAATCTGTTAAGTAGTTTTTGAGCAAATAATTCTCAAAAAGTTAGTATATTTTGTGCCAGTGAGGATATGTGTACCCAACCGATCTCTTGGAGACATATGATGGGCTACCACCACATTAACAACAATGTGGAAGTAGCTATCTTAGGAATCAGTCCTGAGTCCTAAATAAAGGTGAAAAAAAGACATTGGAGCAGGTGACCCCCTAGGTCTCATGGTAGGGTCCCAGAGGGAATGCGCCTTGGGCCAAAAACATTTTTTCTTTTATTTTGCCACAAATTTTCTTTCGAAAGATGCCCTTGGTGTGGGCAAGGGCCGGTACGTGGTGCAAGTTTTTTTTTTTGGGAGTTGAGCGCATGCCTCCCCAAGACTCATTGAGGTCCCAGGGATCCCATTTCCTTGGGATGAGGTAGAAAATAGAGGGAGGGAGGTCTGTGGCCCTCTCCAGGAGCCTTATAACGCTCCAGATACCCCCATCACCTGGGACTAAAATGCATAAAAAGGGGAAGGGGCATCTAGGTTCCTTCCCTGAGCATCCAAAGGCCCCAAGCACCCGATCCCTGGGGTCGTACTATAATTAAAAGGAAGGGGGGTGACATAGTCACTCTCCCTGAGCCGTTAAAGACCCCAAGGCTGGCTCAATTACTTTGTTTCGTGGAGCCTACTCCCAGGACAGAGTATTTTCCCTTTCTGCATTGATGCAAGCAGGGAAACATATGTTTGCTCAAGCATTTTTATATCTCTCCCAGGGTGGAAGCAAGCATGCCGTCCCTGCCTGCAGAACTGCGGGCAGGGAAAGCAAGTCTGCTGTGACCTGTTGGGAGATTTAGAAATGCTCCCACAGGATGGAAGCGGACTATTGTTTCCCTGCCTGGCCGGCAGGGAAACAAAATAAATATTGCTCCCATCTGGAGGGTGTAAAAATGAGCAGCTACTCCATCTGGGTGAGAGCAATGCCTGCTCCCACAGCAAGCAGACAGCCGGCAGGGCCACAGGGGACCTGGAGCTCCCCCCATGGCCCCCAAGGGGTGCTTGGTGGGTGCCTCTTTTGGACCCTGGGGCACACACCTATAATTTCGAGATGCCCTGGTCGATCCCGAGGTCCCCGAGGCCTGTTAAGGCTCAGAGAGGGGCTGTGTTCCCCTTAACATATATGTTTTGACCTAGGGGATGTGGTCTCCAGGCCACTATAGACATGGGGAAGAAGGATGTGCACCTATAACTATAACTTGCGCCTTCTCCGTGCACTGCATATACTGTTTTATATTATCTCACTCATGCCATCTAAAATAATAGTATGTACAAGAACAGTTATGACATCGTAAATTAAATCTTTAGGGCGGACACAGTGCATGGTAGAGTGGCGAGTTATAGATAATGTAGGCTGGCTACCGAGTTGAATACACTGTGTATGGAGGTATGCGAGTTATAATAATTTGAAGGTGTGGCATAAATTATCAAACAAAGGTATAAATATCAGTTTAGAAATTAAAATTTTTGTGTAGTTTAGGTTTTGTTTGTAGATAAAGAATTAATAAAGTTATATTAATTTGAAGGTGCTGCACAAATGATAAATAATGTAAGGTATAACTATAACTTAAGATAATATATGCGCATCCTATGTTTGGTTTGTATAGAAAGAATAAATAAAGTTTTCCTAAATATAACAAAGGTGTAACCTTATATATATATATATATATATATATATATATATATAAAACAGAGGTTGCGTTGAACCACTGCTGTGCTCCTGATCAAAAGGTGGTGTTGGTTCAATCTGAGTCAGCCCACTCTTTTTGCACATCCAAGGGAAATGTGTTAGAGTGCATTGAGTACTTTCTAAGAGATTTTTTCGATGCCTTCTCCTCATACTTATGGGACACCAAATACTTGTTAAGCAAACTCTAGGGACTAGAGTGGACAAGTGATGACCTATTTATGAGCCTTGACGTCTGCAGGAATGTTAATTCTAATATGTTTTGGAATCTGCATAAGAAATAAATAAAAGCAGTTGACAATCTTGCCCACAGCTCTAGCACTGTTATCTGCCTGGCTGACAAGGGAGAGAATGTTGTTATCATGTCACAGGAAATTATATTGATGAAGCTGTGAGGCAGTTGAATGACACTAATTGTTATGAAAAGATTGATAGAAACACTTAAACATAAACAGTCATTGACTATTGGACCAAGCTAGAAAAATTGAGAAATTCTGGTGTTTGGAAGAGTACTATTATCTCAGAACTGAATACCCCTACTTATTGGTGTCTTGTCTTCTGCCTAGGATTCACAAAAATAAGACTATTTGTAAGAAGGGAGACCTATAGTCTAATCAACGGGAAGAGTGATAAAGAATATATCGGAGTGCATTTACTTTTTCCAAGAGATTTTGTCACTTATGAGGAGACGTTTCAAGCAAACTTGAGGGAATAGAGTAGACAAGTATTTACCTACTTATGACCCTTGATGCCTGCATGCTGTATGCCAGCATAGACCATGAGCAGGGCATTGAAGCCTACAGATATTTCCCGAGAGCCAGACCCATACATCACCTCTTACACACCACTATGCTCTTTGAAATTATCAAGCTTTGTCTTCTAAATTACATCTTTTGTTTAATTGGGAACTATACAGACAGAAGACCGGGACTGTGATGTGAACCTGCTTTGCTCCCAGCTTTGTGAATCTCTTCATGGGCTGGTGGGCTGGTGGGAGGAGCAGGTGTCCACCACACCTGAGCCAGCTGAAGACATGGAGTGGGCCATTATGTTGCTGCACTATATTGTTGACTTGTCCATCATATGGAAAGGCATTGAGAAATCTGCCAGGGAATTTGTCGACAAACGTAAGAATATTGACCTCAATCTCAACTTTAACTACACTATCAGCAGTAGCAAACATGAATTCTTAAATATTTTAGTTGAGATCAAGGATGTGATGTACAAAACACATTTGTATAGGAATGTCATAGCTGACAACGGCATCCTCCACACCCTCAATAGTCACTATGAAACCATCAAGTGGAATACAACCTATGGGGAAATGCTGTGGGCCAAACAAAACTGAAATAGTGAGGAAACCTATCTTCAGGAAAACAATACCATGATATGTAGATTCAGAGAAAGAGGTTATCCAGAGTTGGTCCTTGATAGAGTTAAAGCATGGATAAGAGTGATCTCTGGGGCCGACATCCTCTCCCAGAATCCTCCAGTCACTACTGTTGATGACAATGAAAGCATGAGATTAATCACAACCTTTAGTAATGAAGCTAAATACATTGCCAAGATAGTGAGAAAAAATTGGGGCAGAACGAAAAGTGATTGTACTATTGGCTACCTTTTGGATGACAATCAAAGTTTCAAAAAGGTACAGAAACGGTAGAAGACTTAGGGAACTTCTGTTGAACACTGACCTTACAGTTAGTAACACTGCTGTCAATAACTTGAAAGGCTTCCATCCCTGCATGAACTGCAAATCATGCAAATACATTACTACGAGGAGGGTATTCACAATACATTATGGTAAAATTAGAAAAATAATTACCCATTCTTGACATGAAATTCCCCATCTGTGGTGTATATCCTGGAATGCCCCTATAATAACCATTATGTGGAGAGTACAATACATCCGTTCAAAAAGAGAATCTTAGAACACATGAGAGCAACTGATACATGTGATCCTCATAACCCCAGAAACTACAGTGATAGGAGCAAACTGACTTATTTTGCTTGTGAGCAAATCCCACGCAACATACAAGGAAAGAATAGGAAATTGGTGTTGAGATGAAAAGAATCAAGACACATAATTGATTTGGATACCAAGATCCAGGGTGGGTGGAACACTGAAGAGGAACTGAAAGTTAATCTTGGGGAAGACTAAAAGATTTGACATATTATGTAAGGCTGCATCTTTTTAGCCTTGGGGTGTAAGTAGCTACTTTGTTTTTACAGTGTAGTTTGATTTTAAACTCATTTTTTCTTCTTTTCCACGTCACCAGAGGAAAAGAAGGGAATCTCAACTGAGATGTGGTGCTGCCAACATTGGCATGAGCCCCCTACCCTTTCTTCTTCACACAACTGGGTGTCTGGAGCATATTTCTCAGACAAGATGTTTCTCTTCTTACCTTTTTGTGAGGACTGTCATTAGTGTTCAGCTCTGTTTATTTTCACAGAAACATAGAGACTCAAGAAGGGAGGCGTCTGCTGGCTATCTCACTTTCTCCTGGGTATTATGTTGGATGTCCAGTTTGAACATGACTGGGTGGATGGGGGCCTATTGTTGTAAAGGGACGGGACATTTTATGTACTATGTACCTGGCATGTATCAGGAAATGTTATATGGGAATGTTTGTATACAGGCTAGTCTCTTAGTATAATTGTTTTCTCCCATTTTGGTCTCTCATTTGCACTTGATTTCCATTGTTGCTTTTTGACCATTTTTTTATGTTTCATATTGTAGCCATTTGGGGCGTTGGGGTGATGAGGAGAAAGACAATTCATACACCTGTCGATACACAGGCATTAAAATGTATGAACTAATGTAGGTATGTGTGAATGACATCAATGCCTACCTGTTCCCTTAACTTTTTATTTATATGTAAAGTAGAGGATTTATATACCCAATGACACAGGAATGCCAGGATATTTGCCGATCACTACAGAATGAACCATTATATGTATTGCATACTTGGGTATACATTCTTATTTGTATGTGTTTGTACTCCTCCTTGCTTTGTGTTCAGGACGTATTCAGGTGATTAATAAGTGTGCATGAGGCACGGCTGGTCAAGTGATGAAGGCCTTCTGTGAACTGTGTTTATTCCTGTATTTGGAAGTGTTTTCCAATGGAAAAACAAAAGATTAAAGTTATGTTATGTTATAGTTAGATAAATATGTCAGGGACAGTTAGGGCCTGATTATGACCCTGGCGGACGGCGGAGGCCGTCCGCCAAGGTACCGCCGTTGAATGACCGCACCGCGGTCAAAAGACCGCGGCGGCCATTTAAACATTTCCTCTGGGCCGGCGGGCGCTCTCCAAAAGAGCGCCCGCCGGCCCAGAGGAAATGCCCCTGCAACGAGGACGCCGGCTCAGAATTGAGCCGGCGGAGTTGCAGGGGTGCGACGGGTGCAGTTGCACCCGTCGCGTATTTCAGTGTCTGCTTAGCAGACACTGAAATACTTTGCGGGGCCCTCTTACGGGGGCCCCGCGGCACCCCCTACCGCCATCCTGTTCCTGGCGGGCGAACCGCCAGGAACAGGATGGCGGTAGGGGGTGTCAGAATCCCCCATGGCGGCGCAGCAAGCTGCGCCGCCATGGGGGATTCTAAGGGCAGCAGTAAACCGGCGGGAGACCGCCGGTTTGCCTCTTCTGACCGCGGCCGAACCGCCGCGGTCAGAATGCCCTGCGGGGCACCGCCGGCCTGTCGGCGGTGCTCCCGCCGACCCTGGCCCCGGCGGTCTTAGACCGCCGGGGTCAGAATGACCCCCTTAATGTTTTGAACTAAAGAAAACACAGAAATTCACCAGTTATGGTTAAAACGTGCACCCCAGCCCCCTCCCTGAACCTTTAAAAGGCCTTGGGGACCTGATTCCCAGGACAGTGTTCTTTTTAAAAGGAAAGTCCCCTGCCTGAGCCTATTCTGGCCCCAGGGCCTGTGTTATTATGGGTGCCAACCACACACAACATTCGGGCCACAGGGAGATCCCCAGGGATCCCGCAGACCCAGGCTGCTCCCCTGCATACTGTGGGAGCCAGCATTGCTCCCATCAACAAGGAGCAGCTATTTATTCTGTGGCTCTAATGGTTAGGAGCAATATCTTTATCTGTTTTACTGCCTGCATCAGTGAGGGCAGGTAAATACTTCAAAGTCTGCTCCTAGCCCAGAGGGAGTATTTTAAAAATCTCCAGCCAGCTGGGAGCAGAACCGCCATGCTGAAGACCGCCAGTGCAGGCGGTTTGCCGCGCGGCGTATTATGACTGCTGGCAGCCCTCCATCCTTTTTCGGACGGAGAGCTGCCAGCAGCCATACTGGCGGTCGGCGGGGAAGTGGAGGTTGCTCCACCTCCACCGCCTGTCATCAGAACACCGCCCACCGAATCACGTTCCATGATTCGGTGTGGCGGTGTTCTGGTGACGGGGAGCTGGAGGCCGAGCAGCCCCCATGGACCCCGTCCCCTCCCGGAGGATCAACGGACAAGGTAAGTTGATCGTCCATTAGGGGAGGGGGTGGGGGGTGTTGTGTGTTGTGTGCATGCATGGGGGTATGAGTATGTAGAATGGGTGTGTGAGTGCGTGAATGCATCCGGGGGTGTGTTGTGTGTATGGGAAATGTGTGCGGGTCGGTCTGTGTGCATGTCTGTTGTATGTGTGCGGATTTGTGTTGTTGCAGTGCATATGTGCGTTTTAGGGTGTGTGTCTGTGCATGTTGGGGGTGGGGGTGGGGAGGGGTTGTGTGTCTGTGCATGTCGGGGGTAGGGGTAGGGAGGGGGGTCCTGCCACCTTTGGGGGGTGGCAGTGGGGGTGGGGGTGGATGGAGGACTCAGGGTGGGAGAGGGGGGTAGGGGAGAACCCCTATCAGTGCCAGGGAAGGAATTCCCTGGCACTGATAGTGCCTACCGCCATGGATTTCGTGGCGGTTCCAAACCACCCGAAATCCATGGCGGTATGCAGGGTCGTGATAGCGCCGGCGGTCTGGTTACAGCCGCTGGGCTGGAGACTGAAGTCTCCAGCCCAGCGGTCATCACCACCCTGGCGGTCGGAGTGGAGAAGTGGCGGATGACCATGACGGTAACCGCCATGGTCATAATTAAAAAAATAAAATCGCCGGCCTGTTGGCGGTATTACCTTCTGCCAGGGTTGTAATGAGGGCCTTTGTGTTTGCTACTATTTGTCTGAAGTTTTGAAAATGCTCCTGCTAAGCAGGAGCAACCACGCTGGTGCAGGCAGGGAAACATATGTGTCCCATGGGTTGGCTCCCCAGGGCACAGCAAGTGAGCCAATCACAGGAGCTGGATTCAGGGAGTGGGACCTCATGCCACTTCCTACCCTTTCATAAGAGTAGTGGCCCCAGAATATGGAGTCCCAGGGCCTTTTAAAGGCTCTGGAAGGGGGAACCCATGGCCCTTTTTTGGATGTTTTGGTCCCAGGGTAGGGTCCCTCTAGGTCCCACCTATGACTCCTGGGGGCAGGGTGTCCTTACCCTGCCCCCTTATAGCCCTTTTTTCAAAATTCATGACAGGGAACTAAGGGCCTGATTTAGAACTCGCCGGACGAGTTACACCGTTACAAAGGTGATGGGCATCTCGTCCACTGAAATTAAATCCTATTGAACATAACAGGATTTAGATTTCAGCGTATGGATTATCCATCACCTTTGTGACAGTGTAACCCGTCTGCTGTTCTAAATCAGGCACTAAGTCCCCGAGTCCTGTAATGGCTTGCCAGCAACATTTATCTGATGGTGCTGGCAGCCAATTGGAAAGTTCGCTCCCACAGGAGTCTGACTCCAGTGGGAGCAAACAGGCCCAAGATATCCAATATACAAATATTTTTTACCCTTAATTTTTAACAAACTACTGGACGGATTTACACCACATCACAAAAAACACAATCCACGGACAAAGATCTAGCTTCCTGCCAAATCTGGTGAAATTCCATTCAGCAGTTTTTGCAGTAGTGCTCCTTAAAGAAGTCTACCAAAAATGCATGGTGATTTTGCAATATGGGACCCCTCTGCTTCAAGGATTATACCAAAACTTTCCATGGGCAAACTACTCAAAAGGTAGCACCTTTTTGGAAAGTTTTCTGGAGGGTTGTCAAGCGGGCCAAAGTTATAAGCAACCCAAAACCTGTTATTCCTATAGAACAGCTTACCTACCTACAACTACCCAGTGGCGACCACCACTGGGTTATATATGTATGTGTATGTGTATGTGTGTGTGGTTCGTGAGCTGGTGTAAAAAGATCCACTACTTATAATATTTTGAAGGTGGTGGACAAATTGTAAATGAAAGTTATGACTATAACTTTAGAATGTTTAAACTTTGTGTAGTTTTAACTTAGTTTGTATAGGGAAAGTACGTTTTCCTAACTACAACTAAGCTGTAACCTTAATTTTTGTTCTTTGAATTTCTATGTTTTTTAAACATTTTTAATAAAAATGTGTTTCAAATCATAAACTCCAGTGTCGCAAGTGGAGAGTTGTTATGTGGAATGTTGTACAGTACAGTGGTGGCGAGTGTTGGAAAGTCTATTGTCACAGAGTGGAGTATTGTAGATTGGAATTCAGTGGAGTAAAGTGTAGTAGCGTATCATACAGTGTAGTAAGGTGTTATATATATTTAGTGTAGTGGTATTGTGTCTCATATAGCAGAGTCAAGTATTGTAGACTGGAGCAGTGGGTTGTACAGTGGAGTAACATGTCGTACAACAGATTAGGGAGTTGTTGACTGTCATAGACTTGAGTAGAGTGTGTTAGAGTGGAGTTGGATGAAGTAAAGTGTCATAGAGTGGGAGTGGAGTATTGTTAAGTGGCGTGTCATAGAATACAGTGGAGGCGAGTGGCATATAGTGGAGTGCTCTGTCTTATAGTGGAGTGGTGGATTGTAATCAGAAGTTGAGTGGCATGTCATTGAGTGCCATACAGTGTAGTACAGTGGCATAGAATGGATGGGTGTAAAGTGGAGTAGAGTGGCATAGAGAGGCATAGAGTGTAGTACAGTGTTATAGTGTGGAAGTGCTTACCATGGATTATGCTGTCAGATGCTGGAGTGGCATGGGGGAGTAAAGTACAATGGCGTAGAGTGGGATAAAGTGTAGTAGAGTTGAGTATAGTGGAGTGGAGTACACTGGAGTGGGGTACTGTAGAGTTGTGTATAGTGTCATAGAGTGGAGTGGCATGTCGTAGACTATAATGGCGTGGAGTGCAGTAGAGTGGAATGGTGCCGTATTCAGTCATAAATTGGAGTACTGTGTTTAACAGTAGAGCGTATTTGGGTATTGTATGGAATTGGAAAATGATGCAGACTACAGTAGAGTAAATTGTCGCCTCGGGCGTGGCCGTGGTTCTTGTTTCTGGCGGCCGGGTGTGTCGCGCCCCTTCTGTTTTGTATTTCCTCGCATGAGGCCCCAAAGTGGGCATGGGGCCTTGGCAAGTTCTGGGCCAGGCGCGCCCTCGTAATTAGGCATGGGCACCCCGACCCCTCACTTACCTGGTGCAGCATGTTCCTTTCTTCTTTTTCTCTTCTCTTCTTTCTCCTTTTCTTCTTTATTTCCTTGTTTTTACACTTAGCAGCCATTTTCTTCCTAATCCCAGCTTGTCTTTCTTTTTCCCTGCATGCTTTAGAACCCTTTTCCAAAATGGCACCTTTCTCTATATTCTCCTATGGTTCTTTCCCAATCCAATATGGTGTCTTTTTTCTTCCTGTTGGTCAGTTCCTGTTTTAGGGTATATAAGGAGTGTGATTCTTGCTCTCCTTGCGCTGCAACACTTCCTTTGGTGGTGATCTTCGCTCCGGTTCTTTTTTCTCCAGTTTTTTCCTTCGCTTGTTCCAGTTTCCTCCAGTATTGTTTTCTTGTTGGAAGACTTACCTTTTTGCTTATTTTTATTCCAGGGAGTTCCTGCTATAGAGGTTTTTCCCTTCGGGTTTTTTTCCCACTGGGACTCCTTCTGGAAGGCACGGACTACCTTTGGCGTTCCATCGTCAGCAGCACCGTGGCTACCAGAAAGCGCTGCCCTTACCTTGGTCAAGGCAGAACCTACAAGGATCAAGACCAGGCTGCAGTTCCAGTTGGCCAGAGTCATAAACGATGAGTGGTGCGTGACAGTAAAGTGGCATAAAGCCTACTTAATTTTTGTAAAGTGGAATGGTGTGTAGTAAAGTAAAGTGTTGTATGGTGGATTGTCATGCAGTGTTATAGAGTACAATGGCATAGAGTGGCATACAGTGGTGCAATGGCATATAAAGAGTTGCGTTCAGTGTGGTATGGATGATTAGAGTATTGTAGAATAGAGTGGAGTGGAGAGTCGTACAGTGGCATACAGTATAGTACAGTGTTGTACAGAGGAGTGAATGGGTATACACAGGAGTAGTAGAGTGTTGCATAGTGGAGTTGCATAAAGTACAGTAATGTGTGAAACAGTGGAGCTGAGTAGAGTGGATTGTTCTATAGTAGCAAAGAGTGAGGTAAAGTCTCCTACACTGAAGTAGAGCCAAGTGGAGTGGCATAATGTAATGCGGACACCCCGGGACATAGCAGGAGCTGGCCCTGGGGGGTGGTGGTCACCAGGGCCACCATTGGCTCCTCAAGGGGGGATACGCGGCACCCCTCCAATGACTATTTCCCGGGAAGGTGGTGGTCCCTGGGGCTTGCAGGTCTGCCACAGACCCCATTCACCCTTTTTTGTAGCCCTGGGGAGGTGGTGGTCCCTAGGTCTGCGGGGAGCAGCTGGTCGCTGCATTATATTATTTTGAAACCCCAGCAGGTGGCGGTCCCCAGGCTGTGGGGGGGGCGCACGGGCCACCTGCCTCATATTGGTTTAAAGCACCAGGGCGGTGGGGGTCCCTGGGGCTGCGGTGTGGGCTGAGCGGCCCACCCACTTTCTATTTGTTTAACGCCCTGGGGAAGTGGTGGTCCCAGGGCCTGCGGGGGCGCACTGCCCTCACCTCATATAACTTAAAAGCCCTAGGGAAGTTACAGTCCCCGGTGCTGCAGGTGGCATGCAGCCCCCTGAATCATACTAGTTAAAAGCCATGGAGAGGTGGCAGTCCCCTAGGCTATAGGGGATCCGGCCGCCCCGCCTTACATTTGTTTAATGCCCTGGGGAAGTGATGGGGCTGCAGGGGTGCCAGGCGGCCCCCCCATCAATTTTGGTAAAAGTCCTGGGGAGTTGGTGGACACCGGTTCTGCAAGGTGGCCAAGCACCCCCCATACTAAATGTAATTGCCAGCGGGACCTGGCCCACCCAGGGGCTGTTTACAAAACAAACACAGGGGTCTGCGCTTGTTTTTTTAGGACCTGGGGTGTCCCTCTGGGACCCCAGAACCAGAGCTAAGGGGTCAGGGTGACTCTACCCTGGCCCTTTTTCTTTTTTTTTTGCCTTTTTTTCCTGGGACTTGGCTGAAGCAGAGCTCTGACATGGCTACCAGCACTTCCTTGTTAAAGTGTTGCCATCCAACCAGATTTCAGCACGAGATTGGAAGGGTTGGCGGAGCCTTTGCATCCTTAAATGTACAAAATTTGGATTTTCCTTAATTTCTCAAAAACTAATGAATGGATTCACACCAAATAACAAAAAAGGGTGTTTTCTGGACCAAGGACTACCTTTCTGCCATATTTGTTGTAATTTCGTCCAGTGGTTTGGGCTGTATACCTGTTCAAAATCCCTATGGGAATTAACATTGGAAATGCACCTTTTGACCTCCCCTTTTTCTTGGCCCCCACTTGACGGATCACCCCAAAACTTTCCAGACACCAGCTGACGTGACTGTTAAATTTTTTTCAGAAAGTTTTGTGAAGATTCGGCAAGCGGTGTCAAAGATATAGGCAAGTCAAAATAAACTAGGTCCTAACTATAGCTACCTAGTGGCGACTAACTACCTAGTGGTGGCCACCATTAGAATATATATATAATCCTCATATCTGAAGAAGGACAGCACTCGGGGATTGTGGTGAAACCAAAGTTTATTTGAAGCTGAAACAAGAATGCATTTTAGCAAAACAATGCCTTTGTTACTACTGAGGCTCCATGTTGCCTCAACCTTTAACCTACTCACATGATTAAATCTAGCAATCACCTATGTGCAACACAAAAATTATTTCAAATTTAATTTCTTTTTTCCACAAAATACATAAAATTAAAACCAAACAATCCAATGCATATATACACAGTAAGAAGAATAAACAATGAAAAAATGGCAGTGTTTCATGATCATGGAATTTCTCAATTTTGTATGTTACAAAAGCATCAAATGAAGGAAGCATCCAATGAAAAAAGCACTGAAGAACGCCTAATGATGATAATAGGTTGCTAAAATACTAGAAACCAGTAACGCGCATGAGAGCCAAATGGGTGAAGCGTGGATTCACAAATTACACAGAATCCATCAATCTTATAATTAACTATGCATCCACCAGTGCAAAAGTAAAATACAATACAAAACAATAATATTGCAGGAAACATACAAAAAAGCAGAGTGATATAATTTAACGAAAATAAGACAGAATTAGCATAAATTAAATACTCTCATGTTAAATGTGCATTCCTAAATATAGCCCAAGTGGGTAAACCTGCATACATTTCAACAAATTCCAGCCCTTAATAACATAATAACTTAGAGAGATAAAACACAAAATAGGGAGAGATATCATAGCTCCTTTGCATCTTTCAAAATATTTTACTCCTCCATTCTGCAAAATAAAAACTACAAAGAAAGAAAATAACTGCAAATCAATTATTATTGTCACTAAATCACCACAAAACCCAAACAGAAATACTAGTGCAGAAGCAGATAATGAATTATGTAACAAATTATCACAATCTACCAAGTCTAATAAATAAAAAAGGAGAGGAGCAGAGTATGGAGAGAAATACAGTTTCTACAATACTCATATTACAAATATAAATACTCCATATAAAAGTAATTTTGAAATCAAAATTCTAGAATAAAAATTCTAGAATAAAAAGGGACTAAATAAAGACACATATACTACAAATATCTAGACATGTATGTACAGTACTTCCCCTGAGTTCATCCCCCCTGGTTCTTTACTGTTGAATGCCACAATATATCTAGACTCCATAAATCTGAGGCGTCTTTCTCTGTTCCCACCGTTAATATATATTTTCTCACACCATCTAGTCAGAATATTTGAGCTCTTCCAATCTCCCTTCATGAACTTCGTTAATTTGCCTGGCCACCGGATAGGTCACATCCTTGTTTTTTATAGCCTTTAGATGTTGCAAGATTCTTTTGTGCACTTGTAATGTAGTACTCCCTACACAGAATTTCAGACAAGTGCAGATCAAAATGTATACTATGAGATCACTCTTGCAATCAAATGGGAAAAGTATCCAGTGTACAATCTTACCCTTCAGTGAAACATTCGTGGGGCTGAGACCATTCTTACAGGCTTCACATTTGGTACACTTGGTAAATCCTTTGACATTAGATAACCAGGGGCTAGATGTAGGTAGAAATGGGTTTGTGGCTCTCAAATTGCGAGTCGGAGCGACTCCCAATTTGCGAGTCGCAACCCATATCCAGGATGGTGTCCCTGACACCATCTGCGAATCGCAAGGGGTTCACAAAGACCCACCTCATTAATATTAATGAGGTGGGCCGCAATTTGCGACCCCCTTGCGATTCGCTGCACTCACAGGGATGGTGGCCTGCTGGAGACAGCAGACCACCATGTCTGTGACTGCTTTTTAATAAAGCAGTTTTTTTTTGTATTGCAGCCCGTTTTCCTTAAAGGAAAATGAGTTGCAATACACTTGAGAAAATGAAACTAGGACCACTGCCTGCTCTGAAAAAATATTCTCAGAGCCATTCACAAAGGGGAAGGGGTCCCATGGGGACCCCTTCCCTTTTGCGAATGGGTTAGCACCCACTTCACATGGGTGCTAACTGCAAATTGCTTTGCGACCGCGGTCACAAAGCAATTCTGCATCGCGATGCGATTCACAAATACGAAGGGGAACACCCCTTCCTATTTGCGAGCCGCATTCCCATTTTGCGAGTCGGTAACCAAGTTACCGACTCGCAAAATGGGAATGAGCATCGTGATGCGTGTTTTGCATGGCGCAAACAGCTAATTTCGCTGTTTGCGCCATGCAAAACGTTTTGTACATGTGGCCCCAGGTTCCTTCTGTCTTTTGTCTCACATCACTCCTCACTGTATAATCCCTAGTGGATTTTCCGCTACGGACATTCAACATTGGTTTCTGGGGAGATATGGTCCTGTAGTTGGATCACTTTTAAGAAACTTCCAATATTTGTTGAGTATGGCTCTTACCTGAAGATGCGCCTTACTATACGCTATAATAAATCACTGTTGTACAGTACTTTTCATTCTCTTTATTGGTGCTTTAAACAAGAAACTCTCACATTTAACATCCTCAACTTTTTTACAAGCATTGTCCAATACCCTTTTTTTGTATACCCTCATTTTTCATCTTTGTTACATACTTTGTTTTTTCTTTTTCAAAATTATCTTGTGCGCTACAATTAAATTTAGTTCTTAGAAGCTCTTCATAAGGTATGCTTTCAATCAGAGGTAAAGGATGGGAGCTAGATGCATGCAGAGTGCTATTTCCTGCACTTATTTTCTATAAAGCGTAGTTTCAAGACTCCCTTCCCCCACATATACCTTGACATCCAAAAAATCAATCTCCTTATCACTAAGTTGACTCTCAAACAACAAATTGGATCATTATCATTGATTTGAGATACAACATTTTCTGCACTGCATACATCCCCTCTCCAGATCACACAAATATTGTCTATATACCGTAGCCATAATACTATATAATCCTGCCACATGTCCAAAGGGGGATTACTAAGGACCTGCTCCTCCCACCAGCCCATATGCAAATTTGCATAGCTGGGGGTGAAGCAGGTCCTCATTGAAGTTTCTTGTTGTTGTTCATAAATAGAATTGTCAAAGAAAAAGAAATGTGTTCCAGGCACCACTCCATCATAGTAAGGAGCATTTTACTATGTTAGTAAAGCCGTATATGTCTGCTCTTAAAAAGTGCTCCGTACCTCTAAGTCCATCCCTATGGCGAATACTTGTATAAAGTGAAACCACGTCTAAAGTCATTAGAAGTAGACCACTTTCCCATGTTATCCTCCTCAAAAAATCTGTATTGTCCTTCAGATAAGATGAAAGATTCTGAACAAAAGGTCTTAAAAAGGAATCAATATATTGTGACATATTTTCAAAAAAGCTTTGTTGGGCTTTAATAATAGGTCTCCCAGGGGGGTTGGTAGGATTTTTATGAATTTTGGGTAAAAGAGAGAATACTGAAAGTCTAGGGTTATCTACCCTGAGGAAGCTATGTTCTTCAAAACTTAGCAAACCTTCCTCTCTCCACACTATCAAGAGTGTAGCAAATTCCTTTGTTACAGTTTCATAATTTGCATAATCAATCTTCTTATAACACATTTAATTTGACAATTGAGAGTATGCTTCTTTCAAAAAACAGATTACTGCATTTCCACCTTTGTCAGCATTCTGTACTAGTATCTCCAGATTAGCAGCCAACTTCCTTATACTATCCAGGTAACCATTACCTCACTAAAAGCATACTATTTCTCCTCAACCCCTCTCAAAGTTTTTAAATCATTTTGACAGCTTTGAAAAAACTATCACTATTATTACCTCCAACTGGAGAGATGGTGGTAGATTTTGGTTAAAAGGATGAGACCCCTTCTTCTGAAAGCCAAACACCTTCTCTCTCAAGACGTTCTACTACTGTCACTTCATCCAAGTCACCAACAGATCCTGCTTCCAAACCCCATAGTTGTTGCAGTAAATAGACATCATCAACAGATAAATTGCTT
Source organism: Pleurodeles waltl (assembly GCF_031143425.1). Classification (NCBI taxonomy): domain Eukaryota; kingdom Metazoa; phylum Chordata; class Amphibia; order Caudata; family Salamandridae; genus Pleurodeles; species Pleurodeles waltl. The sequence goes on along the minus strand of NC_090437.1, from coordinate 619,166,179 downwards.
GAGGTACCCATTCTACTTGGCATTGTCATACACTGTTTCTTATTCAATTTAAGATATTTCATTAACTTCAATTTTCTAGAAAATAAGAACACATCAATTCTACTTTAAGTATAATAAAATCTATTCTGTTTACAATAGGATAGCCCCAAGTTCAGATAACTTAAATCTTGTTCTGTCAAAACCATGGAAAGGTTTACTACCATATTGTCCATTGTCAATATCATCTGTTGGTCCTGGTCAATTTCTCCTGAACTTCTCTTTCTGAATCTTTTTCTCTGGCCACGTCATCTCTTTTTCCTCTGCCACTGCCTCTTGGTTTTCCCTGCCGCAATCTGTTTTTGAAATGTCTGCCTTGTTGTAAAAAATCTAATTCATCTTGTAGTGATGGCCAGGTGTCCATCCTTCCTGGTTCCTCCACATCAGAACCTGAGCTTCCACTCCCATCTGTTGATAGTGGCCGTATATTTCCAATACCTTCCAACTTCTGCCTCCTAAGATAATAAATTTTATTGGAAAAAAGTATAAATTTGGCCAGTCTCATAATCCCTTTGCTCTCTGTTGAATTTCCAAGCGTTCTTTTGAATAATCTCCTCTTCCATTTTTTTTAGCTTTTCTTTCAGAGATTTATTTAATGATTTGACCATACTTCTATTTTCCAATTTATCAATGTTCTCTATCAATACTGAAATTTCTTTGACTAGTCTCTCACTGTCAATGTGTGCGTATTTGATCAAGATCTCAAGCATACCTGCTAAACTCTTCGCAATATGAAAATGCCACTCTTTTAACATATCAGGATTAGGATTCTCATTTGTAGGTATTATCATGATACGTGAACCTCTGGGAACTCTCCCCACCTCAAGGTATTTCTGTAAGGACTCACTTTCCCACCATTTATTCAATTCAGATTTTCTCAATTTCTCAAGGTTTTTATTAAAGTATATACATCTTCTGTTCCCTGTTGAAATTGTTGTTGTGGTTCATTCACACCTCCTAAACGCTGGTCTACATTCGAAAAAATCATGGCAGCCCTCTGTTTTCGTTCTAAGAGGTCTGCTATTCAAGCCCCTGCCATAGCGTAATCCCAATGTAACTTACTTTCCACTACTGTTCAACCGACTCCTTAATGATCCTACCGTCACGTAGAACTTCAAAACTGCAAAGCAACTATTAATGCTTCGCCCAACTCTGAAAGGCTCATCCTAATTATGCACGGTCTCACCAGGAGACTCGCTCGCTCCATTCCCAGATGTCCTCTGACTCCATAGGATGGGACACGCTTACTCCAGCACCAAATCCACATAAATCTGAGGTGTTGGGGACTTCACGGCATAGAATCCAAATACTTTTTATCTGCATTGCCATGTAGCAGCCAGATCGTCGATGGTGCTGCCCAGACACATCGCCAGTGTGTCAATTAGATTCACACTCTCCTCTCCTCCCATCCGAAAAGGATAGCAGTTGGGGATTGTGGTGAAACCAAAGTTTATTTGTAGCAGAAACAACAACTCGTTTTGGCAAAACAATGCCTTTGTCAACTACTGAGGCGCCATATTGCCTAAACCTTTAACCTACCCACTTGATTAAACATACTAATCACCTATGTGCAACACAAAAACTTCTTTCATATTTCATTTCTTTTCTCCACAAAAGTCATAAAATTAAAACGAAACAATACAAAGCATAATACACAGAAAGAAGAAGAAGAAACAATTAAAAAATGGCCGCGTTTCATAAACACAGAGTTTCTTAATTTTGCATGTTACCACAGCATCAAATGAAGGAAGCATTCAATGAAAAAAGCACCGAAGGATGCTAAACAATGATAATTTGAGTATTTGTTTGATGTGTACTTGTTTGTGCATTTTTTACAAATTACTGTTTTCATTTTTGAAATTTAAGTCATACAAATTGCTTGGGGGTCTCTGGCTTGCAGCAATGATTCAGTGGGGGTCCTCAGGAGTCAAAAGGTTGAGAACCACTGCCATAGGTTACACAGACTTTATATTTAGGTTCAGATTTTACACACACAGAAACATAGAAATACAGCATTATAGTTCTTGTTCTCACAAGCGAGCGTGAGCAAGGCCAGTCAGCCGAAACGTGTTGCATGAATGGGTGTTGGGAGCAATAAACTGAGCAGTTTCTGAAGAACCCTGAGTGCACATACCTCTATGTTTTCAAGATTTGGTGGATATATATATACGTATATATACATATATATATATATATATATATATATATATATATATATATATATATATATATAACCACCAAATCTTGAAAACATTCAGGGTAGAAGTGTAACCGGTGCGAGATATAAAATTATCTGTAGTTGAAAGGTCCCTCTAAATCACTGTTTTATACTGCTTGTAACAATATTGTTTTTTATTTTTTTCTATTTTCAAAATGAAATGAAAAATGTAGCTAGTTCCTCAAAGGATTGCTCTGAAGAAAGTGACCGAGCCTTTATTAGCAGATAATTTATGAATGATCTTAAAAATGTCCTTATTCTGTGCCGTTAGTGGATTTATAGTTGTAGGAAGCGTTTTTGTTCTCTTAGTTTCATTATGAAAGTGGCCCCAAATCCATTCTGGGCGTTTGATATTTAAAAAAAAAAAAAAAAAAAATGGTAATTCCGAATTAAACTAAGGAGATGATTTACTTACTATCAGTTCTTTCTTCAAAAAAGGTTCATACGTTCAAGATGAAGGTGCTACTCTTGCAGTAAAATATATATTTGGCAAAGGGATCTATGTCCCTCTATAAGTTGCTATGGGTGGCTTCCAGACTTGAGGTAGGCATTTTTTCCAGGCTCTGGCTGCAGGCTCTGAGCTGTTCTAAATGTTTGCTTAGTTTGCCTCCCAAATTCTGACAAGGGGTAATCAAGAAAAAGATAATCTTTTCTTGTCTAATAATAAAGTCTACAAAAAGCTAGCTTCATCTATTGCTTAATTCACATTGGGTAATAGTGTGTTTGTAACATTTATTTAAGGTGAACAACATTTGACTCTCTACGTTCACTCAGGAAGATTTAAATCACCTAGATTGATTGGGTTGGCATCCTAAGTACTAAGGGCCAGATGTAGGTATATTCCATGTTGCGACTTGCAAATTGCGAATCAGAGCTACTCGCAATTTGCAAGTCGCAAATTGGAATGTAGGATGGTGTCTCTGACACCATCTGCGACTCGCACGGGGGTTGCAAAGGCCCACCTCATTAATATTAATGAGGTGGGTCGCAATTTGCGACCCCCTTGAGACTTGCGGCACTCACAGGGATGGTGGCCTGCTGGAGACAGCAGACCACCATGTCTGTGACTGCTTTTAAATAAAGCAGTTTTTTTTTTTTTGTAATGCATCTCGTTTTCCTTAAAGGAAAACGAGATACATTACAAAACTAAAAAATGAAACGTTTTCGGTTCAATTTTTCAGAGCAGGCAGTGGTCCATAGGACCACTGCCTGCTCTGGAAAAATGTTTTTAATGCCATTCACAAAGGGGAAGGGGTCCCATTGGGACCCCTTCCCTTTTGCGAATGGGTTAGCACCCATTTGAAATGGGTGCTAACTGCGATTGCTTTGCGACCGTGTACGTGGTCAAAAAGCAATCTGGCATTGCACTGCGACTCGCAATTAGGAAGGGGACTCCCCTTCCTAATTGTGACTCGCAAACCCGTTTTGCGGTTCGGTAAACCAGGTTACCGAATCGCAAAAGGGGTTTTGTGCAATGCCAAGTGCAGTTTGCACGTTGCAAACAGCGAAATTCGCTGTTTGCGACGTGCAAACTGTGTGCTACATCTGGCCCTAAATTCCATAATCATTGTATTAAATGCAAGAAAAATTGACTGTGCATAATTAGGGACATGGCTTAGTTATATGGATGTGAATGTCTACTGAGCACTAAGAGCAACCTTTACAGTGAGACTCCCTGGGTGTGCAAAAAGGTGATCAGGCCAGCACCAATCGTTATTCTGCTTTTCTACTAAAAATGGTAACACCTTCTACACATTTTTCTTCCTCCTTATTCGTGAGAGCCACCAACAAACTGACTTTGAAAAAAGCTCTGCCAAACCTGAGCATCTGCTTTCTAATATAATAGATTCTATGTGGAATCTTAATTTGGGCTAATTAGAAACCCACCCTGATGGCCACCTCTCTCAGACCCTGTATGGGCACCTTCAGTTCTCATCTCCCAACTTCCCCATGTCAGTAGCTCATTTCTCTTTACGTCTGCCCGAGGTGACCTATGTGATATTGAGAGTCCTCCTGTATATGGAGGATACGGCCTTTCAGAACAGGTTCAGAGAGAATGCTACTTTCAAGCTGAGAGTTCTCTTCAAATTGGGTATCATCCAAAGATGGACTCATAAAGCATGTCTAAGTTGCAAGTATCATGATAGCTTACCATTTGCCAATGTAACATCTTTCTAAGCACTTCTAAGGTCACATACATTCCCTAATTTACTGATGCCAAGGGTGTTCCATCCTTCCAATTGTTCACCCTTCTGAAGGATCATCTCTTGTCATAGTGGTGCTCCAGCCCAGAGGGCTAGAGGGGGAGCAGTTAAGTAAACTATTTTGTGGTGCAGGCAGAAAAACAATTGCCCAATGACCTGAGACTTCAGCAAGATAGTAGGAGTGATGAAAAAAGTTGTTCAGTGGTCCATGAGTAGAGTGGGGAGGATGGAGGGGCTGGAGGCATGACAGCAAGAGGTTGGGACACAGGCTGTAATATAAATGGAGAGGTTTGGCTTGTGGAGAGAAAAGTAGCATTGTTGGCTGTCAAGGTGTTGCACTTCCATCAGGTATGTTTATGTTGAGAAGCGGTCATAATATGACCTTGGATATGATTTGAACTGATGAAGGTTTGAGGTCCTACCTGTGCCATGGAATGGGGATTTCATTTGGCTGCTGAAGTCAACTTGGCTTGATATACTCGTACCTTGAAGGGTTCTGTGCTGCTTTTTTGTACTTTGTGGAATCTGTGAGGATGCCAAAGATGTCATCAGAAATTAATTGACTTTCAAGGTACCTCATAGCTCGGAATAGTTAGATGTAGGGCCATGCCTTTTTTCAATGTTCACCCCCACATTTTGGACTGCTGTTGCAAGTTTTTTACTCTCAGAGTGCACTGAGTCCTGCTAACCTGACCTCAGTGGCAGTGTTCTAACCCTATAAACATTGCATGTTGAATTGGCTAAACCCAATTGGCAAGGACTGACTTACTTATAAGTCTCTAGTGTATGGTACCATGGGTACCCATGACATGTAAGGCAGAGTGTTCACTCAGGGCTGCAGCACTGTTTGTGCCACACTGTATGTGACAAAGTACTAAATGGCTTGCAGTCTGCCACTACAGTCTGGAAGGACAGAGTTTTCACTGCCAACTCGACTTTGCCATTCAAACCAATGGCAAAGCCATCCCTTCCCTTAAAATATATGTAATTCTCCCCTAAGGAAGGCCTATATAGAGCTGTGGCAGGAAGCTGTGTATTGTAAAGTAGGGCAGATATTTTTCATATGTCTTAACAGCAACACTTCCAAATTGTTGTTTTGTCATGGATAAGTTAGTAGCCACATTGGCTAACACAGGGTCACCGTCTGACACCCGAGCCTGGCTAACTTCTGAATGGAACTACCTAACTGGGTTGAGTAAGGTATCAAATTAATCATGGCATTAAACCCAAACTGATGCCCAGGTCGAATTTAGTATCACAATTAAAGTTTAGAAACTTTGAGTAACTTGCCATTCTGTACTCATGCTAGCCCAGCGGCCTTACAAAATCCCTGGCCCACAGACAGCTTTCTGCCCACCTGGGGCGATGTGTGAATGACTCCCAAGAACGAAGGCAGTTGCCACAGAATGAGGTGTTACCTCCTCTCCCAGGATGGCCACTCAGAGTGTTAGTCCAAAAAGTAATTTTCAAAGGGGAAGTCATCTTTGTGAGGAAAGTAGTGATAACACCTCTGAGCATGATGCATTTTTTTCCTGCAATGTAGAGACATGGAGAGAGATGGAAAACCCTAACCCAAACTAGTTCTACAGTGGGCATGTAGCCCACTGGTACCCACCCCTTTAGGGTGGGCTCCCAAGCTCTTGATGACTAAAGAAGGGGCATGTCACCTTGAAAGGGGCAACAATGCTGCACTCTGGGATAGTCAGATGCCACACAACACAGTAACTACATCACTAGGTAGGAGGGGAGCCTATTGGTTTGTGACGTGTGGCCCCCTTGGGGCTCTTTCCTGGGATAATTATGGCACCCCTGGCACCCTGCCCCTCAGATCACATTAGATTTGGTGAGAGTACCGAAGAAGGACTTCCAAGCTGCCATTGGAGTTGCACAAAGGGAGGCTGCACCTTCGGAAGGACTGCACCTGCTGCACTTTGGGCTAGTGAAGATTGGACTGTAACTGCAGCTCTTGGCTCAGGGAAAGGTTGATTCCTGGCCCCAGATCAAAGCAGTGACTCCAAGGATCATTCAGCTGATCTCCTGCAACCAGCTCCTGGAAGACAAGAGCTGAAGAAGCCCAAATGGACAAGTTGGTAGCCACCATAGAAGTTTTGCCGCTACCAGTTGCTCTGCACCGAGACGGACAAATCTGAGATATCCAAAAGTTGCGCCCAAGTCTGCCCGACCTAAGGGACACCAGCCTCCACCTAAGGATTTTGCCCCAGCTGCGTTGCAAGGAGGCCAGTAACCCAACATTGTCTGGCCTGCTACTGCACTGCAGGAGAGTTAGAGTGAAATCGATCTCTGTGGCCAAAGTTACCTCACTTCATCTGTGAACCAAAGAGCAAACATAAAGACACCACTATCAACCTATCAACCACACCACAACCGGAGAATCCTTTGAACATGTTTTGCCTGTATCCTCAGCATCAGGACCACTCCATTGATGTCTGCGACTGGCATCCGGTAAAGTTTGGAAATTGCCTATAAAATGCTCTGGATGCCAGGTAACTGTCCAAAGTGTCCACTCTGCCCCCCTAGATCTCTCTTCAGTCAGAATTAGTTGCCCAGCCCGAGCTGGAGTAGTTGAACTAACTGTTTAAAACTTTTCAAAAGTTTCCAATTTGTTTTTGTTGACTAATGCTTGTTTGCGGTTGCATTTAAAAGTGATAATATCTTCTAAAATCTGTATCTCTGGAACCTTCCAGTGGATTTTGTTCATCAAGTCTCTAAAAATTCATAATAATATATAATGTGTTTTTATAAATTGGTGTTCAATTTCTTTCAACTTGTGTGACTGTCTTATTTCATTGTTTGGTGCTGTTAATTGCTTTACGCTAAGTTCCTTTGCCAAGCATTAGTCCACGCAGCCTCAGCTACCTACGGCTGAGCTTAAGGTTAAATAAACTCAAGACAGTATTTCGCAGTGTACTGCATGGTAAGGCCCCAGAGCCATGACATAGAGGTCTTAGAGGCAGATTTTATAGTATTTATTCTCTGTTTTGTTGATATGGAATTGAACAACATTGGGGAAGAACTTCCAGCCAATGTATTTAATCTAGCGAGAGCCCTGACCGCTTGAGTCGCCAAAGAGAGAAGCCGTCCCTGAGTGAAATGCAGATAATCAAGGCAAGGTCACAAAGATCATTATGCCACTTGGGACCAAAACAGCAATTTATGAATTAGTTATTTTTTATATTAGCACTTTCAAATGCAAAAGAACCACCAGGATGCTGGTTTACATGCTTTAGTAAATATAGGAGCAGGAATATTTCTTGTAGGTAATTTTTCACTCAGGAAACTCACACAAATGTATTCCTGTCAAGGGTAAGATTAGATGCATTTTGTGGGTGAGAAAAAACATCAAACACTCCCCCAAACAATGGGAATGTGGGGGAAGGAATTTATCCAGAAGGGCAAATATTTCCCGTTTTGTGGGAAAAAAAAAAGTTATTTGCCCTACTGCATATTTGTGCATCGTTTATGTTTGTACCGTTTTCCACATGGCGAAAGTTCTGCATCCCCATATTTTGCACATTGGAGTACTCCTGGAAATATCTATCAGTTATGGTTTTACTGGAATGCTCCTTGCATTCTTTGTGAGTTTTTCAAATAAGTGAAAGTGTACTGCAATTGCAGAAGTGATCATATGAGAGCAGGTTTCCATCTTTTTAAACTAGGGCAGTGGTACCCAACCGGTGATCTGGGGACCCCTGGGGGTCTGTGACTGCTTAGAAAATTAAATAATATTAACAGATTAGGGCTACATGACTCAGTGGGGGGGATCCCAGAATCCAATATTGATTCAGTGGGGGTCCCTGGGTTCCAGGAATGATAAAGTGGGGGTCCACAGAAGTCAAAAGGTTGGGAACCACTGAACTAGGGCTTGATGATTTTGGCCTCAGATAGAAAAGCTGTAAATGCATTTTTACCTGGAAAATATGATTCATCTACCTCTAACACTTCATGAAATTTGTTTCATAGCCCACTAACATTCCAAGAGATGAGCCTGCTCTGCCATGAACTGACCTCCTCTTCCATCAGCATATTTCAGACCTGCCCTCTCCATCTGTATCCCCACCAACATTGGCTTCTGATTTTACTGGTTATAATCAAGGTGCCTGCATTCTACATGACAAACCAATGATGGCTATGTTACAATCAACCACTGAATACTACTTTGTAGAAAATGGAGGATGGGTTTAGTCATATTATACCTTGTGGGAGTCTTACAAGGTCATGGTCATAGGACACACAACTTCCTGTGCTTTAATGTTAAAGAGTTTAAGGTTCCTTAAGACCTTCAAAGCTAAATCTGAGACCCAGGAGCTTGAAAGACAATGTCACAGGATCCTGCAGTGGGTTCCTGATTCAATATTCAAGCTCTTAGGGGCATATTTATGAGCCCCTAGCGTCACTTTAGCCCCACCATAGCATACTTTTTTTTACTCCAAGGTGGCGCTCAAGTGGCATTTTCCCCACGCCATATTTACAAAGTGATGCAATGCATGCATTGTGCCATGTAGTAAACTGTTGCGCCACATTTTTCCTGTGCCAGGTATTATGTAGAGAACCACAGGCCAGGGTTAGGATAAATAGTGTAAATTTTGCACTAATTGGGACAAACCTGTCCTTTACTATCTTTGCCCTGAACCAAGGACTTTAGTGCCCGATGAGCGTGGACTGGTTGTGCTTCAGATGTCTGGGCATCTGTATCAGATCTAATCAAAAGACTTTTTCAATCATATCATCCATGTGGCACTCAATATATTTTGTAAGGATGAGAGACAGTGGAGATAACTGCCCCTCTCCCTGTCTGAATACATGACTTTAATATGACAATAGTGCCAATATTTCTATAGCTTTTTCAAAGCACATCCTGTTGATTTCTGGAGGAGTTCTTTCGGTGAGTAGAGGCTGAAGATAATTTTCTTTTATGGTACAGATGCCACTGTGAATAGTGACCCACAGGGTATAATACTACTCATTTTCTCAATTAGTGGTAGTGATTAAGTAGGTTTTCTCATCACAAGGGGGGGCCTCCTTTGGTTACTTATCTTATGTAACACAAGGGGTCCCAGTACCCACTATCCCACATTCTATCAGAGATAAAGTCATGGAGGGCCGGAATTTGTTAATGGTGTTTCACTTCCTGAATGATTTATTTTACACCCACTTATGCCTGCCCTTAGAGTACTGAAATAACCTTGCTGTAGAAAAGCAGGGTCTTCAAGGCACTGACTACAAAAAAAAAGGCCCAATCTGTAAAATTAGTTTTTCGTGATGAGAACAATAGTAGGTATTGCTTATTCCTTTAATGTTCCTTTCCTCAACCACTTTCTCTTCAGATATATATTTTCATAATAATAATAATCATCATCATTCTCATCATCATCTTGCCTTTAGGTCTCCCAGCTCTTAACTCTGGGCTGTTCCATTGACAAGTGTCTGCAACAAGTGCACTAATGCTTCTGGCTATGTCCCACATAAGGTTAGCCAGTGCTACACAACTGCTATAGTATAATACAATACAATGTCTTTGTTTTCTCATAGGGCCAAGACACCCAATCTCCTCCCTTTACAAAGATATGTGCAAACCAAATGGTGAAAATATTGAGATAGACACCTACTTCAGGAGGGTAGCACCCTGATTTCCTGAAAAAAAGACCAGCGAAAATAAGTCTAGCCAGGACCATGAAAATTAAAGATTTAGAGAAAGGTTGCGGTACAAATCAAGCAGGGTGGACTTTTGATGAGATTTGAATCAAATGTTTGATCAAGAGAACATGGTACTAGGCAAGGTCGGAGGTGTGCCAAAATGTCTCTATGGTATTAAGTGTTTGTAAATGAAGATTAAAGCAAACTGTGAAATCAACCAAACTTTTTTTTAACATATATGTACAATAATGTGCATTGACAGTGAAAGTCAGGAATGGGGGAATGATTGGATTGAAAAGCTTTCTGATTTAAAATCTGCTTTCTACTTCAGTCCATTATGCAATAGCCAGTTAGAGAATGCTGCCTCTCCTTCATAGTTACTCATCTGCAATGGAAAATATATGTCACCCAGACCTTTCCCCAGGCCCATCAGTGATTTCTCCTCTGAGGCATGTCATCCAGTCCTCGTCTAGTGTGCCTCACCCCGTGTTCTCCTCCGATTAACCATTGCCCCTGTGAATGATATCACCTAGTGCTCCCTTGAGGTAAATGGCCCTGTGCTTCACTGCCCTTCCTCCTTTGCTGTTCATCACAATCTGGCCCTAATGCACATGATCATATGATCCACTGATTTATGTTACCCGACGCCAAACAATGCACACATTTATCTATGATTGATGGTCTGTGTGCATTTATGTATTTTAGTTTTTATTCAGCAGAAACACAGTCTAAATTGTTGCCACAGTGTCCTAATTAGATAGAGTAGAATATACAACAGTCCAGGAACTATTGAAAGTGAAAGCAGTGACCAAAGATCATTAACACAATCAGTTAATCAAGTCAAACAGTAGGACAGGACCTTGTGGAACATGCTTTATCCCTGGCTAGGCAGAATGTTGTCTAGATAGTGAAGCACCTTCTATGTAAGCACGTAGAGAGTCCAATAATAAGTAATCAATTTTGTGATTGTGCAAGAATACAGATTCCCGGCAACCGGTATAGAACCATACCTGATTTTTTGTTAGTCAGTGCATCTATAGATATGGGCCTGATAATGAGTTCGGCGGAGGGGTTACTTTGTTATAATGGTGATGGATATTCCATCCACCAAAATATTAATCATATAGGATGTAATGGGATTTATATTTCGGCAGATGGGATAGCTGTCAAAGTTGAGATGGAGTAACTCGTCCACCAAGATCTAAATCAGGCCCTATTTGTCTGTTGGACTGTAAGCTGGTGATTGTAGGTATGTTGGCATGTGTGTTTGTGTTTGTACATAGATGGCTTACAGCACTTGCAGAACGAAAAAGCTGTTTTACGCTAGTCATGTGGTCTTGCCAGTTAATCTAGTGCCTTAATTTGCAAGTTTTATCTATAGTTTTACTGATTCATTTTCTCTGTTTTTAAAGCAACCAGATTCCTATTTTGCACCATGAGAAAAATGCCCAAGTTGTACAATGAAATGTCACCATTTCCCTTCAATCAATCATACCAGAGTGTCTTGTACCCTATTTCGCATTTTAATCTTTCATGTACTGTGTGTCAACATCAGGGCAATGCGCGCTCTACAGGTGACTAGAATGCAAAAACCCAGCACTTTCAAGATAACGTAATTTATGCATTGTGCTGATATGCTGTTGTTTAACCTTTTGCATTGCAGGGTTTAATCCTGAAGACTTATTTTCAAGGTGCTTATAAATACTGTTCATTTGCAATGTATTGCTGCAGGCTTTCAGAGTGTGTCAGGGTGTGGTCCCTTTCCAGGGCCTTCTAGGATCTTTCCCTGCAGCATGCCAGGGTGTGGTTTGTGGGCTGGGCCAAGACTCTATATAAGGGAGCAAGTCTAGCTCCACGTGCTCACTATTCAGAGGTCCTGGTGCAGAGTAGCAGCAACTTCCTGAGCACCTGTTCCGGAGGTCTACTTTGATCTTCCAGGCCTTGCCCTTTCACTTTGTTGGTGATTCTTGGTCAGGGCGGTAAGACGGAGGTCGGGCTGGGCCCCCGATCCCGTTCTCAAAGGCTTTCGAGTTCTTGGGCCTAATTTGCATGATGAAACATTTTGGTTCTTGTGCGTGTGAATGTGCGCTTGGTGTTTTAATGACATTTACATGCTGAGCGCTCGAATGGGCAAGACACTCGAATGGGCAAGACGCGCGATTCATTGCTCGTGTACAACTCTTGATATTCATTTCTTGTGCTTAATTCATGTTATTCATTGTGGGCTACCATTTCCTGGCCTTCACATGGTGGCATTCGAATCGGCAAGACGCGCGATTCATTTCTTGTGCTTAATTCATGTTATTCATTGTGCGCTACCATTTCATGGCATTCACATGGTGGCATTCGAATTGGCAAAACGCACAAATCATTTCTTGTGCGTAATTCATATTATTCATTGTACGCTATCATTTCATGGTATCCATATGGTGGCAGTCGAATCGGCAAGATGCGCGATTCATTTCTTGTGCTGAATTCATGTTCTTCATTGTACGCTGCCATTTCATGACATTCACATGGTGGCATTCGAATCGGCAAAACGTGCGATTCATTTCTAGTGCGTAATTCATGTTATTCATTGTACGCTACCATTTCATGGTATCCATATAGTGGCAGTCGAATCGGCAAGACGCGCAATTCATTTCTTGTGCTGAATTCATGTTCTTCATTGTACGCTACCATTTCATGGCATTCACATGGTGGCCTTCGAATCTGCAAGACACGCGATTCATTTCTTGTGCTTAATTCATGATATTCATCGTGTGTTACCATTTCCTGGCATTTACGTGGTGACATTCGAATCGGCGAGACGCGCAATCCATTTCTTGTATTTAATTCATGTTATTCATTGTGCGCAACCATTTCATGGCATTTACAAACTCTTGTGGAAATCCGCAATGTGCGTAATTCATGTTCCTGCATTCTAAGAAAATAAAGTGCTACAATTCTAGATGTTATATTTTGTGTGCATAATAAGTCCCTTAAGTACATTTCCTATGGTGTTATAGAATTCCTTCAGATTATTTTCTTGTCCTCATGCAAAACACTATGCTTGAATTTGAAAACGTAATTCTAGAAGGTTCTGGTGTTTTCTAATCCATGTGTAACATTTCATTTGAGAGGTTCATTGAACAGTTGTATTAATCCTTCTTGATTCCTTCACAGGTAACCAGACATCTTGAGGCCTAGCTATTTGCTTAGAATCATAGTCTAGTAATGATTAATGTGATATAATCTTGATAGTGTGTGTTTAACCTTTTTGCTTCCTATAGGTCTCCTTCCCAGCTGTTCCCTACCTAATCCTCTTTTCTCCACTTGGACTCTCTTAGACTCTGTGACATTCTAATCAGAGTATTGGAGCTGTCTTGTGGTGGACGTGTTGGGAACGTGCGCAGACCCCGAGGATCTGGTGACTCTGACACTGTGTTGTGTATTGTATTGTAATTTCATTTATTTACAGTGCTTCATAACCATGGTGAGGCACAGAAGTACATTTGTACATTAGGATATTGCATTATGTCTGTGAGCATTATGAAAGTGAAACCTTAACTATGGTTAATTTCTATGGAGGCATGCCAACACCTGTACTTAGAGTATATAGCGTTTTTTTATACTATGTTTAATTCATTGAATTAATTCATTCATTCATCCTTTTACTCTAACATTGGTGGACTCTGGGTATTCACTTTTACACATTTGTACGTTCCTAGGCACTGATAACGCGTATATTAAATGCGGCCACACATTTATATACATCCAATAGCCCAATTTGTTTTATGTTTCACTCTTTCTGCTGGAGACTATTTTCAGTGTGAGCTTTTACATTGTTTTGCAAACTTGTGAAGACCAACCTGCATCTTGACGTGGGTTAAGAAAACTGGAGCAGTTTCTTCACGTGTATTGCTCTGGGAAATCTGCAAATGGGAGCTGGAGAGCTAAGTACTTAACTTTCCACTGTCTTAAATAGGGATCTCAAAGCTACATGGGCCATTCCCTGTATCGAATGCTACTGGTGAATATCGCGCTACACACTCAGGCCAACATAGTCATGTGCCTTAGAAGTGACACCAATAATCATAAAGCACTATTCAGGAATAGGCAGTATTTGTTAGTCAATCTCGTCTAGCTTGTGGTCTATCCAATACAAAGGCTAACTGCAGACGTTTAGGAATAGGTGCACCGATTCTCTGACCAAACAGTGGGGCAGGATCAGGGGAGACCTCTCTATTCCAGCAACCATCCTGGACCCCTCCCCCACCACCCACGCCCCCTTCGAACTTTTTTCAGATGCTTCTCTCCTAAGCTTCAACCAGGGAAAGTAAGAGAGGGAAAGCCCACAGGACGTTTATTATTAGGGACAGGTTTATCGAGACAGACCTACTGGTAACTACTGGTACAGGCATTCGTGGACATACACCGTAATTCTCTGAATTTACACCCAAAGGAACACATTTACACGGGGAGGCGGGCCTGCAACCCTTCAGGGGCCCCAAATTCTTCAGGGGCCCTTCTGCCGCAAGGTTAACCAATGTCTGTGAGATATAGGAGACTCTGGGGGGCCCTCTTCACATTCTAAAGGAAGGCCCCATCATTTTACGTTACGCAACTGGCTAAGGGGGTCTTTGTCTTATATCTGCCATTGCACTTCGTGCAATCGAGCACTGTGCGACGGAAATAGCACTGCAATTCCAAACGTTGTTGTATAAAACACACCTATAAAATAAGGGTGCTTACCTTTACAAGAGCAATGACTACATTTGCATTGTTTCATTACGTTCTAATTTCGCAGACACTGTTTGTCTAAAATTCACTTGCCAGGGCCGGCCTGGAAATTATAATAAGCCCTGGTAAAAATGTGACTCAAACCTGACCCACGCTGGAGGAAGACCCGGCTTGAAAAGGGCGGGAAAGAGAGGATGAGGGGCATGCTTGGGTCACAGTAGCCCATCCCGCTTTGAAAGCACTACCCCCTCACACACACAGCCCACACCTGAAAATGCCAGAGGGGCACAGTGGCCGCTCTGACCTTGTTCTCCGTACTCTCAGACACTGCCTGGTGAAAGTTGCAATTTGGGATCGTTTTGTTACCATTATTAACGGCTTCTTTCTCATATAAATATTTCTGTTCCCGGAGTCCAACACATTTACGTCATCTTTTTTTTCTGTTTTACACAAAACAACTGGATTGCTGAGAACACAGAATACATGGCATGCATAGTGTGACGTGTGCGAAGAACTGAGCCAAATATCTTTGTAATGACTGTTCGCTAACTCTTGCCAACGTTTTACTTATTTACGCGAGTCTTTAATGGATTCGGTTGAACACGCGCTCTCCGTTACGCAATTCTACAAATGTAAACATTACCGAGAAACTTCCATTCTGTATAACGATATTTGTTTTGCGGCTTACATTACCTCATAAATGCTTCATCCATGCTTTCCAAACTGCTTCTCTTGTCAGTGAAGTTTTACATGTGAAACTGAAATTCTGAAAAGAAAAGGTATTCCATATAAGTACAAGCCTTCACTTACTTTTGTAAAAGCCCGGATAATTCCCTTTGTTCTCTTTTCGGTATTGGATTTCAAGGCGGAATGTGAGTCTGGAGATTGGACTGACACCGGAGCCGTTTTAGATTCTTATCAGTGCATTGGCGAATGCGGACAACAACAGATCACTTTAAGTGATGTCAACGCTTGCTTATTTCACCACAGCACACTTGAGTACAATACACACAAAGGAAAAAATACGCCTGCCAATTACATCATGACCTTCTTTTCAGTGAAAGTAATATTGAACTTGATGCCCTCTGTTGTGTTCCTACCAGTCAGGCGACAAAAGAAAATACATCGTGTACAAAGTGTGAATATTGGCAAAAGCAGCTGTAAGTAGCGTTTCCGGTAATGTACGGGTGCGATTTAAATTACATTTACATAGTTTTCGATTGTGAGGTGAGAAAGGAAAAACAGATCTGGATTACTGCAATTATTTGTGACATATCTACAAGTGCACAAGTGCAATCACCAAGAAAATTCTGCACCTCTACCTCAATAGAGGCAGAACCTCATTTTAGTTATGGTAACTCTATACCCCAGTAATGAAGAAAAATATTAAGCTGTCAAATTGGGAAGAGGGACATTCAGACCCATATTTATACTCAGTTTGCCCAGAATTAGCATAATTTTTTTTTACACTAATTCAGCGCAAACCTAACTCCATATTTATACTTTGACGCTAGACACGTCTAGTGCCAAAGTTATGGAGTTAACGTCATTTTCTGTACATGAAAACCTACCTTGCCTCAATGAGATGCAAGGTCCTCGTTCCCGTCAGGAAAAGAACGATATGGCATTAGCACCATATTTATCCCCCCATGCTAAAATCCAGCACAGGGGGATGGGGGCCTTAAATAATGGCACTAAGCTTGCTTAGCGCCATTATTTAACGCCTGGGTATGGGCAGGCATTAGGGGACCTGTAGTCATATTTCCATGGTCAGAGGCCATGGAAAGAGCCCACAGGTGCCCTTCCCTTGCCCCAGGGACACCCCGACCCACACCAGAGGGACACCACAGGATGGAGGACCCATCCCAAGTAAGTCCCGGTAAGTATATTTTTTTTTCCACACTCGGGGTCTTGACTTGGTGTCCCCTGCATGGCACTGGCCCCAATGGCCATGCCCAGGGGACATTTGTCCCCTGGACATGGCCATTGGGGTGGTGGGCATGGGTCCTGTCTTTACGAAGACAAGAGCCATGTCCATGGGGGTTGTGTGCCAGAAAATGGCGCTACACTGCTTAAAGGCATTTTTTTGCCTCTAAACAGAGTAGTTCCAAAATTCGGCGCACAAGCTCCGGGTTCCCCTACACCTCCCCCACCCTGTTAGCGTCCTTTACAAGGGCGCTAACAGGGCATTAGTGCAGGCTAGGGCCATTCCATAAATATGGCACCCGGCCGGCATCTTGGAATGGCGCTAGACGGCGCTATACTTTTTCACAAAAAGTATAAATATGGGCCTCAGTGTATATGCTACTGCCACATTGAATATTTAATAATGCAGTTCCACATCCTATGTACCACCAACATATATATAAGATATCAAAGACATTCAAAGCTGATCGCCACGTACTGATAAATTCTCTGGAAACACGTAAGTGTTTCGCTGACATGGCCCTGTAATGGGTCCTTTCTTATTTCAATGATCACCAACCAATTTATGCAGACAGGATTATCAAGAAACCAGAAACTAGAACTGGATATCAAAAATCTACCTAAAGCTCAGACTTACAAAGTCTGAATTCCTCCTGTTGTCCAATGATGTCACCATGTTCCACATCAACCCCCAGATAACAGCAAATGCACAATCTCCTACATTCATAGTCGACAAAGACTTTTCCATCAAGTTTCAAATCACTAGGATAACTATCGTACCAACTCTCCCTCGTGAAAAAAACGGTAACCCTCCACGCTTGAACGTGATTTTAAAATAACAGTGCAAATTTTGTATTGGTATGCTCTAGCTGTGACTCTGGCGGGGAATTATGTTTTCTGTCATTTGAGAGCTGGGATGTTTTCTATTATGTGTTACTCTCTGACATTCCTATTGCAACAGTATGTATTTGTAATGAAAGCATATGAACATAATTTACATTGTGTCAGTTATCTTTGGAGCCTACTCAATACTTTAGTGGGGAATATCTCCTCAACAGTCTCTGATTTTACACTTGAAGACCTGTAAGGCATTATACACACTGTGGTTTGTCTCATCAAGACCCAAAAGAAACGTAAACCACATTACTCCTACCTTGAAGGAATATCACTGTCTCCCTCACCTGACCTGCTTAATTTTCAAGACCAGGTGCATCACATACAATGCCCTACGAGACAACACCCCATCCTACCTGGCTGAGAGTTTAGCAACCTCAGCCACACAGTGCCATACAATGAGAAAAGACACTGACAGACCAGAAACGAGGACATGCAGGAAATATTTTGCTGTGTATGCCTTTTAAGTTTATCACTTATGTTACAACCAGCACCTTTTACTCCCTTTTCATTACCCTCTTCTGTGAAGGAACAGCTTCACTATGAAAATGCTGTCTGTTTAGCAAAGTTTCTCTACCCCAAGTTTTCACACTCTAGTGGCCCACGCTGTGACGTTATTATGTCATTTCCTTCTATGGCAGTGGAAACAACGCACACAAAGTCGTCCGACTATTACCAAACACTTTCCTTGGCAAATGCTTGACATTGATTTTGCCATTTTTTTTTTTTTTGCATTATCCACTGGACAGAAGTGGTGTGTATCAGCCACAACATGCTTAGGATCATTCTCTTTACAGCCATCAGCCAGTTTTCAAGTGTGGATACGCTGTGCCCCACAGAAAAGTGATTCAGGAGAATCATTTTTTATGTTACTGAAGCACTGACATTTCTGGGTGTTAACGCAACTTATTTCGACAAAAGATTCTAGCTCAGTATACACATTTGTACACGTTCTTCTGCATTAGAATTAATTGTAAATTAGGAATAAACGTCTTAACTCGGCTCAGTGAAAATGACAAGCAGTCATGGAATATCACACAATCAAAATCTTCCACTACCTTCCATATTTATCATCCTAGTAGTTGTAAACCGGGTCAATACTTATATAACTAAGTGAAGGTTTGAGACTGCTGGAATTGCATGTAGAGATCACTTATTGTATTAGGTGTCATCACATATTTTTGTTTTTTGACACATTGGCTAAACATAAATCACCAATTATTTACTGGGAGAGTAAATGTACATATTTTAAGTTTCATCCGTTTTCTTTAATTATTAGTTATATTAAGCAAACAAAAACGACAGGACTTTAAAGGCTGTTCAAAGTAGCGAAACCGACTGACTACTTTCAATGTATTAATGTTCGAATATTATAACTAAGGTAGGTGTTGGATGTATTGAATGGAAAAGAGAGAGTTGGCCCAAAGCCAACATACAGGTGTCACAATTTCAATATACGGTTAACAAGCAGCCACATGTCTCCAGATCTACCATTCTGTAATTAAACAGGAACTGCAGAGTGCTGGAAAATCTAGCTGCCACATTTTGCAGTGTGGTAAATAATATTCACTCTCTTCATGATTGTGCAAACAGCTTCCAAGTACTGAACAGTAGAGAGCAAGTAGTCCAGAGGGGGAGGTCTAAGAGGTAGGTAAGAAGATATTTTAGTATGAAGGCAACAACCAATATAACATACAGATTCACACTCTATATGAAGAACTGCAGCAACTGATTGTGGCACCAAGACTGACTGGTGTACTTTGCCTTGGCAAAGACGTTTAATACAGCAAACAAATTTCCCAGGAGGTCAGACTGCACTTGAATAGACAGCTTGTGATGTAACCTGCCTGTCTCAAGCCCTGACGATGTCTGTAATTAAATGAGGTGGAGGATAGATTATTGGCTGGCGATTAGAGATGTGGACATTTGGACCACCAAGGCCATGCATCTCCTTATAACACTGTCTGACCACGATCCGCCCTGTTAGAAAGAACCCTCCTGAGTATATATTGCAGGCTTTTTCCTAGCACCTACCAGCTTGCACTCTCCGGGACCAGGTGTTCCGGAGTGAAGTGCGGATGGCCATACTTGAGTACTTTGAGCACAACATGCAATCACTCTCCTCCCTAGCTACCGTGTTGGAGGACTTCAAGGTGCCGATCCATGGGGTCTGAATAGCTAAGCAAGAGGGAGTGAAGTCAGAATTTGAGCCTTAGAACTCCACTATTTCAAGCAAACTCTCAGAGTATGACGATGCAGCACAGAGAGAAGTACACTATTAAGGGAAGGAGAACAGTGAATGGCGCTACAGAGTGGGAGATAGAGCTGGTAAGACCCTAGCTAGCCTGTTGCGCAAACCCTCGGGGAGTGATTATATAGCTGAATTACCAGACGATCAGCAGAATACGCGTGTGGGGTGAATTAAGACGGAGGACGCGACTGGATCATCTATTTGCTTCATCGGTGCGATTATTGGCCACTCTTCACTACCTGTAACTATGGACGCCGGGACGCGTGGTCCACTAAATCAGCTACATCTGATATCCTTTGGGGCGGGGTACCCAGATTAAACCTTTGTTAGCATAGCAGCAGCTACTCCAGGGCCCTGCAGTCTCTCACCTAGACACTTTCACCTATTAGCAGCTACGTGCAGCCCTGAAAGCTGTTCATGACACCTTCCCAGAGACTCCTCCCACGTTCAGTGTACTGGAAGGGTCCCATTCGAACCCGTCCTTGCGCAGGCTAGTCACACCCCTTTATGCAGGAATGCAGGAGACTGTACCGATCCGTGTGTCCACAGCCCACCAATCATTGTCTGCTGACCTTGACGTCAATCAATCAATCAATCAATCATGGTATTTATAAAGCGCGCTATGTACCCGTCAGGGTTTCGAGGCGCTGAGGGGGGGGGGGGGGAGCGCTGCTGGATTAGCGGTCGAAGAGCCAGGTCTTGAGGAGCCTTCTGAATGTGAGGAGGTCCTGGGTCTGGCGAAGAGATGTGGGGAGAGAGTTCCAGGTCTTGGCGGCGAGGAAGGAGAAGGATCTGCCGCCGGATGTCTTGCGCTGGATTCGGGGTACGATGGCGAGGGCGAGGTTGGCGGATCGGAGTTGACGTGTTGGAGTGTAGAAGTTGAGTCTGGTGTTGAGGTAGGAGGGTCCGGTGTTGTGAAGTGCCTTGTGAGCGTGGGTCAGGAGTTTGAAGGTTATCCTCTTGTCTACCGGGAGCCAGTGGAGTTCCTTTAGGTGAGGGGAGATGTGACTTCGGCGAGGTATGTTGAGGATCAGTCGGGCGGAGGCATTTTGGAAACGTTGGAGGCGTTTGATGTCTTTGGTTGGTATGCCTGTGTAGAGTGCGTTGCCGTAGTCAAGTCTGCTGCTGACGAGGGCCTGGGTCACCGTCTTTCTGGTTTCTGTTGGAATCCACTTGAAGATTCTGCGGAGCATTCGAAGGGTGTTGAAACAGGAGGAGGAGACGGCTCTGACCTGTTTGGACATGGTGAGGGCGGAGTCCAGGATGAAGCCGAGGTTTCTTGCGTGGCTGGCAGGGGTGGGTGGGAGTCCGAAGACGGAGGGCCACCATGAGTCGTTCCAGGCCGAGGGGGTGCGTCCGAGGATGAGGACTTCCGTCTTGTCGGAGTTGAGTTTCAGGCGACTGTTGTTCATCCAATCGGCGATGGATTTTAGTCCCTCGTGGAGGTTTGTTTTGGCGGTGAGCGGGTCTTTGGTCAGGGAGAGGACGAGCTGGGTATCGTCGGCGTAGGAGATGATGCTGAGGTGGTGTTGGCGGGCCAGTTGAGCGAGGGGGGCCATGTAGACGTTGAACAACGTGGGACTGAGGGAGGATCCTTGGGGGACGCCGCAGATGAGGTTGGTGGCTTTGGAGCGGAAAGGGGAGAGACGGACTCTCTGCGTTCTGTCGGAGAGGAAGGATGAGATCCAGTGGAGGGCTTTATCTTGGATGCCGGCATCTTGGAGGCGGGTCAGTAGGGTGCGGTGGCAGACGGTGTCAAAAGCGGCTGATAGGTCGAGGAGGATGAGGGCTGAGGTTTCGCCGTTGTCCATTTGATGTCTGATGTCATCTGTGGCGGCGAGGAGGGCAGTCTCAGTGCTGTGGTTTCGTCTGAATCCGGATTGTGAGGGGTCCAGGATGGAATTGTCTTCGAGGAAGTGGGTGAGCTGAGTGTTGACGATCTTCTCGATGACTTTCGCTGGAAAAGGGAGGAGAGAGATCGGACGGAAGTTTTTGAGGTCGTTGGGGTCAGCCTTGGGTTTTTTGAGGAGGGGTTGGATTTCTGCGTGTTTCCAGCTGTCCGGGAAGGTGGCAGAAGTGAAGGATAGGTTGATGATCTTGCGGAGTTCGGGGGCGATGGTGGCGTTGGCTGAGTTGAAAACATGGTGGGGGCATGGGTCCGTGGGGGAGCCTGAGTGGATGGTGTTCATGGTTGCTATGGTTTCTGCCTCGTCCACGTGGGTCCAGGCGGTGAGGCGGCAGTCGCGGGAGGAGACGTCAGGGGTGAGGTCTGGCGGTGAACCGGTGATGAAGCTGTCGTGGATGGTGGTGATTTTCCGGTGGAAGAAGGTGGAGAGATCGTCGCAGAGTTTCTGGGAGGGCGGGATGTCGTTGGAGTTGGCTTTCGGATTGAAGAGTTCCTTCACGATGCCGAAGAGTTCTTTGCAGTCGTGGGCGTTGTTGTTGATGCGTTCGGTGAAGTGGGCGCGCTTGGCGGTGCGGATCCGTTGGTGGTGTTCGCGGTTGGCGTTTTTGAGGGCGGCGAGGTTGTCGGGTGTGCGTTCTTGGATCCATTTCTTTTTGAGCTTCTGGCAGTTGCTTTTGGAGGTGGTGAGATCGTCTGTGAACCAGGCTGGTTTTTTCTTTCCTTGGATGGTGGAGGGTTTCTTGAGAGGGGCAAGGGTGTTGGCGCAGTCGAAGATCCATTGATGGAGGTTGATGGCGGCTGTGCTCGGGTCGATTGCGTCGGGTGGAGGGTTGTTGCTGAGGGTGCTGGTCAGTTGTTCTTGGGTGACTTTGCCCCAGCGGCGGTGGGGAGGTAGCTGGATGCGGTGTTGCTCTGTGGTTTTCTTATAGGTGAAATGGACACAGTGATGGTCAGTCCAGTGGAGTTCGGAGGTGTGGTTGAAGGAAATGTGGTTGCTAGAGGTGAAGAGGGGGTCAAGGGTGTGACCGGCGATGTGGGTAGGCGTGTTGACTAGCTGTCGGAGACCGAGGTTGAGGAGGTTGGAGGTCAGTGACGCGGTGTTGACGTCGTTGGCATTTTCCAGATGGTAGTTCAGATCTCCCAGGAGGATGTAATCCGGGGAAGCGAGGGCGTGGGTGCTTGCAAGGTCGGCGATGGTGTCGTTGAAGGGGGCTCTTGGTCCTGGTGGGCGGTAAATGAGGGTTCCTCTGAGGGTCGTGTTGGGGTCCGTGTGGATCTGGAAGTGGAGGTGTTCTGCTGTCCTGAGGGTGTCGTCCGAGTGGGTGTGGATTTTGAGGGTAGCTTTGTGAGCGATGGCTATTCCGCCGCCGATTCCGTTGGTTCGATCTCTTCTGGTGATTTTGTAGCCGTCCGGTATGGCGATGGCGATGTCCGGAGACGAGGAGTCGTTCCACCAGGTTTCGGTCAGGAAAGCCACGTCAGGAGCAGTGGTGTCGAGCAAATCCCAGAGCTCGATGGCGTGTTTTCGTGCGGAGCGGGTGTTGATGAGGATGCAGTTCAGGTGGTTGGGGTTGGATGTTTTCGTAGTTGGAATGGTCGTTCTGGTGCAGGAGAAGTTGCAGGTACGGCAGGAAAAAGGTCCTTTCGTGTGCTTCGGGGATGCCCGGTAGCATTCAGTGGAGGGGCCGGGGTTGAAGGCGCGGAGTTCGTTGAACGAGTAGCGGATGCGGGGGGCGCGAGGGCCAGGGAGTGTGGCGCTGGGCGCGGTCCAGGCGCGGACGGGCGCAGACGGGCTTGCCTCTGGCGCGCCTCCGAAGCTAGTCAGAGCCCACTAGACCCCAGGGATGAGGCGCAGGAGGATGCCTGCGGGTGGAGGAGGGCCTCGAACACGCAAACAGCAGCGTGGTCAGGGGACAGAGGCAGGAGGCAGCAGGTTGGTGCTGCGGTCGTGGGGGGCGAGCTCAGGACCTGAAACAGGTCAGAGGTCGCTCACTCGCGACGCGCAGCGCCAGCCATTAAGAAGGGAGGGGGAAGGGAGGAGCAGCTGGGAGGCGGGAGGCGGGAGGGAGCGGCAAATGGGGGCGCGAGGGGGGCGGGGCCGCAGGGAGGCAGCGGCAGGGAACGAGGAGCGCACAAGGGGCAGAAACACTGAAAAACGAGCAAAATACGAGCAGATACAATAAGAAAAATCACACAATCAGAAAAACAGTATGGCACAATTTACGATCGGGGAGACAGCAATCAGGGGGGCACAAAGGGGGCAGAAGCGCCGGCGGCGAGGCGCTGAAAAAGCGAGAAAAATGAAAAAACACTTACGGGACGGCGGAAGCGGCACACGGGTCAAGCGAAGCTAGTCAGAGCCCACTAGACCCCAGGGATGAGGCGCAGGAGGATGCCTGCGGGTGGAGGAGGGCCTCGAACACGCAAACAGCAGCGTGGTCAGGGGACAGAGGCAGGAGGCAGCAGGTTGGTGCTGCGGTCGTGGGGGGCGAGCTCAGGACCTGAAACAGGTCAGAGGTCGCTCACTCGCGACGCGCAGCGCCAGCCATTAAGAAGGGAGGGGGGAGGGAGGAGCAGCTGGGAGGCGGGAGGAGGGAGGGAGCGGCAAATGGGGGCGCGAGGGGGGCGGGGCCGCAGGGAGGCAGCGGCAGGGAACGAG
This sequence comes from Pleurodeles waltl, assembly GCF_031143425.1. Lineage (NCBI taxonomy): Eukaryota > Metazoa > Chordata > Amphibia > Caudata > Salamandridae > Pleurodeles > Pleurodeles waltl. The sequence goes on along the minus strand of NC_090437.1, from coordinate 619,141,708 downwards.
GAGCGCACAAGGGGCAGAAACACTGAAAAACGAGCAAAATACGAGCAGATACAATAAGAAAAATCACACAATCAGAAAAACAGTATGGCACAATTTACGATCGGGGAGACAGCAATCAGGGGGGCACAAAGGGGGCAGAAGCGCCGGCGGCGAGGCGCTGAAAAAGCGAGAAAAATGAAAAAACACTTACGGGACGGCGGAAGCGGCACACGGGTCAAGCGAAGCTAGTCAGAGCCCACTAGACCCCAGGGATGAGGCGCAGGAGGATGCCTGTGGGTGGAGGAGGGCCTCGAACACGCAAACAGCAGCGTGGTCAGGGGACAGAGGCAGGAGGCAGCAGGTTGGTGCTGCGGTCGTGGGGGGCGAGCTCAGGACCTGAAACAGGTCAGAGGTCGCTCACTTTAGTGATGAGAAATGGTAGTTCCTGAGAGAATGCACAGGATGGGTCGGTGGCTGCTGCAACTGCGTGTGCTGTGCTGCACCTAATGCCGATGTTTGCATTTAGCATGGGACTGCCCCGGCGTATGGCACTTTTGGGCAGCAATTTTTAATGAAATATCAAAAATCCCAGGGCACGCACATGAGCTCTCATCGAGATCTACGCTCCTTAGCTATATCAAGGAGGTACCACCAGAGGTGTGAAAACTGATCGCAATTTTGCTTCTGATGGCCAAGCACAGGGTGGTGATTCACTGGGGGAGAAGCCCGGCACTCCGTAGGGATGGGTGGCTTTGGGATGCTGTTACTGCCAGGAGCAGCTGAACGCTTACTGGTTAATGATGCCAGTCCGTTCCCAGCCCAAGGATATAAGGTCTCCCCGCGTGACGTACCTGAGCAGGCAAGAGGATGGCAGTCGTGCCATCGCCGCTACCCGGTCTGCTGAATGAGCTGTGCATGATCAGGGGATGCCCTCCCTGGCACAGAGCCGTATTCCTTACCCTGCATTGTGCAGCGAGACTCCTTCCAAGACTGCTGGGGAAAGAGATGTAATAATGGCGGTTGTCACCACATTAACATAATAGTTCCCTTGATGAGTGGCTGGTTTGCTTTGCCCTTCCTTATTTCCCTCCTGTAGTTCCTGCCGTATGCTGCCCATGAGGAATTGATGCATACTGTTGGAATTCCTGTAACGAACATGCAATTGCTGTTGTTTGTATGCTGTTTTTTCATTGAAAAACCTCAATAAAAACAAATAAAAAAGTGCAGAATGGTGAAACAATTCTCTTGAGTTTTCTCTCACATTACATCACGAGTGACTGTGATATTTATCTTACAATCGTCTTGGAAATCAAATATAATGCACCTTTCTCAATACTTTTGGGGAAATGATTACATTTCATCTCCAATTGATCTTGTGTCTTTCAATCAGGGGTGCAGTTTAGGAACATCCTGAATTCTCAAAAATATAAACTGTGCTTGCAGGCAGCCCCACGCTTTTAGCCCTCGTACCCGATACGTGTACTTTCCGCAATACTGCAAGCCTTTCTGTGCTAATTATTTCTAGCTAGATTCACTGAAAAACGTCATTATTTTAATGTACTATGTTGTCTGTAGTTATAATGTGTAAATTCTGCTACAGTTGTTGTAATATTACTATAATAGTTTACCTATGATATACAAAATCTTGGCTTCATATAAAGCCTTATAAAATAAACCTTCATGTGTGCTCTGCTGAGGAAAAGAAAAAAGGAACTCACAAGAACCCTGTTTCTCTGACAGGTCCACTTATATTTCTCATACTTTCCAAATGCAGGCTCCCAGTTTCTAAGATCATTAAACACTTGTAGGAATATGTTTTCCACGATTAAGCTGGTTAGTTGTCATACCTGGTAAGTTGTTGTACCTATTCTTGCCTTTGGGTCAGTGGAAATCTACCACCAGCATAACTGTCAAACATCCACATCCTCTGTAGAAATTTACATTACGCGGGCATAAGCCATGGAATTTTGTGAATTTTCCAATTATGCTTTTTATGCAATATTCCTGATATCACATTGTTCTACCACTTTGTCTAATTATGTGGATTTCATTGTAAGCATTTATCACAAATGTGTCACTCGCAGTAAAAAGTTACAGTGAATGCACAGGACCAACAGAACAAGAGACGTTGTTTGTTGTGCTTTTATTTAAATGTATCCTCATGCCAAAAATTGATTAATGCACTATCAGGTAATGATATCTAAGAACAGTAAGTCACATGACTCTAAAGGTTAAGACCTAGGGGAATCATCTATATCCATGAAGTGATATAGGGCCACATTACGAGTTTGGCAGACAGACTGCCAGACCGCCATGGTGGCGACTGTCAAAACACCGCCTAGTTGGCAGTAATACAGACTGCGGTATTACGAGTTGCACAGCCAGAACTGCCAAAGCCCAGCCAAAAAACCAACACCGCCAGGAATAGGAGGTGCAACCACTGGCACCGCCAGCCCGTCAACCTACCACTGACCATATTACAAGTCAAAAATCACAATGGTAGTTCTCACCTGGGGGTCTTCCAGTGTTGGTCTAAAACACAGCAGTCACCACAGTAAAACACAACACCACATTGGATGTATTTAAAATCCACACAGCTGACATACATTCACACACCCAAAACACCCACAAACAGCACCATAAAACACACCCCTTCATAAACCACAATCCTTTGCTACTCCCACATGAAATACCAAGGCCAGAGCAAACTTTTCCATCAGAAAAGACCATAGATTAGGCACCCCACCAACTCACACATTCACATATCACACACCCTCAACATACACATCACCCCCATTTGCACATCACTACTGTAATCACTCACTATCACCTGTTTGGCAAACAGCAACTTTCACCATATCACAAATGAAAAATCCCCATTTTAACTGATGACAAGTTGAGAGTCATGGTGGATGAAATCATTAGAGTATAACCATATTTACTTGGAGCCCAAGTCCAGCAGACTACTATCACTAGGAAAATGGATATGTGGCAGCGGTTAGTCGGCAGGGTGAATGCTGTAGGCACCACCCCACTCACAAGGGATGACATCAGGAAGAAGTCGAACGACCTCAAGGACAAGGTATATTCCATGGCATCCAGGGACTAGCTGGCCGTCCTGAAGACTGACAGTGGTCCCCCACCTCTTCACCTGTGGCTCACATCATGGGAGGAGAAGGTCTTTGCAATACTGCATCCAGAATGCTTGACAGGAATACCTGGGGGAGTTGAGTCTAGTTAGTCACAACAATTAAAATGTGACCAAAATGTATTGTCATGAATACTCAGTGATCACCCTTTGCCACCTACAATGTCACCTCACTCACTACCCCTGTATCCAACTGTACAAATACCCCTGTCGCTCATCTCACATATGAAGTTAACTCACCTGGAAGCACAGCATCTGGTCATGATGGGGGTAGTAAAGTAACTGACAGCACCACAACTCCCAGCAGGCACTGTTTTACCATTAAAAAAACATAAGAACAGTTCACCATGCCCAAATTATTCTTGTTGGGCAAATCCCTTGTGAACTGTACTCACTTTAGCGGGGGACAACTGGACTGACTGTGTTAGTACAGGACAGGCACTGGCAGGAATGCTAAGGCCAGGAGGCAATAGTAGTGTTACCCACCCCAGCCAACACACTGGACACCTCAAACAATACACCCTTCTCCTTCCACTCAGGTGAAATGTACTCACCTGAGGGGAGGGCACCTGTATAGTGTATGAGAGCAGTACTGGCAGGAAAATAACTGGATTTCATAGGAGGATCCCTTACTCTCACAACAGGCAACAGTACAGCAAACACCTGCAAAAATGACTGTGATATCTCAAATTCAAACATGAAGTGCAAACACCTGGGGAAGATACATAGAGGAACTACCTTGTAGTACAGGGAAACGCAGCACTGCTAATGCCAGGAGGATCTGTCTACTTCATTCAATGAGCCAGCACACTCTGCACAAGGTCAAATATTCCTATAGGTATACTTGCACTGGACGAAAGCCCTCCTTAGAGGAGTGACAATGTAAACTGGGAGTTGTGTATTGAGCAACTTCACTCTAACGCCTAGGAGCCCAAGCCCATGCAACCTCAAATGCCAGGTCACTCTACATATGATAATGTCCCACTGTCTACAAACTCACTTATGCATATGAACTTGACACAACTGGGAGGGAAAAGGATACAAGATATGGATACACCCTCTGATGTGCCAACACATACCTAATCCATATCTATCAGCTATGCCAAGATGGAAATTGTGTGCTCAGGAAGCGCACCACAAAATGTGAAAGAACGTCTAAGATAGATCCAAGGCCACAAGGTATGTAATCTGATTGGCTTTGGCAGCAGTCACATCCTTTATGCCATGACCATAGGTTGACAACTAACACATCACTGGCTGAGTCAGATCACTGGCTGCATGACACAAAACTGATTTCAAGATAACATAGTACAGCCGGCCCATCCACTGCTCTGCCTGCACTGCTTACAAGATAGTAGTCCAGAGCCATCCCTCCAACAGCTAAAAACGTACAGACAGTCTGACCTTACTGCACTCAAATGGAACTGGCATGTAACTACATTGTCAGGACACTACACATCTTAAGATGTGTGCTTGGTACAATAGGTAAATCAGCAAATCCATTGTGACCATGGACCTAGACCAATGTCACTGTCAAATGTAGGAGTTAGATGTCAAAATCCAACCTTTAACCTTTTATCTCTCACATCATGAGGTCGAGCTGCCACTGCAACCACAGAGACCATTGAAGAGATTGCCACCACCCCCATGAGGAAGCCCTCAGTGAGGAGAACACTCCTTGACCAGTGGACGTTGAGGAGTGTTCTGGCCCATCCAGGCAACCTGGTCAGAAAACACCTGTGAGCCTCAGCCTGATCACATCAAACCCTGTTGCATCAACATCACAGGAAGTCTATCGCTCCCAAGCCTCTGCACCAAGGCCAGTTACAAACATCTTGCACCCCCAGTCCAAGTTTCTGAGTCACAGCAACCCACCTCCGGCAATGAGGATCCTGGAACCAGTGAGAGGGGGCAAGCTGCACCAATGGTGCAGGCACGTGGGGGTAGGGTGCATGGGAGGGATGCTGTGGTCCAGTGGAGTGAGGCCACTGGGGAAGAGCCTGGCCAGGACACCATTGCCCCAGTCTTGGGAGCATACCAGCAAACCCAAGGCGTGATGGGTCAGGTATTCACTGAACTCAGTGAAATGAGGCAGATGCAGAGGGACAACCATCAAAAGGCTATGGAGAAGTGGGAGGCCATCACGAACAACATCTTGGCTTCAATATCTGGGGTGTTCACTGACATCCGCACCATCCTGAGCAAGGACCGTGAACAACAGCATATGCCTTCCAGTGGACGTGCAAAAACAACAAGTGATGGACGGAATGCTGAACATTGTCAAACATTCACCCCCAGTACAGTGATCTGAGCCTAAATCCATCGTTTTTTTGCTGCCCATGCCATTCCAGTTTGGACCCAGCCATATGCAAATCAGTCTTGACCCTGTTCCCCATGAGAACAGTCCAGCCCGAACTGCTAGGCCAGGTCTTCCCTGGACTGGAAACAAGCATCCTGGGACCGGTTTCGGGGTTTCACCCCTCATCAGCCAGGCTAGCTTGAATCCAGTGGCATGGGAAGCACGGGACCCACATCTGGGCATACCCTTCCCACTTAGGGCGACAAATGCAAAAACAACAAGTGATGGACGGAATGCTGAACATTGTCAAACATTCACCCCCAGTACAGTGATCTGGGCCTAAATCCATCGTTTTTTTGCTGCCCATGCCATTCCAGTTTGGACCCAGCCATATGCAAATCAGTCTTGACCCTGTTCCCCATGGGAACAGTCCAGCCCGAACTGCTAGGCCAGGTCTTCCCTGGACTGGAAACAAGCATCCTGGGACCGGTTTCGGGGTTTCACCCCTCATCAGCCAGGCTAGCTTGAATCCAGTGGCATGGGAAGCACGGGACCCACGTCTGGGCATACCCTTCCCACTTAGGGCGACAAATGCAAAAACAACAAGTGATGGACGGAATGCTGAACATTGTCAAACATTCACCCCCAGTACAGTGATCTGGGCCTAAATCCATCGTTTTTTTGCTGCCCATGCCATTCCAGTTTGGACCCAGCCATATGCAAATCAGTCTTGACCCTGTTCCCCATGGGAACAGTCCAGCCCGAACTGCTAGGCCAGGTCTTCCCTGGACTGGAAACAAGCATCCTGGGACCGGTTTCGGGGTTTCACCCCTCATCAGCCAGGCTAGCTTGAATCCAGTGGCATGGGAAGCACGGGACCCACGTCTGGGCATACCTTTCCCACTTAGGGCGACAAATGCAAAAACAACAAGTGGACGTGCAACACCAGGCCCTTCGACATTGGTACCAGCAACTTGAAGGGAGTCCCTCTCAGGGGAAGATAATGACTCAGACAGCCCTTCCTTTGTATCTACTGATCCCCCCGCAAGCGGGGACATTCAGCCAAGAAGCCAGGACCATTGGATGGCAAGACAGACATCACTACCAGAAAGTGAACTCTTCCCGATGACAGTCCTTTGTGTGCCATGTATCCAACCTGTTGACTGTACTCCAACCACTTTCCATTTTCCATGATAGTAGAACACTGGACCTTGGACTACTAAATTGATTTCATTCACCCTGGCTGATTCACTCACATATAATTACTTGATTGTCCTGTGTTCACTTAGTTTGTGCACCTATCTAAATACATGCACCAATAAGGTAAATATTGGCTGCTTGCTTCTGTTACACATGTTGAAATGTAAGCCATTGTGATGCCCATGAAGAAGTCACAAGATGGTAATTGAAGGAGGGACAATGGTAGTCTCATGCAAAGGATATCTATCGACACACTGAAACAAGTTTGTGGTCATATCTAAAATGTATTTGCATACTACAGCAGATAGACAGGCCCAATATCTGTACTTTCATAGTCCAGTATGTCTGAAAACATGTAGGAGCAGGCAAGATATGCCAAGGTACCATCCCTCACACCATAAATGAAAGGGTTTACTCAGACCTTGTCCTGGAAATTAGACCACCATATTAGTGGATGTGTACACATGCTAGACAGTTATCACATGCCAAAACCATGTCTGCCAATTTAACATATGCTATGGCACAGACAGAGGGCAGTAAGGTGTCCCTGACCATAGCTCCATCCTATTACAATGACCAAGCAGCTGCTGCTAATATACTAACTGTTAGACTTGGCATCCTTGGTGTGGTCTCCCCTAACTTTTTGCCTCTGTTTCTCAGGTTGTTGATTTGTGCTGGACTCTGGTTTTGCTGTTTTTGTTACTCTGGGCACTTTACCACTGCTAACCAGTGCTAAAGTGCAAGTGGTCCTATACAAAATGTTAATGTAATTGGTTCATCCATGATTGGCATATTTGATATACTGGTAAGACCCTAGTACTGTGCACTAGAGGTGCGCAGGGCCTGTAAATCATATGCTACTAGTGTGCCTGCCGCACTGGTTGTGCCATCCACATTAGAAGCTCTGTAAACATGGCTCAGACCTGCCACTGCAGTGTCTGTGTGTGCAGTTTGAAACTGCCAATTTGACTTGGCAATTGTACCCACTTGCCAGGGCTAAACCTTTCCTTTCATTACATGTAAGGCACCCCTAAGTTAGGCCCTAGGTAGCCCCATGTGCAGGGTGCAGTGTATGTTTAAGGTAGGACACATACTAATGTGTTTTATATGTCCTAACAGGGAAATACTGCTAAATTCGGTTTTCACTGTTGCAAGGCCTATCCCTCTCATAGGTTAACATGGGGGCTGCCTTTAAATATGATTAACATGTAGATTCCCCTTGGGAGCGGATAGACATGTGGAGTTTGGGGTCTCTGAGGTCACAATTAAAAAATACATCTTTTAGTAAAGTTGATTTTAAGATTGTGTGTTTGAAAATGCCACGTTTAGAAAGTGAGCATTTTCTTGCTTAAACCATTCTGTGACTCTGCCTCTTTGTGGATTCCCTGTCTGGGTCAGTTTGACAGTTGGGCTGTTTGCACCTCTCTCTAGACAGTGACACAAAGGGAGCTGGGGAGTAGCCTGCATATCCTGATGAGCCATCTGTGCTAGGAGGGAGGGGAGAAGTGGTCACTCACACCTGAAAGGGCTGTGCCTGCCCTCACACAATGCTGTCTCCAATCCCGTGCTGTGTGTCTGGGGCCTGGCCTGGACAAGGCAGGATTTCAAAAATGAGAAAGACTTTTCTTTGAAGTAAGCCTACTTCAAAGGGCAAAATGGGTATAAGAAGGGCACCCCAAAACCACAGACTTTAAATCACTTCTGGAAACCAAGAGGAACCTCTTCCTGGAGAACAGCTGAAGAGCTGAGGAAGTAGAACTGCCCTGTCTGTGACTGTGCTTTGTGGTGCTATCCTGCAGTTGCTACTTCTACCTGTGCAAGAGGACAAATATTGGACTTTGTGTGCCTTCCTTCTTGTGAAGAACTCTCCAAGGGCCTGAAACTGAACTTGCCTCCTGTTGTTAAAGTCTCAGGGACAGCAAAGAGTTCTCTCTGCCAGCACCTGGAGCCTCTGCTGAGACTCCTGCCCTGCCAAGTGGTGCCCCATCCAGTTCCTGGGGCATTGAAAGGAGAAGCAGGCAGGCCAAGTTTGAGAAATCCTCGCACAAACCGCCGTGCTGGGAAAATTTCGACGCAATCTCTGGAAAAAACACACGCTGCCGGTTTCGCGGCTGAAATCGATCCTCCGCCTGCAGCGTGGCCGGGAGATCGATGCACGTGGCTGGACAAACGACATGCAGCATCACTGATGGAGGCTGGTGAGATCACAACCCACACTGCGTGGTTTTTGGACCACCGTGCGGCAGGATTTCCGAGGTAAACATCGTTGGGCATCTAAAAACAATGCAAAGCCTGCCCGGGCCCAAGAGTGCTTGTCCGGATCGATGCATCACTCTCCAGCGGAGAGAAGAAACCACGCATGCCGACCCGACTGAAGGAGAAACGACGCACGGTCTCGCTCGTGAGTGATATCAACGCATCCCAAGCTTCTTTTGACACACTCTTGCCCGTGCAGGGTTATTTTTGACACAACCCAGGTAAATTTTCACACTAACACCATTAGCGTTGTGTTTAAAAGAACATGAAGACTCTTTTTGCTTTTTAATTAATAACTTGACTTGTGTATGCTGGATTTTTGTCGTTTTGGTCTTGTTCTGTTTAGATAAATATTCTCTATTTCTTTAAACCTGTGTTGTGTCATTTTGTAGTGTTTTCACTAAGTTACTTTGTGTGTTGGTACAAATACTTTACACCTAGCACTCTGAAGTTCAGCCTGCCTGCTCATGCCAAGCTACCAAGGGGGTGAGCAGAGGGTGAGTCTTTTTTACCCTGACTAGAGTGAGGGTCCTTGTTTGGACAGGGGGTAACTTGACTGCCAACTAAAGACCCCATTTCTAACATTGGTGCTCAGCGGTTGGGATTGGACTTGTATTTGTGCTTGACATACAGTGATTAAGTGTACACTACTGTTTTGGGTTCAGACCACTACGTGACCACATACTACTTGTCTTGTGATTTTTGCTTTTCTCTTTGGGACTTATTTTTTGTTCTACTTCTTGCTGATCCCTTGATTTGACTTTTTTTAAAACTTCATGTGGGAACTTGTTTTTCTGCATTTGGAACTTTTCACTTTTAACTCTTCATCATGTCTCAATCTGGAGATGCATCAGCTGGAGCTGCTTTTGACCCAGAGAAATTGGAGAGCTATACAGTGGCTCAGTTGAAGCAGTTCTGTAAAGATTTTGCCTGTCCCATTAAGAGCTCATCCAAGATGGAGGAGCTGCAAAAGGCGCTGATGGCCTGGGTGACAGCCAAAGAAGCTGAGGGGCACACAGAGGAGGTGCAAGAAGGGGAGGAAGGGGTGCAAGTCACTCACAATGATGTAGTGCGTGGGTCTGTTATGTCAAAGGAGAGAGTCTCCAGGGCAGGTAGCAATGTGTCCTCCAGGGGTCTGACACCTGAAGAGTTACAGGACAGACAGGCAGAGAGGGAATACCAAATGGAGACGAAGAAGTTCAATCTAGAGATGGAAGAGAGAAGGATGGCCATTGAGGAAAGGAGGATGCTGCTGGCTCATGAGCTTAGCTTAAAGGAGTTAGATCATAGGAGCCAGTCCAGTAGAGATGTTGGCAGCCACACCACAGGGCAGCCTGAGAGAAGGTACACATTCCAAAAGACCCAGTGAAGGATTACAAGAGGGAGGATGACATATATTTGTGGCTCAAGGAGCATGAGTCTGCTCTCCACATGAATCTGGTCCCTGAAGCTGATTGAGGGGCGGGTCTGTAGAAGCACTTTGAGGTGGGGGGGAGGGATACTCTGACATCCTTAGGGGATTATCAGGGGCTCACTTACTCCATCATGAAGGATGCCCTACTCACAAGATATGGTCTCGCCCCTGAGCAGTACAAGGACAAGTTTATGTCATAGAAGAGGAAGGAATCCCAAACATGGTTGGAGTGTGTTGATTCATTCTGTGGGTCACTGGATAGTTGGGTGAAGGGCAGTAAGGTAACAACGTATGAAGGGCTTTACAATTTGATTGCTAGGGAACACTTGTACAGTTTATGTTTTGCAGAGCTGTGCCAGCACCTAGTTGACAGCAAGCTGACTGATCCCAGGAAGCTTGCACAGGAAGCGGACCGCTGGGAGACCACCAGGGTCCTCAAGTGGTATGGGGGAGACTTCTCCAAAGGGTGGGCAGGGTCCCTCTCAGAAGAAAGGGGGGTAAGGGTAAACAGGGGGAGTTCTCTAAAGGGCCCCAAACTGATTCCCAGGGTAAAGATTCCCAGCACCCCAGTGAAAAGAAGCCATGGTTCTCCACAGGTAAGCCAGTGGCAGGAGGTCCCCCACGTAAATGTTATGCATGTGACCAAGGGGGTCATGTGAGGGGGGACCCCAAATGCCCCAAGAGTACACCAACGCCCACTGGTGCGCAGTCCCAGAGTTTGGCTAGTGTAGCGCTTTGGGAGGAGTTGGTCCCAGGTTGGTGGGAGCCAGCTGAGATGACCCTTGTCTCACTAGGGGACAGTGAGATGGTCCAGAGAACCTAGTGCCTGAGAAAACTAAAAAGTACAGGCAGTAGGTGACCATCAATAGACAGAGGGTGGAGGTTCTGAGAGACACAGGAGCCAGTATGACTACAGTATGGAGTCACCTGGTGTCTGAAGAGCAGGTTGATCCCCGGGTACTTCACCAAGTAGTTGCATTGGACAAATCAGAGCGCCTGTGCAGAGTGGCGCAGGTTCCCTTTAAATGGGGGGGTGGGGCTCAGGTTCCTTGAAAGTAGCTGTGAGTCGAACCATGCCTGTAGATTGTTTGCTTGGCAATGACCTGGAGGATTCCCCTTGGAAGGAGGTGGAACAGAGATCACAAGTTGGGTCTGCCTGTGTGGGTATGCGTATCCACCAGGTCAATGGCAGCCCGTCACGGTGGTCAAGAGCCCCAGGAGCCTGAAACAGTGGCCCAGGGGACCACCAAAAAGAGGAAGGGCAGGGGATGTGGGAAACCGGTCCCAGAAGTTCCCACGGTCTGGGAGGAGGCGGAGCCTGACGGTGACCCCCCCCCCAGAGCCTACAGGGGAACATCTGGCTGAACTGGGGGAGGTTCCTGAGCTATCGCAGGGGGGCCCACCAGGGAAGCATTCTGTGCAGCACAGAAGACATACCCTACTCTGGAGGGTTTCCGTAGCAGGCTGCAGACCAGGCGGCTGGCAAGGAGCCAGGATCTCACCTGATGTACTGGGAGGATGACCTCCTGTATAGTGAGCCTAAGGTTCCTGAGCCTGGGTCAGCCCTTGTGCTGGTGGTACCCCAGTACTACAGGGCCTTCCTACTGGGGTTGGCTCATGATGTGCCTTTAGCTGTACATTTGGGGCAGGACAAGACCTTTGAGAGGATTGTCACCCACTTTCACTTGCCCCTAATGCGCAGGCACTCAGATGCCTATTGCAGGTCTTGCCAAACTTGTCAGGCAAGTGGCAAGAGTGGGAGAAAATTTAAGGCTCCCCTCCAACCTTTTTCTGTTGTTGGTACTCACTTTGAAAGGGTTGGTATTGACATTGTGGGGCCTCTGGATCCCAAGACAGTCATGGACAACAGGTTCATTCTGGTCTTGGTGGACCATGCCACCCGGTACCCAGAAACCATTCCTCTGAGGTCAATCACTTCCACTGTGGTGGGTAGTGCTTTGATGGGGGGGGGGTTTACCCGCATGGGGTTCCCCAAGGAAGTGGTATCTGAGAGGGATACCAACTTCATATGCACGTATATGAAGTCTCTGTGGAAGGAGTGTGGGGTAACCTACAAGTTCACCACCCCTTACAACCTGAAAGTAATGGTCTGGTTGAGAGATTCAACTGCACCTTGGAAGGCATGATTATGGGCCTGTCACAGCCCTTGAGGCGGAATTGGGACATCCTCTTGCCATGCCTTCTGTTTGCTTACAGGGAGGTGCCCCAAAAGGGACTTGGGTTTAGTCCCTTTGAGCTGATCTATGGCCACACTGTGAGGGGACCTCTAAGTCTTGTGAATGAGGCTTTGGAAACCCCCCCCCAGGATGTAATTAGCTACATGCTGGCTCTGAGGAACCAGACTGCCCACTTCAGGAGTCTCGCACAGGAGAACCTGGAAGCAAGCCAGGAGGATGTGAAACAGTGGTATGACTAGAATGCCATTCTGGTCGCGTTTCAACCTGGTCAAAAAGTGTGGGTGATGGCACCAGTGGAGCCTAGGGCGCTCCAAGACAAGTGGACTGGGCCTTATGAGGTGGCGGAGCGCAAGAGCGAAGTCACCTATCTGGTGGACTTGAAGACTCCCAGGAACCCTTTAAAGGGTCATGCATGTTAATGGCCTCAAACCCCACCTTGAGCAGACTGAACTGTCCATGCTCCTTGCAACAGATGATGGGGTGGAGGAGGAGAGTGAGCCTCTTCCTGACCTCCTGTCTGCAGGACAAAAAGATGGGTCTGTGGAGGGAGTGGTCCTCTCCCCCTCCCTGACTGCAGAGCAGCAGAGGGACTGTCGCCAGGTGTTGGGACAGTTTGCCTCATTGTTTTCCCTGATTCCAGGGGTCACACACTTGTGTACACATGATGTTGACACTGGGGACAGTCCACCCATTAAACAGAAAGTTTACTGGGTGACTGATAGGGTCAGCGCTAGTAATAAGGATGAGGTATCCAAGATGTCAACCCTAGGGAATATTGAGCATTCGAGCAGTCCTTGAACCAGCCCAGTGGTATTGGTCCCAATTGGGCCACTCTAGACTCAGGTTCTGTGTAGACTACCGGGGACTCAATGCGGTCAGCAAGATTGATGCACACCCCATCCCCCGAGCTGATGAGCTCATTGATCGGTTGGGAGCTGCCACCTAACTCAGCACGTTTGACTTAACGTCTGGGTACTGGCAGATTGCCTTAACTGAGGGGGCCAAGGAGGGGTCTACATTCTCTACCCCAGATGGGTACTTTCAATTTAAAGTGATGCCGTTTGGGATGAAGAATGCCCCTGCCACCTTTCAGAGGTTGGTCAACCAGGTGTTGGCTGGACTGGATGAGTTTAGTGCCGCCTACCTGGATGACATTGCTGTTTTCAGTTCCACACGGGAGGAACATCTGCAACACCTCTGAAGAGTGTTGGAGGCCCTCACTATTAAGGCAAGCAAGTGCCAAATAGGGTAGGGTTCTGTGGTGTACTTGGGACACCAGGTGGAGAGTGGCCAGGAGGCACCCCTACAGCCAAAAACTTACACCATTCTGGCTTGGGAGCCTCCCAAAACCCAGACTGAGGTGAGAGCCTTTTTAGGTCTCACTGGCTACTACAGGAGGTTTGTCAAGGGATATGGTACCATTGTTACCCCCTTGACTGAGTTGACTTCTAAGAAGCAACCCCAGAAGGTGATCTGGACAGAGGCTTTCCACACCGCTTTTTATGCCCTGAAGGCTGCCATGTGCACAGCACCTGTGCTGAGGGCACCTGGCTACTCCAAGGAGTTTGTTATGCAAACAGACGCCTCAGAGCATAGTATTGGAGCAGTACTCTCCCAGCTTAATGAAGAGGGCCTAGATCAACCCGTAGCTTTCATTAGCAGGAGGTTACTTCCCAGGGAACGTAGGTGGAGTGCCATAGAACGTGAAGCGTTTGCTGTGGTCTGGGCACTGAAGAAGCTAAGACCCTACTTGTTTGGGATTGACTTCCAGGTTCGGACAGACCACAGGCCCCTCAGATGGTAATGCAGATGAGGAGTGAGAATCCAGAACTGTTGAGGTGGTCCATTTCCCTACAGGGGATGGACTTTACGGAGGAACAAGGCCTTGGTGCAGAACACCCCAATGCTGATGGTCTGTCCAGATTCTTCTGCCTTAGTGATGAGAACTACCATGAGGTTGGGTAGTTGCTCCCCACTTTCAGCTGGGGGAGACACGTGTTAGACTTGGCATCCTTGGCGTAGTCTCCCTTAACTTTTTGCCTCTGTTTCCCAGGTTGTTGATTTGAGCTGGACTCTGTTTTTGCTGTTTTTGTTACTCTGGGCACTTTACCACTGCTAACCAGTGCTAAAGTGCAATTGCTCCTATACAAAATGTGTATGTCATTGGTTCATCCATGATTGGCATATCTGATTTAGTGGTAAGTCCCTAGTACCATGCACTAGAGGTTCCCAGGGCCTTTAAATAAAATGCTACTAGTGTGCCTGCAGCACTGGTTGTGCCACCCACATTAGTAGCTCTGTAAACATAGCTCAGACCTGCCTCTGCAGTGTCTGTGTGTGCAGTTTGAAACTGCCAATTCGACTTGACAAGTGTACCCACTTGCCAGGCCTAAACCTTCCCTTTTATTACATGTAAGGCACCCCTATGGTAGGCCCTAGGTTGCCCCATGGGCAGGGTGCAGTGTATGTTTAAGGTAAGACATATACTAATGTGTTTTATATGTCCTAACAGTGAAAAGCTGTTAAATTCAGTTTTCACTGTTTCAAGGCCTATCCCTCTCATAGGTTAACATGGGGCTGCCTTTAAATATGATTAAAGTGTAGATTCCCTTTTGGAGCGGATAGACATGTGGAGTTCGGGGTCTCTGAGGTCACAATTTAAAAATACATATTTAAGTAAAGTTGATTTTAAGATTGTGTGTTTGAAAATGCCATGTTTAGAAAGTGAGCATTTTCTTGCTTAAACCATTCTGTGACTCCGCCTGTTTGTGGGTTCCTTGTCAGGGTCAGTTTGACAGTTGGGCTGTTTGCACCTCTCTCTAGACAGTGACACAAAGGGAGCTGGGGTGTATCCTGCATATCCTGATGATACCTGAAAGGGCTGTGCCTGCCCTCACACAATGCTGTCTCCAACCCCGTGGTGTGTGTCTGGAACCTGGCCTGGGCAAGGCAGGATTTCACAAACGAGAGAGACTTTTGCAAAATGGGTATAAGAAGGGCACCCCAAAACCACAGACTTTAGATCACTTCTGGAAACCAAGAGGAACCTCTGCCTGGAGAAGAGCTGAAGAGCTGAGGAAGAAGATCTGCCCTGCCTGTGACTGTGCTTTGTGGAGCTATCCTGCAGTTGCTGCTTCTACCTGTGCAAGAGGACAAAGATTGGACTTTGTGTGCCTTCCTTCTTGTGAAGAACTCTCCAAGGGCTTGAAACTGAACTTGCCTCCTGCTGTTGAAGTCTCATGGACAGCAAAGACTTCTCTCTGTCAGCACCTGGAGCCTTTGCTGAGACTCCTGCCCTGCCAAGTGGTGCCCCATCCAGTTCCTGGGGCCTTGAAAGGAGAAGCTGGCAGGCGGAGTTTGAGAAATCCACACACGGACCTCCGTGCGGGGCAAACTTCGATGCAACCTCTGGAAAAACCACGCACCGCTGGCTTCGCGGCTGAAAATGACGCTCCACAGTGCAGCTGGGAGATCGCCGGCTGGAGAAACTACACACAGCATCGCTGACAGAGGCTGGTGTGATCTCAACCCACAATGCGTGTTTTAGGATCACCGTGCAGCAGGATTTCCGATGCAAACATCACTGGGTATGTAAAAATGACGCAAAGCCTGCCCGGACCCGAGAGTGGTTGTCTGGATCAATGCATCACTCTCCTGTGGAGAGAAGAAATCATGCACGCCGACAAGACTGAAGGAAAAATGACGTACGGTCTTGCTCGCTTGTGATATCGATGCATCGCAAGCTTCTTTTGACCCACTCTCGCCTGTGTGTTTTTTTTTTTTACGCGGCCCAGGTACATTTTCACGCAAACAGCGTTAGCGTTGTGTTTAAAAGAACATGAAGACTCTTTTTGCTTTTTAATTAATAACTTGACTTGTGTATGCTGGATTTTTGTCATTTTGGTCTTGTTCTGTTTAGATAAATATTCTCTATTTTTCTAAACCTGTGTTGTGTCATTTTGTAGTGTTTTCACTAAGTTACTTTGTGTGTTGGTACAAATACTTTACACCTAGCACTCTGAAGTTCAGCCTGCCTGCTCGTGCCAAGCTACCAAGGGGGTAAGCGGGAGTTAGCTGAGGGTGATTCTCTTTTACCCTGACTAGAGTGAGGGTCCTTGCTTGGACAGGGGGTGACCTGACTGCCAGCCAAAGACCCAATTTCTAACACTAACCCATTTCAGTGTTGTGACAGAGGCACTGAGTCATGCAATGTGGAAACACATCGACATCTACAAACAGGACATACAAGTTAATTGTCAAAATATTCTGAAGGGACAATGCATGTGTCTAGGCCAAATGATCACACACATGAGACAATTGCAGCAGCACAGCATTAAAAGCAAGTGTATTGTGAACCTTACCTTCCTGCACACCCAATGTCCAGGCTGTTTGGGGACAGGACTCATACACTCACAAACTGTGAGCAACAATACTTGGATCAATCCATTTTCACTTCGCATGTCAAACCAGCAACTTCAACCTGTCAATGAGACATCTTGGAAATGTTCACATGGGGATGGCATGCATGGTGAAGACACCTGGAAGAAAATTACACACTACAATGAGTTATACCTGGTCAAACTAGACATATACACCAGCATCAATTCTGATTTCAATTGATACAATGACAATGCAGAGGGAAAGAGGCAAATATAGAATATAAGCAAGGTAGTGACATGATCTAGTTTGAAATAACTTGCAATTTGTGTCTGTATCATGCATTGCATGAGAAGCCCTGTCTCTTTGCAAAAGAAATGCCCTACTCTACATATACTGATCCCTACAGTTCCTCACATTGACACCATTTTCACATCACATACTAACATTCAAGTGAAGTAATGATTGATGAGATCTGCTCAAATATGTCCACCTTCATCCTCATCACTGTCATCCTCACTTGGCATTTCCAGGACCTCACCTGGTGGCACTGCTAGCTCCCCCTCATCAGAAATATAAGGAACATTTATCCTCAGGCAATGTTGTGGAGCATGCAGCAAGCCACAAAGATCCTACACAATTTTGGGGGTGAGTAGAGGAAGGCTCCACCCGACTTGTCCAAACACCTGAATCTGACTTTCAGGAGCCCAAAGGCCCGCTTTATGACATAACGTATCCTTCCATGGGCCTCGTTGAAGTAGACCTCCCCTGGTGTAGTTGGGTTCCTCACTGGTGTCAACAACCATGGACGGTTTGGGTTTGCAGAGTCCCCTATAAGGCAATGCGACATATGTGCAAACATGAGTCCCTCTCATCGCCTCCATTGCAGTAGGCATAGCATGCAAACAGACAGGACATAAGTGACTTACCAACACGCCAGGCGCTCTCTGGATACAGTTGTGTCATCAACTGTGGAATAGCACTGTTCTGCATGATGAAGGCATCATGGACTGAACCCGGATAATGGGCCCAGACCTGGGAAATGTAGAGGTCCACCAAACAGACAACCTGGCCACTGATGGAATGGAAGTTTTTCCGGTTCCTAAACACTTGTTCATTGCCATGCAGTGAAACCAAGGCTACATGCATACCATCAATGGCTCCAATCACATGTGGAATGTGTGCCAAACCATAGAAGTCTGCCTTCACTGTATGTTGGAAGGACCCCTTGGCCAGGAAGTGCAACTCTGCCATGACGTCAACAATTATGGTATGCTCTTTGGATGACTAATGGCTGGCATTACATCTGGCTCCAACTGATTACATAGATCCACAATTGTCTGCCTATCCAGGCTGTATATCTGATGATGTGCCTGTCTTCCATGGATGGCTTGTAGATCTGCCAGTGGACAGTGCACAGGAGATTGTCGGATCCTTGCTCTCCTAAGACAACTATGTGAGACAAAAGGAGAGTACAGCCATCATACAATGTGCCCCTTACAAGATAACAAAAGCTTGTCATTTCAAACAGTGACATGGCATCTGATTATCAGAGTACATGCTACACAGTACTCATCACCACTTTCAAATACATATAAGTGACAGCTTTCTCCCTTGCTTTTCACCATATATATTTCCATCAGCTAACTGGTCCACAACAAAATGTGCATGTGAGTTTCCACTTGGACTGTGATTTCATGAACCTACACCTAAATTGGCTGGGGGAAATGATTTTTGGATCTGTGCCTTTACTTCTGTGGTCACATGTGCTCGGGAGCATACCTATATGAGGGTTAAATATTTTCAGGATTCTCCAGAATGACAAAATCAGATTTGTGATGCATCTTTAAATACTAATACCGGTATTGCTTGCCTCTAAAATGGTGGCTGCCTAACCTACTCTACTGGACATTGGAGAGCTGCCCACAACAACTGGCGAAAGTCATCATGATGTTTGGCAGATGCAACTGTGGTGGATGCCGCCATAGGCTAACGTTATTGCTGCTGGTGGTCTTTGGCCAATGGCTGTTACCGCCGGCGGTGACGGTTACAGACGTGGTGGATGTGACCCCCATCTTCTGCAGATTCCCCCACTTAACTCCTGACACTGCTGCCAGCAATACCTCCACTACCTGAGCTGTTGTGTACCGCCTCTGAGAGCAATCATACCACGTCCAACAGCTGATAGGGCCCCTGCTTTCACCACTGAGGAGCTGGACAAGCTTGTATGGACAGCTCCATTGTGCACCAGAGGAGCAGGTACGTATCCCATGGACACAGTTTCCCCTATACTGTGACATGAATGAACTTTAGACAGGGTAGTCTTTATCACAGCATGTAATGCGATGAATTGTGATGGCTGTAGGTGCTATTAGTGTGCATTGATTTGGTGAGTCAAAAAGCATGCTTCAGTGTGAGCCAAGTGCGATAGTGGAGTTAGTAGGCTGGCTGTGGCCTGTATGGACTGTATGCTGTGGTTGTTAATTAAACATATTAGTTGTTTATATGCAATAATGGTTGTGGATTTTAGAAATCAATGGCCACTTGGTGTGTTGTGTATCACTGTGTTCCTGCTGTATGTCAGGTGACCAGTCCTTGTCTCACAGATTTTATAGTTGACCTACCTAGCCAGTGCTGGGTCCTGAGCTGGGTGCTGGGTAGTGTGTGGGTCAGCCAATTGGACAGTGTCTGTAGTCTTGTCCCTGTGTCCAATGATTGCAATGTGTCCCAGGTGGTTAGGATGGTCAATACAGGATGTTTTAGCTAAGCACACTGACATCTATGTGACTCTGCCTTTAATTTTTTTCTTGGACTTGTTGACATGATTTCCTGCCTTGTCTTGTCTTTTGCATCCATGCAGGTCAATGCTCATCAGAAGAAGTGGATCTGGTGAGCCATCACCAAGAAGGTGCGGACCCTGGGGGTCCACAGCTGGCAGAGCGACCACTGTCGGAAGAGGTAGGAAAACCTGAGACGCTGGGCCCTGAAGATCGTGGAGGCCTAGCAGGGGCTGTCCTCCTAAAGTATAAGGGGTGTCCGTCGGACATTGCCCTCCAATGACCCGCATTCTGGTGGTGGCCTACCCTGAGCTTGATGGGCATTTAAGGGCAACAGCAGCCACAAAGGGGTGAGTACAAGTACAATTTCTAGCTAGAGCCTTTGATAAGGTGTTTTGGTGAGGGAGTAACTACTACCCTTGACTATGAGGGATGTGCAATGTGTTACAGTTCATATGTTATGTGGAATTAGTTGACAGGCCATGTGTTTCCAACTGTTGGGTTCTGTGTTTTTGAGCTGGCACCATAGATACTACTGTAGGACACTTTCACACCATCAACTCACCAGGGAGGACATATGTGTGTGTTTAGTCAACCAATATAAATCATTTGTTTTTCTGGTGGTTCTCAGTTTTCAGCAACAGGTTACTCCTCCCAATTGTTGTAGTCCAAAGGTGAGTATGAAGTGCGTCACTGACATGTGTCTGGGATGCATATTGACATGTGGCACCCAAGGGCAGGTGTTGTTAATCATTTAGTGGCAGCAGGTGCATCACTGCAATTTGTGTGATGACTCACATGGCTACATTTCGGCTACTGTAGCCTTTGTAAGTGAGAAATGTGAAGGAGAAAGCTTTCTTTCTCTTTACTGTATCTAGAATTCCTTGCGGCTACATGTCAGTATGTGCACCATTACCCTTAAATATAGTGGAAAAAGCATGTGCTATCCATATGGATGTAACAATGTCTGGAGTCTCTCACATACATGTGCTTTGTAAACTCTGGTTGTAATGGCAGGCTAAAATAATTTGCCCTGTTTTTAGAGATCCGCAGAGAGGAGTGTTTCACCACCATATCTCATCAGACTGATACCATACTGCTTCACAGTATGTCACTAGCCATGTACAACTGCAGTAGCATACAGGGTCATGAGTGGTAGGGCCAGAGAGAGATGTTTTTCAGTTCATGCTCATATGTACCCATGATATGTGATCATGTTGCTACGTACTATGAACATGTGCAATGGTTGTGAAATGTGCCCTGACTTTTGGGATGCATCATGGTTTGCCATGCAATGATGTTTGCATCACACATGATTGGGTTTAGGTATTCTTCCGCTGACAGATGCAATGCTTGCAATGTGAGAGGTGTGGCTAGTGATATTCTACAGGATTAAAAACCTCTTGTTGGCTGCCTTCCTACCCCTTTGTCCCCTAGAGTCACAGGCCCACATGCTTACTACAGACTATTAAGCTGGTTTATAAATAGTAAGGTGAGTGGTACAGGCTTACCAAAAGACACATCCTTAAACTATTCACCCAGCCTTGATGATGATGTTGATGAAGATATAGATGGTTTACATGTTCAGTCTGGCCAGCCAGGGAGCTGATCATCGTGGCTCCGAGGGAGGGTTATCATCGATTGATCATCCATTCATGTAATTTACCTGGATCTTGTACTCTAAACAATCCAGAAGCTCACCTTTTGAGCAAGACATAGTAAAATGGGTTTGCCTTGAATCTAATGTTGGTCCGATTGAAGGGGAACATAAGCATATGGTGCAGAGTTTCTTCAGAAGGTTTAATGCACATAAAGCATAGGCTCTGGAAGACAAGATCCCATGGTAAACAGAGTCTAGACACCATAGTAAATCAAAAAGCGTATTAGACATTTTCATGAGTTTTCAACACTGGAGAGAGGGGGAACAATAGGCCTGATGGGGATTAAATATGTGCTTGTCATATCTGGGTAGGGTGTTGTCTAGTAAGTTAAACACATTTTAGGCAATATTGTGTTCTAGACAATTCTCCACACATATCTTCTTGCATGGTAGGATTTAGTTGTGGATTCTCCAAGAACATTGTTTCCAAAGAGCAGCTATGTGCACATTGTCACATCCACTAAGATAAAGATAAATCTAAGGGCAACTGATAACTTGTGCGGCACTAGCAATGTCCTTGCAGAGGACAACATTCACAAGTAAATGGACTCCCAAACATGTAACATATATACACAATCATTCAACACTCATATAGGAGGAATAGACGTGAAGTAGATCTTTTGAGTTCCCTTCGAGACTGTCCGAAGAAAGGACGACTCTTCCCAGTAGCTACAGTGCAACCATGCAAAAAATATTATGTGCAAAAAGGTTTATCCTTTAGATGTTCACAGCTTGGAGTAAAAAACCCACAAATGTACATTTCCTCTGACAATCTTTGAAGTTCTTGATTGAAGAGGTAGACTATGTTGGTGACATCAGCAAAGTACCAAACAAACTCTAACATCAAGAAGGAGAAAAGTGCCAAGCAAGATATAGGTCAAGAGTTAGAAGATCACAAGGAAGGTAACTGAATCTGAGGAAAGATTACTACAATAGTAAAATATGCTGAGAATAAAAACAACAGATAAAAGAGAACAATTACAAAGGATGAATCCAATCTGATGCAAAAATCAGGGACAAAATGATATAGCAAAGGGAAGAAGAACATGATTAAAAATCAGGGAACAAGTTTATGGTGGTACACCTTTTCTTTTCAAGTGTTGCCTTTTACATGCCTAAACAAGAACACACTTGATAGGAAGAGATTGTGCCACATCCTGGATTAGAAAGTTCCAATAACTATCAATGGAGAGAGCATCTTGGCACTTGGAATGGTACACCCTTAACTGGGAACTCATGGCACTGATGATGACATGAAGAAGAAACCCAAGTTTGATATTCTGTGCACTATGTAGTTTTCTGACAGAGCACTGCCTGCACTCTGAAGCATTTTCTCCCCATATGAGACCCCTCCAGTGACTCCAGCAATCAGAAGGTACCTCTCTCAGCATGCATAGAATGAAGGAATGCACTGAACGTAGTCTGTAAGAAACATGTTCCCACTCCAAAACTGCATGAACGTGGATAAGCTTTAAGCTATTGCTTAGTTCTGGGCAAACACACAGAAATATGCTGCCCCTCAGAAGCCCTGGGCAGATCCAGATGTTTCTGAAGAATGTAATGGACTGACATAGGAGCACAAACTAATGAAGCAATTTCCCAGCAATAATCACTCAGGCGTGAAGGGAGAGTTATCTTTCCACTGCATCAGAAAGGGACTTTTAACAAAAGATCACAAACTTCTTGAACCTCATATTCAGTTTGTTTTTGTACCATCAATGATGAAGGTTTAGGTGGAAGTTGATGATAAGAATCAGGCACATAAGCCTTCGGTAAAAAGCATGAAAAGCAGGATAAAATGTCCAACTATAAGGTAACTTCAACTAAAATGCCCCAAGATTAACTTGATGGATAATCACGTATGGCCCAGAAAATTATGCTTTAAACTTTACTGATTGAATATGACCTGGGAGAAAATAATCAGAGAACCAAACCTTCTTTCAAGGACAAAATGAAGTGGAACTTGAAGTTGATTTGTCAGCATACTTGTTCAGCATGTTTTTAGAATGATTAAATTAAAACATTCTGAAACATGCTGTCTATGCTTCTCCAATTGACTAAAGTATGTTGCGGCTGCAAGAATTAAGGCCCTCGTTACAACATTGGCGGTAAAAGCCGCTTACCGCCGTGCAGAAGACCGCCAACACACCGCCGCGGCTGCAGAATACCGCCACAGTTATTATGACACACAGTTCGGAATCCGCCAAAATCTAGACACCCACACAAGTCCGCCACACCAAAGGTCAGTGATAAACTGGCGAAAACAAAACCTCCACCGTCACGCCAACAGAAATACACCCACACTATCACGACACACGAATCCACGCGGCGGTCTTTCAACCGCGGCATTCTATTGGCGGTACACACCGCCGCGCTCAAAATACACACACTTTTACAAAACACAGCCACATTGGACAATTCCAAATACACACACCTGATACACATACACACACCACTCCCACACACCCATTACAACATAAAACACACATCCACATCACCCACAAACCCCTACTACCAAAAATTCAGAAAGAAGGCCAGAGAGAGACAGCACCAGCAAGAACAACAGCATCCACAGGCACACAACACAATCACCCACAGAACTTCCACGCACTTCACACAACACCCCACTATATATCAGCACACTTATCACCCCACACTCCACCCCACACATCACCTACACCACCCCATGGCACAGCAAAGACACCCCAGGTTCTCGGAGGAGGAGCTCAGGGTCATGGTGGAGGAAATCGGCCGGGTAGAGCCACAGCTATTCGGATCACAGGTGCAGCACACCTCAATTGCAAGGAAGATGGAGCTATGGTGAAGAATAGTGGACAGGGTCAACGCAGTGGGACAGCACCCAAGAAATTGGGATGACATCAGGAAGAGGGGGAACGACCTACGGGGAAGGTGCGTTCCGTGGTCTCAAGACACCACCTGGCGGTTCAGCGGACTGGCGGCGGACCCCCACCTCCTCCCCCACAACTAACAACATGGGAGGAGCAGGTCTTGGCGGTTCTGCATCCTGAGGGCCTTGCAGGAGTAGGTGGAGGAAGGGACTCCGGTAAGACAAATCTTAACTGTTACATCCCCCACCCTACCTGCATGCCAGCACATACCCCCACCCTCACCCTCACCCCCAGCACTCCAACTCCTCACATATGTCCCAACATCACAAACGACCCATCCCAACACCAAGCCCTGCATGCAACAACAAAGCATGGACACCCATCACTAAAGCATGCCCACTGCACATACCAATACAACCCCCTAAACCATCATCACACAAGGTCCCACACAGGAATGCAAGCACTGGGGTACACGGTCAACCACCCATTGCACACCATGACACACACAGATGTAATAACCATCCTTTTATACCCCTGCAGGACCCCTACCCAACGTCACAGGACAGGAGGGTCCACACATGTCCACACCACCAACAGAAGAGGCCCACAGTGATGAGAGCAGCTCTGTCCAACTGGATCTAGATGACCAGCCCGGCCCATCGGGGACCTCGGGACAGTTGGTTCCCCTCACACAGCCACAGGCCACTACAGACCTTCCCCCCTCTGGAAACACCAGCAAAGCACCCACCCAGCGGGCCCATACCTCCGTCCCCAGGACACGTCAATCAGCTGTGTGTCCACCACTACAGGGAACCCAGGCTAACCCAGCACCCCAACAACAACAGGGACCTGGGGGCAGTGGCAGTGGGCACACGGTCCAGGGGACGGAGGCCCAAGAACACACGGGAACTGGGAGGGCTGCTGTGCGAAAGGGGGAGGACATGCCCAGGGAACCCACTCTCCACGAGGCCCTCTCCTCCATCATGGGAGCCTACCACCACTCCCAGGAGACGATGGCAACGGTACTGGCCACGTTTCAGGAGACCCAGCGCCTGCAGGAGCAACAGTATATGGGCTTCAGGGAGGAACTCAGAACCATCAGCTCCACCCTGGCCACCATCGTAGGGGTGCTGAAGGAACTTGTGAACACCAGGAGGGACACTGTGGCACTACAAGGGGCCCCTGACACTAACATGGACGATGAACTGCCCACCACCTCCTCCAGCGCTAGTGGACAGGACACCCCGCCACAGGACCACCACACCAGCACCCCACCCCCTGCAGAGGGAGAACCACCCCGCAAGCGGTCCCTGAGATCCAGGAACAAGACAGAGCACGATGCCAAGACCCCCGCCAAGAAATGAGACAACCCTGATTGTCATACTACTGTCCCACTTTGTCACCCTGTCCATCCTCAAACTGCCCCAGCTCCACTTCCTATGCCCATATGGGCAATGCACCTGTGAGACTAATAGACTGGACCCTGCCATGGACATTCCTCCGCCATCACCCCTCACCATTTTACTACCCCCTCCAATATTGAGCACTTAAATAAATACACCTAAAGCACAAAACAATCTGGAGTCTGTCTGTGATTTCGAAATAGTGTATTAGCAATTACAGTGACAAAATGCTCTTTCAATTGTAATGTCAACATACCTATGTCACACAGCTCTAGTCCATGAGGAATCTAAGCAGATGTCACACAGTGGGACCCACATCTGTGAAATCGTAAGGGAAAGTGACAACTCAGTGACCATACACTGGGTGAAAACGACAGACAGTAGAGAGGTAGTCGGGTTAAAGTACATGTAGTAGTCAGGTCTGTACTCTTACCTGTGTCTCACTGGAAATATTGCTGGATCACTGAGTCCCTGTTGTTCATGTCTTCCTCCTCTGCTTCCTCGTCTTCACTGTCCACAGGCTCCACAGCTGCCACAACACCGCCATCTGGACCATCCTCCTGCAGAAAAGGCACCTGTCGTCGCAAAGCCAAGTTGCGAAGCATACAGCAGGCCACGATGATCTGGCACACCTTCTTTGGTGAGTAGAATAGGGATCCACCTGTCATATGGAGGCACCAGAACCTGGCCTTCAGGAGGCCGAAGGTCCGCTCGATCCCCTTCCTAGTTCGCCCATGGGCCTCATTGTAGCGTTCCTCTGCCCCTTGTCCTGGGATTCCTCACTGGGGTCAGTAGCCATGACAGATTGGGGTAACCAGAGTCACCTGCAAATGGCGAGGGACAACTGTTAGACACGCACTAACCTGTAGGGATATCCCCAGACCCAGACAACCATTCCCACTGTCTTGCTTCCAGGTGCTCACCTAATAGGCACACACGGTGCCTCTGGAGTTGACCCATCACATAAGGGATGCTGCTATTCCGCAGGATGTAGGCGTCATGCACTGAGCCAGGGAACTTGGCATTCACATGGGAGATGTACTGGTCTGCCAAACACACCATCTGCACATTCATCGAATGATAACTCTTCCGGTTTCTGTACACCTGTTCACTCCTGTGGGGGGGGACCAAAGCCACATGGGTCCCATCAATGGCACCTATGATGTTGGGGATGTGTCCCAGGGCATAGAAATCACCTTTCACTGTAGGCAAATCCTCCACCTGAGGGAAAACTATGTAGCTCCGCATGTGTTTCAGAAGGGCAGACAACACTCTGGACAATACGTTGGAAAACATAGGCTGGGACATCCCTGATGCTATGGCCACTGTTGTTTGAAAAGACCCACTTGCAAGGAAATGGAGCACTGACAGCACCTGCACTTGAGGGGGGATTCCTGTGGGATGGCGGATTGCTGACATCAGGTCTGGCTCCAACTGGGTACACAGTTCCTGGATTGTGGCACGGTCAAGCCTGTATGTGATAATCACATGTCGCTCCTCCATTGTTGACAGGTCCACCAACGCTCGGTACACCAGAGGATGCCTCCATATCCTCACATGTCCCAGCGGACGGTGCCTATGAAGGACAACAGCGAGCACAGAGTCAAACAACTCAGAGGTACGTACCCACAGTTTACACAGAACACCATTCATACACCAAAGATGGCCTGTATGTGTGTTGAGTCTAGGCCTAGGTATGTGTGACGCAGTTGAAAATTAAGCCATGTGGGCCCCTGAAATGGCGGCTGCCTGACCTGTAAAGTGTGACAATGGAATGTGAGGTAACTGCGCTGGCGTTGTACACCGTCGCGGTAGGCGGTTGAAGACCACGGCGCAATGCTGCATTGGTTAACTTTGGACCCTATGGGTCCCAGGAGCCAATGACGATGTACGCCAGCGGTGACGGTACGCACCGCCGCGAACGTGACCGCCATTTTCTATCTGTTCAATCACTCGATACCTGATCTTCGACAGGAGAGGACCTACACTGCAAGTGCTGCTGTGACCTCGGTCTGGAAGAGACAATGGCTCGAGTGTCTGGGGAAAGGGCCCCTGCCTTCACATCGGAGGAGTTGGAGAAACTCGTGGATGGCATCCTCCCCCAGTACACGCTACTCTACGGTCCCCCAGACAAACAGGTAAGTACACAGGGAGCATGTTGTATGGGCTATGCCTGTGTGGAGAGGGCTGGATGTAAGAAGGAAGGGGGGAGAGTGGGGCGTGCATGAAAGACGATGAATGCATGGGCCACATGGCAAGGGTAGGGATGGGGGCAAATGACTTTGATGGTGCAGTTGGTAATAACTTTCTCTTCCCCCTGTACAATTCATGTTGGTCAGCGCCCACCAGAAAAAACATATTTGGCGTGCCATCGCCAAGGACGTCCGGACCCTTGGGGTCTACCTCAGACAGAGCACCCACTGCCGGAAAAGATGGGAGGACATTCAGCGTTGGAGCAAGAAGACGGCGGAGGCTCAGTTGGGGATGGCCTCCCAATGTGGGAGGGGTGCCCGTCACACCATGACCCCCCTGATGTTCAGGATCCTGGCGGTGGCCTACCCGGAGTTGGATGGGTGCTTGAGGGCATCACAGCAGACACAAGGGGGTGAGTACACCCTCATTCTGCTGACTTTGCGCGCAGTGGAGGTGTCTGGGTGGGGGAGGTGGTCTGTGGGTTTCCCTAGGCCAGGGCGAGTTCCGTAGGCAAGGTCCCTCCGTAAGGCAGGCCATGTGGCACCCCACCCCACCTCTGTAGAGTGCCAAGTACACCTAGTCATGCCCCTGTGTCGTCTATGTGTGCAGATGTCGTCCATAGCCTTGTAGGCCATTTCCCAGGAATTGAACAGTGGAGCCCAAGAGCGCGGCGTAGTGCAGGGGGCTTCTGTGTCTGTCGTGTCCGCCAACGGTAGCGGTAATGCATGCACTCAACATATCTTTCTTCTGTCGCCCCCACCCCTTTTTGTGGTCTCCCTGTTCTTGTGTGCATTAGCATCATCAGGCGGAGGAGCAGTGGCACCGGAGCACCAGGGGGCTGCATCTCACATGGCCATGGAGGGCCACACTACGGACTCAGACTTCACCAGTGGGACGGAGGGCGAGGGGAGCTCCACGGCGGGGACAGGAGCTGACACCAGTGACACGGACTCGTCCTCTGATGGGAGCTCCCTTGTGGTGGCAGCAACATCTGTGCCACCCCCATCTACAGGTACAGCCGCCACCCCCCCTTCCAGCACCGCCCTCCCAGCAGCCCCTCAGCCTTTGCCCCGTGCCCGCTCACCCGGGAGGGTGGGCATCACCTTCGCCCCAGGCACCTCAGGCCCTGCCCCAGTCACCCCTGCTGCCCTCAGTGAGGAGGCCATTGACCTCCTCAGGTCCCTCACTGTAGGGCAGACTACCATTTTGAATGCCATCCAGGGAGTAGAAAGGCAGTTGCAACAAACAAATGTATTCCTGGAGGGCATTCATTCTGGTCAGGCGGCCCTTCAGCAAGCTTTTCAGACTCTGGCCTCAGCACTGATGGCAGCCATTGTCTCTGTCTTTAGCCTCCCCCCTCCAACTTCCTCCACCCCGACCCAATCCCCTGTACCTCAGCCTATCCCAAGCACACCTACAGACCAGCATGCACACACGTCAACACACAAGGGAAGCTCAGGCAAACATAAGCACCACACATCCCACAGGCACTCACGCAAGCATCACACACATGCAGATACACCAACATCCACTGCCTCCACTGTGTCCCCCTCCTCATCATCTCCCTCCTCCCTCCAAGTCTTGTCTACACTCACACCTGCATGCATACCTCTACAGCCACTACGTCCCTCTCCAGCACACCCACCACCACACCCCGCTCACCTGCAGTCACCACCCTCACTACCATTCACACGTCCCCTGTGTCCTCTCCCAGTGTGTCTGTGACGCCCCCTCCCAAGATACACAAACGCAGGCACATACCCACCCAACAGCCATCCACCTCACGACAGCCTCCAGCGCATGCACCTTCACCCAAAGTCAGCAAACGAACACCTCCTACAACCACCACCTCTTCCTCCACTCCCAAACCCCCTCCAGCTACCCGTCCCAGTGTGCCCAAAAAACTTTTCCTGTCCAACCTTGACCTCTTTCCCACACCTCCCCCACCCTGTCTGTCTCCTAGGTCCTGAACTAGCACCTCAGCCACAACATCTCCGGGACCAGTAGTGCCTGTAGTCACCGGAATCTGGAGTGCACCGGCCACCAGGGCAGCAAGTGTGGCACGGAGCCAGAGCACAGACAGTCCCCCACCTGTCAAGCATCAGAAGTTGGCCAGTGCCCGGCGGGAGAGGGGGAAGACTCCAGCCACCAAAGCCGCTCCCAGGGGTCTCGGTGGGAGTGTGGAATCAGCTGTGACACCTTCCAAGGTGGGGAAGGGCCACAAGAAACCCGGCAAGTCTGGGAAGAGCAGCACGGCGGAGAAGACCGCCATCATCCCCGGTGCACAGGAGGCCACCTCCAGCACCAGCCCAGCTGCCCAGGACAGGACCGCCAGCACCAGCCCAGCTGCACAGGACAGGACCGCCAGCACAAGCCCAGCTGCCCAGGACAGGACCGCCAGCACCACCCCAGCTGCCCAGGACAGGACCGCCAGCACCAGCTCAGCTGCCCAGGACAGGACTGCCAGCACAAGCCCAGCTGCCCAGGAGGGCCCCGCAAGCACCAGCCCACCTGCCCAGGAGGCCACCGCCAGCACAAGCCCCACTGGGCCATGAAGGACCGCCAGCAAAATCCCCGCTGGGCCATGAAGGACTGCCAGCAGAAGCCCCGCTGGGCCATGAAGGACCGCCAGCAAAAGCCCCGCTGGGCCATGAAGGACTGCCAGCAGCTGAGTCGCTGCAATGGCGACCGCCGCCTCAAGCACCGCTGAACAGGGCACCGCCGTCTCAAGCACCGCTGAACAGGGCACCGCCGTCTCAAGCACCGCTGAACAGGGCACCGCCATCTCAAGCACCGCTGCACAGGGCAACGCCATCTCAAGCACCGCTGAACAGGGCACCGGCGTCTCAAGCACCGCTGAACAGGGCACTGTCGTCTCAAGCACCGCTGAACAGGGCACCACCATCTCAAGCACCGCTGCACAGGGCACCGCCATCTCAAGCACCGCTGAACAGGGCACCCCCGTCTCAAGCACCGCTGGCCCATGAGCGGCAAGGCCACTTACGCAACTGAGTCCGTCACGGGGTGAATGTTGCACTCTGGGCACCAGTACCCCTCCAGAACCAGTGGAGACTGTCATCCACTACCTCTGTCCTTAGCAGGATGAAGCACTCTGGGCACCATGCCCCCTCCAGAACCAGTGGAGAGATCCATCCACTATCTCTGTCCTTAGCAGGATGAAGCACTCTGGGCACCAGTCCCCCTCCAGAACCAGTGGAGACATGCATCCACTACCTCTGTCCTTAGCAGGATGAAGCACTCTGGGCACCAGTCCCCCTCCAGAACCAGTGGAGAGATCCATCCACTACCTCTGTCCTTAGCAGGATGAAGCACTCTGGGCACCAGTCCCCCTCCAGAACCAGTGGAGAGATCCATCCACTACCTCTGTCCTTAGCAGGATGAAGCACTCTGGGCACCAGTCCCCCTCCAGAACCAGTGGAGACTGTCATCCACTTGAGAGACTGTGGCTTTGCACTCCCCAGGATAAAGCAGTGGACAAACCAGCCACTGTAGAGACTTGAGAGACTGTGGCTTTGCACTCCCCAGGATTGAACAGTGGGCAACCCACCCACTGTAGAGACTTATGAGACTGTGGCTTTGCACTCCCCAGGATAAAGCAGTGGACAAACCACCCACTGTAGAGACTTGAGAGACTGTGGCTTTGCACTCCCCAGGATTGAACAGTGGGCAACCCACCCACTGTAGAGACTTGTGAGACTGTGGCTTTGCACTCCCCAAGATGGAACAGTGGGCAACCCACCCACTGTAGAGACTTGAGAGACTGTGGCTTTGCACTCCCCAGGATGGAACAGTGGGCATGTGGCCCCCTCGTGGATTTGGCGTCGTGCACTCAAGCGGCTGAGGTGCCCCCCCTTTCTCTCCCCCTGAGGTGCCTGTTTAGTTGCTCTCTGATGTCCCTGCAGTGTTCTCTCCGTCATGGTCGGGGATCTTGTGTGGGCCTCGCCCATACCGTGTGGTCCCATGGTTCCACGGACTTAATTAGAGCACTACATGGACTACTATGCTTGGTATATATTTTGTACATGGTGTATAAAGATATTTCTGCCTACTTGCTTTTAATATATTACAATGGTTACACTAAGTTTCTATTGTCTTTGCATTCTTCCAGGGGCTTGGGGGTGTAACTGTGATGTATTGATATGCATTAGTGTGTGTGTTGTAGTGGTGAGGATGGGGGTGTTGCGTGTGTATGTCCCTGTTTTTTCCCTCCCTCCTCCCCTGTGTCGTAGGTGCAGTACTCACTGTGGTCTTCGCCGCCGGCGTTCGTGCTCCTGGTAGAGGAGCAGGAAGACTATTGCAGGTGGAATTTGGAGTTCCGGATCCATGGCGTCCTCGTTCCTCGTGGGATGTGTAGAGGTGAGCATTTTTCCTTCGGGATTCCTGTTTCCGCCGTGTTTTTATCCGCGGTCAATCTGCCCCGGAAAAGGTGATGGATTGGCCTGTCATAATAGTGTGGGCGGTACATTGTCCTCCGCCAGTCTGTTGGCGGTGACCGCCGCGCTGTTTGTTTGTACCGCCGTGGCGGTCGGACTGTTAAAGTGGTTGTCTTTGTTGGCGGTTTCCGCCACGGTCGTAATGGCAAATTTTTTTCCGCTGGCCTGTTGGCGGTCTTACCACCGCTTTAACACCGTCCGCCAGGGTTGTAATGACCACCTAATAAATTACCAACTCAAGGAGGAGACTGAAAAAGCTCTTTTATGGAAAACAAAAGAATGGCAATACATTTGTAGCACTATGAGTTGTATTAATGTAAAAACATCTGCCACTGGAAGATAAGAAAAACAATCATCTTGAGTAGCATTACAGTAGCAGTACAAATATCGCTGGAAACTGTGATTAGTCAAAGCTAGGAGGGAAATCACATAAAACACACAAAGGGGAAAACTTTCTTTGCAAATCTATGTAGTTCTTGAAACAGAAGAAGCTTAAGTTTGTCAATCTGCATGCCACATGATGTTCTGGAGGTCTGCCTGCTCCTGCACTCCATTCCATTTGCTACCTATATGAGACTTCTCTAGGTCTGTGCACTTGCAGAAGTGCCACGTTGTCTCTGACGACAATCTGAAGTCCCCGCTCTCAACCAAATGGGCATGCAGGAATGCCCTGACCAGTAATGTCGAAAAGACTTATTTGCCTTTAAAAACTGGGGTAATCTCTGGTATTTCATTATGCTCTGGTAACAAATGTGCCACAAATAGATTTTACAAGAAAGGCTTAGTAATGTTACATGCGCCACTAGCTCTGCATTTATAATCATTTGCCACCAACATGCCCCTTATGCTGTTACAGGGGTAATAGGGATCCTCTACATTGATAAAGCACCTCTGAAGAGTTTTAGATTTTGAATACAGTTGAGCAAACAGTAACACAAATAAATAACGCCTTTATGAAGAAACATACTATCAATGGCTGTACTTGTGGTCAGATCAGTCCATTGCATAACTACCTGCAGGTTCAATGACTTAAAAACTGCTTGGCTTGGATGATTTACAATAAAAGGCTGTCCTTATTCCTGTCTTGATTAAAGATTCCAGGGAGCGAGGCCTGCGAACAATTGAACATTTGGAGGTCCAATTGCATCTATTCCTTCAATTTTTCTAGAATTTGACTTATTACCTATGTTGCTATGATGAGACATGAAGGTAGCAAAAAAGGCTTTGGGGTTGTTCACCAGCCATTCAGTCTCACTCATAGCAAGATGGAAGCCAAGTGCTGACATTTAGAAGGAAATAACGACTTCCCTTACCTCTGGCCTGATCATGGTGTTAAACAATGAACATAATAGTCTTTCTTTTAAATTTGCTAAATATTAAATAAACCAATTTCCCAATAATCTTTTCTTGACCACTTAAAATATCTTTCTTCTCTGCTATCATTACGTTATGGGCTCCTACATAGCAAAGGCTTTAAATCGTGGTTGTGCTTAAACTGTTG
This sequence comes from Pleurodeles waltl, assembly GCF_031143425.1. NCBI lineage: Eukaryota > Metazoa > Chordata > Amphibia > Caudata > Salamandridae > Pleurodeles > Pleurodeles waltl. The sequence continues at coordinate 619,108,000 of NC_090437.1, read as the reverse complement.
TGAGTGAAAGGACAACGCTATCTACAATGAAAAAGGTCTAATTTCTAGCTGACAGCTCGACATCCGCATAAAGGCACTGGGCTGTCTCCATAGATGTCTGTATCATGCATTTGACATCATGTGCATATGACAAATGGCATAGAGGGTGGTGTTCCCGATCAAGAATAGGTAGTGTAAGTGCACTGGTTTGGAAAAGGAGGGAATCATCAGGAATAACACACACAGCCATGCTGGTGAGGCGTAATATGAATAATTAAATTGGCAGGCAACTTAGCTAGTTCTTAAAGGAAACACAATAAAACCAAAAGTGACCAAGGCAGCTAAGATGAATGATGAGTAAAGGAGGATCTACACCATGAAACAATACTTATGGTAAGAGAACTAGCAGAAGAGATTCAATGATACACAGCTAAAATGACAAAGGCAACAGTAAAAAAGGGCACTAACTATACTAGTTACAGATACTTTGACACCCCTCCTTCTCTGAGAAGAGACTCTGCAATCAGATATGGGTTAATCATTTTTAATACTTCAAATTGTTATTAAAACATGAGGGCGCGATATCTTTGTGGATTTTAAACATACTTTCAGGCAATAGAGCTTTGCCTTTTAATTGATTTAATTGCACCTGCACTTTACTTACATAAGCTGCTCGCTGAGACGGCTGATCAGGTCTGTGTTCCTCGAGCTCCGCCAGCTACATAGCATACATCAGTTACTCTCCACGCATATTGACTCAGCCACCACATTAGGTGAGGGAACTCAGGCAACTCTGCTGTCCTGTCCATGAGTCAATTTAATTATTTAAATGGATGCTGCACCCCCGTGCACTAGCTATGCACCAAAAAGTCACCAAAGGCAAGTCTGTCTGCAACCATCCACACTTGGACGGGGCCTGGTGCCAGAGACCATACGTTACTCCTGGGAAGTGATGAGAAATAGTTTTTGCGTAAATATGCTCTTCTGTACCCTTTAGTACAATGATGTTAAGGTATTAAACAAAACTAACCAACGATGTATCTCTATATACATCTCTATTTTAACTACACTAAACATGCCCAAAAAGATAACTTAAAATTTGGGCATCAACACACTAACTCACACAACTTAACATGTGCACTTTTGAATGCATGGTCACTAGTGAAAGAGAATGGAAATAAGCGACCTCAGCCTTGATATCGATTTAGACTGTATTTTTCTGAAGTAAACCTGGATTCATGAGCACTCAATGCCAGATATAGACCAAGAGATCACAGCGGGCTATCAAATTAAACTCTTAGGAGCGTATTTACAAGCTGCTAGCACCACCTTGTGCCATAGCGGCATTTTTTTTAATTCTAAGGTGGCGTTAAGGAGGCCTTTCTCGTGTGCCATATTTACAAGTGGCTTGCATTGCGCCACTTTGTAAACCCTTGCACCACATTATGCCTGCACCAGGCACAATGTATGTGGGGGCGGGGGGGCATTCTGACGCAGGGAGGCCCAAAAAAATGCTGCTGTGAAATTTGCTCAGAGCAGACGTTAAAATGACGCATCCAGCAGCAAAGCACCACAATATTGTCAAAACGTTTGATGCTATTGTCCTAACAACTGTCATGGTGTGTGGTATTGTAAGTATGAAGCAACCATGGTGTAGTTAGGTGGGGCAGGGGCGATGCATAAAAGTGGTGCATCGGGGCCAATGCACCACTTTCTTGTAAATATGTCCCTTAGACTGCTCCGTTTAAGAGGGGGGCATTGACTGCATTTGTAAAGAACGTCTAAGATATCTAATTATACCATCCCAGTCACATTAAATGCTGAATACTTGACTGTCATCATGATTTTAAAGGTGACAGCAATTAAATATATTATTGTCTATGGGCCACCAGATCTGGTAAAGGACTTTCACAGTTGCTTGTTAGAAGCTGTCTCCACCTGTCTTCTAAACGCAGAGCACATGGTAGTTCTATGAAACTCAATATTAACAAAACTTCCCAAACCTTAAAATTATGTCTCTAAATATAAATGATAAACATATACCTGGGCATGTATTAGACAACTATGTTGATTACCACAGCTCCTTGAGTTAACAGAGTCACTAGATTAAATTGAACAGATCATAAAATGATACAATTCTCAATTCGCACAACAATCACAGCTTCTAATAAAAAAAAAAATATTTTGCTCCCTAGTCAAAGGATATGCTACAGGCAGCGAAACAAGCATACAAAAGATTAGAGGGAACATGGACAACAGATTTAACTGAAGAGAGTAGCCAACTCCATATAACTCAATTAGCACAGTACAAAAATATTATTAAAAATTGTAGAGGAGACTACTAACATCAACGCATTATTGATTTAAAAAATCCAACCAAAGAATTCTTTAAAATTACAAAACCTTAACTCACCCACAAGCAGCATTAAGTCCCGTAACTCCATCACAGGAACTTTGAAATAATATATCTAATTTCTTTCAAAAGGAGATTACCAGATTGTTAGATAAGTTGGGATCAGAAGGAAAACAAGGCCATTGTAACTCCCATCAACAAGACAGAACCATCATGGGCCTTCTTTGACAAAGCAGTAGAAGACTCCATCATGAAAATTTGGACCAACATTAGCTCGACCTCACTAGTAGGTCTTCATCCAAAAACTCTAATCTCGATAATGTTTAGACCTTGTTAGACCTCTTGTGACAAGACTATGGACCCCATTGGTGGACAGGTTACTTCATCACCCATGTGACAAATGTCCTGTCTGCCTCAATATAAATGCATTAGGATATAATGCACTTGTAATGAGGCTAGCGGGATTTCTGTCATGTTTGTGCTGGAGTAACACATCCACCAAACTCTAATTCAGGCTCTATGTCTTGATCCTCTCATAATAGTTAACTATTGGCCAATTTGGTGCTCCACCTTCTGGGTAACATCACCGAAGCAGTACTGTACTTCTCCAGAGAATAATCATCTTCTCCGCACAGCCCAGTCTGGTTGCAGAAAGGGCTTGAGCACTGAGACAGTGTTGGCGAAAGACACTAATGACTTTTTTTGCATTCCAGTTGAGGAGGATCCGCAGCCCTGGTACTCCTTAACCTGCTATCTGCATTTCATACCATCTCTCATACCATTCTTTTGGAATGACTGACAGAGATTAAGTTATCAGGAAGAACCAGGGGGCATGGTTGGTCGCTCAAGATAGCAGACCAAGGGGGTCATTACAACCCTGGCGGACGGTGTTAAAGGTGCGGTAATACGGCAAACAGGCCGGCGGACAAAAAAGGGAATTATGACCCTGGCGGAAACCGCCAACAAAGACAGCCACTTTAACACACCACCCGCCACGGCGGTACAGACAAGCAGCGTGGCGGTCACCGCCAACAGACAGGTGGAAGACAATGTACCGCCCATAGTATCACAACCCGCCAATCCGCCACCTTTACCGGGGCGGATTCTCCGTGGATAAAAACACGGCGGAAACAGTTTCTGCAATGGGAAAACGCTCACCTGAACACATCCCACGAGGAAGGAGGACTCCATGGAGCCAGAACTCCAAATCCTACCGGCCCTTGGATTCCGACTCATCTACGAAGACCAACGCCAGCGCGGCGACAACAACGGTGAGTACTGCACCTATGACATAGGGGAGGGGGGAGGCAAAAGTTAGGGGGACACACACGCAACACCCCCACCCCCACCCCACCCTCGCATATTACAACACACACACCAATGCATTCACAAAAATCACATCAACAACCCACAACCCCCCCGGAAGAAAGCAAAGACAAAACTAAATCAGTCCAAACATTGTAATGTATCAATATACATGTCTAAAAAATATACAGATATATTAGCAAACCATACAAAAGTATATACATTCTGAGAAGTAGTGCAGATATGCACATATAAATGTCCGTGCACCACTAGTCCAAAAATGCATGGGCGAGGCCCACAAAAGATACCTGTCCACACACGGAGAGAACACTGCTGGGGCATCAGATAGAAATACTACAGGCACCTCAGGGGGAAGGGAAGGGGGGGCACCTCAGCCGGAGGAGTGCAAAGCCAGATCCACGACGGGGCTCCATGCCCACTGTTCCATCCTGGGGAGTGCAAAGCCACAGTCTCTCAAGTCTCTGCAGTGGGTGGGTTGCCCACTGTACCATCCTGGGGAGTGCAAAGCCACAGTCTCTCAAGTCTCTACAGTGGGTGGGTTGCCCACTATTCCATCCTGGGGAGTGCAAAGCCACAGTTTCCAAAGTAGATAACAGCCTCCACTGGTTCTGGAGGGGGACTGGTGCCCAGACTGGATTAGTTTCCCTGTGGAAGTTCCTGTACCGTCCCTGTCCCACCTGCACATGGGATAACGATGCTTGATGTGGCGGACATTTCATTCTTCCCCGGTGCATGCACTGTTCAGCGGTGCTTTGCCATGGCGGTTCTGGACTGTTCAGCGGTACTTTGCCATGGCGGTCTCTGGACTGTTCAGCGGTGCTTTGCCATGGCGGTTCTGGACTGTTCAGCGGTGCTTTGCCATGGCGGTTCTGGACTGTTCAGCAGTGCTTTGCCTTGGCGGTTCTGAACTGTTCAGCGGTGCTTTGCCATGGCGGTCTCTGGACTGTTCAGCGGTGCTTTGCCATGGCGGTTCTGGACTGTTCAGCGGTGCTTTGCCATGGCGGTCTCTGGACTGTTCAGCGGTGCTTTGCCATGCCGGTTCTGGACTGTTCAGCAGTGCTTTGCCATGGCGGTCTCTGGACTGTTCAGTGGTGCTTTGCCATGGTGGTTCTGGACTGTTCAGCGGTGCTTTGCCATGGCGGTTCTGGACTGTTCAGCGGTGCTTTGCCATGGCGGTGTCTGGACTGTTCAGCGGTGCTTTAACATGCCGGTTCTGGACTGGGCATTGGTGTGTGGCATGACGTTCTCTGGACTGGGCATTGGTGTGTGGCATGACGTTCCCTCATTGCCCAGCGGGGCTGTGGCAGCCGGGGCCCTCCTGGGCACTGACTCCGGCGGTGGTCTCCTGACCAGTGACGATACTTGGGCCCTCCTGGGCACTGACTCCGGCGGTGGCCTCCTGACCAGTGATGATACTTGGGCCCTCCTGGGCACTGACTCAGGTGGTGGTCTCCTGACCAGTGACGACGGTGCTGGCGGTGGCGTCCCGACCGCTGGGAAGGATGCCGCCCTTCTCCGCCGTGCTGCTCACACTAGGCTGTGCAGACTTCCTCTTGCCCTTCCCCACCTTTGGAGGAGTCACAGCTGACTCTGCAATCCCCCTGGAATCCCTGTGAGTTGTTTTGCCTCCAGGAGTCTTCACAGGGTCCCGTCGGCCACTTTCCAATTTCAGAGCCTTTACAGGGGGTGGGCTGCCAGTGCCTTGGCTCCGGGTCACACTGCCAGTCCTGGTGGCCGGTGCACTCCACACACCTTGAACAGGCACCACTGGTATTGGAGGCTTTTTGGCTGAGGCGCTACGACGGGACTGATGAATTGGAGGGGGGGGGGCAAAAAGGTCAACTTTACACAGGGACAGTTTCTGACGAACACTCGGATGGGTAGTTGGAGGGGGTCTGGGAGTGGAGAAAGAGGAGGTGGTTGTAGGAGGTGTCACTTTAGGTGTTTTGGGTGCAGGTACTGGAGGCTGTCGTGAGGTGGATGGATGTTGGGTGTGTGGGTGCCCGCGTTTGTGTACTTTGAGAGGGGGCGTCACAGACACACTGGGAGAGGACACAGGGGACGTGTAAATGGGAGTGGATGTGGTGAGTGCAGGTGAGCGGGGTGTGGTGCTGGGTGTTGTGGTGCGAGTCATGGTGCCTGTAGATGTAGTGCATGCAGGTGTGAGTGTAGATGAGACTGGGAGGGAGGAGGGAGACGACGAGGAGGGGGACACAGTGGAGGCAGTGGATGTTGCTGTGTCTGCACGTGGGTGATGCTTGCGTCTGTGCCTGTGGGTTGTGTGGTGCCTATGTTTGCCTGAGCTACTTTTGTGTGTAGAGGTGTGTGCATGCTGGTCTGATGGTGTGCTTGGGATAGGCTGGGGTACAGGGGATTGGGTCTGGGTGGAGGAGGTTGGAGGGGGCAGGCTAGACACAAGGACAATGGCTGCCATCAGTGCTGAGGCCAGAGATTGCAGGGTTCGCTGAAGGGCAGCCTGACCAGAATGAATGCCCTCCAGGAATGCATTACCGTGTTGCAACTCCCTTTCTACACCCTGGATGGCATTCACAATGGTAGACTGCCCAACAGTGAGGGACCTGAGGAGGTCAATGGCCTCCTCACTGAGGGCAGCAGGGGTGACTGGGGCAGGGCCTGAGGTGCCTGGGGCGAAGGTGATGCCCACCCTCCTGGGTGAGCGGGCACGGGGCGAAGGCTGAGGGGCTGCTGGGAGGGCGGTGCTGGTAGGGGAGGTGGCAGCTGTACCTGTAGAAGTGGGGGGCACAGATGGTGCCGCCACCACAAGGGAGATCCCATCGTCGAACGAGTCCGTGTCGCTGGTTGGTGATCCGGTGGCCGACGTGAAGCTCCCCTCGCCCTCCGTCCCACTGGTGCATTCAGAGTCCGTGGTGTGGCCCTCCAAGGTCATGTGGGATGCAGCTCCCTCGTGCTCCGGTGCCAGTGTTCCTCCGCCTGATGATACTGATGCACAAAAGAACATGGAGAGCACAAAAAGGGGGGGGGGAGACAGAAGAAAGACAGGTTGAGTGCATGGCATACCGCAACCGTTGGCGGACACTACAGACACAGCAGCCCCCTGCACTACGCCGTGCTCCTGGCCTCTACAGATGCAATTCCTGGGATCTGGCCTACATGGCTATGGTGGACCTCTGCACCCATGGATGCCACAGGGGCATCTATACCTGTACTTGGCACTCTACTGCGGCGGGGTAGGGAGCCACATGGCCTGCATTACGGAGGGGCCTAGTCTACCTATGTCTGCCTGGCCTAGGTACACCCACAGGACTCCTCCCCCACTCAGACCCCTCCACTGCGCACAAAGTCCGCAGAATTATGTTGTACTAACCCCCTTGTGTCTGCTGTGATGCCCTCAAGCGCCCATCCAACTCAGGGTAGGCCACCGCCAGGATCCTGAACATCAGGGGGGTCATGGGGCGACGGGCACCCCTCCCACGTTGGGAGGCCATCCCCAGCTGAGCCTCCGCCGTCTTCTTGCTCCAGCGGCGAATGTCCTCCAATTGTTTACGGCAGTGGGTGCCCCGTCTCTGGTGGACCCCCAGGTTCCGGACGTCCTTGGCGATGGCACGCCAAATGTCCTTCTTCTGGTGGGCGCTGACCTACATGCCATGCACAAGGGAAGAGAAGTCATTAACAACCGCACCGTCAATGTGCGTGGCCCCTCTCCCTACCCTAGCCATGTGGCACATTCATTCACATGCATTAATGTTCCCTGAACTCTGCCCCCTTCCCTCTTCCAACCAGCCCTCTCCACCCAGGCCTATCCCATACACCATGCTCCCAGTGTACTTACCTGTTGGTCTGGAGGACCGTAGAGTAGCGTGTACTGGGGGAGGACCCCGTCTACCAGTTTCTCCAACTCCTGAGCAGTGAAGGCAGGGGCCCTTTCCCCAGATGCAGCAGCCATCGTTGCTTCCAGACCGAGGTCACAGCAGCACTTGCAGTGTAGGTCCTCTCCTGTCGAAGATCAGGTATCTAGTGATTGAACAGATAGAAAATGGCGGTGACGTCCGCGGCCGTGACGTCCGCGGCGGTGCGTATCATCACCGCCAGCGCACTTCCTCATTGGCTCCTGGGACCCATAGGGTCCAATGTTAACCAATGCAGCATTGCCCCGCGGTCTACGGTGTGCAACGCCAACGCAGTTACCCCACAATCCCATTGTCCCAGTTTAGAGGTCAGGCAGCCACCATTTCAGGGGCCCACATGGCTCCATTTACTTCTGCGTCACACATAGCTAGGCCTACACTCAACACACATACAGGAAGGGTTTTGTGTTTGGTGTCGTGTTCTGTGTAACTGTGGGTACATACCTGGAAAAAAGTTGACTCGATCCACGCTGTTGTCCTTCCTAGGCGCCGTCAGCTGGGACAATTGAGAAGATGGCGGAATCCTCCGGTGTACCGACCGCTGGTGGACCTGTTGACAATGGAGGAGCGACATTTAATCGTCACCTATAGGTTTGACCGTGCCACTATCCAGGAACTATGTACCCAGTTGGAGCCAGACCTGATGTCACCAATCCGCCATCCCACTGGAATCCCCCCTGACGTGCAGGTGCTCCATTTCCTTGCAAGTGGGTCTTTTCAGACAACAGTGGCCATGGCATCAGGGAAGTCCCAGCTTATGTTTTCCAACGTGCTGTCCAGAGTGTTGTCTGCCCTGCTGAAACACGTAAGGAGATACATAATTTTCCTTGAGGTGAAAGATTTGGCTACAGTGAAAGGTGACTTCTATGCCCTTGGACATATCCCCAACGTCATAGGTGCTATTGATGGGACCCATGTGGCTTTGGTCCCCCCCCACAGGAGTGAACAGGTGTACAGGAACCGGAAGAGTTATCATTCCATGAATGTACAGATGGTCTGTTTGGCAGACCAGTACATCTCGCAAGTAAATGCTATGTTCCCTGGCTCAGTGCATGACGCCTACATCCTGCGGAATAGCAGCATCCCTGATGTGATGGGTCAACTCCAGAGGCACCGTGTGTGGCTATTAGGGGACTCTGGTTACCCCAACCTTTCCTGGCTATTGACCCCTGTGAGGAATCCCAGGACCAGGGCAGAGGAACGCTACAATGAGGCTCATGGGCGGGCTAGGAGGGTGATCGAACGCACCTTCAGCCTCCTGAAGGCCAGGTTCAGGTGCCTCCATATGACAGGTGGTTCCCTATTCTACTCATCGAAGAAGGTGTGCCAGATCATCATCGCCTGCTCGATGCTTCACAATCTTGCTTTGCGACGCCAGGTGCCTTTTCTGCAGGAGGATGGTCCACATGACGGTGTTGTGGCAGCTGTGAAGCCTGTGGAGCCTGTGGACAGTGAAGAGGAGGAAGCTGAGGAAGAAGACAACGACAACAGGGAGTCAGTCATACAGCAATATTTCCAGTGACACACAGGTGAGAACATTTTCATTTTTAACATTACATTCACTGTCACACGTCTTACTCTATCCAGTGTGTAATTTAATGGGATTATTTGGTAACTGAGTTGTTCCTTTCCATTACGGTTTCACAGGTGTGGTTACCAACGTGTGTCATCTGCATGCATCCTTCAAGGACTTGTGATGTGTGACATTGGTATGTTGCCTTAACAACTAAAAAAGCATTTTGACACTGTCATTGATCATACATTTACAAAATCATAGACTGACTCCAGAATGTTTTGTGGTTCAAGGGTGTTTATTTAAGTGCTCAAAAATGGAGGGGGGTTGTAAAATGGTGATGGGTGATGGTGGAGGAATGTCCATGGCAGAGTCCAGTCTATTAGTCTCACAAGTGCACTGCCCATCTGGGCATAGGAAGTGGAGCTGGGGCAGTTAAAGTATGGACAGGGTAACAAAGAGGGACAGTGGGGGGACAATCAGGGTGGTCTCATTTGCTGGCGGGTGTCTTGCCATCTTGCTCTGTCCTGTTCCTGGATCTCAGGGACCGCTTGCGTGGTGGTTGTCCGTCTGCAGGGGGTGGGGTGCTGGTGTGGTGGTCCTGTGGCGGGGCGTCCTGTCCACTAGTGCCGGCGGAGGTGGTGGGCAGTTCATCATCCTGGCTAGTGTCAGGGGCCCCTTGGAGTGCCACGGTGTCCCTCAAGGTCTGCTGTATGTCCTTCAGCACCCCTACGATGGTGCCCAAGGCGGAGCAGATGGTCCTGAGCTCCTCCCTGAAGCCCAAATACTGTTCCTCCTGCAGGCGCTGGGTCTCCTGAAACTTGACCAGGACCGTCGCCATCTTCTCCTGGGAGTGGTGGTATGCTCCCATGATGGAGGATAGGGCCTCGTGGAGAGTGGGTTCCCTTGGCCTATCCGCCCCCTGTCGCACAGCAGCCCTCCCAGTTCCCCTGTGTTCCTGGGCCTCCGTCCCCTGGACCGTGTGCCCACTACAACTGCCCCCAGGTCCCTGTTGTTGTTGGGGTGGTGGGTTATCCTGGGTTCCCTGTAGTGGTGGACACACAGCTGATTGACCTGTCCTGGGTACGGAGGTTTGGGCCCGCTGGGTGGGTGCTGTGCTGGTGTTACCAGAGGGTGGAAGGTCAGTGTTGGGCTGTGCCTGTGCAAGGGGAACTGACTGTCCCGAGGCCCACGATGGTCCAGGCTGGTCATCAGGCTCCAGTAGAGCAGAGCTGCTATTGTCACTGTGGGCCTCTTCTGTGGGTGGAGAGGAGTTGTCTGGACCCTCTGGTGTGGTGAAGGTCCTTCGTGATCCTGCAGGGGCATAAGAGCATGATTATTGCATGTGTGTGTGTCATGGTGTGCAATGGGTGGGTGAGTGTGTACCCCAGTGCTAGCATTCCTGTGTGGGGGCTTGTGTGATGATGGTTAGGGGTTTGTTCTGGGTATGTGCAGTGAGCATGCTTTGGTGAGGGGTGACCATTCTTAGTTGTGTCATGCAGGGCTTATTGTTGGGATGTGTGGTTTGTGTTCTTAGTACATTAGTGAGGAGTTGGAGTGATAGGGGAGGGGGTGAGGGTGGGGGTGTGTGATAGCATGCAGGTAGGGTGGGGGATATGATAGTTAATATTTGACTTACCAGTGTCCATTCCTCCACCGACTCCTCCGAGGCCCTCTGGATGCATGATGGTCAAGACTTGCTCCTCCCATTTTGTCAGTTGTTGGGGAGGAGGTGGGGGTCCGCCGCCACTCCGCAGTACTGCGATGTTGTGCCTGGAGACCGCTGAACGAACCTTCCCCCGTAGGTCGTTCCACCTCTTCCTGATGTCCTCCCGATTTTTTGAGTGTTGTCCCACTGCATTGACCCTGTCGACTATTCTATGCCATAGCTCCATCTTCCTGGCTATGGAGGTGTGCTGCACCTGTGATCCAAATAGCTGTGGCTCTACCCGTAGGATTTCCTCCACCATGACCCTGAGCTCCTCCTCTGAAAAGCGGGGGTGTCTTTGGCGTGCCATGGGGTGGTGTGTGTGATGTGTGAGGTGGTGTATGTGGTGATGAGAGTAGTGATGTGTAGTGGTGTGTGGTGTTTTGTGCGTGGATGTTGTGTGGGTGATGGTGTTGTGTGCCTCTGTGTGGTGGTATTGTCTATTCTGTGCTCTCTCTCTGGGCTTCGTCAATAATTTTTGGTCGTAGGGGTTTGTGGGTGATGTGGGTGTGTGTTTTATATTGTGTTGGGTGTGTGGGAGTGGTGTGTGTATGTGTATCAGGTGTGTGTATTTGGAATTGTCCAATGTGGCGGTGTTTTGTATATGTGTGTGTATTTTGAGCGCAGCTGTGTGTACCCCCAATGGAATACCGCGGTTGAAAGACCGCTGCGTGGATTCGTGTGTCGTAATAGCATGGGCGTGTTTCTGTTGGCGTGGAGGTGGAGGTTTTGTTTTCGCCAGTTTAACACTGACCTTTGGTGTGGCGGACTTGTGTGGGTGTCTGAGTTTCGGCGGATTCCGAGATGTGTGTCATAATAGCTGTGGCGGAATTCCGCGGCCGCAGCGGTGTATTAGCGTTCTTCTGCACGGCGGTAAGAGGCTTTTACCGCCAATGTTGTAATGACCCCCCAAGTCTGCAAGAACTCTGGACTGAAGAAAGGGATAATTCTCCTTTATCCTGTGCGTCCAGGGCAATCCCCCTGCCATTGGCTGGGAAAAGTGGTGACAGCAGGCTCGATATCGCTCTCTAGCCGAAAGGGAGCATGAGGCTCCAAGCACAGTGTCCATGTGGCCCGAGCTGACCTAGGGCAGCACTCCCAAATGTGGCTCCTGCCAGACTAGTGGTTGCATGTTGGGCACCCATGAGAGAAGACTCCAGCCCTTCCAGGCTCTGAGGAGATTCCCAAGCATGGCAGACATCGAGGGTAACTGCTGGCGCCTATCGTGGGTGGGTGATTCCTCACCCTTAATGTTAAAAGAATGCATACAGCATGCAGCCGATACTCGATATACTCATATCTTAAGCAACAAAAGGCACACATATACTTCCTCCAGGAAACTCACCTGGGGGTCACCATATATAGCATTACATACTTTTACTTATGCGCGAGATGCACTGATCTGGTTATGTCCGGGCACACCTTTCCAGCTGCTTACCACTGTGATATAGAGTGAGGGCAGGTATGTATTGTGTTTCCCGCTGTGCTGCTTCTTCAAAATCTATGAGTTTGCCATGAATGGCAACGAGAGTGGATGTTTTGCAATTTGCAAAGTATTGCAATTCCAGAGTTTGTATCTTGTTCTTGAGGCAATGGGGGTCTTCCTGCAGTGCCCACAGCATGCCCACTTGGTTAGCCATGCATACCTCATGGATGACAACCTTAAGAGCCTCCCACAGAGTAGTCTAAGAAGTCTCTGAGTTAGTGCTGAACTCAAAGTATTCCATAAAAGCCTGACCTAACCTCATCTCTGAATACTTGGTCGCACAGCGTGCCAGGTGAGAGTCGTCACATGAAAGCACACATCTTATATTCGGGGGCCATCTCCAGCAGCACACGTGCTTGGTTAGATAGCGTGCATGGCAGATAGTCCACTTGAGTTGTCGATGTGTCTACATCAAGCATGGCTAACCAATGATCTATTTGTGACTAGGTTGTGTGTGTGGTGGCTACACATGTGCCCTCTTTGCTGGTTTCATGTCAAGAGCGCCAGAGATCAATGAGATCATCATCTGTTATGATGAGTCACAGCTGTGCAGTGGCTGTTGGGTGTGTGGTCTAGTATCACTAGATCTGTCCACCACTGGATGCAATACTATGTTGAAGTCACCACCCCCCCAGAGCAGCACCCCAGGATCAATTGCACCTGCCAACCTCCAGATCTCAGAGAAGAAACGGGGGTCCATATTGAGACCATATATAGCAATGAGCGGGTGACCCTGCAGCCTCCCTGATAGCATTACAAATCATTCCTGTCGGACGCAAACGACCTGATGCGTGTGCCAGGGCACCCCTTTGCAGATTAGTATGGCCACCTCACAGGTGTAGTTGTAGTAGTAACCAGTGTGCTGTCCACCAACCCATCCTGAATGCAAGCGCACCTGTGTACTCTCCATTAAATGTAATTCCTGGAGCATGCAAATGTTTGGGCTGTGTCTCTGTTAGTATGTAGGCGCCAGGTGAGGCAGGTCATGGCACACGTTACACACTTAAGTGACAGGGTTCAGAGAAACACATAGTATATGCTGACGTGTGCATGTGTTAGGGCATTCTTGTGTATAAGCCTGTATTCTCTTCCTGAAGGACATGGGGGGGCAGGAAAATCAAACACAAACTGATTCTAATCATCATCAACAAAACTCCAAGGCACTTTCCACTTTTGCCTTCAATCAGGCCAAATGCCAAGCCATCTCCCTACTTTAGTGAACTGTGATGCTAAATCGGGAATCATCCCTCAGGGGCGCACCAGGGAGCCGGGCACCCTCCCCAGCCAAGTTTAGCTGGATGACTAGAGGACTAGGATATTAGGGTGACTGGTATCCGCCATGGAGGGCCCCAGCAGATAGACATCAAGTGCCTGTACTCTGCTGCAGGCTACATTCTAGTCATGGCAGTGCGGGCATCAGGACCCGGCAGCCGTAGGGGCATCCCCTCCAGGCCTACCACCCACATAATGTCAGTTATACCTTGTGATAATCAAACTTGCTAGTCATTGTTACTTAGACAACCAGAGTCTTCATCTAAGGGCACAAGTACAGACTTCTTCTAAAGCAAGCATTTGACCAGCAGGAAATCCTTTCTGGCAGCGCTCACTGCAATTGTAAAATACAGGAATATGGACACTACATTGCTCTGATAGTTGAGTGATCTTTGTTCTTTTGCCAATCACAGCATTGCATCCCTGTCTCTGTGATTTAGCAGATTGGTAATTATCAGGCGGACTGGTGCTCCAGGAGGGGTTTGCTGACCAAGTGATCTATGGGCACGTTCAATAACAACCATATTGGACAGTGCCGCTCCAAACAGTGTTGTGAGCATTGTTCCCACATAGTCTTCCATATTCCATTTGGCCCGTAGTCGTGAACTCAGGGATAACCATTACTCGCAGGTTGTTCTGTCGCAATCGTGCTTCCAGGTCATAATTTTTGTTCCGGGTAACCTCCAGGACACGTAGAGGAATTCCCATCTTCCATCTCCAACATATGGTGTTCCAGGTGTCCCATGCATACATCGTGCTGATTGACCCACTTCTTCAGGTGATCAAACCTGTCAGCTAACTGGTCAATTTTAGTATTGATGGAAGTTAGGCTATGTTAGAGGTCGAGAAACATGGTGCGCACATCCAGCTCCTGGGATGTGGTGTCATGCACACTGGCTTGACTGGCAGGTGTTGGCATTCCCCATCCTACAAATCAAATAGGTCCCAAGCACCTGGTTGACCAGAGGCTGCCCTCTCATGTGGGTTGGATGGTCGAGGTGCCTGAGAAGTCCCGCCCCACTCCTAGTTATCATGAAGGGAGTGGGAACACAAGCAGATCCATCAGCCCTTGGTACAAGATGGGACCAGTTACAGTAGTTGAAAGCAGGCGTCAGAGGCATGGTCAGAGCAGCCAACAGCATGGTCAAGTTTTGCAGGACAAGTAACCACCCAGGGCACATTCAAAGCTAGCCTTAGGTGTTCTGATAATTGATGGATTAAACCCAGATCTGTGACTGGGTGAATGTTTGATTGGTTCCACATTCCATCCATCATCATTTGTGTTTCTTTGCTTTTGTTTGCCATAAGGGCGCCGGGTATGCCCAGACGTGGGTCCCGGGCTCACTGTGCCACTGGATTCAAGCTAGCTTGGCTAACGAAGGGTGATACTCAGAAACCGGTCCCAGGATGCTTGTTTCTGGTCCAGGCAGGACCTGGCCTGGTGGTTCGGGCTGGACTGTTCCCATGGGGAACAGGGTCAAGACTGATTTGCATATGGCTGGGTCCAAACTGGGGTGGCATGATGAGCAAAATAACTGATGGAATAAACCCATATCAGTGACTGGGGGTGAATGTTTGATTGGTTCCGCATTCCATCCATCATTTGTGTTTCTTTGCTTAGGTGTTCTGAGAGCAGGAAGGTTACGTGCTCAGTGTGGCTCTAATGCGAGGCTTAGGATCACTGGGGTCCTGCCTCACCTCCCCAAGGCACTAATGGTGGTTGGGGGCTCAAATAGATACAAAGCATCCTGGCTAAATACACAGTTGGCGGTGTGGGTCAGTCACTGTGGTGGGCAAGCAGCAGGGCATGAGGCAACAGCTGCTGAGGTCAGGGCATGCCTGTGCAAGGGCAATTCAACCAAAAAAAGGGGAAAAGCATTTTTGAGCAGTGTTAAGGCCCCATCACACTTCACAGATGTTTTTCAGGGAGCCAAGTGCAGGCACAAATGAAGGCAGGCAATGCAAAGGCTCAAAACCAGACAGGCACATTGGTCAATATATTCCTTCACCGCTAGAGAGTTCTAATCGCCTGATCAAGTTGTTTTTACTCGCTAACGGGGCTGTTATTGCCAGCGTCTGTGGTTGGATTTTCCGAGGCATGTCCAGGTTACTGGGTGATTCCTTGTTGGCCACAAGTAGCTGCATCTCCCCTCCTCCCAGCTCATGAGCTGCTAGCCTCTCTCTTATCCCCTCAGTCCGAGAGGCAGGCAAGGTCCATGAAAATAACACAGGCTGCATGCAAGCAGGTGGTTGGCCGCTACCCCAACCTCGCGGCACAGGGTGTTTCCAGGGCCGTAAGGGCAATCCTCAGGCATACCTGGGCACATCAAGGGCAGACGCCGCCACTAATCTCCTCGTTGAGTCCTGTGGCATAGCCTTGATCACCCCTCCCCTCCTGCAGTCTGCACAAGCCACGGCGGGCCGACAGCTGAAATGGCTCTCAGCAGGCGATGACAGCAGCAGAGGAAGTCTCGGCTGTCCTGCCCCAAAGAGGGTCAGTGTCTTGGTTCTGAGGCCCTTACCTTTCATTACCTTTTATGTTCCATCTAGACACCTGAGATCTCTATCTTCTCGACAGGTTTATATACCTTGTGTCAAGAGATCATGGGGTGGTAATTTGTTCACCATCAGGGCTGCCCGGTTCTGGAATGCTCTGCCCCCTGAACTTTGCCACGAATCCTCAGATCTTCTTTTTAGGAAGAAGGTGAAAACTATCCTTTTTTGCAGTTAATCTGCCCCCTTTGGTCTTCCGTGATTCGTTGTGTACTTTAGCGCTGGGATGCCCTAGGGTAGCTATGCGCTCTACAAACTCATAAAACTAAACTAAACTAATTACAATTATCAGAGCCATGGCATGTGCACCTCTGACGCTGCTATATTTGGAAGAAAAAAACGTAATGGTAAACTTTGTTTGGTCAATCAAACCTAATTCACTTCAGTTCAACCAATCTGGATTTCAAATAGCTTGTTCTGGAATATCATTGCCCTTAGGTGGCAAGTCGACAAAACAATAAAGAAAAATCTCAGCTGTATGTGTGTTACATTGAATACAGTTCAGCCTTCAGCAAAGTTTGTCATAGCACACTGTGGGACTAACTGTTAAAGTTGGGAATGAACCATATTTTATTACATTGTTTTATTGCATTACTGTGAAACTTGGCTGAAAATCAAATTCACTTACAGCAAGTCTCTTTCCAAAAGATGCATTCAACAAGCAGTCTAAAGCAGGGATGTATGTATCTTGGCACCCACTCCCCCCCCAATACATACATGCCTTATCACATCTAGATTTTGTAATGTGTACAGCTTAAACTCAGAAGGCAACCTATTACTTATTTAGGCTATGTGTACAATATCTTCATATGTCATGTCTCTATCAAACTATCCTCCATTCTCACTCTGACTCATCCCAAATCCTTTCTACTACTTTCATCTCCTAAATAACTCTGCCTAAGCTCTTCCCTCCACTTCCACATCTAACTTACCAAACCTCACTCTACTACCGTGACCTCCCACACAACCCTACTAAATTCTCCCGCATTTATCTCACCCTGCTACTATGCTCTCCCTAACCCTTCCACATACTCTTCCCTCCTCCATCCCCCTTTTCCCATCCCAAGCCTTTGGGTTGAGTAAATTAAGGATATACTCCCAATTAACACTTCTGGATTTCTTTCCTTCTCCACCCCTCCATTACTCCAGTCAATCTAACTAACAAACTCTCATATCCGCGGCTCAAATTAACTCATAATAATACTAAAACTGTACTCATTATTTCCCGATACTAATCCATCACTAATTCTTGTTGGGTTCCAGAGTAGCGTGCTACTCACCGAAAAGCACTTTGACACCTCATCAGGGGTAGTAAGCGCTATATAAATACGATTACAATACAATACAATACAATATTGAGAAAAGACCATAGGCAGCACCAGTCACGCACTTTCAGTTCACAGCAGTTTAAGGTCTCCAAAAGTGATCCCAGCAGCCGCAGTCTGAGAAGTGTGTTGGGGGACATCAGTGTGGGCCATGGTGCCCTGTGATGCTGCAGATAAATGACACATTAATCTTCCAGCCAGCAGAGCCTCATAAGATTGTGGCCATTTTGCAGCATGGCTCTCTAGAGCTCCCCGGGGATTACCTTTTTAAAGTGCTGGCCAGACTTGGCATTAGTAGACTTCGCCTAGTGTTTACAAAGTTACTAGACTCCAGCTCATCATCTAGAATACAAATTGGCAACCTAATTTCAGCCCCTTTCCCGATAGGCTACCCTCTCTTTCTTATCCTCTTCACCATTGCCAAAGAACCCCTGGCCACCTGCCTTCGGAATGAGGGAGAGCAATGAGGAATCCCACTAGAAGGGACCAATTAGGCAGTCATTAATTATATGCCGATGACCTCCTGTTGTACCTTCACAATGCCAATGTCTGTGCTGAGGCAATATATTCAACCCTCCCAGATTTTGAGGATGTGGGGACCTACAAGTAAACTTGATAAAGTTGTGTGTCTTTCCCTTCCTTCATTATAACCTGCCTCAGGCACTCTGGGGAGGTGGCATTCTGTTGACCTGGCAGGGGAAACAGTTTGCTATCTCAGAATCCACCTATAGAATTCCCAGAGAGACTTATTTGAGGGAGGTTTGGAACAGGCACTCACAGCCTTTAAATCATAGACTAAAATCTGGAAACATTTGTCCCTGGCACTCACTGGAAAAATCACCTTCTCCAAAATGGTAAGCGTTTCCCATATATTATCCTACTTTGTTAATGTGCCAGTATACCCTCCAAGACTATTTTTCTATGAGCTAGATTCTCTGCTAGAGGAGCTGTTCTGAGATGATAAGCAGCACCACACAGCTCGTAGCAAACTCCAACTACAGATGGGGCAAGACAGATTGGAAGCCCCATCCTTTGAATGAAATTGCCTTGTAGCCAGCTTCAGTGGGTGTTTCACTGGTTGGCTGGCACTAACCTATATGAAACTATCTCTGGCAAAGGGATTTTGCTGTTAGCAGCTCCTACAGCCTGCAGTTCAATTATAATGCTCGTGGTCACAACATATCTGGGTAGACCGGAGCTGTCTCATCCAAATTTTACAGTTGATAACACATGGCATCGTCAAGGAGCTCTCCAACCCCAGCGCCAACGCCAACGCCGTCACGCCCTCACAGGATTTGTGCGAATCCCTCGCCACTTTCTTTCATCGCAAGATCAGCGACCTCCACGACAGCTTCGGACACCAGACCCAACCAAACACCACCGAACCCGCATCCCCGGCCATCACCCTCAACAACTGGACCCACATCAACACGGAAGAAACCAAATCCATCATGAACTCTATCCACTCCGGCGCCCCTTCGGACCCCTGCCCGCACTTCATCTTTAACAAAGCCGACGACATCATCGCCCCGCACCTCCAGACCGTCATCAACTCTTCTTTTTCTTCTGCTACCTTCCCCGAATGCTGTAAACACGCCGAAGTCAACGCCCTACTAAAGAAACCTACGGCTGACCCGAGCGACCTGAAAAACTTCCGCCCCATCTCTCTTCTGCCTTTCCCAGCCAAGGTAATAGAGAAGACCGTCAACAAACAGCTGACCACCTTCCTGGAAGACAACAACCTGCTCGACCCTTCACAAACCGGATTCCGAACCAACCACAGCACTGAAACCGCCCTCATCTCAGTCACAGACGACATCAGAACCCTGATGGACAACGGTGAAACAGTCGACCTCATTCTCCTCGACCTCTCGGCTGCCTTTGACACCGTCTGTCACCGCACCCTAATCACCCGCCTCCGCTCCACTGGGATCCAAGGCCAGGCCCTGGACTGGATCGCCTCCTTCCTCGCAAACCGTTCCCAAAGAGTTTACCTCCCTCCGTTTTGCTCAGAACCCACCGAGATCATCTGCGGCGTACCTCAAGGCTCATCACTCAGCCCGACACTCTTCAATGTCTACATGAGCCCCCTCGCCAACATTGTACGCAAGCACGACATCATCATCACCTCCTACGCCGACGACACCCAACTTATACTCTCCCTCACCAAGGACCCCGCCAGCGCCAAGACCAACCTACAAGAGGGTATGAAGGACGTCGCAGATTGGATGAGGCTCAGCCACCTAAAGCTGAACTCTGAAAAAACGGAAGTCCTCATCCTCGGCAACACCCCGTCCGCCTGGGACGACTCCTGGTGGCCCACGGCCCTCGGCACCGCACCGACCCCCACAGACCACGCCCGCAACCTCGACTTCATCTTGGACCCTCTTCTCACCATGACCAAGCAAGTCAACGCCGTGTCCTCCGCCTGCTTCCTCACCCTCCGCATGCTCCGCAAGATCTTCCTCTGGATCCCCGCCGACACCAGAAAAACCGTGACCCACGCCCTCGTCACGAGCCGTCTGGACTACGGCAACACCCTCTACGCCGGGACCACAGCCAAACTCCAAAATCGCCTGCAACGCATTCAAAACGCCTCGGCCCGCCTCATCCTCGACGTACCCCGCAGCAGCCACATCTCCGCACACCTGAGACACCTGCATTGGCTCCCAGTCAGCAAAAGGATCACCTTCCGACTTCTCACCCACGCACACAAAGCCCTCCACGACAAGGGACCGGAATACCTCAACAGACGCCTCAGCTTCTATATCCCAACCCGCCTCCTCCGCTCCTCTGGCCTCGCACTCGCTGCTGTCCCTCGCATCCGCCGCTCCACGGTGGGTGGGAGATCTTTCTCCTTCCTGGCAGCCAAGACCTGGAACTCCCTCCCCACCAGCCTCAGGACCACCCAGGACCACTCCGCTTTCCGGAGACTCCTAAAGACCTGGCTGTTCGAGCAGCGATAACCCCCCCTTTTTCCCCTAGCGCCTTGAGACCCGCAGGGTGAGTAGCGCGCTTTATAAATGTTAATGATTTGATTTTATTTGATTTGGCCTAAGATATGCACCTGAAATTCCTCTTCATGGCCTGCCGTGATTCCCTGGGATCTTCACTGCAGCATCTTAAGTACTTGGCATGACAAGTCCATCAACAAAGTGGGTGACCTGTTCCAAGACCAGCACTTACTAACAAACGACTAGCTGCAACAAGACTACAACATCCCTCCTGGTCAATTCCTTAACTACGGTCAAGCTACTGACAAGCTGACACTTGTGGAGCACGGTTGATGAGGAACCCACCTCTCATGCCATCATACACACCCTTTACACCATGGGCGATGGAAGACATTTGATTACATGGCTGAATAAGGCCATTTGGAAACATATTGGGATTTCACTAACATCCTTTCAACAGAAGTGGGAGGAAGACATTGGGCGGCCACTTCACGATTCAGAGTGCACTTGAATCCCCACAAGGTATGTCTCGTAATGTAAGATTCACAAACGTACAATACATGGTGCTATATAGGGCCTAACTGAAACCGTTCAAACTCAACTGAATATTCCCCACAGCCCACATCACTTGCCCTAGGTGTCAGTCCAACAACGTAGATCTCCAACACATGCTCTGGTCATGTTCCAACCTCACGTACTATTGGTATGTCATCCATCATACCTTCGCTACAGTCAGTGAACTCCCTCACTTGAACACAAGGGATAGAAACTGCTATGTGAATATACAACCGAGAGTCAGTCAGTCCAAACTTGCTTCCAGAACTTTGCCTTCTTACTGGCCAAACGCACCCTCACACTACCCGGAAGAGCCCCCTGTATCCTACACTTGCCCAATGGTATACGACTCTCCTAGCTAGGGGAGAGGCTGAAAGCACCAATCTCCAGTATGAGGAGGCATGGTAACTTCGTTAAAAGCATATAGCAGCAGCTTGGGATACAATGCTCACACAGTCCCATGAATTATTGCGCAAAGATGAACCCCACCTTTATGGCCTGACATAGAATTAGCCTGTCCCAGCCCATGGCCTTAAGAGGGACCAGGGCCACCCTGGTTTACACACACCGCCACCTCTCCAAATAGGTGGGTAACAGACCCCATTGACAGTTACAGCCACTATGCTCACCCCAGCCTGCTCGAGCAGCTGCTAACCACTGCCACTCTGTTGACACATGCTTGTGCTGTTGTTTACTTCCTCCCAGCAGTTTTTTCTTACAAAGGTACACATACTTCCTGACCTGCTATTTGAGTGCAATACTCCACCGTCTACAGCCCTGATGCATATATTCAGTGCAATCTAGTACGAATCCACCACAATGTCATGTCACACAGTCATGCTACCTGCACTGCACTGCCTTGTGAATCAGAACTTGTAATTAGACACATTAACTATTTTGTAACCATTATCTTGCCTGTGCAAATGTAACCATGATGAGTTGTGTAGAAAACCTCAATAAAAACAGTAAAAAAAAATCTAAAAGATCCTAAATTAAGGAAATAACTTGTCGAAGAGACTTTCGTTCTCCAACCAAATTCACCTTGGCATGAACTTCATAAGACCATGCCTTAAGTCCAACATTGTTTACTTTATATGTCACCACCCGACCCCCGGGTAAGGCTTATTGAATCCTTTGGTCAATTTATTTTGCTTGCATAGATGACACACAAATAACCTTAAGGTAGGACGAGATCCTCAGCAGTTCTCTACCTTTCTGCCAAAGTTACAGACTGGATGACACACAACTCCCTCTCCCAGAACAGGAACAGAACTGAAGTAGCAGTCTTTGGAAGCTATTCATTATGGACTCAAGCATGATGATCAAGAATTCCTCCATCTCCAGTACAACAAGAAAGAAATCTGGGAGTCACATTTGACACAAATCTCACCTTTAAACCACATATAACTATACTCACCACAACATGTATGCATCTATTATGAGTCATTAGTAAAATTCTGCAACTGCTCCCAGCATCATCCAAACATACCATGGTCCACCATGTTCATACTCTCACATATGGACTACTGCAATTCATTACTTGTTATGCTTTCTGAACTACCTGATCCAGAAGATCCAAATGGTTGAAAATGCTGCAGCAAGATTGGTTCTTGGACTGGTCCGAAAAATATTGATCTCAAACCATCTTCGCCAACTTCGTTGCTGCTATTTGTGAATAAGAGCCTCTTTATGGCTTTATACCCAGGTCATAACATGTTGTATAGCCCGAGAAAGGACAAATATGGCATCATTATGTGTTCAACATTCACCTAGACATACATTAAGATCAGCATCCCAGGACCTACTGGCTCTCCCCAGGTATAACAAATCCAGAATAGTTGGTTGATTGTTTCATCCAGGAGGTCTAAAATGATCTTACAGATTGAGATCACAAACTGATTATTTGAGTTTCAAAAATCGACTTAAGACCTTTTTGATCTCAAACTGTAATATTGATGAATATCATTGCTTAGGGCTGGCTTGTCTCACCTCTCCTAGGAAGAATATAATATGAGAAGTGCTAGAATACCCCTTGTGGATGTCTAAGTCACGCTATATAAGTACTCCATTCATTCCCTCAATAAATAAGGACAAATAATTTTCATTTCAATTAAATACTTGATAGAATTTTGATATATAGTCAATTAAAATATAACGTAAAAAACATCTCATCCCATTGAGAAGCAGAAATGAAGGGGATATTCCACTGGTTACATTATTCTTTATTTTGTTTGCATCACACTTTGTACTCTGATGTTGCCTGGTTTGCTCCTGAAAACCAACAATAATAAAGGGATATTTATATAAAATGTCCTTTCATTCCTACCACTAAATTAGTTAGCACTTACCTTGCAAATTTAAATCTGAACCTCAGACAAGACGTGGAACTGCTGAATAGTTGAATTTAGTTTGTGTAGGGAAATTAGATTTTGAGCTGTGCCATGATATGGAGAGTACCCATATGCTAACATAGAGTGTTCATTTCAGTATTCTCTACTGTCATAATATGTGTGCAAGATGTGTTGCGCTAGTATGCATCCAGATATACAAAGCACACTTCAATTGCATGGAAGGGGGCAGCCAGAAAGGGAAAATGTACCCGCGTGAAACCATATTTGTAAAGGCACAAAGCACAACTGACCATCCCTAGAATAATTCACAATGAGAGATGACCTTTAAGGAACAATATTTGAACATAAAATACCTAAAACGGTGCACTTTCAATGCAGTTAATTAATTAATGTGGCCAAAAAGCGAATGGTTTACCATTTAGTTTTGAGAACTCTCCTGTTAAAATCAAATACTAAGCACTTCCTTGTGAGGCAGATGTTCCTCATGAGTGTTGGAGAGTTGGAGATACAGTCTCTTGAAAAACAGTTTGCAAAAAACAGGGCCACATTCTGCATGTTACAGCACAATATTCAGAATAATTATTGGTTTCACAAGCAGTTCTGAAGAGGCACTGACAGAATCGTTCATTATTATATTGGTGTGCCAAACGTATGATCCTCCCTAAAGATAAATGGCTGTTGCAGAATAGATCATTTGTCAGTCCTGTTACCCTCTGAAGTACCTGCAGATTAGCATATTATGCAAGAAGTTAATGAAATGTTGGTATTTTATTATGGTATGCCATTTATCAAGAAGTATGTGTCATCTAGCACCACTTCTAACTTCCTTCAAATTCTCATATAGCCCTAGTAGATTTTAGTTGTACATGATGACTGGGAATATAATGGGAAACTGAAATTGAGCAAGAAAAAGTCTGCTTCGATCTGTGTTATTGCAAATATAACATTGATATTATTAATGATGTGATCAAAGATGTCACAAGTGCCGTAATTTGTGCGGGTAATTAACAGTGCACAGTGAGGGTGCGAGTTATAGTTACCTTAGGGAAGTATAGTTACTTGAGATAACTCCAACTATTGTGGGCGTGTCCAGCCTTGTATTTCTTTTGATAATTTATTTATAAGGTGACACGTATAGGGTAACCACCAATTACCCTTAGAAGTCGACACGGGTCTTTGGACTCAGATGGGAATGAGATGGTTAACAACAATGAGATCAAATCAATAAACATCAGTTTTCATATTGAAGTCAGTAATTAATACACACCATGACCAATGTGGCCATGAATGACCACACCAGTTTAGTAAAGTTCAAACATGTATCGCCCTTTAGATTAACAAATCTAAAATCACTTAGACCAAACGCAAGACCAAATTATAAAAATACATGAATAGCACAGGCTGACCAAACCTTTGAAAGAATCTTAACCTACACAGAATATTTATCATTACGCATTCAAGAACCACCATGCAGAATAACAACAACAGCAAATGAATGATAGACACAGAATACATTTAGTTATCACAGATGAATTGTGTGCAATCAATTTAGATGAGACAGTCAAATTTTGAATGTGGCATCCTTAACTATTACTCTAATCTGATAAATCTGTTTGGGCTTCATGCAAAAAGAAAAAAGAAGACAAAAATTAATTTGGAATACATCTGACTATGGCACTAACCAAAAATAGCGGTTGGGTTTCTAAAAGAGAGAATATAAAAATCTGCAAGAAAAATAAATGCACGTTTTGGTTATACCTCTCTTAAATGTTTCAGCAGGCAGTGATTTCTTTATCAGTTGAGCATCTTTTGGTCATCTTCATTGGACAGTGGCATAATAGGGAACAGTTCAGTAATATTTGGCCTTAATGCATCCGAACAGTCAGTGGCAGACAGCTAAAGACACAGCACATTATACTAGCAGAATCAGAGCACAACTGAACAGAGCCAGGAACAGAGAGAAAACTGAACTTACATCATCTAATTCTGTTATATTAAAGTCCTAGAAATCAACTAGCCAAAACTCTATTGGTCAGTCTATGGGGTGGTTAAGGGCAGAGCCTATTCCATCTTTTCCACATTTCCCAAGTATCTTTTCTTCATTCGCAATTGGTTCATCTTCTTCTTAATGAAATCACCAGTTTTCGCAGTGGAAGACATTTGTTGCAGACTGCACATCTACAAACTGAAAGTGATTGTTCTCTACAGCAAATACTATCTCGTAGGAAGGCAAACAAATGTTACAACATAAGAACATAACTTTCCCCAGTGAGCAAGTCACACAGGATGCTTAGAAAAACTTTTCCCAACGTTAGCATTTTAAACATTGCTGCTGCATTTTTCTAACATGAAGCCTTTTTAAAACGAATGCTAAAACATTAAGCATTAAACATTTCCTAATATTTAAACTATGAATCATTTAGTGCATATTAATATTTCTTTTTCAGTACATTTAATTACGAACACCCAAAATATATTTCATTAGACAGTTATTTATTATAAATGTTTTCAGTATTTCACATTTTAATCACGTTATTTCATTTAGTTTTAGTTTCACACTTTTATTAATGATGTTTGCACTCCAACTCTATAACTGCTAAATTTCTATGGTTTTTGTGCAAGTAAAGTCAGAACCTAACTATAATGTTCCTCTAACTTTTTTCATTGATTTTCTATGTTATTTTTTTTTAACAAAAAGTAATTTTAATTACTGTAGGTTACTCTAACCACTGCTGGGGATTGGCCGCAGGACCTGGTCCACACAGGGGCAAAAAAAGCAAGCACTTGAGACTGCACCTGCTTTTTTTCCCCATCCACCACCCCTTTAGGACCTACTTCTTACTTCCTTTATTTGTGAATGTCATAATTTTTGTTTTTTCGACATTAACAATTAAATAATTTGAACACAATGTCTTCTAAATCCATTAATTTGTTGCTGCAGGCCCACCTGTGTCAAATCTAACAACACTGTATCATCAGCAAAAAAAGATGTGCCAATACAGTATCAGCCAAGTTTGGAGGAAATGCCTGGACAACCCCCATTGCTTCTGGGATATTTGTCATATATACCTGTTATCTATATCTATCTATATCTAAACCTATATTTATATATATAATTTTTAAGCTAAACTGAAATGGAATTAATGCTGTTATTAATATTTTAATGTAATAATACCTTTAAATTTAAAAAAAGACAATTTTGAACTTGATCTAAAAATCAAACAATTAATTTAACTAATAAAAAATAACTTTCAATCAGGATTGTGTGGCAAATTAAATACACATATATGTAAATGTGGGTGATTTTTATTCATGCAATTAATAAACATCATTAATTTCCTCTACATGTTCCAATAGGGAGGGCTTCATCCCTGTGGCAGAGAGTTCCACAAACAGGGGGAAAAGTACTAATAGTAACTTTATATTTGTTCATTTTTTTGTATGAGCCTCCTTCCTGTTGTGTGAAGTGGTGGAGAAGCTTAAGTCAAAATCTAACATCTCCACTCAGAAATGGTGAATAGCAAAAAAATGAAGATTTACATCTAAGTGCAGGAGTAATCTACACATGACTAAATCTACACATGGAAACTTGGCCCGGAGTTTGCCCTGAAAGCTCTACCAACTTGGCATCCTTTAAAAAACGCTGATGACAGAGCTTTAAAGGAATCCTACAATCCTTAAGCAGACTGTGTCCAGGACCACACCATTCTGCTAGGGACAAGCCCCTCTCCCCATGTGGTACTAGTTCACATTTACCACTGTCCACTGCTCCCTATTTATGCGTCCCACTTGATATTCCTGATGTAAGCCCTGAAAAGATCATACGTTTAATTGTCTTGCCTTTTTCTTCAAACACTGAAAAGTGGCTTTGGTGGTATGATGGCACAGTACAAATCATATACATAAACAAATAAATAGATGAGTAAATAAATAAATTCATGAATAAATACATAAATACATACATAATATATAAATAAATAACCTCTGCCAGAAGACAGAAGGGCTTTCTCAGACATAAGACAGACTTCTTATGCACAAGGACTAGAACTCCCACTCAGGTTACTGAGACCTTGTAATTTCAGAAAGTGGTGTATCTGTAGGAGGACACACATCCTACAGGTTCTGCTGTCACTGGAAAACCTCTTAAAAGTAGATGATGCCACTTGCTGCATAATTATACTTGAAGTGAATTGCCTACAACAGGCAAATATTACCTCTCACTGTACCTTATTATTCAGCCCATTGCCTTTGAGGCTAATTACAGACAAGCTTCCCATTGTAACATATATCAATTGTCAGGACATATTTAACCTTTCATTTAATCTTTCCACACCTCCAACCCCTTGTATCTCTGATCAGAGAAGATTTTCCAACAATAAAGATCCACATTCTTCCCAGTTGAACCCCCTTCTCTACCCCTCAACTTCCCATATGTCTACCTAGCTCACCTCTCCTTCCCTTCCCTGGTGTCCCCCATCTAGTGCCCCCTCTTTATCCCACCACTACCAACCCAAATGACCCACTTCATCCCACCCCTACCAGCCCATCTAGTTTCCCATCATCCTCATGAAGCACATTGTCCCTGACTGCAAGGCCGCCAGCCCTATCATATATTATGGGTGTGTTATTTTGGCACCAAACAGCAACTTCATCCATTTCCCATTTGCACCCCAGCTTTAAATAATTTCTTGTCTGTTTTTATTTTAAATTCATTTAGCTCAGATTCCCACAGGGCAAAAGCCACTAATATCACCTGTGCATAAAACCTGGAGATTCATACCCTGCCCAGTTTCATTAGAAATTCCCTAGCTTTGTTTATCTCTGAAAAAACCTGAATTCTGCCCTCCTTCAAAATTTCTAACCTTGCCCCTTGAACCAGGTGAACTTATATGCCTTTAGCTTTGAATTCACTTAGCAGTTGTTTAAATTCCAAGTGCCGGTGGGAAGTCTTGATGGGCATATCAGGGTAAATTTGAAAGTAAAAGTCTAAATCCACATTTATAACTTAAGCTGAATAGCCACCTATGAGCCTTGCGCACTTATCATATAATCTTGGAAGTGTACTGGTATTGTCCGAGGCCTTTTCCTATCTCTGAGTGGCTTTATGGGATGCATTCAATGCGCTCTAGCAGTTGACAAGTCTGAAGCTGTTTTTTTTAGAAAATGAGTCATTTTTAGGTTTGAGACCACCTCTACCATTTCTCAGTCCACTTTCCAGTTCTCGGGTACTCCTACTAAATGTAGGTTAGACCTACAACAACAATTGTGGAGATCCCATAGCTTCCCATTTACGCTCTTCATTACACTCTGTATTGTTTGGATCCATTTAGTCTAGTTGGAGACCAAGTCCTCAAGGTCTGATACCGTTTGTTCTACTGTTATTCGGCAGGTGCCTAGATCTTATATTCTGACTTCTGTTTCCTTTAGTCTAATTTCAATTTACTCACAAGGTTGGCTTGGGCTATTTCAGTAACCTGTAATTCTTTCAAAACCAGTAGGAGGAGGGTAAGGATTTTTTCCTGTCCTGGTCCCCCAAAAGGCATGCAAAGTTGCCCTATTGTCGAAGTATGAGAAAGATAAGGTGGAAATTGATGACTGCGCCAAAACCTCTAGGTCATTTGCCAGGTGAAGCCCTTGTATATTAGCCTGCTGAGCACTACCCCACTCTCTTTCTCTATAACATCCATCTGATATTTGCCACACCAAGATTGGGGGGGCTTCTCTCATTCTTCAGCATTTACCAATCGCTCTTCAGTTCTGAGACACACCTGTTTTGTCTTCTCTCCCTCGTACTCCTGAGTAGAGTAGGATTGTGGTACTCAATGTGGTGGACAGTCCTTACACACCTTTTTCCATAAAAAAATAATAATCAGTGCTCCCAAGAACTCTGCAACACCCTATCGGACTACTTCCAGAGCAAGTAAGTCACCATCTACAACATCAACCCCCAACCCACCAAAATCAACCTCAATATCCTAGACCCCCACACACACCAACCGAGCCATCACCTCCTGGATGCCAGACTGGAGCCCACCACCATCATGTCCTCCATCCACTTTGGGGCACCCAATGAACCCTGTCCCCACCACCTCTTAAACCTGGGACCGAAAGAAATGGCCACAGAACTCATCAACATCCTCAAAACCTCCATCACCATGGCAACCTTCCCCAATGAATGGAAACAGCTAGAGGTCAGACCCTCCTGAAGAAGCCCTCTGCTGAACCCAGCAAACTCAACAATTACTGCCTGATCTTTCTGCCCCCTTACCTCGCCAAAGTCCTGGAGAAGGCCATCATCATCCATCTCACAGAGTACCTGGAAAAGAACAACTTGTTCGATGCCTCCCAATCAACCACAGCACGCATACAGCCTTGATAGCAGTCACAGACGACAGCAGATCCCTCCTCAACCACAGGGAGATGGCAGCCTTGATCCTCCCCACCTATCAGCAGCATTTGACACTGTATCCCACCACATCCTCATCAACAGGCTCAACAGCACTGACATCCATGACAATGCCCTCAAATGGATAGCCTCCTTTCTCGCAGGAAGAACACAAAGGGACCACCCGCCACCCTTTACCTCAAAACTTTAAAATATCATCTGCGGTGTACCTCAAGGATCCTCCCTCAGCCCAACACTATTTAACACCTCCCTGACCCTGCTTAGGGACATGGTCAGATCTCACGGACTCTGCAACATATCCTTCAAGGACAACACACAACTCATGTTATCGCTCATCGAAGAACCCTCCGCCACCAGAACAAACTTCCACAATGTGATGGCCAGTGTCGCCGACTGGTGGAGAACCAAATCCCTCAAGCTAAACTCTGACAAAGTGTTAATCTTCAGGAAAAACACCTACAGATAGGACAACAGCCGGTTGTTATCTGAGTTAGGCCTTACACCCACCCCGACAGATCATGCTTGCAACCTCGGCTTCATTCTGGATGGTGAACGTACCATAAACGCCAAATCAACACAGTCTCCACATCCTGCTTCCATTCCCTCTGCATGCTCTGTAACATCTTCTGATGGATCTCCACTGACACGAGGAGGACCATCACCAAGGCCCTCATCACAAGCCGACTCAACTAAGTCAATGCATTCTATACCGGCATCTCCACCCAACTTCTCAAAAGACTCCAGGTCATACAGAATGCCACCCCCAGACTCATCCTAGACCTCCCCTAATGGTCCCACATCACCCCACACCTCAGGAACCTCCGCTGGCTCCCCATCCACAAGAGATGCCAGTTCAAGATCCTCATGCATGCCTACAAAGCCTTGCACAAAAAGGGACCTACTTACATTAACCAAAGTGTGAACCTCTACATACTCCCAAGACACCTGGGCTATGCCTCCCTGGCCCCGGCATCTGCTGAAGCCACTGTGGAGGCTGCTCCTTCTCCAATACTGCCCCCAAGGCCTGGAATGACCTGCCCCTCTACCTATGTACTGCACCTTCCCTGATCTACTTCAGGAAGAAGCTCAAAACCAAGTTGTTTGACTGAGTCCCTGCATCATCAGCTCTCGGATACCCTCAGGGTGATAGTATTCACTCTACAAATACTGACTTGATTGATTGTTTGATTGATTGGAACCTACTCTGAGAGGCTCCCAGACTGACTCTACAATTCTCCATAGAGGAAGGAGGTGAGAGATAACTATTGATGTCATAGATAGCTACTATCCCAACTGTGAATCTGCAGCATCGGGAAATCCTTCTTCTCTGGTGTCTGAGAGTTTATTCCTTCATTTCGAATGTCCACAGCAGGAGGCTGCAAGGTTTCTGATGGCATTTGCGCTTGTTGTTGAGTACTGGCCTCCCCTTTTGGAGCTGCCTTCTTTACTTCCCTCCCCTCAGCTAGAACTCTAGCACCAACCTGATATTACTTCATCTCACCTCAGATGGTGACTCGGAGCCAGGGCAAAAGTCAGCCACTGAGAACCTAGTGGTTAATTTATCCACTAGACCTCTTTCTTCAGATGAAAACAAGGTCCTGAACAGGTGCTTAGGTTTTGTACCTACTCCTAACAAAGCTTTCTTCAGACTAAATTGTGAACTCAGTTACACTTCTTTTTTAAAGATAAACCAGTTGACCCTCAAAAGGAGGACTCTGGACTGAAAAAACCATCATCCTTTGTCCCTCCATCTCAAGCTATGCCATGTGAGGTGCTGGCTTTTGAGAATGCAGTAATGTCTGATCTGAATCAATTGCAACATAGACATTCCTTCATCAACATTCCTACTAGAGGAATGCTTTGAAAGTCTTAGCAGCTGACCAGTCTATTGTGATAAAGCCCACAGATAAGGGTGGGGCCATTGTCATAATGAATTGTAATGACTACAGACAGGAGTCTCTTAAACGATTCCACTTACTATGCCCCTATCTTACGAGATCCCACTGAAAGACTACAGATTCAGATACGAAGGATGATCGAGGAAGCTCGCAGTAACCCATGGATTTCCCAAAAGGAGGCTAAGTTTCTGGATACTGCCCATCCATGGACTCCATATTTTTATTGCCTCCCTAAGGTACATAAGGGGAGGGTGCCTCCACCTGGATGCCCCATAGTCTCAGGTATTGGTTCTGTTTTAGAGCCCTTGTCCATTTTTTGCAATCACTTCTTGCAACCCCTGGTTAGGGAATCCACCACCTACCTGCAAGACACTAAGGATGTCCTAAACCTGACTGAATCGATCATGTCTACTGTGGAAGTACATGCCTTCATCACACTTGATGTGGAAGCCTTATATACCAACATACCCCAGGAGTCTACACTGCAAGTAGTTGAGAATGCCCTTTTGGAGGGGACATGAGAGTCTTCTACTCCAGTGCATTTTATTAAGCAATGTGCTACTGTGGCCATGACTGAAAACTTATTTCAATTCGAGGACCTTCTCTTCCACCAGCTACGGGGTACCTCGATGGGTAGTACTTTTGCTCCCAATCTGGCTTGTCTATACATGTACGATTTCGAAAAATGATACATACTTCCCACCTCCAATCCTTTCTGCGTTAACATCAAACTTTGGTGACGCTATATCGATGATATTCTGATTGCGTGGCAGGGTCTATCTTCAGATGTTGATTCCTTCATCGAGTGGGTTAATAGTCTTGACCCTTATTTGAAATTCACCTCTACTGTCTCCTTAACTCACATTCCTTTTTTGGATTTGATGATCAGTATTGATAAAGGCAAATTAGAAACATGCACTTATCATAGGACCACGGATCGCAATAGTTTGCTACTAGGAAAGTCATCATCCAAGAGCACTGCATGACAATTTACCGTATGGAAAGTTTTTACGGTTACAACGCAATTGTAGCAGCACTCAGCTGTTCGAGAACCAAGCGAGTGACCTGACAACTAAACTAGATGAGAGACACTATCCATGCCATGTTGTGAACACTGTCCGTAAAAGGGCCAGGAACAACAATAGGGACGCATTGTTGACCACCACCATGAGGGAACCTGATACCCGGCTGACATGTGTGTCTACTTTTACTCCACTGTTGAATAATATAAAGAAATTGATCAACAAGAGATGCCCAATCTTAGTGAGCAGAGGTGAATCCATTCCCAAACCCTTGTTTGCTTTTAAGAGAACCAGTAATATCAAAGATATGGTGGTGCATACTCGACCACCTACACATCGTGTGGATTTGAAACAGGTGACACTGTGGAATCTTCCCCCTATTTCAGGTCATTTCCCATGTGACAATTGTAATGTCTGCCGTCTGACTAGACGTCTGGATACTCTTGACCTGGAACCGATAGGGATGTGGCGACTTGTTAAACACACTAATTGTAATACCTGTAATTGTATTTATATGATTACTTGCCTGTGTGGCTTACGCTACATTGGTATGATCACTAGACCGGTCAAAATAAGAATTAACGAACACCGTAGTAATATCAGGTGTGGCCGAACCACCACTAAACTGAGTGTACATTTTTTAGAATTACAGCACAATACAGATGACATGTGGTGGGTAGTCTTGGACTTCCCTAAATATATCAGTAGTGATTCCAGGTCCCTTTTTGAGATTGAACAATGCTGGGTGTTTAAATTGGGGACACATACCCATGTGTTAAATGATGACATCCCATGGCTACATTTTGCTCATTAAGACTCTGCCTGTCCTGTGGCATTTATTCCCTTGTTGAGAGGCGAGTGACACCACTAGGGTGACCCATGTTTTAATTTCTTTGAAAATAATATTTTTTTCTACATCCTTTCCATCTACATTCCTTTACTCATGTTGGCTTGGTATGATAATATCCTAAATTATTCCCTAGATACATCCCTCTTGAGATTGGATGATTCACTATGTGTATAGTGATGATTCTGAGAGGCATGTTGGCAATATTTGGCTAATCACTGTCAGTATGAGGTTATTTCATGTGGGATCGGCATCTCTGTTTTATGATTGAAACCACGAAAATGGTGGAAACCCAGGGTCTTCTGTCCGAGGCGGTTCAGGAGTCCGTAGTTTGTGTTGTCGGTGGTATCGAGGAGGGAAGTTCCCTCCCGAGCCCGTTATCTGTTTTGGAAGCATTTTCCCCTATGACTTAGGGCAGCCAATCGGGTCTCGTTTCTTCTGATTGGCGTCCAGGTCGTGTCGGCTTTACCTTTCGAGCCGATCGCGTTCCTTTCACTAATGCAGGAACACTGCCTTGGGTAGGTCCTGCGCGGGGAATTGGCTGCATACATGTAAGTTACAGCATTTTCAACATGGATTTCATTAATAGTTTAACCCCTCGTCTACCGGGTTAGCTGGCAGCTCCAATGTGGGTTTCCTGCTCCTGAATGAGTTTTCTTTTCCGTTTTAATTAGTGGCTCATTGAATATGATTTAAGATATATCCACTTACCAGGCCTCTAATTCATTACAATTCAGAGGGATATGCCTGTTTAGACCCATTTCATGAACTGTGCATTGCAGTGTGGTGGGCTTTTTTAACTGGTCCACACCTGGATGTTTTTTCTTTCTTTTTTCTATTTCCCTGTTTCTAGCTATTTCAAGATGACTGGCTTTGAGTGCTCCTTACTGAGGTTGTTTTACTTATGATTTCATTACTGACTGGATTTGTGGGTTCTATTAGCATTATACCTCTTTAACAATGCTTGAACATCATTTTAGTGATTGCGCTTTTCCCCTGGCATGTGAATTCCTATGGAGCTGGATCCATAATGTGGGACGGTAAGCTAATACACTTTTGTTTCCCACGCTACCACTGAGCATGACAACACTGTTTGTTCACAGAGTGCCACCTCCTATTTGTGTGTGTCTAGAATGACATGACATGCATTGGATTTTAAATGTTTGTCCCACTTTTTCTGTTGTCTTTGAACAGGTCGACCCTTGCAGTAGACTAGCCTGATGTGCAGTTTATTTTAGTAAGTAACTGGAGTTTAATAGAATTGACAGTTTACAACATACTAAGGTCTATAGGTTGAGTTAATAGGAGAAGTGTTGAGTATTTTGGTCCTGATGAAGTGTCGCTGGATCCAGATGGACCCTTGAGACACAAAACATGTTGACCCTGTTGACAGGGGTATGAGGCAGTTTCCTTCCCCCTGTCTCCACTTTGATTGTGAGAGTGAATGAGCATTATCTCAATCCTCACTCTCCTGTCTTTCGTTTTTTACTATGGTCATTACCCTTCCTTGATCAATACATTTGTGGTGTTGCTTTAGGTTTTGAGCCAATATTATTCTTTTTCTGCTCTCGTATCCTTGAAGTGTCTGTAGGTGGGCATTGTCCTCAATACTTTCTACCACGGCACAGAGATATTGAGATAAGATCTCCAGCAAAGAGCCCCCTTAAAGAGGTGCCCGTCAGACATTGCAGCGCTGGTCTTATGAGGAGCACGCCCAATGATGAAGCATGACATCCGATAGGATGTGTGAGGGCATTTGCTTCTAGCAAAAGGGTTGCCCTGTGTCCTTCTCTTTTTCTTGGGAACAGTGTATTTATATTGATGAGGATTATATTTGGGAGGCTATACACTGGACCGTCCCTCACTTTGAGTATTACTTCATTTTATTCATGGAGGGCTTCTTGTTTGACATTCCTTCCCCTCACTCCATGCCAGCTGAGGATGATAGATATATTAGGCTACTTATACATCTTAGGTTAAATTATAACTGAGAAAGTCTTCCCAAAAACCATCACCACTGCCAGTCACTGGTTCCCCCTCTGATTGCCCATGTTGTTTTCACAAAAGGGAGAAACCCTCTCAATCACTTACTCATCTGAAGGGGGAGGGACAAAAAAAATGAATGGAGCAGGCACATGAATACATAAAAACTCATGCAGCTGTAATGTTCCCAGTAGAGTAAATGAGCCAAAAGAGCCAACTGGTTTCCTAGGGAAGTCTAAAACCACAATAGCCACTGGCATCAATTGGCCAAATATCTAATCAATTCAAAAAACGCTCTTAAACAATCAAGCTCAGGCTAATTCTCTTACTTGGTCTGTAACTGGCTCTGGAAAAGAAAACAGAGCTAGGGGACTCCTTTTGCATTGTTCACAGCTCTCACTGTGGACCGCTCTCACTAAGGTCACTCTCCCCATACTGCCAATATATTCTCTTTCCAGCCATGCCCTAGAGTAGCCACAGTCCC
Organism: Pleurodeles waltl; assembly: GCF_031143425.1. Taxonomy (NCBI): domain Eukaryota; kingdom Metazoa; phylum Chordata; class Amphibia; order Caudata; family Salamandridae; genus Pleurodeles; species Pleurodeles waltl. The sequence continues at coordinate 619,072,098 of NC_090437.1, read as the reverse complement.
AGCCAGCTTCAAGCTAGACCTGGGCAGGAAAACTCTGATCACTGAGTTTTCGGAATTCAGGCACTCCACCGCAAGTAGATTTTCTCCTGGAAAAGCGGCCAAATCTACTGAAACAGAGGATTTCGAATGGATTTTCTTCTCCAGTGAACCCTTCAAGTTGTTTTTTTAGTGTGAGAAGCCTTTTTTTTTTTTACTTTTTCTCTAACCGGAAGGAATTGCCCCAGAGACTCCAACTTCCTGTTTCTGTCCAGCAGGCTCCTCCCAGTGTTTTGTTCATCTCCTGGTCACTTTTCACTTGGATTTCAAGGTGGAAGAATCACTCTCTTTTTCTGCTGAATGCATGCCTCCTTGCTTGCAGATGTTTGACCACGGGGCTGGCGGCCAGTTTGTGCATACAACCATTGTGCATTTACCATAGGCTTTCATGTATTCTTTGTTCCCCTTGCCTCCTTGCTTGCTGTTGTTTTTTGACCATGTGACTGGCAGTCAGTTTGTGCAAGCAGCCATTGAGCATTTGCCATAGGCTGGCATGGATGGATATGATATCAGTTTAATAATATGCTTGAGGATCATTGTAGTAAATGTATGTTATGAATATGATTTTGAGGAACAGTGCTTATATGACATGCATTTATTTGCATTTTTTGTTTTGCGCCTTCTTGCCTCACAATAAGTTTCTTGTCATCCTCCGATACAAACATCAGCAATTATTTAATGCTTTTCATTTTAATTTAAAATTGTAATTTTATTTTTTTTATTTAAAATTGTATCTTTTATTTTCTTAATTTTAATTTTTTTAAACATTATTATTAGTTTTTTTTGCATTTTGCCTTAATCCATCCACCCTCCATAGGTGCACAACTGCGCAAAAGCATTCAGTTTTTTTTTAGATATAATTCCATTTCCTCCTGGACACCCTGGTGACAGTGCACTGCAGACACATCAGCATCATTTGTTTTTTTAATGCTTATTTATTCCATTTCTCCCGGACCACATTGCCAGCCATAGGCACACACTAACCTTTATTTTTTTAAAGAGTATTCCATTTACTCATGCACTTCCCTGACTGCCACAGGTATCTCCCTTATAATAGAAAGACATAAAGCAAAGACCTATATTTGTATGTTATGTTATCCTGATTGGAAAATTAATTTTATGGTATGGTGGTGTGGTTTGACTTTAAAGTAGTTGATTTATTATTACCTAAGTAACCAACCACACTAATATTGCCTTTGTCTTTACTAATTCAAACTGCAACAATTCCACATTTCACTAAATGTTTTTCTTGCTTGTTTGCTTTTAGGTGCATAAGAGAAGAAGAGACATTACCTGCAGTACTTCCAAACAGAAGGCCTGAACGGTGATGTCAGTCCTCCAATCTCTTCTGCTAGTACAGCTTAGTGCCACTGCCAACTGAGAGCTTCAAAATGGCCCCAAAGAAAGTTTCTCCCAAGAAAGTTGCCAGTGAGAAGAAGCAACTTTCCACCAGGCATGTGCTGACCACATCCTTTTTTTGAGAGATGTGTGCCAGCCGCTCTGGCCGCCAGGGAGGAACCTGGGAGCAGCACTCCTGCATCAACAACATCAACCCAACCTAAACCCAAGACCATGTCTGTCAGTGAGGCAGCCACTGCAATGATGGTAACACCAACAAGCAGTGACTTTGAATTAGATTTGTCCCTTTCGCAAAGTAGTACCCAATCGTTTCAGAAAACAGAGCAAAGTAGACAGCAGCCATAGCCAGCAATAGTAGATATTCCTGAAGTTGGAGCAGAACAAAACGTTGATCTTCCTGCTGAGGAAGAACCTCCTATTTTAGAAGCATTGACTCCTGGATCTCCAGCAAGGAGAAGGAAGGGTAATGCTCCACTATCTTCTCCAAGCACTACTTCTGATGATGACGGCACAGACATGGAGTAGACCCCATCAGAGTCTGATAGATGCCAGGAGAGGCAATGAAAAAGAAAAGTCCCTGAAAGTCTATTATGGAAGGGGATGATGAAGAGGATGAGGAAAACAAGTCAGTCATTGTAGAAGCTGGCACAGAGGAGTCTGACATTACTATTCAACCTGCTCCAAGGAATGTGACACAGGTAGAACTGCCAGCTCCCATATTTGTAAAGCCCAAGCTGAGACCTGCACTAACACCTAACTCAGCAGAAGTATGCACTGCAGAGAGGCAATCAATGATACACCCACCTACCCCCAGTACTTCTTCAGGCATATTCAGTGGCCCACAAAGAAAGTCTTCTCCCCAGTTTGGGACTTTTTAACCATTAGCAAACAGGAGGACAGCATTGCAACATGCTCTATTTGCCACACAAGTGTCCGTTTAGGTAAGCCTGGTTCACATCATGGTGCTGGAGGCCAAATGACCCATATGAAAAAACATTACACAATACGTTTGGAGAAGCAACTTAAAACAATTGCTGAACGTGGTAGTGAAGGTGAGGAGAGCCGGAAAACATCACTAATCATGATGGGAGGTGATAATGAGGAAGAAGAGAGTGACATCCACATACAAAGCAGCCCTTCTCCCCTACAGTGAGACTGAATCGCCTGTCTCAGCAATCTCACAATGGTACAAGAAGACTCAGAGCCAGATGGAGACATCACGGCATACAGTGACTGCCACACAACAGACATTGAGTCTACCATCACCTACTTCTCGAAAGTCACCTGTGTCACTGGTCCCAGATAAGAAGAAAATCCAGGCTACTATTACAGGCATGTTTAAGCAGGAGGGGCCCTACGGCAGCAACCACCCAAAGGCACGTTTATACAATGGGAAGCTGGAAAAAGTGTTAGCACTGGACCTCTTCTCTTTTTGTTTTATGGAATGAATGGGATTCTAAGAATTTGTAGCAGTCATCTCCCCAAAATGAAAGGTTCCAATTTGGACCTATTTTGCCAAAGTTGCTGTTCCAGCACTGCATCACAATCTGCTTCAATCGTTTGGACAAGCTTTGCAGCAAATTGTTGTCTACACTGTCCACCTGACAACAGACATGTGGACCAGTTGTCAGGTGACTGATTACATGTGCATCACTGCACACTGGATCTCTTTTGCAGGGGTAAAGCAATAGCTATCTATAGGTCTTGGCCCTGAGGAAAGTTTTAAGAGTGTTCAGCAGCATGCAACAGTAGCCATGTTTGCCATGGAGAAATCACATACAGCTGCAAACATCTTGGAGGAATTTAATAGAAAGGTGTCTCAATGGCTGCAACCCAGCGGTCCCTAAACTGGATTTGTTGCCAAGGAAACTGGCAGTAACATAGTCAAGGGCACAGGTGATCGTGACTATTTCAGGGTCCTGTGTTCAGCGAACTGCATCAACCTAGTTGCACAAGACTTTCTCAAAGAAGAAGGCATAGGGGGTCATTCCGACCCTGGCGGTACAAAACCGCCAGGGTCGCGGATGACGGAAGCACCGCCAACAGGCTGGCGGTGCATCCTGGGCCATTCTGACCGCAGCGGTAAAGCCGCGGTCAGAAAACCGGGTCCGGCGGTTTCCCGCCGGATTTCCCCCAGTTGCCCAAATCCGCCATGGCGGCGCTGCAAGCAGCGCCGCCATGGGGATTCTGACCCCCTTCCCTCCACCCTGTTTCTGGCGGTTTTTACCGCCAGGAACAGGATGGCGGGAACGGGTGTCCTGGGGCCCCTGGGGGCCCCTGCACTGCCCATGCCAATGCGGTTAGAATGAGGGCCATAGTCACCAACATATTGGCTACCTGCAGACAAACCTATACTCATTTCAGCCATTCTTTCAAAGCCCGGCAGCAGTTGTGGATTATTCAGTGTGCTAACAGCAAAATTATATCATCTTATGCAAATAGTACATTTGTACCACACTACTGGATCCGCAGTACAAACAATTCTGCCCACTTTCATTCCTTTTTCTAAAGGGGATGTTTCAAAATACAAAAGGGTGGATTGTTGAGCAAGTCAGAGACCTGGAAGAAGATCGGCTTGAACTTAGAGTCCCACTCCGGAGTTTTGGGGTGTCTCCTTCAACTTCCAGAGAAGCCAGTCTTGTCTCATAGCAGCCAATACCAGCAACAAGAACAGGAGCAACAACCACAACAGAAGAAGTGGACTCAACCTCTCCATTGGCTTGGTTTCAGGTGGCAGATCTTTAGTTCAATGCAGAGGCAAAGGCAAAAGAGGTCAAGCTAGTGGCAGCACCAATGGCCATTCAGAGGATGTTCCAAGAGTATCTAGATAACCCACAAAAGGTCTATGTGGGTCAAAGTCCATCGGTGTATTGGCTGGTTCAGTTGTTACAGTAAGATTGACCATGATCAAAATGAACCAACAATTCATACCACACGATTGCACCATTCCTGAAACAGCAGAGGAGGAAAAGGATGATTGGTCAGAATCAAGTGTGTTAGCTGACCAACATCTAGGTGAACCACCTGAGTTTGAGGGCAAACTCTACTTCCCGGACTGAGTATACTAGTGCCACAAAAGGACTTTTTAAATATTTCTTGTTGAACTTCTTTCTTTGCAAAACAAGTAGCTAGTGGTCCATTATGTTTGTGTTGGATTATGTTGCCCTGCCATGTTTTAGTCACATATAGGGCCAGATTGGAGTTAGACCAGTGTGCAGTGACGAAGCCTCCACAATTCCTTCAAGACATTGGAGACAATGCCTGCCTCTCTCGCATACCTATCCTTTTTGTTTTGCATCACTTGGCAGGGCTTCCCCAGAGGAACATTGTTTTACAACATCCCATGATGCTAGCAGGCCAACCAATCATCATGGGGAGTTCTTAAATTGTGAAGGCCCTCTACCCATGCACACTCAGAGATGGGTTATGAATAAAATAATTATGGGGAACACAATGTCATTGATATTATAATTCCAGAAATAATTACCTTCTTTACCACCAATGAGTCATTTCAGTAGTGTGGGAGGTATTTAAATGCACCATTCGGGGGGTATTGATTTCCCTATGAGCACATAAAAAGAAAATAATGGAGTGAAGAAGTGGATGCCCTAAGGGAAGAAGTAGATGGAGCTCATGAATCATTAGGATCAGATAGTTTGAAAGTCACATAAGAGAGGTTGTATAATGCCAAGGAGAAAATTAGGGATTACTATCTCAAAAGGGAAGTAGTCAAAGCAAGGACGTTACAATAACAGGATTACAAGGAAGGGGAATATATAGGACACTTTTTTAGCCTGGCAGGCAAAAGAAAAGACTAATCAAAATTGAATCTCTAAAATCAGGGATCCCCAGGCTAACCAACATACTGAAAAGCCAGAAAACATTAAGGGCCATATGTACACTTTTTTTTGCCTCAAAAAGTTTAACGTCAGCTAACGCCATTTTTTAGCGCCGCTCAGGCATCAAATTTATACTTTGACGCACGGCGGCACAAACCACTGGTGTGAGATATTTTTTTTTACTGAAACCAATGCGTCATGTCATAAAGAAAAACTACGTTAATGCAGCGAAAATGACTTTGATCCGGTTTACGACATCGCAAACCGGATACGCGCCTTTTTTTGCCGCAATTGCGTCAAAAAGTGGCGCAAACACTGCAACATGTGCAAAGGAGAGCCAACATGGATCCCAGAAGCTTTGAGAGACCCCAGGAAGATGACAACTGACCAGGAACCAGCCAGGAGGACCCACACAGGACCCAGGAGAGGGAGAAGAAGAAAAGGAAGTGTCGGTTCAGTGCAGAGGAGCAGGAAATACTTGTGAAAGAGGTGACGGACCAACTTTTTGTCACCGCTAAATTGCCAATTGGTAGGAGAGAGGCAATTTGGCAACAAACTTATCGACAAGATAAACAGTGTGGCTGAAGTACAGAGAACAGTCATCGAGTGCAAGAAACGCTGGCATGACTGCAAGCGCAGGACCAAGGAAAAGATGGCCAGGAACAGGAAGGCAGCATTACAGACTGGAGGTGAGAGTCCAGCACCGCAGGAAGCCCTGGACAACATGGAGGAGATGGTGGCAGCCATCATCCCTGAGGAGATCGTCACAAGGATTCAAGGACAGGACAGCGCAGACTACCAGGAAACATCACAGATGCAGGGTAAGTCACATGGGGAACAAAAATGGCTATTTGTAAACTGTAAGCGGGGGGGACCTACCTACTACACAATGCATGTAAGTCATGATATTCAGGGAGTAGAATGGGCAAAAGGGCACGGCACGGGGGCATGGGCTGTTCAGAGGAAACCTGGGGCACAGTACTACACTACACCAACAACATTTGCATTGGGGTATGTTGCCATGCCAAGGATGATGGAAAGCTAAAGCCAGCCCAGGAGGGTAGGGTACAACTTAAAACTGGCCTGCTGTCACATGGCAGCTGGTATTGTCGCTACATGAACTAGGGCTCAATTAACAGTCTCAGGCCATATCTGCAAGTGGAATTTAACATTGACAACAGTTGCCACTACCACCTCTGCTCTGTGTGCAGGTCAAGTAGCTAATGGCAGTTATGTGCCCATGGATCAAACACACTCAAATTGGAGGGTTCAGGATGATGACGTTATCAATCCCCTGAAATCAATAAAAATGTGCTAACCCAGTCAAACGTGAATGTCCATAGTCACTACAAACATCAGCCATTGTCATAAACATTATGGGGTACACAGCAGTAATGTCATACCCATGCTGCATATGTCAGGGTCCATCTTGTTCCTGGGTCACAATAGCTGCAATGACACCATGCAACATCCCAACTGTTATACTGCTCAGACAACAGCATTGAGGGGGAGGACATATGTAACTGGCTAGTGAATTACACCCGCACAGTCAGAAGAGGAAATGGAACACTGCTAGGACCATCAGTGCAATCCAATGTAGCACACATTCCCCAACATCGACATTACATACTACCAATGCTGACATCTGTAGTGTGCCATGCCAATGCTATACATAGTATATGGTAGGTCTCAGCAACATATAACTGGATGTGAAATATCTGAGACTGGGGCAGTGCCACATTGTTAAGTGTGGTGCAAGTGCCATCAGAACACCCACAGCCAGTGCAAGGCCAGAACATGAGAATGGAAGTAGAAGGAGGGTTGAGTAGGACAATAAGATGGCAACATGCAATTTGGGCAGAACGTACACCTAGAGGACATGATGCTGACATTGCCCCAAATTGCCCACACTACATGTGACATGCAGGTGGGGCATAGACCTGGGAGACTGCTAATATTAATGACAGGAACAATGAACAGGGACCAATATCACAATGTGCAACTAATAGGAAGTCAGGCACGTCACATTACAAATGCCAAAACACAGACACACTAATTGTACTATATCTCATTGCAGAGGACGATGGCTCTCCTGGGGATATGCCTGTCCTGGACTTCCCTGATGACATGGATGATGAGCTGACAAACATCAGCCAGCAGACCCTCCAAGATGTCCTCGAACCCTCCAGACCTCACCTTCAGTCGCAAGGAGGAGCACAGATACAGCAGCCATCACAGAGGTCCCACCCACCACCCCAATAGTACGACCTGCCAGCTCCAACCCAGCTGAGGACTTTGATGACGCTGGCACCAGCTTTGAGAGGACTGTAGTTGGAGTACAGCCGGAGCTGGCCGAGGAGGTGCGGGTGGGGATGGAAAATATGGCAGCCAGCCTAGAGGGGGTGCGTTCGTGCATGATTTCAACTGCAGAACAGGCAGCAGCCATGTAAGGGTGAACATCAATCTCGCAAGAGCTTCAACAAAGTGTGAAGGAAATCAGCACAGCAGTAAGTGAGCTGACACAACACCTCCAACAACAAACCTTTCAATGCATGCACAAATGCATTATTGATCCCCTCAGGACCGACTTGGCTGCCTACCACAGTGATGTAGCTGCTATCCTTAAGAACCAGCAGCTCCTCCTTGCTGCAGTACAGCCCTTAATAGCCTCACAGTTAGCAGCTACCGGGATTTTTGACTCCACTTCTTCAAACACTGAAGTGTGTGTTGTCCCTTCAAACCCACCACCACCAAGGGCACAGGAGACGACACACACATCAGAAGATGAAGACGTGGAACAGATCAACTTTACCTGTAAGAGTACCCGATAACACAAGTCCCTGCCACATGGCCACTTATAACCAAGGTCCTGTGCTTTGTAACATGCCAGTCTTGCAACAGCTGCTCACAAGCACTGTTCTCCAGCCCACTGTTTACCTTGTCACTATGCCCTGTGATTGTCTCTCACTACCTCATTGGCAATTAATGTCCCTCTGCACTGTATGACACTTCACCCCAGCATGTCCAATGACATGTCCTTTTGCACTTGTGTAGGATCACAAAGAAAGGTGTCACACTAATGGACTCACAATCCTGGACTATGTCATATAGCACTACAGCACTTTAAAATAAATAGCACTTACACAACCACTTTGTCTCTGTGTAATGTGACACATCAAACGTGAGGGGGATTAGTGATGTTTGCCTCATGTCAATGCCCATAGAATGTCAATACAACTGGGCTGAACGAATGTGGGCTGATAACTATGCACTGTGGTCTGGATTGTACCATCATCTGCCCTTCCTGGGGGTTAATTCTGAGGTAAATAGAAACTATAAAGTGTAATGCTGTGTTGGACAGAATAAGTCTTCTTCAAGGGATGTCTAAGCAGAAAAATATTGTCTTCTAATTTTTCTTCCAGACAATCTTTACGTATGTGACATTTGACTCAAATTTTTCCTCACACACACCATACAGCAGGAATGGATGTGTATGAGTGTACGTACAAATAAGTAACCTGACTGTACAATGTAACAAATGATAGGTGTGAGTTATGTATACTATACTACATGAGATTATACCACTACTCACCTTATCAGGGTTCACATGAACATCAGTCTGCAGGCAGACGTAACACAGTGTCCTCAATACCAAATCTGGTCTCAAAGTATGTCAGATTGAAAACATATATCCAAACTGAACAACACATTGGGATCCATAGTAACCTTGAGTGGTGGGGGAAATGGATGGCAGATGCATAGAGAAGTAGCTTTGGTATAACTGCCAATGTGACAGCTCAATTGGGATTTGGATGCAGGATGGAACACAAATGCAAATACTAAATTGATACTGTTCAGCCAATGCAAGACCCTGATCCCCAAGCATATGACACATACTGTAAAGGAGTACCTAAATATTTATTTAACAGTAAAAAAGAGACTAAAACTAGGGGAAACACCTTAACTAACCTAACCTATCCTAACTACACATTACCCACAACTGGCCCTAACTACCCTAACCTAAACTTACTTATCACATTTAACTAACTTTTTTTATTTTTATTTTTTAATATATATATATTTTATAAAAATTAATACACAAAACCCCCAAGATCATCCCCCATCCACCCACCCACATAAAAAAAACATGTAAAAATATCATACCCCCACCCCGCAACCCACTACTACCTAACCTAACAACCTATTCTAACCTAACACTAAGCCCCCTAAACGCACTAATTAAAAGAACCAGGAAAGGGGAGGGAGGAGAGGGAATCATGGGTGAGGGTATCAGATTCACAAGTTCTCCCACCGCAGGGTCTTCTTAATGGCACACACCCTCTTATTTATTTGCGACACCTTCTGCTGCAGCCTGTCCAGTCTGCGCAACATCCGTTGCATGTCACGTTGCATAGCACGAAAATCACCAGTGTCAATGACTCCAGCAGCAGTGGTCTGAGTGCCAGTTGTTGAGGGTTGTCTAGCTGGTGGTGCCATGCTTGGAGGGGGAGGTGCAGGTGCCACTGTCAGTGGTCCTGGAGATGAGGAAGTCGATGGTCATGCAGTGGTGTCTGGCATCCTTGGTGCCACCTGGGTCGTAGTAGTGGTGCTGGTGGTGGCAGCTGTTGTGAACGCAGAAGGTCCCCCTTGGGCAAATGCCCTCCACACCCCTGAGGCTCTTTCATGGCGATAACGCCGTACCATGTGGCAGAACCCAGACTCCACATGCAGAATGTGGTGGTAACGCATCACCCGCCATTGAAAATTCACGGATCTGGCTGGCATCCATATTGGCTGCTGTTAAAAAAGATAAAGCCAAACATTAGGTACTTCATTGTGTGATATAGCTACTGATGAGAATCAGACAATACATCTAATGTAGCTGAAACAGGCCATATCACCATACAGATCACAGATTCTCCCTGAGGAAGTACATGCCAACACAGCCTACACATGGTCAGTGCTCTAAAAGATGTGGACAAACTTAAATGATCTAAGCATCATTGTTCAGCCATTAGTCACGTAACAAATGCTGCAAGTCGTCCACATGTGACAGGCCAACTAATCACTATATTCTGGATGACAATCAAGGGCCACAAGATCTGTGATTTGTAAATGGAATTACCAGGATGGTATGCAGTTGCTAATCAAGAGTGGGTATCCTAGGTTTGGACAAGTGATTTACAGATTTACATGTCTGTGTACTAAACTTGGATCATCACACCTAGGTACACATTTCATAACCCTAAGCCTGTGCCTCAGTGGGGATGGACAAGCAACACATATTTTCAAACATCAAGGACACCCAGGAATCTTTAGACAGCTGTACATGGGTTTAGGCAGTTCACCACAGGTAAGGAGGGTGTCCAACTAGGATAGACACAAACCTTGGACAATTCCATCCACATTTATGTTTGTAATTGAAGCCAATTGTCAACATCATTTGATACCACTAATACCTGTCCTAAAACAAGCAGATAGATGCAAGCACACATCTGGGCATGAGCTGCATGAACACCTATGACATTGTACTCAAGTACCACAACACGTAGCACAACATGTGGAGCTACATGCTGCTAGGAAGTCAAACATACAGGTGAACATGTTCATTAGTGAACAGGGAGGCTCAAGTCTGTGAGTAAGACTTTGGCATCCCTATTCTGTGAGACTCACGGTCTGACTTGCGGACTAAATCATGAATATGGCCCTCTGCTAAAAAAATAAATTACAGAAAATTTAACAACAAATGTCACCCTATTCACATAGCCATTCCTACAGGGCTGCACTACAATCCCAAAATATGACTATACGCTACTGATTGTCCAACTCAAATATTGAAAAAAAGTGAAACTCCAGTCAAGTTACATATCAGATCATGTGCCAGCACATCATACCTTGCTATGTGTCCAACACATAGGAGTCAATCACACAACAGCTGCAAAAACAACACAGCACAGAAATATCAACACTTACTGGATATGTCTGGGTCCGCAAATCGAGCCACTTCGCCAATTGTGTAAGGGGCAGGTCCAGCCTTAAAGCATGGAAGGGTGAAATGTGCTCAATGTCTGTGCACTGTACAACACTTTCAAATAAAATTACTGTGTGTGACATTATATCTGAAAGTCCAGCCTCTCAGTCATGATGATACTCCAACATACATAGCACTGCAAACATGTATAGACCCTTTTACTCCAGTGAGTGATACACACACATCTGCACACATGCAGTGGCACTAACTATCATGTGGTGACAAACATGTTCCATCAATTGGTTTCAGACTCATTTATGAAGTGTATTCCTTTCATCATTTGTAGTAATGAGAGACATGCAAAGCCACATTCCTGGAGCACTGCAATACCAGTCACTCAGGTATTGTGGCTTGTGCATCAAGGGACAATCAGTTACTGTGTGATGCTCATGTGGGTTGACTGACGGTCATGATTTATTATGCTTTCTATGGTCCCTTACATGTAGGGCCTGTGTCCTGTGTAGGTTACATATGCTACGTTAACAGTGTACCCTGAGCCACATATGCCCCCATGACACCATAATGGCAGGGTTCCTGTGCGTTACTTGGTGACAATTTTAGGCAAGACATGGATTGGCCATTTTAAATATTTTAATACAACAATGAAATATATGCCGACAGTGTATATTGTGGTCATTCATTACAGAATGCATGGGCACAGGTGTAGTCATTGCACCTGAAATGTGTCACTCATTGCCCTGTGTACCCATAGTGGTTTTTGGAAATCACAGTTAGCCACATTCATCATCTTACATTTGCCAAGTTGGGAGATGAGCGGGTATACAGCAAACTGACACTGTCACATTATTGAAACATGGTTTAGCAAATGTACCACTGTGTCACTCATGATGATGTAGGTTTCAATTTGTATGCACCTTTGGAATGGCAGCAGTCACAGGAATGCTGGTCTTCTGATCTTAGCATACACCCAAGTCTGTGATAGCCTCCATACTGGGAAGTTAGTTTTTGTACATATGCTGCACTAGATCAGCAGGGGTGTACCAAACGTAAACTAGCAAAGTATTAGGTAACTTTATATGTATGATGGAATTGGTCAGGGGTCCCTTGCACGACATCATGCACGTAATACATTGTGACCATACATTCCCCAACGTCAGGTATCCCCTGATGACCCCATAACTTATGAGAAGTGCATGGCTATAGAGTAACACAGATGGGAAATGCATTAGCTCTGTTCCAGCTATTGTGCCCAAGACCAATTTAAAACACATAGGTACAATGAACAGAGGGCCAGGGAAAGTTGTTATCCCTCAATTTCTATCATTTGCTTCATGTTATATGCTACAGCTATGGAAAGTAGCACCAAACATTTAGATATGAACCTGTGTGCATTAATTTGGCATCCATTTCTAATTTAATTGTGGCACAACCAAGTCAAACTATCAGCCTAAGATATTACCAGAGGTTAGAAAGAAATTGGTACGTATGGGCCAGAATACAGTTCAGACATGTATTCTAAATAATTGGGGAACACATTAATTTCTTGAATTAGCTTGTGAAAAACATGTCTTTCCTGGTACACTCACAGACGATGGATAAAACATATGTTTGAGCCGCATTAGCATCATCTATTGATGTGAAGGCAGCACTAGTTTACAAGATCCAGTTGTGTTTTGTAAGTTAGTACAGCTGTTGCGTCAACAAATTATGGTAATGGGTAGCAATTATTGTATAACTCAGGGCCACTGTATGTTTCACTTCCATTCCACATGTCCAAATAGATGCCTGCAGCATATCAACAAATCTGCTACTGTCACTACAGAGCATTTAAATGTGCACATTACTCTGAATTGTACTCACCAACAGGGCTACCAATCACAATACCCAGGTGGTCCAGCAGGTCTTGCACTCTGGCAACAAGGTCAGCCCAGCGGTGCTTTAGTTGGTGGTTGTTGCGCGGTGTGTTGAAGATGCAACGCAGATGGTATAACACCTTTGACCACCGGAGCTCCCTCGCCTCTGTGTGATACCCCTGTATCACCCTGCCATCTGCTTCGATCATCAAGGGGAGGAAGTGGCACACCAGCCAAATGAATGCCCCCGGCTCCTCCTCACCCATTCTCCCCAGAAGTGGCCTACCCAACATGACAGAAATAATAGGACAAATAAAGGGCACAGAGGATAATAAAGTGAAAGGAGGGAGGAAAATGAAAAAAAAGTAACCCTAAAACAGCCCAACTATCCCCAAACTAACAATACCCACAACAGACTCCCAACAGTACAAAGACAAAATTAGACACCAAATATGACAAATAAACACTTACAATGAACAACTGAGATAATTACAAATAAAACAGATGACAAATAGGATGGCACACAGGAGACAAAAGCACAATTGGGACAGACAAAACTCTAAGAACAGCCACACAGTCTAGAAAAATCACAGACTGCAAAGTGATAGTGAAAGTACACCCACTGTACCAATTCTGTAAACAGGATATCCTATTACATCACTTCCTGCCTCAAATGCAGTGTGTTTTTATTATGATGCGTCAAAATATTATGACGCTTACAGTCTGTGAGTCTTTTTTTTTTTACGCAAATGCTTAAAAATTACCCTGCATCCATAGTTCAAAATATTTAGCATTGGTAGCCAATTTCATGGGGTACAGTGTAGGAATTACCGCTCGGGCCAATGGATGTATCATGGCTGTGAGTGTCTTTTTTTTACCATGATCCTCTAGTTGTTGTACCGGATTAGCACTCTTCACTGACGCAATAGATACCTAAACCTTTGGAATACAATTAGTATGACTCAGTTTGAGCAGGTTGTGCGTCAACAGAGGATAGCAAGGATACACAACTTAATACATTAACTCATTGCCTGTGTGTCAATGTCTGTGAATTGGCTATTTCAATTTTAGTTGGGCCTCTGTGTAAACATCACAAGACGTGTTTTTATAAATGTGCTTGCATGCATGTGTTGTAAATGTGGATAACCATCAGATGCTATTCAGTGTGGGAATGAGTCAGGAAATGTGTTTGTCATACACGTAGCAACTAATGCTGTGTGTACTTCCCTAACTTTTGGGACAAAAGCCTCTTCCATGACAAACTATGCACAGGATAGATAGAGGACGGTTGATAATGGCAATGTTACAAGACTAAGCCATCACATGTACTGGAATGTTGGATACCACTTCCTGATCACTTGTTTGTTTACTACCCATGCTATGTATGTACACTGTTTGTGACAGAAACCAATCCAAAAATGTAATGTCACTCCACAGTTTGAGTCATATAAATGACCTATGTTTCCCTTGTGGCAGTGGAGGACCAGCAGACCAAGCAACATGTGTTTACATATTTCCAGTGGTTAATTGCACAAAGGTGTCCAGTTCAAGTGTGTGGCCACATGTACCCTGTGTCATTATTGGGCTCCATGTTGTTACAGTTACTTGCAGGTCTACTCATGAGTCTGTGGAGCCATTCCCTGCATTAACAAAGTATCCTTCAAAGCAGAATTGAACGAAAGCCAAAGAGGAATCCAAAACACACATGGGGATAGTCCAGCTATGGCACTGCAGAAGTTTTATGAGACTGACAACAGGGCAACCTTGGTGTGCTCACAAAGTTAATGGATCAGTAATTTAAAACCGGCAGGTTTAATCACAACATTTGTACACAGGGTGGCCTCTAAAATTCCCACTGCAACCGGGAACATCAGTGCCTCTGAGCTGATTAATCTCACACAGCTAGTCACCATGCAAGCACCATCATTGGGTTGCAGCCAATGCAAATCTGTGTGTGGACCGTCAGGGCACAAACATGTTTTGTCCGTTCATGCACATGAGCAAACATTGTTTGTTGTGCTGGAGGCACCATACCCAATCCATGCATACCGCCATGGTACACTGTCACTGTTTGTCACTCATGCATACATGAAACCCAGACAAGGGATAGGGCCAGGATTAGGCTATTTGAAGACATGTCCCAGACCATGATACGATAAGTAAACTGATTACGCTATACAATCTATTTGAGGATTCATCGTAGACCTACCAGACACAACATCCTAGGAGGAAAGTGAGGGCATGGAAAGCAACTATGAGACAAATGTTGCCACAGGGGACCTTTATGGTAACACAAAGACAGGAACCAATCAGGCTAACAGGATGGAGGCTCTGTCAGGAACTAACATGAACAAGGCAAATACACAGTGAGCAGACTGTGACTGGGAAAAGCTGGAAAAACACTGTGGAAAATGAAACCTGTATTTGTGCTGTGGGCTGCAACGTTACACAATCACCCAAAGCCTGTGTTGCACAAGTGATTTATACGGCAATGCACAACAAGGATATACATAAAATGGCAGCTTCTAAGCCGTTCCAGGCAGCAGCAAGGGCAGTGCAGGTTCAAATGGCTGGTCTGCATGGATGTGCTCACAGATGTGAACAGCTTCAGTCTCTCACAAGTCCTGTAGGTGAGAATCAAGTTCAAAGGGCCAACAGTACCTTTCACATGGGAAGTAATGGACAGGTGATTACAGGTACTGTAGACTACCAGGCAGTGCATTGTCGGACCTGAAGTCCATGCAAACAGATGAACTATGTCTATGGCACGCCATACTGAAGAGGGAAGCACACTGGAGTCAGAATGTGAGTCTGGGTGTGTGTAGATGAAGGATTATCAGGGTACAAATAGTCCAGTTACAGGGTCCCCTAGAGAAGGGTGGGGAGAGACTGAAAACATGGCAGTGGCAGGACTTATAACCTGGGATGGCATGTGCAGGGCATGTCTTGTGAGCAATGCTTGTCATTAATGGGGGACTCGTGCTATCCATTTGCAGCTTACATGGACTTCTTGTCACACATACTCCTTGCAAAGATAGCTGATGTCACACTTACTGCTGTCAAGGGTCTGGTCATACATTCCTGTTACCAATGCAAGAGCACATCCACTGCCTCGTGTATGAAGCAGTTTTTTACCTTATGATTGATGGTGTCTTAGTTGTGTGCCATATGCTGCAATGAACCATGTTGCTAACATGGATGTGTGCCATCGCTGTGGTCCTCTGATATTTCCCCTCAACTGTGAAATGGACAGGATATATGTCATTTACACTGTGTGTATAGCTGGGTGTACATTCATACCCATCAAATGTGATGTGCCTTTTTCAGTATCCTAATCTGTATATCTGTAATGCTCCATGAAGCTAAACTCTGATTATGAATCCTAGGGATCATGTGATGCATAAATGATTACCCAAACCATGATTTAGTGATTAGATTGGATGCTTAATGACATATGGTAAGACAGTGGTGATGGTGAGTAGAGTTAAAGGAAGTTTTGTACAATGTGTTGTCTCCGACGCAATCCTGCAGCAGTGTTTGGATGGTCCCCCTCATGTTGATGGACACCATCCTCCTCTTCCTCCTCTTCAGGCATTTGTGGGTCTGGTTCATAGAGGGGAACGTTTCTTCTTACACAAATGTTGTGCAGGATGGCACAGGTCAAAATGATCTTGCAGACCATATCAGGTGAGTATAGGAGGCTGCCTCCGGTGATGTCGAGGCACCTGAATCTTGACTTCAGGATGCCAAAGGTCCTCTCTACTATGATGCGTGTCCTCCGATGTGCCTCATTATAGGCACGCTCTGATGCTGTGCTTGGGTTTGCAAATGGGGTCATGATCCATGGCTGGATCCCATACCCTTGGTCAGCTGAAAGTGAAAATGAGTGAAAAAGTTTGATGGAGCTTGTACCATGATTATCACTTTGCATGGCAGTTGTTCTCTTGTGTTGTCTGTGACTCATCTGTGTTTGTGTTATTGTCGTGGAATCCTAGGCTTCTAGGATGTACCATCAGCATTGGCATGTTTCATTATCTGAACTGGTGTTTGGCTGATTGACCGGATGTCAGCGGTATTTTTGTAGACTTGCAGTACATTGTGTACTCCCATGCATTATGTCATGTGAAAGAGGTGTCCATGTGTCTTAACTGGGGGTGACATGATACTTCCATACACAGAATCAATTCCACAGTGGTGGTAACACGGTTTCATCAATATGGCCTGGACATCCCATCCAATTTAACATATGCAATAGAATTTGTTAAACATCAGTGAGGCCCTTTGATTTGGCTAGGTGAAAATTTACAACACATCTCTATAAGTTGGCAGCACTGACGTCTTGATAATTGACAATGCACAAATATCCCATGTGTGACAAGTTCTATGCAGACCTATTTATCTGCCTTCACAGAGTTGACTCATGTTCAAATGTGTACCTACACTACTGAACCTGGTCCAGTTAAGCTGGCTAACTTGGTTGTGGGGTTGAAGGTTTAAGTGTCAGAAGGTCCATATGCCTGTACATTTGTTGTGTATATGTGTAATTGTCTCAAACCGTATGTGTAGGAATGTGCACTTTGCAATATTGTCACATCAATATGTGTTCTTAGCACAGTCCACTTGCTTATTGGTAGTGGGCAATGTCAGACCAAGAGTGATGTGAGATGTTGGAACAACCTCAATGATTTTATGCCCCATTCATTGGAGTCATCATGATCATGCTATGTGTGTCATGGTGTTAGACCTGCAGCGACACACATTGCATACCCCTTACATAGTACATATTGTTTGGAAGGGTGTGTGATTGAGTGTTATTGATGTGATATTGTAAGATTAATCTTCCAAGTTGTACTGGCAGTTAAGGGCATGTCATTGTCACTGTGTGGTTTTAAATTGTTCCCTTGTGTATGTGGACTGGCATCTGTTGTTCTTTGCATCTGTCATTTTTCCATGAATGTGTATCCCATTGGGTCAGGATATCAAACATGACTAGCAGTGTCACAACCTCAGTGTCCTCCTGGCCATGTGTCAATGTAGTGGTGTTGTGTGTCCTACAGGGTTGCTGTGCTGTGTGTATATAACTGGGTTTCTGCACTTACCAACAAGTAGGCCATTTCCATATCATCCATCCTGGAAGTGTTGATTGATGGTGCAGTGGCGGAAGATGAATGAATCATGTACACTCCTAGGATACTTTGCCACGATGTTGGTGATGAAACCCCGGTGATCGACAATGGCCTGCACATTGATGGAGTGTGTGTGCTTACTGTTGCGGTATAGGTGCTCAGTTACAGCAGGTGGCACAATCCGTACATGTGTGCAGTCAATGGCACCAAGCATGTGTGGGAAGCCGTTGATTTGGTAGAAGTCCTGTTTGTGTCACAGTGTCCTTTCCTCGGGATCTGCACGTCGCTGAACAAAAGGCCCACCTTCCAGCGTCACCAACTCAGAAAGCTATTATAGCACAGAGTTATGATGAAGCCAGTCGGGGGGAAGGGAATTAGGGTAGGGAACATCAGGGAGTGAGATCTGAAAAGTAAAGGTTAGAACAGATATGCATTTACTCATTCATAAAAATGTAACTCATCAATAGACTCATGACTAAATGCGTCTCCGAGATATCAGATGGAGACCCCTTTTGAAATGAGGGCAAAGCCCCTTCTTTGAAACATGGAACAAGAGTAAACTAAGACCTCAGAATCAAGAGACTATGATTATCCTCAGAATATCAATCCTGTAACATCTATGTATGCACAAAATAAACCTTTGATCATGATTTAGAAAATCTCAAAGAATTAAATAGGCTTTTCACATCTTAAGCTTTTCAAACAACAATGAAAACTATGATTTGCTTATCTCTAGAAATACTTTCACATTCATAACAATAAATGCCAAACAGTTTCTACTACTTGAACTTGAAGAGCTTTACTTAATAATACCAGGAAGCACTTTTACTCAAGTGGCCTGAATCACTTTGATTGTTGTGCCAAGAACCTTTTACTCCTGTGAATCGAAGCGCTGTGATTGTCATGCCAAGAGCGCTTTAAACCTGTGGACTGAAGCGCTTGAATTGCCTTGCCAAGAGCACTTTACATCTGTGAACTGATGCGCTTGAATTATGGTGCCAAGAGCGCTTTACATCTGTGACCTGAAGCGCTTGAATTGCCGTGCTAAGAGCGCTTTGCATCTGTGAACTGAAGCGTGCCAAGAGTGCTTTTCCTCTGTGAACTGAAGCGCTTGAATTGCCGTGCCAAGAGCGATTTGCCTCTGTGAACTGAAGCGCTTGAATTACTGTGCCAAGAGCTTTACATATGTGAACTGAAGCGCTTGAATTGCCGTTCCTAGAGCGCTTTACATCTGTGAACGAAAGCATTTGAATTGCTGTGCCTAGAGCGCTTTACATCTGTGAACTGAAACGCCTTTGCTCATTGTGCTAAGGGGCTCTTTACCTTTGGAAATAACGATTTCCTCCAAAATTGGATTCAACAAGGCCTTACCACTACGAGTATGACCTACTCGTTTTTATAAGCACCATGGAAACAATAATGCTTCGGTTGGATGCCACTCTGCCATTCAGGAACTCTACTCTTCTTCAGAGAAATCCCCATGAGGTCTGGATGCATCGAAGTCTTCAAAATAGTGAGCAACGTGCTTGGGTGTGGCTGGGCTTGATAGGCCTGCCACACCCCAAGATGGCTGCTGCCTTTAAAAACATGGGAATTGTAGTACCTTTATGGAATAGCAATGATAACTGAATCATGTCCACCAATGTCCTGAACCTGCAGCTCAATGAGCTTTGCCACAGGGCAGACGATGCTGATGGCCACCTTTGGAGCAAGAGGGGATGACAAGTGGTGCGCAGAAGGCGCCGCAGAGCTGCGCAGTGGAGTTTTGGGCGAGACATTGACCGTGTATGGCCGTATTCCTGACAGTTTGATCTCCTGCTGCTTCTGCTGTGTATTGGGGAAGCTGATGTTGCAGGGTGTGAGGGAGATGATGGCATCCAATACCTTGGGTAGGAAGGCAGAGAATGAGGGCTGTGAGATCCCGGCAACCAGAGCACCAGTGGTTTGAAACGAGCCACTTGCCAACATGTGGAGGACAGCTAGCAGCTTGGTCTCTGGTGGAATGATGTGGGGTGTCTGCAAGTTGGGTGCCAATTGTGGCTCAATGTGGCGCAGCAGATGCTGAATGGCTTGCCAGTTGAGTCTGTACCTCTGGATGATGTCATGTTCCATGAGGCCCAGAAGGGTTGTCCTGGTACGGAATATCCTCTCCTGCCTTCTGTGTTGTCTTTGGGGTCCCTGCTGGTGTGGTAGAAGCGGCTGGTGTTGGTCCTGTGTTCTGCATCTTCATGCATGCTGGATGAATGGCACCTCCATGTCTTCCTTTTGGAGCTCTGATGTTGCTTCTGTGTGTTTCCCTTAAGTACTGGTGTGTTTGCCCCATTTTAACGCCTGCCATCACCCAGGTGTTATTTTTTTATGCAAATCGGGCTGTGCACCATTTTCTGCCTCCGCCTCCCAGCCGTGCGGGATTTCTGCACGGTAGGATAAAATATGGTGCACGGGTGTTTAAGTCATTTTTTGGACAGGAACGCCTACCTTGCATGTCATTAACGCAAGGCGGTTTCACGCATTCAGAAAATGACGCACACAGCGGAATTTTGGCATTCGCAGGCTCGGCATCAAAGTATAAATACGGTGTAAGATTTACGCCAAATTTGCGTCAATTTTTTTATGCAAATTCGGCACAGGCAGAGTATGAATATGCCCCTTAATATGTCTACCTTGACAATTATTTGAGATTGTATGAGGATGCATAATCAGGAAGTCACTCACTGGTACAGCAGGTGGCAGATTTCTGATACAACTGCCTCCTATGATGAAGGAAGCGGTCTCTATTTTATTAAGATCATAACAGAGGAGGAAGTGGAAGACACCATTGAGTGTCTCCCTAATGCGAAAGCCTTAGGAGAAGACGGGGGTGAGCCTCAGATTTTACATGACCTTTGCTTCAACTCTTAGATCCTCCCCAGCCCTCATTTTTAACCATTTGCTAGAGGGAGGGCAAGTTGGGGATTCCTCCCACAGAGGAGTCTTGATGAATTTCTTGAAACCAGGCAAATTTGCAACAGATTCAGGATCTGATAGACTGATCACCTTATTAAACTATGATTATAAGATTTATACAAAACGTTTAGCTAATAAGTCTGAGAAGGTTGCTCCTTTTCTTATAGCCAAATATAAGAATGGTTTCATAAGTGGGTAAAACCTCTATGCCAACACACACTTCATGAATACATTTATTGACATGGTTACGGCGGATGCTATTCCTGCTGTGATCTTGCTGATAGACTCCGAGAAGGCACTTGACCTTGTAGACTGGAGGAATTTATTCAAGATTTTAAATACATGTTAGCTTCCTTTTCAGTTTGCAAGATCTATTCAGCTACTTTATCACAAAGCCTTGACACCGCTAGTCATTAATAATTCTCCTGTAGGTCAAATTGGTTTGAGATGTGGCACACTGCAAGGAGGTCCCCTTTTCCCCTTGCTGTTTGCCCTTTTTATTGAACCGATGACAATAGACATCTGCTCCAGCCCAGTGATAGTGCCTCCCTTGCCTTTCATATCATAAATAAATTAAGTTATGTGCAGATGATCTGGCTCTTTGACTAGCTCCATCTTCGGACAACTTTAAGAATGCTTTACAAGCAATAACAATGTTTACAAGTGTTGGGGGTGCTACAAAATCAATGTAGGGAAAGAAGTGTCTCCTTTTTAACACCTCTGTAGAGGTGCTGTCCCCCCCGTTGAAGGAAAATTATAGATCAGGCCCAAAAAGGTATTTGGAGGTTTATTATTCATAGGAACCAATGGAAATGTTTAGGAATAATGCCAATGATGGCTAAAACTATTAAGACATTGGAAGTTTGGAAGGACCTGTCCATATTGATTTTGGGTCACATTGCATTAATTAAAATGACACTTGTACCATTATTTTTGCTTCTTTCTCTTTCAATACCTTATAAATTGGATGCCTTTTTTTTTAAAGATGAGAGGAAGAAATCTCATCTTTTAAATGGTGCCAGAAGCGCCCTTGGGTTAGACTCGGGGTTTTGCAAATGCTTAAGTTTGAGGGTGGCTTTGGACTTCCAGATTTTCAAAGATATTGTTTGGCCTCATTATTCTGCAGCTTAGTCGATTATCAACTCAGATCTTCGTGTTTGCTAACTGTACCATTGATGTTGCAGAGATTGGTGATCAGTGATACAGCTAACGCGTCCCTTTATGATAATTTATTACACATCAGGACTCGTTATTGGGCCAATGAATCTTTTGACCCAGTTGAGAGACACCTAAGGACGAGATAGCTAATCAATATGTCAATCAATACGTCAAAAATGTCATCAATGTTTATTACAACAATGCATTTCACTTTAGTCAGAGACATTAATTAATTCAAGACACCACCATGACCTGGCAGTCATGAATAACCACACCAGTTTAGTAGAATTTTATGAGTTTTATTCCCTATTAATTACAATTCTAAGAGCAAATGTGTTAATCTCAAAACCAAGAAGCAAAATAGCATAGTCACAATATGGCAACTCTGATAAGATTTCATCAAGGCAAGGATCACAAACATCAAAACATAACACAGCGTGAACATAGATCAACTTTAGCAGAGTGTCATTAACGCGTCGGTTCAACAAAGCATAGATTTAGTCGTTTGTCTATTTGCGTCAGTTTTAGTGAATACCTGGCCTAACCACTGATTAGCATTGGCATGTTGGGCTTCATGCAAAACAATTTAGAACATCAATTTGGAAAACATCTAACTATGGTCTCTGTCAAAAGTAAGCAGTTGGTACCTAGAAAGGAAAAGCGAACAGACAAATCACAATTTCATTGTCATAGTTACCCTCCAAGGTTTAGGTCAGCACTCAGGTTCAGTCTTCGTCTTCAGGACATCAGTCGATTCGCCATCAGTCAGAACTCAGCTCCGGGGCAAAAAGGGGCACTTCCCTCATAAGGAGGTAAAGTGTAAATGGGCAATCTAAGGAAGGGGATGGTTTTAATAAACCAATTAGTCACCAAAAAGAGTGACAGAGTTTCTGGATAAAATTAATAGCATTCCCTAACACCTCTCCCAGGCTCCCCGTGTCATGGGTTTTTATCCCTTTTTCATTGTACATTCCCCTAAAATCTAATTGGCTAAGGGGTTGCACCCCACTATCTCTACCGAATTAATTTCGAATTAGCTCATCAACTTTGTCACCCCACGATAGTTTACAGACAGTTTATTGGTCCACATGATTGACGTCTTCAGAGGTAGCACGTCCGGTATGATTTCATCCTTCTGTAATTCTTTGCACATCTTTTGGTCAGCAGCTCCATTGTCTTCACCGGTTTAAACGACCTTGTACATTATATTAGTCTACACTGTTGCATTTCGATTAAACATTTCTACAAGCAATATGAATTTCATGAGAACGGAACCATTATGGTTACATTCAGCTTCTAGTTTCAAGAAAACAAGAGGTCATGTCATTTTGCGAGTCAGCACACTGCACGTTAGAAAAACACATTTAATATGACAGCCAGGCAGCTAAGCTTCGGCTCATGCTAACTTAAGGCCTACAAGATTTATTTAGCATAACTTTAATATCATAATCATTAATAATTAGTGCAAACCATTCTTTAATTCAAATATTCATAGGCATTAGTCACTTTTGTTAATCCACGAATACATTGGCGGCCACTCCCCGTGGTCACCTTTCAAACGCATATTTCAGTAAAACAGGTTAATACAATTTCTATGTGGCATTATCACACATTAGTTCATAAACATTTCACGCAAATATAGATTTTATAAGCTACGCTCTCTCAGTCCCTCCTCTGATGATGTTCATCATCACACAAACCTTTCTCTTTTTGACCTTTCACTTTTAATTTTTCACTTTGCGCATAATGCGCATTTCAACGCCCTGTCCTTTGTGTGAACTCTCCCAAATTTCATTAAACATTTTCTCCCTTTCACTTTCCTTGTTTCTTCTATTCCTTTTTGGTCCAATTTCTTCTAATTTTCTCATTGATTTTGCATGCTCCCCATATACCCCAAAAACAAGCCAGGACAATTAATAGACCCCCTAATATTTTTGCAAGCACCCCATTCCAAATATTGGTAAACCAACTCCCTACTCTGGTAATTCCTTTTCCAACTTTCTCCCAAACTCCGGGTTCCTTCAAATCTTTCAAATCTGCACTATCTCTAGTTAGGTTAGTAAGCATACCTCTAATCTTTCTACTATTATCCGGAATAAACAAGCAACAATGACGCTCGTTGAGCATCTTACAGACTCCGCCGCTCTTTGCTAAAAGAATGTCTAAAGCAAGCCGATTTTGAAGAGTCATAGCTCTTTCCTCAGCAAGTTCAGTATCCATTAGGAGTATAGCCCCTGTGAAGTTTGTCAGCATGTTATCCACAATCGTAGACAACTTTCGAATCTTTATGGAGTTTAAAATAACCCCTACTGAAGGAATTATGGCTCCAAATAATATGTCATCAACGACAGCAGCCGCTGTCTCTCGTTTTTGTCTAGCATGTTGTAATTCAGACATTTTAGGTATTTGCTTTAAGTCATCAATCTGGTAAATCTTTGGGAAAACTTCCCCAAATAACATGTCCCATACCATCGCTTAGGGAGACGGTAATAAGTATTGAGTCCACAGATGTAATAGATCCCAGGGATCGCTGGATCCTGTCCATTTAACATGAATGTCCATTTACTCTGAAACAAAAACACATGCCTGCATTCACTTGTTCCCACAAATAAAGTGTCATGATCAGATTTCGGCCTATATATACAAAGCCTACCTATATGCAATGCATCTATAGCTAATTTTCCCTGTGTTTTATTGCGGTGTAAGCATAATCATTTGCATATGTGCGTTTCTCTAGCCCTTTTTCTAATCTTTCTTTCAGTGCTTTGCGTCTATCATCAGTGTGATCTAAGAAGCTTTTCTCCACAGGTGTTAATAAGCAGGTCAGATTGTTGTGGTGTGCATAAGCTGTGCCAAAGGTTAGTGTCGGCTCAAAGAAACCTCTAACTAATTTTATACTATGCTCTTTAGCTAACTTGTTCAGAAACTCAATCACAGGCACAAAAGAAAACACTACGTCTAGATTTGAATAAAAATATTGCACATGTTCCTGGTCATAGAATCTTGTTAGTAGCAGACTACAACTTATCCCATATGTTAATGGAAGACTATGATAGGTGACCCCTTCTTGTACTGATGAAGGAATCTTTGTGCACACATAACAGTTTCTCGCATCCATAGTGTCAACATACTCATTTAGCAAGCGATAGAAGATGTTAGTAGAGAGTTTCCCTTTTGAATTAGTTCCCTCATGCAAATATTTAGTATCTTGCTCAAACTTCTCCCATGGTGTTAGTGTTGTAGTTTCAGGTTTTGAAGCATTGTTAGTCACTTTCTTATCCAACCATGGCATTCCCACAATCACACCCACAATTATTATTGCACACACAATACCCAATATGACACTTAACCAACCACACACTTTACTCTTTTTGTTACTACCTCTAGTGTAAGCCATGATCTGTAAAGAATCAGATAGCAGAATAACTAAAAACAAACAGTCAACTTGAGGACGATAAAAAGCTATTTTTTTATTTTTTTCTTAATGCAAAAGTCTCTCTTTCTTTCTTTCTGTGTGTATTTACAGCGTTTCACTCACCCCAGGACCCCCTTTTCTCAAATCAGGTTAGCAACTTGTCATAATCGGTTTTTCAGAGTCAATTCAGGTTTTATATGTCACATCCGGTAATTTGTAAGTCTCTCAGCTTTCAGATTTCGATTTCAATTTCAATTTTTAACACAGTCTTTTCTTGTTTGAAATCATGTACCGTAGTATTGGCCTGGTACTTCTCGATCAAAGCAAAATGCTAAGAATTCTTGTTGCCATTCAGATGTCGTTGCATATGCCCATTCAGGACCTGCGTACCTTCTGTTTGCGATTCTCTTTCTTTTCAATCTGCGTTCACATCGCAACTCTCCTTCACTAAGATCCTCTTTTCTGGTTGTGTCAATTTCTTCCTCTATTGTTTCACCTGGGACGACCTCTTTCCTTACAGCTTGTTTCTCTGGCCAGTTATCACTTTTATGCGTTTTTTTCCTGCTTGGCCTTTCAGGATGCTGAACAGCACCCTCCTCTTGTACTATGATGTTTTCTCTTGACGGACCTGCAATTGGCTCAGGAGGTATCTCTGTGTTTTGATCTCCTTCTGCTCTCTCCCCCTCGTCTTCTGGGTCTGTAACAGGTTCAAGCTCTAACCTGTATCCGTCTACTTCTGGGAGAACCTCTTCTTGTTGCCGTTCTCCTGCTGACTCTACTGAGATAGGCTCACCGTCACCTCTCTCGATCACATTTACTGTTTGAGGGACTAGGCCGTCATCAGTGGGCTCTCCCACAGTCTCAGTTTCCCTTTGAATACTCTCCGGCCCTGAGACTTCCCTCTCTGGAGCTGTTGTTTCGGGCACTTCATCAGTTGGACATGGTTGGCGTCAGTATTACTTGATATGGCCCCTTCCAGCGCGGTTCCAAGCACGACTTCCTTACATGCTTCTTGACAACCACCCAGTCACCGGCTTGCAGAGTGTGACCTGGATCACTGATTGGTGGCAACGTATTGGCCTCCACCTGGTGGGGAAAAGAGCGGACCACATCAGCCAAACCTTTGCAGTAGTCCAACACCATATCATCCGTGATATTCACAAGAGCATTTGCAGGTACTGCGGGCGACCTCATAGCTCTGCCCATGATTATCTCATGGGGAGATAATCCTGTCTTCTTGTCGGGTGTGTTTCTCATTGACATCAATACTAAGGGCAATGCATCTGGGCATTTCATGTTGGTAGCTGCGCACATTTTTGCCATTCTCGATTTCAAGGTACCATTCATCTGTTCCACTAGTCCTGATGCTTCGGGGCGATAGCTACAATGCAGCTTCTGCTCAATGTCTAATGCGGCACACAAGAGCTTTATCACCTCATTGTCGAAGTGTCTGCCCCTGTCTGATTCTAAAGAGACTGGAAAACCGTACCTTGGTATTAGCTCTCTAAGCAACAGCTTTGCTACTGTGAGGCTGTCATTCCTACGTGTAGGGTAGGCTTTAATCCAGTGACTGAAAATACACACAATTACCAACACATACTTCAAGCCTCCACACACAGGCATTTCAATGAAATCCATTTGCATCTTGCTAAACGGACCTCCAGCTCTCCCTATGTGGCTCAAAGTCACTACAGTTCCTTTTCCTGCATTCATCTGTTGACAGATGATGCACCTGTGACAGGTAACCTCTGCGGCTTGTCTGAATTTTGGATTAAACTAGTCAATTTTGTACAATCTGATCATTGCGTCTCTCACAAGATGTGCCTGTCCATGGTACAACCTTGCAAATTGTGACAAAAGACTGTTTGGTAAAACCAATTTCCCCTCCTCTGAGACCCACAAGTCGTCAGCTCTTTGTACACATTGCATTCTCTGCCAGGAGCGTTTTTCTTCCCTGCTAGCACAGCCCTGCAGTGATTTCAATTCATCTAATGTGTCAACAACTCTTAGTGCAAAGTTTAAGCACGTTTCATTTTCTGTTTGCGGTAACAATTCCCACTGATCCTTGAACGATATACAGTTCAATGCGCAAAACCTTGCTACTTGATCTGCATAGCCGTTTCCCATTGACACAAAGGGGGTCATTACAACATTGGCAGTAAAAGGCGCTTACCGCCGTGCAGAAGACCGCCAATACACCGCTGCGGCCGTGGAATTCCGCCACAGCTATTATGACACACAGCTCGGAATCCGCCGAAATTAAGACACCCACACAACTCCGCCACACCAAAGGTAAGTGATAAACTGGCGAAAACAAAACCTCCACCTCCATGCCAACAGAAACACGCCCATGCTATTACGACCCACGAATCCAAGCGGCGGTCTTTGAAACGCGGTATTCCATTGGCGGTACACACCGTGCGCTCAAAATACACACACATCTCCAAAACACAGCCACATTGGACAATTTCAAATACACACACCTGATACACATACACACACCACTCCCACACACCCAATACTATATAAAACACACACCCACATCACCCGCAAACCCCTACGACCGAAAAATCACGGACGAAGGCCAGAGAGAGAGCACAGAATTGACAACCCCATCACACAGAGGCACACAACACCATCACCCACACAACATCCACGCACCAAACACCACACACCACTACACATCACCACACTCATCACCACATACACCACCCCACACATCACACACACCACCCCATGTCACGCCAAAGACACCCCCGCTTCTCCGAGGAGGAGCTCAGGGTCATGGTGGAGGAAATCATCTGGGTAGAGCCACAGCTATTTGGCTCAAAGGTACAGCACACATCAATAGCCAGGAAGATGGAGCTATGGCGCAGAATAGTGGACAGGGTCAACGCCGTGGGACAGCACCCAAGAAATAGGGAGGACATCAAGAAGAGGTGGAACGACCTACGGGGGAAGGTGCGTTCAACGGTCTCCAGGCACAACATCGCGGTGCAGCGGACTGGCGGCGGACCCCCACAACTAACAACATGGGAGGAGCAAGTCTTGACCATCATGCATCCAGAGGGCCTCAGAGGAGTCGGTGGAGGATGGGACACTGGTAAGTCAAATCTTAACTATCATATCCCCCACCCTACCTGCATGCTATCACACACCCCCACCCTCACCCCCTCCCCTATCACTCCAACTCCACACTAATGTACTAATAACACAAACCACACATCCCAACACCAAGCCCTGCATGACACAACTAAGCATGGTCACCCCTCACTAAAGCATGCTCACTGCACATACACAGAACAACCCCCTAACCATCATCACACAAGCCCCCACACAGGAATGCTTGCACTGGGGTACACAGACACCCACCCATTGCACACCATCACACACACATGCAATAATCATGCTCTGATGCCCCTGCAGGAACCCGAAGGACCGTCACCACACCAGAGGGTCCAGACAACACCACTCCACCCCCAGAAGAGGCCCACAGTGACGATAGCAGCTCTGCCCTACTGGATCCTGATGACCAGCCCGGACCATCGTGGGCCTCAGGACAGTCAGTTCCCCTTGCACAGGCACAGCCCAACACTGACCTTCCACCCTCTGGTAACACCAGCACAGCACCCACCCAGCGGGCCCAAACCACTCTACCCAGGACAGGTCAATCAGCGGTGTGTCCACCACTACAGGGAACCCAGGATAACCCACCACCCCAACAACAACAGGGACCTGGGGGCAGTGGTAGTGGGCACACGGTCCAGGGGACGGAGGCACAGGAACACAGGGGAACTGGAAGGGCTGCTGTGAGACAGGGGGCGGACAGGCCAAGGGAACCCACTCTCCACGAGGCCCTCTCCTCCATCATGGGAGCCTACCACCACTCCCACGAGACGATGGCGACGGTCCTGGCCAAGTTTCAGGAGACCCTGCGCCTGCAGGAGGAACAGTATTTGGGGTTCAGGGAGGAGCTCAGGACCATCAGCTCCGCCTTGGGCACCATCGTAGGGGTGCTGGAGGACATACAGAACACCATGAGGGACACCGTGGCACTCCAAGGGGCCCCTGACACTAGCCAGGACGATGAACTGCCCACCACCTCCGCCGGCGCTAGTGGACAGGACGCCCTGCCACAGGACCAACACACCAGCACCCCACCCCTGCAGACGGACAACCACCACACAAGCGGTCACTGAGATCCAGGAACAGGACAGAGCAAGATGGCAAGACCCCCACCAGGAAATGAGACCACCCTGTTTGTCCTCCCACTGTACCACCTTGTTACCCTGTCCATACTTAAACTGCCCCAGCTCCACTTCCTATGCCCAGGTGGGCAGTGCATCTGTGAGACTAATAGACTGGACTCTGCCATGGACATTCCTACGCCATCACACATCCTCTTTTTACAACCCCCTCACATTTCTGATCACTTCAATAAACACCCTTGAAACACAAAACAATCTTGAGTCAGTCTGTGATTTACTAATTATGTATTATCAATGACAGAGTCATAATGCGTTTCCCATTGTAAGGCTAACATACCTATGTCACACATCACAAGTCCTTGAAGGATGCAAGCAGATGACATGTTGGTAACCACACTTGTGAAACCGTAATGGAAAGGTACAACTCAGTTACCAAATAGTGTTTGAAATCGCCAAACCGGATAGAGGTAGACGTGTGAAAGTTAATGTAATGTTAAACATGAAAATGTTCTCACCTGTGTGTCACTGGAAATATTGCTGTATGACTGACTCCCTGTTGTCGTTGTCTTCTTCCTCAGCTTCCTCCTCATCACTGTTCACAGGCTCCACAGCTGCAACAACACCGTCATCTGGATCATCCTCCTGCAGAAAAGGCACCTGGCGTCGCAAAGCCAAATTATGGAGCATGGAGCAGGCGATGATGATCTCGCACACCTTCTTCGTTGAGTAGAATAGGGATCCACCTGTCATATGGAGGCACCTGAACCTGGCCTTCAGGAGGCCGAAGGTGTGTTCGATCACCCTCCTAGTCCGCCCATGGGCCTCATTGTAGCGTTCCTCTGCCCTGGTCCTGGGATTCCTCACTGGGGTCAATAGCCAGGAAAGGTTGGGGTAACCAGAGTCCCCCAATAGCCATACACTGTGCCTCTGGAGTTGACCCATCATATCAGGGATGCTGCTATTTCGCAGGATGTAGGCGTCATGCACTGAGCCAGGGAACATAGCATTTACCTGCGAGATGTACTGGTCTGCCAAACAGAGCATCTGTACATTCATTGAATGATAACTCTTCCTGTTACTATACACCTGTTCACTCCTGTGGGGGCGGACCAGAGCTACATGGGTCCCATCAATGGCACCTATGACGTTGGGGAAATGTCCAAGGGCATAGAAGTCACCTTTCACTGTAGGCAAATCTGCCACCTCAGGGAAAATGATGTATCTCCGTACGTGTTTCAGCAGGGCAGACAGCACTCTGGACAACACGTTGGAAAACATAGGCTGGGACATCCCAGATGCCATGGCCACTGTTGTCTGAAAAGACCCACTTGCAAGGAAATGGAGCACTGACAGCACCTGCACGTCAGGGGGGATTCCAGTCGGATGGCGGATTGGTGACATCAGGTCTGGCTCCAACTGGGTACATAGTTCCTGGATTGTGGCACGGTCAAACCGGTAGGTGACGATGACATGTCGCTCTTCCATTGTCAACAGGTCCACCAGCGGTCGGTACACCGGAGGATTCCGCCATCTTCTCAACTGTCCAAGCTGACGGTGCCTACGAAGGACAACAGCGAAGAATCAGTCATTATTCCTCCAGGTATGTACCCACAGTTACACACAAGACTACACCACTCACAGAACCCTTCCTGTATGTGTGTTGAGTGTAGGCCTAGCTATGTGTGACGCAGAGGTAAATTAAGCCATGTGGGCCCCTGAAATGGCGGCTGCCTGACCTCTAAACTGGGACAATGGGATTGTGGGGTAACTGCGCTGGCGTTGCACACCGTCGCGGTAGGCGGTCGTAGATTGCGGCGCAATGCTGCATTGGTTAACTTTGGACCCTATGGGTCCCAGGAGCCAATGAACAGGTGCGCCGGCGGTGATGATGCGCACCGCCGCGGACGTCACCGCCGCGGACGTCACCGCCATTTTCTATCTGTCCAATCACTAGATACCTGACCTTCGACAGGGGAGGACCTACACTGCAAGTGCTGCTGTGACCTCGGTCTGGAAGCGATGATGGCTGCTGCGTCTGGGGAAAGGGCCCCTGCCTTCACTGCACAGGAGTTGGAGAAACTGGTAGACGGGGTCCTCCCCCAGTACAGGCTACTCTACGGTCCTCCAGACCAACAGGTTAGTACACAGGGAGCACGAGGTATGGGCTAGGCCTGGGTGGAGAGGGCTGGTTGGAAGAGGGAAGGGGGCAGAGTTCATAGTACATTAATGCATGGGAATGAATGGGCCACATGGCCAGAGTAGGGAGGGGGGCTAGTCACAGCGACGGTGCAGTTGTTAATGACTGTTCCTCTTTCCTTGTGCATGTCATGTAGGTCAGCGCCCACCAGAAGAGGGACATTTGGCGTGCCATCGCGAAGGAAGTCCGGACCCTGGAGGCCCACCAGAGACGGGGCACCCACTGCCGTAAGAGATGGGAGGACATTCGCCGCTGCAGCAAGAAGACGGCGGAGGCTCAGCTGGGTATGGCCTCCCAACGTGGGAGGGGTGCCCGTCGCACCATGACCCCCCTGATGTTCCGGATCCTGGCAGTGGCCTACCCGGAGTTGGATGGGCGCTTGAGGGCATCACAGCAGACACAAGGGGGTGAGTACACTCTCATTCTGCGGACTTTGCGCACAGTGGAGGTGTCTGGGTGGGGGAGGTGGGCTGTGGGTGTCCCTAGGCCAGGGCGAGTTCGGTAGGCAAGGCCCCTCCGTAATGTAGGCCATGTGGCACTCTACCCCACCTCAGCAGAGTGCCAAGTCGAGGTATAGTTGCCCCTGTGGCATCCATGTGCGCAGATGTCCACCATTGCCATGTAGGCCACATCCCAGGAATTGCATGTGCAGAGGGCAGAAGCACTGCGTAATGCAGGGGGCTGCCGTGTCTGTCTTGTCCGCCAACGGTAGCGGTATGCCATGCACTAAAACTCTCTTTCTTCTGTCTCCCCCCCTTTTTCTGCTCTCCCTGTCCTTTTGTACATCAGCATCATCAGGCGGAGGTACAGTGGCACCGGAGCACGAGGGAGCTGCATCCCACATGGCCATGGAGGGCCACACCACGGACTCTGAATGCACCAGTGGGACGGAGGGCGAGGGGAGCTTCACGTCGGCCACCGGATCACCAAGCAGCGACACGGACTCGTCCGCCGATGGGGGCTCCCTTGTGGTGGCGGCACCATCTGTGCGCCACACTTCTACAGGTACAGCTGCCACCTCCCCTACCAGCACCGCCCTCCCAGCAGCCCCTCAGTGTTCGCCCTGTGCCCGCTCACCCAGGAGGGTGGGCATCACCTTCGCCCCAGGCACCTCAGGCCCTGCCCCAGTCACCCCTGCTGCCCTCAGTGAGGAGGCCATTGACCTCCTCAGGTCACTCACTGTTGGACAGTCTACCATTGTGAATGCCATCCAGGGTGTAGAAAGGGAGTTGCAACACGGTAATGCATTCCTGGAGGGCATACATTCTGGTCAGGCTGTCCTTCAGCGAACCCTGCAATCTCTGGCCTCAGCACTGATGGCAGCCATTGTCCCTGTGTCTAGCCTCCCCCCTCCAACCTCCTCCACCCAGACCCAATCTCCTGTACCCCAGCCCATCCCAAACACACCTACAGACCAGCATGCACACAAGTCAGCACACACAGGTAGCTCAAGCAAACATAGGCACCACACAACCCACAGGCACTCACGCAAGCCTCACCCACGTACAGACACAGCAACATCCACTGCCTCCACTGTGTCCCCCTCCTCCTCTTCTCCCTCCTCCCTCCCAGTCTCGTCTACACACACACCTGCATGCACCACATCTACAGGCACCATGAATCGCACAAGGAGACCCAGCACCACAAGCCGCTCACCTGCACTCACCACCTCCACTCCCATTTACACGTCCCCTGTGTCCTCTCCCAGTGTGTCTGTGACGCCCCCTCCCAAAGTACACAAACGCCGGCAATCACTCACCCAACATCCATCCACCTCACGACAGCCTCCAGTACCTGCACCTGCACCCAAAACACCTAAAGTGACACCTCCGACAACCACCTCCTCTTCCTCCACTCCCAGGCCCCCTCCAACTACCCATCCCAGTGTTCGTCAGAAACTGTCCCTCTGTAAAGTTGACCTTTTTGCCCCCACCCCCCCCTCCAATTCATCAGTCCGGTCGTAGCGCCTCAGCCAAAAAGCCTCCAATACCAGTGGTGCCTGTTCAAGGTTTGTGGAGTGCACCGGCCACCAGGGCAGGCAGTATGACCCGGAGCCAAGGCACTGGCAGCCCACCCCCTGTAAAGGCTCTAAAATTGGAGAGTGGACGACGGGACCGTGTGAAGACTCCTGGTGGGAAAACAACTCACATGGATTCCAAGGGGATTGGAGAGTCAGCTGTGACTCCACCAAAGGTGGGGAAGGGCCAGAGGAAGTCTGCCCAGCCTATTGTGAGTGTCACGGCGGAGAAGTGCGGCATCATTTCCGGCGGTCGAGACACAACCGCCAGAACCGTCGTCACTGGTCCAGAGACCACCGCCGGAGTCACAGCCCAGGAGGGCACAAGTATTGTCACTGGTCCAGAGACCACCGCCGGAGTCACAGCCCAGGAGGGCACAAGTATCGTCACTGGTCCAGAGACCACCGCCGGAGTCACAGCCCACGAGGGCACAAGTATCGTCACTGGTCAGGAGACCACCGCCAGAGTCATTGCCCAGGAGGGCACAAGTATCGTCACTGGTCCAGAGACCACCGCCGGAGTCACAGCCCAGGAGGGCACAAGTATCGTCACTGGTCAGGAGACCACCTGCAGGAGTCACAGCCCAGGAGGGCACAAGTATCGTCACTGGTCAGTAGACCACCGCCAGAGTCACTGCCCAGGAGGGCACAAGTATCGTCACTGGTCCAGAGACCACCGCCGGAGTCACAGCCCAGGAGGGCACAAGTATCGTCACTGGTCAGGAGACCACCGCCGGAGTCACAGCCCAGGAGGGCACAAGTATCGTCACTGGTCAGGAGACCACCGCCACCGCCGGAGTCACAGCCCAGGAGGGCCACGGCTGCCACAGCCCAGGTGGGCTATGATGGAATGTCATGCCACACACCAATGCCCAGTGTAGGGAACGTCATGCCACACACCAATGCCCAGTGTAGGGAACGTCATGCCACACACCAATGTCCGTACCAGAACCGCCTTGGCAAAGTACTGCTGAACAGTCCTGAACCGCCATGTCGAAGCACCGCTGAACAGGGCAAAGACCGCCATGACAAAGCACTGCTGAACAGGGCAAAGACCGCCATGGCAAAGCACCGCTGAACAGTCCTGAACCGCCATGTCGAAGCACCGCTGAACAGGGCAAAGACCTCCATGGCAAAGCACCGCTGAACAGGGCAAAGACCGCCATGGCAAAGCACCGCCCAGTCTCGTCTACACACACACCTGCATGCACCACATCTACAGGCACCATGAATCGCACAAGGAGACCCAGCACCACAAGCCGCTCACCTGCACTCACCACCTCCACTCCCATTTACACGTCCCCTGTGTCCTCTCCCAGTGTGTCTGTGACGCCCCCTCCCAAAGTACACAAACGCCGGCAATCACTCAACCAATCACTTTTGCCTCCCCCATGTCGTAGGTGCAGTACTCACCGTTGTCTTCGGCGCCTACGTAGATGATGGTCGTAGAGGAGCAGAAACACAAGAGCAGGGAGTATTTGGAGTTCCGGGTCCATGGAGTCCTCGTTCCTCGTGGGATGTGTTCAGGTGAGCGTTTTCCCATTGCCAAAGCTGTTTCCGCCGTGTTTTTATCCATGGTGAATCCACCCCGGAAAAGGTGGCGGATTGGCGGGTTGTGATACTATGGCCGGTACATTGTGTTCCGCCTGTCTGTTGGCGGTTACCGCCGCGCTGCTTGTCTGTACCGCCGTGGCAGGCGGTGTGTTAAAGTGGCTGTCTTTGCTGGCGGCTCCCGCCAGGGTCATAATTCTCTTTTTCTGTCCGCCGGCCTGTTGGCGGTCTTACCGCCGCTTTAACACCGTCCGCCAGGGTTGTAATGACCACCAAAGTCTTGTGACTTAACATGAGGATTATATTTCACCGCGGCAATTTCAAGAGGTAACTGAATCGCATGCAACAAATCCTTAATCTGTTCACCATTTTTCACTGGTGAACCAGAAGAGGTCATGAAACCCCTCTGTGACCATAATTGGCCAAAATCATGTACAATTCCAAATCCGTATCGGCTGTCAGTATAGATAGTA
The DNA here is from genome assembly GCF_031143425.1 of Pleurodeles waltl. Lineage (NCBI taxonomy): Eukaryota > Metazoa > Chordata > Amphibia > Caudata > Salamandridae > Pleurodeles > Pleurodeles waltl. Next base: position 619,035,928 of record NC_090437.1, on the reverse strand, counting down.
ACTTTCAGATTTTCAGCTGCGTGGCATGCCTTAGTAAGGGCAATTAATTCAGCCACTTGTGCGGACTACACTCTTTCGAGCCAGGAGGCTTCTACAATACCGGTGATTGTACACACAGCATATCCGGCTCTCAGAATTCCGACTGAGTCTCTCAAACATGATCCATCCACAAACATAATGCAGTCATTTTCCTTTAACTGCGTATCTTTGATGTCAGGTCTGGGTTTGGTACATAGTTCTGTTACCTCAAGACAGTCATGCTCCACTTCCTCCGTGTTATTAATCTCAGTGTTTTCAACAGGAAGTAGAGTTGCCGGGTTCAATACAGTACATCGCTTTAAGGAGACATTAGGTGACCCCAAAATAATTGTCTCATATCGGGTAAGTTGTGCATTTGTCATGTGCTGGGTTTTAGTTCGGGTCAAAAGAATTTCAACTGAATGCAGAACCATTCCTGTTAGGGGATGTCCCATCACTATGCCTTCACATTGTGTGAGGCTCTGACCAACTGCTGCAAATGCGCGCAAACAACCCGGTAAGGCTGCTGTGACTGGGTCCAGAGTAGCTGAAAAATATGCTACAGGGCGGTTTGCACCTCCATGGACCTGTGTTAAGACAGACAGAGAACAAGCATCACGTTCATGACAAAACAGTAGAAAAGGCTTCGTATAATCAGGCATACCTAAGGCTGGTGCCCTACACATGCACTCTTTCAATTCTATGAATGACTCAAGCTCTTCCTCAGACAGAGTTATGGCATGCGGTTCATCCTTAGTTTCCTTGCCTGTCAGCTTTATCAATGGTTTAGAGATAATTGAAAAGTTGGGAATCCACTGAAGACAGTAACCCACCATTCCCCAAAACATTCTAACATCTCTCTTTGTTGTCGGGGGGTTCATCTGCAGTATGGCCGTCACCCTCTCTTTTGATATTCTCCTTGACCCTTTCTCAATCAAATGCCCTAAATATTTTACCTCTCTCTGACAGTACTGCAGCTTCTTCGGGGACACTTTATGTCCATTCTTTCCCAAATGGTTCAGTAAGGCAATTGTATCATACCTACAGTCATCTTTTGTTATGGACGCAATCAACAAATCATCAATGTACTGCACCAGAGTCGTACTGAAAGGCAGTTCTTGCGACTCCAAATCCTTCTTCAGTATCTGATTGAAAATGGAAGTTGACTCTGAAAACCCTTGAGGAATTCTGCACCAACTGCACACCTTGTCCAGGAATTTAAAAATGAATAAAAATTGGCTGTCCTCATGAAGAGGTACCGAAAAGAATGCTTGTGACAGGAAAACAACTGTGAACCATTCTGCATCACATGGAACCTGGAACATAATCACTGCTGGATTTGGCACTATGGGGCAACACTTTACCACAATCTCGTTTACTTTTCTCAAGTCTTGTACAATTCGAACCTTCCCACAAGGCTTTTTAAGACCCATTATTGGCGAATTACATGGGCTGCTCAATACCTCTTTCAGGACACCTTGCTTTACAAAGTCCGCAATTATCTGCAACACCTGAATAAGGACATCTTGTGCCATGTGGTACTGCGGCACCTGGGGGAACACTGCATTTGACTTCACTTGTATTTTAACCGGTTCTACTCCCTTTATCAGTCCCACTTCCTTTCCTGTCAGGTCCCACACTTTCTCTGTCACTGTTCCCTGCAGCTCGGCTGGCAAGTCTGTTACTGTAAGCATCGGAAACAAGGTTATCAGAGGGTAGTCTTCGTTTACAGTCTCTGTTTCTGATTCTGAAAACTGCCCATCATCTCCCTCATCATCACTGATGGTTTGCACTTCAATCCCTTCATTAGAGCAGGTAATCGAACATTTCGTCTTGCACAGTAAGTCTCTTCCCAGTAGGGACATGGGACTCGAATCACAGACTACAAACTTATGCAGTCCCTGGAAGTTGCCAATCTCAACTTGTACCGGGTCAGTAATCGGATTTTTGAGGTACTGGTTTGCTACTCCTACCACTCTTATGGTACGCCCTGACAGTGGTAATTTCGGAACTTCTGCACTTCTGACTGTAGAGCATGTAGCTCCTGTGTCAACCAAAAATGAAACCTTGTGACCCATTACCTTTCCCTCTACATAGGGTCCTCCCTGATCTACTTCTAGGGATGCTGCAAGCCTGCACTCCTCGCTATCTGAACTGTCATCCGACCATTCATCATTCATTCCATCTTCACCACGCAATGGGAATTGCTGTACTGTGTTATTTTGGCTCATCACTTGGCCTGTGACCTGCTGAGGAAGCATCACCTGTTGCTGTCCCACTGGAGCTAATGGTAATTGCATTTGCTGTCTAGGTACCATGGGAACCTGCTGTTGTGCATGCTGCATTTGTGTTGGATGAATACGCGGCATTTGTATTTGCTGCATGGGCTGTAACCCCTGCATCTGGACCATGTTATTCTGGAAGTTTTGATTCTGACCTCTCAATTTTGGACCCCTCACATTTTGGAATGTACCGACATCAGTACTTTGTTGAACGACACCGTCATGCACCACATTTGGGCATTCCCGCTTCCAATGCCCCACGCCCCCGCACGCGTGACATGGTGACATCTTTTTCATCCCTTAAGCATCATTTTGAACCACTACAGTATTCAAGTCTGGACCGCGATTCACAAAACCTCGACCTCGGCCTCTCGGTTGCACCTGAAACATGCTATTCCCTTGCGGTTGCTGTTGTATCATCTGCTGGATTCCGTTTCCCTGCATACCTGCTTGTGCTGCCTTAATCTGCATCACCATCATTTTCTTCTTTAATTTTCTCTGCTTCAGCTCAATCTTGTCACTACAGTACTTCGCATACTGCAGCACCTCATCAATAGGCTTCGCTTGCCAACAGATCAAATGATTCTTAATCATCTGGCTAACCTCTGGTCTCAGCTCTTCAACAAATCTGAACACAAGATGATTCATGTCTTTTGGTTCAATAGTCTCAGTGCCACTGTAATGTTTGAACGCTTTCAACAACCTCTTATAATAAGCATGGATTGATTATTATACCTCCTGTGAGGTCCGGTCGATTTTCTGCCAGTCAGTTACTTTCGGCGACACTTTCTGTTTCAAAAACTCAATCACTTTATGATAGTACTTCATCACCTCCTCAGATGGTGCTCCAGTCACCTTATCCCTTGCCGGTTCCTGTGTCGGCCAGTCTACACCTCTTTTACACTCAAGCCATAAATCAGGTGGAACAATGATCTCGAACAAGGTACTTAAGTCCTCCCAGAGACATTTAGCAAGTTTCACAAACCTGTCTGTCTGCTGATACCACTCTATTGGTTTCTCCCTCAACCTGGGATAATCATTTGTAAATGACAGAATGTCTCCCCGAGTCCATGGTACATGGATTAGAACCCCACCAGCTGTTTCTCTCATCGGTAACATCTTTACTGATCCCGTATCTGGTGAAGCTTTAGCTTGACTTGATCCCGGACTATCGCTTTTCTCCTTATCTCTTTTCTTTGCCCATCTGCCTTCCCATTTCTCTGGAGCTCCCCAAATCTGAGCACTTTGCAGTATTTCTTTAAGATGCGCTTTCATTCCGGCAGACCTCATATGCTCAAAATCCTTGGAGTCAAAGTCTAATCTGTAGCTTCTTTTCAAATGATTAGTATTCTCGATATCAATATTATATTTGTCTGCCAGGTTCGCCAACCTCTGATGTACCTTACCTACTTCTTTCGTGATTTTGGGGCACAAATATCTCAATTCTGCTTCTGTGTATGACTCTAATCTGTTCACCCCCATTGTCCCTTCCACTAATTCAGCAGCTTCCACACCCAGTCTTACAAAGTTTAGGTAATCATCTCTCTCTGATCTCTCTGTGATCACAATAGCAGGTTGTGAAGCTTTGGTTTTTCCCAGCCACTCGTTTAGTTGCTGCACGGAAAAGCCTTGCAACAAGATATTTCCTGCCTGCATTAATGGTGTCTGTGATGTCTCCACACTCATTGTCTGCGGGGCTAACACACTTGACCCTACTTGTCTCATTGCCTCAAAGGAGCCCCAACTGGGCTAAGACTTAACAGAGATCTGAGATGCTCTGCTGTTTGCGATCTTGGTGATATTGATCGAGGGGTTCCTGTGAATCCCTCTCTCATTATCTCCTGGGTCCCCACCCCTTGATCACATGTGTCAGGTTTACCCTGTGCATACAGTTATACAGGTGGATCAACAGTAATTGGTAACGATATGGCAGCTGGTGTCTGCCCTGATCCCAAACTCCATGTAGCAGTAACTCCCAAAGCTTGGCTCCCAGTGGCTGGTGTAGGTATGAATGGGGATCCTCCCGCTGAACTATAACTTGGAATCAGCTGTTGCTGCGGTTGGGGCAGCAATTGCGGAGTTGGCTCAATCTGTACCAGCCTTGATTTTGTATATATCGGATCAGGCGGCACTATTAGATTCGCAGTAGTCTCAAGTACTGGGATGTCTGGATAGATTCTCTGTATCTGCGGTGGAGTTTGCAACTGTATCTGCATGTCTGGCGCAGTGGGTACACTGACACCATTCTGTATCACCAGTCTGTACTGTATCTGTAACTCACTTCTCCTGTGTCTGGTTCCCAGGACCCGCACTAGTGCTTGGGGCATTGTCGTCTACTGCATAAGGTGGCGGGCTATCATGCAATAACTGATTAAGAAACTCATCATCATCTGAGTCATCTTCTTCTATCCAGGACCTCTTAGTCTCTTTAGGCTTATTAGAGTCTTTGTCTGTCTTGCAGGTGGCTTTCTTTCCCTGTGTTTCATCTCCCTGTGTTATAGCTGGAAACAATTTTAGTCCATCAACTATTCCCCTTCTCCACATTTTGCTCTCATTGTCCCATCTAGCCTCGGCTAAGGTCTTTTCTGCCCTCCTCATTCTTCTCTCAAATTTCTGCTGTCTTTGTTTAATAGCCATTAAATCCCAGACTGCTAATGCCTCATACTGAGCTGGCCTCGGAGGTGGCTTTTGTAAACTTAACATCCCCCTCAAATTCTCTAAAATCCTTGTATTGAATGTTCTGTGTTCCGGAAATGCCAAACATCCCTCCTTTTCTGTCAATTTGCGCCACTGCTTCATCCACAAGCATCCTCCATTACTATATAAGCTGGAGTACCCTCGGGCGGTGTAGGCTCCCCTTCACTCACCATAATGTATGCGTCTCCTTTCAGAGCGCTCCTAAAAGCCTTAATAAAATTCATCTTTGCATCTTTTCTTTTGTTTTGAATTTGATCAGGAAGTGACTTTAATTACCAGGACACTCTTCACCCACCTTTCTCAACCTATTGCCTCTCACGGACGGCTGCCAATCCGTGCGCAACCCCTCTCGGCAACTGACCTATCCCAGCGCGGCACCACTGATATCACACTCACACACTGCAGCTGACAAAGTCTTGCAGCTTATCCGCCCCTCACTGGATTCACACCAAACTAATGCAAAATTACTGCGAGCACTTTTAACAATAACAACAACTCAAATTTGCCGGTTTACTACAGGAAGGGTACACAGTCGCTTTAGAACTTTACAGAGATTTCACTTGAAGCCTCGGCCGCTACTCTCTCCTTCTCAGTTCCCGCATACGCAAGCAGAATTCGATCCGCAAATCCTACTCTCGACTTGTCAATGGTTCGTTCTAGTGCACTATAGAACATGCCAAATCCCCATCGAAGGTTTCACTCACACATTTAGACTCAAACTCGACTTGTCAACCACGCCCGATTGACCTATTAAAACGCACAAATTGCAACATAAACCCAAGTGTCTCCTACACTTCATCAATATACTCCGGAGTCTTAGACCACGACGGGTCCGTACATTAACAACCAACCACGTGGATAATTTTTTAGCACAAAGCACCACACTCACATGAAGTACGCCGACTTCCCTACTCTCATACTGTGGAGTACGCCCAATCCTACAACATTTACCTGGCCTAAACACACACAATCTTCACAAATCACCTGCAAAATGCATAAGCTGAACAAGCGCAAATTCTACACCACACATACTAAGACGCCAAGAACATTCCCAACTCACTTAGGCAGGCTCCGAGATCCCAGGAGAGTCATGGGGAATTTAGAAACACATCATATCTCCAATTTGCATTATCTCAGAAAAAACAATCTAAACAGTAATTCTCCGTCCTAGGGCCCCAAAGGGCCAAACCATCGCTCTGCTACCAGAACTGCTAACGTGTCCCTTTATGATAAATTAATACACATCAGGACTCGTTTTTAGGCCAATGAATCTTTTGAACCAGTTGAGAGACACCTTAGGACGAGATAGCTAATCAATATGTCAATCAATATGTCAATAATGTCATCAATGTTTATTACAACAATGCATTTCACTTTAGTCAGAGACATTAATTAATTCAAGACACCACCATGACCTGGCAGTCATGAATAACCACACCAGTTTAGTAGAATTTTATGAGTTTGATTCCCTATTAATTACAATTCTAAGAGCAAATGTGTTAATCTCAAAACCAAGAAGGAAAATAGCATAGTCACAATATGGCAACTCTGATAAGATTTCATCAAGGCAAGGATCACAAACATCAAAACATAACACGGCGTGAACATAGATCAACTTTAGCAGAGTGTCATTAACACGTCGGTTCAACAAAGCATAGATTTAGTTGTTTGTCTATTTGCGTCAGTTTTAGTGAATACCTGGCCTAACCACTGATTAGCATTGGCATGTTGGGCTTCATGCAAAACAATTTAGAACATCAATTTGGAAAACATCTAACTATGGTCTCTGTCAAAAGTAAGCAGTTGGTACCTAGAAAGGAAAAGCAAACAGCCAAATCACAATTTCATTGTCATAGTTACCCTCCAAGGTTTAGGTCAGCACACAGGTTCAGTCTTCGTCTTCAGGACATCAGTCGATTCACCATCAGTCAGAACTCAGCTCCGGGGCAAAAAGGGGCACTTCCCTCATAAGGAGGTAAAGTGTAAATGGGCAATCTAAGGAAGAGGATGGTTTTAATAAACCAATTAGTCACCAAACAGAGTGACAGAGTTTCTGGATAAAATCAATAGCGTTCCTTAACACCTCTCCCAGGCTCCCCGTGTCATGGGTTTTTATCCCTTTTTCATTGTACATTCCCCTAAAATCTAATTGGCTAAGGGGTTGCACCCCACTATCTCTACCCAATTAATTTCGAATTAGCTCATCAACTTTATCACCCAACGATAGTTTACAGACAGTTTATTGGTCCATATGATTGACGTCTTCAGAGGTAGCACGTCCGGTATGATTTCATCCTTCTGTAATTCTTTGCACATCTTTTGGTCAGTAGCTCCATTGTCTTCACCGGTTTAAACGACCTTGTACATTATATTAGTCAACACTGTTGCATTTTGATTAAACATTTCTACAAGCAATATGAATTTCATGAGAACGGATCCATTATGGTTACATTCAGCTTCTAGTTTGAAGAAAACAAGAGGTCATGTCTTTTTGCGAGTCAGCACACTGCATGTTAGAAAAACACATTTAATATGAGAGCCAGGCAGCTAAGCTTCGGCTCATGCTAACTTAAGGCCTACAAGATTTATTTAGCATAACTTTAATAGCATAATCATTAATAATTAGTGCAAACCATTCTTTAATTCAAATATTCATAGGCATTAGTCACTTTTATTAATCCACTTATACATTGACGGCCACTCCCGTGGTCACATTTCAAGCGCCTGTTTCAGTAAAACAGTTTAATACAATTTCTATGTGGCATTATCACACATTAGTTCATAAACATTTCACGTAAATATAGATTTTATAAGCTATGCTCTCTCAATACAGGTTGGCCCGCCTTAACAACCCCCAAAACCTCATGGGACATTTGATGGAGAAACTATTTCGGAATTATGGAATTCCTAGAGTGAATGCAGATACCCCATTGAGATATTGCAATATTCTTTCTCCTGGTTAGACAGATGTGATAATAGGTAAATGTGGAGGAGTTTTTATGTGGAGAATTATTAAAATCCCCTAAAGCCACGTTCTCAGGTACAAACCTCCACAAATGTTAATAATTTTCTACTGCTCTTATCAAGACTCAATCCATTGTTTTAATTATACGAGCTTACCTGGATTTCTTTTTCTGTTACACTCAGCTTTGGTTATTTTTCCTGTTTTCTTTTTCTGAGCCTCCATTCTCTTTCCTATCTTTTTTTTCTTGTTTCTTCTTGCCTTCTTCGATTTTCTTTATTCTGTTTCCTCATATTTTACATTTTCATCTCCTATTTTTTAATTCCTAATCTAGTATTGTTAAATCTGATCTGCAGGCAACATAGCTCCCTCAGGCTTTTATAATTCAGAACCCATTCATTTATATCTAATACGATGTTATATGTATTGTGTTAAGACTCTTGATTTTTTCAATTAAAAAGACTTTCCTATTTTTTCTATAACAGTGCAATTGTAAATATGATCATTATAGAGTACTGATATGAAGGCATTTTCATTGCACCAAAAACAAAAATTTAAGAAACTCAACACATAAATATGATAAATGTTTTCTAGATTTCATGGGCTATGACCCTTATGTTACTAATACATATATATATATTCATATATATAGATATATGTATGTATATATATATATATATATATATATAGTGAGAGAGAGAGAGGGAGTTGAGGCAAATTAGAAATTCATAGTCAAGTAGCCAAACCTCCATGAACAAAATATGGATTCGCTATCAGAACTTCCTTAATATGGACTTTATTTTACAATTTCAAATAATGCTCCATAAAAGCTTCACATAAACTTTACAGTACACAGTAATATTCCATGACTTTTGCAAGATTTATCGTAAAAATAATGTTCTAATTAAAAAACAGCCACAGATGTCACGTTTTGCATGATACCTGCTTCGGCGGAGCTTAATTCAGTATTAATTGCACATTTGCCCCTTGGTAACAAGACTTTTTAGGGTGGAAGGTTCGTCAAAATCAAATGTCACACTGCTATGCTTTTGAGGTTAAACAACTCCTCTGAAGGAAAGCTTTAGAGAACTGGTGCCATACTGTTGAGGTTTAAGTGCTCTACTGAGAAATCAGTTCGTGAAGATCCAGGGAAGGAGCAAAGCCGACTCAGGAAATTCAGGTCATATATAATATAAATTGCTCCTCTGGTGGTGCAAAGTCGATGTCCTTCGTTTGGCCTTCCTTATTTACATAACTTCTTTTGCTTTCTTTACATCCCTCTTTTGCATGTCGTTTCTTCTTCCTTTCTTCTGTTTTGCCTATATTCATTCCATCCATCCATTGCTTTCACGAATGCCATTTAATTTCTCCTTTTTCTCAGTTTTTTTCTTATTTCCTTTTCTCCATTCAGCTTTCTTCACATTGTCTATCCTTGTTTAATACACTTATCCCTCCACTCTTTGCACATCTTAAATTTTTCCTTATTCCTGACATCTTTCTTTTTTCAGTGTGCTCATCCTCAATACATCATTCCTTTATCTCTCTTTTGCCCATATTTCTGTCCGTTCTTCGTTTTCTTTCGTCTTCCCTCGCTCTCCCACACTTTTGACGTCCCCATCTCAGTCTCTCTTTTTTCCTTTGTTTCTTCATTCCCGCAATCACTGTTACAGGATTGCCATTCAATTCAGTTGCGCATCCATCATTTGTTTACTCTATTTCTTTCCCCGATCTCACGACACCCCATCTTTGCTTTTTATTTCTCTCTGTGCCAAGCTTCACTAAGTCCAGGGATGCGAGACAATCCTCTCATGTCATGGCTGTGACACAGAGTTAAACGCCACAAAAGAAGGAAACATAAATGGTTAATTCTGAAAAAACTGCAGAAAATATGATTGTGGTAAAATTATTAGTAACGGATTTGTGTGCGCTGTCGTCTGTAATATTTTGCGAAGTAAAATTAAAAGGTTTAAGCTCCAGCATTTTTTGTAATCAGTGGCAGAAGCAATTATATCTGAATAGGGCATGAATTCAAGAGACAGAATTCAAAGGTTTGCTTTGCCGGTTGAGTCGTGCAAACACACCCTCCCTCACTTACTTTCTCTGTGTTATTTCACCTGGCAAGGTCATCTTCACACCGTGATGCTTATTCCATCTGTAAATCTTTAGAATTTAGACCGGGCTTCTTTTCACGTGAGGAATGAATTTTCATCACCGGGGAACCTCACGGCATTACAACGTTATGATTTAAAGTGGTCTATTTCTGTTTTCTCAATTCTAAAATCCTCCAAAAGACACTAGTGGGATATTGCCGTTAAAAATAACATGATAAACTCATGCATCGAGTAGTACAATCCTGCAACTCAAAACTTCTTTCTAAGGTTACTCACCTCAAAAGGAATAGCAAATATTAATTAATAGAAAAGGGGGATTTGGACCGATTGAAAACTGTTGACTTCCGCAGTAAGTAACATGTCTGAGGCGAAAGGGGGCTAAAAAGTACCTTTTTGCTGTGGGAAGGAGCATGACAACACAGTACATTCACATTTTATCTGGTGATTCAGGGAAACCTTACCAAGGGCTGGTGGTAATACCAAAAACATACAGTCAAATATAGATACTTTTACCAATACACATATGTACACATGCACACACTGAGGGGCCTAGATGCAAACTGCATTTTGTAGTACGTCTAGTAGTATTCCTTCAATAATACCACTCAAGCACTACAAGGCTATTCAAAACCTTACATGCAAAAGTCTACTCTTCTGCCACTTCGCCCCACTGGGGAGATCTCAGCAAATGTACGCCTATGTTTTAGTAGTAAATGTGGGGTGGACTGGGGGAGTCGCAGCTGGGGAATGGGGAATACCTCCTATTAAATAGAAGGAGTTTAAGGGGGATAAAAGGGGCATAAGGGAGGGACATGCTACCACCTACAAAAGAGTAAGCCTATTGCTATACACAGAGAGCACTCCTATAGTTACTGCTGCCGAATCGAACCCAAAACAGTGGTATCTGTACTCCAGCTCAGACCTGGAGTAAGTCCGGCACCACACATAGACAACCACTGATACTGCAACACTCTCCCATGGATATTAATGGAGTCAGTAAGCCTAAAATAAAACTCATTAGGAAATAATGTTAACATAATTTAATTTAATTAGACTTTTTTAAATATATATACATTTATTTTAATGTTAAAAAATAACTGTAAATAAAAATAAACATTATTGTATTATGGTGCATTTAAATAAACATTAAAAAAATAATTTAAGATTATTTTGTATATAAATGTAGTCATTTTTAATACATAACAAATAAACAAACACTGAGCATTAGTTAGGATTTTTTTAAAACAAATCTTAAAAAGTAATTTTACTTTACAATACATTAATGAAATATTCAATTCAAAATTAGGTTAATAGTGCTGTAGCATTTTTTAAATGTTATTCTACATTTCAAAGAAATAGTAAATTGCATTACATTTCATTAATATTTAACATAAAATATTTTACTACTTTTTTAAAACTTTAGAAAATGTTTATATATTTCCCTGTAACTGATCATGGGGTGGTGGGTCTCTGCCCTGTTGTAGAAGTCTCCTCCAAGTGTGTAGAATGCAGAAAAGGGTAAAGTTACTACTATTGTAACTTTATGGTGAAAAGTGAAAAGTAGTAAAGTTACTACAACGTGTAAGAGTAAATTTACACATATATTTTCCTTGTGCAAATTTACCTTTGTGAATAGCCCACTGAGTGTGTTGAATAAATTACACTAGTGTGTGAGTGTGGGTCTGTGATGTGAAATGTGAGTTGACCTTAACCATTCATTTATTTTATTTCTTTATATTATTTCCAAATTGCACATTCTTAGCATTGATAATTGCAGAGGTCTTCTCTGTGACATTTTTATCAAATGTTTTACTAACAATGAAACAAGGGCCAGGTTTTTAATTACTGCCTGCATTGAAACATGTCAGAGCTAGTCTAGAAGGTAGTAGCAACAAGAGCAGGGGAACTGACATGCGTACTAAATCTTAGCAGTGCCTCATTGCTGAATGTGGTTATTAGGGATGCAGAACGGTCCTTTGTTTTTGCTCTAAAGTGAACCAATATGTCTTGCCAAGAAAATAGTAAGAAAAGAGAGTGATTTTTTAATGTGATGCCTGCATGAAATAAATAATTGAATGTGAGAAAAAATGTGATGTTCTGTCCTTTTAATGTAAAATTGTCACTCATATATTGTAATTGAACACTACCAGGAGGAGGAATGGTACACCAAACAGCCAATGAGGTTAGGTTTGTATACAAATCTGGGCTGATGTAACATGCTTAATGCTGTCCTAAGAGAGTAGGTATTATGAACAGCTGCAAGGTCAAGCCAGACTTCATAAACTCACCTTTCTTAGGGGCACGTGGAGCAGAACAAAGTTGTAAGGCAAAAGGAAGATAGAATCCTATTAGCTTGCCCTTGAGAAATTCTGGTGTGGCTCCATAAATATACCCATGGTTTTAATCGTGTTTCATGTTTCTTGTCTTAATAAGTATTCACTGCAGCCCTGAGGAAAGTAAATGCAAAGACAAATTCTGGGACCTCAGTTTATGAATAATTTGTACTGGTTTAAGACAAGTCCTTCAGTGTGCTCGCTGGAAAGCCACAGTCCAAAGGTTCTCCTGTTCCCCAACAATCATCACATTGTTTTTTCAGAATTTTATTCAATGCAGTGAGGTTCATCAGTCCCTTAACCTCTTTCACACGATAGACATATGATGGCTTAATCTGGATATATGATGCTTATACAAATGAGGGTGGTGCTGGGACTTTTGAAGTTTGCATTTTCTCACATGACATTGTCTGCACCTGAATCTTTGATGTCAGTTCATGGGCATGTGAGGCAGTAACTGGGCATTTAGTGGCAGTAACGGCCCATGTATATTCTGTGCATATGGTGTCTGACCCTGGGCATGTGATTAAAGTAGCTGGATATGTGATGGCTGCACATTGATCTCTGCTGGCAGTAACTGTAGTGGAGTGGCGTGAATCTGGGTATGCTTTGATAGTACCTGGGATTACAACCGCTGTACTTGGGAAAATGCTACCCATACTCTGGCACATGATCACGCTGAAAGGTCATACTAATAGTAATACACAACTATATAAATGTCCGTTAACTTATAACCAATACAACATAACATGCCTGTGCTTGGACAAATGCCTGATATACTTGGCATATGAAAGATGCTGTTTAGCATATAGTGCTGTACCTGTGAACATTACAACAGTTCATGAGAATGAGTTTTTAGGCATACATGGAATCTTCAGAATTAAATTTGTGAAGTGCAAAAAACACTCCAGATACATGATGGTTATACTTGGGTATATAATATCAGTGCCTGTGCCCTTGTAACCAGTGCTTAGGCGTAGGGTGGCAATCTCTTTGTGCTTGATGGTGGAACATGGGAGCCTGAAGATTTAGGGCCTAATTTAGATATTGGCAGATGTAATACTTCATCACAACAATGATGGATATCCCGTAAGTTGAAATCTAAATCCCACAGAATATATAACAGGATTTACATTTCAACGAACGGGATATCCGTCACTTTTGTGACTGAGTAACCCATCCACCAATATCTAAACCAGGCCCTTTGTCTCTGCATATTAACATATTACCTGAGCATAATATGTCTGGGCAGAACTGAATTGATTCTGTTGAAGGAACGTGTGTAGGTGTTCCCTGTTGACATGATGAGCTGCAGCATGTAAAAATGTTGCACATAAGCTAAACAATAGAACTATCATGGTATTTGTCAGGAACTTAAGAGACTTCAAAATTAGGTACACACTCACTATTACAGATGCCATTACAATTACACAGAATTCACTATATTAAGACAAACTACTACGTAGAAGCCACCATATCTGCATACCACAAAATAAATACTACAGTGGTAACGTGAGGGTTAGAGTAAGGGGTAGTGTTGATTTTATGGTCAGTTGTAGAGATAGGAGGACTGCATTTAAAGTGAAGTTTAAGGGTATTCCAAGGTAAAGGTTTAAGGTTACATGTGAGCTAGTGTAAATTGTAGGTTTAGGTTTAGGATTATGATTATGATTGAGGCCAGGGGGAGAAGAGAGTTTGGTGTAGGACTCAGAATAGGGTTAGAGTAAGGGTTAGGACTAAGTTTGGAGTTAGGGTAATGTGTGAGATAAGGTTATGGATCAGGTTTAGGGTCAACATTAGATTTAGAATTATCATTAGAATTAGGGTTAATTTTAGAGGTAGGGTTAGTCTTAGAATAAAGTTTAGGGTTAGGTTTAGGCCTGGGTTTAGGATAAAGCTTAAAGTTACTGGTATGATTAGAATATGTCCAGTTTTAGTTAAGTGTGCAATTATGGTAAGATGTAGGCTTACACATAGGGTAACCAATATTGTTAGGGTTAAGTATAGGGTCATTCAAGAAAAGAGTGACCATATAAAGTTACAGCGGTTTAACTGTGACTGATGATGATACTACCGGAAGCTGGAGATAGTTAATTCAAAAAGGTGTTTTCCGAGAGGACCTCTTGAACAGCTGGGTACCTTGCTCATGACAACACCAGGAAGTGTTGAGTATCAGTTTGCATCAAGTAATGTGAATCTTTTTTCCTATAAGCTGTACCAAGAACCATTGAAACATTCAATAAATGCAGCATTGCTTTCAAAGTTCTTGACTTTGTGCCCTTTGATTGAGGAAATGGAATTTAGAGATGCATCCAATTTTCACCAATTCCATTGGACAAATCTTGGCTGAGACAAGATCAATTTTTTGGAGGATAAAAGTTACAGAAAGTATACATGTGCAATGTCAGTACAAAATGATGACACCAATGTGGGTGCAAACAAAATACACTCATATTGGCTTTTTTTCCACTCGCTGCCTGGCTAGCTATTTGATCTCATCTTCCCTTCATCTCTGACACTACCTGTGTTTTTTTGTGTTCCATCCTTCCTTCCATTTTCTGTCGTCTTCTTTCTTCACTTTGTTTTATTGTAGTATGGCAAACTTGACTGGCGGGATCACAGCACATATAATTTACATTTGCAGGGACCTTCCCAGATACTGGCAGCTGTGGAAGATCAGATGAGGGTTATCCCCTGGAGTGAAGGTGAGTCGGGGTGGGGGGAGTAGTTGGCTTGTGGTAAGAGAGAAATTAACACCAGACCTTAACCCTCTGCGTAGCACTGGATTAAAGGACAAGGTGCCTGTGACAGGGGGTTGGTCAAAAAGCCATGTTATTTATATTTATTTATTTTGTAGTTTTATACATTGATGCATATCATATTATGGTTACTTATGAATGTTAAGACCCACTTAGGAGTTGTGCTGTATCTAGTGTGAAAAATCTGCACCAGGACAAAAATGTTTCCTGCTGGTAAGTCTGACTGAGAAACCGGCCATTATAAGCTGTTTTGTTAGGTCAATAAAAACAACCCAAACATGAAATGACATCCTGAAACAGGAGATATGCAATAGTAAGTTCCTAACTTTATTGCCATTGCAGAGAATAACCACATGACAACATCCATGTGTTAATTGTGTTGATGCAGAACTGCAAGGCCTTGCAGCAGATGTAATGCAGTAGGAGGAGCCACAGCTCATTGGACCTTTGGTTCAGAAAATCCATGCCCAAGTGAGAAGTGCAATGTGGCAGCAGATCAGACACAATGCCAATGCAAACTCCTCTCACCCCATGAGATGGAGGATTGCAAAACAACATTCTAAGACCTTAACATTTGTGACTGGAAACAACTGTCCTAACAGAGCTGGGAGAATCATGTGGGTGGAGGAAGAACAAAAACAGATCTTAGCCTGCTAGCATGGACAAAGCATATCAAGAGCATCATCATCCTTATATGTATTGAGTGCTCACATACCTTTCCTCTTGCTGTATTTATGTTCTTGCAAAATACTGCAGTCCACATGTGCATAAGGCAAATACCATATTCTCTGGCACATGTCCATACATAATAAATATTACTAGAATGTCCCATGCAAGTTATGTTATAGCCTCATGCAGACACATTACAAATAGTTCACCCTAGCAAATGAGAGAGAAGTAGACCCCATCAATGCAATGCTTGCAGGGCACCATACACAATTTTCCATCATTCAATTAGGATATGAGTTTACAGGAAGAATGTACTGCCTAGGAAATTAGTAACCATAACACAAGGACGCACACAGCCCTTCGATGAGAATCTCAAAATGTGAGACACTCCATTGACATGTATTTGCAAAAGTAAAACTACCAGGATGTGGCTCATTGTCACACATTACTCTTGTTACCATGTCTTGCTTCATGGGTGTCTTAAGTTACTACTGTCATGTCACTGAAGAAGACATTCTGACTGTAATTGTAGGTGATGCAACAGAGGAAGACACAGACCAATTTTCTACAAATGTGCACCACCACAACTCACAAGAAGAGCAAAGGTCAAAGTATCCCTCCAAACCACTGCTGCAACTTGCTACTCAGACACCACATTGACCAGAGCTGTCACTACTGGAAGCACTTTAGCTGTCCAGTGCCCCTGATGCAACCACATGACAGGTACTATAACAACACCAAGCCTGCCTGCTTCTGGCCACGTGACAACTGCACCTACAACATGTGTCAGGCCCACAGTAATACTGTTAATGTAATTAGAACTCCAGTCACAATCACCATTGTGATTCACCACTCCTATTGTAATAGCTCCCATTGTAATAGCATCTGCACGTCAGACCACGCAAGAAGGGGCAGACACTAAGAAGGAGGATGTGCCAATACCAGAATTATGGTTAGACATATTGGGCTGAAGCCCACATGCAAATGAGGAGGATAGACCACCACCAGCAGCAGCACACAAAAGAAACAAGCAGCACCAACAAAGTGTCACAGACCTTTGAACACATTGGTAGGCTCTGTGAATTGGAAGCTGGACATGTGCAACTGCTGACCAACTCTAGAAGTGAGGTGTGAAATTGACTTCAGTGACTGCCTGCCATCACTGACCAGGAGTCACAGCCAGCAATGTGAATTCAGCTCTGCCATTTGCCCTCATATTTAGATGCCCCATGGCATACATTTTGTCCAAAATCAATATGTGGTGGACTTCGGACGAGTAAAGGGCAAAAGGGAGGGTCACAAACCACATGACAAGGTGAGTGAATTTACAAACCTGCTTCATTATGGACATGTGGCCGAGTTATGGCAACTGGAGATACATACACATGGTACCCAATGTGTATAATCATACCAGTCGCCCTGCACTCAGATGCCTGCACCAGCCAGCTGCAGGTATTCTGCCCCTGCCTTCTACTTCCCCATCTTCAGACCTCAAAAGAGAAAGAGGTCAGCCCATACAGTACTGATCAATGACCCACTCCATATCCCAGCCAAAAAGAATTAACTGAACCATAGGCTCTTTGTTCACTGTGTGTACATATTCCATGTTGATAGGGTAGTGAGTGTTTCAGGAGATGGGTTGTTGGTATGAGTTACAGGTTTTGTGGAGTTGTGGGGGTTCTACTTTTCTCCCAAAGATTATATAATGTTTGAGATTGGGTGGGAGGTTGGTAGTGCGGTAAGAAAGATGTTAGGGATAATAGTTGTAGGGCAAGAGAATGATGCAACACAGGGAGTAATTGGGAAGTGGGTGAGCACTGAACATTATGTTTTTTTATTTTGTCAGGGGTGTATTTTAGGGGTATTTAATTAGTGGACTAGATCAGGGCTTTGTTATATCTCTGAAATAAAAATCAATGTTCTCTGGCAATATTTTGATGGCTTGACATAGTGGATGCTTCTTAAATCTGACCTTGGCTAATTCAAAGTATGGGTGATGCCTTTCAGTAGCTACTTTGCCCCACAAGAATGTGGAGGAGTGCAGTGGCTGTAAGAAAAACTTAGAGTAAAGAGTAAAAGCTGCAGACAAAACCTTCCTGGACAAGTCTACACAGGCAGGTGATAGCAGGGAAGTATTAGGAATAGTTGAAGAGTAACAGCTGACAATTCTCTATCTCCAGAGGAACACTGGAAATCAGGACAAGATAAAACCACCAAACACAAAGCTACGGCTGTGTTGTAAGGCAAGGAGAATCAGTTCTGAAGCTCCTATATACACTGCTCAACAGTAATTGGGAGGCAGTCTACAGGAAGTTCTCTCACTTTCGACTGGATGTTAAAGGCAGGTTTTGAAACTTTCTGGAAGGAAAGGAAATGTGGGAAGGCGCCAGATTCCTTCGGGTTCCATAGGTGTTGCTTATGAACACCCCAAAGAACACCCATGGAACGCCTCTTTCACACAGTGTTATGCATAAAAAGGGTTCATATTTACAAGGCCATGAAAAGCCACATAAGGTGGCTTTGCGTGGCCTTATACATATGGGCTGGCACACTAGCCCACCGGAGGGTTAAAAAATGACTCCCTGGTAGCGCAGTGTGCCTCTAGGGCCTTGTAATGAGGCCCTTTGTATTTTGCTCTTTTTCGTTAACTGCTCTGCTCCCCATTTCATAGGTTATGTTGGGGTTAGGGAGGGGTGTCAGATGAAATGGTTTGTAGGTGTTGTGTGAGGTTTGCCTGGGGGTACGACTGATAATGTGCCTCACATTTCATAGCTTTTGTTACGGTTAACAGAGGGACTGCCAGAGTGTCTAGAGAGCATTGTGGGTTTAGCGGAGAGGTGAGATTGGAACTTTAAGCCTTCAGAAAGTGCCTCAAAACACTCCCCCCACCCACAGCGCCTTGAGACCCTTCCAGGTGAGTAGCGCGATTAAGAAATTATTGATTGATTGATTAATGTGCATATGTTGGTGTCAGGGGAATAGTTATTTAAATTAATGTTTATTGAAGTTACGGAGGGCTGCAAATATGTCCTAGCATGTATGTTGGAGATCGAGAGGAACAGGAAAAGAAATGTATTTTTTGAGGGTCCCATTTACTGTGAGGGTAATATGCTCTATGTTAGAGCTAGGAGTGGTCTGATAAAAATTAAAATAAATAATAATGATAATAATCAGTCAATGTTAATAACATAATTTGGTTGCTTTACGTTTCCATAACTCTCACAAAGACTCCTTGTGATGACAGCTATATAGTGAATGATCAGTCTTAAGAAGCCTCCAGATCTTTCGCTTTTTCTCAGTCCTGACAGGTTTGTCCTGCTCGTTCTTTGTTTTCCTCATCAATTGCCAGATCTAGCAGTAGCGAAAATGGAACTCATATCATTTAATAAATGCCACAATCAGACAAGATCATTAGAAAACAAGTTGATTTGATGGAATAGAGCAATTAAGGAAATGGGTGGAATAACATTACAGATGTAACAGCCACCGCATCTCATGTGCATAATAAATGCAAAGTCTGAAGCAGCACAAAGCTGTACATTTTTGCATGTTGTTTTCACTAAACAGACTGAATACAGTAATATCCTCCCCATTGCATGTCTTTGTGAAGGGTTAGCAGTCACGTAATGCTCTTAATACTTTACATTCTTGCACAGCATCTTTGCTTCCATTATGTCAAGCTGTTATGACGGAGCACCTCCCCAATTGGGGATATGCGGCAAAGGGAACCCGGGGCCACCGCGGCCCTGGTCTTGTACGCCGACCCAGCGTTGCTGGCCAGGGGGACTTCCACCCTCTTGCCTAGCAAGACGGGGGGTGCGGAAGCCGAAGAATAAAGAATTCTGTAGGGCATATGGGAGGCACATCACTTCCGGCTGGCGCCGCATCCCTGGTGGGGTATTTGAATACCCCCGAGTAGGCTTCAGCCTTTCTTGTGGATGGGGCGGGGGTGACTGGGACACGGACACTACACAAGGCTTTCCTCTGAGGTAATGGAAGATCTACACATCTGGGCATCCTTTCTAGCACATTTTAATGGCACAGTCTTATGGTCTAACTGCCTTGTATCCAGAGCGACTTTGGGTCTGTTCAACAATGCTGCTGTAAGTGTAGGGTCTGGGGCCATATTGGGCCCTGACTAGTGCAGGGGGGATTGGCCAACCGAGTGGCATGACCAGGGCATTACAAAGAACGTGGCCTTTTTATAGTTGATCCCCATTGTGGTGGCAGTCACAGTATGGACCCTCGTTTTCAAAGGCAGATCAGTAATCTGCTGGTCTGGCAACATAGTAGTCGAGGCTATCAATAGGCAAAGCACTTCTTGTAGGTTGTTCCTTAGGTTGTGGAAACATTTGGTTTTATTGTTTTTGAAGTTCAACATTACATTCTGGGCAAGACATGTCCCCAGCGTTCATAACAATACAGCTCATGCTTTGTCTCGCTCATTGATGCAGGATTTTTGGAGGTACCATCAACAAGCGGCAGAGAAGATGACGGAGTTTCCAGCATTTCTGTGGCAGAATTAGTGGCAGCATCTAGGAGGGCATGTGAGAAGTCATTTCATGAGTATAGAGCATTCTTGCGCACTATTCATGTGCCTAACTGGTTTTCAACTGAGGACATTTGTCTCTTCTTAGGGAACCTTAGGGAGATAGGCAAACCCGTTTCCTGTGCAAGGGCTCACCTGGCTGCTATCCGTTTTTTCACAGAATTACAGGGCAGAGAGGCACAATTAAACTCTTTTGTCATTAAAAGTGCAGTGGCTGGTTGGGCCCGCCTTGAGGGCCCTTGGAAGGACAGCAGACGCCCCCTTTCACTCCCCGTTTTAGGTACCCTCTTGTCCTGCCTTGATAAAGTCTGCACTTCTTCATTTGAAGTGACATTTTTCGTGGCAGCATTCTCTATAGCCTTTTATGGTGCATTCCGGGTGGGCGAGTTAGTGGGTTAATCCAAGAGCGTTTTCACCTGGCGGTCTGCAGTTGGCTGATGTATGCGATGGTTCAGGGTGGCTAATGATTTTGTTGTGTAGGTCCATAACCAATCAGGAGGGGAAATGGTCGGCCATTAAGCCAAGGGCCGCTCCGGGTTCCCCCTTATGTCCTCTTGATCACTTGGGGTCATATCTGGCGGTCCACCCAGCCACTGGTGCCCCATCATTATTCATTCACAAGGGTGGAGAATGCCTGTCTCGATATCAATTCTCCTGCAACAATGACTGCTGCTTTAGAGGAAGCTGGGGTGGACCCGGCGGGCTATTTGCTGCGTTCCTTTTGCATAGGGGCAGCCACTGTAGTGGCAGAAGCTGGCATGTCCTCGGAGGAAGTAAAAACGATTGGCTGATTTTGTCCCGCTTGCTTTAGGCAGAAGGTTCGGCCGGATATGCAATAATACATATTTCATTCATTGTGCTTATGCCTCATGCCTTTATGACACACTCACGCTGTTTTCTTTTGTTTCAGTAGCATGGTGCCATATGTGATGTGGGTGCTCGGGCACTCCTATATCCAGCGGGCAGCCATCAGGTTGCAACTGCTCCGTAGGCCTAAGCCGGAGTCACTTTGCGACGTGTCCTTTTGGTGGTGTGGGATCGGCAGTCTGAGAGTTACTCAGCTACAACAACTCATAAGAATGGCGAGAGGGTGTGAGGGACTCCAGACTTCATTGTGCGAGGGACTCCAGTTCCCGGACCTCATCGTTGGCGGAAATGAACTGGTCCAGCGTAGGCGCAAGGCACTCAGAGAAGCAATCCTAGCAGAAATATCTCAGCTGTCCAAAGAATTTCCAAACACCGCCATCGCATGGTCGCACATGGTACCCCGGCGTAACTGGGTTCATGAGATCAAATCTAGGACAATAAATGTGTCTGTGACGCTTCTGAACTCTGAACTGGCGAGGTTGTGCCCGGGACTGGGGCGCTTGTGGAATATCCCACATAAACTGCTCAAAGGCATATACATTTTCTATAAGGATAGGGTGCATTTATCGGATGTGGGCACAGATCGGTTCATTGAGGACATATGGTCCTTTGCTCACTGTTTGTTCAGGGGTGGGGAGGGCAAAGGACCTCTGGGCCCCTGGTCGCCCTTGTGACATGACATGAGATACTAAATGCACCCTAAGTCCTACACTAAAGTCTATATAAGGGGATTGCATTGTGTTAAATTTCAAGAATATTAAATGGGTCTATTTTTGTTATCTCTTTTGAGTTGTATAGATTTAAATCAAAGCAGAATAACGGGCAGACCATTGTTTTTTTTTATCAACCCCCATTAGAGGTGCCCTGGAAGGAAGCTTATAATAAGCCTCAGAAGCACAAGAGGCCACTTAGTTGGCAAGACCCTTTAGATTCATGTGTTCATCCCAAGCGTTACAAAGTTTTCATCAGACCTGCTTGATATTGACTGGCGTCCAATCACAATAAAGTCTAGACATTCTGGGGTTGTTGTTAAGTAAATAGAGATTCCCTCCGGAGTTAGCGACCCCTGTCTCGCTCCTGATGAGTCACTTATAGTAACTAATTCTGAACGAGTTGTACAGGAAATACCCAGGGTCTGCAGCTTTTATCCTGGAATGTGGTGGGGGTACGAGATAAACTGCTTAATGAGGATTGTTTGAAATATATTGCTAATTACGACATTACATGGTGTCACGAAACATGGGCTTTCATTCCTGTATCATTAAGTGGGTATATGTCTTACTGCTCACCCTCCATCCAATCACCGGCTGGAAAGGGGAAATGGGATTTGGCAATTTTCAATCTGGTGTATAAGATAACTTAATGGTTATGGTGGTGGCTTCCACCCCCAATTTTCAAGTCTTGTATCTGCAAAAAGCCAAGGTAGCAAATCTGATTCTAATTAATTTTTCTTATAATAATTTTGCTTTCCAAACTGCAGAGATTGTTGAGGATTTGGAGAAGAAGCTCGCAGCATTTTGCGCAGATAAAAACATGTGTCTATTTTGTGAATCTGGGCAGGTGATTTTAATACTTCGAAATGTCAATTTAACGGGGAACACATTTGTGGGTTTTCTAATCTACAGGAGAAGATTAGTGGCCACTTTTCACAGTCTACGTATGGTGAGGCTATAAATAAATGAATCTTGTCTTATAGCCTGGTTGCTTCTTCAGATATATTGGATAACAATGACGATAGGCCCCCCACATGTACAGGGAGAGGTAGGGTTATCATAATTGATTTTGTGCTGATATCCTCTAACTGGTGCATAACTTGAGACATTTTAAAGTGCAGTGTTTACCTTTTAGTGATCATCATCCTATCCACATTTGTTTGGCTGGTAATTACCGTGTAACTTCGACAAAGACCACTTGTCTCCCTATTACCCATACGATAAACAAAGGGGCCCATTTAAAGTGGAATAATGTTAACCTGGACACCTTTTTTAATAATTTAATTAAAAATATGGTGACTGATTTATTTTTGTTGTCTGACACTAGATAGGTTCCCCGAAGATATTCCCCAGAGCTTTAGCAATATCAGTGGCGAGATAGCGACTCAATTAATTTCCAAAAAACAGATAAGTGAGCGACCAACAAAACCATCATGAGTGTACCATGACACTAAACGTGCTAAAAAAAGCTATTGCTCACATGCCACATAATCCGGAGGTTATAATCAG